>NW_024429186.1:61801803-63109303 GCF_017639785.1 Mesocricetus auratus
ATTGCGGAGCACCAGCATTATTGACCAAACAGTGGGAGTGGGCAAATCACCTTCCCCCAGCAGAGCACGGAGTCCCTTTCCCTGCACCACGTCATGCTCCAGAACCATGACCACACGGCCCGCATGGGAGACGGGGCCAGGGATGCCATGCAGTTTGTCATGGAGCCAGAGCAAGTTTGGGCAAGCAGGTGACCACTGAGTCAGTCCTTTGATTTGTAAAGCCAGCAGGTGGGGAAGGGGTTTGCATTGTCAGGAAGTCTATAGGGAGAAGCCAAGGGAATCAATGGATCTAACTAGGTGTGGCTGTCTGAGAGTCTTTGGGATGCTCAGAGGTCCTAACCAAGAGGCTGGCTGGCTTTCCTGTGGAGGACCACATCCATGCTGATCAGGAGACACTGCCTGTTCCTTTGGGTCTTACCCAAGAGAAATGGGTGTCAAGATGACAGAAACAGTCTGCTCACCCATTGCATGCCTAAAGTGTCTCTCACCTTTCCAGTGGGGAGAAGGGTCTGTCTCTAGGAGCTACTGTGTACCAGGCTCTGGATACATCTACATGCAACCTACATGGACCTCAGAGGACACATTTTAGACTTTGTAAGAGATGCTAGGTAGTTGTTCTTGGGAACAGAAAGTTTGGTCAAGGAATCTTATAGCGTCATGGTTGCAGGCATAATGCTCTTTGTGGCCAATGGCTGGGAAATTAAGAGTTCAGAGGTCAAGTCTGGAACGCTCAGGAGCCATTTTTATTTCAGGAATTATTATAGGTAGGTACCATGAAGGCGAACTTTTCTCTGTCGTTTTCTTGTAACGGTATGGTGAAGAAACAATCTTTTAAGTCTATAACTATAATTGGCCAATCCTTAGGAATTAGAGAAGGTAACGGCATCCCAGGTTGTAGGGACCCCATAGGCTGAATTACCTTGTTGATGACTCTAAGGTCAGTAACCATTCTCCACTTACCAGACTTCTTCTTGACAACAAAAACAGGTGAATTCCATGCAATAGTTGGTTCCTCAATATGTCCAGCATCTAGCTGTTCCTGAACTAACTTCTCCAAAGCTTCTAACTTCTCAGATGTCATAGGCCATTGCCCCACCCAGACGGGTTCATCTGTCAGCCATTTTAAGGGTAGAGCTTTTGGTTGCTCTATAGGTTTGGCACTAGCATCTTGCTTCTGTACAGCCTGTACATTTGGCATCTGTTTTCTGTACTGCCTTACTATATTCTTTGTACCACTAAGAGCTTGTCTATAATTCCTAGCTGATACGGGAGGAATATTAATCTGCATATTCCATTGGTGGAATATATCACGACCCCAGAGGTTTATAGCAATATCTGCAACATATGGCTTTAACCTTCCTCTCTGTCCTTCTGGCCCAATAAAGTCAATCCATCTAACACTCTGTTTAACTTCAGATAGGGTTCCAATCTTTAAGAATTGACCATTAACCTCTTTTAAAGCCCAATTGGGAGGCCAGGACTTCTGATTAATCATAGTGATGTCACTTTCGGTGTCTAAAATGCCATTAATCACCATATTATTTACTTTAACAGATAACTTGGGTCTATGATATTTTTTAGAAGTTTGCCAAAATATATGTTTTGTATCTCCTCCTGATATAATTGATTCATCCTCTGGAGCTAATGTATTATCCAGTGACATATTATTTACAATGGGCAGTGGATCTTCTAATTGTCCTGGGAGAGGCTGTCCTCCACTGTCACTGGGAATGACTGGATAATCTTCCTTTTCTAATTGTCCTGAGAGAGGCTGTCCTCCACTGTCACTGGGAATGACCAGATAATCTTTCTTTCTGGGGCCCGCTTGAGCCCCATCCCCATTTCCCGGCTTTAAAGATCTACCTTGTCTATCTCTTGTGGACCAGCATTCGTCAGTCCAATGTTTTTCCTTTCCACACCTCCTGCAGAGACCAGGAGGCTGAGGCCTTCTGTTTGATGCATTCCTGGTAAAAACATTATTTCTAGGAATGCGTTGTCTACAGTTCCTACTAAGATGTCCTATTCTACCACAGTTAAAGCATTTTGCATCTTTACGCCTAGTTAAATTCTTTGAGATTGCCTTCCCTACCCAGGCCTCTATATCATCACGGGTAGGGTATTTGGCATCCTGGTGCCTCCTCAAGCCTGTAGAAATAGCTTCACCTACCCGAGCTCACGTATCCTGACTTTTATATTCCAGGTTCGCTGTATGTAGGACCCATTCCTCCAATGGCGCTGATCTTATTTTTAATGGCCAAATTACCAGCCTGCATTGAGAATTTGCGTTTTCATATGCCAAAGATTCTATAAGAAGTCGCCTAGATTCTGGATTTGCTACCTGTACTTCTATTGCTCTGGATAATCTCTCTAAAAATTCAGTGAACCTTTCCCTTGGGCCCTGTAATACCTTGGTATAGGGTTGCATTATCTCTCCTGGTTCACAAACCTCATCCAAGGCATTTAAAGCAGCTCTATGGCATAAACAACATGTGCTCATAATATGCAGACTGAACCTGCGTGTCAGCATAAGGACCCTCCCCAAGAATCTTGCCTTGGGGTACTTCATGACCGTTCTTTAATTCCTGAATCTCTAAGGCTTTCGCTTCTTGCCTCCACAAAGCTCTCCATTGAATTTGACAAGAATTTTCGAGCACTGCGGAAGCTAATTTGGCCCAGTCTTTTGGGGTTACTTTATTTGCAGTGGCCCATGAGGTTAGGAGCTCTCTGACAAAGGGAGAATGAAGACCATATGAAACAAGCTACCTAAATGCTTTAGATATAGCCAAAAGGAACATCCAGCCAGTCTGTTAATGTCTTACAGAAAAGTTAAGATGCAAATGAGGCCTTGTCAGCTAATGAGAGCTCTACAGGTTAGTTTGGGAAAGACTACAAAATTTAGAAAATAAACGATGAATCCCCACATGATTCATCAAATAATACACTCATTTAAAAATTTTTTAAATGTGAATGCCAGTGAGCAATCTGCTTCAGACAGATTCTGGCATGATGGAACTTGAGCAACTATTGCTCAGGTCAAATGGAGACATCTATGCACTTGACAGTGGAGAAGACCCTAATTTGGGGTCGAGGGCATGTTTGTGTTTTCTTGCAGGAAAAGAATAAGGCTTCAGCAGCTGTCAGACCATTTAGTTAGATGCATGTAGCAGAGAAAAACTGGACCTGAGACCATGGGAGCCTACCTAAGCCCGTTTGACTGGGATCTCCTAAATCAGTGTTCCTGACCCTTGATGTCATCAAATCTACATCCCGAGAAAGAAGGAAAACAGTCGGTTCGAGATTTCCAGTTTCTCAACAGGCCTGCTACATCAACCTCCCGGACCCATGAGTTTTCATCCCGAAGCCCACAAAAAACTGGAAGATTAGCGGTTTGCCCTTGACACACCTTAAAACAATGAAATTCATTCTGCCAGTTTTTCCCTTTGGGGGAAAAAAGGACCCATTTAAAACATTTGGACATTGGTATGGACTATGATGAGTGACAAAAGCCTCTTTTCAGTATTTGAACAGGACATGGTCACTTGAAATATCAGACTTGGTGGTTCCTGTTTCTGGAATCGTGCCTATGCCAGTGTATTTTTCTGGAGAAATGCAACTTGTCCTAATGTGACAAAAAGGAGACTTTGGCTCAAGTCATATATTCAGCTGAGGCTAGTGATGTTAAATCAACAAACTGCATCACCACAGGAACAAATTGGTGCTCTGTGGATAGTGCAACAAGCCTCTTGTTCATATTTTTTATAATGCTACATGTGTAACATCAATGATTGTACCTAATGTATCTGTGCAAATGCACTTTCTAAATGCTTTCCTGAGTAGATCTTGGAACGATTGTAAACTTTATCACTGTTTTGACCATCAAATTGTAACTGTAAATCACATGCAGGTTACCCTTGTAACAGAGGAAGGCTGGTAGAATATTATGGCCCAGATCTGGTGATGGGTACGGTGATGGAGAAGCGCTATGTCAATGGGGGTCCTGGAAATGGTGGCAGTGGCGGTAGCCATTCTGGCTTTATGCCGAGCTCAAACGTGCCTTGTTCCAGAGGCAAGAGATCCATAACCAAGTATTGCTTAGCTTAGCCCATGGCAATCCCGATAGCCATGACGTTTGGTTACAGATGATTTAAGGATGAGGTTCTTCCGATGACGGGCAACCTGTGGGGAAGATACCTCCCTCCTAAGACAGGGGTCACAAGGTCCCCCAAAGACGGGCAAGGGAGGGTGACCCTACTTGACCTAAGCCAGGAGTGCCTCATTAGAAAATAAAAAAGGGGGAATTGTGGGGATACCAGACCTTGTTCAGAGACCCACTTCCCCATCAGCCTGGGAGTAGGCAACTGTAAGACAATGTTTACTGAAAACATGTTTACTAAAACAATACAATGCCTGGAGCAATAAGTTCCTGAAAAGGGCTGGCCCACAGAAACCGCCATGACCTCGACCTTTTCCAAAGACTAACCGCCTCTTTCTAGCTGCCCAGCTTCACCTGTGGTGTCAGGGTATATAATAACCAGCCAGAGTAGGAATAAAGGAGAGCCTTCTTGAGGAGCCTTCTGATCTGTGTCATCAATCCCGACACCCTCCGCAAATTCTCGGACACAGGCTGTGCAGCGGGCACAGCATGTGACTTTAGCCAAAGTCTCCTTTTTGTCGCCTTAGGACAAATTGCATTTCTCCAGAAAAATACACTGGCATAGGCGCGATTCCAGAAACAGGAACCACCAAGTCTGATATTTCAAGTGACCATGTCCTGTTCAAATACTGAAAAGAGGCTTTTGTCACTCATCATAGTCCATACCAATGTCCAAATGTTTTAAATGGGTCCTTTTTTCCCCCAAAGGGAAAAACTGGCAGAATGAATTTCATTGTTTTAAGGTGTGTCAAGGGCAAACCGCTAATCTTCCAGTTTTTTGTGGGCTTCGGGATGAAAACTCATGGGTCCGGGAGGTTGATGTAGCAGGCCTGTTGAGAAACTGGAAATCTCAAACCGACTGTTTTCCTTCTTTCTCGGGATGTAGATTTGATGACATCAAGGGTCAGGAACACTGATTTAGGAGATCCCAGTCAAACGGGCTTAGGTAGGCTCCCATGGTCTCAGGTCCAGTTTTTCTCTGTTGAACTGTTGAAGTTGGACCTTAACAGTAGAAGGATTTGTCTACCCTCCTTAGTTGTCTAGGTGAATTGGGATCACTATTTAAATTATTAGTAGATGTCCTTTAAGAGGGACATAACCATTATGTACTTTTGAGAATTATTTAAGGATTGTAAACTATACTATGTCCCAAATAATTTTTGAAAATTATCTGAAGTCTGTGAGTAGTCTTTTTTTTAAAATCTAACTGGTAGCTCTCACTAGCTGACAAGGCCTCATTTGCATCTGAGCTGACAAGGCCTAATTTGCATCTACACAGACACCTTTGGGGGTGGGGCCTGACAAAGTGGCAGGGCAGTTCCCTGAGAAAACCTCCTCTTTTTATATATAAATATACATATATATTTTCTTTAATTGACTGGCTCTGAAGGCTTAAACCTTAACTTTTTTGTTAAGACATTAACCAACTGACTGGATGTTTCTTTTGGCTATATCTAAATCGATTTAGGTAGCTTTTAACTGTATCAGAAGGGATTTAAGTATCCCTTTCATCATATCCAAGGCAATTAGAACAGTTGCTTTTGTCAACATTCACACATTTACACTTCACACCTCATACATACTGGTGTGGCCACGCCTATACACACAGGCCATGCATACATATCTCTCCTTTTGCCTAGGTTATGATTAGTTGAAATGAAACTTCTTTAACAGAACAACTCCAGTCAATCCTTGAATTAAAACAAAAGGTTGAAAAAGTCCTGTATGTCCCTCATTATTCCTTTATTTGAGAAGTTTTGAGCTACACTTAGGGGCTACAGCGGTACCAGGGGCTACAGCGGTACCCACTTGTAGTAATTCTGTAGATGCAAAGTGAGAGGCCAGGCTTTTGCCAAAAGTTTTTAGAGATGACTTATAAAATTTACCTTAAATTTGTATTAATAACCTACCCCATATAAATGTAAGCACACATTTTTTATTTTATATACCTTTGCCTTTTTCTTTATAGAATATTAGTACCTCATTTATTAACTGTTACAAATTTTTTTAATTTACCCATCTTTAATCCATCCTTCCATTGAGGATGATCCCTTAGACAAGGGCCTGGAGTTTTAATCCAATCCACCCTCCAACTGAGGGCGACCTCTTAGGTTCCCCTTTCTTTCCTGACCTTGTGTCAGGCAAAGGCCTAGAGATTTAATCTGGTACCCCTAGCTTGGTACCCCCTTTTTAATACATCCTTATAGCCTTACTTGCTGGCCAGTCTTTTAGATCTCTCAGTTCCCCCTTTTTTGTTATTTTTTGAGCCTTGTAAGGAGTTGTAGGGAGGAGGAGTAACTGAGCAATCTGCTCTCCTGCTGGGATGGAAACAACCCCACTGACCACTGATGTCATTATTTTAATTTCTCCCTTGCTATCCTGGTCTATAACCCCAGGGTGTACCTGGATGCCTCGAAGGATAGTACTGGACTGTCCCAAGAGTAGTCCGACTGTGTCTGGGGGCAATGGTCCATGTACCCCAGTAGGGAGGGCCTGGATCCCCATCTCGGGTGTTAGGACTGCCTGGGCAGAGGGACTGATGTCCAATCCTGCACTCCCTGAAGTGGCTCTAAGGAGGTCTGAGAGATGAAGGGGTTTCTCTGGGGGAGAAAACAAATCTTGCTGCTGCTCACAGCGGGGTTCATTGCCCCATACACATTGGTTTTGGGGCCCTGGGGTGAGGCCCTCTTCCAGTTTCCCTGATTATTATTAGCAGGAAGGAAATTGCCCCCCAAGTCAGTTCTAGAGTAGCAGTCAGTGGCCTAATGATATCTCTTTTGGCAACGGGGCCATAAACCAGGTCTCTTGAGACTGGTAGTACTATTTTGAGGGTACTCTCTACGGAAGTGTCCCTCCCTACCGCAGCTGAAACATGTTTTCTCCCTCCCTGATTAGATCTTCCTTTTCCCCCTTGGAGTCGAATAGCAGCAGCTAACATTTGGCCCTGGACGAAATTATCATCAATGTCTCTACAGATATGGATGTAGTCATTTAGACTTTTATTGCGGTGGGAGCGAAGGGCCTCCTTACAGCACTTATTTGCATTTTCAAAAGACATCTGTTTGATAACTGACATCACAGGCCCAATGCCCCTAAATATTCTCTCTGCTACCTGACTGAGGCAGTCTACAAAGTCTTGGAAAGGTTTGGAGGGTCCTTGAAGGACTTTGGACAGATGATCCCCTCCTTCCTTGGAAGGCAATGCTTTCCAAGCCCCTTGGGCTGCTGCTGCCACTTGGGCATAGACTGCGATGTCATATTGCATTTGTTGTTGAGTGGTGGCATACTGACCACTCCCGGTAAGCATCTCCACATTTCTCTGGGACTGTCCGGCCTGTGCATTCCTTTGGGCTGTCTGGCTGCATCTTTCTTGAAACTCACCTCTCCAAATCAAATAATCTCCCCTGGACAGAGCTGCTCTGCAAAGCTGCTGCCAATCGCCAGGTGTCAAATTAAGAGGCACACAAGATTCCATTAAGGAAAGTGTAAAGGGAGCCTGTGCTCCATAATTTAGAGTTGCCTCTTTAAGTTGTTTTATGTCTTTGAAACTTAAAGGGTCATGGTGCCGAATGACCTGATCGAGATTGTTTGGGTCTGGAACTTCCATTACTGGGGCCACCACCGGGTAGCATTGGACCCCTCCTCTGGGTCTTCCCTCAAGGTCCGAGAAGGAGGAGTCCTTTATTTTCGAGTATGGAGGAATTTTTCTCTCCCTATCCTGTCTTCTTTTAATTTGAGTCTTTTTAGTGCTTTTTTAAGGGACGAGACCTCAGCAAGTAATCGTTCTTTCATAGACTCTGACGAGTCAGAGTCTGAGTCTGAGCTATTTTTATTTTCTAGTTCTGACAGAGTAGGATATAACTGATTCTGACTGGAGTCCTTCTTTTTGGGTCGCGCCTCATCCTCACTAACAATGGAGCCTCTAGTTTCAGGCAGGGTTTCTTTAGATGATTCATCCTCACTCTCTGCCTCAGAACTCAGGGAGGCTTGAGTCTCAGTCTCTTGTAATTCTGAAAAAGCCTCTTTTGTGGCCTGGACTACCTGGCGGTGACTAGCCTTATCTGTCAAAAGTGCACCCCTCACTAATCTCCATAAGGAGAATGTGGATGGGGGCAGGGACTCGGGTCCCTCTTTTCGTAAAAGTTGAAGATCACAGCGAACCTCCTCCCAATCTGGGATATTTAAGCTTCCCCCAGTAATGAACCATGGACTCTCTCATTCGATCGATTTTAGAAAGCCTTCTAGGGTTTTAGCCTTGACTATGGTCCCCTGTCCTTCAAGTAACTTTTTTATTTGATACTGTAATTCAAGCTTCCAGGAACTATTCCTCATCGTTTTTTTTTTCTTATTTTCCCCAATCTGTCCCTGGCCAGAAAAAGAGATGAACCCGCCCACTTACCTTGTTTTCACGATCTCGGTGGGACCTCCAATTGCGGCGCCCGCTGCGCAGCCTATATCCAAGAATGTGGTGAGGGTGTCGGGATTGATGACACAGAGACCAGTCGGTTGCGTTAAGAAATCTTTATGCTCCCCAAGAAGGCTCAGGAGAACTTCCCAAGAAAACGCTTCCCTACAGAAAAGCTTCTGCCATACCTCCACCCACACGCACACATACACATATCTCCCTTCCTCCTCCTAGCTGGTGGTTAAATCCCTGACACCAGAATTGGCAGCCACAGCAGGGGCCAGGAAGAGGTGGCTAACCATCAGAAAGATCAAAGTCAGGGTGTTTCAGTGAGCCAGCCCTTATCCAGCCCTTATCAGGAATTTATAGCTCCGGTAAACATTTCTTAGGGCACTGGATTGTTTTCAGTAAACATGTTTTCAGTAAACATTGTCTCACAGCTGCCTGCTCCCAGGCTGATGGAGATGTGGGTTTCCGGCCAAGGTCTGTTGTTCCCATAGAGTGGAGAATATGTAATGCCCACAGCAGGTTGAGAGAGCATTAATGTCCTCCTTGAACTTAGAAAGCATGGGGATTTCTCTTCAGGGAGCTTTGACAATATTCATAAATGGGCAGGTCCATTCCTGAGCATGCTCAGTGAGAGGACATACTACATTTCTGAGCAGGCTCAGTGGAGGAGGCCATCACATTCTTTAGCATGCTCAGCTAAGGTGATGAAGCTCACGCTTAAAAGATTAAAATGATAGACATGTTTGTGGCCATGGCCATGCTCAGTCTTCAGTATAACTCTGAAACTGAGAATACAGGAAGGACACTTTGACAGTACATTGACACAGGAATCTTTCCAGGAAGGTGGCTGCTTTGGTTCATGGCTGGCAGCACCACCATGGACACTGGGGCTCATACTATCACCTCTAGGGCACAAGACTCACAGGGAGTTATTTAAGCGTGGGCAGCCACCTTTACTAGACCTTGCATTCACAAGCAGCTGATGACCTATGCCCACATCACTCACTGGAAGTAGTAAAATGTAGTTATGACATGCCATGGAGCACTGAATGAAAGGACTGTAGCATCAGCTTGTATCCAGCCTGGCTCTTTTGTCTGGTCATTGTTCAGGGACATTGATGTAGCCCTAAAAATTGCTTTTGTGATGATTCCTATTTGTTCTTCTCCCTCCAGTTTCAGGGAAGTTTTCTCCTCCTTTGACTTGTTCATGACTCTGCCCCAACCCTGGGATGAAGTATGGGTGCCCTGTCCACAGGTTTAAGACTCAGTGAGCCCTCGTTCTCTATGATGGACCAAAGGCAGATTGCAGTGTGATGGTGTGCACTTATTCCTAACCATGTATGGCTTATTTCTATTCATGGACCTTCGTAATTGCAGAGCACAGATGGTGTCTAGCTGGCACTAACTAGACAATAGATGCCCTAGGCTTGTTTGTGCTGTTATTATAAGACATTGTACTTATACTAGGCAGGAGGCTAGCTCCTGGAGGCACTGTCAAATAAGCCTTCCAATAAAAGTCATAAAGAAGATCACAGGCTTGCTCAAGGCCAGTGAACAGGAAGATGATGGTGGTAGTTGACTGATGGACAGTGTGGTGGTGTTCTTTCCACCTCAAACCAGGATGCAAAGATGGTGTGGTCCATAAAGCAGGGTCTATAGAAGAGTAGGTAGCATTGGTTGGTGAGCTGGAGCAGTTTCAACTCTCTTCAGTGACTTTTAACCAGGAGATCATGTGAAGAATGCTGCTACTGTTTTCTCATGGAAACTATTGAACTTTGGGGATGCTTAATCACTATTCATAGCTGGAGGCAGTTGGGAGGCAGAGGCAGGTGAATCTCTGTGAGCTCAAGGCCAGCCTGTCATTAATCAGGCAGTTTGATTGGCCAGCATCTCCACACCCAGGAATGTTTACTCCTTTTTATAAGGCTGGGTAAGGTCCCTTAAGAATCTTTCAACTTGTTGTTCTCCAAGACATGTGAACCCTTGTCACAGCTGCACCAGCTGGAATCTCAAGGGCACTTGAAGAGCATCTGAAGCTCCTGAGGCCAATTCCAGGTGGATGAGAACATGCCAGTCTATACAGCTTAGACGAGACAATGCAGGGACCTGAGATCGAGAGGGGCAGCTGACATCCTATGTTGATCCTGGCTTTGCAAACCGTGAGCTGCAGCAATGTGTCCCCATAAGTCCCCTGGGCCTGGAGTATTTTCTCAGCCTGCCATCGTCAGAAAGCACACACCGTCAGGCACAGGTCCTGGAGTGGAAAACTCCTTCAGGCAGTTCACCTATGGGAAAAGCCAGAGCATGAAGGTAACCACGCCAGCTCAGGAGGCTGAACCCTGCAGAGGTGGGGATGGCATTGCAATCCAAACACCTGGGCCCTGGTTGTCCCACCCCACTTCAGGCTGACCGTGTTCCCATTCTGGGCCTCAGTTCCCCATCAATGACAACAAAGCCGCTGTTGAGCAGTGAACTTTGAATGTCTGATAAAGAGGTCCCATAAGAAGCCACACAAACAATAGGAAAGAAAGCATGACAGACGACAGCTGATGGCAAAGACCATGCACAATAACAAGAAGGAAGCAGGAGAGGGACGCTGGTGGTAAAATGTGTCCGTATAGGAAAGTTCATCAAACTATATGAAACCACAAACCATACATGCTCCCCAAGTGAGGAAAGACAGTGTTTGCTAAATGCTGGTGAGGGTGAAACCTCTTATCTACTGTGTGAGGGTTTCTAACTGCTACACAGACACACACACACACACACAGACACACAGACACAGACGCGCCAGTACACCCACATAAAAACTACACACAATGACAGAGACGGGAGAATGTCAGGGCTCTCTGCCGGCTTATCTAAAATGATAATCTCCAGACCCAAGATACGGCTCAGTGGTTAAGAGCACTGGCTGCTCTTCTGAAGGACCCAGGCTCAATTCCCAGCACCCACATGGTAGCTCACACCTGTCTGTAACTCCAGTCCCAGCGGATCCAACACCCTCACACAGACACACATGCAGGCAAAACACTGATGTGAATAGTCAAAGTGAATAGTTAAAATCTTCCTCCTCCTCCTTCTCCTCCAGGTTCAGTGAGAGACCCAGTCCACCAGTCTTGGTTATGGAAACGTGGCTGAGGATGGCGAGGGAATGAGGGAAGGCCTAACAGGCGCATGTATAGAGAAGCTGGGGTCTGGTGCTTGGTGTACACTCTGATGGTGGCAACAGCCTGGAACCTCAGCAAGTTAATTTGTCCGGCACAGCGGGAGAGGTATCTAGTCTGGGTAGGAAGTCTCTGTAGGCTAGGGGTCCTGCTGTAAACACCTGGAAGGCATTCACTGCCATTGCTAGTTGGTGCAGGCACTGGGTAATAGTTGGTAAGTTCTAGTACTTGGACAAAAGGAAGGTTTTGCTATTCCCTTGCATCTGGGGCATTGGACCTTGGCAGGGCTATGCTAGGTCAAACAATATACATCCACTCAGGATTTCATTCTCTCTCTCTCTCTGTCTCTCTCTCTCTCTCTGTCTTTGGTTTTTTTTTGTTTTGTTTTGTTTTGTTTTTGTTTTTTGTTTTTATTTTTTTGAGACAGGGTTTCTCTGTTGTTTTGGAGCCTGTCCTGGAACTTGCTCTGTAGACCAGGCTGGTCTCGAACTCACAGAGATCTGCCTGCCTCTGCCTCCCGAGTGCTGGGATTAAAGGCACATGACACCAATGCCCAGCTTCATTCGCTCTTACACACTCACTTAAGGCTCCCTGGCTCCCACAGGTATAGTAGATAATGCAGTACCTATCTACTTATTTGACTTTACTGTTTTCTTCCAGGACCAGTCTCGTCATTCCTCTTGGACAGATTCCCCCATGTGGAAATGTCCTCTGGTATGCTTGGGAAGCTTGTGTAGGATTTTATAAACTTTCAAACTATTTTCCAAATAGTACACCATCCATCATGGCTGTGGCAATGTGCAAGGGTTCACTTTTCCCCCATTCTTCCCCATGCTTGCTGGTGTCTGTTGAGCAGGCATTCCATGGGAAATTCAGGGCTAGCATGACAGTTTTGACTTGGATTTCCCTAGTAGTTAACGATGTTGAACCTGTTTTCATTTGCTTAATGGCCATTTGCATACCATTTTTCCCATGAAATGTCTACTCCGAATCTTTTTCCCAGTTCCTATTGTCTTCCCATAGAGATTTAAAATTTATATATTCTGAACACGTGTTCAGGGATGTGAGCTGCAGACTTTCCTCCAAGTCTGTGACTTGTCCCTTCACTCTTTGAACCGTGTCTTTGTAAGAGAAAATTATTTGAATTTTGATTCAAGTCAGATTTACCAAGTTTTTCATGTTTAAGAGTTTTATGGAGATTTTCTCCTGCATTTTCTTTGAGAATTGCATGTTGCAGCTACCAAGGATTGCCCTTAGGACCTCAGGCATGCTAGTCCTATGCTCTGCCACTGACCTGCAGCCACAGTCAGAGTTTGAAAAATTTTAAGGCTCTAACTGCAGGGAGCCATGAGGTGTGGCCGCCATTCCAAGATGGCGCTGGGCCCCTGCAGGGCTGGAATAAACAACTCCATATAGGGTCATAACCAGAATCACCAGTTCGAGCATGCGCAGTGTCCTCAGCTTGCTGGACCAATCAGGGAGCCTGAGGTGGTTGCGAGGGGTGCTCGACCAATAGGACGGTTGCACGCTGCCTCAGTTTCTATATAAGCAGTTTCCCTGCTCGGCGTCTCTCGCTTCCTGCTCTCCCTTCAACCAAGAGGCTCCAATAAAACGCGACCCCTACTGGTACCGAGCGAGGGACTGCAGAGGATTCAGAACCCGACACGTGGAGCGGCGATGTCGGTAAGTAAGCTTCTCCAGGTATGCTGACTGGGGGACTCCATCCTTGGGTGTTTTATTTGGGTTTTGTGTTAATGGTAGCTGTTATGTTCTCCTACTGTTTCTGGTTTCGCTGTCTGAAAGGGGGCACGGTTCCCTTCTGGGGCCTTGTGCGCGACTGTCTCAGAGAGGGAACCAACTCAGAAATCATTAGAGGAGGGCGAAAAGCATTGATAGCACACCAGGATAGTCTCTCAGAATCGGACACACAAAAGGGAAACTTGGATAGGCCTAAAAGAAAAATAGAAAAGAAAAAGGAAAAGCAAACGATCACATGCAAAGATGAGAAAAAGGAATTAGATCAAAAGGAGGAGAAGCAGCCCCTCCCCGGGCCAGGGGAGGAGACAGGCCAACTTTGCCTGGCCTTAAGAGAATTTGCTAATTTAGAATTATCAGATGGTGAACTTAGCCCTGAGGAGGAGGAGGAACTGGAGGAGAAAGCGGCAAAATATCGGGGGGGGAGGAATGCAATTGGCCTGAATCGTGCCCTCCTGCCCACAACCCCTCATATGGCGTAGCAAATCTGGCACCCCGTCCACCTGACCCACCACGGGTCACGCCCTCCACGCCGCCATTAACAGCCGCTCCTATGCGTTTTTGGCGTGCTCCGCGAAGGTTGCCACTACATTAACCAGGGTACTTGGGCCCGCTTAGCCTCGGCATTCCCAGTATTGGAAGAACCACTGACTCATGAGAGGAGATATGAGCCAGTACCTTATAAGCAGTTGAAAGATCTCGTCGCTGCAGTAAAAGATTTTGGAGCCACAGCAGATTACTCGATTGCCCTTTTGCACAGAATCTGCGTCTCACCGCTGACGCCCACAGATTGGATTGAGTTGGGCAGAGCGTGCCTGACTAAGGGCCAATTCTTGGACTTTAAGTCCCTGGCCACGGATAATGCCCAGACACAGGCTAGAATAAATATTCAAAATGGGCACCCAGAATGGACAGCAGACATGCTCCTGGGCCTTGGACAATATATGGGCAATCAGGTTGGCCTCCCCATGGATGTTTATCAACAAATAAATGAAATTCATTATCGGGCCTGGAGAGCGCTCCCCAATAAAGGGGAAGTGGCTGGCAACTTGACAAAGATCATTCAGGGCCCCGCGGAACCTTTTGCAGATTTTGTAGCCAGGCTACTTGAGGTAGCAGAAAAGACAATAGGTGGTGCTGAATACACCATGCCTTTTGTACAACAAATTATCTTTGAACAAAGTACAAAAGAGTGTCAAAGGGCCATAGCCCCGGTCAGACATAAGAATTTAGACGCTTGGATCAAAGCTTGCCGGGAGGTAGGGGGCCCCCTGACTAACGCTGGCCTTGCTGCGGCTGTGCTTTCTGTCACTAAAGCCGCTCGTGATTCTAAAGGAAAGGGCTGCTTCCGGTGTGGTCAGGCAGGACATTTAAAAAGACATTGCCCTAGTGGCACCGTCTCTCCTGGGCAACCTGCATCGACAGGTTTGCGCATGCCTGGGACTTGTCCACGCTGTAAGAAAGGCAAACATTGGGCAAATGAGTGTCGCTCCACTAAGGACATAAATGGCCACCCCATTCTTCCACCAGATATAGCCGGGTCAAAAAACGGGATGAGGGGCCCCCGTCCCCAGGGCCCAAAAATATTTGGGGCATTTCAGACCCCTATGTCAACACAGACTCCCCAATTGATGGGGCCAAGTCAGTTGCCCGGCGAGCAACTAGCGGCTCCGCAGGGCTGGACCTCTGTGCCACCTCCGGATTGGTATAAACGCCTGAGATGGGGGTTCAGATTTTGACATCAGACATGTTGGGTCCATTGCCAGAGGGCCAAGTGGGGATAGTTTTGGGATGTTCTTCATCAACAATGAACGGGCTTATGATTTTCCCGGGAGTAATCGACCCGGATTATCCTGGGGAGATTAAGCTTCTTTGTCACTCCCTGTCAGGGGTTATTTCAATTGCTCCTGGAGATCGCATTGCTCAGCTCCTGCTCCTGCCCTCGTCCCATGGGATGTTTCCCTCAAGAAAAGGGGCCAGAGAAAAGGGAGGCCTGGGCTCTACAGGAGTTGATCTGGCTTGTTTGTCTATGGCTCTTGATGACAGGTCCATATTACAATTAATTATTGAAGGGAGGTCCTTTCCTGGCCTGGTGGACACGGGCGCTGACCGGAGTATTATTAGAACTAAAGAGTGGCTGAAACAGTGGCCCCTCCAACGCTCGGCCCAATCCCTACAGGGCTTGGGCTATGCACACACGGCCTGTATAAGCTCAAAAGAGCTGGTCTGGAAGATGGAGGACCAACAGGGCAGAGTTCAACCTTTTGTAATCGACCTCCCCATTAATCTTTGGGGCAGAGACACCCAACAGCAGTTACAGCTGTGGTTAACAAATGAGTTCTCAGAGGAAAGTAAAAACATGATGTCAAAACAGGGATTCGTCCCCACTAAGGGGCTAGGAAAAAATCTTCAGGGTATATCTCAGCCCATCATCCCGTCTCTGAAGACAGATCGAAAAGGGCTGGGTTTTTCCTAGGGACCACTGACTCATCGGCTTCTGATGTTCAGCCTCTCCCCATACCTTGGATAACTCAGAAGGTGGTATGGGTGCCCCAGTGGCCCCTTTCTCAAGAGAAATTAGAAGCCGTTAGACAGCTTGTCCAGGAACAGCTTCACTTGGGCCATATCGAGCCCTCTGTTTCGCCATGGAATACATCGATTTTCGTCATTAAAAAACCATCTGGAAAATGGCGATTGCTTCATGACTTGAGAGCTGTTAATAACCAAATGCAGATCATGGGGCCTACTCAAAGAGGTCTGCCATTACTTTCTGCTTTACCGAGAAATTGGCCTGTGATGATCTTGGATATTAAAGATTGTTTCTTCTCGATCCCCCTGTGTAAGCAAGACAGGGAGTGGTTTGCTTTTACCATACCCTCCATTAATCATGAACAACCCGATGCCCGTTTTCAATGGCGGGTCCTCCCACAGGGGATGGCTAATAGTCCTACAATGTGCCAACTGTTTGTGGATGCTGCCTTGTTGGCTGTGCGGCAGCAATATCCTGCTGTGCGCATTATTCATTACATGGATGACATCCTGTTGGCAGCCCGTTCCCTACAAAATCTTGAGGATGCCTTTCAAAGGACAGTTTCTACACTGGAGGCTCGGGGCCTGGTTATAGCTCCTGAAAAGGTACAGCGTTCTACCACAGCTAAGTTCCTGGGGATGATAATTCAGCCAGATACTATTCGCCCCCAGAAGGTCCTTATTCGGACTCAACATTTGACAACACTCAACGACTTCCAGCAGTTGTTGGGGGATATCAGTTGGGTTAGGGGTTATCTTCACCTCCCTAGATCTGAATTATTACCACTATTTTCCATATTAGAGGGCAATCCTGATGTGACCTCCCCGCGGGCCTTGACTCCTGCAGCAAAGCGTTCCTTACGCTTGGTAGAGGAGGCACTGTCCCGGGCACAGCTTAATAGATATGATCCATCTCTTCCCATTTCTTTATGCATCCTAAAGACAAGACATTCTCCCACTGGTGTGTTATGGCAGGATGGGCCCCTCTGGTGGCTACATGGCAATTCGGTGGGAATGCGGACCCTTAATTATTATCCTGCCCTAGTAGCCCTTCAGGCCATGATTGGCATAAAATTTTGCTTAACATCTTTTGCAAAAAAGCCGGATAAACTAATCATTCCTTATACCAAAGATCAGGTAGAAGTTTTGGCTGCCACTGTGGATGATTGGGCAGTTTTACTTTGCTCCTTTTCTAATATTATAGATAATCACTTTCCAAAACATCCATTGTTAAGTTTTGTGGATGATAATCTGGTCTATTTTCCCAAGGTCACTTCACCCGTTCCCCTGGTCGGTGCCGTGACTATATTTACTGATGGGTCAAAGACAGGAAAAGGGGCGATGGTTGTGGGACACCAGCCGCCTCAGGTTTTTTCTTTTCAACCTGATACACCCCAAGCAACTGAATGCTTGGTAGTACTTGAAGTTTTCAAGAAATTCCCTGAGCCCTTTAATTTGTTTTCAGATTCCCAGTACGTGGTTAATGCGGTTTCCTCCCTTGAGGTGGCTGCCTCAGTTCGTCAGGCAAGCCCCGTCTCAAATATCTTGTTACAGATTCAACACTGTATTTTACAAAGAAGCCATTCCTTTTTTGTTGGTCATGTTAGAGCACATACCTTGCTTCCTGGCTTTATTTCCAAAGGCAATGAACAGGCCGACCTAGCCACCAGGGCCATGATGGCCCTGGTTGCTGCCGATCCTATCCAGCAAGCTCGGGACTTCCACAATCTGTATCATGTCCCCGCTGACACCCCGCGGAGAAAGTTTGCCCTGACCAGACATGATGCTCGAAGTATTGTAAAAGCCTGTTCTTCTTGCGTCACCTTCTTTCATCCCCCTCATGTAGGTATCAACCCCTGAGGCCTACGACCAAACGCCTTATGGCAAATGGTCGTCACTCATGTTCCGGAATTTGGCTGTGTTAAATATCTTCATGTCTCAGTGGATACCTACTCGGGTATCATTTTTGCCACCCCCTTGGCAGGGGAAAAGTCCACTCACGTAAAGACCCATTGTTTGGAGGCCTGGGTGGCATGGGGTAAACCTGTCCGTTTAAAGACAGATAATGGCCCTGCTTAATCCTCCAAGGGTTTTCGTGCCTTTTGTGCGCAACTCCAGGTCGCGCACACCTTTGGTTTGCCATACAACCCCCAAGGCCAGGGGATAGTGGAAAGAGCTAATCGCAGCCTCAAAGAGCTCTTACAAAAACAAAAAGGGGGAGTGGCTGAGACTGCCACAGGATTGCTATGGCCCTTTTTACTCTCAATTTCCTGATAATAGATGACAAAGGCCGTACAGCAGCTGACCGACACACCTACCCCACCCCAGATAGCGTAGGGGATGTGATGTGGAAAAATGTGCTGGATAACAAATGGTATGGCCCGGACCCTGTCATCCGGAGGTCCAGAGGAGCTGTTTGTGTTTTTCCCCAGGATTGAGAAGTGCCTCATTGTGTCCCGAGCCGCCTGACCAGAACCGTTGAAGCCCACCATGAAAATGACTCCGCTGCTCTTCAGGAAATGGAAGCTGGATGCCTTGTGCATCACCAGGGTCCAATATGAAAAATTTCACTAGGGCTACCAATTTGTCTCGCTCTCTATCTTTGTATCTTGCAGGAAATTGGTCTGAAGATTTTGATGTTGCCCTGGAGGACCTTAGATGTGCAGTAGTTTTGATCAATTCCACGCGCGTGGATCTCAGCTTAGCGGAGGGACTACAGTCCTGGATCTCCTCTGCTTTCTCCCTGTTCAAGGATTGGGTGGGGGTAGGTATGTTCTTTGCATGCTGCATAGGAGGGTGCGTACTGTGCCTTTGGTTGACCTGCCGCCTGCGGACTCAGGCGTCCCGTGATAAGGCAGTAATGCTGCAGGCACTGGCTGCTCTTGAGAAAGGCAACTCCCCCCAAGTATGGTTGTCCGCTCTCAGGAGCCACTAGCTAAGCACGGCCTTTACACCCTCATGGGATATCTGCCCATTGCACTGAGGAAGGCGTGCTGGCTCCTTCGTAGCATTGCCTTTGCACCTCCAAGGGCTTGATCCCATTGCACTGGAGAAGGAATGCTATGAGGTGTTTTTGGCCTCCCTTGATAGGTCCACGCATCATGAGGTGAAGACCTGATCGGGAATAAGACCTGACTTGGCCCTGAAGGAAACAAGAAAGGGGAACTGCAGGGAGCCATGAGGTGTGGCCGACATTCCAAGATGGCGCTGGGCCCCTGCAGGGCTGGAGTAAACAACTCCATATAGGGTCATAACCCGAATCACCAGCTCGAGCATGCGCAGTGTCTTCAGCTTGCTGGGCCAATCAGGGAGCCTGAGGTGCCAGGGGTGCTCGACCAATAGGACGGTTGCACGCTGCCTCAGCTCCTATATAAGCAGCTGCAGTTCCCTGCTTGTTCTCTTTCGCTTCCTGCTCTCCCTTCAACCAAGAGGCTCCAATAAAATTCTATTCGGGAAGAATCCTTGTCTGGTGGTTGTCTTTCCTGCTGGTCAGGGAGCGCGCCACATCTAACATCCAGGTGTATAATTAACCATGCGTTCGTGTTTATAAAGCATTAAATAGGTTAACTGGTTTTTTTATTACATGTGTACATTTGTCTTAGCATCATTTATTGGTGAAAATAAAAGAAATGAAGACAGAAGGGTAAGGGAGAGATTGGGGAGAAAACGAGCCTTTCTCACGTGGAAATTAGATTGGGACTTGGTTTAAAACAAATGGACAAAGCGATTTGCTTTGAGCACCTTTTCCAAGCACTGTCCAGTTCCTCGGCTTACTGATGCAAAAGGCACAACTTTTGAGGAGAATGTGAAATGCAGTGGGTAAAATTAAGTAATTTCAGAGAGTCAAAACGTCAAAACCTGGTGGACAGACCAACATGAGCTCTAGAAAGCGCCTCCGAGTCGGAGCTCTTCGGTCCAAGAGGTCTTCAGAGCGAGGTGGCAGGGATGACAGTGACGCTTGTGTGAGGTGTAAAGTCACTGGGGCTGCCAGCAGCCACGCTTTCCCAGCAAGGGTTGGAGCCCAGCGGCCCCAGTTAGAGAGCTATCTGGGAAGAAGCCACACTGCCTAGTGCTGGTCCTGGCCTGGTGGTTTTCTACTCATTTACGCCAAAGCCTTGCTTTACGCTAGTACTGAGCCAGCACGGAGCTGTCATTCTCTAAGTAGGGGACTGCCTACTGGTCTACCGGTCCAGAGAGGAGGATAATTAAAAGCATCGTCTTAGGGGTTTCCCAGGAGAGCCTGGTGTCCAAGTAGGCATCTTGGATGAGGAAGTTTAGAAACAGCACGGGGTCACAGTCCGAAGCTTTAGGAAAGCCACCAGACAGCCTGGTGGCTGAGCCAGGACAGCTGGCTAGCCTCGCATAACAGGTGTTCCATCTGGTCTGTGAGCTCATGGCTTCTTCCCGTACAGGGTATGGTTCTGTGTCAGGAGTTCCTGCACTGTCTCCACCACTGCAACCGTCCGAGCAGCTGCACCATCAGCTGCAAATCCCCGCCCCCTCCCCCACCGGGCCGAGGCAGTTCGTTTTAGTTGTTGACTGGGGATGGAGAGAAGTGGAAAGGCACCGTGGGAGGCGTGTCTCCTGAGGGGTGACTCTGCAGGCTAGCCAGGGACTGAGACGAGAGGCAAAACCCAGTCAGGTGTGTGAACACAGGGCAGGAAACAGTAACTAACGTGTCTAGGATGCAATAAAACCCACTAGTCGCATCAAGACACAGGAAATGACACATTTAGTGAGAAGCATAAAACAACAAACAGAAACAAAAACACCTGGTGTGAGTACTGAGATGATTCCTGTTGGTAATTATTTCACAAAGATGAAAAGGTTTACAATAAGGATTCGTCAACAGATTCCCTTGAAACAATGAAAAAACAGTCTCAGCATAGAAATACATGCTGTAAAAAATATGGAAATTGTAGAACTGAAAAGTACAAGGAAAATTCAAAAGCTCGTTAGGGACTGAGGAGACGCCTCGGTGGTTAGCAGCCCTTGCTGCCCTTGTAGAGAACTCAGGCTCGATTCCCAGCCCGCAGGATGGCTCACAGCTGTCCGTAACGTTACCTCCGTAGCATGTGGCACCTCTGTAGCATGCAGCGCCTCCTCCTGGCTTCCTCAGGCACCAAGCGGGCACACAGTGCACATACATATATGCAAGCAAAACACTCATGCACATACAATAAAAATACATCTTAAGGGAAAACAAACAACAAAAACAGACAAACAAAAAACAATAAAAAAAAACGCCTCCTTGGACAGACTCAGTGCTACAGCAAAGACTATAGGAGCCTGACCCTGAGAATGTAAAGATACCAGGGTGCATTCAACCTGAAAACCAACAGAGAACCCACCCTTAGCAATCTGTGAGAAACACCCACCTGAGCACCTGAATAACTAAGATTCATATTATCAAGTTAACAGGGAATGAGGGTGGGGCCCAAAAGTCCGGAGATAGTACCAGTCAATCTCCCCAATTTAGCCAGAGACAGGAAAAACCTCAAAATCCTAAAGGTAATTGTAGCTAAAGGCTAAACCAAAGCAAATTAACAGTAAAACACATAGTAGGTAACTACACATCATCCAAGACAGTAGAGAAAAAAAGTCTTAAACTAGTCTGAGATGAAACCAGTACCGGTTCGGGAAGACAGGTTGAGGGACAGCAGATCTGAAGTCATCCAGACCAGGAGCTAGTGGCACATCTTTCAAGTGATAACGGAGGATGAGGAGTCAGGGGAGGGGAAGAAGCGGGAGGAGATGTATTAACCATGACTTCAGTACCTGAGAAAACCACTTAGAAATGGAAGGAGGTGCCAAGCCTGATATCCTGGACTTTATCCTCAGATCCTACATGATAGAAGGAGAGACAGATCTTCCTTCCTTCCTTCCTTCCTTATTTATTTATTTATTATTTATTTATTTATTTATTTATTTATTTATTCAGAGACGAGGTTTCTCTGTGTAGCCCTGGCTGTCTTGGAACTCACTCTGTAATCCAGGTTGACCTCGAAATGAGAGATTTGCCTGCCTCTGTCTCTCCAGTGCTGGGATTAAAGGCGTGTGCCATCACTGTCTGGATCAGAGAGAGGGAGAGATGTCCTCTGTCCTCCACACACCAATGCCATGGCAAGTGCAAGCACGTGTGTGCGCGTGCTGCCTGTACACACACACACACACACACGAGAGAGAGAGAGAGAGAGAGAGAGAGAGAGAGAGAGAGAGAGAGAGAGAGGGAGGGAGGGAGGGAGAGAGAGAGGAGAATAAACAAATCTAATAAATCTAATGAAAACAAAACAGAGGGCTGGAGAGATGGCTCAGTTATTAAAGCACTTGCTGCGCAAATTTGAAGACCCACGTTCAAATCCTCAGGACCTCTGTAAAGCCAGATTGAGTGGAATGCATCTATAATCATCTCAGTGTGTATATAGACAGGTGGGGGGGTGGGGACTGTAGAATCTCAGAAGCCTGCTGACCAGGTAGCCTGTTTAATAAAGAAATTCTACCTCGAACAAGGAGAAAGCCAGGGTCCTAAAGCTGTCCCCTGCTCTCCACTGGCCAGCACTCACACCGGACACATACCACAAAGGTGCATACGATATTCTCATATGACAGAAAACTAAAAATGTGTCGTTAGGTCAACTCCCTTCAAGGCTGGTCTCTGAGCCTCGTAGGCAAGAGGGTGACATAGATGTCCCATTTGCTGCTGAGCACTCCACAGACACGTATTCTCTATGCTTTGACCAGTTTTGAGTTAGAAAAAATAAATTTTCACACACACAGAAAGGAAATGAATATCAAAAAACATCTTGTAACCTTAGCAACTATAAAGGCGGTAAGGGGAGGTGTGGGGAGGAGAGGGAGTACCTAGACAGCCCAGTCCTCAAGAGCCTGCTATGCCAGCAGGATGACCAGCGTTCCAAGTCCAGGACCCAGGAGAAAGTGAACCAACCTGGGAGACTGAGGCAGATCAGATGGCCACAAGGTGACAAGACAGAGTTGGAGGGATGGCAGCCTGGCTGCAAGCCCCTCACGTACAGTCAGCTCTAAGGCAGTGAAGGGCTCGTCTACTCTGGAGCAGAAAAGACAGGTGACAGCCATTACCCAGATGTCCCTCACCCTGGGGCGTTGGGTGCTGTTGTAACTCTCAGTCACTTAGCAGTGCCCCAGGATGCCCACCAGAAGTGGGCTTATTTTTGTGCAGGCAATGAAGGGAGCTTTATAGGCTCTGAATGGGCGCCATGCTTCAGACTTCACAGCTGCGTCCTGGGCTGAGGTGCCAATGTAACCCTGAGTTTTCTAGAAATAGTTGGAACCTGGGCCTGCCTCCCGCTTCCCCAGGATGGGGGTCACCCCCGGGATGAAGACGCTGTTGGAAATTTTCTCAGAAGGTGACCCCATCGGCTGGCCCCTGGAGTCCATTCCACCTCAGCTCCTGTGGAGTGGGAACTGTTGGAAGGCACTACCAGAGCATCCAGGCTCCCAGGAAGCTGCTGAGGATGGTGGAGAAGAGCAGCCCTTTCCTGGGAGGACCCAAGTGTTTGTGGACTCTGCAAGACAGCCCTGGTAGGAATCAGCTTTGCATTTCACTTAGTCTCAAGGCCCTGCTGGAGCAGAGAGACATCCTATGGCTCAAGTGGGAAGCAGGCCTGTGCTCTGGTCAGCATCCACACTCTTATGGCCTGCCTGGTGCAGTTCTAAGAGGTATACACCTCGTTCTCACAGCAGCCCTGGGACGGAGGGCTTAACAACTGTTTATTACTACCTAATCTCTGAGTTTTGTAGCTTTCATTTTAGCATTATTTTGATCCTGCAAGGGACATGACAAAGGTCCCCTAAACTAATGAACCATACAACAAATCACTTTACATGCACACTGGTTTTTCATGGCTCATCTGAGGCCTGTAAGATCCGTGTCTGCTCTCAGGTCTCTTGTTTTCACTGTCCACTCAGGGGAGGACTCGGTCCTGCTGAAGAAACATTATTTGGCAAATAATCTGATCAATTTCATTTATATTCCAGGCAATGAAATGTTAAGAGCCTACTTCACCGTTACATCATCTGAATAGAGCCGAGTCCGCAGGAGGAGATTAAATTTTGGAGCAAAGATCCAATTTCATGGAAATAAAACGCCTTACCTAAGTGCATTTAAAACTCTTTAGTAGAGTAGTTAATACCAATTAAATTGTGGACTGTCTGAATCATGAATTATCAATTCAGACATGATTTTGTTTTTCTTCTCTAAGTAACTCAGGCTTTGTGGGTTGTTTTTATTTTATTTGGTCATCGAAATTCAGTCATTCAGTCTTGAAATTTGCTATGTTACTTAGAAAGCAGTGATGGAAAATGCCATGCCAGGTCAAGACTGCGTAAGACAGGATTTGGCATGCCAGGTACATCTAGGCTTCATCAAGCATAAGGGTTGTACCGAACAAAACAGAAAATCAACCGGGCTCCTGCCCTAAAGTGTTTGAGAGGCGTGGGAAGAACACAGGTCAGCGGGGTGGTTTGAGAGACTTAGCAGACGAGCAGAAAGCAACAGTCCCCCTCAAGCCGAAGCTGTCTACGCTTGAACCCAGCTGAGCAATAATGCGTTGGTTTGCATTAAAGAGCTGAGGCTGGTTAGTCTTGTCCTACCCAAGCATAACTTTTAATATGTTGCCTCTCACTGCATCCGTGGGTGGGGCATCCTTGGGCGTGGCTCATCGCCTGTACATTTGTGAGACCAAAGAGAGAGGTAAAAAGTCCTGTGCAGAAGCCGACCGCAATGGGCCGAGCCAGAGTCCTCGGCCGATACCCGTGTGCGTGGGCCTGCGCTACGTGCACACACTGCTGTTCTTGGTGACCACAGTGAGGCAGCTCTTCCTCTTTCCCAGCTGAGGAAACTACTCGGGACAGTTAGGTGGCCCTGCCAAGGTTACGGTAGAGGAGCACGGCAGGATTGGACCCCAGACCTCTAGTTCCTTGGCGGTTCTTTTCCTTCCTGCAGAACAGAGGGCAAAGAGCCAGAGTGAACGGAGCTGGGAGAGGCAAGCTTTCCGTGCTCAACGCCTTTTCTTTTCTTCTCTCCCCATAATGGGTTATTCACAAGAGTTCTGGGCCTAACCCCCTAAAGGAATCCTTGTTCAGCAAAAGCCACACAGGTAGAAGCCCCAGCTTCATTCTTGAATTCTTGTTTCCTAAATAAGGTTCTCTTTGTCTGCCTCATAAGGCCAGGGGGGGGAGGGGCGGCTTTGGGTTTCCACCCAACATTGCTTCTTGGGCATGAGCTGTTTGTGGTACATCCTCACCCTTAAGTTAGAGTTAAGCGACGGGCAGTGGTGGTGCACGCCTTTAATCCCAGCACTCGGGAGGCAGAGGCAGGCGGATCTCTGGTGAGTTCGAGACCAGCCTGGTCTACCAGGGCTAGTTCCAGGACAGCCTCCAAAGCCACAGAGAAACCCTGTCTCAAGAAAACAAGCAAAAAAAGATAGAGTTAAGCAACACTGGCCATTTGGAATGGAAAATGCTGGGGTGCATTCTGGAGCATTTGGGCAGTGTGCCTGCTCCCCCCCTTATGTTCCTATGTCAGACTCCCTTTCCAGGGAGGAAAGAGAATGCTACCTTTTGTCTTTGGTACACTTAGATTCCTGCCTTGTGACACATGGTCTTCAGCCTAGTTAAATAGTATAATAAAAGACTGTGAAACTAAGACCAAGATTAAGAAAATATTTGGGGGGACTTTGATCTTTGGTAATTTTCCCATTTAAGGCAGACAGGAGTAGTTTCTTATGTTCCTGAGTACCAACTCTTTTGGGAACTCTCTCTCTCTCTCTCTCTCTCTCTCTCTCTCTCTCTCTCTCTCTCTCTCTGTCTCTCTCTCTCTCTCTCTCTCTCTCTCTCTGTGTGTGTGTGTGTGTGTGTGTGTGTGTGTGTGTGTGTGTGTGTGTCTGGCTGTCCTCAGAACTCACTTTGTAGACCAGGCTGGCCTCGAACTCACAGCCCTGCCTCTGCCTGGCAAATGATGCAATCAAAGGTGTGCACCACTACATCTGTCTCTCTTGGGGAAACTTATAGAGGTCATTTTTGTGGTTCTTCTTAAAAAGATATCTCAGATATTTAGGGAATACTTTGTATCTTATTAGCCATGTTTTACCAACATGTGAAAGCAGTTGAGAGAAATTGTTCTCAGAGTGGATAAATACTGAGTTGACTAAGACACTACATATTTCAGGAAGTCTCAGTTTTGCATGTTTTTGAGGGGAACCTTGTGACTGATGTGTGTGCAGATGTCACAGACATGACTTGGGATTAAGGGGCTGAAGGTCCCTTTGTCTCTTGAGGACTTCTGGGAAATAGGATGTAGGAGGTGAGAGTCTGTACTTGGTGTGCTGTGCCGGTATGTCAGTGATTTGGAGTAGCCCCGGATGGCTCTAGGAAGTCTGTTGCCTTCAGAACTGGGGATGGCCAAGAAAGGAGCAGGGGCAGGGGTGGGGGGACCTGAGGGGTCCCCAACTATCAGATTCTGGAAACTTTCCTGGGTGTGTGCCATAAAATGCTGGAAGTAGGAATTTCCAAAGAAACCTCTGTAGACTTCTCTTTTTACAGAGGGAAACCACAATCGGGAAAAGGTGCCTGCCGGTGTATTACTTGCCGGGAGAGTTCTGCCTCAGCAGATGGCGGATTCTGGGTTCCGACTGTGCTGCCTCAGCCAGCACTCCTGCAGCCCTCCAGCACGCACGCCCCACGCGCTTGCACGGTCATTTCCTCCTATTTTTCTGCTTATTCATCCTGTGGCCTGTGTTCCCTTGACAGGCTTCCCCCCCACCCTCCTGTGGTGAGAGATAACATTCTCAGGACTTAAATCCATCGGATGATAAGTTCTAATTTTAGCCGAGCCCCATGGCCTTTCCTCCTGGCTTCTTCCATAGACCTACACACATCTCAGCCCAGTGCGGTTTTCACAGCAGGCGTCCGATCCCTGACCCGCTGTTCCTTGACTCTTGTGCCAGGATTTTTCTAACTGGCTGTAGTTGAGCTGGGAAGGTGGCATGACTTTCTCCTGGGTGTGGGCTGCTGTTTTTAGAAGGGTCATTCACTCTTACCTCCTGTTTCCCCAGCATGCTGTCTGTGAGTTTCCTTTTGTCAGTAAATTTATGTTATCTTGATGAAGGGCACCCGCTTTAAAAAAAAAAAAAAGTCAAGACATCTGTGACTTCTGCTGATTAGCCGACTAGCGGACTGGCAGCAGCAATGCCCCGTAGCCACTAAGACTTCCACAGTATGATAATTTACCCTGAGGTTTAATCAAAGCAGCCAGTTGTTCCCTGAAACGAAGGGAGAGGGTTTGGTTTTGGATTTGGAGTTGCATGATCTCTGCCTGTTGCTTTCCCAGACAGCATGTGGGAAATAAACTTATCTCACGACTTTATATATGCATATTTTCTCCTTTTAAGCCTTTGGCCCAGCATGCCCCTTCCTCAAATATAACCAAATATGGGTGCACCCGCAGCTCTTCCGACAAGCCTGGAGTGAGGAGTTGGAGAAGGAGGACGGAGCTTGACTGGCAGCATTCCCTGGAGAGGGGTGTGCTTGGGAACACAGCTGCCCAGAACTTGAACTTCTCAAGCTCTCAATGGACTAGTTGTCTCACTGAGCTCTGTCATCCATCATGCTTATGATCACTATAACGCTGTAGGAAATGGGGGAGCTTCATAAGATGGAACACTCCTTTCAAATAACTTACTACAGATAAAATCTGTGCAGCTTATGGTATGGTAGAGTCAGTGGCAGGTTTGGGCTGTTTGGTTGCTTCACTGGGGTCTGTGAGCAGGTCAGGCAGCGGGAGGTATTCCTTTCCTAGAGCTAGACCACGGCAGGACGGATGTGCAAGACATTTATTTCTAAGTCTGGGAATGTGTCTCAGAGCATGCAGAAGGCCCTGGGTAGATCCTCAACTCTGTTGGGGTACAGAGGTAGATTCCTATGTTTGCCCACAGTCTCTCGAGTTATTGGTAGTTCAGGGTTCAGATCAAGATTTAGTGTGTCTATTTTACCCTGTTCAGATCCCTTAGAGGCACTGTCTTGGCCCTTTTTTCATTCTTACAATGAAACACCTGAAGGAGGTTGATCTAGCTCCTAGTCCAAGATTAGGTGACTCCATGGGTCCTGTCTGATGATGGAAACCATTGATGTGGGAGGGAGTGAGAGAGCCAGGGAGTGACTCAGGAGCCATGACTACCCACATCTGCATTTGTTTCAGAGTCAATGACCTCAGCCACTGTCACTAGGCCCTACCTCTTGAGGGTTCCGCCACGTCTGCATGACCACACAGGGGACAAGCTTGGACCCAGCAGATCTCAGTAGGCACTTGCACCCTTCGCTAGCAAGGACAGAAACATGTCCCATGGATCTGCCTCCTGAGGCAGACAGCCTCCAATAAAAATACACTCATCATCTTACAATTGTTACACACTTTGGTGATGACTCAGTCTGTCGTGGCAACTTGTGGGGACTCAGTCAAGGGTCAGAGTTCTTCAATCCCCCATAGTGCCTGTCAAAATGTCACATCCCTGGGTGCTAGATTTACATGGGCTAAACAAGTATAAAGTGAGACTGTTGAGAGAAGCCTTTTCCTTGTCAGCTGCTTGGTTTTTCCCCACCAGTCGCCTGGGCTCTGCCGTGTTGTAGTCCCCAAATAACACACAAGATGCTGTATTAATTATGAAGCTGTTGGCCTTGCTTGTTTCTTACTAGCTAGCTCTGACTTAAGTATTTATCCCGTAATTGTTAATCTAAGTATTTCTCTTACCAGAGCAAAGTTCCAGACATCTTACTTCTCTGGCGGGCTACATCGTGACTCCCTGTGTTTCTCCTACCCAGAGTCCTCCTGGACTCCTAGACCCACCTATCTTGCTTCCCTATTGGCCAACAGTGCTTTATTGACATATACACAGGACTTCCCCCATCAGTGAGACAGTAATTTGTCACCAAACACAGGAGTAGTGGACACTGTATAGCTCCAGGCCTGGGACATCAGTTCTCCAGGGACAGGAGCATTGGGAGGAGAAGATACAGGTGCCATTAGGCTCTGATCTCAGGAGCCTGGATGGAGGATCATGGGAGAGGGTGTAGCCCGGGGGGTGGCAGCTGCAGCATGGTCCCTTCTTCAGCTCACCTGACTTGGTGATGAGTAGCCTAAGCAGATGAAGAAGACCAGTCCCACTTGAGCACTTAGACCCACACAAATTTAATCATAGTCCTGGAAACTCCTGAAGAACCTGGCCTTGGCAATGACCTATACAAGTCAATGTGATGCTGTTATGAAGATTCCTCTTCAAGGAGAGTAATTACATCATGGCCATTTCTTATCCTATTAGATTATGGCCAGCTGCCTCTAAAAAGAAAAGCATTCTGCATTTACTATAGGTCAATGTTAATGTTTTCCCCAAATTTCAGCTATCTGTTTTCGTGCTGGCCCTCGAGTGAGCCACGAAGTTAGAGATGATCACAAAACAAAAACCAACTTCAAGGCTGCAAAGAGGAGATACTGGTGACATTAACCCCCCCCAGGACTGCTATGCTTTTTCAGAGTCACCAGCCTAAAGGGAGGTCTGCAGATGCCAGCCAGAACCTCCTTTCAAATACCAGGTGGGCTTTTTTATACAAAACCACTCTTGTCAAGCTTAAGGCAGATTGTGTACCTCTGTCACGGGACAGGAAGTGAGGTAATTCAACTGCCAAGGCTCTCGATTAGTCTCTGCTGCAGTATTTTCAGGCTTGAGAAAGTCTGAACTCTGACAGAAAGGAAGACACTGGTCCTGAAAGTGAGACATTCTGAGCTACATGGCTGTGGTTGTGAGCTGGCCACAGGGCAGGGTGTGCCTGCACGGCCCCTGTCTTAGGGTTTCTATTGCTGTGAAGAGACACCGTGACCACAGCAACTCTTACAAAGGAAAACGTTTAACTGGGACTGGCTTACAGTTTCAGAGGTTCAGTCCATTATCATCATGGCAGTGTGGAGCAGTAACAGAGTCCCACAGCATGCAGGCAACAGGATGTGATCTAAGTAAGACACTTGGCAATATCTTGAGCATATATGAGACCTCAAAGTCCACCTCCACAGTGACACACTCCCTCCAACAAGACTGTACCTCCAAATAGTGCCACTCCCTTTGGGGGCCATTTTCTTTCAAACCACCACAATACACATGAACTATAATAGAGTTGTGGGTCTCTAAGAATTGGTGATTCTCTTAGTTGCCAAGAGCAGGGGCCTTGGGTATCTCACACTGTCTTAAACACCAACGTGTCACGGCAGCTTTATAGACTGTAAGAAGTAACATGTTGTGTGGGAAGTAAGTGGACTTTGGAGAAACTCTATTTTTAAATTCCAGGCCAGCTACTGTAGCTCTGCAATCCAAGTTATCCTCTCTTTTTGTGCCTTATTTTCCTCCTTTGTTTCTTTGCTCGTTTGTTCTGCTGTGAGTTTTTGTTGGTTTTTTGTTTGTTTGTTTGTTTGATTTTTTGGGACAGCCTCACTCTTTAGCTCTGGCTGATCTAGAGCCCACTATGGAGACCAGACTGTCTTTGACCTCATAGAGAACCTTCTGCCTTTTCTTCTGTCTCTGGAATCAGTGAGCTCTGATGTACCCTGCCCAGGATCCTCATTTGTAGCCTCGCTTGCCTTCACTCTCTAATGATGATTCCATTACTTACTCATACTGAGTCGGACTTCTTCCAGACAAAATGTTGTGTGTGTGTGTGCCAAAGGACAAATGCCCCCACAAAAAGGGACAGTCACAGAGTTGAGATGTAGCTTCAGAAGTCACTGTTAAGTAAATCATCCAAAATGAGTGACAGGAAGACCCAGAGTCTCCTGGGTGACTGGCTGACATGGGCATGAGTGTGTGTGTGTGGGGGGGGGCGGTTAGGATCACTGATGGTTGAAGATTCCAGGGATGTTGATGGTAGATACCACTCGATTCCCTGGTCCATCCTGGGCTACTGGATCCCATAATACTCCCTGGGCAGCACCAGGGCTCGGCCTCATTGGCAGTGAAAGTCTGGTTGCTGCTTCCAGCCCTGGAAGGAAAAGGACATGAGGAGGCAGTAAGTGACATAGGTGCCAGGGGGCTGCTTGTCAGCTCCAGAGCCATTCCTCCCTCCATACTCAATCGCTGGGCTTCCCTGTAAGCCTTTGTCTTTCAGCTTTCAGTAGTGTTAAGTTCTGTCGGAGGAGGGTGCTGGGAGGCCCCGCAGAGTTTCCCTGCTGATCTGCACACCCTTTTCTGCCTATACTCTTAATTCCCTGCACACCCGTCCTGCTGGAACTCTTATCTGCTCTTTTGGTGGTTATCTGTGGCATATATGGTCACAGCCAATGCATGCGGGTGGTACTAACCCTCTAGAAGTTTCATCGCCACTGGCCCGTCTATGGCTATGTTGGCTGCACCCGGTGAGTGACAGGTTGCAACTCTCCAAGGAGTCTGCAAGTTGGCCCCATGCAGGGGCAACGCTTTCAGCTTTATGGTTCACTCTCCTTCCCGGGGCTTCTCTTCCTCAACTCCAGGGTGTCCTTATTTGTCAGTGTCTACTCCTCATTCACAGTTTTGCATGTAAAACCGTCCCTGTTCAAATCACCGTTCCTGCCTGACAGAGAACTGTCCTGAGGAATGGTTCCAGGAGACAGGTCCCTCCTCTTGAGCACACACACCTACAAATGGGGCTTGGGGTGTTTGGGGTTAAGTGCAGCACTTCCTACTGTGGCAGGCAGCTTGGTTCAGTAGGCCAAGCTATCACCCGTGGGCAGTTGTGACCAAATGTCAATGATTGCACGTTCTCTGGCCTGCCTAGGGTAGGGGCTTGACTACTGTGATGACTGTGTGGACTGTGACACTGAGTGAACTTTCTGACCATCACCAGGGTATTTATTTACTGAGTGAAAATGACAAGGTCAAGTCCTTTACCCTCAGTTTGGGTTACCGTCTGAAAACCTGAGCTCCTATTTCAGCTCTGAAAGAGTTATTTCTTCTGGCTACAGAGCTAATTTTGCTGGATATAAGCTGTAAAAAGTAATTGTGCGAGCTCTTGAATTGTAACACATTCACAGCCTTCCAAATTTCCCACGTTAAGATGCAGGGTATTGAATGGGAAAAGATGGAATTCTGAAACATGGAATGTCAGATTCTGACAAAAGTGACAGTCACTAATTTTATTTTGCATTTATTTTGTTAAGTGCAAGCGTGCACAAGCACGAGGGCGTGTACATGCCATGGCGTGTGTGTGGTGGTCAGACAACTTGTGGGAGTTGGCTGTCTCCTTCCACCGTGTGGGTCCTGGGAGTGGAACGCAGGTAGTCAGGCTGAGTGGCAGGCATCTTTACCTGATGAGCCATCTCACGGGCCCCCAGCCTGGCCGTCTTGAAAGCCTGAGTTACATCCCTTGACTCCGATGTCTGAAGAGACTAGTTTTCCCTTGCACGGAAGTTCCGTGCCTCAAAAGGGAAGTCTCATCCTCCTCACGAGCAGCTGTCCTTGGCTGCCATTTCCCTCCCAGGCCCATCGGTTCTCATCATGCTCCAAGGACGCTCATCGGCCCTGATCTGACAGGACACAAGTTAGATGGACACTAGGCAAGCCTAGAGACATTGTTAACGCATCAAGACGACCCTGGAGATCATGCGTGGACAAGGAGTGCCTGATGGACTTTGAAGGTCTGGGGTCAATGTCCAAGTCCTTGTGACTCTTACATTTCTGTGGGGGTGTAATGAAGCTGTCCCCTTCACTCTCTTTTAGTGACAGCAAGCAACATAGAGCCGAGACCACTATTAATGCCATCATACTCATACTCACTATCATTCTTTATGTAACTATTCTCAGGGTAAGTATTTATGTCTCCAGGGTCTGGGAGATGGCTGAGTCAGTTAAGTGAGGACTTGAGTCTAGTTACCAGCACCCTCATAGAAAGCCAGGCAGGACAGCAGCATGTGACTATAATCCCAGACTGGGGAGGAGAAGACAGGACACTGCCAGCCAGTCCAGCCAAGCCATCCGGCTCCAGCTTCATTGAGAGGTCCTGTCTCAAAAATTAGGGGAACAAGACATTAAGAGATACATGTGACATCAACATAAGTGTGCACACAAGTACATGCACATGTGAACATACACACAGACACTCACACACACACACACACACACACTCCATTCCAGTGTTTACTTAAATCTTATTTTAGGGCTATCTCTTGGAAACAGCTCTGTTACTCCCTCTCATGAAAGCTACCTGGTGTTATCACTGGCAGTTTGAGTTTGGCTCGATATTTCCTTATTTCCATGTTTGTTTTGTCCCAGTTCTTTGATTTTTTTTATGGTGGGGGTGGGGAGGAATGGTTGCTTGCTTTTTACATCTGACTTTGCTTTTCTTGAGACAGCGCTCCAGTGTGCCCAAGACAGGCCTCTTGCCCCAGTCTCCTGTGTGCTAGGATTACAGGCATGTGCTGTCCCACCCAGAGTACTAGGATTTTGTTTTTTGGTTTTCGAGACAGGGTTTCTCTGCATTGTTTTGGACCTCGCTCTGTAGACCAGGCTGGCCTCACACTCACAGAGATCTTCCTACCTCTGCTTCCTTAGTGCTGGGATTAAAGGCGTGTACTACCACTATCTGGCCCTCAGAGTGTTAGGATTACAGGCATGTGCTACCACACCCGGCCAGACTACTTTCAATCTTGCTATTGTTTTCATTTTGGTGTTTTAAGAACAAAGCCCTGCCTACATCTTTCTGGTCTTAAATTTTTGATGTACCTAAATTTTTTTTTTTTTTTTTTTTTTGCCGTCTCATAGATTTCGACATTCTCCCCTCTGCAGGAACTCTGTCTGGACACCCTTGACCTTTTTAGATTACTAAATGTCTTCTTTTTGTTTGTTGTCTCTTTAGACTATATTGAACATAATTATAATTATAATATATCGCAATCAGTGAATGCACCTGATCCGCCATTAGCTGGCCTTACAACCCTACTGCCTCAGTATCCCAAGGGGAAAAGACTCCCCTGAAATTGCAGGTGGGTGCTGCCATTCCTGGGTGGTTACCATATTTTATAATTCTAAGAGTGTATTGGGTTCCTTCTCTCATTTGCTAAATCATTTTGTACTGGTCTCCTGATCGCTACAGATGTGTAGAAATGTATCTTTTATATTTCTTTAAACACAACAATCAGCATTTTGTAATAGTCAGATGTGGTGTGTGTCCCCATGCACACATGCCCAAGAGTGCTTTTTTTCTCTACTGTGATTTGTTTCTCTTCCTTTTATGTATATGTATGTGTGATGGGTGTGCACATATGTGGACCTTTGTGTGTGTGTGTGTGTGTGTGTGTGTGTTTGTGTAAGTACATGCAGATATGTGTACATTCATGTTGTGGGGCCCTTGAATTCAGTGATGTTCCTTGATCACTTGTCCAACTTAATTTTTGAGGCATGCTCTTTCAGTCAAATCCAGATGTCTTATATATGGTTTCTATTGCTGTGAAGAGACACCATGACCACAGCAACTTTTACAAAGGAAAGCATTTAATTGGGGCTGTCTTATAGCTTCAGAGGTTTTGTTTATTCTCATCCTGGTGGGAAGCATAGTGTTGTGTAGGCAGACATGGTGCTGGGGAAGGAGCTGAGAGTTCTATACCAAGATCTGCAGACACCAGGAAAAGAAAAGAGTGAGACACACTGGGCCTGGCTTGAGCATCTGAAACCTTATAGCCTGTTCCCCCCACTTCCTCCAAGGCCACACCTCCTTAATAGTGCCTCTTCCTATGGGCCTATGGGGTCTGTTTATACAAACCACCACACTAAAGTTAGTGGATATTGCTAGCCATCTTGCTCCTGGGAGTTCTTATCTCACTTTTGGAAGGCTGCAGTTATATTTGGGTCAGCATCCTCCACCCAATATTTATATTTACCTGATTTCTGAGGATTCAGACTCTTGTCCTCTTGTTTGTATTGCAAGCACTTTAACTGCTGAGCCGTCTCTCTGTCCCTGGTTTGTTTTTAATGGGCATTCATTGTTGACTACTGTTGCCTTGGGAAATATTCTATGACTAGTGGCTAACGAGGACATGGCCGCAGTCCTTTGTGAAGAATTTGGGTCTGCTTCTGGTAGGCACCTGAGTGTAATATTAGCAAGTGGTGCTTGCTCTTAGCTCTAGTCTCTGAGCTCTGGGACTACTGAGGATGTAGGACCCCGGGGATGTAGATCCCTGCAGTCCCAAGCTATTCACATGCAAATTCAAGAATATCAAGAACGTTCAGTCACCTCCAGACAGAAGCAGGTTCTATGCTCTGGAGTTTGCCTCTGGAGCTCTTTGGTTTGTTTTGAGGCAGGACTTACATACTCCAAGCTGGTCACCTGATGTGGCATGGTGGATGACCTTGAACTCCTGATCCCCCTGTCTCTGTCTTGTAGTTGCTGGTTGTAGGCATAGGCCACTACTCTGTGCTGACTCCCGTGGTTCTCATAACTTTTAACTATGTGTTTAGTCCCTCTTACTTTTAAGAAGGGTGTAACTTTTATTTCTGAACACTTTGATCAGACTTGAAGCTTGTTTTTGCTTGTTTTCTTTTTATGAGGGATTGTTCACAGACCTAGGCCACTGTTACAGAGAATCTGATATTTTATGGTCTCCTGGGGCAACTTATTTCTCTTTGCTTTCTGACTTTGAAATACACATACCCTTTTGTTTTGGGTTGTTAATTGCAATTTTTAACCAACACTATATAAATATCTTATGCATCTAAATGACAGAAAGGAGCTATTATCCACCGGTTCATTCTAGATGTTTTGTAATTTGTCTTCACAATATCACAGAAAACTATAGAGTTGTAAGGTTAAGTATCTTCATCATGATCCGAGAACCATCTGATGTCCAAGCAATAGCCCCAAGCTAAAGCCTGACACCATAGCCCCAGCCCTCAACTGCATTATCCTGATTATCTCCATTTACAGTGACTTACCAAGTTGCTATAATTGAAGTCATTAGCGATGCAATCACTGAGAACTCAATTTTGATTCAATATGCACAGCAATAATAATTTTGACTCAGTATTTGCAAATGTTCTGACACGCCATGGCTTGGGAAAGCCAAGAGGATTCCAGCAACTCGATCATCTACCAATGTGCACAGACCCATTCTTCCCCCATAACCAACACAGACTCTGGGCGAACCTCACCCAGGGCAGAGCTACTGCCATTCCTGTTCTGGCTTTCGCCTGTCTCCATGTTTTGTGCAGAAGGAAGCAGACCTCAGTCGGCCATGCCTCCGCAGTCTATGTTTTCAATGTGATCATGAATGTGGGCGGGGTTTTCTTCAGGGCTTTGGTCATTCATTCCCGTGGATTTCGAATATCACTGATAGCTGTGGTTGGTAAGACTGTGGGCTTTACAACCAGACTGCACGCTGCTTACTAGGCTGTGGGTCTCTGGAGAAATCACTTGGCCTCCTTGTGGCTTGGTTTCCATGTCTGAAGGAATGAGAAGCCTCTGTCCCACGGAGTGACGGGGACAATAGGAAAGTAAGGCAGGAGAGTCAGACTTTGCTGAGAGTCTTCTGGCCTGACTTGCTGGCTGTTTTTCAGATGTACTCTAGAACTCGTTAGACAGAGAACAGGTAAGGATGGAACCGTGGCCACTGTGCCACCAACGGTTCAAAAGACAAAACTACGTTGACATAGACCCTGCTTGGTATACAGAGAACAACTGCATGCTGAATTTTAGTCATTAATATTTTTATCTCTTTCTGAGTATCCTCTAACTCCATTCGTATTCTGCTTTCTGAATCAAGAATTTGTGGTTGCCGCCAGGGACTATTGTCAGTGGTTGTTGAGGAACTATTGGCAGCTAATGGTTGCTGGCCAGGGAAATGTCATTTTCTTCAGTGGTGTAGCCATGGATAAAAATTGTCCATGCTTCGGTAAATAACCCCCAACCCGCGCTCACAAGAGTAACTCAAAACGAAAGACATAATGTAGGAAGGAGATTTGAGAGGAAGAAGGGGATCATCGTTCTTCAGGAGATGGACGGTGGAGGGGGAGAGGAAATGGGGGTAAAAATTACCCCAATTCTCCTGTTTCTGAAAAGGAGGAGGAATGAATGGATGGGTGGCTGGGAAGAGGGAAAGGAGAGGGAACTTTGACTGGGATGTAAAAACAAACAAAAACCAAAACCTCAAACAAAAAATTGTTCCAATTCATTACATATCATGTATGAAATTATTGAATAGAAAATTAACTTTTGTTGCTTAAAACTCCCAAGTGGTTAATACACTTGCTTTTGTTTTCACTTATTTCCCGGACAGGTGCACATTTTGAGCAGAACATAATTAAAAACTTAAAGCTGAGAGACTCAAAAGGAGTAATCTAATATCGAAATGGGTTCTGTTCCTGAAACATAAAAGCATGTCTGTTTTTGAAAGAAGGCATTATTATTTGCACAAATACAAATGCCTATCAAACCATCCTAGTTAATGCTTACCTTCTAATACTCTGCAAGGTTTAGTCTAATAGATTTGGAAACCAGAAATTCTCCACAATATCTCTAAATACACGTGAAATAGTTTTAGATCTTCAAAGAACAAAATCCTTCTCTGTAGTTGGTGGATTCCTGTCCACCCTGCCGAGGGCACTAGTTCATGTCCTGTTACCCCTTTACTGGTCTTTAGTTGGCAAACAAGATAGAGAGAGATTCCCGCCAGAAGCCCGACTTTAAAAAGCCTGTGCAAAACACTGCACAAAGTGTACGCTTAGTTCAGGTTTCAAAAGTGACCACTGGACTCATGGACACACCTACCGGACACTCAAACCCAGGCAACACACCACCACCTTATCAAGTGCGTGACTGCCACCTACCCCTCTCCGACAAAAATTAAATAAACCTGCCTTTTACTTTTTAATTCGGCTCAATTGGATTTACTATGGGGTAGCCATTCATTTAGGATCCCCAAGAGCCAAGTCTTGGGTCAAGTTTTGAATGTTCTTTGTGGGAGAGAGAAAAGCTATGGAGGGGTGCTGGGCCTCCTGCCACTGGTGTGGTACCAGGAGACACATGTTTTGTCATGTTGAGATATAGGAACGGGAAGCACATGATGCTGTCAGGCTTGTTTATTTAATGTGTGTATGTGTGCATTAAATACATATATTGGATTTATTTATCTAATTTTATGTGTACGGATATTTTGCTGGCTTGTATGTGTGTGCACCGCGTGTGGCGCCCGTGGAGGTCAGAAGAGGACTTTGATCCCCTGGAACTGGGGGAATCAAGCCCAAAGCCCACATGAGCAGCCCCCTATTCTTCATTAGGACATGAATGAGCACACACTCTGGAGTCTTCCTGGCCATGGGCTGATCTCCGCAGGGCAGCTCATCTGAGGCTGTTCTCTCATACGAGGTGACACCCCACCCCTGGTACTTTCTTCTTAGGTTCCTGTGAGGATTTCCCTCTCCACACTCTACCTATGGATGTTGCTAGGCAGCAAGGAGATAAAAGCATTAGATGTGACCGTTTGCCTGCAACTCTTTGTCTGTTTCTACCTACACAGTGCAGAGCAGCTTTCCTGTGGGGATTCACGTTCAAAAGCAAAGAATTCCTGTCTTTGTTTCTCTGCCTACATCATTAGTAACGATAGCCCAGTTTTCCAAGGCTGCTAAGCCAAGAGAGCACCGCCTGTGCCTTTAACTGCCTGTCACACCCCTGCTGGGAGTACCCGCCCACCCCATCCCAGCCACCCCCACTTTGAAGGTTGCTCAGTGTTGTCTTTGTGGCTGTCCTGGTGGAAGGAGTTGATTTGCTGTTAGGCTCTCTGGTGCACAGCTCTCTGCTACAGTTCCCCTGTGGGCTGTGTTCCTTGTGCCACTAAGACGCTCTTGGTGCATATCAGCAGGGTTTGTCTTTTGAACTCTTCATCCCATGGTGGCCACAGTTCCCTTCTTACCTGCTCTTTATCTAGCGATTTCTAGAGTACATCTGAAAAACAACCAGCTAACTTGGAGGGAAAACCTTAGCTGGGTTTAACTCTCCTGTATTTTACCTACCCAAAGTGCATGTGCCTGTATATGTATGTGTACGTGTGTATGTGTGTGTTTGTACACACGAGAGCATGCTTGAGTACATGTGTGCATGTGTGTGTGTGTGTGTGTGTGTGTGTGTGTGTGTGAAGGTCATACCTCAAATGCTCTGCATCCTGATTTAGCAAGTAGGCTAGGTTGGCTGGCCAGCATTCCCAGGGGTTCTGCATATCCCCACTTCTCAGAGCACCACCATGCTCAACTTTTCCTTTTTAAAGACTTAAGAAAATTATTAATGCTTGCTCCAACTTTTCTTTATCAAAGACTTAAGAAAATTATTAATGCTTGCTCCATGTGTGTGAGTGAGTGTATGTGTGTTTAAATATGGGTTCTCGAGGCTCAAATTAGATTCTTGTGCTTGAAGACATACACTTCATTGACTGAACCATAACCCAAATCATCTCCTCTCCACCCTTTATTATTTTTTTAAGGACAAATTTATTTAAACATCATTTCCCTTTTGAATCCTATGTTTCAGCCGTTACACTAAGCTATGCATTTCAAGGAACTTACCAGAAACTGGTTTTGGAGTTACCAATGAACCTGTTTTCTCTTACTTGGGCTTGACTGTGTCTTTATGGGGACAAACTGCATGCCTTTTGCAAGGTAGCAATGGCCGTGCGCTCTCCTCATGGGGCCTTACCGGCTGCGGGAAAATGTCCTGTATTCCCACCAGTTTCCTTCTTAGGAAGCCTGGGGCTATGTGAGGCCCAGATGTGGAGTGCCTTTGTGCACGGCCAAGGGCTGGGAGACGTACTGCGGATGGCCACTCTGCAGCACACCGCCCACCTCCCCCCACCCCAGCTCCACGACTCACTTGCTTTAGTGGAGCACTACATTGCTGTTAGTTATAATCAGCTTGCATAGGCCCAAGGGCCCATCCCATTTCTTTAGCCCTCTGACTGCCATTTTACATTTCTAGTGTAATTTGGCCAAAGGTCTTGGGTTGCCAGCACACTATGGGCCTCAGATATACCAGATGGTTTTTTTTTTTTTTTTTTTTTTGGATGGGGGGTGGTTTGAGACAGGATTTCTCCGTATTGCTTTGGAACCTGTCCTGGAACTCATTCTGTAGACCAGGCTGGCCACGAACACAATGCTAATTTCTTTTCTTTTCTCTTCTTTTCTTTTCTCTTTCCCCTGAGTCAGGGTTTCTCTGTGGCTTTGGAGGCTGTCCTGGAGCTAGCTCTTGTAGACCAGGCTGGTCTCAAACTCACAGAGATCCACCTGCCTCTGCCTCCTGAGTGCTGGGATTAAAGGCGTGCGCCACCACTGCCCGGCTACATAAATATTTCTATCGGAGCTTTCTAGATTAAGATTAGACAATTCCCTATGGTGTTTAGGATTAAGGGAAATAATTGCTATCTGCCCTTTATGTATGATAGTAGACTATGGCATTAATCATCAAAATTAGTTCGTCCCGTCTAACTGAAGGCTCAGTGTCTGCCCATGTCTCCTCACACCCAGGAAACACATTCCCCTCTGCCTGTGTGGCTATAACTCTGGTGGCATCAGAGTACCAGTGGTGAGGCACGGGCTATCTGTGGTGTGTGGGGCGCAGACGAGCACACTGGTCCCTGAGCACCAGCAAGGCCACCGGGGTGTGGATGGGGGCTGAGAATGAATGGGGAAGACCAGGTGGGAGGGAGCAAATGTGCCTCGACTCAGCTCCTGAAGGGGATGGTCTAGGGGAATTGTATTAGTAACGCCCCGGTATTAATGGAGCCGCAGGACAGTATTGTCTGATGGCATTCAGGTCAAGTTCATGCTAAGTTCATCTCCCAGCCATCCTTCCTATTCTTGTTGCTGTCATAACATGCAGGCTCTGCCATGTCACTTCTGGGCTGCCATCTGAGTAATAGGCTCTCCGTCAGGCTCATTTCCTGTCCCAAGTTGGCCCCAATCTAGGTTGAACAGCTGATAAATTAATCTCTTTAAATCATTGCGTTTGACTTGTGAAAAGGTTTTTAAAAGGAGACTATGTGAAGTTGATAGAGGCATGTAGGGGGTACCTGGGGAAAGTGGGAGTGGGGAGTTTGGGTAGATGTCGTGACCAAGACACGTTGTATACCTGTATGAAATTGTCAAAGAACAAATGAAATACATTCTATTACAATTTTTAAAAATTGCATTTGTGTGTGTGTGTGTGTGTGTGTGTGTGTGTGTGTGTGTGTATGTATGTGTTGGAACATATGGGTTCAGGATATGACTCAGTAGTCCTCTCTCTCCTTTCACTGTGTAGGGTCCAGGGATAGAACTGAGGGCGGCAAGCATCTTTTCCTGGTGAGCCATCTTGCCATCCCACAAGGAACTTTTGAAAGCCAGGGGATGCACATACTTTTAAAATGGAGCTTCAGGGGAGGGATGGGTAAGGTGACAGAGAGTGGGGATGGAGGCCCTGAGTCCTCTCTGCCCTCTTCTCTGGTTCTCTCCTGAGCATCACCTCACTGTGGACCAAGGGAAGTGAGACTCCCCTGAGAAGCCTACAACTCAGTAGGGACCAATGCCACCCTTAAGGGTCCCCTGCCCCAGGTCTTCTTTTAAGTCCATTAAAATATTCCGGGTGTACCAGGCGAAAGCAAGAAGCATTGCTGCTTAACCGGGCAAGCCTGGTGAGATGGGTAACAAACAATCCCCCTGCGCACAGATCCTCCAAGTTCGTATGTGCCTGCTGGCTGGCTGGTTTCCCCAGAAGCACGTCCTGAGACAGGTATTCAGGTGTGCACACTCTATCAAAGACATGTTTTGTCATGGAAAATCTGTAGTCTGAGCAATGGAGTGGAATAAGGAAGTAGAGTAGAGCTCAGTGGGGGAGGGGTGGGGGAGGGGACCCTGGAGTGTAAGTCACACTGCCTTCGGTGATCCACAGTCTACCCAAGCACGGATGATAGAGGCAATGAGGTGGGAGCTGTCGCCTTCTGGATGAGATCCGGTTCTCATCTGCTTGTCAGCCAGGTGTTAGCCTGCCCACATGGTAATGTAGGGAACTGACGCCCACAGCAATCTCACCATAGTGGGAAACTAATAGCATCAACACCAGTTGACACTGTTCAGCTTCTCGCATTTGGTACATTGTATCAAGGTGTAGATTCTGCTATGCTGCCAGTCAGCATTCGGATAATCATGGTCTCTAGGACAGCACACTAGGGGAGGATTTGTGGGAATAGGGCAGTCACTCTGGTGCAGTTGGCTCTGAAGTCAGTCACAACTAATGTTGCCATTCCCTAAAGTCTAGGTAACCTGTCTGGTGGGATTGCCCACACTTTCATCTCTGGGGGGTCTGGGCTCAAGAAGCACTGTTCCTCTCTCCGTTCTCTAGCATCTCAATCTAAAACAAAACACCCAAGGCTGGAAACTTCTAGAACTAAACACCTCTGTAAGTGTAGGCATTGACCACCATTCTGACCTCACCTTTAGAACTTCTGATCATCCATCTAGCTTCAGGCAACTAAAGAGATACTACCAGATCTCTGCTGCTTTAGGCTCTGTAGTCCCCACAGCTAGTGACAAACCCACCTCTAAGTTTCTCTGTGATGCTAGCAAAGCTCCTAACCTGCACATTTCTTATTGCCTCAATGACCAGAGGGACTCTATGGACTCTTCCAAGAAATCTGGTCAGCTAACAGGCTTGCTGGTACAAAGCAATGAGCCCATTCTAGCATGCCCCTTTTCCTGAGCTCCTGAATCTTGCATCCACAGTCAGCCATGATGTTCTTGTCTCTCCTCTTCACCCAATGTGAGCCATAATAATTCCCAGGATTCCATCAACAATTGAAGAAAATTTCTGAAGCCTTTTCAAGGCTTGTATCCTAAAAGGGAGGACCCTGCAGTAATAACTTTCCCTCCTCCAGCCATGTATTTTCTGCCCCCCCCCCACTCACCACTCTTGACTCAGGCCCTTGAATCCACGTTCAGGCAACTTCCGTTTCCTGTGGGTGCACCTCTGTCAGTCCTTTCAGTGTGTGATTCCAGCCATCCCCTAGCAGCTGTGAACGTCCATTCAGATGGGAGCAGATCCTGCGGAGAACCATTTGCTCTGGAAAACCTGCCTCCATCAAAGATCTTCAAGTCAGAGTTTAGAGATGATCTTCTAACAATGAGAAAATTCCCCATATCAAAGGAGTCAGGCTAATTCTGAGGTTACTAATGGCCTCTCCTCAAATATCCCCATGCTAAGAGGTCATTGCCTTCTCTACCAGGACCTGGGATTTGGAGTAGAATTGCTAGGGTTAGAATTCTTTCCTTTAAGATTTATTTTGATAGATTTAATTATTAATTCTTGACTTGGCTTCTAGTTTGGTCATCCCTCTGGATGTCAGGATATAAGGGTTTCTTTAAATCCAGCGAAGAGGTAAAGAGATTCTCTGTCTTTCTCACTTGGGTGACTATTGCCCTGAACTTCCATGGTGTTCAAAGTATCAGCAGTCACAGTTCCAAATCATCCACACACTTACTCCCTGACATGTCTCACACTAGAGTTATCGCACAAACCACTCACGGCCCTGCCCAATCCAGTCAGCTGCAAGTCCAAATGTTTTTATTTTGCTAGTAATTATCTTACTCAGTTTTACAGTTTAAAATAATTGAGCACTTGGAGTTTCCTATAAGCTTACTCTCCCTGCCTCACCCAGATGAACTTTCCCTTATCATTAACCTTTTGCATTGGATAGTACATTTGTTATCTATAGATTCTATTAAGGTTAACCCATGATATACCTTTCTGTGGATTTTGAAATGTACCCTAGAGGAGGAGGGGAGGGGCCTTTAGAAAAAGGTATCACTTTGAGCTGTTTAAAGGAGGCAGAGTAGACCTACGTTCACACTGTTGTGAAATAGACCTCTAGGGCTTTTTCATCTTTCTTGATGGTTGATCTTCACTGTCAAGTTGACAGGGTTTATTATAATTTCTATGGAACTGAGGCACGCCTCCAGGTGTGTCTCTGAGGGTGTGTCCAGAGGATTTGGCAGAGAAGATTCTCTCTGGTTGTGGGTAGCGCCATCCCATGTGCTGGGAGCCAAGGGAAAGGAGAGAGTCAGAGCACACTGACATTGTCCTTTCCTCTGCTTCCTGTCCGCCGTGAAAAAGTTCCCCTGTCATACACTCTCCTGCTGTTGCAATGTTCCGTCTCTCAACGGGTCCAGTGGAGCCAAGTGACCACGGTGTGAACCCTCACAAACCATAAGTTAAAGTAAATGTTTCACCCTTAAATTGTTTCTGTTGGGTATATCAGCCACAGCAACCAGACAAGAAAGCAATATATCTTTGAAATCTGAAACTCCACAGTCATTAAGACACCTCCCCCTTTCCCTCTACCCCAACCCAGTAACCACCAGGCAGCGTGTTGTCTCTGTGACTCCTGTTGCTTTAGGTACTTCATATGAGTGGAGCCATTCTCATATGCTTCCTCTGTTTGTGACTGACTCATTTTGTTTAACAGAGCACCCCTACATTTCATCCCTATTGTGTCACATGACAGTGTTTACCCTCTTTAAAATGCTGACTAGTACCATTGAATGTATAGGCTACATTTTATTTCTACATCCATGTATTGACAGACATTTGAATTTCTTGTTCCTCTTGGGTATTGTGAAAGTGGGTACAAACTATACCTTTAGCTGCATGCTCTCAATTCATTTGGTTGTATCCTGATAATTGAGATTGGTAGGTTGCTCAGGTTAACTTTTTGAGGAATCTTTACATTGTTTTTCATAGCAGTCACATTAATTTGTAATCCCACTAGTAATATAAAAGGATTCCAAATCGCTATAACATCATTTGAATTTTTCATTTTCAGTGTTTTTTTTTTTTTTTGGTAGGTATCCCTTCTAACTAGTAAATGTTGATGTTGCTGCTGTTGATGTTGTTGATGTTGATGTTGCTGATGTCGATGTTGTTGTTACTGCTGTTGCAGCAGGACCAATGACCCAGACATGGCCATCAGCAGCATCATGGGCCTGGCTATCACCAAAGACCCAGGTGGCAGATCTGCCTCAGGTGGCAACACAGGCCACCCCAATCTGCATGGTTCCGAAAGCACGATCCTTGGGCACCAACACGGCCTCAGGTGTCAGCCCGGAGCCTGTCATTTGTACTGCCTGTGGAGGTAACCTGAACCACAGACACCTGCTTGGACCCTGGCTACCGTGGGGCCACAGACCCAGACATGGCCCCTAAGCAGCAGCCCGGGCTGTACCACTCCACGGCCACCGGTGGCAGTGCAGGCCACTCTGGTTGGCATGGCCCCTGCAGATGCACATCCTTCAGACCTCAACATGGTCACAGGTGACAACCGAGAAGCCAGGCATCCTTGTGGCCTTTGGTGGGAACATGGTCATGGACATCAACATAGACCCTGGCTATGGTCAGACCACAAACCCAGACATGGTCCTCAGTAGCCTCTTGGGCCCAGATGTCACTATGACCCCATATGACTGCTCAGGCCTCTCAGATTGGCATCGCTCTGCTGCAAGGTGGCCCTTGGAAAACAACATGGCCTTAGGTGGTGGCCCGCACCTTGTGCATCTGCACAGTCTTGAGTGGTAACAGGAGTCATGGATATCAGCACAGACCCTACAGTAGTGTCACAGACCCAGACATGGTCCCTGGCTGCAGCCTTACCTGGATACCCATGACCCCATGTGGTAGTATAGTCCACCCCAATCTGTATGGCCCCCAGTGGCATCCTGTCCCTTGGGCACCCATATGGCCTCTGGTGTTGGCCTATATCCTGGGCATCTGCACAGCCTTCAGTGACAACAGGAGTCACTGGTATCAACAGAGGCCCTGTTTGCAGTAGAGCCCTGGACCCAAACACAGTCTCCAGCAGCAGCCTGGGTCATGTTGACACCCTGGCCACAGGTGGCTGTGCAGTCCACTCAGATTGTCATGGCCTAGCCAAGGCATGCTCCTCAGCCATCAGAATGGCCTCAGATGGGGGCCTGGACCCTGGGCACCCATTTGTTACTCTATGGCAACAGGCACCTTGGATATCAACACAGACAGTGGCAGGATCATGGACCCAGACATAGCCCTTGGCAGCAGCCCAGGCCCAGATGGCCCCAGATGACAAGCAGGCCTTACCCACCACCTTCCGCTCCACAGATCTGCCTCTCTCCATAGGACATGCACCTGTCTGCCTTTCTCTCCCAGACCCAGACCCCTCCACTTATTGCTCACCATAAAGGAGCCCGACATTGCAGCAGCTCTCAGGCCCTTAGTGTCTTCCCAACGGTCTCGGCAAAACTGCCTCAGGCAGCTCGTGTGCTTTGAAAGCTTTGATTTTTATATGTGTGCATGGATGATTTGCCTGCATGTATGTCTATGCACCATGGGGATGCCTGGTCCCCACGGAGGCAAGGGCATCGGATCCTCTGGGACTGAAGTTACAGATGTGTATGGGCCACCACATGGGGCCTGGGACTTGAACCCTAATCCTTTGGAAGAACAGCAAGTGCTCTCACAGCTGAGCATGACTCCAGCACTATTGTGTTCAGTTTGTTTTTTTGTTTTTTTAAGCCCTTGATAAAAATGCTGTGCCAGCTGAGCCACTGGGTATTCTGTGACAGTATTTTCATACTGAGTGACATCTTGTATTCCTTTGAGCTAAATAATCATTCCTTTTTATTTTCTATGAATCTCTAAACACCCCATTAACAGGAAGAATCTGCTCTCAACATGCTCCAACACATTTCAATCTTTTTTTTCTTCTTCTTGCCAACAAGGCTCCCTGAAGCATCTTGGGCTGACAGTCCACTAGCCCTCGAAGCAGCAGCCCAGTGCCTTCCTCAGAAGAGGAGGTATTCACCCGCCACTCCAGGCGTCACCCCCGAAGAAGCATCTTCATTTCTGGGTCGATCCTTTGTTTTGCTAATGCACAAACTCTGCTGGCTTTCTGAAAATTTTCCAGGAGGTCACCTTTCTGAGTCCTCACTTACCAGAAAAACACTTCCATTCCGCAGTCAGACTTGATTGATTATTTTTCTGGGCAAAGAATTCTTGTCGGAAATCGCTTTTACTCCGAACTTAAAGGCATCGTTCCATTTCATTTTAACTTGCATCATTGTAGAAAGGTTGGATGTTTCCATTCCTCTGGCCTTACCCCCCACCTATGGAAGCTTTTAAGGATGTGTGCTGCCCAGACTTAAAGCGAAACAAAACTTGGCATTTATTCTTTTATCATTCATTCGGTTGCTGCTTTGTGTGGATCCACAGCCTGAGCGCCTCAGCGTCTCGTACGTTAAGAGCTCCCTCACTCCTGACGTCACTTCCTCCTCTCCTTTCTCTATAACTCCTTTCATTTGGATGATTGACCTTTGAAACTAATTTCAAGTTTCACTTTTCTCATTTTCCACCTCATTTAATTTTGCTCTATTTTCTGGGACATCGTTTCCACTTCATCTTCCAAACCTTCTATTGGACTTTCAAAACACCTCCAACTGTTTTAATTTGCTTTTCTTTCCCTCAGAGTATTCCCTATTTTTTTTTTAAACAGCATCTCATTTATAGCATAATGGATGTGACGTATTTTCTGAGATTGTCTGAGGATATTAATTATACCACTTCAGATTTTTCCCTAGCTCCCTGAACTGTCTCCTGTTCCTCCAAGTGTCCATTTGATTACCTCTCTCCATCTTTCTGTCAACGGTAGAGGCTGCCTATAAATTCCTGGTGTTTCTTGAGCTGTCTCTTATTATCTAAGAGGAAGGTCATGGGCTGGGGACGGATGTAGGTGGGAAGCAGAGTACCTGCTTAGCATGTGTGAAGCCGCCACCACCACTGCAGCCTCTGCTGCCGCCGTCACGTCTTATTTTCAGAGGATAATTTCCAGAAGTTGGTTTTGTCTCTTCACTGTGCTGAGGCACTGGTCCGTGAGCTTTCTGCTGGTACAGCCCCCCCCCCCCAGTCTTCCCTACCATCTTAGAACCCAAAGCGCTGAGATATATAACTCAGGTCTTCAGGCTAGCACAGCAAGCTCCTGCTGAGTCACCCCTAACTCTTGTTGTATTTTGGGGCAATCATGAACCCCCCATCTTCAAAATATGCATTTCCTTGTTTAGAGTCCTGGGGAAGAAGGCAAAGGCAGGGTCCAGGAGTATCTGATTTCACTGAGGACTTTCATGGCCATACCACATCTGACACTCCTTCACCCCCACCACATTATCAGAACATCTCCTGTGATCTCAGCTGTGGCAGGCATGCTGGACTTCAGGTCTTCAGAGACTTGCAGAGTCGGGATCAGCACTGCTGTTTGTATGAGCATTCAACTTGCTGACCGTGTTCCTACCTTTAGCTCTACCTGCTTCACTCTCCTTCTGGGGAAGACTTGAAACTGTCAACTCCCTGAGTATAGATTTGAGGATCCTGTCTGTTGGCATTTCAATGGATCGGATGGGACAGGTATTCCAGCACTCGGAAGTCACATTATACTTAGTGACTCAGCTGTACTTAGTAGCTCAGACGGGAAGGCATCCTGGAGCTCAGGAGACAAGGACTACCACAAGCCACATTAAGCATAGCGGCTTACAGCTCTACCTCAGGGAAAGGCTTTGCCAATGTATCAGCTCTGCTCTGGCAGGAGTTTTGCTCTGGCAGGAGAGGGCCTCCGGTGAAGTTGCTACAGTTCAGCTCTGCTCCTGGGAGAGTGGAGAGTGGAGTCTGGAGTTCAAAAACTCCATTCTGCCAGGAGAAGGCTTGCCCAGCAAAAGTGATACAGTCCTGCTTGCTCTGCCTAGGGTCGTCTCTGCTTCGCTGCAAAAGGTCTTCACCCAAAACTCATCAAAGGGCTTTATTGGGAGGGAAAATGCAGGAGGGTGGCTGCCTTCTGTCAGAGTAGCAGAGACCAGCTGGGCAGCCCGAACAGCCACAAACTGAACAGACACAGGGTTTATATAGGGCTTTTTAGGGGGTGGAGTTTTCCAGGGTGGGGATTGGTCAGATTTCAATGCTGAGCTCAGATTGGCTAGAGCTCCTGCTCAAGGATTGGTTAGTTTTCTGCACAGGGTTAGGGTCAGATTTGGCTCTGGTTTCAGGGCCAAAGTGTGTTTTTTTCTCTGGTCCTTTTTAGCCTTTTGGCTCTAGTTTTAGGGCCAGGGTGCATTTCTTTCACTGGCTCTGATTCCAGGGCCAAAGCCTGTTCCTTTGGCTCTGCTCAGGGTGTGTTTCTTTGGCTGGACCCTTTTCCCTACACTGTCCTAAAAGATAAACTGGCTTGTTTCCGGCTTGCCTTTCATCTTTCTGTGCTCTGCCAAGTCAGACGTTATTTATGCATCTTGTTGCTACTGGCTGAATATCGGTATCCCCACCCCTTCCCTTGCTATTCAAATACAGAAACTTAATATCCAGTGTAAGAGGTAGGACCCCTGGGAAGTGATTGAGTCAGAAGAACTCCAACCTCGTGAATGGCATTGGTGCCCTTCCTGAAGAGCTTCTGGGAGCTCCTCTGCCTCTTCTGCAATGAAGAAGGCAACTCCCACCAGACACTGATGTGCTGGCCCCTTGATCTTGGACATGTCAGCCTTCAGTGAATAAGTTTCTATTGCTTGTCAATGGTGCAATCACACTTATTCTATTATAGCAGCACAGACAATCTAACCACCCCCCTCTTTCTCTGCCCTTTTTTTTTTTTTTGTGCTTAAAAATCTCTTAAGGCAATATGAGAGACTGTTCAGCCCTAAGATATTTCCTAACAGTCCAACCCAGTTTAGCACCTCCCTTTTCTTTTCTTTCTTTTTTTTCTTTTTCTTTCTTTCTTTTTTTTTCTCGAGACAGGTTTCTCTGTGACTTTGAGGCTGTCCTGAAACCTGCTCTTGTAGACCAGGCTGGTCTTGAACTCACAGAGATCCGCCTGCCTCTGCCTCCCGAGTGCTGGGATTAAAGGTGTGTGCCACCACCACCCGGCAGCATCTCCCTCTTCTAAAGTGGACAGAGCATTTTTTTTTTTGCCTCTGCTTACTAATCAATTTTTAAATTGTCATGTATGTCTATGGCTGTTTTGCATGCATGCACGCCTATATATCATGTTCATGCATGGTGCCTGTGGAGGTTAGAAGCAGGCGTCTCATCCTTTGGAGTTACAGACAGTTGTTGCTACCATATGGGTGGAGGGAATTGAACCCAGATCTTCTGGAAGAGCAGTCAGTGCTCTTTGTTTACCGCTCTAGTTAGGGGCATGAACCTGGGAGAGCAGGGCCTAAAAATGAGGCAGGCTAAAGTCTCATGCAATAGCCAGTTTAATTCAGAGCATCAGACAAAGCATACTCCTGGGGTTAAGAAGAGTCACCTGGATAGAGTGTACAATGATAAGGACAAGCTACATGTGGCAAAAACCTGTTTCCCCATAGAGGCATAGAACAAATAATAGCCAGCTGTAATGAATAATCTAAAGTGAACTCATTCCCATCCGCTACACCTGGGAGGATCACTAAAACACTTTCCAAGAACAATTTCGTGTGGTTTGGGGGGGAGGAGGGTTGTTTGTTTGTTTGTTTAGACACTGAGATCATAAGACACTTATTTTCTCAGAGTTTTCTCACAGGCACTCAGAATTCCCACATGACTCCATTCTTGGACTATGTTCCCACACCCTTAACCACCCAGCCACCCCCCATCCCCTCTGCTCACTGATTTTGCGGTTGCCATGCTCTAAAAGCTTAGAGACAAAACCTCCGTACACAGAAGCATAGATGTTACGACAATGTTAAGCTGATTGCCATGTGCTCTTAAATGCTGAAGAAGTCAGGATTTTGGTCTCAAAAACCCAAACTTTAAGTAATTTGAGATAAAGATTTGGCCAAGTTGCTCTCGGCATAACGGTTCATATGGGCTGTAGACTGAGAGTATAGGTAGCTAACTCAGCTAGCAAAGACGCTGTGCACAAATTAACCTACCAAAGAGCTTCATACCCAGAATCACATGCACAGTTTTAGAAGAAATAAAGCACCCAATCAACATTAACTGATACTAACATTTGTATTTTCAGAATATCATTCTTGGTGAGTTAATGAAAGCTTCATTTGAACCTTCTATCCTGCTGCGCCAGTCCTGATGAGATGTGAAGAAATGTAACAGTCTATGAGGGCAGGAGACCATCCTAAACCTAGTGACTTTGAGGACCAACATCTTCTAGTTTCTTTCCACTTTAGGAAGTTTTGTCACTGCTCTTGTCTGGCCTCACCATGGCATCTGTGTTGTACTGTTGGTGACAGCTGGGTCATCAAAGCTAGTTCCTTCCCAAATTCTGGGCTTCCTCACTATGCGTGTTGGCCTTAGACTAGAAAGAGGGCATGCTTCAATGCCCAAGCATTTATGTAGCCTCTGTATTTGCTAGTGTTCCTTCGGCTACAGCAAGTCATGTGACCAAGACCAGCATTAAGGGAGTGTCTTAGTCACCATTCTATTGCTGTGAAGAGACACCATGGCCAAGGCAACTCTTACAAAAGAAAACTTTTTTTTTTTTTTTTGGTTTTTCGAGACAGGGTTTCTCTGTGGCTTTGGAGGTTGTCCTGGAACTCACTCTGTAGACCAGGCTGGTCTCGAACTCACAGAGATCCACCTGCCTCTGCCTCCCGAGTGCTGGGATTAAAGGCGTGTGCCACCACCGCCCGGCTCCAAAAGGTAACCTTTAATAGGGGACTAGCATACAGTTTCAGAGGTTTAGTCCGTTATCATCAAGGCAGAGAACACGCAGGCAGCTGTGTTGCTGGAGAAGTAGTTGAGAGCGCCATCCTGATCCACAAGCAGAGAGACACAGACTGGGTCTTGCATGGGGTTTTGAAGCCTCAAAGCCCATCCCCAGAGACACACTGCCTCCAACAAGGCCACACCTCCTAATCTTTCTAATCCTTTCAAAAGGTTCCACTCCCTGGAGAATAAGCATTCAAATATATGAGCCTGTGAAGGTCATTCTTACTCAAACCACCACAGGCGGGAAGGGATTAGTAAACACAGGAGCGTGGAGAGGCATGGTTTAATTGGAAGCTATGATTGTAGGAATTTCCCAAGGAGTGTGGCATATGTGAGTATGTAATTTGAATATCACTGCAGATCATACAAATCTAACAACTCATATGTGTATTGTGAAAAGAATACCTTAGACTTGAGAACTTTGTGATATCAAGCCCGAACCCCTGAGAACCAGGCGGTTCTGCTGCCTCCTGCTAATCGCGTGGACAATAGTGCCGTCTGTACCAGGCTGTGGACTAGCTGGAGTATCTGCTGCACTGAGCACTAACATACCTCCCTCTTCTGCCCTCCATACTGCCTTAAAGCAGCCTTCATGGAGTTCTAGCATGTGCAGCTGCCTTTGGGAGGGGTGTGGTTGGAATAGTCCATCCAGGGCCATTCACCGTGCTGAGTCAAGGGACAGAGATCCTGGGTTACAAGGTCTCCAGGGTTAGGTAAGAGTTAGCTCTTTCTGTATATCCTCACTACAGGTTACAACCAAAGCAAGTTTTCGGATCAAATTTTGTTGTGTTGTCACTGTTTTGTAACTTGACGGTAAAGAACATCTGTAAGTTCTGTAAAAGCTGATATACTTTTAAGAGAAGTGCTGCTCAATAACATAGAATTCTTTGTTTTTTTGAGACAAGATCTGTCTGTATAGTCCTAGCTGCCCTGGAATTGGCCATATAGACCAGGGTGGCAATGAACTCACAGAAATCCTCCTGCCTTTGCCTCCCAAATGCCAGGAGTAAAAACATACACCGTCAGTCCCAATGTTAAGGTAGAATTGATGAAGTAAATATGGTATGACCCAAGCCAAATTTTATATGACTCAGGTGTTGTGGGATATTTTGATGGCACTTTGATGCTTGAAAAACTGACAATAAAGTTAAACCTTGAATCAGAGGGTGGAGTTAACATTCAGCTATCCAGAAGTAACCATAGAGTTTTTGGCGGACCCAGATTAGGTTAGAGAGACACAGGAATGAATAGGCAGGGGCTTAGAGAGATTCAAGGGTCTTTTCCACAGTGGAGAGTACTAACCACTATGTGATCACGGCGAGCTACCTGACGAGCAGCTCAGGAAGTGTGGAGAGGCAGGGTCAGCTGATCACTCTTTGGATCTGTAGGTTTTTACCCCAGTATCCGACTCCTAAGTTCTAATTAGTAATAGAACTGTAGGGGAGATCTCACCTACCTGCAGCACTGACCACACCTGTTTGGGCGTGGTCACAGGTATGTGGGAGAAGCCAAGGATAAAGGGGAGGAAGATAGCGTAGCTCTCTCTCCTTGGATTCCGGTCGAGGTTTGGAGACCAGAGCGCTGAGCTCAGTTCTGGGCTTCTCATGTAAGTGACTTCCCTCTCCCTAATAAAGTATCTTTTTACCCCCCTTTTCTTGGTATCATCAGCGAGGCTCATTTACCATCTACAATAGAACAATATAAGTAATCACTTCATCTGGCGCTTCACTCAGCATATGGGATTAGCTACAATTTTAAAAGGCCAAGCAAATTACATTTCAACCAGCTAACTGTGGCTAGTAGTTGCTGTATTTGACAGCAAAGGTCCAGACTCCTATCACCTAAGTGTTGGGAGTATCTGTAAATCATCACTGTACCCTCCTTTGAAAATCTAAGCTGTAAAATGCTTCAGAATCTACAATTTCTTTGACATACATCCTGGGCTGGATATGTCAGTTTGAGATAAGCTAAGGTCATCTGAGAGGAGGGACCCTTAATTTGAAAAATGCTACCATGAGATGGGCTGTAGGCGAGCCTGAAGGGAATTTTCTTAATTAGTGATCCGTTGTGGGCGGTGCCATCCCTGGGCTGATTCTATAAGAAAGCAGGCTGAGTGACTCAGAGAGAGCCAGTAAGCAGTACACCTCCATGGCCTCTGTCTGCGTCAATTCCTGCCTCCAGGTTCCTGCCCTGATTGAGTTCCTGTCCTGACTTCCTTTCAGGATGATCCGTGATATGGTAGCATCACATGGATAAACCCTTTCTTCCCCAGATCACTGTGGTCATGGTGTTCATCATTGCAATAATAACCCTAAGACTAATTGGTGCCAGCATAGTGGGGTATTGCTGTGAGAGATGTGACCATGTTGTGTTTGGGAGGATTGTGGGAAGACATTGACTATTGAAATCTCAGCAGCCTGTTCTGTAGGAGCTTGGAAGATAAGGCTGTTGAAGGCAATGCAGACGATGGAGGCCTGACTTGTGAAGTTTCGGAGAGAAGCAAAGACTTTACTAGACCTTTTGTATGAAGAGTCTGTGATGTCTGACTGATTAGCAAGAGACCAGACCTGCTAAAGTAAAACCTATGCTTTGCTGGAGCTAAAGAATCAGCTGTGATTAAGAGGAGAGCATCACTGAGGTGAAGTCTTTTGGAAAGTGTTTCCTCAGGGGCAGCACACACAAGCTGTGTTCCAGAAGCGGTCGAGGCTGTACTTTCTGTGGGCAGCAGAACCTGGTAGTGTAAGAGTCTTCCAGTGATACTGATTTTGAAGGCATGAAGGAGTCACGGTGAGCAGCTGAGGCTTGGCATTGCGAGGCAGGGCTGGAGTCCCTGAAGGGAGCCCAGGAGAGGCTATTGGTGAAAGCGCAGCCCAGTTGCAGCAGAAGACCCCAGCAGAGATGCCAGGACCATGGGATGACCACCAAGAACAGCAGTAGCAGTGGAATGGAGCCAGCTGGAGCCCGGGAGACAAGCTGTGTGCGCTGCAGAGGACGGAGCTGGAGAGGGCGGAGCTGGAGAGGTGACCCATGCCCTCTGGAGGAGCTCAGAAGACGGTGAGTGGATCCCAGCTATTAGAAGCCCAGCTGTTTGCATTGTTAGAGTTTGGCTTTGCTTTGATCTGCTTGTGCCCTGGTTCTTTCCTCTTGAAACAAGCAAGTACTAAACCTTGAGTTTTTACAAGAGCCCACAATTGAGAGATTGCAAATTTTGAGGGAGATTTTGGATTTTTAAAGAGACTGGATATTTTAAAGGGGCTAAACTTCAATGTGTATGAATTTATAAAGACTGTGGGACGTTTAAAGTTATGTTTTAATGTGAGATTTCGGGGATGAATGAGAAAGGAAAAGTTGTAGCTTGACGGTGATGTGTTTGTGAGTCAAGTTGGCAAGGGAGCAATTGTCCCGTCTAGTTCTGTGTCAACTGGATGCAAGCTAAAGTTATGTGAGAGGAGAGAAGCTTAGTTAAGAAAGTGCTTCCATAAGATTGGGTCATAGGCCGGGCGTTGGTGGCGCACACCTTTAACTCCAGCACTCAGGAGGCAGAGGCAGGTGGAACTCTGTGAGTTCGAGACCAGCCTGGTCTATAAGAGCTAGTTCCAGGACAGCCTCCAAAGCCACAGAGAAACCCTGTCTGGAAACCACCCCCCCCCAAAAAAAAAATTGGGCCATAGGCAATTTTCTTAATTGGTGATTGATGGGGGAGGGCCCAGTTCATTGTGGGTGGTATCCTCCTTGGGCTGGTGGTCCTGGCTTCTATAAGAAGCCCCCCACCATGGCCTCTGCATTAGCTCCTGCTTCCAGGTCCCTGCACTGCTTGAGTTCCTGTCCTGACTCCTTTGATGATGAACAGTGATGTGAAGTATAAGCTGCATAAACCCTCTCCTCCCCAAGTCGCTTTGGTGGTGGTGTTTCATGACAGAGATAGTAACCCTAAGATAATGGCCAATATGGAAATTCCACACATGCTAAAAATATTATACAAAAGTACCTTCAGACTATATTTAGAAGCCGTATATGAGGCATAATGGTCTCACCCTAAGTTATTACACAGTGTATCTTCAAATAGCCCCATATCTGGGAAGCAGAAAAGGCCAAACATTTCTGATAAGGGATTCTTCATTCGACACCATTTATTCTCCTAAGGATAGTGGGGGTTGGGGTGGTGGTGGTGGCGCATGCCTTTAATCCCAGCACTCAGGAGGCAGAAGCAGACAGATCTCTGTGACTTGGAGGCCAGCTTGTTCTACAGAGTGAGTTCCAGGACAGCCAGAGCTACACAGAGAAACTGTCTCGAAGAAGTAAATAAGAGATGCTAATCTGAACGCGTATTGGCTTAGTTAGTAAATGTCTAATGCTATTGGGAAAGAGGCCCAGAAAGCCTGTGGTCACTACTCCAGACCCATGGTGTTTTTGCAGAGGATGTTTGTCTGACAATTAAACCACGCATTCCCAATCAGTGCAATAAGAGTCTTTAGCCTCTAAGACTTAAAGAGACACACAGAATGGGATGTAACATAACAGCATAGGGTGTGTGGAAAGCATGGTGGTTTTTTTTTTTTTTTTTTTTTTTTTTGGTTTTTCGAGACAGGGTTTCTCTGTGGCTTTGGAGGCTGTCCTGGAACTCACTCTGTAGACCAGGTTGGCCTCGAACTCACAGAGATCCGCCTGCCTCTGCCTCCCGAGTGCTGGGATTAAAGGCATGCGCCACCAACGCCCGGCTGCATGGTGTTTTAGAAGTAACTTAACATTATTCTCCTGAACAATGAAAGTAGATAAATTATATAGGTAACACAAACATTTTATTATTCCAATAAGCAGTGTGTATGTGTGCCCAAACGCAAAGGGTGAGTTTTACAAGCTAGACTTGGTGTCTTGTTAAAGACCTTTTCTGTTGTTCTTTAAAAATGTAATACAGTAGCATCAGGGTGCCAGAGGCAGCAAAAGCCTGTGCTAGGGAAGCCGGGGTAGTGTTTGGAGATCCTGCTTTGAATTTGTTTGCTGAGTATTTCATCCCTCTACTGAATTCTAATTAGGCAACTCTCTCCCTACTTTTTTCAGCCTGAGGGATCTTTGCAGGACCCCAAACCAGAAGCTGCTTGAAGTCAGTGCCTCTTCTTCCTCTTCTTCTTCTTCCTCCTCCTCCTCCTCCAGGAGTGGGGGGGGGGCGAAAGGGTACTGAGGTACAGGGGCCTCTCAGAGGCTGGGAAAGAGCAGGTTGGCAGGTTGAGGTATGAACGGGAGGGGCTAAGTCCACGCTCTCCGTGCCTCTGTGACAGCTTAGGGAGTTGGGTCCTCACAGCAGAAGGGTTTGTAGCCTCATCAAAGAAGTGACAATCAGTATGGAAGAATAGGTAGGTCGGGCTTCTGTGGTTCATGAGTCACTCAAGAACTTGGCCCAACCATGGGGTTAGAGTTAGCACCACAAAGCCTCAGTGAGTATTAAGACTGTGTAACAGATCATCAGTACTAGAGTGTTTCACAGGCTTAAAAGAGGATATGGAGTTGCATTTCTCTTCCCCATTGTGGGATGGACTAAGTTATCCTAGCCACAGAAAAAGATTTAGGCCTAAGATGAAGGGTTTGCTATGCTGTTAGCCCCTTGTCGGGGAGGGGGTGTTATTTGGTAAGTGCTAATTATTAAAATGAACTCAATCCTGCTTCAAGATGCTGGAAAATCCCCTCACTTTCCTGGGCCTTGGTTTCTTGTCAGGCCATGAGATGCTCGTGGGCTCCTTTCCATTATATGGAGATCGCCATCAAGAATCAGCAGGTGCAGAAGGGTGGGGGGGGGCAGGAAGAGTGCCAGACTTCCGCACCTGTTCCTAATTATTTCAGAAACAAGACTTACAAAGCTGTTTAACAGGGAATAAAGTCAGCTTGGTCATTAGAGGCGAGCCTGGGGCTCTGTGCAGATGCTTCAGCTGTGAGGATCTGGCTTGTGGATAGTGAGCCTCTCCATGCTGGATCACTCTTGACCCTCTCTGATAGGCAGTTCCCCCGTCGCCTGGGGTCCTCAGGGTTGGGGACAAGTTTCTCTCATCCTGAAAATGGCTATTGTTCTTATTTGAAACTTCCAGTGTGTTTTCCATAACTTAGGGAAGGAAATGGTGGCCAGAACCTGACCTACAGCCCAGTTTGGGTCCAAAGGAGACTGCTGTGTCATGAGTAATCTTGCCTCGCTGCAAAGGGCTCAGTGGGCGGTCAGACCTCTGGAGCTTGGTGCTCGCCGATATTTTTCCCTGTACGTGGTTCTTGTTTATGCGTGGGTGTTCTCCTTGCCTGGGTGTCTGTGACCATATGTATGTTTGGTGCCCTTGGAGGGCAGAAGAGGGCGTCAGATCCCCTGGAACTGGGGTGATGGGTGGTTGTGAGCCACCGTATGGATGTTGAACAAGTGCTCTTAACCACTGAGCCATCTCTCCAGCCCCCATTAAGCCGCTCTTAAGTGGTGGGTTTTTATAATATTTAGGATGCATCTTTATTACTCCTTACTTTTGCAATCCCAGTTTGAAATGCCATCCAAAGAATTACAGTAGACCTAGTTCAGCCTTCAACTTGGGTAAAGTGCAAGGTCACTCTGCAGTGACCATTTATCATTGCAATTGCTCTTCTCGGATATGGACCCTGTTTTGTCTTTTTTCTGTTTTGCTATTAGTCTTAGTGTTTCTATTGCAGTGACGAAACACCATGACCAAAAAGCTAGTAGGGGAGGAAAGGGTTTATCTGACCTACTCTTCTGCGTTGCTGTTCATCACTGAGGGAAGTCAGGACAGGAACTCAAACAGGGCAGGAGGTTTGTCTATTAAGGCCTTCACAAAGATCTGCACGTTGACATTCGCTTGCTTGCCTTGTTGAAGAGAAGATAAGCCCAATATTTCTTAAATATTTATTTTATGTATATGTGTGTCCATGTATGTATGTGCACAGGTGTGTGGATACTCTCAGAGGTCAGAAAAAGCAATCCAGTTCAATCCTCCCCTGTAGATAGCTGGAACCAAATCCTTGTCCTTTTCCCAAACAGCCTTATTTCTTAACTTAATTCTGTTTAAAACATTTTTTTTATGTGTAGGGGTGCTTTGTCTGCAAACATGCAGTCAGTGCCCATGCAGGCCAGAAGTGGGCATCTGATTCCCTAGAAAGACAGTTGTATATGGTTGTGAGCCACCATGTCGGCTCTAGTCATTGAACCCAGGTTCTCTGCAAGAGCAGCAAATGCTCTTAACCACAGAGCTATGGCTCCATCACCTGTATCCAAATAACTAGACTATAAATCTGTGGAGTGGATTTAGGGTGAACCCCTGTGAGGCAGGCTAGCAAGTGGTTTTCGAGGCAAGAGGATATTTTCAAGAGAAAAGGCCAGAGTAGCAGAAGCAGAGGTCTAGGAAGAGGGAAGAGAGGGGGTAGGGTCCTTGGGGTCAGCAGACCCAGATCTTGGAGGGTCTGAGATTCTAGGGTGATGGCGATAACAAGGAATTATAAATCTCAGTAACCCAAGATAACACAGGGGGTAGGGGGAGAGGTTTACACACTTGCTTAATCCAACAAGCCTGGGAAGACAGACTTAGCCACACTTCATAAAGACCAACTGTGAAATCTGAGCCTGGAGTCATCATGCATCTTTTTCAGTGTCGCTAGGATGACTGCACAGTCCCTGGTGCGTGTGCTTGCCTCCCTAGTGACAGCAGCATTCTTTAGTCTAGCCTTATTGTTTAACCCTAGAGCACATGCTTCGCTGGTCTCTTCTGTCGAGTCAGTCAACATTTATAATCAAAATAGCTTTTTCTCACTGGCAACAATATTCTCTTCACTGATCATCCATGTGCTCTCATGTAACATGGGGACAGAGTCTTTTCTTTTAATGTCTGCATTATTTAAACTGGCTCTAAGAGGCCGCACCGCTAAAGGGACTGGGGGTTGGGAGGCTAGGCCAGGCAGGGGTATTCAGGAATCAGAAGGCACAAAGAACTCAGTTGAGCACACAGGAGAGCTGCAGGCAGGCTACAAGCTAGAGGCCAGGCCCTGACCAACCCAACTCCACCACCGGCCTCAGCATGAAAGCTTGCCACACTCTTCTTGAAGTTGCCCTTGGCTGGGACAACCGTGTCAGGATGTAGGCTTGTTTGGTTGTAGTTAGTGACCTCATAGGAGTGATTCCAGATTTCCTCACACTGGGCAGACTGTAGAAGGAAACAAGGGAAAGAATGGCAGGCAGTTCCCGGGTGCAGTGTTTGGATATGACAAGGTCGAGTTCCAGCCCTTGTATCAGCTGCTCTTGACGGTGAAAGACGTGTCACCAGCACTGATAGTCCTTTCTACACAGGGTCCTTTGTCAGTCAATTAAGTGGTTAGATGTAAGCCGGGTGGTGGTGGTGAACTCCTTTAATCCCAGCACTTGAGAGGCAGAGGCAGGCGGATCTCTGTGAGTTCGAGACCAGCCTGGTCTACAAGAGCTAGTTCCAGGACAGCCTCCAAAACCACAGAGAAACCCTGCCTTAACCACCCCCAAAAAAGTGGTTAGATGTAGGGTCTGGAGCTAGCAGAACACTCATAGAAGTTTGTGTCCTGTGTGAGCTATCATTGCTTTCTAATGTCATCTCTCCACAGTGGTCCCTTCGGGTCATCTAGGTAGAAATGTCCTTGCATCCTTCCTGGCTGGTGCTGATGGAGTGGCAGGAATTCTTCCAGAGATGGCACTGTTCATTTGAATTGTCCTCAACCTTTTTCTTGATGCTTGCTTAGCCACAATGCAAACAATGAGATCAGTCCTGGGCCCAAGCTGGCACCCTAGTGGCCACCCACACCAGAAGGAGCAATAGCTATGTTGTCATCAAGTAAGCTATGGCAGATCTCACTAATCTTCAAGTCCAGGATAAGGAAATCAGTCGGACTGGAGCTACAGGTGATCCTTTAGCACCAGTTCTAGGGGACAGAGTCTGCCTGCTGTGTGTGGCCCCAAGGAAAGGGTCCAAGTTGGACACAGATGTGGGAACCGTAAGCCTGTGTGTGTGTGTGTGTGTGTGTGTGTGTGTGTGTGTGTGTGTGTGAGGAAAAGTTTAGAGATAGAAGCCAATACCTAGGTGAATGCCAGACCGAGGGGGAGGGGGATGGGGAGGAAGAGGAGAAAGGGTCTTACTTTGCATTTATCCTTTGAACCTGTGTTCCCTGGTCAAGTTACTGGTTGGCATCATCTTTTGTGTTCCGCAGGGACTTTATCAGGCAGAGATAAAGTCAGGCAGGCCTGAGCCTTTGTTGGCTTATAGAGACTTACAGCCACACTGTTGATCTGGTTCCAGCTTTACTCTTATTCTAGTGTACATTTTTAAGTCTCTTTCATAATTATAGCATAAAGAATTTAGTACTAAGAGTTAAGAAAGCTTGGTTGAATTTTTGCTCAATCACCTACCTGCAGTATGACTTGGGGTGAGCTTTAGAACCTCTCTGTACCCGAGATTAGCTGGATCTTTCAGATCATTATGGATATTAAACGTAACATAAACATGGATTTATGATTTGGGATGTTGTAGGCATCTTGTCTGTGAACCTGTAAGGGTGGCCACACCCATTTGGGTGTGGCTTCAGGCGGATGGAAGCGGGAAAGAGGGAAGCACAAGGCGTTAGGTGTAGTTGGTTGGCTTGCCTGGGTCTTTCTGGTGGGTCAGAGGATCCGTTAGGAAGAGCAGGGAAATGCTCCAATGGTTCTTTGTATCTTTCTGTGTAATTGTTCCCCAATAAACACCCAGCTATCATTTATCTTGGGTCTAGTGAAATAATTACCCCCCACCTTCAGGGCTTCCTTCCAGCTCGCTGCTCCCCCTTCTCCCTCCTAAGTAATACCTGTCTTTCCCTGTCTCCAGTTCATCTTTAGTCCCTCTTGGACTCATCCCGTGCGGGCCTCATCTTTGTGTGGGAAGGATGCTCATCGAGGTGAGGCACCTCTGTAGAGAGAAGCCTTTTCCTAGCCAGCCGCTTGGTTTTTCCCCACCAATTGCCTGGGCTCTGCTGTGTTGTAGTCCCCAAATAACACACAAGACGCTGTATTAATTATGAAGCTGTTGGCCTTGCTTGTTTCTTACTGGCTAGCTCTGACTTAAGTATTTACTCCACAATTGTTAATCTAAGTATTTCTCTTACCGGAGAAAAGCTTCCGGGCTTCTTACCCCTATGGTGGTTACATCTTGACTCCCTGTGTTTCTCCTACCTAGAGTCCTCCTGGACTCCTAGTCCCACATATCTTGCTTCCCTATTGGCCAACAGTGCTTTATTGACATATACACAGGACTTACCCATCACACCTCCATCTCCCGTCCTTCGGGAACCAGGTCCCGCTCTGTCTGCCAGCGCCGGGCTCTTACGCTGTCCTTGGGAGTCTCTGGCTTTCCTCTCTGGGACTTTGTCTCCACTATGGTCTCCTTCCCACTCTGTTCTATACTCTTTTCTTCACAGCACTCATGTGGCTTTCCCAAGGCTGCTATCACAGATGACGAAGACAGCAGCAAGTGAGTCCACGCACAGTTCTGGACGTCAAAAGATGAGATCACTTCCTCCGGGCTGAGTTCTATTTATTTATTTATTTATTTATTTATTTATTTATTTATTTATTTTTGCCTTCTCCAGCTTGCGGTGGCTGCAGACATTCCTTGCTGTCTTGTTTCCCCAGTTTTGCCCTTGTGGTCACAGTGCCAGCTCTGCTGTGTGCCTGTCTCAGACGGTCCACGATCTCCTTTCTACAAGGATACCCAGCATCACGTTCCCGGATTAGTGAAGATAGTATCCCTTCTCACGGTCCTTGATCCCACCTGGAATCTCTTGTTGTAATACACGGTGATATTGGTCAGTTCCAGAGGTGGTGGGGGGATAGTTTGGAGGGGAATATTTTTCAGCTGAATGTCACACATAATTCAACCTTAACATTTATTTACCTTTATATGTGTTTGTGTGTGCCTGTGTGTACACATGTGTGCAGGTGTGCATCCCCATGTGGAGGCCAGAGGCATTTCCCCCTATCGCTGTTTGCCCTATTTTCTTTAGTGGGGTCTCTCACTGGGAGCCTGACAGTTTTAAGCTAGCCTAGTGGCCTTAAGTCTATGATTCTCTTATCTCTGCTCTGCTCGGTGCACAAAGACACATCCGACTTTTACATGGGTGCTGGGGATCCAAACTCAGGTCTTCATGTTTGCACAGCAAGCGCTCCTACTCACTTAGCCATCTAGCCAGGCCTTCCTAGTACATTTCATACTTCTTCACGATGGTAAAGCTCATGTGGGGAGGGTTTTTCTTTCTTACCTTAAAAATGTAAGATAGTTTATCCTCTCTATCTGCGAGAACTGTGAGATGGGGAAGCTCACTGAAAGTCTTTTTGATTTAAGGTGGGATTTAGTACACATGAAGAATATTTTTGCTGCATGTGTGTATGGCTTTTCTGTTCCCTGATTTCCCAGGAGTTATGAAGTGTAATGGCTTGTAAGTCTCTTTAATTGGAAGACTTGTTATACAATTGTGTATGCTACTGTTCATACCTCATACTCCAATAAACTATATTAATCTATCGCCTTCTAAGGAAGCAATGCTACTGAGCCACTTGGCAGTATATGGTTACCATGTAATAGATATTTAATTGTCACAAACCCAGAAGGGAGCAAGCTCATTAACATTTGTGTGAATATTTAACATTTAAACATTCAAGATGGAGGGCCTTGCCAGTTGGTTTGTTTCCTATTATTCTCAATTTGTTCTTTTGATAAGAGGGTCTCAGTATGTTTTCCAGGCTGGTCTTGCACCCCTGGGCTCAAGTGATCCTCTTGCTTCAGCCTCTTGAGCAGCCAGGACTAGAGAGAGTCATGACTGTGCTCTCCATCTGTTTGTTTTGACTTGAGAGCACTGCCCCACGGGCCTTTGTTTACATGTGGCTTTTCAGCACTCATTGCAAAGGTTCATATTTAAAAAGGACTCTCACTTGTGTCTCCCCATGGAGAGGAGAAGAGAGTGGTCCACAGAGATGTGCTTCCAAGCTGGAACAAACATCTCCAGTCTCTTGCAGGCCCTCCATGGTTGATTCACACTTTAATCTAATTGTGGGATGGTATCTCCAAGTCATTTCCCTGTGTGTTAGTCGGCTTTCCAGCACTGTGACAAAATACCTAGCAGACAACCTGAAGTAGGAAAGGCTTATTTTGGATCATATTTCAAGGTTTCATAGCTGGCCTGGTCTATCATGGGAGCAGAGGTATGGAGCAGAGGGGGAAGGGGGAGAGAAGGGGGAAGGGAAGGGGAGGAAGACAGAGAGGGAAGAGAAAGAGTCGCTGAAGTCCCAGCATCCTCTCAATGGCACATCCCAACTGCCCTGCTTCTCCCATTCCCCCCACCCCTCCTCTAAAGATTCCTCTGAAAAGCGCCACAGGCTCTGACCAAGCACACAAGCCTTTGGGAGATATTTGTAACACGCACTGTAACACCCTTCCTGTAGGTTAGATAGTGTTTGAGAAACTTGAACCTCACAGCAGTTTATTCTTCAGAAAGGGACTTCAACTAGAACATCACCCCCTAAGTAGGAACGTTTACTAGAAGCTGTGGTATGTGAGCATGTGTTCTGAGAGTAAGCATCCATTTGAGGGTTGAGATGGGCGGGGCAGTGCCGGGTCTTCTATAAAAGAGAAAGACTTTGTGAATGATAAGATAAGTAAGTTGCAAAGCACCGCTGGCATTTGGATGGTTTTATTAATCACTGTATATCCTTAGGGCAATCTGTCAGTTCATTGTGTCACATGTTTGTATTGAAGGAACTCTATGCAGGGCATTAGATTTGCTATGAAACCCATTTTTTTCCCAGTGACTAAAGAGCCAGTAAGAGAAAAATCAAAACCAAATGATCTTCAAAAATTCTACAACTGATGATTCTATTGGAAGACAATCTTGTCCATCTTCTTCCAGCCAAAACCTCATTGGTGGGAAGAACTTCATAACTTAAAACAGCTGTTTTAAGAGTCCCCAACCCCCACCCCACCTCCACCCCTGGGCTGGGTGGTGGTGGTGCACTGCTTAAATCCCAGTACTCGGGAGACAGAGGCAGGTGGATATCTGTGAATTTGCCGTCAGCCTGGTCTACAAAATGAGTTCTAGGACAGCCAGAGCCGTTACACAGAGAAACCCTGTCTCCTTGAAAAGCCAACCAAACACAAAAAGTCCCGCACCACGCCTGTGTATAAAAACCTTCTCCTCAGTATGGGCATCTGCCAAGTCTTGATTATACACAATGCGGGTATGTTAAAGATGTGGGATCTTGGCGTATGCCATCCCTCTTGTTATTAGCACTGAATAAAGAAGATTCCATGCATCCTGTGGCCATAAGAGCTGCATGTTCCTAGTTCCTGTAAGTGTGGGCGAACGCCCAGATGAGAACCCAGCCTTTAGGAGAACCGAGCCCTGGTGGACATCTTGATTGCTGTCTTGTGGGATTAGGTCCCTAAGTTTTAGAACTAGTGAGGAGGCCGGGGAGATGGCTGAGTGGGTAAAGTGCCCACTGTGCAAACACAAGGATCTGTGTCCCCCACCCCCACATCCTGTTTTTTGTTTGTTTGTTTTTTAATGTAACTATGTTTATGCATGTGTATCTGTGTTGGTTCAGTTGCCTGAGAAGGCCAGAGGCTTTGGATCCCATTGAAGCATGAATTATAAGCTATTGCAAGACACCCAAAGTGAGTGCAGGGAACTGAACTTGGGTCCTCTGCAAGAGCAGTGAGTGCTCTTAATCACTGGGCTGTCTCTCTGGACCGTCTAAGTATTTTTTAATCCAATCAAGATGACAATGGATATTAACTGCCGTGAAGGGGTATTTGTGAGGGCAAAAGTTATGCCTTAAGGTTTAATTACTGTGCTTAAGAGTTCTATTAAAAAATATGCCTCTAGTCTTGTAAGCCCCACTTGCCCAAGGGCAGATAACTTCCTGGGATGCTGGGGACTGTTTATATAACTGGCCATGAGTTTTCACTTATGTAAACAAGGTTGGTTGTCCCAACTGCACAGGATGTGCTCGATCACGCATAGGTGGGAGGCATGTGAATGGGAAGTGTGTCAGGATGCCCTTATTTGGATAAATGTAGGAAGTATGTAGCCTTTATAAACTCCTGTCTCATGGAATTCAGTGCCATTCTCAGGGAATCCCAGGTATGGACCTGGCCAGGGTCCATCGTCCTGGTCAGTATTTAATAAAGCTTGCTTCAAATTTTGGCTCAAAACTTGTGGAAGTGGTCTTATTCTTGCCCAGTGGGATTATCGTATCAATGAAGGGATGATGTGTTTTAGATTTCTTAGCTCCAATTCTCTAGATGAAGGTGAGAAAGGCTTACTTGCCCAGAGACAAAGTAAATGCCTCTATTCACTGCTGCCTCTTCCCAAACCAGGAATTGCTGGCTTGAAACTTCTGATTTTCTCAACCACTTTCCAAGTTGGTGAAGACAAGTGGAATGAATACATTGCTGGCTCTTAGGAAATTGGCTTCAGAGATAATACAAACAAAAACCTGCAGAGTTGCGATCTTCCATTTGAGTCCTTCAGGGAGCCAGCATTTGATAGGCAAATGAAGCTTCCGGGTGGGCAAACGCCTCAGGCGCACATGCAGCTGTTCTGGCCCGGGTAACTGGTCTATTCAAATGATCTATTTCTGTTATTGCCAGTGATCTAGCCTCTATTCTGACAGACACGTTTTCAGTAAATCTGGGAGAGAAATACATTCTTGTTACACCACAGTGTCACTTCAACACTTCACCCATCACGGGGTCCCTTTGTTCCATTCTTTCTTGGTGCTCTAAGTCCTTTAAATGGTTTGTGAGGGGGAGAGTGGAGGGGACCTCATTTCCCAAGCCCAGCGTGCTCGTAGCCATTGTGCTCAGTGTTGTGTTTTTCAGGCTCCTGGCTCTCTCTCTCTACCATTTTCATTCGCTTTCACTGAGGTTCGCTTTCTGTTCCTTATCTTACCCTTCCTTCCCTAGACTCAAGGCTGTATCTATGCGTTCAGCCAGTGGCTGGTGAGCAGCCACTCTGAGGGATACAGTGAGCATCAAAGTGAGTTGAGACACTGTTCCTGTCCCTCGGTGGCTAACAAAGGGACCAAGAGACCGAGTCACCAGTACAGTTAAAACCTTGCTCACCTAGTTCCCACTGAGCTGTTGACAGCTGCTTCATGGCGGCCCCACACCCTGGGCTCACTGAGGACATTTCTGGCCATTGTCCTGCCTCCTAGATTTTCTCTTTTAACAGATAGCCTTGCTGTCCATTCAGTTCTACACCTGAACCCAGGAGCCAAATTCCTCCTTTCCTCTTACCGATGAGTCAACTGGTCTCGTCCATTCTGTGTCCTTATGGTCCTTATCGCCCCCTGTAGGACGACAGAATCCAGGGTTCAGTACCCTGTGCTGCTGGGCAGCCTTGGGAAGTGAATGCTAACCGCTTGGCCTCTCCACTCCTCTTTGTTCGGCTCCCTCTTCACACACCAGAGTCACAGGGTGAGGGTCTACTGTCCTTTCCCAGATTAATCCATGCCTGCTATCCAGCACCCCATGCAGCCTTGAAGATGCAACCACAACGACAAGGAAACAGAGAGCACCCTGTTAGAATGGCTTTTGCCAGATTCCTAGCTTTTCCCTGCGGTGCCAGGCAAGCCAACACCTGCTCCCACAAGCAAGGCTGAATCTTCCTTCCTTCCAGTCCTCCTTTATTTCGTTTTGAAAACAGCGGAAGATTTGGCTCACAAACTGTCTCCCGTTAAGGATATAGATACTGCAAACAAATAAATAATAAAATAAAGTATGGAAAGTCTTCATGGGAACCAGGGCTATAGATACATCATTAAAAGCTTGTGTTCTGGAGGGACAGAGTCTGGATATCAATCCCAGATCTCTCTGTTGGGCGTGTGAACTAGGAAAGTTCTGTAGCTGCCTTTCTGGAGGTGTAATTGTGATAGCCATTGTCTGTGTTGTTGTGTAATTCAGGTTAGAACCATGGTGGGGGAGGGAGACAGTAAAGTTGACGTCTCACTGATTTGTCTTAAGGATGAATTGGGTAACAGCATGGCATATGGCATATAGAAAGTCCTAGGCAATCTTAGTTGTTGTACATCATTAACGTTTTAGTGTTTTGCTGTTTGTCATGTGTGTCTACTGGCATGTGCACCTGTGTATGTATACACGTAGTGGTCAGAGGTCAACCTCACATGTCATTCTTCAGGAGCTATCCACACTGTTTTTGAGGAAGGAGCTCTCTTGGGATCTGGGCTTCCTGATTAGATAAGGCAGGCTGGTATTGATTCCCAGAGATCTTTCTATGTCTTCCCAGGGCTGGGATTATAGGTGCCTGCCTGTAGACAGATATTTCCTGTCCTGCCCATCAGTTCCCAATTAGCCTCTCAGAAACTTGATATTAATTGTACATGCTTGGCTGATAGCTCAGGCTAGCTCTTACACTTTAAATCAGCCCATACTTCTCATCCACCTTGTTTTCTACATGCCCTGTTTCCTCTGCATCTGCCGGCATCTCCTCCAACCCCACCCATTCTTCTTCCCATTGTTCTCTCTACGCCAGGCTGTCTTGCCCAATCCCTTCCTGCCCAGCTATCAGCCAATCAGCTTTTTACTAACAACGAGAGCAATACATATTTACAGTGTACAAAGACTGTTGCACATCACACGCCACCACGCCTGGTTCGTCATGTGGGTGCTGAGGCTTGAACTCAGATCCTCACACTTGGATGGCAGGCACTTTAATGATGAGCCGTCTCTCTCCAGCCCCAGTGTTTGTCTTTTCTTACCTGTAGCTGTGGTTTGATATGAATCTAATACTTGCTTTTATCCGAAGCACTCTTTTGATTTTTGAGACCTGGCCTCTGGTACACATAGTCCTCTATTTATTTGTGGTCCAATTAGTTATTGCTAAGAGGGCATGGTCATGTGACACAAACTTGTAGCTTAGCTTGGGCTACCAAGAGACTGCATTAATTCTTTGGAGAGAGTAAGCAATACTAAATAAAATTTGCCTCTGAATCCTTATTTATTTCCTATGGTCCTTTACAACATTACATAAGAGGTATTTCATTTGCCATGTTATGGAAGAGGTGTCAAATTCTAGCTCAGTAATGAATCGAGTCAGCTTTTCTAACGCTTTTAATTGCTGGGTCTTGTCTGAGTCGATGCAGCCTATATTGAGCACCTACTACATTGTAGCTCCTAGGCGTACATAAAGAGAACCTGTCTCTTGCTGTTTCCAGAGGCAACACCTGGGAGACCAATAGCTTATACAACCATGTTGTGAATGGTGGATGTAGTGGAATCCTCAGCCTAAGAACAGTGAGCACATGGATGAGAAGGAATTGAGCTCCAAGGAGGGCAGTGGAGGGGTCTAGTGGAGACAGCAGTTCCTGGGGGAACACGGAAAATGAGAGCAGGACGCAAAACCTTCAGATCTGTGCCGTGTGCCCTATGCTTGTTGTGTTCAAGTTTATAAAGCAGGAGGGGATACACAACCAGATGAACTTTCTGACAGCAGTGTGGGAGGTTTGGAGGATCACCAGAACCAGGGAACCAAATAGTAAGCTATTGCAGTGATGGGGGATGGTGAGGCCACGGCCTGGGCAGTGGGGGTAGGTGGGTCTGAAGTGGGGAAGCTGGGACCAGTTGGGTGTAAATGTGAGTGGGACCGAGTTGTTACTATGGTGCAAGATTCCTCATTGGCCCAGGCTGACAGTTGATGAAGGGCTCAAAGAGGGCCAGGCTCGGACGAAAGATAATGAGCTCCAGTCGACATGCTAACGGTGATGCAGCTGTGGATGTCCTGTGGGAAGTGTGGACAGATGAGGACCTGGAAGTCAGGAGGTCACTGTCTGTGATTTTGTGGGAAGGGCCCAGGCCTAGAACACCCCCAATAGGTGGGTAGACCATTTGTCCATTGCACCTGAACTCCAAGTCTCATTATGTCTGGAACCCTGGCTTGATATTGCTGGTTACCCACTAGGCCTTGGTCCTCATCCCCCCCCTCCCCCCCACCCCACCCCACTCCCCTGATTGGTGTGGCTGCTGCCCTGCAAACCTTCTCCTGAGGAGTAATTGACCAGGTTTTCTCATTGTAAGGGTACCCTGGTACTCACTGAGGGCTGCCTACATTGAGATAGGCTAGCATATGCAGGGACTTCTTGTTGCTGATAATCATTATGTCTGTGGATCCTTCACTCTGCGACCACAGCCTACCTGTGCTTAGAACTCCCTCTCTGACCTATGGGAGGCTTCCTAGAAACTAGTCTTCATAGCGGACACTCACCTTGCCTGGTTCAGAGGAGAGGGGCAAGTGACTGGATTTTAAATAAATAAACATGTAAAAATGTCCAGGGCTCTCTGTAGCCAGGCAGGTTGGGGGTTCCCTGTAGCAATAGCTTTCAAATTAGCAGCTTCTCCCATCCTTCAGAAAGCAAACAAAGGTGAGAGTCTCAATAAATCAAACAGGAAGGTGTTGCCCCCAAGTGGCACAAAAGAGATTAGAGTCCAACTATCAGTTTCTATTAATGGCTCCTGATGGTTATAGAAGTAGTATTTTATAAAATGACATCAGTGAGTTGCTGAGTCTATCCTTTGGGGAACTCATCTTTACGGTTATTGGTAAGTTAGTGATGGCTCTTATTCCAACCCAGTGTGGCCTCACCTCTGCTCCAGCACCCATATTCAGGCCCTGCCCACCTGCCTCAGTACCATCTTGGGGATTTTCACTGGAGTCAGATCCAGAACACCGGGGAACACTTCTCACTTCCTTGGCCCTGGTTTCCTTATCCACACAGGAAGGGAGATGGCTACACACTGGCAAAGTATTCACCTCTCAACAAGGTATATCATCCTGCTCCCTTCTGCTCATCCTCATATACTCCCTTTTCCACTGTGAGGGGATCCTACGTGCGTTGGACAGTTTCATGCTACCTTAACACAGGCTGGAGCTATCTGGCAGGAGGGAAACTCAATTGAGAAAAGGACTCCATAAAATCTGACTTGTAGGCTACTTTCTTAATTAGTGACCAGTGCGGCAGAGCCTAGCCCATTGTGGGTGGTGCCACCCCTGGGGTGGTAGTCCTGGTTTCTATGAGAAAGAAGGCTGAGCCGGGTGTTGGTGGCGCACGCCTTTAATCCCAGCACTCGGGAGGCAGAGGCAGGCAGATCTCTGTGAGTTCGAGGCCAACCTGGTCTACAAGAGCTAGTTCCAGGACAGCCTCCAAAGCCACAGAGAAACCCTGTTTCAAAAAACAAAAACAAAAGAAAACAAAACAAACAAAAAAAAAAAAAAAGGAAAGAAGGCTGAGCAAGCCATGGGGAACAAACCAGTACACCTCTCCATGGCACCTGCATCAGCTCCTGCCTCCAGGTTCCTGTCCTGTCTGAGTTCCTGTCCTGACTTCCTTCAGTGATGGACTATGATGTGGAAGTGTAAGCCAGGTAACCTGCCCTCATCACAGCAAAAGTAGGATACCAGGCTGGTCCACGTGTCTTACTGTCCCAGCAATCATGTCTCACACCATGCTGAAAGACACTCCCTCTCTTCCCCCTGACTTTACTTTGTTGGCTCAGGGGTGGGGTTGTGATACAAGAGCAGTTCCTTTAGTTTCTATGTTAGCTGGTTCTGCATGGCCACACTTAAAACAAACAAAAAACAAAGAAAGAATCTTATTGAATCTCCCCCGTCCCCAACCCCAAGATAGGAACAAAGATTTGGAAAAAAAAAAAAAAAGACCTGTAAAAGTTCTCAGTTAATGCTAAGGTCAGAATGGAGTGCAGATTGCTTAAGGCTCAGATCAATTTCTCTCCTGCTGTTTATTCAGTGTTCTCTGTCAAGCAATGTTCTATCCATACAGCAACCCCACTGTCACAGAAAATGGATGTTGACTAGGCTGTAGGAGAAACATTTTCTGATTGTGAAAGGAAGAGCTGTAGCATGAGTTCTAATTGTCTTAATAATAAGAACCCAGAGTCAGATACTGGGGTGAAAGCTGTAAGATCAGAGAGATGACGGAATAAGCCACAGCCTTACCTTACCTCCTCAACTTCCCAGCTGAAAAGATACTGAGCTCCTGTCTTCTCCCAACTTACCAGTTCCTCTCTCCATCCAGCCATATCACTTTTTGTCTGTCTGTACAGACCTCCAGACCTCTACTGTTAACTAGTGGCTAGCTCTGCCCTCTGACATTCAGGCAAGCTTTATTTGTTAGTGTACAAATAAGATATCATGACATTTCCTTTTTTATCTAAAATAAAAATTATAAGAAAAGCTATAAACAGTAAGTGCAATAACTGTATACAATAAATACAGGTAATAAATACATCAACAATGTCTAATCCATTAGCAACTGACAAATTCAGAGAAAATACTGCATATCTATCCTATCCTGGCCAGTTCAAAAGATTGTGCTTAACTCACTTTCTATCTTAACTTGCATTACCAACCCCAAAATTATCTTTTTATGTCTCTCAACCTTATGCATTTTATACCTCTTGGGTGAATTTCTTTTTTTGAATTTGGTAACATGAAAAACTCTAACTCTAACTCTAAAGTCTTCAATTCTATCAGAGACCTAAGAAGGTAATAATATTACCTGAGTAAGTAGGACATGCAAGCAACTTCCAAAAACTGTGAGTAATGACAAAAACAGCTGGCTGCCAGGACAGTCACCTGAGGTTCCTCTGCAACATTGGGGCATCCATCTGTGGCCTACAGGCCTAGCATATCTGGCAGCCTTTTCTGTGAAGCAGGATATAATATTCTGAAGGGTTGTCCTACCTTGTCTTGGCAAAGTTAAGCAGTCCTTTCTTTTGTGTCCTGCTGGTACTGTCAACAGTCGAGGCAAGAGCACTTTCTTGCCCAGTGGTTAACTTTTGCCACAAAGTAAACTCCATGCGGAGTTTGTTTAATGCTCATCATCTTCTCTGAAGTAGACTGGTACCACCAGGAGCAGACATGTCTCATAATCATAAAAAAAAGGCATTAGGATGTTATTAAAACATCCTAAATGCCATATTCTGCAGATCTCTGAATTATTTGAATATGACCTGTCTAAAATATATCTCTGTTTGACCTTGAAAACATACCTAAAATGACTACAAGGTCAATTGTAATAGGTGACTAATTGCTAACCTGCAATTCCTTATTATCCTAAATAGTTGGTAATAATAACTTTCAAGGCTAAAAATTTGTATTGCATTGTTAAATGAGTTGCATAGTCCCATAACTTGAACAAGATTAGAAATGTATATACAGTATGTTCTAACAAAAATAAATCCAAGCCAATGTAAAATATTTAAAATTAATAGTTGCTTCTTTTGGTCCAAAAGTAGATTCAATAATATACCTTTTTTATCCTGCTCCTATATCCCTCTTTTTTCATTTCAGAGTAGATTCAATAATCTACCCTTATATCCTATCATATCTATATGCCCCTTTGTGCTTTTCAAAATGAGAGCTCTCAATCTAGTCTCCTTTGCTCAGTTTTCCCCTCACTGTAGCCAATAACAACTTGTAACCAACTTCCTTAAACAATGACAGATATCTATAACCCATTGAGTGATCAAAACCCACCCATCCTACCTCTTGGGAATGTGGGTGCTATATTCTTAAATTTACTTTCTGGGGGCAATGGCGTCTTTAGGGGGATCCTGAAAAGAAAAATTTGAGTTAATTGTTAAGTCTTGGGAAAGGCAGCTGTATCATTTGTTGTCCAGTCTCTGTGCATTGGAAAAGTACAGGGCTTGTCTCAAGTTTTGGCTAGAGTAGTCTGTGTGGCTCAACTAGCCACATCAAAATTGTCCTGAGCAATTTGTAGTTCAAAACTGATCTTTAGGTGGTATTTTTCAGCTTAGTGGTACTGTCATAGTCCTGGTGACCATTATTCTGGGGCCCCATCAACCTTTTGGAGACTTCAAAGGTCCCTGTTTGACATAGTTATGGTTCACTGCAGAAAACTTAAACATTTTAAATTTCATATGTGGCTAACCTCAAAGAGGTTAAAGGATCAATATTTGTTATGTACATCCAGATTATAAAAGCTTAGTTTCTAGTTACTTGATAGAGATTCAAACTCAAAATCATGTACAAGAAGCTAGATGAAGCCTTATTCCAGAATTAGTATGCTATATGACCATTAATATCATGACAAAAGTTTAAAGTACATTTATTAATCTTATACATTTTGAGATAATATTTATACCTTAAAAGAAAAGCTGTTAGAGTAAAAATAAAGCTAAAGGCAATAAAACAGTCCTTAAATATTTGTTTTTCTTCTGTTTCATATCAGGTGTCTCTTCTGACATGCAAAGATTTTGGGTTTTACTTTAACAAGCATGCTTGGGTTTGGAGAAGGAGAGAGCCACACTCCAACTCCAAAGCCAGCATTAATCTTTAATTGGATTAGGAAAGACCATTTGCATTCTATGTCTGTAGAAAAAGACAGAAACAAACATTTGGGAAGATTTATGAAATTTTATCTTGTTGGATATGTGATATATGAATTGGCCAAACTACTTTTTTTTCTTGGGACATTTTTTCTAGATGATTTACCCTTTTTCTTCACATGTCTTTATATGTCCAGTGGTCTTCAGATTCCTTAGCTGGGTGCCTTCGTTCACAAAAACAAAGCTCTTCCCCAACCCTAGTTTTGAGAAGGTTCCCTTATGGCAAGTTATATCTGACCAAATAAAAAGTACTTGTTAGTTTAGTTTGAACATCCATGCTGTTTGATTAGCTAATCAAGAGGTATCTCTTGTTCAAATCTAATCTTTATCAATTTTGATGGTACCCATAGATATTCTTCTATGGAAGCAAAAGTAAAACCCCTTCCCCAATGTAACACATATCCTGGTTTCCATTCTGAGGCCTTCAGGTCAGCACATCTTTAAAGTATACAGGCTGATCTTTTTTTTTTTTTTTTTTTTTTTTTTTTGAGACAGGGTTTCCCTGTGTAGTTTTGGAGCCTATCATGGCACTCACTCTGTAGACCAGGCTGGCCTTGAACTTCACAGAGATCTGCCTGCCTCTGCCTCCTGAGTGCTGGAATTAAAGGCATGCACAACCAACACCAGCCAATATGCAGTCTGATTTAATTCTGTAGTTTTTCTATTATCCAATGTCTCTCTGAAGTTGTTGTTCTTTTCCCATTAGCATTCAGAAAATTCAAAATTAATACAGCACTATGAAATCCTTTCTGTTTATTTAGCATTTCCTTTACAGTTCAATTTGCTCTTTCTCTGTCTGCCCTGTAGGATTGTGTGGTATACCTGTAATATGCTTTATATTAGAATGATCAATAATCTGTTTCATTTTACTAGCGATAGATGCTAGAGCATTGTCAGTCTTAATTTGTACAGGTATTCCCATGATGGCCATAATTTCTAACAAATGTGTGATTACAAAATCAACCTTTTCAGAACTCAAAGCAGTTGCCCATTGACATCCTGAATAGGTATCAATGGTATAGTGTGCATATTTTACTTTTCCAAATTCTATAAAATGGAACATATCCATCTTCCCAATTTCATTCCCTTGAGTACCCTTTGGGTTATTTCCTGATGGTAGTAGAGTTTTGTTGTATAAAGAACAAGTAAGACATTTCCTTATAATTTCTTTGACTTGTTATCAAGTGATGGAAAAATCTTTTTAAATCTTTGCTATTGATGTATCTTTTTTAATGAAATTCTGAGGCCTCCAGTACATTCCCTAACAATAGTTGATCAATTTCTTCATTACCTTGTGCTAGAGAGCCTGGTAGACCCATATGGGATCAGATGTCGGATGTGTGTTTTATATATATAGGATGATTCCTATTCATGATTCTTTCTCTTATTTGGTTTTTTGAGACAGGGTTTCTCTGTATTGTTTTGGAGTCTACCCTGGAACTCGCTTTGCATACCAGGCTGGTCTCAAACTCACAAAGATCCACCTGCTCTGCCTCCCAAGTGCTGGGATTAAAGGTGTACACCACCAATGCCTGTCTATGATTATTTCTTGTAACTGAATAATAAAGTCAATTCCATATCAATCTGGTATAAATTCAGCAGCCTCAATATGCAAAACAACTCTTTCTGCATATCACAAATCAGTATCTATATTGAGAGTTTCCATAAAATCCACTAATACTAGGAGAATTGCATATAATTCTGACTTTTGGACAGAATCATAAGGGCTTTGAGTCACTTTACTTAAATCAGGAAAAGCAAGTTACAAATCAGAAAATTTATTTGTCACAGTGTAGAATGTAGGGGCTCCAGATATTGGTGTTCTTCATACAATGCAAGGAAGTATCTAGTTAGTTCTCTTTATAAACTGAATTCTCTTGCTTTTGGGATATTTGTTGTTAATCTCTCATAAAAGATTACTGCAAGCTCTTTGCCAAGGTTCACTTTCTGCCCATAATTTGTCAATTTCATCATTAGTAAAAGGTGCTACAGTGTCTGCAGGGTCTATTCCTGCTAATTGATGAAGTTTCAACTTTCCTTTTAGAATAAACTCAGAGTCCTTTTTCCATATATGCTTTTAATTTTTTACTCTCTTTATGTGGTAAAAAGATCCATTCTAAGATAATATATTTTCATTAATATTCTTGTAGGAGAATGCTTGCAGGGTTAAAAAACTAAAATGCAATCAAGCTTTAGACCTAAATGATCTTCATGTGCATCCCATAATTTCTTTTCTACCAAAGTCAATTCTCTTTCAGCTTCAGCTGATAATTCTCTTGCACTATTTAAGTCCCTGGCATCATCTAAGGTTTCGAACAAATTACTCAGTTCATTTATGTGTACCCCAATAGTGAGCCACTGATAGGAAATATCTCCTAGCAATCTTCGAAAGTCATTAAGAGTCAACAATTGATGTCTCCTAATTTGTACCTTTTGGGATCTAATTTTCTGTAGACTTATTTTCTATCCTAAGTAATTAATAGAATCTCCTCTTTGTATTTTTTTCTGGAGCAAATTGTAATCCCCAACAAGGCAAATTTTTCTTTACTTCTTCAAACATTCTAAAGTACCTACATTTGAATTAGATAGTAAGATGTCATCCATGTAATGGTAAACTATAGATTGAGGGACTTGCTTCCATATCATTTCCAATGAGTGTTGTATGAAATATTGGCACAGGGTGAGGCTATTTAACTTTCCTTGTGGGAGAATCTTCTATTAATATCTCTGAATAGGCTGAGAATTATTATAAGTAGGCACTGTGAAGGAAAATTTTTCTGTCTTTTTCTTGTAAAGGTATAGTGAAAAAAGAATCTTTTAAATCAATAACTATAAGAGGCCATTCTTTAGGTAATAAATAAGGCAAAGGAATTTTGGACTGTAGCAAGTCCATTGGCTGAATCACCTTATTAACAGCTCTTAGATCTGTTACTATTCTCTATTTTCCAGATTTCTTTTTAATAACAAATGCAGGAGAATTATGAGGACTGGCTGATCTTTAATATGCTGATCATTTAACTACTTCTGTACCAGCTGTTCTAAGGCCTGCAGTGTTAGGAATAAAGAATAACAGGTTGGGACCAAAGGTGGCAGGTCCCGGTCCCATGCTGGAACCTCAAGGAGTTGGGTCTCATGGTGGGTGATGGATGGTGGGTGGATGGGAAAACAGAGACCTGTAGATGTGACTCATATTGGGAGTTTTATTGAGGTGGAGGTAAGAAAATAAAGTAAAGAGACACAGAGACAGAGAGAGGACAGAAGAGAAGGGGAAAGACAGGAAAGATTCTGGTACTTAGGAGAGGAGGATCATTAAGATGAGGGAGGGTCCCAAGATGGTAGAAGGAAGTCCTGGGACCAGAAAGGTTGAATGGTATTTATCTGGAGTGAATCTGACCTGTTTGGGTAAGTCCAGTTCAGCTCCCTGGAACTTACAAGAATTCTTTGTGAGCCGGGCGTTGGTGGCGTACACCTTTAATCCCAGCACTTGGGAGGCAGAGGCAGGCAGATCTCTATGAGTTCGAGGCCAGCCTGGTCTACAAGAGCTAGTTCCAGGACAGCCTCCAAAGCCACAGAGAAACCCTGTCTCAAAAAAACAAAAAAAAAATTCTTTGTGAAGATAAATTTTAAACACATTAGCATTTCACTGTTTGTAATTTGTACTGAAATTTGCATTGTTGAAATGGCAGCATACTCATGTAAGAAATGATCTTGATTGAAAGCATTAACACTCTTTCTTCCATTTGGAAAACTGACAGATATTTTTGCGCAATGAAAAGCACCTTAACCTTGACTTTGAAGTTATCATATAGTGGTATAGTTCTGTGTTTTGTGCTCTGTCAGAGTTGGATTAGAAGCTTATTAAAACTTTATTGATTAATGTTAAAACTATGGATAGTAGCATAATGAAAGAGAAAGAAATCTGACAACTTGCATTTACACCTTAAGTTATTTTGCTATACCTTAAAACATTTTTAGATATGAGCCAAATGTTAGAAACTGTGGTGGATTCTATGGTGGGCAAGGGTGGCCGAGGGGGGGCAAACATGCCAGGCAGACAGAGCTTAAGTGAGAAGTTTTATTAGAAAGGTGAGGGAAGGGGGGAAGGAAAGAGAAAAGAGGTAAAGAGACGCAGAGACACAGAGACAGAGAGAACAGAAGAGGGAGACTTTTGCTGATGGTTTCTTGTCTACCAGCCTGATCCTGCCACCATTCCTAGTCCCAAATAAACACACAGACTCTATGTTAACTATAAAGCTGTTGGCCAAAAGCTAGGGCTTCTTATTGGCTAGCTCTGTCTTAATTATTAACCCATTTCTATTAATCTAAGTATTTCCCCATGGTCTTATCTTACCAGAGAAGGGTCTGGGCCTGTTACTCCTTTGGCAGCCTACATGGCATCCCCTTCTGGCAGGCTTTCTCTACCTATCTTTCCCAGAATCCTCCTCTCTCCTAGTCTCATGTATCTCCCTGCCTCTCTATTGGTCACAGTGTTTTATTCATCAACCAATAAGAGAAACATATATACAGAAGGACATCCCCCATCAGGAGACAGGAAAAGTCCTTCCCCAGGGGAACAGTGAGAAAGAGAGCATAAGTGGGTGGGGGTCTGTCTTTTAAAGGGGTCCTTTGCACCTGTGTGCAGACTATGTGACTATGGTACCCTGGGCTGATCAGGGTACTGTATGACTGCATTCTGCCAGGTAACAGGGGCAGGCCAGTATAATGCCTGAATCCTTACATGCAGTTTCTCTGTTATTAAAGGCCATTACTCAACCCATACAGGTTTATCCATCAACCATTTTAAAGGTAGGGCTGTTAGTGCCTTTGGAAGATTAGTAACTGTTGTGTCCTGTTCTTGTACAGCCTGAATTGTCCCCATAAATTCATTGATATGTTCACCACATATGACTTTATTTTCCTATCTGTCCTTCTGACCCTATGCATATAACCCATCTTGTGCTCTGTTTTACCTTAGATAATGTTCTAGTACCTAAAAGCTGAACACTACTTACCTCCTGCAGAGGTCAATTTGGATGTCAAGATTCTGGTGCAATTATTGTTACATGTGTACCTGTGTCTAAAACTTTCAATGACAAAGACATTTATTTGTATTTTTAATTTTGGTCTTTGGTCATTTATACAAATTTGTCAAAATATTGACTTTATGGTTTCTCCTGAAATTTTTGTTGTCTCTTCTATAGCTTTTCTATCATCCAGAGCAGTACAATTTCTTAAAATAGGCATTATGTTCTTTAATTGCTCTGGGAAGGGATTTCCTCTATGGTTACAGGAAATAACCAAACAAAATTTGAAATGGGGGCCTGAGAGAGGCCCTTCAAGATGTTTCCTGACAGCAAAGGGTTACCTTGACTGTCCCTTGTTGAGCTACATTCATTAATCCATTAGCCTTTGACACACCTTCTGCATAATCCAGAAGGGAAGGGAGTTCCATTTGATTATGCTTAGGAATTGCCTGTTTACAATCCCTTTTTAGGTGACCCTGTTTACCACAATTAAAACACTTGACATTTTGATTTTTCTTCAAACCTCTGGAAATCACATCTGCTATTCAAGTATCAGCATAGTCATAAGATTCAATATTGATTGTATCTCGGATCCATTCCTCCAAGGGTGATAATCTTGCGTTTAATGGCCTAATTACCATTTTGCATTGTGTATTAATATTTTCAAAGGCCAGAGATTTAATTATTATTTGTCTAGTTTCTGAATTTTGTATCATTCTGTTTACTGCTGAAGTCAGTCTTTGTAAGAAATCTGTAAAGGCTTCCTTTGAGTCCTGTATAAATTTAGAAAATGACTCAATTTTTCTTTTCTATTTCTCCAATTCTGTCCCAAGCATTCAAAGCTGCTGTGTAGCATAAAGCCAGGGTGTGATCAACATATAGAGATTTCCTTTGTACATCAGCATAATCTTCTTCTCCTAGAAGGAGAAGGAAATTTCCATACCTCTAGTCCTACTTTATTGTTCAATGGTCTTAGACCCATATTTCCATCAGGTCTTCCATTGTAATTGAGGACCAGGCTCCAAAACTGCTATAACCAAGTCTCTCCAGTTTTGAGGGAAAATTCCGTTACAAGTTGACCACAAGTTTAACATATATTTCACAAAAGGTGAATGCATGCCATATGAGACTATTGCTTCCTTGAATTTCCTTAAATCTGACATTTACATAGAAATCCATTCAACTCTTGCACAGCCTTGGGGATATCTATCATTTGGCAGTTGATCTTGAAAGGTGACTGGGTAAATCAAAGTTGGTTGTTTGAAAACCTTAGGGCATTTCTCTCTAACCTTATAATGCAACATTGAAATTGGTTCTCCATTAAATTCTTCTGTCTGGGTGTGAATATCTCTATGATCTGTTTTATTAAGGTTTTCTAGATCTTGTATCCAGCACTCATATTAACAAACTTTTTTAGTGATAAAACAAAAATGATGTTTATAATTTGTGTTATATAAGTCCCATCTAAATTATTTATCCTCTCATTTAATTGTTCCATTTCAAACTGTCCAGTGTATTATCATATAGAGACCTAAATCCCTCCATTGTAATAGTGTTTCCCACTTTTTAATGTGGGGAAAAAAACTCACTCTCTTAACTAATTCCTCCCTTTAAGAATTCCCAATTGTCTTAGCAAATCTGCCAGCAATGACAATGAACTGGGAGGTGTAGCATGTCTGAGCAGATAACACAGACAGTGAACAGCTGAGGACAGCTACAGCTGCTGGCATGCATTCGTTAGCTGAGAATGGCAGCCTGAGGAGAGTGTGCCTGAGGGAAGCCTGCAACCCACAGTGCACGAGAGAGCTGGATGTCTGAAGCACGCACATGGGATTGTGTGGAAGAAGCTTGTCTAGGGTAGGTAAGTCCTATGGCATTTGGAGCCCATTTGCCTCTGGAACGTGGGGCCTGTCCAGTTTGTTGCAGAGAGACTTAGGGAAGAAAGAAAGAACCTAGCCGGCAGGGTGGTGACTTTGTTTGGAGCCCTATGTGCTACTGCAGCCTGTACTGTACTCCACTCAGGAAGTGGCTTTTCATGAATTCGTGCCTTAAACTTGGGTGCCAAATCTTGCACGAGTTCTAATTGGTTTTAATAATAAAACCCGGAGTAAGATATTAGGGGGTGAAAGCTGAAACATCAGAGAGACAAAGGAGTAAGCCACAGCTACCTGACCTCCTCAGCTTCCCAGCTGAAAAAGAGACTGAGCTCCTGTCTCTTCCCAACTTATCACTTCCTCTCTCTGCCCAGCCACATCCCTTCCTGACTGTCTGTACACACCTCCAGACCTCTATGGTTAACTCGTGGATAGCTCTGCCCTCTGATCTTCAGGCAAGCTTTATTTGCTAAAGTACAAACAAGATAATCATTACAAAGCACAGTTAGAAAACCCATATCCCCTCTCCCTCCTCACCCCTCCACTAGCTGGTGGTGCCTGCTTAGTCTCCACACCAGCTGTCCTCACACAATACTGAAAAGTTGGAGTACTGATTCTACATGTGTCTTTGCTGTGTGACGTTAATCAAGCTACTTCAGCCTCCCTGGGTATCAGGCACAACATCTGCACCAAGGGACAGTTACTGTTATCCTCTATGATGTGTCGGGATTTCCAAGGTGGTCTCATGCTCTGCTGTACAACAGCTTTGAAATGTGAATGCACCCAAGGGAAGGTGGCTCTTCCTCACAGCGCTGTGGTTGCAGTGTGGGGCTTCACAACAGGCAGTTGTATAAGTAGAGAGTGTGGCTGCTCTGGTGTATGGACGAAGGGAAGGTTTTTATTGTGGATGCGAGGGAGAGAATGGCCAGAGGCATCTGGAAAAGTTCAGAGCAGGGAGAGAAAGAAGTAGGCCGAACACGGCCAGTGGACTGGACCAGGCTGGGGTGGGGGTGATGAGAGAGGAAGAGGGTGCAGGCAAAGGAGACTGAGAGAGGGGGACAAGAAAGGGGGGATGGAGAGGGTGAGGGAAAAGAGAGGGAGCACAGCTGAAATACCAGAGTCATAGGAGAACTAAAACCTGGGGAAGGGAAGCCAATGAGCTGGAGAAGTTTAGGGTAGGGGGCGGGGTTGCCTTTGGTCCAGATAGTAGTTACTTGAGTGGTTTGGAATATGATAGAAATCGTTGGAAGAGGAGCCTGCCCACAGCACATCTGCCTGGAGCTTTTGTCTTTTGGTACTTAGCTGTGTGACAATGTATGACCATGTATGTGCATATTTGTTGATTTCAACATCTACAAAATAGCCACCACGAGCTGATAATCCCTCCATAGCATAATGAGTGAGAAACACCCCCCTCCAGAGGAGGAAGGCAAGGCTTCAGGCATAATACATCCCCGGCTCTGACAGCTTTTAGTACTTTCTGCCTGGATGGGGGGAAAAGGTGAATAAATAATAACTAAATAAATAAAATTCACATTAATCCAAGAATTACCTTACAGTTTTTTTTTGAAAGGAAGAAAAAGGGAGAGGTTGAGCTAGCAGAACTATTTCAAGATGATTTAGCAGGTGAAACGGGGGTTAGCTGTGACTGTTTTATGTCTCGTCTATTAGGGACTGTACGCTGCGACAGATCCATTCTAAGTTATACAGTTGTTCAGCAAAACTTTTGTGGGTTTTTAAATTGACTGTAATGTTTAGCAATTGGAATATAAATTTATTCAAGCCTCTTATTTGGCCGCCTCAATGGCGCATTACGAAGTATTTTATGGTGTCTGATCTGCTTAAGTTTTACAGCCAGCTTCCGTTGGGCCGCTCTCTTTATGGCTCGTGCTGAGAGTGGGCTGGGTGCTCTGCTTCCTGTTGGTCCCTAGGCTACTCCTGGGTACTGGGGAAGGGGCTCAGTAGCCAAGGCTAGGGTGTAAACAGGCCTCTTTTCCCATCATGCTTGTTCTTTCCCGGATCTCTGTCAAGTGTCTGTGGTGCGAGGCAACCCGGGGACTGTTTGTGCCCAACCCCAGCTGCTGCACCTGCCTGCCTGGCCCTCCCTGTGGCTGTGAAAGCTGCGTTCTCAAGCCTCTTTACATTTGTCTTTGCTAAGACACAACAATTCTCCCCACTCCTCCTCATCTTCCCTTTCTCTTTCTCCCCTCCTCCTCCTCCTCCTCTCCCTCCTCCTTCTGCAGCAGTGTCTGACTATGTAGCTCAAGCCACCCTGGAACTAGACCAGGCTTGCAGAGACACACCTCCCTCCGTCTCCTGAGTGGAGTGCTGGTGAGCCCCGCTATGGCTGCAGAGAATGCATTCCTTGAAAGGATAATGGTTACAGTCACTCTTCACCTTCCTACAACCCACTTTGTCCCCTCAGCCTCCACCCGTCTATAGATGCTGCTTTCCCGGTGGGCTCTGGCTATCGGATGTAAGTGTGTGTTTTCTGGATGTCTGGATGTTTAGCTGGCACACACTTCTGTGCCTCGATTCCATTTCTCCTGACCCATCCCACAGGCTGTTACACCCCCCGTCCTATCCTCCTCCTGATCCCTGTCTTCCCAAGCAAGAAGGCAACAGCCACACCCTTCCTTTCTGTGTCTGCCCATGGGCCTCTTGGCTCCACTCAATTCTTCCTTCTCGAAGGCCCCCAGGAGCACGTCTTACAGCTGTCAGTGCCATTCGGCTTAACATTGACGATCGTGGTTGTGTCCCCTCCTGTGGCTGCACTCCCCTTCAGAACAGGGAGCTGTGACTGATTCAGCCTTCAAGTCCCCATAGTGAATGTCATACAAAGAGTTTGAGAGGCATATGCACCGAGTCCTGGGCCATAGCAGGTAAAGCACTAACACTAAGCTACATTCCCAAACCCAGATGTATTTTGTGACATGGATTTTGAGATGGAAGGAAAAGGATTAATTTTTAAAAAAGATTTATGTGTGTAGGTGGTGTGTGTGTGTGTGTGTGTGTGTGTGTGTGTGTGTGTGTGTGTATCTCCACAGAGGCTGGAAGAAGGCATCGGATGCCCTGGAGCTGCTTGTCCTAGGTAGTAGTTGTGAACTGCTCATTGCAGGTATTAGGAACTGAACTCTGGTCCTCTGAAAGAGCAGCAGGTGCATGTAAAGAGAAAAGAAAGGCAGTAAGAGTGCTCTAGGAACTTCTGATTTCACTGCACGGCTGCATGGGCACGGATGTCACTTCACTATCAGAGTCTGTGGGAGAAGCAGGCTCATGTGCAGAGAGGGGTGCTGGGAAGAGTAAGCAGCTTTAGCTGGGACACAATGAGCCCAGGTGATGTTCAGGTGTCAAAGTGGGCCATAACGGGCACAGAGAGGGAGACTGGATCCTAAGGAGCAATAACAGGTAGATTAGGGAGGAAGGTCTTGGAGCCTGGAAGTTCCCAGTATCTGGGCAGAGACAGCCACAGACATAAGGATAGTTTGTGCTGTGGCACCCAAGGGACACTCATGCCAAAGCCCCTCACTCAGAAGGTCACCATCACGGAAGGTCACGCAAGAAGGGAAATGGAATGGACCCTACCCGACAGACAGACAGACGGAGTGCCTGCCAGATGTTAGGGTGCTTGACACACTACGGAGAACCTACGCAAAGCAAGGAGAGCTGAAATCGATGTTGAAGGAAAGGGGGCTATTAAGGAGGTTCTTGTCATTGTTTTCCTTCTAAGACAAAACAGGCTCAACCCTATTTATGGGATGTAAGGGGTGGGGCGGTTGGGTAGGTGGAGGGAGAGATGAAGGGGTACCATGGGGTGAGATGAATGGTGATCAACAACATCAGGTTCCCAGAGAAGAGGGGAGGATGTGGACTCTGGGTTGGCCTTTTGTCTGGGGAAGGAAACTTCCTCTTCATTTATAACAGAGGAAAAGGAGGTGATGGCTGGAGTGCGGGACATTTGTGACAACAGGAGGCAAGGCGACCTTTCGTATGTCTTTCACTTCTCAGTGCTATTAATGCACAGCTAAACTTCTATTCTCACAATAACCGTTACGGCAGCACAGGGGCCACTAAGAGTGCTAACCGTAGCTGTCTGTTGTTAACCACTCGCTTGATGCCTACCTCCATCCAGCATCTCTTTACAGGTGAGGAGACTTATGCTCATGATGGTTAAGAGACATGAGCAAAGTCACAGTTGCTGAGTAACAGGCCAGGATTTGCGCCTTTGGCTGAATCCCAGACCCTTGTTATCGTTACAATGGTGACTGAATGACTATTATTGTCACATGGACGTTAGGTTGTAGGTGTTTCCTCTTTTAGACTGCACTGTATAGTTCATGAATGGTTCTAAGATAGATACCAAACAAGGTCTAACCATCACCTCTTTCTTGAACTGTGTGAGGCTTTGCAATTCTGAGAACAGCAGAAGTCAGTCGCAAGGCCTTTCCCCTCACTGTGGTTTGAGATGCAGATTTCAGGTGTCACATTCTGTTCTAAAAGTGTGTGTGGGAACAAGGCGAGTATTTGCTAGCTCTGGGCTGGTTTAAGGAGACCTGCAATTTGCTGCCTCTCACAAAGGTCTAGCCGTATTTTTGTGGCAGTTGCTCAATGCACACCCTGCCCCCTAGTGGCCAAATGCTCCCACAATCCGAGGGGTGTCCACTCCAGACAGTCAGGACAGTGGTGTAGGAGTCGTTTTGCAAGGCAAGCAGGCAGTCTCTGCCCAAGGCATCCCTGTGTCCTATTCGGTCACTCCTCTTTCCCAGGCCCCACAAGAATGTAGGGGACAGCTGAAAACTCCAGCGAACCCAAGCTCTAGTGCCAGATGCTAGGCTTGAAGCTTTGACAGGCAGCAGTGAGTGATGGAGCCTGGGGTAGGAGCATGGCTTTGAAGGCTTAGAAGCTATTGTAGGAACTCACCTGCATAAAATGTTCGCATCTTCCCTTAGGAAGTAGGATAGAAGTAATCACGGGAGGATTGAGTAGGGAAGAGTGTGTGAATGGCTCACTATCTCCAGATCAGTCAGAAAATGCTGGTTATCTTCGTCTCTGGCTTAAGATCATGAGTGAGTGAGAACTGCCTCCGAGAACAGTTTGGTTGAGTGGCAGTTAGTCCTCACTGGACAACTTGCTTTGGGGCAGATAGAGATCTCCCTGGCGTCCTCTTTGTCAGTCATTCAGTAAATCTCCATCAAGTGAATAAAAACCGTGTTAGTCTCAAATGGAAAGATGGCCACTGATTTCTGAGCTGGAGTGGATTTCGAATTTTTGTTTTGTTTTGTTTTTTTGAGACAGAGTTTCTCCATGTAGCTTTGGAGCTTGTTCTGACACTCGCTCTGTAGACCAGGCTGGCCTCTATCTCACAGAGATCCACCTGCCTCTGCCTCCCGAGTGCTGGGATCAAAGGCGTGGGCCACCAATGCCTGGCTTGATTTCAATTGTTTAAAGATAGGGTCTTGCTATGTAGTCCTGGCTGACCTAGAATTCTCTTTAAAGACAAGGTTGGCCTTGAACTCATAGAGATCCACCAGCCTCTGTTTCTTCAGTGCTGAGATTAGAGGCATGTACATCTGGTTTGGATTTTTATCAGTGCTCCAGCAATCACAGTTACAGGGATTCAGTCTTGGATAAGACTTAATTTGAGCCCTATTCTTAGTCTCTATAATTTGCTTCCTCTAGGGAGACTTTCACTCTTAGGTGGAAACCAAATTCATGCTCCGCCATTTGATTCTTGGTGGGAAAGGCTTACATATGTATCTACAGACCAGAGTCTGATTTAATGCGTGGTGCCGCGTCCGCTGCGCAGCCTGTGTCCGAGAATGTGCTGAGGGTGTGTCGGGGATTGACAACATAGAGACTCGTTCAACGATGTAAAGAAAAACTTTTAGCAGGCCCCAAAAAGGCTCAAGAAAACTTCCCAAGAAAGGCCTCCCTCCAGAAAAGCTTCTGCTCTCTCTCTCCCCTGGCTGGTTGTGCCCTGACACCAGAGACTGATTTGGGTGTGTCAGAAGAGGCGGTTAGTCTTTGGACAAGGTCGAGGTCAGGGCGGTTCCTGTGGGCCAGCCCTTTTCAGGAACTTGTTGCCCCAGGCATTGTATTGTTTTTAGTAAACATGTTTTTAGTAAACATTGTCTTACAGCTGCCTACTCCCAGGCCGATGGGGAAGTGGGTCTTTGCTCAAGGTCTGGTGTCCCCACAGCGTGGGATGCTTTTTTCTAAAGATTTAAGTGTGTGTGTGTGTGTGTGTGTGTGTGTGTGTGTGTGTGTGTGTGTGCGCGCCTATGTGTACATGTGTACTAAATGCATGCAGGTACCCATGGAGGCCAGGGGAGGGCACCAAATTTCCTGAAACTGATGTGCGTGTGCTCTGTGAGCTGCAATGTGTGTATTGGGAACTGAACCCAGGTCCTCTGAACCTAGGTCCTCTGCCAGAGTAGCAAGTGCTCTTAACCTCTGATCCATCTCTTCAGTCTGCCTTTCATTTCTTTTTTATTTTAAAGGATTTAAACATAGTTTATGCTTTAACACCTCATCAACTGGCTGTGTGCTATATGCCCAAAGTCTTTCTAAATTGACCTTCTTATATATTGGAATATTTCAGGTTGCTGATCTGTCTCCCTGCCTGTCCTTCACTGAGCCAAGGTCTCATTAAAGGATGACCCTGAACTCGCAGAGAGAGTGCAGGGATGGAAGGTTCGCACTGCCATGCCTGACCCAGAGTTGTTAGTCTTGTCACTGAAAATGGTCCCTTCCGCTTCCTTTGTTCCCCTTGACTCAGTATTCCCAGGGCTTCCAGAAGAGCTCATGAGTTGATCTGGTTTGCAGCGTACACGACTGCTTCCCCTGGCCCCTTCGCACATCCGTTCGTATGAAGGCAGGAATATAGCACAGGCTTTCTCCCGAGGTTGGGTTGCGAGTATGCTTTTTGTAGCACTCTTAACTCCAAAGAGAGCTACCAGTGTGGCCTGCCTCTGGGAGGGTTGCAAACCTTTCACGGATGCCCCTCTTGCAATCCTTTTCCTCTACTTTAGTGACCTCAGTTGGGAAATTGCAAACACTTTGTAATGCAGAACCTGGCGTTGTCACACACATATGCAGTGTGTGAAATGGTCACCGCCGTCACGATGGCTAACATAGTCATCAGATCTGGTAAGAACACGTATGATCTCTGAGCACTTTCCAGGTGTCCCATACACAGTTGCTGACTGAGGCTATCACAGTCGTACGGGGCCGTAGGTCCCCAGGTTGTACTCAATCTGTGAGCAAAGTCCCCGCAAAGTCCTCATGTGACTTTTTGGATATTTAAATTTCTGAAACTCTAGATTCCTCCCTCTATTAAGGTTAAAAAGCAAAGGATTCACTCTGGCTCCAGTATTCCGGTGAGAAAGGGGGAGGAGCCACTGAGCACTGGGCTGGGCTGGCTGCATGGGGGGGGGCGCTGATGACAGCTGTGAGGCACACAGAGAAGCTGTTACACTCTGGGTGCTATACTAATCGCCTTCTGGACCACATATCCACCATGATCTTCACAGCACATGTTCCGTGCTTATTTATCCCCACTAGAAAGGGGAGAAGCAAGTGTATGTCTGAGAAGTGACTTGGTGGTCACCATGCGATCAAACCCAGGCCCTTCCGTGCCGCCTTCTTAGAAACTGGCAATGCCCCAGGACATCCTTGCAAAAGCTACATCCTGGAGAGAAGTTGGGTGGTGGTGGTGGTGGGGAGATTGCTAGATTGGAGCTAACGAGGACTGTTTGCTCTCTCAGAGGACCCAAGTCACCCACAGGATGCTCACAGGTCTGTAACTCCAGTGACAGGGGATCCAATCCCCTATTGTGGCCATCTTAGGCACTAGGCATACACAGTCACATACACAGACAAAACACCTATACATAGGGCTGGAGAGGTGGCTCAGAGGTTAAGAGCATTGACTGCTCTTCCAGAGGTCCTGAGTTCAATTCCCAGCAACCATACAGTGGCTCACAGCCATCCATAATGAGATCTCGTGTACTCTTCTGGCATGCAGACATACATGGAGGCAGGCTGTTGTATTCATAATAAATAAATAAATCTTTAAAAAAAACACCTATACATAAGCTGGGTGGTGGTGGCACATGCCTTTAATCTCAGCACTCAGGAGGCAGAGGCAGGAGGATCTCTGTGAGTTCGAGACCAGCCTGGTTCCAGGACAGCCTCCAAAGCCACAGAGAAACCCTGTCTCGAAAAGCAAAAACAGAAACAAACAAACAAAAAACCCAAAACAAAAAACAAGTATACATATAAAATAAAAAAGTCCTTTTCTTTTTGAAAAGGAAGTTGTTAGTGTAGAAGTAAAACCTTTGCATGATCCCCATTTCCTAACTTTAGAATATAAGAGACAAAATCTGGTATCATACTGATGGTTCAAATGGAGGAGACTTATTTTCAGAAGACTTTCATTTGGGATAGTTTACAAGCCTTAAATGATTCTCAAAGGTACTTAATGGTTATGTCCCTTTTTTTTTTTTTCTAACCTGTAGCTCTCAGTAGCTGACAAGGCCTCATTTGCATCTGAGCTGACAAGGCCTAATTTGCATCTACACAGACACCTTTGGGGGTGGGGCCTGCCAAAGCGGCAGGGCAGTTCCCTGAAAAAAAAAACCCTTCTCTCTCTCTCTCTCTCTCTCTCTCTCTCTCTCTCTCTCTCTCTCTCTCTCTCTCTCTCTCTCTCTTTTAATTGACTGGCTCTGAGGGCTTAACTTGAATTTTTTGTTAAAATATTAACGGACTGACTGGATGTTTCTTTTGGCTATATCTTAATCGATTTAGGTAGTTTTTGACTGTTTGAAGGGATTTAAGTATCCCTTTAATCATATCCAAGGCAGTTAGAACGGTTGCTTTTGTCAACATTCACGCATTTACATTTCACACTTCATACATACTGACGTGGCCACGTCCACACACACAGACCATGCATACATATCTCTCCTTTTGCCTAGGTTATGATTAGTTTGTTGAAATGAAACTTCTTTAACAGAACAATTCCAGTCAATCTTTGAATTAAAACAAAAGGTTGAAAAAGTCCTGTATGTCCCTCATCATTTCTTCATTAGAGAAGTTTTGAGCTCCACTCAGGGCTACAGCCATACCCACTCCTTGTAATTCTGTAGGTGCAAAGTGGAAAGGCCAGGCTTTTGCCAAAAGATTTTAGAGATGACTCACAAAATTGACCTTAAATTTGTATCAATAACCTACCCCATATAAATGTAACCAAACATTTTTATTTTATATACCTTTGCCTTTTTCTTTACTGAATACTAATACCTCATTTATTAACTGTTACCAATTTTTTTTTTAATTTACCCATCTTAATCCATTCTCCCATTGAGAATGGTCCCTTTAGACAAGGGCCTGGAAATTTAATCCAATCCACCTTTCAACTGAGGGCAACTTCTTAGGTTCCCCTTTTCTTTCTTGACCTTGTATTAGGTGAAGGCCTAGACGTTTAATCCAATCCACCCTTCAACTGAGGGTGATCTCTTAGGTTCCCTTTCTTTCCTGACCTTTGTCAGGCAAGGGCCTAGACATTTAATCCAATCCACCCTTCAACTGAGGGTGATCTCTTAGGTTCCCTTTCTTTCCTGACCTTTGCCAGGCAAGGGCCTAGACATTTAATCTGGTACCCCTAGCTCGGTACCCCCTTTTTAATACATACTTATAGCCTTACTTATAGGCTATCCTTTTAGATCTCTGAGTTTTCCTTTACTTTCCTGACCTCAGTGGATCAGGTGAAAGACTGGAGATTTTTTATTTTATTTCTTATTTTACCCTCCTTTTTTTTTTTTGACTGGGTTTCTCTCTATCCTTTTGGAGGCTGTCCTGGAACTCGCTCTATAGACAAGGATGGCCTCCATCCTACCTACCTCTGTCTCTCGAGTGTTGGGATTAAAGGCATATGCCACCAACATCCGACTCTAAAGATCATAGCGAACATCCTTCCAATCTGGGACATTTAAGCCTCCCCCAGTAATGAACCATGGACTGGCTCGTTCGATCGATTTTAGAAAGCCTTCTAAGGTTTTAGACTTTACTGTAGTCCCATGTCCTTCAAGTAACTTTTTAACTTGATACTGTAATTCAAGCTTCCCAGAACTATTCCCCATGGTTTCTTTTCTTTTTTCCCCAATCTGTCCCTGGCCAGAAAAAGAGACGAACCCGCTCACTTACCTCGCTTTCACAATCTCGGTGGGATCCTCCAATTGTCGCACCTGCTGTGCAGCCTGCATCCGAGAATGTAGCGAGGTGGTCGGGATAGATGACACAGAGACCGGTCGGTTGCTTTAAGAAAACTTTATGCTTCCCAAGTTGGCTTAGGAGCACCCCCCAAGAAGAAACACTTCCCTTTTTAAGGACTTCTGCCATCCATCTACATACAATTCTTTCCAGACTTCTCACCCTCCTGGCTGGTGGTTTAATCTCCAGGCCCCAGAATCGGGGAGACACAGCAGGGAGCAGGAAGAGGCATCTAGCCGTAGGGGGGATCAAAGTCATGATATTTCAGTGAGCAAGCCCTTAACGGAGCCCTATCAAGAACTTTACAGCACTGAATTGTTTTCAGTAAACATTATCTCACAGCTGCCTGCTCCCAGGTTGAAGGGGAAGTGGGTTTCTGCTCAAGGTCTGGTGTCCCCACAACTTTCTCCCTAGCAACGGACAAAAAGTCTACAGGCTTGAAATGAACTGTTTTGTACAGTCTGGAAACTTGATTTATAATAGCCATACTTTCAGTTTGAATGAGTGAATTTATTAAATGGATAGCAAGCCAAAGTGAAACAGTTAGCAAGTAGCAGAGAGAAAGAGAAAGAGAATATAGATATAAATAGATGATATGGATAGATGTACATAGATGATAAATATACATAGATAGACATACATGGACATGACATACATGGACATGACATACATAGACATGACATACATAGACATACACAGATAGATATACATAGATATACATACATGGACATGACATACATAGACATGACATACATAGACATACACAGATAAACATACACAGATAGATATACATAGATATACATACATGGACATGACATACATAGACATACACAGATAGACATACACAGATAGATATACATAGATATGCATACATGGACATGGCATACATAGACATGACATACATAGACATACACAGATAGACATACACAGCTAGATATACATAGATGACATACACAGACAGTCATAGATAGACAGAGATAGAGATAGACAGACAGAGATGATAGAGATAGACAGAGATAGAAAGACAGACTGACAGACATAGAGTCAGTCCCAATAGCTAGAGTTCCAGGCAGAACAGTGTCCTCTCAGGTGAGGCTTCCAACTAAAAGAACAAGTAGCAGCAGATAGAGATAAGTTCCTCAAATTGGATGCTCACAATATCCAGTGAAGCTGACTGGGGGGAGCAGGCAGTCAGCTGATGTTCCCAGTTGAGCTTTCTCTCTATGGTTGAGCTCCCTATGACTGACCATTCAACTGCTCTTTCCCTCCGCAGACATTTTTGTCTGGGGTAAGCTACAGTATTGTATGCATGCTTTAGCTTCCAGCCTGGACATCTGTAGTTGCAAATCTGTTGATTTTAACCAAGAGTGTGCTCCACACAGGTGGGGCAGGTCTTGAAATGCAGAATATGTGTTATGGAGATGCCCACACTGCAAGAGAGGAGCCAGGGCTCTCAGTCCATAACCATCTGAACTACTAACTACAGTTGGACTTCCATCCCTCTTGACCCATCTCAGCAAGTGATACTAGTAAGAGATTGGGCACAGAGAGGTGATTCTGGGGCAGCTTGCTTCCCAGTGGTATTTAACTTCTCCAACAATATGCAAATGAGTGCTCAGACCTACAAACCCCTCTTCTTACCTTTCCTGGGCTTGCCTTGGGTGTCGGCTTGCATTCTGTTGATTTTGAGCCAGTTTTTGTTGAGAACATCTTCTAGAGTTTGGGCTCTAGTGTGAGATCCATAAAGAAGACTGGAAATATTGTGCTCTGCTTTGAGATGACTTCAGCTTTCTCTTTGCTGTGCTGGCTGTGCAGTTGCTTGAAGACCCACCCTTCCCAGCAAGCCCATCTGGGTACCATAATTGCCCAGCTATTATGTTGGCTGGTGATAGCTTCTTAGTTCACAGGGAAGAACACGGAGGCAGGAGGCATAGGGTTTCCAATTCCTGTCCAGAGTCTCACAGCTTATTTTAGTGGTACTGCTGGTTCTGAATTTGGACGCTCTACCTCGCCCGAGGAAACTGGAGGTGGGAAGGCAAATGTGTGTTCTCCCCATGCTGTTAACAGACTAGTGGGAGCAGATAGATGCCGCCTGGCTCAGTCATCTCCCGGTCTAGCCTGGCCTCAGCCACACATCCCTAGCTCTTGGAGTTGTACACATGCTTCCTGATGGGTCTCCTTGCCCAGCTCCCGCCATTGCAGTTGGCAGCTTCACACTCTGTAAATTTTATTTGCAATCAATGAATAAGAAAAGCTATTATCACCAGGGCTTTGTATCCTCTTCGTACATCTCAGCTGTCATACACCCAGCATCTCCCCAGCATCTTTGTTTGTGGGTCGGGGACTGAGATACAAACAAAGAGCTCAGTTTTGAGTCAGCAGCAGAATGTCCAAGCATTAAAAATCGCACTTGGACATCATTGTATTTGAGATTAGTGCCAGGGGAGAAAGAAGTCGTTACCTCACCAGGCTCTTTGTACTTATTAGAGGTGACAGAGGGTTTTGTTTCCCAGCCAAATGTGACAGCTCTGATGGGAAGGGAGTTTCCATTGAGGTGTTTTTAGACTGCCGTGGCTTCTGGCCATATCTGCCAGCTTTGTGGGAGGCACCTGATCAGAGTGAGCTTCGAGTTGGCAAAGAAGTTAGGGTCACAGTTCCGCATCATTCTGCAGGGAGAGGCTGCACAGTGCTAGATGGGTAATTAGAAGTCCTGGCTCCTGGCTGTTGCTTCACTCCTTCATAATAACAGACATTTCTGATAGATTATATGGTTGGGAAGCCTAGCACTCCTTTCCTTGGATGCCATATAGTCCAGGAACTTCAATTGTTTGTATGTGTGTGAGTGCAAGCTTGCGGCTATACACGCAAATTTGTGCATGTGGAGCCCAGAGGTCAACTCTGGGGGTTGTTGTTCCTCAAGAGCTGTCTTCCTTGTTGTTGTTTTGTCCCAAGATTTAGTTCACTCATTTTATGTGTATCTATGCGCACTCCTGGAAAACCCCAAAGGTGCCCAGAGTGCAGAAAGGGGGCCTTGAGTTTCCTGGAACATGTTACAAGTGGCTTTTGAGCCTCCTGATATGGGCACTAGAGACTCATCTCGGGTCCTCTGCGAGAGCAGCAATGCTCTGAGCCACTGAGCTGACTCTCCAGCCCCAACCTTGTCTTTTGAGACAGGGTTTCCCACTGGCCTGGAGCTTGCCAAGTAGGCCAGCAAGTCCCAGGGTCTGCCTGTTTCCTCACCCCTGCCCTCGGTACCGGCACTACAAGTATGTCCTGTCACACCCTGCTCTCGAAGTACTGGGGTGGTACACTGTGCCTTCCAGAAGACCTCTAGGCAGCAGCTAATGTACCCATGCAGCTCTGTCTTGGAGGTACCTTCTGTTAAAATCCCAGTCAGACAGAGATGAAGGCGGCGCTGCTCCTGGCTGCCCAGTGCCTCATCATCAGGCAGCTCTATGGGGAGGCAGCTCAGACCCAAAGGTGAGTTCCACAAACTAGTCAGGACCATAGCAGAAGGTCAGGGTGCCGGGGGACATTGGTCATCTTGATACTTGGGGCATATATGATGATAACAGTAGCATTTATAGGTCAGCAACCCTGCGGGTCTCCCTTAATGTTCTAAGACCCAGGTGAGCTAATACTTGTGCCTGTGTCACCCCCACCCTGTCCTCATGCCGCTGTCCCCCCCACCCCCAGTTTACTGTGAAGGAAAATGAGGGTGTGACAAGTTAAATAACTCGGTAGGTGATGCAGCTGGAATAAGACCCAAGTCGGACCAAAAGCATGTATTCACAATGGAGTCTTGAAGTTCCCAGAATGCTAAGTGGGGGGCACTGGTCCTGGCCTTGGGGAGAAGTTTGTTTCCAAAGCATGGATGTGACTTTTGTTTGTTTGGTGATAAGTCTGAAGGGTGGTGTTCTTTTCTCTGCTCTTTACTCTTCCTGACTTGCACAAACTGCTTAACTGAGAAAAAAAAATGTTATTTTTAATGGTGTGTGTGTGTGTGTGTGTGTGTGTGTGTGTACCTATGTGTGAGCACAGATGCCCTCTGAGGGTAGATGTGTCACCTTCCCTAGAACTGGAGTTACACGTGGTTATCAGCTGCCTGATATAGGTGCTGGGAACCAAACTCAGGTCCTCTCCAACAGTCCAGGAGCAGTAAGTGCTCTTAACTTCTGAGCCAACTCTCCAGTCTGAATTTTAGCTTTTTAAATACTAGACTGCAAGACTAAAAACAAATAAGAGAGTTGAACCTAGCTATAATCCAACACCAAGAGAACGTCATGTTACTGGTGTGTATGCGTGGGTAGGAATGTTGGGTCTTGGACTGTCTGCATTATATATGCAAGGTTCTGTCACCGAGCTACAAGGCCCTGAATCTTTCTCAGTCGAGTAAACCACGTACATAGTCATTGGGTAGGCACTCTTTGGGCCATTAGAGTTACTCCGGAATGAATGCCGTGGTGAGAGAAACAGTGTCTCAGTGGTGGATAGAGGAAGTCTAGTAGGATGAGACACGGCAGGAGGTTGGATAAACACAGGGTCAGGAGTAGCAGGCACTGGCTTTCCAGTAAGGAGAAAGGGACCAGAATCACTTCCTGCAGTCAGAGTTTTGAACCAAACTCCAATAGTATCATTTTGGTAATTTCTTGATGCCTCAATTTCTCCATCTGTGAAGTTGGACTACTAAGTGAGGTCAAATCACCAGGATATGACTCGTAGGAGTTGCCAGGAAGCTGATTCTTGCTTGCACGTGCTAAGCAGGAGGGACGGCCACTCCCTGGGTGTGTTGTGAGCAAGAAAGCATCTTTGGAAGATCAGTGTCTAAGGGAGACCATTCAGCTGTGTGGTGTATCTTGCTACTGACTTCTTTCCAAAATAAAGCGCTACTACAGTTAGTGACAGCACTCAGTATAGTACCTGGCCAGGGCAGAACTCAGCAGTACAGTCATTTCCCAGCATGTATGAGGCTCTCTCTCTCTCTCTCTCTCTCTCTCTCTCTCTCTCTCTCTCTCTCTCTCTCTCTCTCTCTCTGTCTCTGTCTCTGTCTCTCTCTCTCTCTCTCTCTCTCTCTCTCTCTCTCTCTCTCTCTCTCTCACACACACACACACACACATTAAGAAAATCACCTTTACTTTCAACACACTAAATCAACTACCATAGTATTTGGGCCAATTTGTCATTATTTTAGAAAGTTAAAATTTTAGGAGGGGAAAAAGGCTAACTCTAGTTTTGAAAGTATTTATTGTATAGAATTCAGTAACATAGAATATATAAGGATAAATACTCTCAAATTCTACTATGCTATTCTCCTCCCCTTCCTGGTTTTGAGATACTTACTGTCTCACTATCCGAGCCTCCCAAGTGCTGGGATTGCAGACAGGTGTCACCGTGCTTAGCAAGGCTTACAGTCTTAGTCACTTTCTATTGCTTCATGGTGGAGAGACATCATGACCAAGGCAAGTCTTATAAAAGGAAGCATCTAATTGGGGACTTGCTTACAGTCAGAGGTTTAGTCCTTCATTATCATGGTGAGGAGCATGGCAGCACATAGACAAGTGTTGGAGCAGTATCTGAGACCTTTACATCCTGATCTACAGGCAGGGGGGGCTTTTGAAACCTCCACTTTCAGTGACACACTTCCTCCAACAAAGCCACACCTGTTCAAACAATGCCACACCCCTAATCCTTCTACTCCTATCAAAGAGTTCCACTCCCTGATGACTAAGCATTCAAATCTATGAGTCTATATGGGCTATTCTTATTCAAATAATAATAACCCCAGAAACCCAACTATTGTATCGTTTTTTCTGTCATGGGTGGGGAGAGGATGTAGACTTAAATTCGTATGTGTATACATATGTAGCACATGAACTAAGAATGGAGATGTTGAAGGGTATGGTGAGGTCTAAGGGAAGCAGTTGGAACATATGCAATTAAAGCAGACGATGGAACTATTAGGGTAGAGACAGACCAGCAGGAGCCTGGAGACGGCTGAAGAGGGAATAAGAGCAAAGATCGAGATGTATGAAGGTGTCACCAAACAGCCTGGTTCTCTGTGTAGAAACCATAAAACTATTTTCAAAAGAGACAAGTTACAGGAATGTATGCGTGGTTGGGGAATAAAACCTGACCAGTGAATGTTAGTGCCCACCAAGTTAGATGGTGGGCTGCTGTAACCCATGTGTTCAAAACATGGCTTCCACACAGCCAGAGGTGGGTGGGAACCTGAGGGAGTGAGTCTAGTGGGCGAGCTTGACCCATTGCATGCCCTTGAAGGAGCTCATGGGAAACGGTCTTTTCCTCTCGGGCCCAGAGCAGGAGCTCTTTCTTCTTTCACACACTCTGAACACACGGGGACCTTTCGGAACCACGAGGCAGAAAAGATCTCTTCCCTTATAATCTAAAGACTCAGGGCTTTTGCAGTTGCGGCAGAAAGCAGGTGACGGTGTGGGTATATGGGGGCTCATTATAGAGGCTGTTTGAAAATTTTCAGATCTTAAGAAATCTTTACAGACATGGAATACTAATAGATTCTTTCCTATAAATACTTATTTCAAGTCTGCTGAGTTTAACAGAGGCAAAATATACAAACAAGACTAAGTGGTGTATCTTGAGCACATTTTTTTTTTCTCCTAGAGATTGGTTTCTAACGGGTCCCTCAAAGGCTCAAAAGTAATCAGAGCATGGTGCACAGGTTATAACTCAAGTTCCACAGTAAATGACACGTAGAGCAGAAATAAGAGGAAGTGGTGCCCCGCCCTCGCCTCTCCCCACCCCACAGCATCTGTCAGCTGTCTTCATTTTATTGTATAGGCTGACAAGCTCAAATTAATGACTGCAAAAGTATTGATTTGCTGTTTCCATGGGTTTACTAATTCAACATCTGATCATCTTAAGGCTGGTGTTTCTAAATTAAAATTTCTTTAATTGTTTAAGGTTTAAAAAATTTAAAATTGCCTTTTTGTGGGCATGTGTATGGTGTGTATGCATGTTTGGGTCTCTTGGGTGTGTATGCATATTTGATCTGTGTGTCTGTGTGTTGTGTATATATGTGCTGTTGTGTTTGTGGTGTATGTGTGGTATGGTATGTGTAATCTGTGTTTGTGGTGTGTAGGCTTTTTGTGTGTGTGGTGTGTGGTCTGTGTGTGTGTATGGTGTGTGTGTATGGTGTGTGTGTATGGTGTGTGTGGTGTACGGTGTGTGTGGTGTATGTGGTATGTGGTCTGTGTGTGTGTGTGGTGTATGGTGTGTGTGGTGTACGGTGTGTGTGTGTGTGTGTGTGTGTGTGTGTGTGTGTGTGTGTGTGTGTGGTGTATGGTGTGTGTGGTGTGTGTGTGGCCTGAAGTTGATGCCAGGTGTCTTTCTAGACTGCTCTCTACTTTTTATTTTTCATCTGGGGCATAGTCTCTTGTTGGTCCTGGGTCTTGGCAGTTTTGACTATTCTGATTAGCCAGTTTGCTCTGGGGATCCCCATGACTGCCTGGCTTTTGTGTGGGTTCTGGGGACCCTCACACCACATAGCAAATGATTTATCCACTGAGCCATCCCAGCACACAAATTACAGTTTCCATAAACATGTAGTAAGCATGCTCAGAATCTTTCAGTCCAGAGCTTTAAAGACGGTCAAATGTTGTCTTTCTCTTCTTAAGGTGATTTTTACTTGACTTTCCAGATGCTGCTGAAGTCTCTATTTTTAAAAATTATTGAATTGTAATAAAATTATTGGGATTTGCCTCCATTTTGATTTCCTGTGTAGCATCACTAGTGAGTAATGTTGCTTATGTTTCTCACCTCAGAAGTGTTCTCATGTTTGATCCTCCAGAATGCATCTGTTCCCTGCTGTGGGCAGGACACACCCCTCAAACCTTGTTGATTCTTAGGTTGATACTCTCCTTAAACTACTCCTGGTGTATAACTAACATATGAATGGGCTGTCACATGCAGTATATATATACTGAGTACATAATGCATTTATGTATATCATTAATTTATTTACCCCTAGCATATAAGCAAGTATCATATATTTAATACCTTAGACTAAGGACACTTTTACAACTGGGGGAATGGGATGGTGACACATCCCATTAATTCTGTTACTCGACATGCAGAGAGGCAGGTGAATCCGCTGGTTCAGGGCAGCCTGATCTACATAGTGAGTTCCAGAACAGCCAGGGCTATATAGAGAAGCACTGTGCACACCCTCTCCCAACCCCCCCATGCCTGTCAGATTCTTTATAATATTCATGTGTATTTAGTGTATTTATCCTGAGTCATTCCCATTTCTGGAATACATTTTCAGAAGTAACTAATCTGTTCTTCGTAGCTCTGATTTTTGCCTTGGTTTTATAAGGTTGCCGTGGGTTTGAGTTCACCTTCTTTGAACTGCATCCCCTTTCAGGCCCATCTGTATTTATTTTATCTCTAAGATTATTCGTGCGATTCAGCACTCGTTTTTTTTTTTTGGTTTATTCTGCTTTGTGTCACAGTTTACGTGTTGGCTTCTATTTTTCACTGTTACCGATTGTCTCTGCTCGGGAGCTGCGTGCAGATGAGTCTGTTTGCTCTAGTAGGACTTGGATGACTTTTAAACTTCCCCACCCTGTAATACCTCGCTCCGTTTTTCCCGTAATCTAGAACGTGAGGGAGGTTGTTGCTGCCTTCCCTAATGTGTCAAAGGGACAGGGTCTTGGGTGTGAGCTTGGAGTAGCGAGAGCTCAAGTGTCTTGGTGGCTGTCTTTGCTTTCTGTTGCTGAGATAAAACACTGACCAAAAGCAACTTGGAGAGGAAGGGGTGGGTTTCATCTTCCGTCCTGGAAGGAGGTCAGGACAGGAGCCTGAAGGCAGGAGCTGCAGCAGAGGCAATGGAGGAGCACGGCTTCTTGGCTTGTTCCCAATGCTTGCTCTGCCTGCTTAAGAAAGAATACCACCCAGGACCACACCCAGGGGCGGCACCACCCACAGTGACCTAGACTCTCCATCATCAATCATCAGTCAAAAAGATGTCCATAAGCCAATTGGGCGTTGGCATTTTCTTACCTGAGGTTCCCTCTTCCCAAATGACTCCAGCTGTGTCAAGGTGATTTAAAACCATTGCACTGCCTGTCCTGAGGAAGGCATGGTGTCTTTCCGATAGGACAAACAAACAGAGTCCTCATTCTGCTCCTGTATTTTTGTCTTGCTGCGACAAACATGTCCCCAAAACAAGGTCCTTGTCAGGAAGGTTTGTTTTGCTCACAGACACCCAGGGGAAGGCATGGCAGTACGTCTTAGTTCAGTGCCATAGATGGTCAGGAAAGGGATGACGCGGGCTCTCACCGACTTCCTCTTTTGTCCTCTTTTACTATCTTCAGGCCTCGGCACATGGACGGTGCTGTCCATACTCGGGGTGGTGGCTTACACGCCCTCCCTCTATCCCTGCCGGTCATTCTGTCCTCTCTGAACACATCCTCACAGACACACTCAAGGGTGTGCACACTCAGGGATGCGCCTCTGGCCACGTTAGAAACGAAGATTAGCTTCCATAACTTTAGTCACCCCTGTTGTTCATTTTCTCACGTTTGTGTGTTTCGTCCAGCTGCAGCTGGCCCGAAGAAAGCTAATGTTAACCATTCAGTCTGCTTCTCTCCAGGCGGGAGTTGCCATGACCCCTTATTGTGTTGTTCTAGCAAAATACCCAAGGCTAGTTTCTTTATAAAGAAAAAGAAAAGCAAAGACCCTCATTTAACTTTGAGTTTGGAGGTCGCAAGTCCAATTATTTTTTTCTTTTGACTCTTTCTTTTTTCCTGGGTAGAGAAACAGACAAGGGTTATAGCTGTGAGGGAAAAAAAATAAAGCAAATACTTGGGGTAGGCTCACTTCATAACAATCTACTCTCTCTCATTCCAAGGACAGTATTGACCCCTGCTGATGGCAGCCCCTGTACAACCTCATTCCCTCACCCCTGAAGGATTGTCCTGTCACCTGAGCCACTGACGCACAGGGAACCTGTTTTCCATCTGGAGTTGAGAGACTCAGTGAATGAGATCCACTTCATAACATGAAATATTTACACTTTGAGTTCTCAGTATTTTATTAAAGTCAGTGTAAACTCTTGGGCGGGGGGTGGTGTTAGGATTCTGTTTGTGCTGTGTCCCCACCCCCTTGCTCCAATATGCTCTGGTATAAAGCTTATGAAGTTAGGCCACTTGTGTGTTTGCTTGTACAGATCCCGCGTCCCCCGCCCCATTCTTTAGGTATCGGGATAAGAATCTGTATAAGACTGCCTTCACTCTTACGTCTTACCATTCCCAAGGAAGTTTATAATAATTCTACATACTTCACTTTACTGTGGCTTGAATAGTTTCATTTTAAGAAGGTTAAAGATGAGATGAGAATAAAAAGATTCAGCTCACATTGCAGTTGTGGAGTTGTAGGCCTACAACGTAAGTTATTAAGAATCATTTTGGCGTATAAATATTGAACATGTCCATTTAAAGTCCTGGAACAAAATGCTTTGGCAAAACAACAAATTGTGATGAATAAGAAAATGGGGAATTTTTGCTGTTGTCATTCTAGAATATTTAGATTTGTTTATCTGGGAATAAACAGGCTCCACCGGAACCGGTTAAGAGGGGATCTTTTCTGAATCTGCATTTCTAGTAGGCCTGCGGTCTCCACCACACTGTCAAATGTGGGTGGTCCTTGGGAAGCTCCCTCTCCTAGAAAGCAAAACAGCCGTGAGGCTGCATCAGACAGTCAAACACAGCAGAGAAAGATGTGTGCAGCTGCCTGGAGGAGACAGGCCAGTGTCTCAGATGGTGGCTGTGTACCTTGCAGGACTGTTAAGACACTTAAAGAGATAACACACCCAAAGGATAGGGCGTGGCTGTCTGTGGGACCGGAGAGACAGGAGGCTCATTGAGGTCAAACCACAGGCACTGGAGAATTCACCAGCAGAAGTCCAATGCATGTGTGTCCCTAGTGTGTCAACTGAGTCCCCTTCCAGTCCCATGAACCCGAAGCAGTTTTCTGGTTCCAGCAAAGGTGCCCTTGTATTGACAGAGACCGCAGAAGACACAGGTTTAGGACTTCTGAGTCTTTCACAGTGATTTCTCATGGTAATGAAAAGCCCTGATTACCATTTGATTTTTCCCTGAACACCATGAGAAAAGGAGATTGTTACGCCAACCTGAATAATTCCAACCCGTGTGACAATTCTATTTCTCACTTTAAATTAACGTATTGCCACCCTGATGCTTCCTCAGGTCCTCTGGACATTTTAGTTAGTGCAACTCAGTGTTTTCTCATCCGATTGCCCCTAGACATTGACAAGCATAAGCCAGCCACCTTCCAAAAAACTCTAATTTCCATCTCACATCCTCTGTTTATTTCTACATCAAACACAGTTAGTGTTTGGTTAATTCATCTGTATGAAAACGTGTTACAGCCAGATAAAATTCAAGTCACCTAAGAAAACTGACAATAAACTTTTTCAGGATCTCCTTTTATCTCTACTTCAGAATTTTCAAGCAGGAAGGGTAGCTTGGGGAAACTGAGGCAGCGTCTTTTAATAATTTTTGCGGGGATCATTTAAAGTTCAGGTACAATGCATCCTCATTTGAGGTGGAATGCCCTTTGTGCTACATTCCCTGACCTGTCTGAAGAGGCAGAGAGCACTAGGAGAGGTAGAAGGAGGATCAATCGGGCAGTGCCTGGAAACTGGAGAGGAGAGCTAGGGTTTGCAGTGCTCTGCCTTGGACGACACAGAGCTTCCTCCCTGCCCTGAAAAGCCAGGTATGTTGACAGGACACTCAGATGCTAGGAAGAAAGAGCATCGGAGTCTGCACCTTTGTTTGTTTGTTTGCTTCCAGAGGTTGGATGTCTCCTATAAAGATCACTCTATTCAGTTCAAATGAGGAGAACCCCAATTGTGAGATTATGGAGGGAGCTTTTGTTAGCTAACAGCATCGGGACTGATAGTTTAATCAAAAAGTTGGATGAAGCATGAAATTTGTTAAAGAAGCGGCCATGAAAGCAGTCCCAACGCATATGTACCTGTAACATTCTGCATTGAATCAAGATGTCCAAACGTGCTCATTTGCATAGAATTGATAGGCCTCCAGGCCTCTATTTTGAGGGCAAGTCTACCAGTTACATACAGCCTTACTACAACCTGCCTGTGCAAATGACCCTCCCTGTGCTGTCTAAATGGAGTCTATTAAAAGAAGGAAAAAAATTAAAGATGACTTTGTGAACCTAACACTCCCCCACCCTGGTTGTTACATCAAGCTTTCCCAGTGAGTCTGAGAAGCCGACTTTAAAGCACATGTGCTTGTCCAGTTAGAAGCAGCAGTGCTCTCCCATCCCCTCTTACGTTTGAATATTCAAATGAGACTGTTACAGCAATGGGCCACCAACGTTGTAAGAAGTGTTCTCCAGAAGCAGGACACTGGGGCAGTGACAGCCACCGAGTGACCCACAGTGAACCCGAGACACGCCATCAGCAAGTGGGGGCAGACTGTGACTCCATCTGCATGCTGGGTGGAGGTCAAAGAGAACTGCAAGGCACAGGCCTTGGAGGTCACCTTGTCCAGACTTAGTGCATTCCAGAGTTAAGACAGCTGAATTCCAGAGAGGTCAGATGAACCACAGCAGGTCACAGCGAAAGCTCTTAATGTGTCTATTTCCCAACTTTTATACTAGGTGTACTTTTGCAGTGATTGCTCCTCAATATCAAGTTTCCCTCCTGTATTTCATCTAAATACATTGGATGTATCAGTTGGTGGGGGTGCATGTGTGTGCATGTGTATGTGTGCACACATGTGTGTTAAGATTTGTAGTTAAGGTAGGTGTGATTTTTTATAATGTTTAGTGACAATGACAAATTAGTTAAATTGGTACCTTCTCTTGTAAGACCCCGAATTTATAGAAATAAAATATAAGCTTAAACAGGGAGGGCACCCCACTAGAGAACTTGGGAAGTGAACAAAGGACCCCATCCCAGGAACCGGCCATACCACAGAATGGAATGTATGGTTTAGAGACCTTAATTGCAGAAGGGCTGTAAATCCACAAAAAGCCAATTATGGGCTGCCACCTGTGAAGAACTGACCAGGGCAAACAAGACTAGTGGGAAACAAGGAGATAACACTATTTACTTAGGGAGAGATAAATTAACTCATGCCAAGGTTTGATGTGAAGGACATCTACTTCCCCGGGACAGGAGTCACGTACCCCCTTCCCCCGTCACGAGATAGGGACCCCTCCCAAAAGCTTGTGGTTTTTGTCTTTAAAAGCTGATTGTAACTGAACCTCGGGGCCAATCGGTCTAAAAGCTGACCGAGAGGCCCATCTGCAGATGCCTAATTAAAGCCTCTTGTGTGTTGCATCAATTGGTGCGTGGACTCTTGATTCTTGGGGTGACGAATCCGGCTTGGGGACCCCTCCTCAATTCGGGGTACCCCAACACTCTAATGAATAGATGTGGGCATTCTTTAATGTGTCCTTGTGTTGGTCAGTCATAGAAACCACTTTCCTTCCTCTATTTTTAGGTGCTTAGCTTCTCTTTGTATTTTAAAACCCGTGAGGTATTATCAGCACCGACTGGAGTTGATGCTTATCTAATACTTTCTGTGTATTTCTTATTTTGCTTTTATTTATAACCAATATTTTTTGTTTGTTTCTATCTGGGTTTAGGTTTCCTCTTGGAGAATATATTTAATGTTTGTTATAGTTGTGCTGGTGATAATTTTTTTAAAACCTTGTATATAGATATCCTTAGCTTTCTTCATTTTTGCAAGGTAAGGAGTTTCAGACCCCTGTGTATGGGGGGGGATGCACACACACATATGTATGTGTGTATGTGTTTGAGTACTTTCTATTTCTCTGACAAGTCTCACTCTCAACCTCTTAAGAGGTCCTGCTGCTTCAACCTCTTGAGTGCTGAGATTACAAGTGTGAGCCATTATATCCAAATTTAATACGGCTTTTTTATTTTTATTATTTTAGTTTATTGAGACAATATTTAGCCTAGAACTTTCTATTTGGACCAGCCTAGCCTGGAACTCACTTGCCTCTGCTTCCTGAGTACAAGAGCTGGGATTAGAGGTCCAGGCGAGGCGTCCAGGCGAGGCGACTGTCCAGGCTAGGTGACTGTTCCTGGATGTTACTAAGTTTCTTTCAAGCCCTCCTGTTGTTCACAAGCTTTCTGCTTTGTTTTGGGACTTTGGAAGTTTTATGACAATGTATCTCTATATTGTAACATGTATGATTAAAGCATTGTTCTTGCGTTTGTATCTGTAACTGGAATCTTACACAGGTTTAGAAACTTCTCAGCCGTTGTGTCTATGTTTCTTTGGCACTTTTCTGCGCCTCTCACCCCGGGGAACCTGGGAAGCTAAGTCCTTTCCTGTTATCTGTGTGTCTTTGTGCTTTTTCTGGTGGTGGCCTTCCCTTCTGTCTCTTCATACTTTGCCACACGCATTGTCTGTTCTCTGAACCACTCCTCAAATATGCCTAATTTCCAAGTAAACCCGTTCTTCGTGTTCTTAATTTAGTTATAAAATCTGGGTCACAAATTTTTCCTTTCAGCTCTTTTAAAGCCTTCAATTCTCAGTACAGCCTCTTTGTTTCTCCAGCAGTCCCCATTGTTATCTGAAGGTCCATGTTTGGTGATTCCCTTCTCTGAAGTTTGCTTGGGCTTATTTTTACTGTATTCTGCCTTTTTATCTTGCTGATATCATATGAATGGTCAGTTTTGACTGAGGCTCCCCAGAGTGTTTAAAATTGCAGAGGTAGCATCAAGTCTTGGTTGATGCTTTCCCCCCAGGGACATTGCATTTGTTTCTAGCTGGTGATGAGGGTGGGTGGAGAAGAGCCTTCAAAAGCATGCACTGACGTGGTTTGAAGCCAGACTTCCAGCGCTGCATGTCTGTCAAACCTTCCACTCCCGTTAGCGGTGTATGCATGTGTACATGCTCATGCGTGTGTGATGCATGTATGTGATGCATGTATGTGTATGTGTTCATGGATGTGGAGCTGGGAGTTCGGACCTCAGGTTTCTTCCTCCATTGCTCTCCACCTTATTTTCTGAGACAGGCTCTCTCACTGAACCTGGATTTGGCTAGACTGCCTGGCCAGCGAGTTTCAGAGATTCATTCTCCGGTCTCTGCCCCTCTAGTGCCAGGATAATGGGAGCACCCCAGCACACCCAGCTCTGGTGCTAGGAGCACCCCAGCACTCTGGTTCAGACACAGACCTCCAGTCTCTCATGACAAGCACTTTACTGACTGAGTCACCTCCTCAGTCCTCAAAGTTCTTCATCAGTTGATTTTGGAATTCTAACAAAAATCATGAATTTCCAGCAGCCTAGCCTCGGCAGTGAGACCTGGAAGCTATGAAGTGTCTCCAAAGCATTTAGCTTCCTCGCCTCTTACTTGCTCCTGGAGTTAACCATGACATCCAACACTGTGGGGACACCAGACCTTGAGCAGAGACCCACTTCCCCTTTGACCTGGGAGTAGGCAGCTATAAGACAATGTTTACTAAAAACATGTTTACTAAAAACAATACAATGCCTGGGGCAATAAGTTCCTGGAAAAGGCCTGCCCACAGAAACCGCCCTGGCCTCGACCTTGTCCAAAGACTAACTGCCTCTTCTGACATGCCCAGATCAGTTTCTGGTGTCAGAGCAGAACCAGCCAGGGTAGAGGAGAGAGCAGAAGCTTCTCTGGTGGGAGCCTTTCTTAGGAAGTTTTCTTGAACCTTTTTTTGGGGCCTGCTTAAAGTTTTCTTTATATCGTTGAACGAGTCCTTGTGTTGTCAATCCCCGACACCCTCCGCAAGTTCTCAGACACAGGCTGCTTGGTGGATGCGACAATTGGAGGTCCCACCGAGATCGTGAAAGCGAGGTAAGTGGACGGGGTTAAGAAACTATGGGGAATAGTTCCGGGAAGCTAGAATCATTACAGTATCAACTAAAAAAGTTACTTAAAGGACATGGGACTGCAGTCAAGTCTAAAACCCTAGAAGGCTTTCTAAAATCGATCGAACGAGCCAGTCCATGGTTCATTACTGGGGGAAGCTTAAATATCCCAGATTGGGAGGAGGTTCGCCGTAATCTTCATAGACTTTTAGGAAAAGAGGGATCTGAGTCCTTGCCCCCTACGACATTCTCCTTATGGAGATTAGTGAGGGGAGCACTTTTGACAGATAAGGTTCGTCACTGCCAGGTAGTTCAGGACACAAAAGAGGCTTTTTTTAGAGTTACAAGAGACTGAGACTCAAGCCTCCTTGAGTTCAGGGGCAGAGAGTGAGGATGAAGAGACCCTGGCTGAAACTAGAAGCTCCATTGTTAGTGAGGATGAGGAGGAGTCTCTTAGGAACAACAAAAAAATGGGTAGAGGCCTCCGGGCAAAACCCAAGAAAAAGGGCTCCAGTCAGAATCGGTTATATCCTTCTCTATCAGACCTAGAAAATGGAAGTAGCTCAGACTCAGACTCATCACAGTCTGAAAAGGAACGGTTACTTGCTGAGATCGCGGCCCTTAAAAAAGAACTAAAAAAGATTCGAATTAAGGAAAGACAGGACAGGGAGAGAAACCCTTCTCCATACTCTGAAAAAAGGGACTCCTCCTATGATATAACCCAGTCCTTCTCGGACCTGGAGGAAAGAAGCCCTTCGCCCCTATCTCAATAAAAGTCTAAATGACTATATCCGGATATGTAGGGACATTGATGGGAACTTCATCCAGGGCCAAGTGTTAGCTGCTGCCATTCGGCCCCAAGTGGGGAAAGAAAGACCTACTCTGGGAGGGAGAAAAACATGTTTCAGCTGTGGTAGGGAGGGACACTTCTATAGAGAGTGCCCTCAAAATAGTACTATGGGTCTCAAGAGACCTGGTTTATGCTCCTGTTGCCGAAGGGGATATCATTGGGCCAATGACTGCTACTCCAAAACTGACCGGGAGGGAAATTTCCTTCCTGCTAATAATAATCAGGGAAACAGGAGGAGGGCCCCGCCCAAGGGCCCGAAAACCAATGTGTACGGGGCAATGACCCCTGCTCCGGGCAGTGGCAGGACTCATTTTCTCCCCCAGAGCAACCCCTTCATATCTCAGACCTCCTTAGAGCCACCTCAGAGAGTGCAGGATTGGACCTCGGTCCTTCTGCCCGGGCAATCCTAACACCGGAAATGGGGATCCAGGCCCTCCCTACTGGGGTGCATGGGCCATTGCCCCCAGGCACGGTTGGACTACTCTTGGGACGGTCCAGTACTATTCTTCGAGGCATCCAGGTACACCCCGGTGTTATAGACCAGGATAGTGAGGGGGAGATTAAAATAATGACATCAGTGGGCAGTGGGGTTGTTGCCATCCCTGCAGGAGAACGGATTGCTCAGTTACTCCTCCTCCCTACAGCTCCTTGTGAGGCCAGAAAAATTAAAGAGAAAAGGGGCAACCAAGGTTGTGGAAGTACCATCCCAGCAGCATTTTTGGAAGCCACTATGGAGAACCGCTCCCAGCTTACATTAAAGATAGAAGGCAAGTCCTTTAGGGGCATCTTAGATTTTGGGGCAGATTTTTCTGTCCTCTCAGATAAATTCTGGCCCCCCGCCTGGCCAAAAGAGGAAGGGACAGTGACCCTCCTGGGAATAGGACAGGCTGTGCCCCAAAAAAGCCTCAGAATCCTAAAGTGGCAAGACTCTGAGGGCCACACAGGGCTTTTCCAGCCATATGTTTTGCCTGGCCTCCCTATTAACCTCTGGGGACGGGACCTCATGCAAGAAATGGGAGTGGTCCTTACCACCCAGGCACCCAAGTCCAAAAGCAGGGGCCCCCAGATGACACAAGGGAGGGGCTGGAGCCCGGGGAGGGAACTAGGTAAACTAGAACAGGGAGAGGTTTGCCCGGTGGCATCCCTCCCTTTGGAGACCAGGGCCCCAGGGGATAGGAAGGGTTTTGGTCATTTTTGATGAGGGTCACTGTTGTGCCGCCAGCCCCCATACCCATCACATGGCTATCAGATGATCCAGTATGGGTGGAACAGTGGCCCTTACCAGTGGAGAAACTAAGGGCGGCTCACCAGCTAGTTCAAGAACAATTGGAGGCAGGTCATTTGGTTCCTTCCACGTCCCCTTGGAATACCCCTATATTTGTAATAAAAAAATCTTCAGGGAAATGGAGGTTACTATAAGACTTGAGGGCCGTGAATGCAACCATGCAGCCTATGGGGGCTCTCCAGCCTGGCTTGCCCGTGCCTGTGGCCATTCCTAAAGACTGGCATTTGATTGTCATTGACTTGAAGGATTGCTTCTTTTCTATTCCCTTGCATTCTCAAGATAGTCCTCGGTTTGCATTTAGCCTTCCTGCGATTAACTTTAGGGAGCCTGCCCTTCGCTTCCAATGGATGGTGCTCCCCCAAGGGATGGCTAATAGTCCAACTATATGCCAGATTTATGTAGCTGCCTGTTTAGATCCCCTCAGACGTAAGTTCCCTGATCTTTACATTATCCACTACATGGATGATATTCTTTTGGCTGCGGCCGAAGTGGCCGAAGAAAGACAATGTTACATAGCCTTTGCAGAGCTACAGGAACTTCTGGAGGCCCGCGGACTTATTTTGGCTCCTGAAAAGATCCAAAAGAGACCCCCTTATACTTATTTGGGTCATCAAATTCAACAAACTGGCCTCCGGCCACAAAGACTCCAGATCAATTGTTCAAATTTAAAAACACTTCATGATTGGCAGAGATTTTTGGGAGAGGTGCAGTGGTTTCGCCCTTCTCTTTCTATTAAAACAGGGGCTCTTAAAGCCCTTTATGATATTCTTCCTGGGGATTCTGCTCCAACTTCCCCTAGACAGATTACCCCAGAGGCCAGGGAAGCCCTACAATTGTTGTTCAGAAGTATAGAGCAATCCCACCTTCGGCATATAGATTATGGACAGCCCCTTGTTCTGGTTGTACTTTCATCTAGCTTTTCGCCCACTGCCGTGTTTTGGCAGACTGGTCCTATTTATTGGATACATTTGTCAGCCTCCCCTAAGAAGGTAGTGACCCCTTACTATGATCTCATTTTACAATTGTTGTGGAAGGCACACAAGTTTAGCATTCAAACCTTTGGAAAGAGTCCTGATAAAATTATCTTTCCTTATGGTAAGGAGGAGGTGGAACATCTACAGGTCTTCCATGATGGGTGGACTCTGTTTAGTACATCTACAGGCACCCAGTTTGATAACCATTATCCCAATAGCCCCTTGATGTCTTTTTTTAAACAACACCCTGTGATCTTTCCCAGATTTTAAAGGAGAACCTTCTAGTTGGAGCTTGCTCAGTCTTTACAGATGGCTCCTCCAAGGGTGTCTCGGTGGTGGTTTCTTCTCAGGTGCAGAAGAGGGTACCCATAGGGCAGATGTCAGCACAAGCTGCCGAGTTGTTTGCTTGCTTGATGGCTTTCCAAATGTTTGAGGGATAGCCCTTTAATTTATATACTGATAGTGTTTATGTTGCCAACATTGTTAGACCTTTAGAAACTTCTCCATATGTTCTTCCAACCTCTCAGGTTCATTCCTTATTAGTTCAGCTCCAACATCTTATTTGGCAGCGCATCCACCCTGCTTATGTGGGATTTATTCGTGCACATACTAACCTTCCAGGACCCCTTGCCCAGGGCAATCAAATTGCTGACTCCACCCTAGGGTCTTATTTACTCAGGAGCAGCTTGCCCACCAGCTCCATGAGCGGTATCATCTAAATGCCTGCTCCATTAAATTTCACACTGGGTGCCCCTTATCCATAGCTACACAGATTACCTCTCAATGCCCTGATTGTGCCCCTTATCATAATTCTCCCAATGAGGGGGTAAATCCCCACGGCCTCAGGGCCAACCATCTCTGGCAAATGGATGTCACTCACCTGCCGCAGGCAGGGAAATTAAAATACATGCATGTCTCGGTGGATACGTATTCTAAACTGATTTTTGCCTCACTCCACTCAGGAGAGATGATTAAAGATGTTATTTCTCATTGCCTGCAGGCCTTTGCCTACATGGGCGTTCCCGATGCCCTAAAGACGGACAATGGCCCTGCCTATGTCAGCAATCGCTTTGCTGCCTTTTGCAGGGAACATCACATTGTCCATTCTTTTGGTATTCCTCACAACCCCACAGGACAGGCTATTGTGGAGCGCACCCATGCCACTCTCAAACAGTATTTTAAGAAAATAAAAAAGGGGGAGTATGTTACCTCCCCCAATATTCAGTTATCCACCATACTTTACATTCTAAATTTTTTGACCATAGACCGTAATAATTTGTCTGCTATGGAGAGACATTGGAACAAACCTTCCCAGTCCTTGGGATGGGTCAGATGGAAGGATTTGATTACAGGAAAATGACAGCCACCCACTCTCCTACTAGCTAGGGTCCGAGGGGCTGTTTGTGTTTTCCCTCCAGGAAGTGAGAAGCCCGTTTGGGTCCCCGAACGGTGCATCAGGCATATTGACCCCAATACTACTCCGGATACTAGGAATGCTCACCATGATAAAGATGATCCAACCATTGCTGAACACTCAGGTAAGGGAAATATGGGCGTTGGTGAGTATCCCCCCCCCCATGTTGATACCAGTTAGTCATTCCAGCTCCCTGTTCATCAATTTTTATAATACCAATAATACATTGGGAGCGGCTGCTGCCAATGAGATTAAAAAGTCAGAAACTAGACATTCTGAGTTTCCCCCTCCTAAGCCTGATACCAGGGTCAGGAAGTAGGGGAACCCAAGAGATTCCCAGTGGCAGACGCCTTTAATCCCAGTGGCATACGCCTTTAATCCCAGCAGCATATGCCTTTAATCCCAACACGCCTTTATGAGGGATCATCCCGGGTTGAAAGTTGGATTGAAAATGGGTGAATAGCCGGGCGTTGGCGGCACACACCTTTAATCCCAGTACTCGGGAGACACAGGCAGGCAGATCTCTTGAGTTCAAGGCCAGCCTGGTCTATAGAGCAAATTCCAGGACAGCCTCCAAATAGTACAGAGAAACCCTGTCTCGGAAAAAAAAAATTGGTAACAAGCTGGGCAGTGGTGGCACACGCCTTTAATCCCAGCACTTGGGAGGCAGAGGCAGGCGGATCTCTGTGAGTTCGAGGCCAGGCTGGACTGACAGCCTCAAACAATACAGAGAAACCCTGACTCAAAAAAATTGGTAACAGTAAAGAGGTACTGGTATTAAGTAAAGAAAAAGAAAAAGACGAAGGTATATGGAATGGAAAATTTTGTTTACATTTAAGTTCTATTTTGTGAGTCATCTCTAAAAACTTTTGGCCAAAAGCCTGGCCTCTCCACCTTGCATCTACAGAGTTACAAGGAGTAGGTACGGCTGTACCCCATGACTGTAGCTCAAATGGAGGAATGATAAAGAACATACAGGACTTTTTAACCCTTTTAGTTCAAGGATTGGCTGGAGTTGTTCTTTTACATAGATTTCAATTAAGGAAGCTTCATTGCAACAGACTAATCATGACCTAGGGAAAAAGGATGACTGAAAGATGCATGTATGTTCTGAATGTATGGTGTGGCCACACCGGTATGTATGAAATGTGATTGTGAATGCGTGAGTGTGAACTGCTTATATGATTAAAAGGATACTTAAATCCCTTCAAAAATAGTTCAGAGGCTACCTAGATTGCTTTAAATATAGCCAAAAGGAACATCCAGCCAGTCTGTTAATGTTTTAACAGAAAAATTTAAGATGCAAATGAGGCCTTGTCAGCTAGTGAGAGCTCTACAGGTTAGATTGGGAAAGACTGCTCACAGACTTCAAATAATTTTCAAAAGTTATTTGGACACAGTATAGTTTACAATCTTTGAGTGATTTTCAGAAGTTTTGGGGAAATATTTAAAGGATATGTCCTTTTTAATGGGCATCTACAAATAATCTAAGTAGGGACCCCAATTTAACTAGATAGCTAACCAAGGAGGGTAGACAAATCCTTCTACTGTTATGGTCCAGCTTCAACAGTTCAAAAAATTTTTTTTAGAAAATAAAAGAGGGAGAATAACGTCCCCAGTCCCCACATGACTCATCAAATAATACACTCCTCATTTAAAAATTTTATAATGTGAATGCCAGTGAGCTTCAGACAGATTCTGGCATGATGGAACTTGAGCAACCATTGCTCAGGTCAAATGGGACATCCATGCACTAGACAGTGGAGAAGACCCTAATTTGGGGTCGAGGGCATGTTTGTGTTTTCTTGCAGGAAAAGAATAAAGCTTCGGCAGCTGTCAGACCAATTAGTGAGATGCATGGAGCAGAGAAATGCTGGACCTGAGACCATGGGAGCCTACCTAAGCCAGTTTGAGTGAGATCTCCTAAATCAGTGTTCCTGACCCTTGATGTCATCGAATCTAGAGCCCAAGAAAGAAAACAGTCGGTTCGAGATTTCCAGTTTCTCAACAGGCCTGCTGCATCAACCTTCCGGACCCATGAGTTTTCATCGTGAAGCCAACAGAGAGAAAAAAGGACCCATTTAAAACATTTGGACATTGGTATGGACTGTGATGAGTGGCAAAAGCCTCTTTTCAGTAATTGAACAGGACATGGTCACTTGAAATATAAGACTTGATGGTTCCTGTTTCTGGAATCGCGCCTATACCAGTGTATTTTTCTAGAGAAATGCAACTTGTCCTAATGCAACAACTATTGTTCATATTTTTCATAATGCTACATGTGTAACATCAATGATTGTACCTAATGTATCTGTGCAAGTGCACTTTCTAAATGCTTTCCTGAGCAGATCTTGGAACGATTGTAAACTTTATCAAATTGTAAATGTAAATCACATGCGGGTTACCCTTGTAACAGAATGTAAATCACGTGCATGTTACCCTTGTAACAGGTGAAGGCTGGTAGAATGTTGTGGCCCAGATCTGGTGATGGGTACGTTCTCGGACACAGGCTGCGTGGCGGATGCGACACAACACCAGCCTCGTTTCCCTCTTAGGATCAAGTCCACATCGCTGATGTAAGGTTGCTAACTGTTCCTTATGTTGTTCTTTTGCCTGTGAGCCCCAGGAATCTGCCTGTCTCTGCCTCTCCAGGATCAAATTATAAACATATGTCACCATGCTTGACTTTTTTTTAAAGATCTGGGCTTTGGGGCTATGACTGAGATCCAAGCATTTCTGTTTATGTCTCTAACCTTTGGACAAGTTTTGCTACAATGAGGTTGGCAGGAGCAACTTATCTGGTGTGTTAGTTACTCTTTTGTTGTTGTGATAAAATACCATTACCAAGATAACATATAGAACCGTTTATTTAGACGTGTGGTTCCAGAGAGTCAGAGTCCATGATAGCGGGGAGAACATGGCAGCAGGTGACCGGCCTGGTGGCAAGAGCAGGAAGCAGAAAGCTTACATCTTGAACTACAGACACAAAGCATACCTCCCTCAGCAAGGCTGCACTTCCCGAACTCTCCCAAACAGCACCATCATCTGGTGACCAAGTATTCAAATGCCTGAGACTAGGGGGAGTGTTTCGTATCAAACCAGTTCTCCAGTATTCCATCAGGGTCTTTATAAATTAGTACCAACTTCATCCCCTTTCTGTGGAATAAATTTCACTCATCCACTTTATTAACTTCCTCTCTTGGAAAGAGTTTCTAAAACAAACAAACAAAAATGATCAGAGAAGAGCCACAATGTATTCACAAATAAGTCTTCCAGCCAAGTTCCTCTCTCAGGCAAAACTGAGAGGACGGAAAGTCCCCAACACTCGCACAGTGTCATGTGTGTTTGGCCTTAAGGCACACACGGTACAATCCCGTGATTGTATTCCTTGTCCAGAGCCCCAGGCTGTGGGTGGATGGAAGTGATGTACATAGATTGAAGGTGCCTAGGGATTCCACAGGGGCAGGACTTTGCCTCGGGCCCTTTAATTCAGATCTATTTAGTGTAAATGACAGGGACACTGTGGTTTCTTAGAGGTTATACCAGTCAGTGCCCAAAAGGAAGCTCTTCAAGGTGGAAGCCTGTCCCTTGTCCTTTCATTGTCACATTTTGGTTTCTGTCTGCTGCATCATTTGATGCATATTTCTCAGTGTTGGGAGTGTTGACTGCTTTTGTCTTCTTAGAGCTTTTTTTTTTTTTTAATGTCAATTCTCTTCTCCCCTGGTCCTTCTGTCTGTGGCTTCTGCTTTGGGCTCTTATTCCTCAGATAACTAACACTCCTTCTTGGCCCTTTTAAAAGTTTTATATCCCTCCATTTGTGTGCATGTATGTGTGCATGTGCATTTGGTGTGCCTGTGTGTGTGTGTGTGAGAGAGAGAGAGACAGAGACAGAGACAGAGAGAGGGAGAGAGAGATATTACTGAGACTATTTACTCCTCCTGTCTAAGTGATGACTTCTCTGATACTAACTTTAAACCAGACTTCTCTCCAGAAATCTAGAACTGTTTTTGTAGCCACTAAGTGGATGGCCTAGATTTTCCATAATCATGTAAAATACACTACTTAGAAGACGGGTTCTCAAAGTTTTGCTTATTTCTATGTATCTTTTTCTGTCTGTATTTTATCTGGATTTCTCGGGGATTGTCACACTCTCAAGGCAGAAATGAGAGTCATTATTTACTCCTCTCCATCATCTCCTTCCATGTCCTATCTGTCACTGAGAACTACTTCTCAAGCCTTCCACCTTCTCCTGCCATCCCTACCACTGGTTTTGCCCTGACCTCAGCCTCAAGCTCAGTAAATAACCCAGACTGGCTTTTGACCTCAGCAACCCTCCTCTCTCAGCATCCAAGATGCTAGAATTATAGATGTGAATCTAAATCAGATCCAGAAGACCATCCTTCCCTGTGTGATATGGCTCTGGATGCTAGTCTCTCCGTGTTGCCTTTCCCATATAAAAGTATGTTATCTTTATGATTAGAATCTCAGTTTGCTGCCATCTGTAGGATACTTAGTTATGTTCTATTGCTATGATGAGGCATTATGGCCATTGCAACTTACAGCAAAAAGCATTTGATGGTGGGGGGGCTTGCTTACACTTCAAAGGGCTGGTCCATTGTCACCACGACAGGCAGGCATGGTGTGAGAGCTTATATCCTAATCCAAAGTTAGCAGGCTGAGAAAGAGAGACACTGGGCCTGGAATGGGCCTTTGAATCCTCAGAGCCCACCTCCAGTGTCTCCTGCCCTCCAACAAGGTCACACCTCCTAATCCTTCCCAAACAGCTCCACTAGCTGCGGACCAAATATTCAAATGTATGAGCTTGTGGGAGCTGTTCTCATCCAGACCTCCACAGAATCCATAACCCTCAACTAACATTTAGCGGGTAGCTTCCTCCCAGGTTCCTTTGCATGACCAACAGAAAAGGTGTCCGTTCAGGCATTTGTCACCCAGAGACTGTAGCGAGTAGGTGTGGTGAGTGGGTTTAGGCTTTGCCTTAGACCATGACATTTCTATTGGGACAGAGAGCCCCATCCAAGGGGGCAGACTTGGACTATCAAAGTGTAGGTTAGGTGCCGTGGACATGGCATCTGGCTGTTCCACAGCTTCTGATGTGGTGGCATCACTTTAGCCTACCAAGTGACCTGCAAACTCTCCTGTCTCTCTAATGCCTCCTCCCCGCTTGACTTCTGTGCTATGTCCCAGTGCACTCTTCCACAGAGGACACAGGTTTGTCATGTCCTGTGTAACACTGCTGTAATGATCAACCTTTACTTTTTTGTTTATGTTTAATTTCGAGGCAGGGTCTGAAGTTGCCTAGGCTGGCCTTGAGCTTGCTTTGTACCTGGGGATGACCTTGAACTCCTGATTGTCACACCTGCACCTTCCACATGCTAGAATTACAGATATATGTGCCTCAGTGCATGGTTAACGTTTAGATTTTGCCTCCCTTTATATTCTGTGAGTGTAAGGGTACAGGATTGTGGGAACAACAGACCTTGAGCAGAGACCCACTTCCCCATCAGCCTGGGGCAGGCAGCTGTAAGACAATGTTTACTAAAAGCATGTTTGCTAAAAACATGTTTACTGAAAACAATCCGGTGTCTATAAGAAATGTTTACCGGAGCAATAAGTTCCTGAAAAGGGCTTTCCCAGGGGAATGCCCTAACCTCGACCTTTCCAAGGACTAACTGCCTCTTTCTGACCCACCCACCACAGTCTCTGGTGTCAGAGCAGAACCAGCCAGGGGTAAGGGAGGGAGCAGAAGCTTTTACAGAGGGAAGCCTTTCTTGGGAAGTTTTCTTGAGACCTGCTTAAAGTTTTCTTTACATCGCTGACTAGTCTCTGTGTCATCAATCCCGACACCCTCCTAACATTCTCAGATACAGGCTACACAGCGGGTGCGGCATTATTCATCTTTATATTCCTGGTCTGGCATAGATGGGTCATCAGCAAATTAACTGTAGCCTACAGTTAGAAATCAACAACCAGGTGGTGGTGATAGTGGATGACTTTAATCCCAGCACTGGGGAGGCAGAGGCAGATGGATCTCGTGAGCTCCAGAACCAGCCTAGCCTGGTCAAAAAGCAAGTGCCCAGACAGAGCTGGAAAAACCAGGAAAAAAAAAGTCAACAAAACTCCAGATTCCAGATTTAGACAGAATTATGGAGCTTTTGTTTATTATATAAAAATATATACGCATAATAGTCCTATTTAGTGATGCAAAACCATTGCAAAAATATGCCGGGAGGAAACCAACATTTCTTATTTACAGGTAAGAACAGGAAGTGAAGACGCTGACTGCGGGGCAGGGAGAAAGGAGTGGTAGTCTTTCAAGGAGCATGCGAAGGGCCTTGAGGCGGAATTTAAAGGCGGCAGCAGCGTGTAGGAGGCAGCTCTGATGTGAATGGGGCAGATGAGCTGAGAACAAACTTGAATTAAGCCTTGGAGCAGATCGGGAGCCTCTTTAAAACCCACGCTAGCAATTGACTGGCCGTTTGACCTCTGGGCAAGCCATTAACCTCTGGGTCTTAGTTTCCACATCTGTAAAGTGGAGATAATAATGTTTCCCTACTTCAAAGAATTATAGATTAATCAATGTCTGAAAATGTCTCTAACTTGGGCAACTCTATGTAAATATCCAGGACAGCGCGAGGGAAGTCAGGTGGAAACTGTAGGGAAACAAAGCAGAGACCCCTTTTAATTTATTAAAAATGCTCGAAATGAACAATAATTGTGAGCGTCCTCATTCTAGAAAACGCTGTTAAGGGAAAAGCAGTTTCATTTGTACTTTGGGAAAATATCTTTCAGATGATTAAGGTTTCTTACTTTCTATGCCTCCAAAGCAGAGGTGTGTGTTGGGGACCTGTGAATTTGGGCAGTGGGGACCAATGCCTCTGGAGGGTGTGGCCAATGATGGCTGTCACTTTCCCTTTGGGGGAGGGTTAATGTGTCGCCTGCTTGCTTCTTCATTTCCTCCTCTCTTCTCCCCACTGCCCAGCCTCCCTCCATCAGAGGAGAGTACCCAGGCAGGAATAAGCAGGGACTTACTCAAGTCCAGCTCGGGACTCTGGGCTCTTGGCTGGGGAATTAGAGATTGGAGAAGGAAGCCTCCTGGTTTATGTGCACTTTAGATGGTTTCATGGGATCCAGCATGAACAGTTGTTCCTCTTTTAAAGGGTAGATTTCCTGGAAGGACTGCTTTATTGGCTGGTTTTAGGGCCGCCTCATGATGAATGGGTGATGGGTGTAGATGATGATGAGGGTAGGGTGGCCAATAGGCCCATGACCCCCAGAAAATAAACTGACATAGAACCCCAAGGAACGCTTCTGGTACAGAAGAGAGGCGAAAGGGAAAGTAGGTGGAGATAACCAGGGGTCAGTAGGGAGAGTACCACTCTTTTTTTTTTCTCTTTTGTAAAATGATGCATTTTACTCATACAACCCCTACTAAAACCCAACCAGTCACAAGCTCCCTGTTTGCTATCCCTTATTAAGAGACCCCACATTTTCATGGGACTCCAGCCAAATCAGACAGGTCCCCCAAATATAGCAGAGGGCCTGGAAGGGGAAGGGAACTGGAATGACTTAGGATCCCGGAGAGTACCACTCTTAAGATGGAGACTTTGTGAACAAGGAAGGATGGAGAAGGGCAGAGACTTGGAGCACTTCTCATGGAGAATGATGCTTCGAGGGAAAGGGAAATTATATATATATATATATATTTGGTTTTTACGAGACAGGGTTTCTCTTTATTGTTTTGGAGGTTATTGGTCCAGCCCAGCCTCGAACTCACAGAGATCCACCTGCCTCTGCCTCCCGAGTGCTGTGCGCCACCACCGCCCGGTGAAATTTAATATTTTTAGTGGGCCGCTGTCTTGGTTTCTCCTCTTCCTTCCCCCTCCTGTCTTCCTCCCTGTGCTCTCCTCTTCCTCTCTCTGCTACTGTTGCTGTGGATGTAACTCAGGGGAGGAGGCTTATTTTGGCTCCAAGTTCCAGGTTACAGTTCAACATGGTGGAGAGGTGGCAGCAGCAGGAGCTTGGGGGCCTGGTCACACTGTGTCTGCAGTCAGGCAGCAGAGGGAACAAATGCTCCCTGGTGCTGGTCCCTCTTTCTCCACTTTAGATGCTCTTGGAGCTCCTGCCAAGAAGAGAGGCACAGTCAAGACTGGTCTTCCCATGCGTGCTGGCTTGTTTTATGTCAGAGTTATCTGAAAGGAGGGAGCTTTGATTGAGAAAATGCCTCTACAAGATCTGACAGTAGGGCATTTTAAAATTAGTGATTGATGGGGGAGGGCCCAACCCACTGTGGGGGGGCACCCTTGGGGTGCTAGTCCTGGCTTCTACAGGACAGCAGGCTGAGTAAGTTGTGTTGGTGAGGCAGTAGGCAGCATCCTCCATGGCCTCTGCATCAGCTCCTGCCCCCAGGGTCCTGCCCTGCTTGAGTTCCTGTCCTGACTTTGTCAGTGACTGACGCGTGGAGGTATAAGCCCAATAAACCCTTTCCTCTCCAAGTTGCCTTCGTTAGTGTTTCATCACAGCAATAGAAACCTTAACTAAGACGCCGCCACATCAATAAATATAACCAATATAATCCCCCACCGGCAGGATGCTTTATAATGTCTAGGCACAGTCAAGAAATCCCATGATTTTAAAACAAAAAGCAATAGGGAGGGAGGAACAATGCTTCAGATGACAGAGAAAAGTGCAGGGAAGGCCTCAAGCTGCCCCTGGGTGGTTGTGATACCGAAGGCTTATGAGGCTGGACTCAATTCCTCTCTGTGAGAGGTGTTCTCCTAGTGCTCTCTAGAGTGTAGCCGCCCACCCTTTTCCTGGTCACGTTTTAATACCAGGGAGGAGATCATCTGACCTAAGCTCAGGACTTCCTATAGGACTGGATTGTGTTGGATTCTTGGATTTCCTGAGACAGGGTGTTATGGTGTAGCTCAGGCTGGCTTTGAACTCACGGTTCTCTTGCCTCAGCCTTCTGGATGCTGAGATTACAGGTGTGTGCCACTGCACCTGGCTCTGCTAAGACTTTTTAATCTTCTCTCTATTGCTTGTTTCAGCGTACAATGCTTCACAGGCGCCGTTTGTCAAGAGGCAGAGACAGGAGAAAGCCCTCCTGCATGTGAGTTGATGGTAAACACTGCCTGTTGCTGATTCGGCCTGGTGGTGTAACCTTGTATCTCAGCAGGGGAGTTTCTCCACATTGCTTTGTTGTCCTCCTCTTTTCTTCGGAATTGTGAGAAGAACGGGTACCCAAAGAAGAGCCCTGTGACCTTAGCGGATGTGAAGCTGCAGTAGCCTGCCTGAGAATGTCCTTGTGCTGCTAATTTGGGATCATTAGCCCATGGTAGCATTGTAGAAATGTGGCTCAGACCAGACCCAAGCTTTTGTCAGCTCCATGGATGATGAGTATGAAGACTTAGTTATGTGTAACCTCCCCAGTGTCTGGTTTTGCTTCCATTTGCCTCTTCTATGCTCAGAATCTGGGCCAAGCTTTTTATACGAGTGTTAAGAAATGCATGCCTAGCGGCACATCGCTCTATTCTCATTTTCCTGGCTTTCGGAGACCAACTCCTTTTGTTTTATTAGTATTGCCTGAAACGGAACAAACCTTCTGTCTACTTTTATCTCCGGAATAAAATCTTTACAGATAGCCTCTTTGGGGGAGGCTGGAATAATTAATTACCCTCCCCCCATCTTTCTCAATACATTTAATTTGAACTTTCTTAATGAAAACTCATTTCTCATAAATGCAGGGCTGGCCCATTTTGTGTGTCTGCTCTGTCCCCCTTTGAGTGATGTGTAAATAAGAGGCAATCTGGTGATGAGTTTTGCTTGTGCCGTGTGGAAGGGTGGAGAGGGAGGAGGGTTTGATGAATAGAGGCAACCAGAAAACGTACTTGGTAATAACATGGCCATGATTGATGTTGCAATTCCTGAAAAATTATCATTGTGATATAATTATTTGTTTATGAACTGTGCCCTGAGACTCCCAAGTTTTAGATTATTCATGGTACAGATAAAACTCCAAAGTCAATAATTCATCAAGGGCATAATGGTTTTGCTTCAGGGAGGTTGGGGGGTCACATGGTTATTACATCCTGTTTCTGACACTTCCACTATAAATCTGAGCACCTTTGCAGTATGGGGAGTGTCACCTCCTTACCTTCTGCCTTCTTTGTTTCCTTAGTTTTAATAGTTTATGCACATTATTTCTAAAGGCCCAAATTTTTTTTCAGAAAAATCCTTCTGAAAAATAGTGATTCCTTCTATTGTTTTGTGACTCCAAATAGGAAAAAATGAATGTCATAAGTGGCTGCAGGTGCCCAGAAAAGTTTAAGACAAAAGCTGGAAACTGGGGTGCTAAAAATTGTAATTCTCTGAGGAACAAGCAGCCTGTGAGTGTATTTTGACTATTATTCTTGATTTGATCAATAAGAAGGATTAAGGAGCCTCCCAAATGTTCCAGAAAATGAGGGGTTAGAGCTCATAATTCTATCTCAATTTTGAGTAGCTTCTATACATATGTGCCAAGAGCACTGGCGTTTCTACCTTGATTCTGGGACATTAATTCTGACACTTTAATTCCTCCAAGTTCCTCCTCAGGGTTGGTTTTCTCTTGCCTCAGTTTACTTACAAGGGAGCCCCCCCACAAGGGTGTGCGTGCAAAGCACAATGAGAGCGGAAAGGTCTTCTCAGAGGGACCCGCCCTTGCTCACCTCTCATTCTTAGTGAACCACTTCCTTTCAGTTAACTTACCACAGCACAGGCCGACACAGGTGAGGGCAAAGCTCCCGCAGGAGGAAGGGAGACCTGCTCTAACAAACTCTGTAAAAGGGCCTCGGTGTTCTGGTGCAGTAGAGATTTGAGCTGAGCCGAGCCAATCAGTTGATATATCAGCTAACAAGGGAAGGCAACCACAAGAGCTAGAGCCCCAAATAAAAAGATGGGACAGGCCCTCTATACCACACAGACATTGTTTACATCTGCAGCTGAGTGACATGACCGATCACACACATGAATATATGGGCTCTTATGAGTGAACTTGCTCCCCCCAGGAAAAAGTTTTCCTATTAAAATTTATCTTATTTATCTGGGGGGAGAGGTTGTAAGGGCAGAGGGCAGATCTGAAGGGACTCAGAAATGAATAGGATCAGGATGCACTATGTGAAAGACACAAAGAATAAATAGAAAGTAAAAAAAAAAGTTGAAGTCACCCAGCATGATTCTTTACACACACACACACACACACACACACACACGAGAGAGAGAGAGAGAGAGAGAGAGAGAGAGAGAGAGAGAGAGAGAGAGAGAGAGAGAGAGAGAGAGAGAGAGAGAGAGAGAGAGAGACTGTAGCTGGGTGTTGTATCATAATGGAGTAGACAAGGTCCTTAACCTAATGAGATTGGTGTCTGTAGAGAGCAGAGGAAATCCTGAGTAAATAAAGTCCTGAGTGAATGTATGCTACTGACATGGCCACAGCCTCAGGCTCAGAGGGATGGCAGAGCCTTCCTTGTGGGGTCTGAATGTGAGTGTTGGCAGTGTCTACAGAAAATGTCTACCCTACCTTTTTCTCCCCAGATACTTATGGCCTGAAGATGGCTTTCCTACAGAGACTGCCCCTGCTGAGATTAGCCAAACCTGTCTCTTTGATGTAGCTCTACACCATAAACCCTGCCTCCTAGTTTATCTGCCATTACCCCACTTCCTTGTTCAGCTGTGTACCATAACCCTGCCCCTCTGCTCAACTGTATATAGTAAATAGGCTACACTTTGAGGATGCTACGATTCTTCGGACAAGAGCCCAGATCACCCCATCGCAGCTTTCTGTGTGTCCATGTGTCTGTCTGTCTGTCTGTGGAGCTGCACTGAGTGTGGCAGTTGTCCTTAGAAAAGAAAGGTGTGTAACAGGAGAGCTCTGTGTGAAGACATGGGGACTCGGATGGGGATTAGCATGATGTGTCTATCAACTAAGGGCTGTTAAGGATTGCTGGTAAAGCCCGAAGCTAGGAGAAAAGAGTGGAGCCCAGTCTATCTCTTTGCTGCCACCTTGGCTTCAGACTTCTAGCTTCTAGGAGCCATGGCAGTCACCCAGGTTGTGGTAATCACGTGGTCCTAGGCACTCTATACAAAGGAGTTGACGAATTCTGATATACTTGGATGCCTGTGACTAGAGTGTCAAAGAACTCAGCCAACAATTCAATGGGGTTGAGGGGCAGACTAACCTTCAGCCTACAGCTTTATTGTAAATTTGACATCCATCTTCAAATCTTTGAAAGCCATGCAGATGGAAGAGTTTAGACTTTGTCAATTTGACAAGAGGAGGAAGATTTCAGCTCTAATCTTTTATTGTAACTCTCCAACAGTGGGATAGAAAGACCCTTAGCGTTAGAATTTCTACAACAGGGATCCCTCTCCATTCCTATTCATCTCTGGAAGACTCTGTTCATCTGGGAAGCTTTTAAAATAAGCTTTTGAGTTAACTATTATGTAGCTGGCCACAGGATATAATGTCACAGTGTACCCAGTCAGGAACTGTTTAGATTCTACCTCTCTCTATTTACATAGATGTTGGATACAGAGAAGACAACATTGTAGACACACACAGCTAACTATCCTACATTTTCAGTGGGCCACTCTGCCAGCCATGACACAGGAATGGGTGAACATGTTGCTGTATCCCTTTTGAACCTCCTCTCTTGATACAAACTCAAACTGTCCTGTCAAACATGAGTATTTTCAGTAGAATATCTGCCCTTTGATGGGCCATGCTATGTATTCTTATCTCCTATGGGCACTGTTTAGCTGGTTTTCACAGGGTAACAATATTTGCAAATCATAGTCCTAGGCACTCTTGGAGGCCATGAAGTTGAACAGACAATGGTTCATATCCATGGGGAGTTTTCCAGGTCAGCATTTTTTCTTTAGGATAGTTTCCTAGGAGACAAAAGAGAGCAGAAGGCAACTGTGGGTGTCCATTAACCTTAGTGTCTCAGAAAAGTTTGCTGTTATTGTTGTTTGCGGTCTTTGGGAATTATGCTGTCTAACACGATCTATGCTTTTCACTGACATAAAGTGCTGGCAAAGGTGTTTTTCCTTGTTTGTCCTTGTCTTCCGAGACCTTTACACTTCCTATGGTTTGGAATCTGGAGAAGAGCGTTGGCTTGAACAGGCCACTTTCTGTGTTCATCACATTATTGCCTGCCCTCATGCAGTACACAGGGTAGCTTGCTTCCTAGTTAGTTGATTAAACATTCACATTGTAAATAGACTCTGCTTAGGAGTAGGGGAAGATGAATAAGAATTACCATCCACGAGGACTAAATACAGCTTCTTCAAGCTCAGCCAAGGGAATTTCTTCCATCTTGGCTTTTCTGTTGACTGTGTGTTAAAAAAAATTGTTTTGTTTATTGCTGACTGAATTTTGTCATTGTCAGCTGGAAGACCTGAGGCAGTACAGAAACTGGCTTCTGCCCCCCATCCCCCCAATCTTCTCATCAACTCTAAATTAGAGCCCTGACAAACTCACATGCTGCCAGCCTGGCAGAGGAGAGCCTCTCCACTCGTGCAGAGCTGGGGACTCTGGGTAGGCTGCCAGCCCTGGGGCTGGGGATGTAGTCCAGCATCTGGATGGGCAGGAGTCTGATCCTAGAGGTCACTCACCTCTGTGGCTGAGAAGGTATTTCAATAGTGACCTATTTTAACATTGATGCTGAGGATAAGAATCTAGAACTGCGACTTCCTGCAGAAGGGCTGAAGACAGGGAGAACCTGGTCTTAGCCACCATGTCTGGCTTTCCCATGTTAACCCTCACTGCTACCACTTCCGGATCACAGGGCTGAATGTCCAGAGGCAGAGTGCTGTGGCTGACCGCCAGCATCGCCCACGGTCACTTACACAATTGTCCCCGTCCCTTGAGGAGACCTTGCCCCATACAGAGAGTCATCCCTAAGAGTCAGCACCAAAGTTTCTGGCCCTGATGTTTGCTTTCTCAGTCTAACTATATAGTACTGCTCTGACTTTCAGAAGCAAAGGGGAAGAAAGCAGTTGGGCAAACCCAGCTGTTTACATCTGAATGTAAACACAGGAATGGCAGAGAAACCTAGAGCAATACGACCCTACCTCCACTGCCCCCATTAACGACAGCTACCTGCAACATGACAAAGGCCATCGAAGACTTAACTTAAAACTGGGAAGGTGACAGTTTCGTCAGTTCAGTCCAGTTGTTCCCACCTTTTTGTAGTGTATAGAGAGTTAACTAGGCATCTGCCTCATCCTTACCTTGTAGATAACAGCCGGCCCTTTAGAAAATACTTCATATAACCCGCTTTAAAACACAACAGGCCACATGTTGACTTCACTGTAACACAGCCCAACCATGACTTCCTCAGCCTGTCCACAAAGTAGGTATTGAGGATAAAGAGAGGACATAAGCAATGAAACAGTTGGCTATACATTATAGATTATAAGAAATGAAAATACGGAGTGCATTTTAAATGATTAATGTATGAAAACTGTCACCACTTACTGTGCATTAATCAAGAAAAAAATGCACTCTTCCACAGAGGTTAATGTTGCAGGCCCATTGTTCAGCTTTAGAAGCCTGTACAATAGATGCTCACTATGACAATGAATTGGGGTAACTGGAAATTCAGGATGGTTGCAAGTTCCGTGTAGTATTTGGATTAGCATTGTAATCTGTGCCTTGTCAGCCTTATCAGGAAACAAGCTACATATATATGTATTTATTTTCTCCAAAACTAGCAAAAATATGGATGCAGTTTTTTTCATTTTTTAAAAAATAATAATGACCAAGGTACCTGCTTAAACAAATACTACCAGCATTCATTAGTTAGGATGATTACATGTGAAAGAAATGATGCCAGATAGTAACAAATCCAAGAGAAGTTTATTATGAAAATGGCACCTGCGGATGAAAAAATTAAGTTACATAAAGACAACCATGTATGTGACATGTATGAGAATCTACAAAAGTATAAAAAGAACCCTGTTGTAAATGAAGTATGTACACTTCCGATTTGCAGCATTATCAATGGTCAATGAAAAAAAATGTTTCAAAATAAGCCAGGCACTCAGGAAGTTAAGTCCGGTTAGCTTCACACAAAACAAATGTGGCATAGCTGTCGCTTTGTAACGTTTTAATTATTTATATATTTATATATATATATTGTAGAGTTGGTAACACTGCTAAGGGCTTGACGAACAGAATATCCCTTTCCCCATTATTCAGCTATGTGGCACCAGTCTCCTCATAAAAGTTTTCATATATTTGTACAAGAAATAGTTAAAAACACAGACACAGTCTTCACAGGTAATGAAGTGGTATTTTTTTTTCATTTTGCAATTTTAAACACTATGGATTTAGACAGCAGCTGTGATTATCTGTTAGTTTAAATCACCAGAAATCATTTTGACACAACACAGAAACATTTATAAAAGAAAAAACCCAGCTGTCTAGCTGTTCTTTGTAGCTGATAGGTGCTTTCCCTTGATTGTTCGATAGCTAGAGTACGGCTTCCAAAACTAATCTTTAAATTTCTCCATTGGCTTTCTTCATCTTCCAAACTGACTTAAGTCCTTCAAGGAAGCTCAGTGCTAAGATTTGTGGCATTTAACTTCCTTCTGTTATCATTCCATCATGGCTTGGGCCCAACTCACGGAATCAAAAGTTCTATAGGAATCCACTCAGCACGGTGATAATTCAAAGGACAGCCGAGTTACTATATTAGCATTGCACGAATAAACAAATATATATGACAATTCTATATTCCATTAACCCCTCCCATTTTGTTTTAAAAAACAGTTGGTTGACCTTTGAAATCATTTTCTGTCTCACTGGTAATTGCTTTATATACTGCTCCATCAGCCAACCTGAAAGAAACCAAAGAAAAGCACCCCACTGCTTTATAGGTAGAGCACAAGGGACCCTGGGAATGTTACCAACTGAGGCTGTATGGCATCAATTTACTTAATACATCTGAGCATTATTCTTCATGGCTCTGTGTAGCACTCCAGGAGAGTCACACCCAGAATTCCATTGTGGGAAAAAATGGCTCCATTAACCTTGAGCTAGTTGAGTCTTTTTTTTTTAAATCTCTGAGAATGCAATAGATTTGGGGTATCAGGGAAGGGAAGCAGAGGAGCGAAAGGGGTAGACCAGGAGGGAAAGACAGGGGAGCCGGGAGAATATCCAACAGCAAAGCAACAGCAGGGATTTGGCAAAGGAAACAGGATTCACAGACAGTAGAAGCAGTATAGGTGACGTCACACAGAAAGGCCACCACGAAAAACCACTAACCCCCAAGAGTCACTGATTCACTAGGACTGCAGGAATGGGACTGTGCCACTCCACTAGAGACAGAGCACAGAGAAGACAGTGGACAAAACGACTACGTTAGCTTAGCATATGCTGCATATAGAAACACACACTGAATCTGCAGCGGGACCCACGGCCAAGGACACTACACGTTGCACACATTACAGTTCTCACATCTGATATTGGATGCCTTAACAAACAGCTGCCAAAAACGAAGTGGGAGAAGAGTCTATACTGGACAGTCACTTGGAGTGTTTGACACCACACTGATTTCTGGCAACAAAGACAACATAGGCTATTTTTTTCTTTTTTTCTTTTTCATTGAATGTGCAGTTTTCAGTTGCAGTTATCTGTCTGAAGCTCATTAACCCATTTTTTTTTAAGTTTTAAAAAACTTGTTGGTTTTAACTCAGAAATAAGAACCGAAGGGAAATAAAATCCATCAAATCAGCCCCCAATACAACCTGTTTTTTTTTCCTTAACAAGAAATGAAAACAAAAAATCTCAAACAAACGAAAACCATGTTAAATAGCTCTCCTTTCCCTTGCTTTCCTCTGAAGTGTTACTGACGTTGTAAAATCAGCCTCAGTTAGACTGAGTAAGGGTAAAAACAAAAGCTCAACAAAAGGCAGTATGTACTTAAACTGCTCCTCAAATCAGTCCGCGTTGTCCAAAAGCCCCCTTTAACAGGGCTTTACTGACCCATTAAATTGAAAGTGGGGCTATGCTTGTTAGTTGGGAGGTAAATTTAAGTCCTGCAGCAAATGTTAATGAGGGCTTTGTCTTAACTAACCAAGGAGACTGTAGCAACGGGGCTCTGGACCAGGACAGGACACAGTTTCTTTTCCAAAACCCAGCCCGTGAGCTGTGTTCTGAATGAAGACATTACAGATTAATAAATGATAGCACCATGGTTTTAGAAATTAAGTTAATGTTTCAGTAATTACCACTTAGTCCAACTTTTTTTTAAACATTCTAGTCACAGGCCAGAAATTAAGTTTAAGAACCCAAATTATTTTTATGTGCAAGTAAGAAAAATCTTAAAATCTTAATCATAAAAAGAATTAAATTCTGCATAAAATTCTAAAATACTATTCCCCTATTTTCAAAGGAATTAGGGACAGGAAAACTAAAAACACCCACCCCATTTCATTTGACTTAGTCAAACAGGGCACAATCATTAATGCTTGTCTCTCTCCATCTTGATCATATCAAGATCTTTAGGAAGAAAAACCCAATGGTTGTCACTTGAGAAATCTCTTGACCAGAAGACTGAGTATTCTATGGCAGAGGCATATACACATTAAAGACATCTTAGTAAAGATGCAAAGGAAAGCCAAACAACCCAACACACATCTTAGAAGACAAAACGGCAGGCAACCGGTCCTCTGACCCTCTGAAGGCAAAAAATAAACATGTCTTTACAAGAAAGAATAAGTCCAATGAAAGAAAGAGAGGGATGGAAGGGGGCCCGCCGTGTTGCGAGAAGACGCTGACCTGCTCGAATTCAAAGTGCTAGAATGAAAGGTCTAAACAAAAAATGCCTACGATGCCTCCGAGTGCCCCCCCCCCCCGCCCCACTCAGTCCTCCTTGCGCTCCAGAGTCTGTGCAGCATGGATGCCATTGCTGTAGACCGGGAAGGGCAGCGTGGAGAAGAGTCCCTCAGCCGTGGTGAACACGTTGCCACCGGGCATCTGTGTGAGGCTGGCTGCGCTCACAGCGCCGCCAAATGGTCCTGACATGTTGAGCCGGTGCACGTGGTGGTACAGCATCTCCATGGGTGTCTTGGGGTCAAGGCCGAAGCCGGGGCTGTTAACGTCCACGAAGTTAACAGCATGCGCGTTGGGTAGCAGGTTGCCCTGCATGGCCAGGGTCACCTCGGCAGGCGCGTAGCGGATGGTGCCCGTGGTGTAGACCCTCTGCGCGGCCGTGCTGGTGGCCGCCAGGGTCCCTGTCACCCGGTGCACAAGCGGAAGCACGACGTTGCCTGCTTGCAACCTCTGCAGGGCCTCCAGGTCCCCAGTGTACAGCAAGGAGTTGGACGCACCAGGGCCACCCCCGCCGCCCCCCGCCCCGCCCCCGGGGTGCTTGTCTCGCGGGGACGCCGAGAGCGGGGGCGACAGCGGGTCGGAGGCCACTGGGGCCGAACCACTGAACTGAGTCTTGCGGCTGGCCGTGCCATCGGCTCCCGGTGGGGTCAGGACCGAGTCGGGGATGGCCACGTGCAGGGCTCCCCCGCTGCCGCCACCACCGCCGCCGCCGCCACCACCGCCACCACCCTGACCCTGCGGGGACGGGAAGTGCTCAGAGTTGGGGGGTTTGGTCATGCTGTACGGGGACTCATTCCTGGAGATCTCCCGGTTGGGCGGGTAGTTCCAGATGCTGCTGTCGTTGTCGAAGTTGATGGGCTCCGCGATCTCCGTCTTGATCTTGAGCACCGAGGCGCTGTGCGGCGACGACAGCAGTCGCGGTGGCTCCACCAGGCCGGCATCCAGGCCCGGGCTGGACGCGCTGGACAGGCGCCGGCGACTGGCGCTGCCACCCTTCTGCCTTTTCCGCCGCCGCTTGCGCTTCTGGTGCTTGCTGGACGCCTGCGCGCCCGCCTCGCCCGCGCTGTCCGAGTCCTTGGCGCTGTCCGACGTGAGCGACTCGCAGGGCTGCAGCCGCAGGTCCGCCTCGCTCTCCACGTAGCGCTCCACTTTGATCTGCATGGGGCCGAGCGCACCGAAGCCATCCTCGGCCGCCTTGGGGTGCTCGAAGTCGGAGTGCTCGAAGCTGTCGTCGCTGTCGCGGCTGTCCGGGTTGCTGGAGCTGTGGCCGTCGTCGTTGCAGTTCATGTCGTTGTCGCACCCGCTGCCTGACTTCTTGCGGTCAGGTTCCGGGTCTTCGCTGTTCTCCGACTGATTGCCCTTCTCGTCGGACTTGGAGTTCTCGTTGTCCTCTGAGGGACGCCCGCAGGTGGCGGGGGTGGGGTGGGCAGGAGGGGGCAGAGAAGACATCGGGTTAGTGGGGCAGCAGCATCAGCATCTAGGATCCAGCATAGCATGAACCACACAGAGCCCACCTAGCAAGAAAGCCCAGGCTTGGCTGAAGCTTAGCGGAAGGGGCGGGCTATGGCCTTCCACAAACAAAACCCCGCACCTGGCACTTAGGGAGACCTCGCCCCCCGACTCTGCACTGACCCTCCAGGTCAGATACTGCTTGTGAACAGGTGACTGTTAGGTACAGTCAAGTGTGGGAAATCCCGTGGACACACCCAGGGAGCGAGATTAACATGGAATGTGGCTTAGGGACACGGGAGACAAGACAGTGGGGTGTCAGGTGACTGCTAGAGAGCTTTGTGCTTTCCATAGACGATCATCTATTCATTATTGGAAACTACACTCTGCATCTGTGGTTTTCCCTCTACCATGCTACCATTCACTATTGGATTCCTCTGTCTTATTTGGGTCTCTCTTCAGCTATAAGACAGTAAAGGGTTTTGTTAACTACTACAGAAACAAGAGACAGAAAATTCTAGAACTTCAGCTGGGGGAGGGTGGGGCGACAACGACAAAACTTTCAACACATTTTAGGGACCTAGAAAGCAAGCTCCACCACAAAGTGCGCCCCCCCACATCCCAAACCGTGCCTGGCATACAGACATTGCTTGTCCACAGCCCTGGAGTTCAGGCGCTCTAAGGGGGCAGGGAGGGGGAGGGGGGGGGCTGATGGAGGGATCTGCTTTCCTCATTGGAGGGAGAACAGTCACAGAGGGGATGTTGATTTCTATGGTTTTGCCCCAGCAGCGTGGGCAGCAGACTGGATTGGAACCTTGGGTGAATCCTGTACCCACTCTGGCCTTCATTTCCCCTTCTTTAGCGTTTGTGCAGCTCTAATGGAGAATACATTCTGGGCTCACTGTTTGTCCATGGAAGGGGACTGTAAATGGGAAGAAGACTAAACGTCCCGTAGCTTCTGGAATCTTTCCTGTATTCATATCACCTAAGAAGTCCACTCCCTCAGATCATCAGAAAAGGGGGAGCACGGACTTGCTATAAATACTGCCAGAAACAGAAAGTTGTTACAGATCAGCACCCCAGAAAGTGTTTTACTGTATTAGTATTGTATTGTGCTGAAAGTTGTTTACTCTGGGGCAAAGAAAGGTTCCAGGAAAACTTCTGCCGCTTGTTTACGGATAGTATGGAGCAGTGAACAAAACAGATGAAAAAGTCGCAAACCCATGGATTTATATCCTATTTTAGAGGCTCCATCCCAGCTTGGTGGGGACTGAACCTTGACCATCCTGGGCCTAGCAGAGCTATTCCTCTTACTTGCTTCTAGCTGTGGAGCTATGGGATGATTAACGATGGGAGGACTAACATTAAGAGATTAATCTGTCCTGTATGTTTATGTAAACTACATATACACACATATGTCATAGCATATCTATGCACATATGTGCACATACATAATCTGGATATACACATTGGTGTGTTTTGAGATGTTCAGTCAGGAACAATTTCCTAGATACAGCTTGTTATACGATTTGGCCAGTTGCTAGGTATCTGACTGTGCCCCCCCCCCACCGCCTCTTGTGTTTGGACCAGCAAGCCTTAGCTATAAAGCATGGAGAAGTAATACCTGTTATACCTGAGGTATCTTTAGAGTCTGATTCAGAGTCGGATGTCTCAGAGGATTCTGACGTTTTCTCTGGCAAATGCGGGAGCTGGGCAATGTCCATGGGTGTGTCCTTGTACTCAGGATTACTGCAGGAAGGAAGACATCGGTCAGGAGGGCAGGCATCCATCATCTCCTGAACTTCCCTGCCCTACACTCCCAGAGTTGAGGAAGTTGAGAGGACTGAATACAAGTTACTTCTCAGCTGCTCATGGGGCTTTTCACAGAAGCTAGGCTTGTTCCCGCCAGGGCACAGGTGCGCCCTGCCACAATGATTGAATACCGAGAATGCTGCACGAAAGCCACTGAAAAGCTTTTAAATAATCAGGTACCACCGGGGGCCGGAGAACCGTGCCGCTTGACGCTCCTCCAGGCATAACACCTGGGGGCTGGGCCAATGAGAGGAAATCTCAGCGATTCATTCCCATACCACCTGGTGTGGCCTGCCTTCCCTCGGGCTTCTAATGCGTTCCTTGCCTCAGTACCCTGGCCTTGGCCCCTGGATGCAACTTCTCAGCTGTTCGGATGGTTCCAAAGCTATCTGGGGGCCGGGGGAGGGGGAGGGGGTTGGCAGGCCCTTGGTGCCTAACGATCTGTCATCCGCACAGGTGCATCTTGGGATGCGCGGCTCCTGAACTGTCAGCACACCCATTACAATCACAGTTTCATCTGCTCATGTGGCGCACACCTGTGGCTTGTTAGCTGGGACTCTGATTGCAGTGGGAGAGGCCCAGTGTGAGAGAGGCCCTAACAGGGTGGAGCTAAACCCCTGTACACAAATGTGCTTACTGTTTGTAAGAACGAGCCTCTTCTGGAAATGAAATGCTTGGTCAGTTTGAGCTAGCCCGCCTCCTGGAAAAGCCGCCCCCAGGCTGCCAAATTTAAGATCAGCTTCTGCATCCTCGAGGCACAAGGGAGGCACCCCGCCTCCAAGTGGGAAACGCCTCTTCTGTCTTGTACACTGCTGGCCAAGGCGGCAACAACGCGCGCGAGTGCGGACCCGTATGCTTCTGCATCCCCCATTTTAAGAAATCACCGCAAACGTCCCCGGGAGGGTTAGTTCACTGAGATGGATTGTCAGGCATTTACTCCTCAGTGTGAATTTAGGGTTAGCAGCCACAGCTCTCTGTAGCTAATCAGAGGAGACTAATGGTAGGAAGGCAGACTTGGCACTCTGCAGTCTCTGAGTGCCAGGGGATGGGCAGAAGACCCAGGGCAGTGCTCTGAACAGTGCTCTGAGCCTGCATAGGGCCCAGCAGGGGAGTATTGCTCGGGAAAGAATAATCCCTTTTGGCTAAGGAGGTGGGAAAGAAAAGCCAATCTAGGAGTTTTTCTTGTGCTGAGGAATGATGTTATCACTAGGTCTCCAGCCTACAGAGGGGCACCTATGAGTGGCTGCCCTGTGAAGTGGCTTTTGTCTCAGCCCGCTGGAATCCTGTAGTCTTGGTGCCATGGAGGCTCCGTGACGATTGGTCTCTAGTTCGATGTCAATTATTAGTGATCTTAAGGCCATCTGTAAAAGGCCTACCACACATGAGACCAAGGCTCTGAAGCCTGAAGGCTGGCCTTCCCTGCCCAAATGGCTTTCTTCCTATCTGTATGGAATTTGATAGAATAACCAAGTGCTTGCGGGCTGGTGCTGTTCGACTCCCGGCTAGATTAATGGAGTTGATCCAATGTCTTCTATTCCTTGCTGCTGCTTCTGCCATTTCAGGCAGTGGGAAGTCATGTGGCTAATGAGGTGGTCTAAAGTCAACAGTAATCAATAAAATAAAGTAAGCAATATTGCCAAGGAAATAGATAATAGCAGGTAAATAAATCCCACAGGCTATGAGTAACACAGATGACCTCAGAGCCCTTCAGTTCATTAACGTGGTAGACAGACACTATCTAGCCTTTAGAAATATTTGCCAGGTTTTATTTCTTCATGGCAACACCACCACTTTTGCCTAGCAAAGGAGCATGCATATGTGGTACTCATTCTATTTTCTGTATGTCACAGGAACTTTCATGGCTTTCTGTGGTAGAAATAATGACTGTTTCATGGAACGACTTAAAAGGATTTCTTGATGTCAGAAACTCCATGGTGATATCACAACCACCGGGGATTGTCCTCACAATTATCAGGCCTTGGAGAAAGCCACACTAAACTCTCTCTCTCTCTCTGTCTCTCTCTCTCTCTGTCTCTCTCTCTCTCTGTCTCTCTCTCTGTCTCTCCTTTAGAGAGAATTAATATTGAGCAGAAGAGGTCAAAAAAGGAAAAAGAAAAGTAGATAAATGAAAACTCTTGTAAGTGGGATCCATTAAGGCCCTCTCCAGAGCAATAATCATTAGTGTCTGATTGATATGCTGTGGGAAGCAAACACATTCATGCCTCCAGTCAAAGGCCAAAGTCTGGGAAACCCTGAAGGGCCAGTGTGCTGATGAGCCACGCTGGTTAACATCTCATCTCCATTTGGCTGTCTCTAAGAAAAATGGGACTCAGGTAGTCTTTGTCAAAATTATCAGCCAAAGGGCACCAACTTCCATTCATTAGCTCTACTGGAAGTTTCCCTACTCCTGCCTGGTGCCTTTAGGACAACAGAGGCCAACGACTAGAAAGATGGTGGTGGGCGGGAGCTTTGTGACAGGACTGGTAGCAAACTTTCCAGAAGGCTTATCCTCAAACTCAAACCATCCAGGCTGTTGGAATCCCAAAGTAGAACAGACACAGGGAAAGAGAAAGAAAAGGTACCTCACACCGCCATTTAGGAAGCACTTGAATTTGGACTTCCATGGACACAAATTTTAAGAGCATAAAACTTATCTAAGAACTTAGAGTGGTAGGCAAAGAGATTGTTTTTGTTATTATTTTTATTTTTATTTTGGTTTTACGAGACAGGGTTTCTCTGTATTGTTTTGGAGGCTATCGGTCCAGCCCGGCCTCGAACTCACAGAGATCCGCCTGCCTCTGCCTCCCGAGTGCTGGGATTAAAGGCATGCGCCACCACCGCCTGGCTATTATTTTTATTATAACTATCATCATCATTATTATTTACAATGAGATTGCTAGTATTCTGGCAAAGTGCTCCATCTTGCTTACCAAAATTTGAGTGCCCAGAGAACAAAACCCTATGCAGAAGGCTGAGGGGATGGCACACTATCTCGCTGGCTCTGTCTGCGTGCTTTGCCAGGGGTAGGAGTGCAGAGGCCGAGGTGTGGAGGAGGAAGGAGATGCTTTCTATCTCCATCCTTCCTGGCTGGTGCATGGACCAGAAAAGTAGGCTGGTTTCTCCAGAACTCCCCAAAGACTGGCAACCCAAGATTTACTGGGCTGTGTGTTCTCCCATAGATTTTTTTTTTAATTTCGGGAGGGAGAAGAGCAGAGTACCCATGTCCCTAGAGCAGACGGCACTCAACGACGCGTCACCTACTGACCGCAGTGTGCAGTTTATAGCAGAGAGAGAAATGAAACAGAAAGGGTACCTAAGGAGATAATTCACCCAGATGATATTCTTCTCATTCGCGTTCTTGGCGTTGATAGCGATGGTGGCACTGGACTGTATCCAGATGTAGCCTCCATTCTTCTGCATCCAGCGGTAGTACTTCGTAACACACTGACCCTTATTCAGCACTGGGGTAGGGTAAAGGGATGGGGGAGAAAACAAAACAGAAGGTATAGTATTAAGATTGTCACAGAATTGATTTTCATCTCCGCCCAACCTCAAACCGAATCCAGCGGGGTCCAGCGTGTGCCCAAGTTAAGATGTCATCAGCAGCAGCTTCCCAGCCAGGGTCACTGGCATTTGTAGTGAGCCTCTCTTCCCTTCTGGGCAGCCATGGAGTAAAAGGACTACTAATCTTTTTGGCTCGGAGCACACCTAGTGTGGTGTGGATATTGTCAGTGGGTTTAACATCAGATGGTAAGAAAGGCAAATCTGTGTATGATTTATGCACAGCTTCAAGTTGCCCTCTTTGAGAGTCTGGATATTTGAATGGTTCTGAAGATGCCTAACCCCCTCTGTCTTTGATCATTTCCCTTCAGCCTGAGCAATATCAACCCGTGTCCTTAGCCATCTGTTCCTTTTGATCTTGTCTTACAGAATTTATAGTCCTTGGGTGAACTAAATTTACATTGGTCAGCCGGGGTAAACTGTGGCGAGACGGCCGAAGGTTGGAACAAAATTAATCCCCTCTAGTCGAGTCAGAGAGAAACTCTGGCTCGGGAGGCACAGCGTTGGCTAACCCTTGAGCCAAACAGAGTGACAACGCCACACAGACACAGAAATATGGCACAAAATGAAGGGACAAGTGGAAACGTTCAGCAATGTGAACCTGTGCCTTTAAATATGCCCTGTAAGAGAGCTTTTAAAAATGCAGATGCTAAAAAACGATAGTTTAACCAGAATCTTGCCAAGTTGAAATAGATTTGATTTGTATCTGGGTTCTCCTGAGCTAGTAAAAGGGGAAACTGCAGTAAATCATCCCCTGAATAAAGTGCTGTGGATGGGAATGTTTGAGAGTATGCAGGGTCTGATGGTAGGACTTGGAGACTGCTGCTCACCCCCCCCCAAAGCTCACCAGCTTGCAGCCACTAGAGGGCAGTGCGCGCTCGCCTACATGACCCACTTTTGGCATGTCCTTGTCTCCGTCTGCTAAAATGAAAAACCTCTAACTGCTGTAATAAATTTGGCTAAATTAGCTGCTAAATGGTTATCTCAAGTAATATGTATTTGCATTAATCATCTTGCTCTAAACCAGAACAAGCCAGAGTCCTAAAGATGCAGTAAATTCATATTGTCCATTTAATTACGGCTAATAAGTGCTTCATATACAATAGTTTCATGAAGTACATTTTGATTTTTTTGGGGGGGTTACGGATGGGGAAATGGAGTCACTTTGGAAAAGAACAAGGTTTTGGGCTACTGAGGCTCTTCCTGAAAGTGGCCACAAATCAAACCGCCACTGACTGTGTCTACAAGCAGACAGGCTTTCATGCTCCCTCCCCAACTCTTCCCCCCCTTTTTTTTCTCACAATATGCTAAATGGATAGCTGTACAATTTAATAATTATGTCTTCACCGTTGCTTGAAGAAGCCGTGATGAGTGTTTCACACCGTGGCAAGTTTTGTCCTAAAGCTGCCGCACCGCACAGGGTCCTGGGAGGTCAGGGACTGTCACCTTCCCTCGGTGGCCAGCCTCCACAGGTAGCATTGTGTGCTCCTTTTGTTGGGGACTGTGAGTTCTGCCACCCTGCATGCATGGATTCCCAGGCTACAAAACTCCTAGCTGAGGCAGAAAGCGGTGACTTGCCAAGCGTACAGCGCGGCTCTCCTGTCACCGTAGCATCGTATACAACACGAAGTGCCTTTATTCAGATGCTCTCAGCCTGGTTAACTATTAATGGAGGACAGTGGCTTCTGCGATTCTTCACAGAGGAAGTCACCATACTCCAGTCTGGTTGGTGATACAATTCTATGTGCTTTGTAACCAGAATAAAGGATACTTCCTAACAGTTTTAGCATTTTTTTTAACAAAGACAAAAAAAAAAAAAGGACTTCTTTTTGCAGAATCACATGAAAAAGAAATGTTGAGTTAGCAGCTAGACTGGCATGGCTTGGGTTAGGATTCTGGACCAGAGTGGAACCCAGAACAGGCAACAAACAAACAAACGAACAGAAAAGCCAAATCCAGAATATAGAGGTCTGAAAGCGGTAAGCGATGCGGTTTCCTTTTAGGATGAGGCAGGACGGCCTGGTCTGCTTAAGGGCCTTTGGTGAGAAGATAAATACAAATTTATCAGGGTCCATGAATACCTTAACCCAGTCTTTCATTAACGCAGGCTCAGAAATGTCAGCCAGGAATGAAGCCCTGAATGAAAAGGAGGCCCACAGGTGAGTTTTGACATAGCAGCTGCCAGGGAGGGGCTGAAAAGCACAGGGTTTCCTCCTCCTGGAGCCAGGGAGTGGTGTGAGCGCCCCTGGATCACTGTGGGAAATACTGAGGAGTGGGTTACAGAGTCCCTGGTGCATATATGCATACAGACATTCTCTGGGCTGTAATTGTTCCCTGGACTATAGTCTTTAACAAGCAGAACTTTTCAAGGGCCATATATTCACATGGTCTTCAACCATGATTTATAGATTGGTGTTTTCTGAATGTGACCTCCATGTGTCCTTGGAATTCACAGAGAAGACAAGATGTTAGCTCTGATGAGGGAACAAAAAGTTGACCAAAATGTTACCCAAGTTGCTTTTGCTTACAAGTTCACATAAAAGAAGTTACCACGACATCGTCTTTGTACTGAATCAGGAATACTTTTTGCTCACATTTTCTCACAGAATATAAATTTATAACTTTGAGATGAAGCTTTTTCTTGAAAAAAAAAAACCATACTGGCAAATCAGTTGGATCATTCCAGCTGTGCCAGAGGCAGGATCTGACAGCTTTTCCTGAGCTCATGTGGTCCTAATCAGCTCAAGAAGAAAAGCCACATTGGTGCCAGTTTGAAAGAGATTTTTAGTGTGTAATAAATTAGAGAACTTGAGAAATACAAAAAAAAAGCCCCTCTTTTGATTCTGTTATCTAGTAGCTGCTGTTGTTATTTTTGAGGTGTAGGTTTGGATAACAGGGAGAAATAAAGGAATACTTAGGTCAGTCCTCTTCACAAAGTCCCATTTGTGGAAAAAAAAAACTGAAATAAGTATGATATAAGATGGTTGATATGGCAATTCTTAAAATAGTTACCTGGGGGCTGGAGAAATGGCTCAGTCAATAAAGGCTAGGCTCACAACTAAAATAAATACATAAATAAAACATAACTGTCCCAGCAGTGGTGGCACACGCCTTTAATTCAGCACTCGGAAGACAGAGGCAGGAGGATCTCTGTGAGCTCGTCGAGGCCAGCCCGGTCCACAGGGAGAGTTCCAGGACAGCCAGGACTGTTACACAGTCTTGAAAAAAAATAGCTGTCTTCAAAACAACTTCTCATCAAGCCAGTGAACCACTAGTGTTCTATGGGAATGCTCCCTGTCACCTCACCCTCCTTCTACACTGAACGCTCCTTGGAGAGAGTTACAGACTGCCTTGAGACACAGCTGGCCCTGCACTTGGGTGAAGAACACTGTGGGAACAGACTTGAGTCCTGGTTGGTGCCTGCCAACCTAGTAATTAAGAAACCACCATTGAGGGGATGTTTGACTTTTAGTCAAAAAACACCACCTGTGCCTAACTGGGAAGGGAGTGGCAAATAACATACCAAAGCCAACTGTGAAGTGCTTAGATTTAAAACATGTGACCTGCGATAGCAAATACCTCCCCTAAATGAAAGACAGGATGATAATCTTTATGGAACACCCTTTTTAAAATGCCACTTGATCTCTTGACGCCACCACAGGCTGAGTACAAGAATGTTCTGTTTGTAAATAGTAGTCGCTTTCCTCCAAACCCCACACACTTGGTTGATGTGGGCTGCGCCTGTGTTCCTGCACACAGTTCCCAACAGAAGAATTTAAGTTTTTCTTCAGGAAAACTTTGTCCCCAGACATAGACAGTAACTGGAAAGATACAGAAGAAGCCAGTGTCTGAGGCAGGGATATCATTCTGTTAGTAAATTCAAATAAATCAGTACAAACTTGCCTTCAGAAATGATATATATATAGAGAGGGGGGGGGATGTAGTTGTCTCTTCCTTTTGCGATGCTCTACAAAACCAAAGCCAGAGTCTAAATACATAGAGTTAGTTGTGTCTCAGGAAGAAGGAAGCGTGGAATGTGGTCTGAGGAGACGAAGAACTGTATCAAAGCCATCATTTAGCCGGGGCCTCACAAAAGGACATTTAGCAGTCTGTATACGCATTAAAAAGCTGCAATGCTTGGTGCATTCAGGTAAGTGTAGAATAACTAGGAAATGGTGAGCTCATTGGAGAGGCCACACTTCACATTCACACAGCTGAACAAAGAGATCCATTGTCATCTTGGTGAGAGGAGGGTGCACACATCTGCAGGACCCTTAGCCCCTCACTGGGCCACCATCATCAACAGCTGTGGAGCAGAGACTGGCGCCTGTGCCAGGAACTCAAAGATGATTTCTGAACGCATTCAAGTGTGTGGGGGGAAGACAGAGACAGAGACAGAGGACAGAGAAAGAGACAAAAGAGGAAGAGACAGAGAGACAAAAAGAGGCAGAGAGAAAGACAGACGGAGAGGCAGAGAGAAAGAGACAGACAGAGAGGCAGAGAGAAAGAGACAGACAGACAGACAGACAGAAAGAGACAGACAGACAGAGAGGCAGAGAGAAAGAGACAGACAGACAGACAGAAAGAGACAGACAGACAGAGAGGCAGAGAGAAAGAGACAGACAGACAGAAAGAGACAGACAGACAGAAAGAGACAGACAGACAGAGAGGCAGAGAGAAAGAGACAGACAGACAGACACAGAGGGAAAGAGACAGACAGACAGACACAGAGGGAAAGAGACAGACACAGAGAGAAAGAGACAGACAGACAGAAAGAGACAGACAGACAGACAGAAAGAGACAGACAGACAGACAGGCAGAGAGAAAGAGACAGACAGACAGACACAGAGAGAAAGAGACAGACAGACAGACAGATACAGACAGACAGACAGACAGGCAGAGAGAAAGAGACAGACAGAGAGGCAGAGAGAAAGAGACAGACAGACACAGAGAGAAAGAGACAGACAGACAGAGAGAAAGAGACACAGACACAGAGAGAGTGTGTGTGTGTTTAAGTAAGGGGGTGTGTGCTAAAATCATGCTTTCTATTTAATGCCACAGTTGGGTGCTTAGCTGTGGCCACTGGTTTTCTTTCTACATTCACAAAACTGGCAGATGAAACATGAAAAAGAATACTGACTCTTTAATCTCTGCATCTTCACCCAAGGCCCAAGGCAGGCTGACAGGGAACTTCATTCTGGAAACAGACTTTTTGAAAAAAAAAGAAAAAAGAAAGAAAAATTCTGGATTACTTTTTCCTCTGCTTTTGAAAACTGTAGGCTACCAGAGAATGAACCCGATACAGGTTTAAAACAAGAACAAATTTCTTTTCCTAAAAAGTTATCGTCCTTGATGCTTATAGGAAGGTCATTGTTGAAATCCATGGGTGATACAGCATTGTAGTTGGAGACTGTGCTAAAAGCTTGATTTACTTGTGTTGGGACAGTCTTTCATTTAGAACTGCTCTGAGGGTCACCTGAGGGTTTGATGCCAGGCACTCTTTCCTATAGATTTTGTAATTAGTGAGCTGGCTAAGTCTTAGATGACAAGCATCTACAAATTGGTTATTTTCTTCCCCTCTTTTCTTTTTGTAAATCTGTGTGCCGAGCAATATTTGGTAACGTTGAATGAGGTTTGATATTTGATGGGGGTTCCCGGCTTAGAGACAAAGGACCTGTGGATGTTCTGTGAAATGAGTATACATCAAATATGGATTCCCTCTAACATACTGAACGACAGACCCTGCTGAGCCACTATCTGTGGCTTAAACCTTAGAAGAGGTTTTTGTCCTCTTGCCCTGCCAATTGATAGATCTTTATTAACTGCTAATATCGAATCAGGCAGAAAACTTTCCATTGATTTAGGACATGTCAATGTGTTCAGTTTAAAAAGTAAATTTCCCTCTTCTTCATGATAATGTACTGAATTGGAGTCCAAAGCTTTTTAGAAACTGACAGCATTGTTATGGTATTCTCAGACAGAATGAATCAAAGGAATGATGGTATGAGTGACCCCTGAGATCTTAGAGTTTAGTTTTTAAATTTTATGTGTATGGAAGTTTTATCTGCATGCATGTGTGTGCATTACATGTATGACTGCTGTCTGTGGATCACCAGCAATTGAAATTACTGATGGCTGATTGTGATCCGTCGGGTGGGTGCTGGTAATCCAGCCCCGGCCCTCTGGAAGAGCAGTAAGTGTTATTAACCTTTGCACCACCTCCATAGCCCTCAGGGCTTTTTAAAGCTTTTTTTTTTTTTTTGTCCAACTAGAGAGCTTCAGTCATTCCTGCCCCTTACAACCTAAAATAGTGAAGGGTAGTGTTTTTCTGGCCTCTAGACCTTCTGTTTTGAAAAGACTCACTGTATAAAGGAGCACCTGCAAACTCTTCAGCATGCCATCAAGAAAGGATTCTGGCCAGGAATGAGGGGAACGGTAGATATCTCCAATCACCCAGGAAGATTGTTTGTCTTTCTCTTTTCAGTGCTTTACTGTGTGTTAGGTGGTAGGACATCATGGTAAACAAACTCTGTCCATGGGCCCGCCCCCAGCCGGGCAGTGGTTCAATCAGTGCTCCTTGATCTCTGCCTCCAACTCTGGGCGACTCAACTGGCAGAGGAATCACTAGCTTGAAGGTGGCTGCGACATTTTCTCCAGTCTTCAACAGGGATTTCTCTCCAGTTGCCTTTAAATGGAACGAGGCTTCTCACTTTCACTATCAGCGTATAACGGTGACAACTATGCAGGAAATGGCATGCCCTATCTGCTATGGTGACATAGGCTGGGTGAAGTCCTCCCCTTAGAAACTTACAAGGAATAGAGGCTTAGAGACTACAGGTAAAAGGGGCTGAAATGGACCTGTCTATCCTCAGTGGATCCTGCATTTTTGGACATAGTCGTTTTTGTTGAACCTTAACCATCTTTATAAGGGAACTTAGGTGTCGGGGGCGCAGATGTTTTGCATTACAAGCCGGTCGTAATTCATTTATCTGATACTTTCCCATGACAACATTGTCCCACGTGGCAGCCGTTGCTAGTTGTCTACTGAATGGACCCTGCCTCTTCTTTCTAGAGAGTAGAACTTCGTGCTTTATGTCTTCACGGCCTTCTCCAAAGGGTAAGGGTAACGATAAGCCTTGGTTGTTTAAGCCATAAATGGTAATTCCATCCTTTGGCCAGTGTGTGGCTTAGTTACAGGCATGCTAGACAAGGAGACCCAAGGGTGCTTTCCTCCACTGGGTGGGAGGCTCTGGGAATGCCCGCCTTCTCAGAAATGAACACAGCCAGTGATTAGCCATTTCCTAAAGTAATGCTTGGTGGGTATGGGAGCTACTTGATCATGAGGACACAATTAAGACAGTTACCATGAAAGTTTGTCATTCTGCTTGTGTTTCTATCACATGCAATGAGGTATGTTTTAGTTGATTATGCCCCACCCCCCAAATCTCCATGAAGCTATGCATTGATTGGGAGGGGTTAGTTAACCTCACAATGGTAGACAAACTGTTGTATATGGTAGCCACATACATGAATTAAGTTCTGTGCTGCTCAACTAGAACTCAAACACATTTGAAAGGACCCTTTCCCCAATATGCAGGCTATTGTTTTAAGGAAGATACAAAGAAAACTCACACAAGACCAAGAATAGGTTGTATGATAAAACGGTGATGGAGTTGATTCTATTTAGGCTAGGTGACTTAGGTGAAATGGATGACTTAGAAAGTATTGATTTTTTTTTTCTGGATCATGTTTTATAAGAGCAATGGGCTATTTTTGTTGTTGAACTAAAAAAAACCCCACACAATAGCAGAAGTAGCTATTTGAACTGGTAATAAAGGACGGGAATCCACTGGAGAAGTGAATTTATCAGTCAAATCAAAACTGTAGCTCACTTTCTGGGGAAGGAGGTTCTATATCCCATGCCTCCCTATAGTTTTCTGCTCTCTCCTGCCATCATCCTCCCAGGGCTGGGGAAGCATGCCCCTGGTGCCTCCTCTTCCATTCGGAAGCCTCTACCTCTGGGGTCTCTATATTTTATTCATACGCCTTACAGTCTTCACTTTGTATCATGGGTGGAATTGGTAGTTTCTTGATGTCTTCCCCACCAGTAGGAGAGCTCTGTGAATACCTTATTTTTAACTTCCTAGTAATACCACAGGTGTTGTATACAGTAAGAAGTCAGGAATGTTACCTGAAGGTGAACAGGGAAAATATCCCCACTCTCACCCTCACATGTAATAAAGTATTCATAGGAAAATAATACCCTGGGGAGAAACACCCAAGATCTCCTCCTTCCCAAGCTAGATATCATTACTTTTAATATAGCATGGATGCTTTGCCTGTACACATGTATGTGCACCGAGAACATGGGATGCCTACAGATGTCAGAAGAGGACACTGGATCCCTTGGAACCGGAATGACAGATGGTTGTGAGTCACCATGCACGTGCTGAGACCAAACCCAGGTCTTCTGCAAGAGCAGCAAGTGCTTTTAACCATGGAGTCATCGCTCCAGTCCCCGTTTATAATGCTTTTTTAAAAGCCAAGCTTATCAAATAATTATATACTCGTTTCATTAGAACACTGATTGAGACACCATCAGAATCACTCCACTGTCACCAACAAATTTGCTGCAAATCTAGAGGGAAGTGAACTTATGACAGCTAGATGTTTGGGATTTATTCCTTATAAAATAGCTCTTTCTAGACGCCAGCATGGCGAGTGACTGTATACTTGCAAACCCTCGATTCTGATTCAGCAAGTCTGGTGTTGGCCTGAAGTCTTGCATGTCTACAAGCTCTTTACACATGTCCACGCCGCTCCTGAACAGGGTGACAAGTGGGACAAGCACTAGGCTCGTGAGCAGGCTTACTTGCTGGTCTTGTTCTCTACGTTTGCCTGCCGTGGACTTGAGAAGCTCAAGGCAGCACTTGTTCCCAAAAGAAAGATACAAGAATCCTTAGCCTATTTCATTCCTTCTATAAATCTGGTTTTCTCTTGCTGCCTGTAACAAGTCTCTGCTGCTAACGCACAGGTGATGGTGTAGGCTGAAGGGGCTTCTGGAAGAAGGGCAGCTGTGACAGCTATTCGATGTATTTTCTTCCATGGGAAATTTCATATTCAGAGGGGAAAAGAGGGGAAAACTCTTCTGCTTTGGGAAAGAGTCTAGCCGAAGACCAGGTTGTAGCAAATCTCCGAAGAAGCCAGCCCGGAAGCAGCACTGAGATCAGAGAACAGCAGAAAGCCCCTGGTGCAATCTGTATTTGGTCCACCCATCAAACTTTCTTTCTTTCCTTCTTCCCTCTCTTGCAGCTTCCTTTAGTGTGAGCCGTGGCTGCATATCCAAATCAACAATTAAATCCCCCCTTTGTTTGTGTGGCAGATGACAAATGCATGGAGGACATCTTGTGTTGCCTAGGCAGGCAGGGCACTTACTTTGATTGATGCTCAGTTGTAGAAAAAAATGAGCTGGGAAGGAATTACAATGGAGGGCCTGCAGACTGGAAGGGGATATACTAATTAGTCCTGCATTAAGCAGTCTGCTTGCATTTGGCGATGAGATGCCTTCAGGAGGGAAGTGTAGGGGTTATTGATGCAAAACAGCACGGAATGCATTATGCCAGGTAGCTGTATATTCATTTTGCTAAAAAATGTGTTAAGAAGCAAATACTTTGGCTACCGTGTATTTTTGAAATGCTCACTCTGAAGTATATTGGGGTCAGTCAATATACTTGGTCCTGTAGGCAACAGGGCAGCCCTTTTGTTTCTCTGGAAATATTTCCAGGGTTTTTTCATCCTGGGTAAGGTACTGGGGAGGTGAAGCTGCAACCTTATCTACAGTTCATATTTCTTTTTGCTGAATCCCCCTGCAGAGTCTTGAGTCTTGGCAGAACACAATGGCACGTGTGAAAGACAGACACACCCCTTTATAGGGGTTTAGAGGGTTGTTGATTTGACCCAGAAAGAACCCGAGGGGCAGGGTGTATTAAGACAAACAGCTCAGACTCTAGGCAAAGTCTTCATTAAATAGGAATAAAAACCATGCAAAGCACATGCCTGCATTTGGCTCAGCAGTCCATGAGTTTAGGTTATAGGTAGATGGAGTGTTTTGTGGTGAAACATCTCATAATTCAAGGGTGACCCAGATACTCTGGGTAGCTGGAACAAGTGATCTAGGGGACATGAATGGTCATCTCTAGGTCGTTGTCGCCTGAGCAATGCAAGACTAGAGGGCAGTGGAGAGAGAAAGGTCCCCAAATAATCACTATCATACGCAGTTTAAAATTCAAACCTTGAAATGCTGATTTAGTCTATTTGACCTGAAGAACCAATGAAACTGGGCATAATGAAAAGAAGTCATAGAGGTCTTTTGTCACAGTGGGAAATAAACAGACTTGAAACTTGCTTGACTTTAAAGCTATGATCACTAGGTAAACTAAACTAGAGCTCCTGGTAATCCTCCTGCCTCAGCCTCTCTGCAGGGATTATAGGTAGGAGCCACCCAAGTCCCGCTAACAATGTGACTCTGTATGCTGAGATCTGTCTAGCTCACACCAGGCACCTTGAACTTGCCCAGTGGGAAGCAGATGGCCCCATATCCTCAGCTCCTTTTCCGAGTCCATTTGATCCTGGTACAGCCGAGATGTGTCTTCACTGTTGTGAATCTAGGGACAAGTTCATTTATGGATTTATAGATACCTACACTGAGAAAAGATGTCAGTGATAAAGATAGGATTTCTAGTCCTCAAAGACGGCTGAGCCCCCTTTTCCTTAAGTTTTATCTATGACTCAGAGCATAAGACAGATATGAGAATATCTGAAGTATGATCAAGAAGTCTAAAACCCGCCTTGTGCAGACAGACCAGGAACTATACCAACAGCTCTAGGAAGAAAAGCTAAATAGTTAATGTGGTTTATTTTTTAACCATCCCTTTGTTTTAGAATTCTATCTCATTCTTGAACTGATTCTATGTCACTGTGACCTTCTCCTCCAGGAAGGCACAGTTGAGGCCTCCTTCAGTAATAGCCTAGGGCTTTGGACGAGCAAGATGCTGTGCTGGCTCCTTGCCTTCTCCAGTGTTTACACAACCAAGACTTATTACATGCTCTGCCATTTGTTACTGGGCTGGCTTTGGTCTGAGAATTAGGTAAACATCAGACATTCCATCACACAATTTTAAACTCAATCTTACTTTATAATGATGTTAATGTTTATTGTACCAAGCGAGATGCATTTGTGTATTTCAGCATCTTATTTCAGACACAGAATGCAAAACCCGACATTGGAATCAGCTTGATTTGTGTGTGTGTGTGTGTGTGTGTGTGTGTGTGTGTGTGTGTGTGTGTGAGTGATTGAAGATATTAAATGCTACAAGAACATTGGAATTTCAATCTGATTAGGATCAAAATTCTGCAGGATCAAAACACTCCTTTCCCTCCCCCTACAGTTTGACTAATTGTGCGCTACTTGACATTGTGGGGTTACTCCACAGCATGATAGCTAAGTATGTGAAGTGTATTTTACTGTGTGGAATTATCAGCTCACTCTATTTGTTTTTCATGTATTTAAGGTTATTAAAAGAACTCAAAATGAGAAGTCATGTGTACGAGTTGAAAGTATGAACTCAATCATTGTTAGTAGGCTAAATCATAAAGCAATAGCCAGTAAGTCAATATCAAGTAATGAAAAAAAATCACGGAATTTGAAAGCATACTTTCTCTGTTTATTAGCTGGCACGATAGCAGGGAAATTAGAACTGCATAATGGTAGTATAGTTTATTTTCCAGCACTTTCAAATTATTCTGGCTACTGAAAATAAGGCAAGAGTAGATGGGAAAGGATGACATCAGGCATATTTGCTGGAGACTTTTGCCTTTTGGGGAGACATGAGCTGCATGGCCTTGCATTCCCTCAGGAATTGTGTTTCCTCAAGCTGTGTATCAATTCTGAGAGAAACAACATGGCATCTTCAAATAAGGTCCAAGGATGACAAAAATCTCTTAAAATTACCATCAGGTTTCTGAATTTAGACCTTAATTAAGGCTGGAAAATGAGAAAGCACTCCTTACCCCAGACATCACCTAACACAAGAGGCTAGTAGTGTCGGGGGCTAGTGTCTTGAAAACAATATAACCATTTCTAAAAGGTCTGTATGCCTGGTCTGTGGCATTCCAGAAATACACCCACTGGTCCCTTCAGTGATCTGTATTTTCTACATTTTTCCTGAATTCCAAGCAACAAAGAACCTGATGTTCCTGCTCAAGAAACAGAATCATTTTCTTCCCCAATTAATTGAAGAGCCATCTGCTTCTGTGATACATAACACCCATTCATTCTTAGCAACAAGTGTGTTCCCGGACTCCCCGGTGAGCAATATCAAGGCACGTGCCCAGCGTTGGGAGTAGACTGTGTTGGATAGCAGCCACCATCAGGTTGTGCCCAGAGACACATAGACAGACTCTGACGTTGACTTTGGTCCCATGTCAGTGTTGCTAACGTAGAGTTAAAAATACAGTACCATGATGCTGACCACGTAGAGACTTGGGCTAGCTTAGTCTCCCTCAGGCTTTGAAGAACATGAAGAACTGATTGCAAAAGGCTGGATTTCTGGGGAATAGCTCTCCCCAACTGCGTGATGAGAAGGGGCAAAGACTACCATGCTGGTCTTTGCGACACAAAGCCTTCGCCTTGCACTGGACTATGTCATGGGTAGCACCTTGTATGTATCGAAAATTAGACTTCTGAAGTGTATAGAATCTCCTGAGAGTGTGGCAGGAAGTCTGTGGAATGGTCGTATACTCAGAGGAGGGAACTTCTACCAGTTCACAGCTTCCTGGACCTTCTCTGTGCATGAAGAGTCTCTGAGAGAAACTTGCATGCTGAGTCTGTATGTGAGTTGTTGACTAGACTCTACCAGAGCGAGGCTGCTCCTGACTCCCATACTACAGAAGAGCCCTGTGAGTTCAGTCTAAGGAGAGAAGCTCAGAAAGACTTGAGGAGTGAACACCAGTTTCTTACTCCCAGGTGTGGAAACGGAAGCAAAGGCTCCTCTGTGTGAGCCTCTCTCTAGAAAGACATCGCTGTTGACAGGTGCTGCCATCTTGCAATGTGTTCTGTCCTCGCCCCCACTGGACTTTGTCCTTACCCAGTTTCTGTGGCTAGGCCAGTAGGCATTTTTACCAGGCCCTGGCCTTTGAACTTGTCTTCACCCATGTATGGTTTGAAACCGAAACCACAAATTTCAAAGTGGAAATTGCTGACGAAAGGGTCAAGGAGGCATTTAAGACAGAGGTTCCTTCTACCTACTTCCTGTGAGAGAAAGCTCAAGGGACCACACAATTCTAGACGAGGGCCCAGAAATCCCAAGGTCCAGCTTTTGATACAATACCAGTGCCAGCTGGAGTTATTTATATCTCTCTTCCTCCCACTGTGTGACAGTCATTTCAGATATAGACAGGAGCCATGAAGAAAAGGTCAGCACTGAGCCCCATGATGTCAGAGAGAGACAGACAAGTGACACAAGCCCAGGCTACCCCCCACAGGGGTACTTACAGCCCAGGCTATCCCCCCACAGGGGTACTTACAGTCCAGGTGACTGTGTCTGATGCCCTCCACATCTTCGGCATGAATGAAGTGGTAACATCTTTTCCCTACGATGTCTACAGGGGTCAGGTCCATGTAGTCACTAATCCTGTGAAGAGGACAACACAGATTAGAAGTAGGAAAATAGAGAGGGAGAGAGACTATCAAATAATACATGACGTTGATGGAGCAACGCTTTCATCATGCTGAGTACCTGAGAGGATGAAGTACTCGGTACGAATGCTCTCAGCAGAGGGAGAAGATTGTTTCTGTAGCAGATAACAACACTTCTCAAAATTTGGATATGTACTAGATCACGCAATTGCATTTAAGTAATTAGGTAGGTTTCTCCTTGGCATCAGAATGCACATTTAGACGACATAATTCCGTGACATTATTGAGGAACTGTAACAATGCAGGATCCTCATTACAGGCCAAGATAATTCAAGGTTACATAATAAAATAAAAACATGTTATGTTTATACCAAATGATTAGAGACACCTTTCATTTAAGCAGATTGGTCTACTGTTGGGTATTTCCATGAAAAAGGGATTCAACTGCTTCTTGGCACAAAGTCCAAATTGGCATTTCAAGGGATATAATTTAAATGCCGAGACATACAGATGCCTGGGGGTATTATCTTTTTTAGTCTCAGTCATTTGGGAGCTCGGCTTTCACTCCTGGCTCTTTTAACTGGTGCTTTGTGGTAGATGCTACACAGAAACTTTTAAACCATTTCAGCAGCTCGCCTGGGCCCCCACTTGACTGTGTGTGTGTGTGTGTGTGTGTGTGTGTGTGTGTGTGTGTGTGTGTGTGTGTGTGTGTGTGTACCAGTGTCTGCCTAGTCTCCTCAGGCAGGGCACAGAAAAACAGAACCCAAACTGTAAGATGCATAGGGGGAATCTGCCTTGTTTATACAGACATGGATAAAATGCTTCTTGACTGCTGCATCTTTCATTTTGGTTGGTAAAATAACGTAGATTTTGTTTTATTTTATTGACCCTTTAAAATTACTGATGACATAGAATCTATTCAAATGTGAAACAAATATCTGGAAATATCACCTTTAAGAGACATGGGATCAGTAATGGGGATTGTGGCTGACCCACAAGACGGGAGCTAAGAAGAAATGCTGACACAAAAATGCTACAGAGTTAGCTGGACATGGTGGCACATGCTGGTAAACCCAGCACTCACTCTGGAGGGAGAGGCAGGAGGTTCTTCGTGAGTTTGAGGACATCCTAATGTACATAGTGAGTCCCAGGACAGCCAGAGCTAAACAGTGAGACCCTGTCTTGAAAAAAAAAACTAACCGAAAAAAACAAAATAAATAAATAAATGCTCTGGGGGGTATAATTAAAATATACTACTCCATGAGGTGAGTAGGTTTCTCAGTGTCTAGTGATTGAAATAACCTTTCTGGCTAAACCAGAATTCATAGTAAGAGAAGATTCTTTGGGGAATGAAAAGATCTTGGAGGCTTTGTGATATAAAACATATCGGTTGTTCTGTTTGTTAGCTTGTTTTCCAAGTACAGTTAACATCCCTTTCTGCAAAAATAAAATAATACAAAACAAAAACAAAAACCAAACAAATGAACAACAAAAACACCAAGGGAGGCAGTGTCATTAAAAGGCCCTCTCTGGTTTCTGTGAAACCCGCCAACTCCTGAAAGCATTAGATGTTAGCTGTGTCCTGGTCCATCCTAAAGACTGCAGAAGACTTGCCAAGGAGCAAGCTAGTTCCTGGTTAATAATTCCCTAATTGAAAAATAAACCCTGGAGGAAGCCAAGCCATTTTTTGGGGGAAGGCATTCTTTGGTTAACTCTTTATTTGAAAGACAACCTTAAAGAAATTCAGGATCAAGCCTCTTCAATAGACCAGAGTCTGTTGAATGCGACCAGTTGAGGAGTAAAGCAGTTATTACTAAATGGTCAGGAGGGCAGGCTGGAAGTGGAGCTATCCTTTCCTAGACCTTGTTCCCTCACCTGTAAATAACTTCAGGACTTAGTGAGAAGGGTCACGAATGGAATGAAATTAGCAATGCCCAGAGCTTGGCCCATGGCAGCGTTTCTGTAAACTTAATTTGCAATTATGCCTCACTAAAGGACTTTTTCAGAATTGCTGTCATCTTCTGTTGGGAAATAATGGTGCATTGCATTGGTCAATGGAATTTTTGTTGTTGTTGTTTTTGTTTTTTAAGGAAAAAAAATCTAAGAGCAGGTCACAGAAAATAACCTCAATTGCTAGAAGAATAGCATATTGGGAGCTTGTTAAAAAATTAGTCACTTGATCACAGCAATGAAAGCTAGTGACATTTTGGGATAGGACAACTGTTGGAAGTCTGGCAAGGGAGGCGGGATTTTGGAGGGTGTGGTGATGGAGCTGAACCAAGCCTGCGGTGTGTTCATCTTCTGGCGACAGGTCTCCTTTTTTTGTTGGTCTCCTCTGTCTGTAGCATCTTAGCTTGGAGACTAACGGCTTTGTAAATGCTAACTGCGCTCATCTACTGTGTGCACATATAAAAAGATTCCCCCCAGGAGTTGTTTTTCACTCTGCCACTAAAGAAGCCTGGGAGAATGGGAGATCTCCCAGTATATTGCTAAGTCAGGGGCTTGGGACTTCTCCCTCTTCCCATCAAAACTGCCCAGGCTGACAGGAGCAGTGGCAGTACTCACCTTAGGGAGTAGAGTATGGGAAATGGAGCTACAGGGTGACTAGCAGACCTGTGGCCACTGTTAGTAGACACCCATTCCTGCTAACCCTTCCCTCTGGCTAACTTGTCCTTCCTGACCTCCCAAGTGTCCTCCAGAACACTCGGGACACGCTCAAGTGGACAGTCACAAGGAAGATATTTTTTAAGTGGCAACAGAACTTGAGCAGATTTAGAATTACTTACCGCCTAACAGTGACAGGGTTGAGGTACTGTCTGTGCTCCTGAGCCACAGAGCTCAGGTAAGTGCTTTAGGAGTCTGTTCCTAAAGTGATCTCAGCTTTCGGCTGTCGGAGCCCTTCCCAGTGGACCCGGTGGACGCACCTGCTTTTGGACTTCCCCTTGGCTAGACTCTGGAGAGGTCAATTACCCAAGCCACTTGACCATTCTGCTCCCCCGTTTCCCCTTCCGAAGGCATTCACAGGGCTCAGGGGACGTGCACTGCCTTCAAACCTGACAAGAGTCTATGGCCCCAAAGCTTCCTCACTCAACCACCTCAGTAACTCTCCCTGCAGCGCCAGGGGATAGGCAGTTTTGTCATGCTGCTGATACACGGGGGGCCCCTGTCCATCCCTCTCCCTGCATCCCTGTTGTCTCTCCACCAGTCAGATGGGCTGGTGACTTCTAGGTGAAAGGCCAGTAAGGTGCACCAGCTTCCATCACTGTCCCTTGCTTTGTGTGTAATGGAAAAAGTGAACCTTCAAAGCAGAGGCTAAAAAGTCCTTTTTGTAAAAGCTCAGTCTTGGGGAAGAACTGCCAACTCATTTCTAGGATGAGTCATCTTCTTTTAACTTATAAAAGAGAAATCCTCAGGATGACAAAGCTTTATTTAATAGTGTTGCAAATTCCTTTTGCAGCAGATTTCCTCTGGGGGCCTCAGATGCTCATTTGTCCTGGGCTATGTGTCTGTGGGGACACTGCCCATCTGATGCAGGGCCCTTGAATTAGTGGGAAGCAGGTCACCCAGGGGCATAGGAGACGCCCTTTACTGCACCAATAACATCTCAGCCCCGCTCTCTACTTGGGTCCTCAGCCAAAATGGGCCTGGGCCTTTTTTTTTTCTCCATGATAGCGGATGGATGTCTGGGTATCCCAATTCATTCAATTGTCCCAAATGTAAATCAGGGAAGCAATGTAAATTTTAAATAAAGAGCATGTTTGGTGTCAGTCCAAGCAGCCATTAAAAACAAGATCAGTATTTATAATGAGCCTCGCTGGGAAAGTAAAATCTTTCAGGCAGCCGAAAACAAACCTTCACCAATGGGCAGTGTGCAATGGACAAATGAAAGTGGAAGAGGTACCTATTTTCACAGTAAATGATATTGAGGTCCATGTTTACTCGAGTGACGAACATATGGCAGTCAATTCTGACTTCATTGATCGTAGGGGGAGGCAAGGCGTGAGCCACCACCACGAGTCCCATGATTTGGCTGGGGACTGTCCTCCCGTGGGACAACGACACTCTGAGGCGAAGCCGGCCTGTTATGTGAATCACCTGAAAAAAAAAAAGTACAGGACACCAGTCAGATGTGTATCTCAGAAATAAAGGTTGATTCTTCTACAGGAGGAAAGCTCTCATTGGGAGAACCAATGCTATGGTATAGTGGCTGTCAGCATGCCCTCATGGTGAAGCACGGAGAATACATACTACTAGACTTTTTCAGGTAGCTTATTATAGGGATGTGCTTTTTTTTTTTTTAAGGGTGCCCCCTTGCACTTATAGAAAATTCATCATCTCATCATACAACTAAGATGGTGCGCGCTGAGCTGGCTACAGAAGGAAGTGTTTAAATTATTCGCCCTTGTTAGTAAAAGATGTCCTTCTCTCTCTCCGATTTTGGGGTGAGAGAGATATTACATGCCCACCTGCTTGCTGGAGTTTGTGGCTCAGAGATTTCTTTCATTCAGAACAAGTCCGTGATTTTCTTTTTTTTCTTTTTTTTCTTTTTTTTTTACAAAAGTCAGATTGAGGGCTATGGCATAAATGGACTCTTTGGATTACGGACATTTCTCACTGGGCAGTCCTGGGTTACCAGGAATTTTGTGATTGGGGCTGGGGGGTGGCAGTTGGTCTGTGATGTGTTCCTTGAGCTCACATGAGCTCAGTAGAGTCAGAATGACGCACACCACGTTTGTGGCATCTCAGATGCACCTGTCTAGGAACTCCAGGAGGACTATCAGGCTGAATTGTTTGGTTTAGGAGCTGAAGTATATACACCACCCAGAACCACAGGGTCCGCTTCTAGAAATGATGCAACAGACAAACAGAGCCATAAACGGCGGTGAAAACCATGCAGGGTTTCTCTGGCTGTGCTTTGAGAAGACAAAAATGGGGTGTGTGTGTCAGGGCTTGGAAGTGCCTGTGCCTGCGCATACGTGAACTCTAGCTGCATTGTGTGTGGGATCATCTAAAACAAGGCCAAACAAGAGACTCCTGGGGTTCTCTCTACAAGGAGCCCTGTTTAGTGGGGGGAGTTTCCACGTCTGCTTTGCTCTCCAAATCCATCATGGAGCATCTTACCACCTATCAAGATTCCGAATCTGCTCCCTCAGCATGAGGAAGCAAAGTGGGGAGTAGGTCCCCCTCTCCTTGCCTTGCCTCTCCAGAACAATACAAAACCATCTGGAGTCTGCTCTCCTTCCCAGGGGCTCAACCAGTGATTCCTTTTCCATTTTTTTTTTTTTTTTTGCTTCTCTTAAGTTATTCTGTTTTCCAAAAGCAATGCACACTCCTGTCAGTCAGGAAGCAGGATCAAAGCTTCCGGGGCTGCCCTTCAGAGTCCTGGCTGTTGTAAATAATACCTCCCCTCTGTCACCCTTCACATGAGCGCCCAGAGCCGAGGAGGAGCGGGAGACACCAGCCAGGAGGATATTTCAGCAGTGGCTTTTCGACCACCCACATTTGAAGTTGAGTAAATTCATACTTAATGCACCTTTGCTTTAAGCTTTGGTCAGATGAGCCATTTTATGAATATTTGAAACCATTCCTGGAGGCAAGGGTGCTAAAACACCATCAGAGACATACACTTTTTTTTTGCAAGACCTCATTAACTAATAAAGAAATAGCTAAAAGAAACAGGATTAACTTCACAGGAGGGGTGTTACAGCCCCATCCTCCTCCCAGCTAGGCTTACATAGATGCTCATTTATCATGATCTGTCTTGTTTTATCAGGAAAACTCAGTTTCTTAGAAACAGAGATCTATAAATGCTCAGAAAAACACACCCAGAAATGATATGCCAAATAATCCCTGCTTGATATTCTACTCTAAAGCAATTTCAGGGCATCTGGGCTGGAGCGCATTTAGGGAAGGCAGATGAAGAGGTGTTTCTGCCCTGCCTTTGCCTGTCCTCTGAGCTCTAAGTCTGACCTGGCCATCCTGCTACTGGAGAGCAGACAAAGCAGGGTCCAGCTGGATCTAGTCTTACAATTTTTTGGTTCTGTTACCAGAGGCAAGCCATGCAATCTCCCTGTGTCTCATTCCCCCCGCCCCCAACCGTGAAATGGGAATAACAGTGACTATTTTACAGTGGAATTCTGAAAAGAAAGGCAGCCATGGACGCAGATGCTCTATAATTGGCAAAGGATTCTCTGACAAAATACTATCTTTGTCTTTAACATCAAGCAAGAAGGACCAAATATCTATTTAGTGTTGAACAAATAGCTTATTTTTTGGATAGTTTGTAACATTTCATATCTGGATAAAAACGTGAATTTTTCCACTCTTTAGGTAAGGGTCTGAGAAATCCACTGTTTTTGCCCGGTTACTTGGCTTAGAAATGGCAAGTTGCCTGGAGGCTGGGTTTCTGGGTTTTGTGCAAGCGTCATTTGAGCATTGTTATGCCTGATGGTTATTGTTAATGCCCATCCTCTTACTGAATGAAGCATTAGAATTATATGCCAGATGGCAGCTTGCTGATGCCCTGAGTAAAGTCCATGGTGAATCTTGAGAACCATTTCACTTAGAACCCAAAACTCAGATGGTTGGGAATTTCTGGGATGCTGTACAAACTATGAAGGGAAAAGAAAAGAGAGAGGCAAGACTGAAAGGGTTCTTTTGGGTCACATGATTAAATTTTAGGGTTAATATATTTTCCCAAACCTGTTTCATAATGCTTTTTTACCTGCACGTGACAGGTTATGTTCAGATTCAGAATGAGTCTGATAGCATTTATACAAACATGTAGAATACTTTTTAAAAATAAGTTAGTTGTTGCCTTTAGGCTTAAGAGGTAAAAGAACGAGAATTGTGAAGAGGGCCTGGGTTCAAATCCTAGCTCTGATATTTAATGATATCAAGAGAACCAAAACAACTCAGTCACTAAGTATTAAAAGCCTGTCATAAAGAGAACAAATGCGTCTATCCCTCCGTATCTGAGGCATTGAGTCTAGGGCCCCCTAAAATACTGAAATCTGTATGTAATTCATAACCCCCCATTTGAAGTGGTACAGGCTGACCTCAAATGCACTATGCCTTGGCCTCCTGAGTGCCAGAGGTTACACATCAATACTTGGCCCTCTTTTCAAGTTCTTTGTAAAATATTTGCACAGACCCTGTGCGCATCCTCCTGCTAAGCTAGGCCTCGATTACTTTTAGTATCTAATATAAAACGACAAGGGGAAAATCTGTACATATTCAGTGCAGATGCAATGCCTTTTCCCCACATAGTTTCCCTCTGTCAATGGTTGAATCTTTGGGCGTGGGATCTACAGATGTAGTGGGACAGCTGTCCTTGGTGAAGATCTCTGTTTTTTTTTTTTTTTGGTGAGGTTGAAGAAAGGTGTGTGTGTGTGTGTGTGTGTGTGTGTGTGTGTGTGTGTGTGTGTGTGTGTGTGCATGCTGGGTGCCAGAGAACAGACCACAGGGATTCCAATATGACCTCATCTTCAAAGAGTTTAGATGGAGGCAAGGCAAAGCACATGTAATTTCTTCAGCATGTTCATAAGCAGGAGATGATGTAGTGACTGACAAAGACAGAGGCCCTCAGTCCTAGTTATGTGACACCGTCACCTGTAGATTCCCAGTCTTTCTCCCTGGGACCTGGCTGAGACCCGGCATTTCTGTGAGAAGCTTCAGAGAAGATGCTAACAGCTAAAGAACACTTGGCAGGTGCAAGTCTCCATCGCTGTACCCAAGGTCAAGTAAACCAGGGCCTCAGGAAGTGGGCACTGGCACCAACATTTGCATATAGGTCTTCCAGACCACTGAAAGGATTGAGTGGAAATGTGTATTAATTTATGTCTGGTCTAGTAAGTATGTTCCTAAGAAAACGATGAAAATTTCTTTGTGAGTGCATGCCAGGAAGAAAAATTTTCAGCTGAATAGAATAGGAAGACTATGTGAAACTGATATTGTATTGTTGACGTAGGTAAGATCATGGGACAGCGAGATAAAGACACCAGCAACAAAGCACAGAAAGAGGGAAGCTGTGGGGAGATCTCAGGGCTCCAGGGATATTTCAGTTGGCATGGCAGAAGGGACAGAGGTGAACCCCAAATTTCAGTAGAAGTTGGGAAAGAGATCATGCCACCATTCATGTTTGTGTGTGTGTGTGTGTGTACATATGAGTGCGCATGCCCACACGTATGTAGTGTGGTGGGTATGGCATGTGTGCATGTAGGCACACATTCATACACATTCATATGTGTGTACGCTATGTTTGGAGACCAGAGGTCAATGCTGAGCATCTTCCTTCACTGAAACTGGGACTCAACCATGCAGTGAGGTAGCTGAACTCCAGGGACCCTCCTGTCTCTACCCACCTAGAGATGGGTTACACACCCGTGCTGCAGTGCTTGACTGGCTGAGCTGTCTGCCATGTGCCACACCATGACATTTGAGCCTGTGTCACAGCACAGTAATGACAATGGCAAGTGGGAATGCAGGAACATTTGACCAGTGTGAGGACACACATGATTTCCCTGGGATCAGTCTGTGTTTAACATCTTGGGGAGATGGAGAAGGTGCCCGGGAGTTGGTGAATGGTAAGAGATGGGTATTTAAGTGGTGGTGACAATTGAATGTATTGTTCTGGAAGGTTCTTTTCCCTTGGACATGACAGTTAAAACCAAGAGACCCAATGAAATTATTAATGGGGAAAACACAGGTAGGAGGAAAAATGCCAAAGGCAGTTTTTGGGGTCCCTTTGAGTACCTGAAGCCTAAGGCAATGCATTTTTTTTTCTAAGCAGAAGCTCCCTTGCTCTGTAGCAGTTGGAGGGTCCTCTCTTCATCTGCAGCCACATTTAACTGTGGTCAGGAGATACAGCATGATGAGAAACTTGGAGAGAAAGAGCAAGAGAATGGGAATGGGTAGAGAAGAAAAAGGAGGGAGAGCATTCATGTAGCTTTTATGGCAGTATATGGGTATACTATATATTTTATAATGAGTTATGCCTCTGTATAACTTATGCTGGTATTCATAGGAAGAGCACAGCACACAATGGTTTGGTGCTATGGAGGTTTCAGGTACCCACTGGTGAGGTTTTGTTTGTGTGTTAGGGATCAGATTGAAGCCAGAATCCTGTGCTTAGCCACTGAGAGTCTTGGACTATATCTTGGACTGTATCTCTTACTGTAGATAAGAGGAGAATATTATACTTTTGGGGGAGGAAGTAAGGGAGGGATGGAGAGAGAGAGAGAGAGAGAGAGAGAGAGAGAGAGAGAGAGAGAGAGAGAGAGAGAGAGAGAGAGAGAATGGACCTGGAAAGACGGCTCAGCAGTTAAGAGCACTGGATTCGATTCCCAGCATCCACATGGTGGCTCCTAACCATCTGTAACTCCCATTCCAAAGGAACCAGCACCTCTTCTGCCAATGGGAACACTGAATGTGCACAGACATACATGCAGGTAGATACCCACACACATAAAAAGTTCCTGAAAGATAGATGCTCTTCTTTTCCATTAATAGTGACATCCTAAAATAATGCAGGCTTGTCAGAGCATCTCCAGTTCTTGATGCAACTTTCCAAAGAATGGCTCTAGTCTCCGTGTAAAGTTGAGGACATGACTAGGAATGATTATGAATATGGATATACCGGCTCCATTTCTAATGTTATGTTGAATATTAGAAAAATAACATGATTCTTTAAAATGGAAGGGATATTACGGGGTAGAAGTATCAAAATTGGAAGCAGGCCTTTAATTTCAGTTCTTATTCTGGTAACCATGGCAAGCCGTCCATCTTGGCTAAAGTGGTATTTCTTCAGACAGAGAATGGTGAAAGAAGCAGTAGATGCAGATGGTCTCTAGGGAGTTCTATAGCAAAACCCCCAATGCAGTGTCCTTGGCTTGCCACCTCTGCCCGCCAAGTACCCCAATGCTATCCCCACTAATGCCTTCTGGGAATTTCCAGAGGACAGCTGTGGATCCATAAATGTAGCTTTAAAAAATGTATTATAAAAATTCGACCCTCACACTTCCTCTCACCATTCTCATCACCAGGAGACTCCCAGTAAGGCCAAAGTCCCTAAAGTTCCTCAGCTCCTTAAGCAGCACTGCCTGGAGGCCAGGGATTTCCGGGCTGAAATCTCCCACCCTCACAATAAAATCAGGCAAATCTGCATGACTTTCTTGTCCCAAAGTAAAGAAAAAGTCAGGGTCTCACTTGTAGTTTTCTCTGAGTGTGTGTCAGATGCTGTGAGTGTGTCTCCAGGACACAGGAGAGTGCCTAATTGTAACAGCCCACACTGCCTGGACACATTGCGACTTCTTTTCCTGCTGCTACCTGCTCCGGTCACTTGCCTGCTAGTGACACACTCTTAGATGTGTTTCTCAGTATTGCCTCATTATAAACAAGCTCGTCACAAGACCTTGATAAAACCTTACTGCTGATACTCAAGGGAAGACGGTCCACAATGGGGACCACATTTGGGAGTTAGCAGTTCATAATGGGGACCACATCTGGAAGTTAGGCTCCTTTCCTTCAGAAAGAAATCTTGGTTCTAGTCTTCGGGAACGTTGACATTATCAAAATGAAATGCTGACATTATTTGCCACATGATTTAAAGCACAGCATAGATTGAGGGTGGGTAGGGGACAGACAGGGCTATAGGCACAAAAAACTACAGATCTCTGAGTTCAGAACATCTTCAGAGATATTTTTCTTGTTCTTTAAGGGTGCCTAAATTTATCATAAAAATTAAGCTTCCTTCTGGCATTCTGGTCTCTTTTCTTTTTTTTTTTCCTTTTTCCCTTGTAGAAGTCTGGTTCAGAATACAGATTATATCAAACTAGTAGCTTAAGAGGGAGAGTCAGCTGGTTATTTAAATGATGAAGGTTTTGAGATGGCCCAACACTTGGGGAAGATAAGGGCTTATCTGGGTTTTTAGAACCAAAATAACTAACCTATAGCACAACCACTTAATTTACATCAGGATAATAACAATTAACCTTGTAGATGTTATTTCAAGCAAATTCTTCTAGAATGCTTTTTTGAGTATTTAGACTATATTCATAGGTTGGAAACTACTTGAGCAGATTTTCTGTATCGCTGGCTTCTACCACAAGATCTTTGCACAAGGCCTGAAAAGCTGTCAACCAACCACCTCCCTTCTGAGCCCTGGGTGAAACCAAGTCCCTTTGTAGAAGCAAATAGCTTGGAGAAGAAAACTCTGAACCTTCAGCCTCTCTGAGAGGCAGGAGATAGCATGCTATTTTTGCTAGCACTCAGGCATTAGGCTGGCCTGCCCTCAGGGTCCTCAACTGCAGCCATTAAGAATTCTCCTTGTGCGCATGTGCTTGTAGTACTCAGACATTTACACTGGCATTTACAGGGTCCTGACAGAGTATGTTATCAGCTGTTATAGCTATGCAGAGTTCTCCCTGTGTGCATGCACTATATCCCCCTATAAAATGTAGGCTCCTTCTGCCTGCCTGCCTGCCTGCCTGCCTGCCTGCCTGCCTCCCTCCCTCCCTCCCTCCCTCCCTCCCTCCCTCCCTCCCTCCCACTCTCTCTCTCTCTCTCTCTCTCTCTCTCTCTCTCTCTCTCTCTCTCTCTCCCCTCCCTCCCTCCCCTCTCTGTCCCCTCTCTCGGCTTTCATCCCAGAGGCTGCCTCTGCACTCCCCCCACTAAACCTCCCATTTGAGTTCTGTTGTATGGTGTTACTTTCTTCCCCGCTGCCAACAAACACCTATTTCCCCTTTCTTTGCAATATCTCAGATTTTAGCTGTAGAAGCAGACTCTAGAGGTAAAGCTATAGGTCTGATGTAAGTTACAGTGGGACTTCAAGTGGGGAAGGCTGACTTCTCAAGGTGGTGGCCGTGTGGGGATGATTCAGGGGAAATGGATGGGGAGGACATGGTAAGGCAGGTCTCTTCCAAGGCCATAGGAAGGTGAGTTAGAGGACAGGTGGTCCTAGACTGTTCAAGGTAGGCATTGGGGGAGGTGTCTGTGAACTTAGGGGAATGACAAAAGTCTGTCCTAAAGAATTAACTTAATAACAGGGGTACCGACATTGGGTAGAGAATGTAGGGAGAGTTTCAGGTGGGCTCAAGCATTTGTGGGGCAGAGAGGAGCAAGTCTGGGTATAGGGAGAGATCTGAGCAGCCATGAGAAAGAACAACTCAGGCAGAGATTGTTCTTTTGGGTGGAAGGGCTATAACTATGTGGCAAGCATTGGTTTCCAGGGACTCTAGAGCATCTCTTGAGACTTGGATGGAAACAAGGTGGAGGCGTGATATCACAGGAACATACAGGCTTTATCTGATTGCTGTGAGCCAGAAGGGAAGCAGATACAGCTGGAAGGCTATAGGACATCTGAGGCTGGACATCTGAGTAAAGGATAACCCACTCAGGCGGAGATGTGGGTGAGTGCGGACACTGGTACTCTTCACAGTTGGAGTTCCCCAGATAGCTCAACACACCTAAAATGATTAAAAGGGCCCCGTGCAGAGGAAAAGCACATTGAGCTCTTCAATTAGAAACCATAAAATATCTGATGTTGATATCGGGATTTTTTTAACCAAACCAGGAAAAACAACTTCTAGGATCGGTGGCTCTTAAAATTGTGTGTGCACAAGAAAGGAAAGCCTGTAAGGAAGGTGGATTCCCAGGTCCCAGCTCTACAACTTTAGATGCTCGGCCTCTCAGGAGGACCTGGGCATTGACCCTCACTACTGCTTGGAATGGCAGCGGTTGGCAGGCCTTACCGCCCACCCAGCGGCAGCCAATCTCCTTAGAGAGATGGATGAGCCCATGGAGCCTGATAAGTGCCACCCAGGGGCACGTCATAGCCTGCCTTCCAAAGGAGAAAAGCATGTATTGACAATGAACTCTGTACTGAAAAACAGTCAGACCTGGTGTCATTTGGTTCCCAGACAATGGAGGATTGGCACCTGATAAGCAGGAGGCCCGGGCTGGAGTGGGCTGGGGACATGCTTCCGTTGCCTGATCTTTTCTTTGTGAAAGGGTCTGCCTTCTCAGTGGCTAGACCACAGTGAGCTGCTCTGTTGTGCTGGGAGCCTCCTGGGGGAGGCTGAGCTCTGCCAATCCCCTCCCCCCTCCCTGGCCTGCCCCTGGCTCAGCTCCTGATTAATTCAGGGGATCCAGGGTGGTTAACCCTTAATTTGATGGCTCCAGAGGGGAGTGGAGATTGCTGGTAATTCATCACCCTTGGTTTATTTTATTTTATTTTATTTTTTAAAAATAGAAACATCTTCTAAGGCAACAAGTAAAAATTCACTTTTAAAACCCACATTTAATATACATTAGACAGAGCATTCTCTCCTTACATGACTGTGTCCTCCCAACATAACAGTTACTACTCATTCATCTCTTTTAACAAAGTTCAAATATATAACATGAAAAATAGGACTACAATTACAGCCAAAGTTCCCAAAAATGGGCCCAGACCTCATATCTGCTTCGTGTTCCCTCTGGAGAAAACAGTCTTTCTTCTACCAAAGATAAGATTTTTTATTGGGATAGTTTAACTAAGCTGCTGAGATCTCCTTAACGAGATTATGTAAATGTATGCCAAGGATATAAACCACATTTTCTCCAAGAGTGGAACACTTCAAATATCATTTAATAAAACAGGACCGTGGTAGGAACACCTCTATAAATGGCAAAGGGAGAAGGCTGAGCTGTACACATCTGATCAAATTTCACCTGATTCAGTTACTTTATTAAAGTCTCCTAGAGAAGGACAGAGGACCATTGTGCCACAGGAGAGGGCAACTTTCTCATTCCCTGTCACTTGATGTGGAGGATGGCATCACCCTTCCTGGCCCCCCAGAACCCCTTGTGGCTTAGCGCCACTGACAGGGCAGAGCGGCAGTTCTCAATATAACAGGCTGCAATTGTGTCTTCTAACGGTGTCAGGAAACAAAGATGACTCGGAACAAGTCTCACGCCAGGCAAGGAATAAACACAGGCTCCTACTTCCTTCTCCTGCTCCACTTCCCAGAAAGAAATGCTGTGGTATGAGATACACTGTCTTTGGAACCCATAGGATCATAACTTATTAGGAAAGTTCTAACACAAATCGACGTTTGGCTAGAAACCAAAATGCACGGGTGTGTTTCCAGACTTTGCTTAATACCCTTGTGCATTTTTACATCAGTTTCCCGAGTTGGACAGCCAGTCAGTCAGGTTCCAAGCCTCCTATTTTTCTCTCAAGTTTGCTAGCAGAATTTTATATGGATGCTCTAAACGATACCAAATCCAACAAATGTTTAAAGCCAGCTGTGAAGCATGAAACCAAGTGCTCCCCTGCACGAAGATGGCAGTCCCAGCCAAGAGGAAACAGGAAGGTGGCCCCACAAAGGGGTGTGCTGATTCACCCTAAAGAACTATGGGGTAATCATCGCTGTGATCACTGTGAAGGGAGGAAAACTTGGAGAAATGTATTAGGAGTCAACCCCTCTCCTCCTCAGCTACAGGGGCTGAAGAATTAAAAGTTGCCCACACACCCGACAGCCACCCTGATCAGCAGTGAAGGGCAGTCTCCTGAGGTGGAGCAGGTTTCAATTCTCTTTTTAAGGGAAAACAAATAATATTATTTCATTAAAACTGTTTTGATGATTAAAATTGTTTAAAGCAAATAGACAGGCCATATACATTTTAGAAAATAATTTTAAACTCCAGTAGTCCATGATCCTTAAAGATCAAACCTAAGAGTGATCACATGTCCGTTGCTTTCCCTGCCATTCAGAATGTTATTGTCAAAGGACATTTTCCCCTCTTTTTCCCCCTAAACGTGTACATCACGTGTGTGTGTGTGTGTGTGTGTGTGTGTGTGTGTGTATATACAAGCACGAACACGTATACACACACATGTCTGCCTGCCTCCGTGTCTGTGTACATACATAAACGAATTGATCAAACTTAGGACTTTTAACTTTCCAGAGAGCCACGCGCTGACAAGGGTCATTATCCATTCAGCAGATGCAATTCCAACACTCGCAGGCCTTCCTTGCATGCCGCCAGCTCATCTGCTGCATTTGGTTTATTCAGCCATGATTAGAGAGAGTCATTTACAGTCACACATTTGGAAACTCCTTAACAAGCTTCTAGCAGTTTCTGAAGCTGTTTAAATAGATGAGGGTGTAGTGTCAGCAGCGCCAGCACTTTCCTCAGGCCTGCTGGTTCCCGTTGCTATTTCTATGTCTTTATCAGGGTTTCCATTTTACAGAAAGGCTTAAAACAAGGCTCGGGGCGCAGAGATGCATGGCCCAGAGCCGAAGGGAGTTATCACTTTGGGAAGATCGATTCTAAAAATTAAAATAGAAGCTACATTCTCTAACCTGAAAGCGCCTGTAAAAAAGAGAACCCCCTCCTTTGATTTTCAAGAACACTTTCTGAAGTAATTGGCGCAAAGATGGCGCTAGTGCAGACTGCTGCAAGTGTGCTCTTGGCAATAACATCATACACACTGGCAAAACCTTAATATGCTCAAGATGCCAAATACAAACTGACACCAGGAACTCAAGTGCGGGGACAAACAGGGAAAATGGAAAGCATCTCAATTTAATATAAGCTTACAAAGAGAGGGGGCAGTTCTTACTGCTCACCGGTTAGCATACAAGGCAACCGCCCTCTGAGTGAATACAGAGCATACATAAGATGGTAGATATCAATGGGGAGTTTCTCGGGAGTCCTTCTTCTGCTATGTAATACCACAACTGTAATGCCTAAGAAAGCAGACATTATTGCAGTCAGGGAGATCAGGGTGAGGCCTATCTAAGAGAGGAGAGCTTGAACTTAAAGAATTTGACCTGTGGGACAGAACTTCTATAGGGCATTATCAGAGGAATGGCTTCCCCCTTCCAGTGACTGGGCTTTCTGCTCTTTAAAAAGTCACTGTGAATCCAGTAACCCAAGGGCAGGGAAAGGGATCATGTGAGATACCTGTCCTGTGTGGAATGAAGAAGGGAGAATTTGTAAACTTGTGGCACACTGAAGATGTGGGGAAAGTGTTCAAATTTCCCTACTGAATCACATATAAAATGAAAACTTGTTTTAAAAAGAATTCCTTCCTCAAGTCATGATCTGCTTTGCTATTTTATGGTGAACATTCAAGGATTTGGAGATTTTCTGCATCTTTCTCCATCCACTTTTCAAATTTATCCCTGATTGTGACCAGCACATTCTTCCCCCCCCTGAAACTGAAAATATGACTCCATTTTCACAGTCTTGCTAAGTGAGATTTCTCTGGCAACCCCCCGGAGTTCAAACGTGCTGTCCTTCTTTTTTTTCTTGGGGAACGTTTGAAGTCCCCTTTAAAAATAATGCCTTGAGGATATTTTTCCCTAATACCATTTAGAGAAACTTGAAAGCATATGGCCCTTGAAGCGCAGAGGGTTCTAATGAAGCAATCAGCAACAGTGCTCATATGCAGGCTTCACCACAAGCGGGCGAGTGTTCACACCCAGCTCAGATCAGCCTTCTGCGTGAAGAGCAGGTCTGCAGAAACCCCGTATCAAGGCATAGTGAGCCTGGGTAGCAAGTGGTGATGGTCAGCCTTTGAAGGATGGAAGTCGATGGAAAGGTTGTGTCAGATCACAACTGTCAGTGGCCAGACAAACCAGTCTTGTAAACTTGTAAGATACAGCAGAGCAAGTATTCCCCTGTAGTGTAGTCCCTACCAATGGTGTGGGAAGGGGAAGAGAAAATTTCTTTGTACGGCTCTATTTGATGTAGTCCCCAGAAGCCCTCCCATTACCTCAGGTGGTTCTCTACACGGCCAGGAAAGACTAAATAAAACAAAAACATGGGATATTAATGCACTTCCCTCAGATCAGGGTGGAATATGCTGCTCTCCTGCAGTTTTTCAATGGCTCTTCCAAATCTATTATAATTAAAAACACAGTTCTTTGGGTACAGTGTCATTACTGTCAAAGTACCACGTCTTTTGCTGTTTCCTTGGAATTTTAGCAAAAAAAAGATTCTTTTGATTATTGGAGCCTATGATGGTGGAGAAAGAAGGCAAGTGGATTCAGCTCCTATTTCCTTAGTTCTGCTTTAGTCTAGGCAGGCGTGGCCCCCAAAGGAGAGGCTCTAAGAGGCGCTGGACCTCACTCTTCTGCAATGTCTTCTTTTCCATTAGCAATTTTTGGAGGGAGATATGAGGTCAGTGGGTGTTTGGCAGGTGTGTGAATTACTTAGATTTAAAGGGGGAATGCCTTACACTTTCCTGGTTTCTATGTGGTCAGATAATGCTTTTCACGTGTTGGATGTTATATTCTCCATTCAAGCCACATACTTTCATTCATTCATTCATTCATTCATTAATTCGAAACTATCACAGAGATTAATCCACTGACTGACACTGCCCTAGGTTCTTGTGATACAGTGTCGTGAAGGGCTGACCATGGGGAGTGATGAAATCTGTTGCATGTTCCTGGCTAGTTTACATGGCTGTTCTGTAGATCTGTTAAACCATGAAGGACAGGTAGAATACTACCGTAGAGGTTCAGGCAAGGGAGAAGATTGTAGCTCAGGAGGAGATGGTGCCTCTTTACTGGGTTTTGGATAAACTCTGAAGGCAGAGTTGACAGCTTGAATACCATTTGAGTTTCTAATGTATTCTATGGTGTCTGAAGCAGGGCAGTACTAAGTAGTAGGCCTGTGTGTTTGTCCGGAGCCTCAGGATGGAGGGTAGTGCCACTTGCAGAGGTAGTAAGGACTGGTGGAGGAAACAAATGTCTTGAGGATGGCTTTTATTTGGGCTATGTTACATTTGAGAAACTGTCAGCATTCAAATGAAGATGATTCAATTGGGCATCCCATTTAAATGTACTTCTTGTATGTCAACATTTTGTTTTGTTCAAAAGCTTCTATAATGCTAAAATGGAGACCTTCTAGAAATTTTATACATAACCATTATGATAAATGCCCCTGGGGAAAAGAGGGGAATTATGCTCTATATATTGCAAGGCCTGATTACTTTTTCAGTCTATGTCTGATATGACAAGGAGGAGGTTTCTGATAATATATACTTGTTAGTCAGACTGAAGACAAGCCCAGCAAGTCAGGCAAGTCTATCAGTGGACCCCAGTAAGGAGGTCCACACAGCCCCAGGACCTTTTGTCACTCAGAAAGAAACATATTTCCTAAGACATTCTCCTTCCCATGTGTGGGAACTGACTTCAATACCTAGAAACTGCATCCCAGGCTCTTGTCAACCCCAGATATAATGACATGGCTGGCACTCTGTTTAAGAAGGTTTGACTTGGATGCTTTAAGAAGGTCAACAGTTTTCTTAATTCCTGCCACTTTTCATTTATGCCCAGGTTCTTAAATTTATCTGAGGAAGACAATAGACTGCTTTCTGGCAGAGGGTGCTGGCTAATATTTGGAGTGCTGGTCTACCTGGCAAAGGTTCCTCTTTAGGAATCTGTGTGCAGAGTGCACCTTCCCAAAGCAGTGACCTTCTCCCAGGATACTGGGGCACTGACACTTGTGTTTAGTTTCCTTAATGCTGCTACAGCAGTGAGGAGCGCTTAGGTGGTAATTTATTTATATGAAAGTATAATAAAGCCTGGGCAACTTGAATGCCGCGCAGAAAAGTGGGAGGTGAACTCTACTAAGGCAGGCAATCTCAACTTAGCAGTGAGCAGTATGACAATCTTATGTTTTATCCACCCTTGGAAGCAATTTTGTCATTTTTAATTGACCGATTTTCCCTTGTTTGCTTAACGTTTATTAATTGATTGTTATGCTCATGCAATTAATTCAAAAGCTGGCAAGTTTAATGCAGGGAAATTAATTTTCTTTTACTAACATGCCACTTAAAATACATTTTTTTTGGAAGCCAGGGTTACCAGGAAATTACCTTCAAATTAATCAACAAGGAAATTAGATGGTAGTGTCCCTTGACATCTGTCAATCCAAAAGATGTTAGTTTCTTTCTTTTGTTTGCATGAGCTTTTCTGCTGAGTAAGGAATAAGAGGAACCCTAGATTTTGAAGTGCAACCACCCTGCATCTTAATAGGTAGAGGAGGGAGGCAGTCATTAAAAATACGCTTAAATGATTCTTATTTTTCACTAAGAGAAACTGAAGGGGTCAATGATACAAAAGAGAACCTGAAGATTAAGCCCATGGCCTTTCCCTAAATAGCTCCTCCGCCACTTTTCTCTATTTGACTCCTTACCAGGGATGACGCTCAGCTGGGCCCCATTGCAGCAGACTTTCCAGGTAGATGGACATGCCAGCCTAATACTGAATGACACCTCTGGTACAGGAGGATGCCAGGCATAGTATAGGGAAGAGGGGAGCCAGCCCAGGAGCACTGCATGGATTTCCATGGGGGAGGCAGCATTAGCATGGAAGTTATATGGTAACTAGGACTCATAGGTATTTAGGCTGGAGAATTACCTATAAGCAAGCACAGAGATAAATGAATTTTGTGCTAAGTACCTGGGAATGCACGGACCAGAGTGGCATAGTTGGGGGATGCTGGGAAGCGCAGTGCTGGCTAGGACACAGAGTGATAAATTCTATACAAAGGCATTGTGACTTTGTTTTGGAGACAAAAGGGAACCACTGAGGAGTGGAAGGAAGGATTACATGAGTTGACCCCAGAAAGAAACCCCTGAAGGCTTGCATGAGTTCCATCAACTAGTGTTTCCCTCTGTCAGGTACTGTGTTAGGTGCTGAAGTCATCATAATTACTAAGGAGTCCACAATCCATCCATCTTTACCTACTTCAAGAACAACGAGGGACAGAATGGAAAAGTGAGTAAAAGGAATGCCCAAGAAAGAGCCTGACCTGGTAAGGGTAAAGAATGAATATGGGTAGGACTACTGTTCAACTATGCAGACTTAAACCTTGGATCACTTAGGCGTTTGTTGTTGTGATAAAATACCCTGACAAAAGCAACTAACAATTCTAGGTTGTGGTCATCATTAAGGGGAAGCCAAGGCAAGAAACTGAAACAGGTAGTTCCATCCACGGTCAAGAATATAGAGAACAAATTCTCTATACTTAGAGTCTAGACCCAAACTCGGAGAATGATACTACTCACTTTCAAGGTGGGTCTTCCCTAGATTAACCCAATTAAGGAAAAATTCCATATAGGCATATCTACAGAACAATCTAGTCTTGGTATCACACCTCCACCCCTTCTTAACCTGACACACAAACCTCTTACCTCTTGTCTCCAAAGTCTCATGTTTATCTCATAATGTAAAATATAGTCCAAACAAGCCCTCCAGTCTTAAAAATTCCAACATTTTAGGTGGTGCTGACACACATCTTTAATCCCAGCACTTGGGAGACAGAGACAGGTGGATCTCTATGAGTTTGAGGCCAGTCTGGTTTACAGAGTAAATTCCAGGATAGTCAGGGATGTTACACAGAGAAACCCTGTCTAAAAGAAAAATCCAACATTTTAAAAGTCAAAATTCTCTTAACTATAAGTTCCTAGAAAATAAAAACAAGTTCCAACATATTGACACAGAGTAAACATTCATATTTCAAAAGAGAAGAAGCAGGAAATCACCAAATCATGCAGCTCCATGCCAGCATCTAGGACTCATAATAATATCATCTGGGCTCCAAAGGACAGAGGCATTGATGTCCCTCCAGCTCTGCCACCTGTGGCACACACAACTTCCTTCATAGACTTAGACTCCCATCCATCACACTTGCAGTTACTGGCAGATGTCCCATGGTTCTGGCATCTCTAACATCATGGGATCTCCAAGGCAAGTGAGGCTTCACCTTCACAGTTTCATACAATGGCCTGGTCAAGGCCTCCCCTGCATGGACTCTGACCCTGGTACATGGCTCCTGGCCTCAGCTGCTCTACAGGGTACCCTCTAACTTTCATCCTTCATGCCTTCAAATCCAATACTATGTGGATGGTGCTTACATTGCCAAGTTCTGCTGCCAGCTTGAGTTGTAGGAGACCCACTTGGACCGTGGCCATGTCTGCTTTTTGTGTGCTGACCCCAGGGAAACATTTTCCTAAACAGTCGCTTCTGAGGAGCAGAAGAACCCTTTTCGCTAGGCATCCCCACAAGATGCAGCCTACAAAGTACGAGTGTGTCTGTTTGGGACACCCTTACGTTAGTTCCAGTGCTGCACACGAGATGTCACTTCCGTGGCACTGATCTCTTTACTAATTAATCTCTGCTTTCTTATCCACAGTCTGAACATGTTTCCATTCTGAAATTTCCTCTGACAAACAAACCGGTCCATCATCTCCCAGTCCAACTTCACTTAGGTTTTCAGGACATGGGCAGAATGAAGCCAGAAAGGGAACTAGGGACAGACAGGTACTGAGGAAGTGCTGCTGTCGTGATAACCACGTAGTGATCACATGTTAGGCTGTAAAGGTTATTTTTTTTGTTGCTGGAAACAGAACTTAATCTTACCTTTGGAGATAAGAATGCTGAGAGACTGCAGAAAGTGGAAGCCAGGTTCATGAGGTTTCAGAGTGGAGTAAGGAGAGGAGCCATTCATTCCCTTTCTGTTGCTGTGATAGAACACCCCTGACAACCACACCTTGGGGAGAAAGAGCTCACTCTGGCAACAGTTCCAGGCCACAGTTCATCACAGTGGAAAAGTCACAGTGGCAGGGGCTAGAGACATCTGCTCATATCACACCCACAGTCAGCGGCAGAAAGAAGTCAATGAAGGCAGGCTTAGCACTAGGCCCGATCTCTCTCCTCTTAGATAGCTGAGGGAACCGAACCAGGACATAGCACCACCCACTTTTGGGCTGGGTTTCCCCACAGCAGTTGGGGCAATGAAGACAATTCCTCATAGACATGTGCACAGGCTAACCTGATCTAGATGGTATCTCATTGAGACTCTTCCCGTAAGTTTATCCTAGGTTGTGTCAAGTTGACCAAACAGGACTATTGCATGGCTGGAAGAAATGAGGAGGACAATATGAAAATTGAATAAAATAAAGAGTTAGAAATAGTAAATAAAATCTAAACTGAAATGAAGCTGGAAGTTAAAAATTCAGTAATTCTAATAAAAAGCCAAGAGGACAGCTCACCAACAGAATGGAGCATGTAGAAGACAGAGTAGAAAGGTTTGAAGATGAAGTAGAGGAATTGGGTTATTCAGTAAAAGAAAGTGGTAAAATTCAAGAAACCTATGTGAATTAAATACAAGAACTTTGAGACACCACAAAAATGTCAAATCTATAAATTGTGGGCATAGCAAGATAAGAATTCCAAGTCAAAGGCATTTAAAACAAACAAAAATGTCTGTTGACATTACGCTCATTTTCAACAACCTCATTTTAATACAGACTGTTGAGATCTCACATACAGACTTCTTGATGGAGGTCTTTTATCTCGGTTTTCATTTTGGTGCTGGGGTTGGACCCAGGGCCTTGCATAGACTGAGTATCTACTCTATACTGAGTTATCCCCATCTTCAGATCCTAATTTCCACCATGATAATCTTGCCTTTTGCTACTAGACTGCTGGAGTTTTAAAGTATCTATTTATCTATTTTATTTATTTATTTATTAATTTTCCTAAGCAAAACAGGACAGGAGTCATAATGATCCACTTCCCTTGTGTAACACTGGGAGCAACCATGTGACCTTGGTAAGCCTCACTTTCCTGTGTGCCACCTTTTCATCCCATCTTTAGAATTGCCGAAAGAACCAAAAGAGGCGATGGCATCTGATAACTCCTTAAGAGCACAGCACCATGCGGTATAAGGTGTTACCGACAATCTCACTGTGAGAAACATCTTGATCACTTTCAGAATGTAATCCAGATCACTGAGCTTGTCATGGGAAGCCTCCAACTTCCCAGCGTGTTCATCTTCCATGCTTCCCTCCCGAGTCTGCCTGTGTCCTCCTCCATCCCATCCCCATTCCCTTGTTTATTCTACCTTTCAGGCCAGGGCACCTTCATTATTCCTTTCCCTTGGCAGAAATAACATGTATTCATTAAGTTCTATCAAATCCCCTTTCCCCTGGGCCACTCAAGCCCAACGCTATCCTCTCCCCATTGCATTCCTCTCTCTCAGTGAATCAGTGCCAGTCACCTTCTCAGGGGCTGCTTTTCCCTTTGTCTTCCCCCTAGGGGCACAAAGTACATCTGGTGTCCCTGTCTGTCTCACCAGCTTAAGACTACAAGCGGGAGGCTGGCTGCTGCTGAGATGCTCTGGTTCTACTGCAGGGGACTTCACAAGTTCTTAATTTTATTTCTTCCCATCCTCACTCCAGCCTCCGAGACAACGAGCCTGGATATCAGTACCTCCATTCCAGAAATAAGAATCTGGAGGCTAAGAGACGGAGCGATGGGTTGTGATTGCACGGTTGAAATATGGGTCAGACATCCCTCCAGTTTAGTGCTCTTCCAGTTTAGTGCTCCAGTTTACTGTCTGCTTTTGCCTCTTGTCATGCAGCTTTCCTATTTTGATCCGTCCATGCAGTTTAAAACTGTTTGGCCACCCCTTGCATTCAGACACTTTTCAAGATAGATTTCTCTTTAAACATTTATATTACTAAGATTCTTCTTGGCAATTAGCTATTCTTTGAACACAGCTGAGTACTCTAAGAAGCCAAGCTATCAGAACTACAGAAAATATCAGGCAATAGATCATATAAAAGGTATATTTGGCTTACTTTGGGCACCGAAGAGAGTACTGTTACCATGTCTACTTCTTGGCACCTAGTGTCTCCACAGTGTTATTTAAATACTCTGGTAAGTGATTACTCCATCTCAAGAACAAAGAGGACTAGATATGGGCTTAGATTTGGGCTTCAATCACTAATCAACAAAATACCAAATTCAGATCTGAATAATATGAACAATAGCTAGGTAATCTCCATGAAGAGCTACTCAATTTCTAACCAAAGTAAGTAGCAATGGGAAGGAACCTTAAGGAGCTCATGGTGGCCTATAGCATAGTCGATTTACATTAACTTTGACTCATTGTCAAATCCTTCACTAATCCTTCATCCTGAGCGCACACAGACTGTACTGTGGCACACAGCCATGGTGGAAACTTCTATCTGTTCATTCTCTTACTTCATCAGCATGCTTTCTACCTTTGCTGTCTTCAGAGATGGACCCTCCAACAGATTTTATTACTGATTTTTTCTTCATATGCAAAAATAAATGATCCAAGGCAAAAAACATCATGAAGAAGAGATAAATTTCTATTGCCAAACATATGTTAATTCATTACCTTCCAAAGCCTCTGAAATCCTAGGACTTTATAGTTAGAATCTAATAAAGACAATATTGGATGGTCACTACACAGTCACTTTGAGTTCACAGAATATTTTCACTCTAATGTTATACATTGTGGAAACTCTGTGATGTTTACAGCAATAGAGTCAGACTAAATGAGTCCCTAAGGCCAAAGACATACCAAGGGAAACTGGGACTCAAATCTAACTTGTTACTAGCAAGACCAGGCTAGCTATCATGACAATGAAAAAAATTTCTTAATTATTCAACATATGCACAAAAGTTACACTACCCACAGGAATTATGTATTGTAATCATTAATTTCAGCTTTTAATTTACAGGGAGTTTGTTAATTTCTTTGGTGGCTCTAGGTGGGGTGAAGCAGTTAATATTCACACTGCCATCAGCTATTGAGTTCAAGTTACAAGGATATGTGTGAATCAACTTTGGTTCAAATATTTTGCTACCCAATTAATGGTCAATTTTTATGCAACTCACCAAGTGACCCTGTGGTCATCTTAATTGGTCATAAATATGCCTACTGAATTGTCTAGTTATTTCCGAAAGACATATGACCATGCTTCTCTTTGTCCATAGACAGAATTTATATCTTTGCCCTGACCCCCAGAAGACAACCCAAAGGGTTCTGGAAGTTCACTAGCATTTCAATTCTCTTAATCATTCTAATTTTCTAAATGGCATGTTCAGATTTCAACTTGGTCACTGGAACTAACAGATTGAGCTGAGTTGGAGATGGCCTGTGTGCCATAGCCTTCTGTGCAGCCTGGGGCTCAGTGTGAAACAAGTTCTCTATGAATGGATCTAATCTTAGAGTCTTTCAAAACTCATCATTTTCCCTTACAAAGCAGGATCCATGGCAGGACCTTGTGGCTGTTTTCATTGTCACCACTTGCTTTCTTCATGCTGTATCCATGGAGCAGGACCTAACGATCTAGGAGGGAGACTGATCTCCAATACTATGGTCAGTGACAAGTGACTCATGGGGAAAGTCTTCTTCAGGGATGGAGAGATGTCCTCTGAATGTGGCACTCTGCCTGTGTTGTCTAGTTCTTCCCCACCAGTGACTATAGCTTCCCCATGTAGCCAACTCTTTGTGCTCGCATGATTTCTTCAGCAAGACACGGCATGGTGATCTCAGTGAGGCAAGTTCATGTTTCAAAGAGGTTCCCAGTGGCTCATTCTGTCAGCTCTACCTCACATTAGTCAGACAACACAACCTCTGTAGACCTCCCATCTCTCCATTTCTATGATGTTATAGGGGAATAGGGAAAAGAATATATGAGATATCAGAAGAAGCTGTGGTATTTGTCTTTCGGGCAAAAAAAGGGGGGGGATGCGGCTGATGCTTAGTAATTTTCTGAAATGGATATTCTATTTGTGTCTCTGTCTTTTATAAATTCAGTGGGATGGGATGGAGGATACGGATTCCAGAACTGACACAAGGTGTTGCTAACCTACACGTCTACTCAGCCATGACTTTCCTCTGCCACTTTCACTTCCATGAAGCCAGCATTTTGGGCTTGGCCCTAGCCCCTATCCAAGCATACCAGAGTTGGGAGGGAGCTGGGCAAGAACGAAATGAACGCTTTTGTGGTTTATCTGATAGGTGGAATATGACTTTAATGCTATCTTTTCCCTATGTTTCCCTCCTTTTTTTCTGCAAAGACCACCCCCCAGTGCACTCTATCTCCACTGGTATTTATGAACACAAATTACACTCTGTGCCATTCCTCTCTACTCTCTGCCCCTTTCCTTAGCACTCACTTTGAAGGAACAGCAGGAGAATTCTTCCAGTATGGGATGGAGATGCTTGCATGAAGTACGTGCTGCCATGGCTTTTCTCTAGTCTAAATGTGTCCTGAGATGCCCTTGAGTCAGTGTCCTCCAATTCCTATAATTTCTACACAGGTTCAGGAACCAGCTTCTCCAGGATAACTGACTTTCCTTTTAACAAATATCTGAATGGAGGGCTGGTTTAGCCCAACCCTTGGGAACCTCCTCTGTCTGAGAGTCCATTTACCCTAGGTATGTGACACTGAGGTCAAGCCTCTCTGAAGTGCTCATCAGCTTTCCCCTACTAGAGCACACATATGAGGTTCAGTTTATACAGCAGCAGGGTTATTCTGGCTCTCAGTTATAGGGTTTCCATTCCAGTCCAATCCAGGAGTGTCTGGCTCTGTTGCTTTGGGACTGTCTTGGCACAATCTGGTGGGATTGCATGACAAGAAATAAAAGAATAAGGGGGGTCCCAAGGTCACACAATGCTCTCCATGGCTATGCCATCAATAACCTAAAGCCACCCACTAGGCTCCACCCTTTAAAAAGTTCAGCTGTGTCTCAGCAGTATTATCCTGAGAACTAAGCCTTTAACATGCCAGCCTTTGGGTCCCATTTAAGATCCAGACAGCAGCACCTAGGAATGGAAATCTTTTTCCTGATTCATGGACATCTGATGGTGGCAGAGTGGAAGATGAGAGGGAACAATTTTGGGAAGGGACAATAAACCATTTCTCCCTCCCCCCAGGAATATTCTCATTGTGTTGCTGTTGTAGTTGACTGAAGCCAGATCAAGGACCCTATTGATGTTGCTGGATATATGCTTCCTTGCTTTGTGGGCATTGGCTGCAGGATCTGACAAAAGAAGTAACTAAATGATCCCTACTGTTTGTATTCTCACAGCCATGAGAGTATTGGCTATCCCTCCATTTCTTCTTCCCACTCTGCTGTTGGCTTTGGAAGGTACATTACTTACAGTTACTGCAGAATCAATCTGAACTGGCCAAAATCAGTGATGGAATTTATAGCATAATAAATTCCCTGCCACACCAATATAGTCACGCATGAAAGGCTTGGGGGGTGCTCTTTCGAACAATCTTTCTACATCATGGAGAAGTACAAGCCTGATAGCAACAGAGCTGATTTTCCCTAAGGCAGATATTATTGCAGAAAAGAAATCAATATTATTGATGAAGAAAAAAATCTTAGCATATTGGAATTCGGAAGGGAAATGATACACATCTTCATTATTGTATCAGTGTGGTTAAGCTCCATTTATAGTCTACTCTCTTTGTAGAGGGTTTTTTTTTGGTAAAAACTATGTTAGTGTGCATTGAGAAGTATTACAAACTTTTTTATATGAAAACCCAGTCCTACCCAAGTTGACTCCTAGATCAGGCAGAATCAGAAGTACACTCAAACGACCAGATATATTGCAGGTTCAATGATGTCCCTTTTAAAAACCCTGTAAGCGGGCTGAAGACATGGCTCAGTGGTTAAGAGCACCTGTTGCTCTTTAGAGGACCTGGGTTCAGTTCCTAGTACACACATCATGACCACTGAAATCCAGTTCCAGGGAATCTGATGCCGTCTTCTGACCTTTATAGGTACTAGGCATGCATATGATATATATATATGCACATATATGCAAAACATACTTATACATAAGTAGCTATAAAAAAGTATCCAACTCTAAGAATTACAAGAGTGTACTGGTGTCAGTTCTTGTGTGCAAACCCTGCTTTACAGCAGTCTCATGCATAACAGAACTTGAGCACAAACTGCTGAAAACAAAATCAGAAAGACAGATGGTAGGCTGTCCTCCCCAAAACTCAATTTCATATTATGCATGTGATTGCTAATAGGCAGGCACTAAAAACCATTTTCCTTGACAGAGAAGGGCTGATAAATTGTAAACACGGAGTTACACTGTGGTCGTGCCAGGGATCCAAAGCTCATCTGTGAGTCTGGTCCCAGCAAAGTCGGCTTCTTACAACCATATCAAGATTTATGAATGCGACTGTCTATAAAGTGAGTGAGTGAAAATAACCCATAATGCTGTTTGCTTATTGTGTATCAGCTCTCTGTTGTTTTAATACATACAAAGAAACCACACACCCCAAACCCATTTGTGTCCTGTTCACTTTTCCAGTCTCTGACTATGGAAATGAGAAGGAGCCAAGAACTACTAGGGATGCAGTCCCCCTGCAGTCCTGGGAGCTGACTTATGATGAAATTTCTACTTGGAGGGGGTTTTTCATGGTTTGAGATTGTACTCTGAGTCAGATTAGCTTTGTGATAGGAGAAGAATCATTTGTGAGCAATTTCGAACACATTATCTGGAGAAGAAAAAAAATGTTTGAAAACGAAAAATAATAAAATCAGTCAGATAAAAGCAACTTAGTTGATGTGTAACATAAAGACAAAGCCTAAGGAGACACTGCAAGAATAGGGACAAACAGATCTCTTTAAGGAAACCCTTGGAAGTTAATTATTATTTTTTTCATGGAACGCCTAGTGTGGTAGTGCATGATGATACCTTGGCACTCAAGAAGTTGAGGCAGGAGGCTCATGGGTTCAACACCAGCTTCGATTACATTGTGAAACCCTATCTGAAAAAAGGTGATTATATATTCAATTCCAGAAAAGAAAATCCTATTTTCTGGGGAGGAGAATGAAAGGATAGCAATTTGCTCATATTGAAAATCTGATAGCCATATGTTATGTTTGCTTTTGAAAGACCCAACAATATTACTATTTGTAGGTATAAAGCTATTTTCTTTCACCAGTTGCTTTTCACCTGAGAGCAGTTTATTTGCCGATGAGTTGTAACTGATATGACATGCACAGATTTTATAGGGACAAGGGACTGGGTGTCAGATGACACAGTTGAAAGCCTGGGACTTTACTAAGCCTAAAGGCATCTCCTAGAGCTAGACCCAGAGCTCTGACTAGGGTCTAGCTATGACTTTATGCTCTGATTCATTTTGTAACCTAAGACTTCAGTGAGTAAGATTTTTCTGTTAATTTGCTTTTGCTTTGACTCTAGGAAGATCAAATTCCTCCTTTCAGAATGTCTAGTTATATGAACAATTTGAGGTTCAGAAAAATTCATGTACATGTATTGGTAGGATGGCAAAAAAGGACCAATGATGTGAGAAATTTCTAAAAGGAATTTCCCAGTGACTTACTTAAATCTACATACTTAGTCTCTTGTCCCATAGGCAAAGAAAAACCTTCATGGTTTCCTTGTTACAGAATTATGTCCGTCTCCCCCCACCTTTTTTATAATGAATCCAAGACACTTTGTTAACATGAGCTATACCTAATTTCCATTCTTGTTACTCTGAACACTGAATATGGAACTGTATGAAACCAAGGCTCCTAGTCCTGTCCACATTTGCTGAGTTCTTTGAGATGTCTGATTCATTTGCCAGAGCACCCCAGTTCTTTCTCCACAATGCCTTTGAATCTCTCAGAGCTTTGCCAGTACTCTCCCTCTGTGTCATGTTTCCTTGTCCAACATCTCTTCCCCGTGACCTTGTCCATGAAGAGCTGGCTAAAACGATGCTCTCTTTGAGATCTATTCTATTCCATTACTCACTTTATCCCGTTGCCCATCACGACACCTCTACAGTGGCGCGTGGCAGTTATATCATAATCCTTTCTTTGTGTATCTGTGTAAGTCTAGCCTCTGTTCTTTGGACCAAGGACTTGGTCTTATTCGTCAGTTGTCTTCCTGATGTCAGCACAGTCTGTACTACACACAAGAACACAATCAGTACTGACCACACGACTGAGCAAAATCAATTGCTAAATACTTTCAAAGTTGAAGGAGGGCAATGAGGCCATTCTTGGTTACACTGGGTTTTCCTTTGTTTTCTCTGGTTCTTAGAAAAGAATAATTTTCACAATGTTTTCAGTACGTACACGTAAAGCTTTGGCGGGCGGGGGCTACATCCTGGAACTAGCTGGAACAATTAAAATTAGTGATTTCATACCACTCTGCAAAGAGCTGAAGTAGATAAGCTCTGGGGTCAGCATATGCCTTGTTCAGCTTTCTTAAAGGCACGGGGAGTAATACAGCTTTCCATTTTATCTTTAGTGAAATGATGTTGCTGAAATATCACCTCATTTTTTATGCCAGGATGGTTTCTTCTTACCTCCATGATGTCAAAAGGGAATTACTCTTATTAGAATGACAGATTACTAATGATGCTATATGAAAGAAAGAAGAACTAGCGGAAATCATTGTAATCCAAACAGCCGGCATACCCCTTCTTGACGGAGCATCCCTGCTTGGTACTTTGAGCAGAGTCTCTGCAATATTGCCGCTGCGTGGAAGTTATTCTAAGCGGGAAGGAAATCAAAAGCAGGTGTCCATGAATTTTCCTTCCAGAGCACCCTGCTTTAAAAGGCTTTAGGACTGGATGGCATGATTAGGAGGTGTGATCACCGAATACAAAAGGGAGAGGAGTTGCTGGGGACTACAGTGTCTCACAGGCTCACTGCCATTAAGATTTTCTCAAATGGAAGGACCACCCCTGTGTGTGGGGAGGTCTCTCCAGACCTATCTGTTCGTTCTCTGGAAGAGTGACAGTGTAGTTGGTGTGTCTGAGTTCCACTCGCCCTTTCTCTTATTGAGTACCATCTGCCTATCCAGGTCTACTTTTGGGCATTGCTTCCAGTATGGTGGAACGACAGTCATCTTTGAATGCCCAAGGATCTGCAAGTGCCTGGCATCACTACTACTTTTGTACCTCAAGGTTCAAATCCACAGAAGTTAACATTCTTCCATTACATCCGGGTGTTTGGGATACAGTCACTAGGTCTTGGGTAAACTGTAATCTCTTCTAGATCTTTCTCTTGTATGAGAGAAAATATACCAGGGAAGATGGTAGTTTATTAATAATATAAGTCAAGGATATCAATGTTAGGCCCAGCATGGTGGTGGATGCCTTTAATTCCAACACTTGGGAGACAGAGGCCGGCTAATCTCTGTGAGTTCAAGGCCAGCCTAGTCTACATAGTGAGTTCCAGGACAGCCAGGGCAACATAGTGAGAGAGACCCTGTCTCAAAAACCAAAAATCAACATTTTCTAGTTCAATGGTGTCTTCCCTCAAGAGCCTTAGCATTTATATTGCTAATTCCACTTACACTAAACATTTCCCCATGACTCAATAACTGTAGCTCCCAGGAAGATTTAAAGTTTCAGGTTCTTTCAACTGGAAACTTAAAATGATCTCAGACAGTGTTGGCATATGTATGCATCAGTCATCTAGTTCCTCAAAATTCAAGGTGGGTGGGGTAGTGATACTATGTGAATGTTGCTTGGTGTAAAGGCAGGGTTGAGTGTGTGTTATGACAGGTTAGTGAAGATATTTGTCATTGCTCTTAGAATTAGACAAGAGGGGATCCCTCCTAAAATCAACATTTTATTTTTTATTTTTACTAAGAGCGACTTCTCTGAGTTTAGTCCACCCATGATCCCTCTGAGGACAAGGTTCACAGTTCACTGAGACATTCTTAATGATGAGAAGCCTCCAAAGACCTTCACCCGCCTTGCAGCATTGATCTGGTTAAAGTTCTGGGATATTTTTTGTTTGTTAACTACCTTTGGATACAAAGCCACACAACAAATTAGATTTCAGCTTCCCTCTTGTCAGACATCAGGGCTACATCTCTGGAGGCAGGTCCTCTTCAATACTATCCAGAATGTCCCAAAGGGGCCACACCTTTAATGTATAGAGGACACTACCCAAGACAGTCTCAACCACCACTGTCTAGTGAGGATCAAAGGGAAGTCCTATCATTTATTTTTTTAAACTAAAGAACTGGAAAGCCAGAATAATTAGGATGCTTGCCTGCCATTTCAGAGGAAGGAACAAAGTGCTGGGGGGTGGGTGGGAGGCGTGTAGAATTTTCTAACTTGCCCCTATTAAGCCACTCTGTGTTCATGACTTCTACAAGGACTCAAGAGTTTGAAGGACATTTGGTAAGGGGATGTTGAGGAGTGTTAATGTATTCAGAACTACCAAGTAACAATCAAGTATCTCTTGATGATGCTTCTAGAGCTCTAGCCATAAGAATTGGGTACAAGTGGGGTTTAAGTTAAATACATATTAATTTTTAACAACCAGATATGACAGCATGAAAAATACCTGTCACAAAGTGTGTCAGCCATTAGCACAGCCATTGAAAAGGAAAAAGAAAATGTCAACTTAAATTCATCAGGGTCTGGAAAGTTAAAAAGTTATATGTCCATGGGAAACATATTCTCAACTCTAAGTCCCTTGTAAAGAGCTGGTATGTGCCTTGAATATGATTCCAGAGAGATGATAACAAATCACAGTGATTATTCTTCTACTTAAATGGGAGTCTTACTACTCAAAGAACTTTGTACTAAAGTTATCCATTTAGGATGATGGTGGAGTTGGGCAGGGCATTTACAAAGACGGGAAAGGTGTGATTGGTATCATGTTCCCCAGGCAGTCAATATATGAAAATATCTGAAGGCCAGGATTCTGGTTACTTTCTTCTACTTGGAATGAGCAAACAGAATCTCCCTGGAGGTGCAGGGGGAGGGGTTAGGTCACAGTAGTGGTTCAATTTATGATATGCAGACGCTCTAATCGAACTTGGAACCCTGTTCTCTGCAGACCCTAGAAGTCCCATTTATTCCAGAGATCAACATCATCAAATTAGCCCTGCCTCTACTACATTTCTTACATTAAAGGGCTGTATTAGTCTTGCCATGACGCTAAATCAATTCCCAAGAAAACCATTTGGTATGTGCTTCTTTTATTAAAGGGACAGATGACGTATTTCAGTCATATTTTGTCCCTTATAATCAAATCAATATTCAGGACACTAAAGCAAAGAGAAATTTCCCAGAAATAAATGCATTTTCTATATTCTGGAGAAATCATTTATTATTCTGGAGCTCATACAACTTCTAGGAGATAATCTGAAGAGGTCTGGGTGCATTGCTGTCTTATCGTTACAGGTGTGCATGCAGAGGTGTAGAAGTTAAGGTTTCAGGTAGTATAGACCACCTCTGTCAAATGCTCAGTGAGGTTCACAGATGGGAAACATCTCCTATGGACTTTTGCCATGTACTTCCCAGGGCCAGGGGCCTTGGTAGGCACTTTGCTTTCACGCAGTTTTGTTTTGCAGTAGCCTCACAAAGGAGGTTCTGTTGCCATTTTCTCCTCAAGTCGCCAAATAGTCTACTTAAAGTCAGAGTCGTGAATGCAGGACAAAGTCAAAATCCTTGCCTACCTGATGTTCAGCCCTGGGCTTAATCACTGTGCATTGGGGGGAGGTTTTGAGGTCCTAAGTGTCAAATGAAGTAATTTATTTTTAAGCCCTTAAAATTAGCAGTTAAGGAAAAAAATCCTATTATTTCAGGCCATTGGATCTTAAGATTATTTTAGGGAAGCAGGGATTGTGGGGTAGTACTGACGTGTTTAAGGCTCTAAGGGTACTTAAGTGTTGGTCTGAAAGAAATGATGAACTGTGAGTGTTTATGTTTTAGTTCTCAAGTCCATTCAAAAACTGATTTCTGTGAACCACCATCTATAAAAGGGACAATTATATAAACCTGTTTGTGAGACTGAGAGTATACCGAGGAAACCGTTGTCATTTTTGAAGAGTATTAAAGACATCTTTTATAGAAAAGACTTTTTTCCCACCCAGGGATGTCACAAAAATCAAAATGACCATCATTTTTGTTATTTGTGTTAGCAAATGCTAGAAGCTAACCAGAGAAGATTCAACACTAGCCAAAGAAGGGCTATAGTTATTTCCTCTACTTTCTTTCTTATATAGTGCAAAATGAAGAACCTGTAGGTGAGTGGCATATTTAGGTTGTAATCACTGACATACTTGGACACACCACAGAATGGCTAGTGGTTAGGTCGTATCTCTGGTTGGTAAAATGGGTTAGCTTTTGAGTACTGGCAAAAATGCCACATGCCAAGCTGGAATGATTGCTATGCGTTGGTAATGGGAAATGCATGCTTTCAGATTAGAAACAATGTCAGCTGTACTTAAAATGATGCTGGAAACCATGCTGTAATGGACAACCGTGCAGAGGTGAGCAGAGACAGAAATGATTTCAAAATCTTGGATTTTATTGGTTCTCTGCTCTTTGCATTTCTCACTAGGGTAACCCCTGCCTCTGGAAAATTTTTCTTCTTCAATTTATTCTGGTGTCAGGGTTGATTGAAAGGCAATAAATGCACAGTCTTAGAGAATCTGAGTAGATTGACAGAATTTTTGGTCTCTCTGAAAATTCATCTATTGATTTGACAAGATTGTCCCATTCCACACAGCGTGGATGCTGTAGTCATCATTTCAAGACAACATGGAACTGAAGCAAAAGATTCAGGAGTAGTATTAGTACATCCAGAGTTCCTCTCTGACCTCAGATTGAGAGAAACTTCTAGATGGTGGCTAGTATTGTCCACACCTGTCAGTGAGAAAGAGCAACTCTCTCTCTCTCTCTCTCTCTCTCTCTCTCTCTCTCTCTCTCTCTCTCTCTCTCTCTCTCTCTCTCTCTCTCCCTCCCTCCCTCCCCCATCTATCTGAGACAGGGTTTCTCTGTGTAACAGCCCTGACTGTCCTGTAACTTGCTTTGTAGATGAGGTTGGCCCCAAACTCATGGAGATCCACCTGCCTCTGCCTCCTGAGTGCTGGGATTAAAGGCGTGCACTACCACCCAGCTGAAAAATCAGCTTTCAACTGATGAATGCTCTGTGAAATCTCTAGTGAAAAACCACAGCCACACTGCACCCTCGACTCAGGGCTGGGCACACCTCCATGCAACACTTCTCTCTGAATGTAGTTAGCTTCTTGGGCAAGGACAGAGCCAGATTCCTGTGATAACACTTTGTATGTTCTTTACAGTTTCTGGGGAGTCATAGAATTGTGCCACAAGGCAGGGTGCAAATATTCTAATAATTAGAAATAAAGCCCTTAAATTGGGGGGGGAGAGACAGACAGAGAGAGAGCGAGCGAGAGAGAGAGAGAGAGAAGAGAGAGAGAGAGAGAGAGAAGAAAGAGAGAGAGAAAGAGAGAGAGAGAACGAACACGAGGTTGGGTTGGTGAGATCCTGGAGGGGTTGGGAGGGAATAAACATGGTCAAAATATAGTGCATGAAAAATAAAAAAATTCAGAAAAGCACCCTTCAAAGATTGTTTAATAGGAAGAAAATGGTGATCACCATAGACTGATATGAAATCACACTGAATGAGAACATGTGTCTATAATTTTATATAATGCTAACATGTGTCTATAATTTTCTGAATAGACTCCTCAACGGGTGTCTAAAGGAATATTGTACACTTTGATTTGAGTAATGCATTGAGAAAGATTCAAAATATCCTCGAGACAAAACAGAGAAATGGGAGCCAGATTGTGGTACAGTTCATTTGGGTTCATAGCTGTTCCAAGAGTTACTCTCAATCAGTGGTTCTCACCTTCCCAATGCTGTGCCACTTTGATATAGTTCCTCCTGCTGTGGTGACCCCCAAACATTAAATTACTTTTGTTGGTACTTCATAGCTGCAATTTTGCTACTGTTGTGAATCATAATATAAATGTCTGTGTCCTCTGATGGTGACCCTTGTGAAAGGGTCATTTAACCTTGAAGGGACCACGACTTACAGGTTGAGAACCATTGCTCTAAATGATGCTTATATCAGATTAGCAAATTGTATGGCTAATCTTGATTGTCAACGTGATTGGACTTAGAATCACCCAGGATGTTGAGGCGGATCTTTCTGTATGCCTGAGAGTGTTTCCAGAGATGACTAACGGGAGCAACCCTGCCCTAAGTGTAGGTGGCATCATCCCATAGGCAGGCAGCACAGATGAAATAAAAGGAGAGAGAGGAGAAAGCCAGGGGACATTGACATTCCCCTTCTCTGCTCTCTGGTCCACTGTGGTGTGACCTCAGCTGCTCTGCCATGCCTTCTCTGCCTGTGCTGGATGGATTTATGTCAACTGGACACAAGCTAAAATCATTTAAGAGGAGGGAACCTCAACCAAGAAAATGCCTCCATAGGATCAGGCTGTAGGCAAGCTTGTAAGGCATTTTCTTAATTAGTGATCAGCATAGGAGGGCCCAGCCCATTGTCGGTGGCCTCACCCCTGGGCTGGTGGTCCTGGGTTCTATAATAAAGCAGGCCAAGCAAGTCATGAGGAGCCAGCCAACAAGCAGCATCCTCCGTGACCTCTGAATCAGCTCCCGTCTCCAGGTTCCAGCCCTGTTTGAGTTCCTGTCCTGATTTCTTACAGTGATGACTACTATGTGGAAGTGTAAGCCTAGGTCTCCTAGGAGCTAATTTGGAAATGTCTCTCAGCTGATCTGGAAAAGAGACACTCAGATTGGTGGAGTGGAACCTGAAGCAGGAAGATCTCTCCAGGTCCAGCAGTGTACTGACAGGAGAGGGGATCAAATGGAAAAGGCAGGTGTCTTAGTCTTATGGACCTCACTGAAGAATTAACCCAAGAACCAACATCCCAAGTGATAGATACAGCCAGTTCTCTGCCAGGATGCAAGCATCCTGAAACCCATCAATAGAAACAGCTGATCAAGACTCAGTTTGTATACAAACATCCTTCAACTTTTAAAATTAGTTGTGATTTTGAGATTGACGTCTCTTGACATCTACTTAAGTAAACAAGGAAGATGGACCAGATGCCATCAAAAGTGATTCTCTTTACATTGCTTTTGACATTTGTATATTTACTCCAGTCATCAGGCTTGTTTGCAAGGGACTTCACCCACTGAACCGTCTTCCTGTACCTGAATGATTTAAGTATAATATTTCTAAAAAAATATTTTGTAATGGTTCTGTACTTCTTCAGGCTAAGAGCCATTGCTTTTTGGTGCCGGGCTTCAGTGTCTTCTAATACTGGGAATTAAATGGGTGAAGCAAAGGGTGATAAAGCATCTTCTGGAAGATGTAAAATCGTTCTTTTTAGTAAGTTCTGAAGGTGGCTTCAGATTAAATGGGATGTTGTAACTTGAGATAAATGGGTAAACCCTGAGACTTTAAGAACCCACAGATGTAAAGTGAATTTACCATGGGGAAACGCTCCATAGGCTTCTCTAAATCTATGACATCCAAATGAAATAAACCACTATGAAAATTATATGAGGTTATTTACACCATGGGACAGATGCTACTAGGGACTTTCAGAAATGAACAAGAGAAATTTGTACTTGAAAAGACACATGCGTGCTTAGGAAAGGCAAGGTTTTCTTTAGCTAAATTCCACACCTCAATTTATTGCCTTTGTCACTCTACACTCAGGACTAGAAATTCATAAAACTGAAGTCGTCTGCAATCCTAATAAACCAATGAGTTCATCAGTTTTCTCTCTGATATTTTTTGTATCTTAAGGAGGCTGGATGGCCTTCCAGTCATTTAGTTCAACACTTGGTACCCAAACCATCCCAGATGAGAGTTGTTGGATTTTAAAAATCCCCTGAGTTCCCCCAGCATCCCTTAATGATTTCTGAGTACATGACATGGCAAGAATTCAGTCACCTGCAGATTTTACCCCAGTGAAGAACTCAAAGACACTGTTAGCATTGCATGAAACAGGACAGGAGCGCGCTCTCTCTGTTTCCCAGAATATAGGCTGCCATTCTCTGCTATTAGATTAAGGACATTAAAATGTGTGGGGATAAATATTCCAGAAACGACAGAGGTGCTGGTGGGCATGCAAGAGCAGATTAGAAAGCTGGAAGTCCCACGCCAAAGGAAGCTATCCTCCAAAGACAGGAGCTAAGGAGGCGACCCAATTAGTGTTCCTTTCCATAATTTCCCTGATTACATATCTCCTTTTGCCCCATGTGCTCTACCTAGTAAGTTCCCCCAGACATAGACCTAATCAAGAAGGCAGAATACTGATGCAAGGCAATTTAAATGAGAGCTGTGCTATGCTAAGATATGTGGCCAACAATGAGGCCTAAACAACAGGGAGGCCCCTAAGGCATAAAAAGTGGCTGGACCAGATAACATGCTACTGTGGATTTCAAAGCAGACGAGGACAGAAAGAACAAAACTTCATTAGAGCAATTCCCTGAGGTCTAGGGTGTGGTAAGCGAGGCCCCCACAATTGATGTTACATTCCATTCCTGAATCAGGGCAGAATGGACACTTCTTGGCTGGAATTCTTAATTATGAGGTCAGGGTTATGAGGTCCAGATAAGGGTCCAGGCCCTTATCTGAAATGCTTGGGGCCAAAAGAATTTTAGATTTCAGAATTCTTCAGATTTTAAAATATTTGCATACATGACCTGATATTTTTGGGCATGGGACCAAATTTTAAACAGAAAACTCATTTATTTTTCATATATACTGTATGCACAAAACCTTAAAGGCAGTTTCATGGATTACTTTTAGTACCATCTCTGCTTTGACTATGACCTGCTTGGCACATGAAGTCAGGTGTGGAATTTTCCACTGTGGTATTATGCCACTGCTCAAATGCTTCAGACTCATTTAATGATATGTACATATTGATCATGTATGTACATGTATATGCATATGATCCTATATATGGTCATGTTTATGTATGTGTATATGTATATGATCCTGTATCTGATCATGTGTATGTATATGTACATGTATATGATCCTTTATGTGATCATGTATATGTATATGTACATAATCCTGTATGAGGTCATGCATATTTATATGTACATGAATATGTATATGATCCTGTATGTGATGAGTATGTACATGTATATGAACCTGTATGAGGTCATGTGTATGTATATGTACATGTATATGTATATGATCCTGTATGTGGGCAGGTGTAGATATATATACATGTATATGACCTGTATGTGATCATATATATGCACATGTATATGTATATAATTATGTGATCATGTGTATGTATATGTACATGTATTTCTGAATCAGGTCATGTGTATGTATATGTATATGTACATATACATATATATGATCCTGTATGTGGTCATGTATATGTATGTGTATGTGTGTATGTATATGTACACGTACATAATCCTGTATGTGAATGTGATGTATAGTATATGATACTGTTTGTGATCAGGAAGAGGATCTGGACTGAACTCACCACACCCTAGTGCATTTCAACAGTGGGGCATTATAAGCTACACCAGGGAGGTCTTAGGCAGGAAGCTCTCCCTTTAAAAATGTAGGTGGTTGTATATTGAGGTCCATCATATCAAACGGTCCCTTCTTTGGACTAGATTACAGAAGGGTTGGAAGGGCAAGTTCTGAAGCTTGATTGCCTGGCTTTCCCTCTGATTCCCCAGCAGCCGTTTAAGAGCTGCAGCAACATGGGGAAGTAGTTCACTCATGCATGAAAGCCTCAGTGTCACCGCCTGCAAACCGGGCATAACAACAATGCAGACTATACACAGATGTTAACACAACGCTCTTCTGTGGACTAATAGGTATAAAGTGTTAGCACACTTCCGTGCACGCAGTCAGTGAATGCTGACCTGACTACAGCAAGAGATGAAGTCTCAGAGAAAGTTAGAAAGGTCAATGAAGACATAGAATGACCCAGACAGAGCTTTGTGGACCTTTATGGGAAAACCAACATGTACGTGACGACAATAAATTACAAGGAATACTGGAAATACAGAGAAATTATCACTGCCGATCCTTTTTATTTCTGTTTATTGTGTGGTGGTGGATGATTACCAGTTTTATTGGAATGTTTTATAAGCTGCTAGATTTACTCACTGAGAACGAACAGATACACAGGGATATGCCATTCAGCTGTGTTGTGTCACAGACTCTCATTGGGTCTTCCTCTAACTTTCAGACAAGGTTAATTAATGAGGAACATTTGTTTCAGAGAGGGGGAAAGGCTGGGCCTGCTGGTGATTCATCTTCCTGGGGGATGGGGGAGCTGTGGGTAGCAGTCCTCAGGAGGGGGACACAGCACTGGATGGAGAAGTTTCTCGAGACAGACTTCCTGACAGGTGTGCCACAGTAATATGGACACTCTAACATTTCATGAGTTGACAGACTCTAGAACCGCTCTTAAACGCTTGACAATTCTTTCTTGTTCAAGGTTGTGCTTTTGGAATTTTCTCTGCCTTCATATAGTAAGGGGTCTTCAATCCCAAGTTCATGTTGTTTCAGGCCCCCATCCCCCCTTTATTTCATGCTAGTGCCTTGTAATCCATGGCTCACAGGTGACATGCCACCTACTTGGGGGGGCCTCCAGTGTCCCATCTAAAGTGGTCTCTGGCTCTCACATTTCCTCACTTCACTCTGCCTTGTGAAGGCATGGGGTATAGGGTCTGACTTAACAAGTCTAAACTCTCTTTCTTCAACACGTGACCCTGGGTAGGCTAACTTATCTTTCCACCCCCAGCCTCTTTGTGTCTAGAAAACGGGAATGGTACAAGCATTCTCTTCTAGGACGGTTCTGAGAGCCAATCATGCCCAGCCTATCACAGGGCTCTGAGAGGATGGCTGCTGGTCCTTGAGTTGGCATTCCTCTTGAAATCACTGCTTTGTTACTCGCCATAGTCCTCTCCCTGATCTGGAGTCCAAACACTTGGAAAGCAGGGACGCTGGGATTTTAGACTCTAAAACAAGTCCCATACTGGGAGCTCAAACATCTCTCCCGAACAGATGATGTTTAAGCCTAATTTCAGTTAGACAGCAAGAACAGCTCTACTGAGGCACCTGAATGGCCAACCACACCCTAATGAGATGATTAGTCTGTTGCATAGACCCACTATTTATCATGGTTGTTATAGCCATAGATCCCACTCTTCTCGGCAGATCAAAAACCCAAAGAGCTTTGTAAGCTGTTTGTAGTAGAAAATAATTTTGCTTTTGAAAAAGTTAAATCATCCAATGATATTGGGTTATACTAACTTTTGCTCTCCACTTGTGATATGCCTCCTGACAACCGGCAGAAAGGAAAGGATGCCGACATACAGAAAAGTGTTAAGAAGGAAGCCCTAGGACTTTCAAATCTGGAATGCAAAGAAGGACCCTTTCTAGTGCTTAAATAATGACTCACATCTTAGTCTACTTAGGGAATCCAAATGTGCTAACCCTCACACTTCATAAGGAGCAAATGCACATGGTTCACTAAGACAGGGAAGCGCCCTAAACACTAGGTCTGTCTTTCCCGTGATACACTGACGTATAATAACTGTCTTTAGGGGGAAGCTACTGCCAGAACTAACCAGTTGCTCCCTCTTTGCTTTACACCCCGCTAAAGGTCAAGGTTGCTTCTCCTGTGCCTTTCAGACTGTAGGACAGCTGAGCTAAAGGTCGTCTTTGGAAGGGTTTTCCACCTCCTTTCTTCTTCTTAAAACATCTTTTCCCCTTAAAGAATTAATGCCAACACAAGTGTGTGCCTCTGACTTTATAGCACCGCTAGCATTTTGATGACTTACATAAAGGTTTTAAGCCCTGTCAGTAACGGTTGTTAGCACCACCAGCCATGCTGTTGTCACCCGAAAGAACAGGGCTAGTGGAGCTCTAAAGTACTCAGCCTGGAACAGGTATGCTGGCACAATTTGTTTGTGTTTGTTTTCCTATGTACAATAAATGCTGTTTAAGAGATTGGTTGGTGTGTCGTTAAATAGTGAGACTCAGGTTTCCAAAGGCATTTCATAAATTTCCCAGGTCTTAATTTTATGTTCTATAGTAACTAGAATGTTGGGATTTCATGTGATTAGAAGGCTTTTATATCCTTAACCTTAAAATGGTGATAATGTAGATTATGGCTCCAGACTTGACCAAGAGGAATATATATAATCTTGTAGTTCTTGTAGTTCTGAATATGAACATTCTCTGGATGTTAAAGTATGATTAATGGTCCAGGAATTGTAATTTCAAAATGAAGGACTCTACGATTCAACCTTAGAATTCAACGATGTGTGTGTGTGTGTGTGTGTGTGTGTGTGTTGACCTGAGGTTGTTGGCTAGTGTCTTCCTTAATTGCTTTTCATCTTAGTTTTTAGACAGCTTCTCACTGAACCTGGAGCTTGTCAAGTCTCCTGATTGTGCTAGTCGGGGCTGGCCAGCAAGCTCCAGGGATCCTCTTGTCTCTGTCTCTTCAGTGTCACTCAGTCTGGCTTTTCAAGTGGGTGCTGGGGATTCAAACTTAGGGTCCTCATGTTTGGAAGCAAGCACTTTACCATCTCCCCAATCCCACAACTTGTTTTTTTTTTAAACTGACATGTATGAATCTAGGTGATAACATTATTGACTGGGATAGTCATTTCAGAGAATGGGCATATTTTAAGGGGAACATGAAAGAAGGGATTCTCTTAGCAGCTATTCTAGAACGCTTGCCTTTAGGCCAGAGAGGAATCTGGCTCACTGTTTGTGCCAGTGTGAATCTCGAGCAGGTGCCGAGGCACTTGGCATATTAATAACTAGTGGCTTTAAGAAAAGACATGAGCTTGGGGCCATTTGGTGCACCAGCAATGTCTGAAGTGGTAAGGAGGAAGCATAAAGATGTCCCCGTTGAGACAGAAAAATGGCCAGGGAGCTTATGCTGTGCAACATTCAAGGTCCCCTGTGTTAATTATATGGACCCAAAGCAGTCGGAAAACTCGGTGCAAATGGCCTCGGACTGGATGTGTTCCCTCCCAGAGTCCAGCTTACCTTATATCCTGACGACTTGATGTGTACTCCGCGTTTGGTCAGGGTGGATTTCATTCGGATGAAAAAGGACCGCTCAAGGGCGTTGTCAGTGCTTAGCAGACTGGGGCTGGCTGTCTCCACTGAGGAACAGAAAAAACATACACACGCATGGGATTTCAGCCTCTACACAACCCCTCACAGCTACTGCTCAGGTGCAACCCTGGAGCTCACTAAAAATAAATGGCTGATGGGTGCTAAGAGTGTAGTAATCAATTTACCTCACTTAGAAAATGTTTACTTTGCAGAAAATAAAAAAAAGAGAGGAATTAAGGTGCCGAAAGACACTCCTTTCCTGTTTCTAGCAAGAGCTTTTCAGTTCTTTTAATTTGCTGCAGTTCCCTAAGTGGGGCCTAATAGTCAGTAATTGCTGCTTCCTTTGGGGGCTGGCTGGTGTGCGCAGACGGCAGTGCTTTGAAAGGGAAGGCCCAAGTGTTGATGGCATGAGCCAGCCATGGGCAGAGATCTGGGGCAGCAGGCACAGAGGTCCCACTCCTTGCTGTCTCTACACCTTTCTCAGTGATTGTTTTCACTGTGAAGAGGAAATATGAAGTCTTCTCAGCCGACTCCAGATGGAGAAATGAGAATGGGATGTACAGGCAGAGGGAAAGAAAAATACCCAGATATCACATTCCTATCACCATGGCTTATTGCCCTAGCCATCAGCCAAACAGCAGTTCTGTTTTTCTATTTCTCTGATTTTATTTATTTTATTTTTACATTGTGTGCCTCTTGTCTGTGTGGGGCTATGTGCATGAGTGCAGTGCCTACAGAGGCCAGAAGAGGGTGCTCAATCTCCTGTGACTGGAGTAACAGGCATTTTTTTTTTTTTTTTTGAGTTGCCAGGTGTGGATGCTGGCCAGTGAACCTGGGTCCTCCGCAAGAGCAATACGAGTTCCTAACTGCTGAGGTATCTATCTCTGCTTCCACACTTTTTTTTTTTTTTTTTGGTTTTTCGAGACAGGGTTTCTCTGTATTGTTTGGAGGTTGTCGGTCCAGCCTGGCCTCGAACTCACAGAGATCCACCTGCCTCTGCCTCCTGAGTGCTGGGATTAAAGGCGTGTGCCACCACCGCCCGGCGCTTCCGCACTTTTTAATACAGGACATTTCCTCTCTTATTCAAAGTAGTCATTCTTTCCTGTTATATGCTTTTAGGCCGAGTAGAATATATTTTTACTTGTGTAACTCAAGTGGTGGTTGGCTGTCCGCTGACCTAAGACCTTTATGCAAGCAGGTCAAAGGGCAATATAAGTCAATTTTCTTTTAAAGCAAATTTTGAAGAAATTTAAGTCTTTTCCTGCAAACAAATAAGATTGGGAATTTTATATTAATAGATAGTCTAATCTTAGTCTTCTTAGATATTAATATTTTCCCACTTGAAAGTTGAAAATATTAAGTCCATCAACAAACTGGATTTCTTTTGACTAGCTTTAGTCTAACATTAAGTTTTCTTTTTTTCTGGAGTGGAGTTTGAAAAAACATACATGTAATAAAGATCTGTAAGAGGCTAGAGAACTCTGGTTCACACCTTGAGTCCTGGGAGGCAGAGGCAGGAAGATCTCAATGCTTTCAAGGCCAGCATAATCACACACTGAGTTCCAGGCTAGCCAAGACTACATAGTGAGACCCTGTCTCAAGAGACAAAGAAAGGAAGGAAGGAAGGAAGAAATGGGGGAGGAGAGAGAGAAAAATAGCTGTAAGAAGTATAGAATAAATCTATTAAAAGATTAGAAATTGGAAAAACTTCAAATTGTGATATGCTATTATATATTTCAAAGAAGTAATCTCTATTTTTTATATTAAATGTGATGCTCATATGACAGAATATACATTATTCTACTCTCAGCAACCATGCTATTTGTAGTTCAGGGATTTTCATATGTCATTCATATCTCAGCAAGTCTCAGTCTCCTACACTGGTAGCATTTCTACTCAGGGGTGATGAGATGGTGGACAACTGCCCCTTTCTTCTCTCTCTCTCTCTCTCTCTCTCTCTCTCTCTCTCTCTCTCTCTCTCTCTTTCAGAGAGCATGGATCTGATGTCATTTTAAATGTACAGCTTTTTATCACTCGAGGGAAAAGCAGAGCCATGTTATATTTAGTACTTTCATTTCTTCTGATTAAATATGAATTACTATGAAATTTTTCTCATCATCTAACACGCCATAATACGCCAACAGCTTTTTAATACACTATATAAGCACAAACTTCTGCTCTAAGAGTTTAATTTGCCCCTCTAATCCAATCACATCAACCTTATTTCTCTTATCAGAGATTCCCATTTTGAATTAAATGAGCTCATTAGTTTTAATCAAAAGCAGAGAGATCAAAACTTAAACGTAAATGCTTCAGATCAGAGCTGTCAGTCAGCCGTGCGGTCCTATTTTACTAAGACACAAGATCAGAGACCCTTAGAACCAATTTTTTTTTCTCGTAAGGGATGCCGAGAGCTTGAAGATGCTGTATCCTTTTTTTTTCCTTCTTCCAAGGACAGATTATACATTTAAGGTTAGACTTAATTTATAGCAGTTTTCTATCCTGCTGGAAATGGGAAAGTATGCCAATCTCTATTGTCCCTTTCATTTTATTGACACTGACTTGAACTAACATGAAGCCATCAGAACCACACCCCAAGCTCAGCCTTTAAAAATTTAGCTCTGTTCAGCAAGATTGTGTTTGCAGTAGCAGAGGGAGAAAGAAGAAACTTCTCAGAGGAGAAATATGTTTTTCAGGGCTTTAGGGATAGGGTTCTGGATATCCTCACCCCGTCAGGAAGGAATCGCCTCACAGTAGAAGTGGAGGTAATTCAGGCATGCTGTGAAATACTTGCTGTTTTCAGGATGGGAACGGCACAATAAAATACCTAGAGTGTATAGGAGAGGGGGCTTCCAGCTGGGTGAAAACACAGCTTCCCATGAGCTGTGGAGTCAAACACCATGTCATGTTCTGACTGAGGCAGGAGTTCAGCATCCTGCCTCATGTTATGGCAGTAATTGCCTAAACATGCAGGGTAATGCTAATTACACTGGGGATAGCCAGTGTGAAAAGAATGCTTAGGTCAGGTTCTGCCCCACTGAAGCCGAGATTTAGAATCTAAATTAACCATCATACTTTATCTCAAGAGCAAGGGGACCGAGGAGTCAATGAGGAGTAGATGCGGCAGTCTTCAGAGCTTGGTTTCTGATGGGGACTTGGACTTTAACTGTCTATAGCTTTGCGGTTGAAGCAGAAGGAACCCCAGTGCACCTTCCAATGGGACAGGTGACAAACTTACTCAAAACACACACAACCACTGCCATGCTTCCTATGGGGCAGCAAATGTGATCAGTTTATCTCAATTGTGACAGTGGAGTCTCGCCTGTGAAAGAGGCTTTATCTGCAATGTGACAGGCAAGGACAGCCACCTCACAAGAGCAGCCTTTTGAGTGCTCAGGTGAGCATCAAAGTGGGGTAGGAGGCAGGCTGTGCTGGGGTAGGAGCAGGCTGTGCTGGGGTAGGAGGCACAGTGATTGGGCTGTGGCTCTGAGTGGGGAGAGGACCTGAGGCATGGATGGAGCAGTAAAAGAAGTCATTGAGACCCGGATTGTCAGACACACTGGCTCCATCTTAGATCCTGGAAGCATTTTGGAGTGCTTTCTAGATGTGGAATGCCTTCCTGCTCATTCCTAGAGACTGGTCACTACTGCCTCATCCTCTGATAAGTTTGGGATTCCAGGAAGTTCTAACCATTGCCTGAAACACAAGGCAGATAGATCTACGGGAAAGCTGAGTTGAGTGGTCAGACCTTACTCATGCCCATCCCAGCCTATGAAATATACACCAGGAGAGGAAAGCACAAAGACAAGACAGGCATGATGAAAGGTTAAATAAAAATATAGAAATACGTGCTTCTTTGTTCTAACTCTTTAAAAATTGTGTGTGTGTGTGTGTGTGTGTGTGTGTGTGTGTGGTGTTCAGGTGTCCATGGAATGTGAGTGTGTATGTGTGTGAGTATTCAGGTGTCCATGAAGTAAGTGTGTGTGTGTGTGTGTGTGTGTGTGTGTGTGTGTGTATGTGTTCAGGTGTCCATGGAGGTCAGAGGCATTGGATCGCTTGAACCTGGAGTTACAGGCAGTTGTGAGCAATTCAAGGTGGGTGTTAGGAACCAAACTTGCATCCTCTATAGGAGATACCTGTTCTTCCTAATCACAGAGCAATCTCTCTATCTCCTCAACTTTTAAATAAGGCTATATTGGTGCAGTTCTTGGAATGTCAGTTTTGATACATTTTATAAAATTTAAAGAAAAACTCATGATAAAAGTCATAATGGTTTTTATGTTGGCAAATGCTATCTCGAAATGAGATCTGCTGTCACCACGCATCTGCTAGTGAGTTCATTAGATGGTGGGGTGGTGCTCTCTTCCCCTCCTTAGTTAGGGACAGGAGGTAGTGGAGAAGGTAGAGGCGGCAGCAGGTGTTGAGATCTACATAGCTTCTCCAGGATGGGAATGAAGGGCAGGCACATTCTGAATACTTTCAGTATCTGCTGTGGGGTCTCTGCAAGTGCATTGGGAAGAGCATCAGGAGGGCCTTATTTCACCACAGCCAGAGGCTTTCAGCACAGTTCTAGCATCTGAATCCTCCAAATACTGTCAAGCCCTGATGTGTGCAGAAAAAAATTAAGTTTTAAGAAGTGTGTCTTCTCAATAGGTATTTTTCTTTGTATAAGAAAAATATAATTTGGCAAGATCTAACACTAATGCACAAACTGACTTAGTGGAGCCCATTCCATATGGAGAGACACCTTGCTCAGCCTAGATACAGGGGTGGAGAGGTGCCTTGGTCCTGCCTCAACAAGATGATGGGACAGACTTAGCAGATTTCCTAGGGGAGGACTTACCCTCTCTGAGGAACAAATGGAAGGTGTTTATGTGTGGGAGAGAATGGAGGGATCTGGAGGAGAGGATGGAGGGGGAACTGGGATTGGAATGTAAAAAATAAATTAATAAAAAATCCTCCAAAAAAAAGAGGAAAATACAATTTGAGTAAGTCTCTATGACATGCAACTAAATATAGCCATTCCTGGATCTCCGTGCAAAATTGGTTCCAGAACCCTCACACGTACCCAAAAACTGCAGATTCTCAAGACCTTTATAGGAAATAGTAGAGTATTCACATGTAAACTATATGTCTTTCTCTGTATCCTTCCAGCCATCTACATCACTGGTAACACTAATACGTGAAATGCCATGCAAATGGCTATTGCATAGTTTTGGGATTGATGATAAGGGGCAGGGGAGATGGCTTAGTAAGCAGAGTGTTTGCTGTGTGGGTCTGGGGGCCTGCGCTCTGATCCCTTGGCCCACGGTTCACTGCTGAGGAAGTGGAGACAGGAGGATGGATCTCTGGCGTCTGTTGACCAGCTAGTCTAGCTGATTCACTAAACCCCAGTGCACAGAGAGATACTGTCAAAAAGTGGAGAAACAACTGAGAAGATCCTAGATGTTGACTCCTGGCCTACACACACACACACACGCACACACACACACACACACACACACACACAGAGCTCTGTGTGTACATGTACATGAGTGCATCTATACACACACCCCTGTGTGTACATATACATGAATGAATACACGTGCACACACACACACACACACACACAGAGAACCAAAAGAGATGATAAGAAAAAAAAGGTTCATGCCAATGCAATTAAAACATATTTCCTTTAGAAGATTGGTTGAATTCTGTTCAGAGCTTATGGATATGGTAAGGTCATGTATGCTTCTCACTTTGGTGCCTACACAGATTTCTCCAAGCTCCTTTGAGGTGTTTAAAGACAAACCGAAGTGCAAACATCCAAAGTCATTTCAAGAAGACAGGGACAATCTCCTATCCTGCAGGTCTTCTGGTGAAGTCAAGATTGTTTCATGGTGCATGCTTTTGGGTGTCTAAGAAGCAGTTACGTCTCTGGCTTTAGGATGTGCATGTTTATACTGAAGCCTGGCAACCTGTGTCTGTTTTTCCAAAAGTTTTTCCTTCAATAAGCAGAGGAGGAGGGCCAGGGAGCCAAGGGGAGGAGAGAGGAGACATTAAGGAGGACCATATGAGATGTCATGTAGAAGTGATATAGAAGCAATTAACAGGCATCAATAATTTAAGGACATTTTGAAAACTTCCACCACTCGAGGGAAAGCTGTGCTTTCGAAGTACGTGGAGTTGATGTTCATGTGTCTGGTTTTAGACAATGAGATGTCACGAAAGTCACACCATTTTCAGGCCCAGTCTCTGTCCTTTTCATGACAGCTATTAGCAGCTCATATGCTGGCTTCTCTCCTAGCCTGAGATTTAGAGGACAATGTGCAGAGCCACCCTTCCACGACTTTCAGTCCTCACAGACTTAAATCGTGGTTGTAACTGGTGAATTTTAAAAACTTTAGAACAACCTCGCCCATACTGACTAATGGAAACAATAAGTATTTGCTATATCAAAACATCAGTATGTTACCCAAGGCCTCCCAGCCAGCTGGAGGCAGAGCATAGATAAGACAACTATGTATCTGACTCCAAAAACCATGATGTTGACAAGATGCTTTTCTTAGTTACTAATGTACTTTTTATCTCTATTTAATCTCATCCTACATAATAGAACGCAGCATGGCTGACACAAGTCTAGACTTGATCCCTTAAGACAGCTAGTGTGATTCATTATATGTGAGTATGTATATACATATATCACTAGCTATATATATCACATACACATATAATCATTGCTTTTATTATGCTACATACTCATTTGTGTGGCTGAAGAAATATATATATATGTGTATATATATATATATGTATTGCAATAACAAATACTCATTACATACTAACTTATAAAATCTTCCCAACCTACTGGATGAATGGCAGGCCAAGCATGAAACTTTTAAAATCATAAAAAGGTCATGGTGGATTTTATATATATATTCCAGAGGATGTTTGTGGCAGTTGTAAACTGCCATAAATTCTTCAAAGCTCCTCTTTTCAAAGGTGCTGCCACTTCCTGTCCCCGTAAGTGAGAGAGGGCTGGACCTTGTGACTTCCTTTTAATAAATGGCATATGGAGGAACAGACAGTTGGTCCTTCCATAACCTCTCTTGGATCACTGTGGTGGAAACCAGCAAGATGTTGTGACAAACTCGGGAAGTGTGGCAAGGATCTGAGGCCTCCTGCTAACAGTCATATTAATGACATTAGAAGTGGCCGTGCAGCCCTGGGGAGCCTGCTCATATTAATGACATTAGAAGTGGCCGTGCAGCCCTGGGGAGCCCGCGGGTGACTGCTCTGGCCATCATTGGATCTGCAGCTTGCGCAGTACCAGGAAAAGGTGTTCCTTGGTCCTCACTGCCAGGAGTCACATGAGGTAGCTTTGCTTACTTAGGGCTATCAATATTCAGGGTGATCTGCATCCATAGTAGCTATAATAGCCGTGGCAGTCCTTTCTGGGAAAATCCTAGCTTTGTTCTGACACAAAACAACCATGGGCATGGGTTTTCCCTTGTGCAACAGTGGGAAGGAATGCTTGCCAGCGAGTCAGTACCTGGCAAACTCATGTGTAGGGGCTACGGACTGCGATATTGATTTGATGAGAATGGGTTCAAGTGCTCAGTTTTTAAAAGCTGGTAATTTTTAAAAGGTTCTAACAATAGGGCTGCGACCATGAGATGTCCCCAAGAGGGACTGGGGCCTCGTTTGTTTTTTGCTGTTCCTCTCTGACCCTCTCCTCCCTAACCCCACTCTTTCCTCCAGGTTGCTGATACTGAGTCAAGGCAGTGTTTAGATGCTTTCTTTCAACAATTGCCCACTTGACTCCTGCAATTCTTTTTGAGGGGAGGGAATCATTGTGTCTTCTCCCATACTCATCTCCAAGGAACTGCTTTCTGTAGAGGGTCATTTTGGTAGTAACAGAGGGCTGGCCACATCCCCAGATGGAGAACACTTTGTTGTCTGTTTCTGAGAGGTGGTTTTCATCCCATGGGCCCGTCTTTGCCATGGCTTGGGGAGATAGCCCTTGGGATACCACGGTGGGATTGGTGATCCTGGTGGCATGGCCAGGCTGTGCCCTCTGTTTTCTGTGCTCTGGAATGTCCTTCCCCTCACTGGAAGTACAGTGTAGATTTCCTCTGGCTCAGCGACCTCAATGTCAGCTGGGGCGCTTGCTCTGGACTGCCTGAAAGCAAGCCCCATTTAATTCACTACCATTAGGGCCGCTCCTACTCTGACTCACCTGAGTCTGCAGCTTTGCTTAGAAACTTGGGAATCATTCATTGAACTCCACAGCAGAGCTGTGAAATAACTGTGGTTCAATACTATGCAATAAACTTTCTAAAGTAACATTAAAAATAACCAGAGAGACACAGAGACAGTAATAACGCGCATAGAGGAAGACAGAGAGATGGAAACACACACACACACACAGTGCGAGGGAGAGATGGAGATAGACAGAGACAGAAGAGAGACTGACTCTAGCCTTCCAACACCAACACCTGCCACCTATCTGGACCCCTGGCACTCTCTGGCCTGTCTGGGATGAGATCCTACTGTCCGGCTGTTTTTTTGTCCCTTGTACCTGTTGGGGCACTGCTTGAGGGTGTCCTCTGAGAGAGCAGGCAATGTATGGCAGCTGCCTGCTGCTACCAGTTGGTGTTTGGATTACACCACTCTGGGAAAATACTCAGTGTCAGAGTCAAGCTGCTAACTGGGCGTTTCTATACATAACTACTAAGCAAGGGAGTTCAAGGAGGGCCCCAGGTGTTATAAAGGTCACCTTGGAGAGTACGTGATGGCCACTGTGACCCTCATGGCAGCAGCTGTACATGCCAAAGGACACATGGTATGAATACTACAAGTCAGTGTTTTAAATCTTCCTGGAAACTTCCTATAAATGTTGCCACTTGAGGGATCTATTCTGGAAGAAAAATAGAGTATGTCCTCATGGGGCATGGCATGGATTCCATTAGGAACGCTGTGTATGGGATCGAGTGTGGCAATGCCTTTATCACCACTATAAAGGGGTTATAAGCCAGTTCTTCATATAAAAGATCCCCAGCAGCACGAGGTTTGCTCTTTCTTTTCTGTTTCATTCATTTATTTCCTTCCTTTTCTTTACATTCTCTTCTCTGTTCTCTTTTGCTTTATGACACATGTGATTCCAGACAAAGGGCATCTGGACTCAAGTCTTTGTAGTACGATACAAAATAATACATAAACACCTTTGTGAAGGCCGCTCAAAACCCCATGTTTTCTATTAAAAAGTCATGTTCAATCTTCACTGTTGATAGAACCGAATAGCTAACGCAGGGAACATTGTATATCAGAAAGGTCAATAGTTATTATGAGCTACAAATATATTTTTTTTCATCCTTCAGGCTGTTTAGTGCATATCACAGCGTGAGCAGCTGTCTCCTTTAATGCTTTTAAAATTAGAATCCCAAAGAAGAAGAAAAAATTAGAGTCGCAGTGATTGCTCTTTGCTTTTGTAAGTTTACTTTAATACACTGTTTTATATACATGAATCTTCCGCGCTGCCTACTCATGGAGTGGTAACTAGTAACTTGTATCCAGTTGAACCACCATGTTTATCTTCTTAGCATTCTGGCCAAGTCTCTGTCTCAGGCACAGATGCCGTTCAGGCTCTGTATTTTAAAATGGAGGTATCTATAGGAGGAGTCTGTACAAAGGCCGTGACAGACACACTCTGCCTTCCCTGGCTTTAAAGCCCTATAAGTAATGCAACAGTGTTGCTGCCAGAGATGGGCACAGCTTCACCCAGCCAGATGCAAAGGCAGGCAGCAGACCAGACCACAGCAGACAGGGTAGCGCTCTCCTGTCCACGCTGGGGAGTAAGAGTGTACCTTTTGGCCAGGTGGTGGTAGTGGAGGTGTACACCTTTAATCTTAGCAGGTACATTTATGAGCACATGAACTACTTTATTATAGATCACTACTTCTTTTTTCAGTGAATGACTCTAATAGTTGGGATATAATATATATCAGTCATTGTATATACATATACACATTTGTCAACATATATATATACACACATGTGTACATACATACATATATATATATATGACTGAGATTTTGGATGTGCTACTTTTTAGTATTTGTTCAAACTTTAAGATGCAGGGTTTGTCTTCAGTGGAGGACTTCCTGGGTCTACCAAGGGAAGAGCTAGTTAGCATGACTATGAAGCACTTGACTCCCTTTCAGGGGTTCCCTTTGGAGATTTTGAGCAAGCAGCTTCCACAGAAGGAGTGGGAAAGGACTCGGTTAAACAATACTCTCTCCTTGGTGATTTTTGGTTGAAAACAAAGGGTCCTGAGCAGACTTATTGAGTGAGCCACCAGAGCTTAGAGTTGTGCGTTCTGGAAACGGCAGCTGGTGAATTTAAAGCCAAAGGGGTATTTAATGATTACAGAGAAGGAAGCAAGCCTCTGAAAAGGGAGGAAGAGGAAAAGGGGGATTGAGAGAGGAAAAAAAGAGAAGGGTCTGGAAGGGAAAGCTAGGAGTGCTTTGGAAATGTTGCAAGTCACACTCTCAGTCAAGTAAAGGCCACTGAGAGCTTGAAGAAGTAGGCTGAGGGGGTTTTGATGGACCACTTGGGAGAACAACTGGTATCCATGGAAAATAAGGATTATCCATTAGCTAAGGTAGAAGGATTGCTACAAGTTGGGGGCTAGCATAGACTTACATAGTGAGACCTTCTCTCGAATAACAGCAAAAATATAGATTATATCTGCATTTGTTCTAGAGCTCTATGTGGTACGGTTTTCATATTAGACATTGTTAAGAGGCATTGGGGCTCTAGGGACCAGATTTAAAACAAACATTCCAAAAGAACATTATAGTACCTTCATTTGCTCCTGTCATCAAATCATTTTCAAATGTACTATTTTTAGTGGTTATATAATATTTCTTCGACACTAAACTTATAGCTTTGCTGTCATTTTCTTAGGGTAGATGCCTTGAAAAAAAAACCCGCTATTGGTCTACAGGGTGGGAACCGATCTGTTAAGGCTCTTCACGAGTCTAGACAAACTGATGTCCTGAGAAGTTGTCCCACCTCCCTTGATATGCTTGCCAGCCGTGTGAGACCCTTTACTGTGACAGTCATCTGAAAGTACAGCAAAAACATCTTACATGTTTAATTTGCATTTCTATTTTTAGTGAGGATGAATTATGTTGCAATACATATTTATTGGCCATTTGAATGTTTTCACTAAGTCATATATTTATGTTCTCTAGTTTCTAATATGTTTGGCTTTCCAGTCTGAATGAGACCCTTAAGTATACTAAAGTTATTAACTTCAATACACTTCCTGACAATATCTCCCTATTTGTTTGGTATGTTCATTGATGCTGACACAGTTTAAGACCTACATGTCTTTTCTTTTCCTTCATAAATTTTCCTCAATTTCCCTTTTAACAGATTTTTTTTTCCATCTTGAAAATGAACCATGGTGAGTATTCAAATTCAAGGCTAGTCAATGATTCTTCAGGTCAAGGAACTAACTGTGTGTTTACTAGTTCCTGCCATGAACTCTGGCTCTGGCATGCTGCCACCTTGTGGCCGGAGGTATGAAGACCAGGAGCTGTATTGACTGATGCAGGTCGGTGAGGGATACGGATGTTGTCAGACAGCTGCCCTGAGACCAGGGAAAGAATGCTTCTTAGGGTTTAAAAGATACTTATTTTATGTGTATGTGTGAATGCCTGCGTGTCTGTGTGTGCACCATGTGGGGTCCTGGTACCCGAATAGGCTGGAAGTGGACTTACAGTGGTTATGAGCGGCCTGATACAGATGCTAGGAATAGAACCCAGGTTCCCTCTTAACATCCAAGCCCTCTCTCCAGCTCCATTACTATTTTTTGTTTTTTTTTTTAATAGGAAGTTTTTAAGCTTTTGGGCCAAATGGTGTGAAAATGGCAGCAGGAAAAAAATAATGATGACCACCCCTGTTTACGCATAGGAGGAACTGCACTGAGCTAGCAAGGAGACTGCTGTGGGGGAATGTGGCCTAGGGAGAAGTGAGCTCAGTGAGCGGTGAGGGGAACAGGGCTTTTGGGGAGGCTGGTGGCAACTACACAGTTTGCTTCTAGTTAGTACTTGCAGAGAAAATTCAGAGAAAATATGGATAAACAATGAATTATTTTTTTTGTATGATCCAAAAATTGCACACATGTTTCGAATTGAACTGAGGATCCTGTATTCGCATGTGCCGTCGGGCTACCCTCTGCCTAGAAGGTGGTTTTGAAGGACTGCAGTCGAGCGCTCAGTAGGGATGCAGATGGGGGGCGGGGTTTAGAAGGCAGGCTGAGCTCCATTGTTTCCACGATGGAGAGAATGCTGAGTGCCGGGAAATTTGTCGCTGAAGAAGAGTGGCAACACTAAGCTACAGTTGTGAACTTAAGCGCAGTTTGGTGTGAGGGGCTTTTTCAGATGTATCCTCTCACGGATGACACCTAGACCAGTGGTTCATTTTCGTTTTCCTGTGTTAAGCATGTACGTTAGGGGTGTCGGACTTCTCATCACTCCTGGAATGGCACCTTCTGCTCATTTACTTACCTGTTTCTGTACAAGGAATCTACAGGATCCCAAGGTGCCTGGATTTTGTTGGTTATACTGTGGTTGTATTCCAGAGCATCTCCAAATGGTTACTTTTGAGATGTTTTTAGTTAGACTACTATATTAAGTCTATCACCAATAAGGAAATGTGAGTTATTTGTTGGGGAAGAGTCTTTGTGACATTATTGGTAATAATCTAGAGAAGCCAGAAGCTGGAGATGACTCAATAATTAACTTTATCTCTTATTTTGTTAATGAATATGTGTTTTTGGACATTTTTAATTAAACAAATTTTCTTGTCCGTGATCCCAGGAAGTTTCAATGACTATGGTTCCATCTTCCAACCTAAAGGAAGTCTTCCAGACTTCAGCAAGATGTTGTTTCCTTTTTTTTCCAATGAGGAAGTTGGGGTCTCACCACTATTGTCCCCAACTGCTAATGGATATGTGGGCAGAGTTTCCATTTCTGAACTCCACATTAGGTCATTTATGTATTTCCTTCAAGGCTATGCATAATCTTCCCAAGTGATAGGGATAAAAAAAAAAGCAGTCATTTTTTAACAAGTCCATTTACATAGCTTGCAGTTAGCCCTGCTACAGAATTGACTTCTCTTCCTCAATTAAAAAAAAAAAGATAAGGCTATAATGGGGGTAAAAACTGCCTTTTCTCAAACTGGGGACAAAGTAGATTTGTTGATATTAGTTACCACTACTTTTTCCTGTTTCATAAGACAGGGTGATCCTTTCAAATAGATCTTTCTAATGATATATATTTAATATATATTATATGCTATATAATATATATTAATGATATATATATAATATATATAAAACCAAAATCTGATATATATTTACCATCAACACTTTGGCATCGTATCAGTAGGTTTCTGAAGCTCAACTGTATATATTATGTTAAATAACTATTTTCAGAGTTGCTTGGAAGATGAATGTTCCCTCTGCACCCTTTCCTTGTTTCGCAGTTAAGTCCCTCAATGGCAGGAGCTCCAGTTACCTACGGCTGCCCTTGTTCCAGGTGTTCAACTGCTTGGCCTTAGTTGAGAATGAGTCCTTGTGCAACAGTGGGCTGTCCTTCACCCACCACCCCATTTCACTCTGTCCTTTCTTGCTAGAAAACCCCATTTGCATGTCATTAGTAAAGTTCTGATACTTTTCCAGTCCTGAATTTTGGAAATGATAGATGGGTTTAGATCACACACATGGGGAAAAAAATGGACCTGCCGTGGTTTTGACCCGTGTGTCTTACTGAAAGCAATGACCTCCATGCTTCAGTTTCCAAGGGAGACACTGCAGTTAGTTAGAGGCACAGCTGAATAAATGTAGAGAAGTCCTCCTAAAAATGACCAGTTATTTACATGCAAAACACTTGAGGCCAAGTGCATGTTTCTGCTGTAGAGAGACTGTAAAAGTGTTTAGAACTGGCTATACAAATAAGCATTATAATGATTAGTGGTGTTCATTATTTACATGCCTCATTTTCACATGGCTTTTTTGTGCATGTTAAAACCATGCATGCCAAATCCATGTTACATTTGAAAATGATGAACATCCAGTGTTCTTGATGAACTCATACCTATCTATAACAGAAGTTAAACTATGCAAACACACTTGTGAGGTTGGCCTAGGAGATCTCTATTTGGGTGCTATGTCTTACCTTATGAAGCTTCCATGTTATTGTTGATACCAAGAACCAGCATCAAAAGTTCATCTTCTAAGAGTAGAGTGTTGCTCCCTGAGCAGGCAAATAGCGATTGCTGTCTCTGAACACACACACACACACACACACACACACACACACACACACACACACACTCAGAGCCAGAGGTGGTTGTAAAAGAAAGAGTGAGGAAGAAATGATCTTTCCATCAAAAGAATTTATTCTAAGAAGCATATTTTTTTTCCTAGACAGTTTGAAGTCTGGTGTTTTAGGTGCATGTAAATCCAAAAACATAAAATTAGCAATACAAATCCTTGCTATTTTGACAATTACTCTCCTTTCTCTTTTAGCTTGTTGAGGAAGAGAGCAAGTATTTAGACACATGCAGAATATGTAATCTCAGCAAGATGATGTTCTTGGGATTTTCCATATTTATGTATATTTTTTCCGTCATTGTATTTTCACTACCCAAGAGCCCAGGCTGCTATTTTTTTTCCTGAAGTCTGAGGATCACCCAATGGATTAACAAATGATTGAGGATTCTCTCTTAAAAGACTCTTTAAAAAAACGGTCAGAACCAGCCTGAGACAAAGATTTATTATGAACTATTTAAAGGGCTTAATATATGTATCCCCAATGAGCCCTTGGAGCAAACTCAAAAGAAGAGTGGAATTCTCAAAGAATAGAACAAATTCTCCAATGCCCCACTTTCTTCACACCATGATTACTGTTTACTCAGAGGATAAAATGCCTAACCTGTCACAGAGTCTTCAGAAGCCATAGTCCTGCTGATGTACAGTAAAGACAAAACAATGAAGACGGACAGCCATGCGCTGGAGAAAGGCAGCTCTCGCTTACCTCCTAACCTGTTCACTAACACACTAATGTGCCTACATCTTGTAGCAGGAGCTGATCCCTGACCCGTGCAGCAATCAAACAACTAGCCGAGTGTTGGCTGTCACTGAAGCTGGAACCATCACCTTAATTATACGTTCCCAGATAACAAGCCTTCCCTTAATGAGCAACTTTTCTCTTGTGTGTGTTCCAGCCCACCCCTTCTGTCCTTGAAAAGGCCCATTGCAGTTCACTGCAGCTGGGATTTGTGAAGCATATTCATAAGCACCCTTCCTAACAGGTAATAAATACTACCTGAGCAGCCTATTTGCTTCATGAAGGTGCCAAGACATAATTAAAATTATAGGCTTACACCCTTGGGAGGCTCCAGAGAAGACCGGGAAAAGGCTGGGAAAACTCAAAGCCAAAGAAAAAGTTTTCAGTGAACTCAGAAGTCAATCTTTATCTATTGCCTGTCTGTCTGTCTGTCTGTCTGTCTACCTACATATCTTTATTATCTTTGTTATTATTAATTGAGATTGCTTTGAAGGGGTTTATATTTGACAACAACAAGGTTTTCCCTTTAATGAAGATGGTTTCTGTATGAACTTTCCTTTATTTTCTTGTCATTGAAACATGTTCAAACTCTGGAGTGACTTGGTGATTACGCCAGATTTTCAGATGTGGTTAAATAGGAAGACAGTACAGGGATGATTTTGCCTGAAGCTTGAGGGAAACTGTACCTTAGTATGGAGAGGAGACAAAAGGCAGAGGGCAAAGAGCAAGACAACCATTATGATATGGAGATTTATTTCTGGAATGGCCCCAGCTCGACACTAGTTTGAGACCAGTTCATCAGAAAGGAAAATGCTATACACCCTGGTGACCAGTTAAGCAGGAGGGAAGGGCTTGGCAATCAGATTTATTGGTTCAATTCCCATTTTATTTCAATCTCTGCAAGGCCTTACTTCTTTTCCTTTCCAATAGGCTAATACATTCTCTGCAAGACAGTCTTGGTGTGTTTGGTAGAGCAGATAGCCAGGTATGTGTCAGAGCTGGGGAATCTGCTCCACTGGCAAAGTGTTTGTCAAGCACACATGCGGGCCTTGGTTCAATTTTGACCCTCAGCACCTCCATAAAAGGTCAGGCACATGCGTATAATCTGTGGATGGAGACAGGAAGATCCCTGGGGCTTGTGGGTTAGGCAGTTTAGATGAATTGGTGAGTTTCAGGTTCAGTTAGAAACCCTGTCTCATGAAATAAGGTTAAGAGCCATAGAGGAAGGCAGTCAACATCAACCTCTGGTATTCATGCACCACCCGCAACACATGAACAAACACACACACACACACACACACACACACACACACACACACACACACATGAATGAACTCTAATATGTACCTATTACAGTAGAATATATGAACCAATGCATGTAAGTCACATGGTAAGACCTACTATATGACAGCTTTAGGGTTGCAGTCTGTGATGCTAACATCCCTGCAGGTTGATTCCTGACATCAGTTTTTAAGATCACTGGGTGGATGAGGTACTGGCAAAAGGTGGTGATGCTTGGCTCCCAGAGCAGCAAATCCTATCCCGGGAAAATAAAGGTGGTACCTTTGAGCAGGACCAAAACAGGGAAAAGTGACAGTGTGTGGTGCGGGGGCTCGGCAGACCCCATGATGTTAGGAACTCTGTGTGTAGACCTATAATCTTAGGTCCATCGTGTTTTTGTTTTTTTCCCCTATCTATCCCCTTCACCAGAAATGTACATAAGGGTGAAGTTCGATAAATCTAAGTTAATTCTGAATAGCACATGTTGTTATGAGGTCATGGGCAGATCTGATTAATACTAGGAACCAGTCAATATGATAAGGCATGATTTATCCTCAAAATTCATTTGTACTTCACTGACACAGTGGTGGTGGTGCCTTCAGAAACATAACCTTAGAGAAAAGATTTCTGGGTTGATACATTTCAGAAGTACATAGCTACATGAACTTGATAAAGACTGTAAGAGAATTTAACTCTCTGGTTTTGCTAGATAGTGGGGAATAATACATGCAACATGAGAAAATACAAATGTAGAAAAAGAGTAGAGAATTTAATAGAATTAAAAGGAAGAGGAGAGAGAGAGAGAGAGAGAGTAGGGAGAGGGAAACCAGAGGAGGCTGAAAAGATAAACATGCAGGGTTAAGGGGGAATGAGAAAAACTACGTTGTACCTGTGCAGGCAATGCAACAATGAATCATACAAAAAAAAATGAGAACTTGCTGGTGCTGAGGAAACAGAAGGAGGAAAAAGAAAAACCAAAACCAAAACCAAAACCGAAGGAGCAGGGATGCTGTTTCCACAGCCACACTGGATGTTTGTGCTAACAAGCTAGCTGGTGGTTCTGGCTGTATATGCTAAAAACCAGTAAACTTCCCCAGGCCCAGACAACTGAAAACACACAAATTAAAATAGATTTGGACACTTACCTCAAAAAACATACAATCACCACAAAAGCAGGTATTTCCAAAATTGGCAACTACTATAATTTAAAACCTAAACAGTGGGGCGATTGGCTAGAATGTTCTCAATAGCCATTTGATTGTGTGAATACCAGCTTTGAGGTACAGGGGATTAGGATTAATGCCAGGTGATTTACATACACATTTAATTTAGTTGTCACAACGCCCTTTGAGATAAGCACTTTTATTTTCCCCCCCGTTTTAAAGAGGACCCATTGTCTATGGCCACACACTCCAAAACCCTGCTATTGCTTGTGTAGCATACCTTCAAACCCGGATCTAATCTATTCATTGATTTACTCACAAATCTTTAACTTTCTGCATCTCTGCCATCATGTATTTCTGAGGCCTGCTCCGTGGAGATGGAAAGGAACACACAAGGATTCTGGCAGGAAGACTTACTGGAATAGACTTAGTGATTCTAGTTTATCTTCTAGGTTTAATGAAATTTGTATTATTCTATGATGGCCACTCTGTCTACCCACCTTTTAAGGACTGGTACTTCTTATGGACAGATCCCTGGAACAGTATGGCCTCCTCTAACAGCTCAGATTTCAGGGAGGAGCCTGCACCGAGCATGGGCAGCTGTGCACAGAGGTAGGCATGGCTTGATTCCATGAGTCCTTACCTTTTTTTTTGGTACCAAGAACTGCTTAATGACTTCTCTCTGTCTCTCTGTTTCTCTCTCTCTCTCTCTCCTCCTTCTCCTCTCCTCTCTCATCTATCTATCTATCTATCTATCTATCTATCTATCTATCTATCTATCTATCTATCTATCTCTATCTCTTTAATTCTATCATGATGAGGAGAAAAATGGCCAGAGACTGTATATGTCACTGATCAGTCCCTACATTTATATAAATCTCAACATGGTTTTTAAACTCAGAAAGTCTTCCCTGGCAAACTGTTCCATTAGCGCCACCCCCCCCCATTTCTCCATGTGCTGCCATTTGTCAGTTAATCCTCTACAGAAACCCAATTTTAAAAATCCCTGAAAGTTCATAGTGCTTTCCTTACATAGTTGGTAACATGTAAATACAACAGGGCTCTGATTAAAAGAGTGAATTAAGAATCTCAGGATTACATATGGATATAAGAGAATGTAAAGGAGGCCTATTCCTAAGTGACAGCCAACAGCACACTGCTGGAGAGTACAGCTATCAGGAAGGGTAGCAGAGAAAAGGAAAGTGAGCCAGCAGGAGGAGCAATGGGAAAATCACCAAACACATGAGGGATCATGACTGCAAGTTCCTATGAGACTCGGTGGAGAGGACAGCAGGAAGTTGTTTATTGAGTACTTGTGCTTCAGTTTAGGGGAAGGAAAAGGTTCTGGGGGGATGGTGGTCCCAGATGTACCACATCACAGATATATCTGATGCTGCTGACCTGTAGCTTGAATTGGCCACACTGGTGCCCTAAGTCAGGTGTATTTTGCCCCAGCAACAAGGACTGGACCCTGGACTAATGAAATTGACAAGGTATCAGATGAGAGTTCAGGAGGTCAAATGCAGAAACATCAAGGATCAAAGAGAAAGCTCCAAAGGAAAGGACAGCTATGGCTTCTATCGAGGCAATGGGGAAGTAGAGGCTGGGGAGCTGCACGCCAATTATTTATTTACTATACAAATACAAATGAGGTTCTTACACTCTGCTGCACACTGGGGTTCAGAAAACGGATTGTACGGCTACTGTCTTCTCAGGCAATATCTGACCAGGGATGGGTTCCAGAGATGGATGGGACACTGTCTTGCCTTCAAGCTGCTCATGGCCAGTGTGTCTGCAGTTCTGTTATTTGGTAGATAAGTCCATTCATTTAATGAGATCTGGCCCAGCCCAGTTCAGTTTTAGGACAGAGGTTGCACTCACTGCCCAGGACAACTGTCCCTCACGGCTGGCCCCACAAAGCCACTGTAGCACAGACTCACAGAGCTTGGTGAGTTAAAGGAGTCTCCTAGAGGTAGGAGGAGGAAAGGGAAAGCATGGGAGGGAAGTGACTTCTCACGTGTAGCTCATTCCCCAGGGTCAGAGTAGGGGCTGCCAACCCACCCTTCACTTGCCTAGTGCAGAGTTGAGAGATACAATCAAAGCTTTATCATTCATCAGAACAATAAAGATGATTCACGTATTCATCGGGTACATGAACTCACTGGGCAAGGACTCATCGAAATAAAATCACAGAGGGTTTACTCTCAAGGACTCAAGGGTTATTGTTTCATAGGACAGCCACAAGTCACATAATGATCAGTATACAGAAGGCACAGAGCCAGGCAACAAACTCAAGCCGGAAACTGTTCCAGAGTGACTAATGCAATAATATTGAGGAATGTCACAGGTCCCTATTATAGTCAAAGTCACTTTAACTAATTGGCTCAGGCCATAAAAACATACAATCTGGGTCAAATGACACCATTGCACAAAGCTGTTCTGCTGAGACATTATCTTAAATCAAAGCTTCCCAATATGAAGGAGAAAGGATGACTGAGATTTCGGAATGGGCTCAAGGGCAGCTAGCTCCTGTCTATGGACAATGGTGACACTGTGCTTTCTCGGTGTCACTTTGTCCTTCAGAAGCACGCTATGCCTTGTTCCAGAGATTCCACGTGGCTTCACTGAGTCAGGGCTATCTCATCTTAAGATGTCTCGCCCTTTGGTAAAGCCTTAGAAAACAAGTGCTGTCACTCACAGACTCTTACAAAGGCACAGATGTTAACATGGTCTCCAAAGTCAGTGATGCTGATAAACAGGAGACTCAGAATCAAGGAAATTGTTGATCATGACTCAGGATAAGTTTGTCGTCACCTCTCTTGTTTTTAAAAACAGAAATAGAATATGTCATTGGCACTGTTGACTGCTTGTCTCTCAAACCCTTTATTCCTTCATTTTTTTCTAAACAAAACAAACAAAATTTCTCTCCAACCCCCCCTCCCTTACCAATATTTATCTCCCTACCAAGCTTCCTCTTTCAGTTCTATTGTTCAGGGAAGCAAGGATTGTGTCTGAAATGGTCAAAGCCATCCTTGTCTGGGGATGAAACATGCTTGGCCAAAGCCATCATGGGTCTAGACTAGGCTCACAGTTGATTTCACAATTTATTGTGAAAATAAATTCAGCAAGTGCTGTCTGAGTTTCTATTGGTGCTAGTCCTGTCATAGGTTGGAAGCCATAATGAGAAGACAAGAATGGAGGAGAAAGAAATCCCCTCCATAATAGAGTCTATATTCAAGTATAAACACACACACACACACACACACACACACACACACCACACACACACACACACACACACACACCCCAGAGGAGGGTGGAAATCAACACACCATACAGAAGTGGGAATGAAATGCCTGTGTGGCTAGAGAAGTCAGGGGGGGGTAACATCTGGTTACAGATTTGAAGCATGCAAGGTCACTCTGTGTTTCTGGTAGAATAGCTGCAGAATGGAGAAACAGCCTGTTGAGAAGTCCACAGGCAGGGCTTGGTGTAATCAGGCAAACCTGGCCCCACCCCTTGGGAACCTGGCACAGTGTGTCACCCCTGGCTCTGTACACAAAGTTCCCTTTAAGAGACAAACTCCACTTACTTCTGCTCTTTTTCTGCCATTTCCCCGAGGAGACAGCCTTCTGTCTCTCTCGGTCTCTTCGCTCTCTCCCTCTTCCCTTCCCCCAGTAAACTTTCCACATAAGTTTTGTCTGCAGGTCTCTGTCTCTCACCCGCCATTTGTCCCTCACCCTCCAGGGGGTTGGCCAAAGGTCATAACTGGGTTACCATGTGTTGAAGAGCTAACCAAGATGACAGCCTGTCTCTGTGTATGGGAGAGTAGCAGAGATGAAGGCAGGGGAGGCCAGGCTGGGAGGTAGGGGACACATGCAATCCTGGACAACTTAAGACTTCATTCTGAGCACAGCTAAAGGGGAAGCTGCCATGACTCAGTATTTTGAAGGAACAGCCGATAAGCAGCACATACTCAGAGTGGGATGTGTCAAGTGCTTTCCAGGGTGAAGGACGGCATTGGTAGTGACACAGCTCGATCGTGAGATTTGCTTGCACTTAAGAGACCTAAAGGGACAAACAGCAATGATCCTTTCTTTGTATCTGACTATTACTGTGAGGCTATGTCTGTTGCTGGGAGCTCCAGGGAAGGCCCAGCAGACCTCACAGCCTCAGGGGCACCAGGAAACTCAGCAGGAGGGACAGCACCAGGCTAGCTTTGGGGTTGTCCATTCTCTAGGAGTCAGTTACAGTTGATAAAACAGGAGCAAGACTCAGGCTTGGATCCCGAAGCTCATTTTTCCTGACCACATCACACCCAGGGAAGAAGGGGCAGGGTTGGCTCTGGGAGGGGAAAAGATGGGGTTAGTTAAGTAGGTATCATGGCCCCAGTATACAGAGAAGCAGGGTTTCAGAAAGAACTCACTGGTTTTCTCTAACCACAAACTCAGCTTTCTGAGCTTCTCATTAACAAACCCCACATGTGGCTGTGTCACGCTTCCTCTTAAGTATGGTGAGCACTGCCCACTGCCTATAGTGGGGAAAAAACTGAAAACTAAAAACAAAACAACTATTTTTCCCCAGGGTGTGATATATGTCATAGATCCACCAAAGAGGCATCCTGCAGCCCACTGCAGGCCATTAAGCAGTGACCCCCCCCTCTACCCTTTAATGATGTTGACTCCATTTAGTACTGAGTGCAGTGTGCTGTGGGATCCGAGAACCTGCAGGTGGGTGTTTGGCATCTAGTTGCAGGCATCGCTGATGGAAAAGTAGTGCGTGGGTTAAGACAGAGTCTTTAGCTTTTGTCCAGGAGGCTTGGGCAGCTGCTCAGAATGCAAGAGCTTGCTTCACAGAGACAGTTGCTTTTGTCCTTGTGAAATATTTGGCTTTTCTTCGTGAGCCTTTGGCTCAACTTGTGATTGCTTTGGTGGGCAGCGAGGATGACTCAGAGACAAGGCCACTCAGATGCATGGGGACTGTCACTGGGTCCCAGATCAGTTCCATTCAGGCCTGGTGTCCTTTTCATTGTTCTGTGGAGGCATGCTTCCTTTAGCTTTACCTGTGCCAGCTCAGGCTGGGATGGGGCACAGAAACAGTCTCTCAAAGGAGGACACCCTGGCTGGTAACCTACCAGGTCCTTCCCCGCTTGGCCCCTTTTCTGATTGGTGTTTCTACGTCTCCCAAAGATGGGGATTTTCAGAACAAAGCAGAGTACTTGGAGTGCTCATTTGCATGTCAATTTCCAGAATGCTTCTCCAACTTTCTCTCATGCCATAGTGATGCTTTTGTATCTCCTCTGCTTGGGGATAAATGGAGAGGAAGGGCTCGAAGTGGGTCAGCTCAGTGTCCTGGCATTTCCTCCGGCTGAGTCTTTGCCCACCAGGGTGGAAGCCAGACTTCCTTCTGCCTCCCCTAAGCAGTCTTCCAGAGCTGGGGGGTGGGAGGCCTGCTTTCTCTATTGCAGCTTTGGGGTGAGCAGGCACCTGACCATGGGAATATTCCTCCGGCCACAGGCCTCGTGTGAGGGCTCCTGGTGGGGTCTAACGGTGGTACTTGCTGTGTTCTCCCCATCCTTCCTTTTAAGCTGTCGCCTACCTGTCCATGTCACTGGCTGGCAATGATAAGTGTGGAGGGCTGGTGGCAGGGGCAAAGCAGGGTTTGTTCCCTGTGAGACAGTATCCAGGTCCTGCCTTACAGTCATCGACTTTAAGTGTCCTGAAGCACTGTCATAAAATCGGGAGAATTAAAGAAAAATTTTCCCCCATCAAAAGATTCTTTGAAGTTATAGTCATGGGCTGAATCTCACAGAAGGGCATACAGGAAAGAGTGTTCTGCACACTTTTATTTGACCCAGTTCCCATCATGTGGGGAGGTCTTCCATATTAGAGTCTCCAAAGCATTTGTCTGGGCACTTCTTAAAAGATCCCAGCTCAAGCCAATAGGATCCTGGGACCTCTGGGACCAATACCACAGGCTGCCCTGTAGCCAGCTATCATGAGGGTGGTGTTTCTAAAAGACACCAAGTGCTCCAGTTTCTCCCATCACCTGATATTCTGCTTATTAAAACAATATTATTAAAATCGCAGCAATTTTATCTTGGTGAATGCTTACTGTGCAGGTATAAGAATCGGAAAGTTTATTATATAGTACAGACACACACACACACATACACACAGCAATACAGCATTATCTTGTAAAAAGAAAAATGATAGTTGGGGGCTTCAGTTGTGGAAGCAGATGTTCTAGAAAGCCTGTGTCTGAGGTTAAAAGTACGGTTATAATCAAGAAATTTGAATGAGCTATAGGATTTGGTAATTTCTGGTTACATGATGAGCTCGGTTATGTGTTTCTTATATATTTATGAAAAAGCAGTTTTGATTATAAGATGTATCCCATTTTCTAGTGTACCACTATGATGCTAAAGTGTTTGCTTTTTAATTAATGAATTTTACTTTAAGTGTATGGGTATTTTGCTTACATGTATGTCTGTGCCTGGTGCCTGCAGAGGCCATCATGCGGACATCAGATCTCCTGGAACTCTAGTCCTCTGGAAAAGCAGCCAGTACTCTTAACTGCTGAGCTATCATCTCTCCAGTCCCTCAGTCTCTCTCTCTCTCTCTCTCTCTCTCTCTCTCTCTCTCTCTCTCTTCTAGAACCTAGAAGTAAATGAAGAATCGTTTTCCCGGGAAACTCGTTGAGGAGCAGTGGGTACCCAGGGCCAGTTCTGCTTATGCAATAGCCTCATTTTGCTTCCAGGGGTGCCTGTGGCCTCACTGGGTCTCCTTGTTGGTGTCCTACATGGCAGAGAGGGGTTAGGGGCAGAGAGCACTTGAGAGGGAGAATGCCACCTAGGCTGGATAATGGAGACCTGACACCTACTGTCATTATTTCAACAGCCATGCTTTCTTGAGGTTCTGGAAATTTAGGAACTAGAAAGCTGCGAGGCCCCATCACTCAGGAAAGTTCTCAAACCAAACTGCTTCTTCAGGCTGTGTCCCCTCATTCACAGATTTCTTAGCTACAAACCATCTGCCCTCTACCTTGGCTCGATTCTAGATCTGAAATATGGGAATTACAGAGCCTCTGTATTCAGATTTATTTTTCAATTAGAGATTGGAATTGGTGCTCACTTGCAAATTCTGCCTTTGCCACCAAAGTCTGAAAGTTGTTAAATCAAATCTCATTGTGTTAATATCTTCCTATCTCATTAGCAGAGATTAAATTTGCTAATGTAATATGAAAATCACTAACATATGATGAGTGCAAACAGAAATCAAACTCTCTGCAGACGTCCTAAAGGTAACGTTGGATGTGTAAACACATCTCTCTAGCGGGTTGCTCTTGCTGACACGTGTGTGAGTGTCACAGCCTGTACTTCATTTGTCTTAAATGCTCCAGGCTGGGGTGAAAGGTGTATGTGATGCGTGGGAGAGTGAGGGCAAAGTCAGATGTGCAGAAACTACAGGCCATATTAATTACGCTATCCCATATGCACGGAAGGGCGGGGCTCTTTTCTTCATTCTTTTATTTGGTCCCATGGAAGAAGAACATGGTTTGCAGTCAGAATATTGAGTTGGAATTCCAGCAGCCCTGTTGCTCACAGGTTAGTGGGGAGCCTGCCAGGGCCTCAGTTTTTTTTCTCTATAAAACAGCGATTCATGTATGATATTCTAGTTTTAGTTTTCTAAGAACCCTTCAGCACGGTCTTACTGATTTATGTTCCCACCAGGGGCATATAAGGGCTCTCTTTTCCTCTAGCACCCTTACTGGCATGCGCTGCTTTCTTTCTTTCTTTTTTTTAAGGTTTATTTTCAGGTGTGTGTGGGAGAGAGGGAGAGAGGGAGAGGGAGGGAGGGAGAGAGGGAGAGGGAGGGTGGAAGAGAGGGAGAGAGGGAGAGGGAGGGTGGGAGGGACAGAGAGAGAGGGAGGGTGGGAGGGACAGAGAGAGAGGGAGGGTGGGAGGGACAGAGAGAGAGGGGGAGAGGGAGAGAGAGAAAGAGCACTAGCAGGTGTCTGAGGGCTCAGAAGAGGGCGTCCAACCCCCCGGAGCTGGAGGCACATGTAGTGTGAACCACCTGATACGGGGGCTGTGAAACAGTCTATGTCCTCTGTAAGAGCATGCGTGCTCTTCAGTGCTGAGCCGGCTCCCCAGCCCTCGTTGCTTATGCTTTGGGTTTTATTTTTTTTATAAGAGCCATTCCTAAAGGGGAAAAGCCGGAACCTCAATATAGTCTTAACTTGTATATCTCTGCTGGCTACAGCTAACACTTCCCGCTTTGAGAACTGCCTGTTGAATGGATTTGTCTAGTCACTGACTGAGTCGGTGGCTCCCACTTGAGCAGCACTGTGAGAAAGAAAACAAAGACAGCATGTGAACGTACTTCCTAGACTAGAAGGAAATCTTGGCAAATGTTACTCATGGCCTCCACCGTATTGCCTCAACCTTTGCTATTAGTCTCCTGTGTCACTCAGTCCTGCCACCCAGGCAACCCCAACTCTTGCCCTCCTGAGCTATTTATTCAGAGGGTGGGTTATGTTCTCTTGAGGACCAGGGATGAGAAGGTGGGGGTGGCAAGGAACGGGGTATGGATTCACTCTGACTCTCCTGGCATCCTGTGATATTATTCACTGGGGTTTGGGGCGGGACAGTATTTCCTTTACATTTGAAATAGCTGGGATGTATCTTCTAGGAAGCTGATTAACTTGCTATTCATGAACACCCACCTTTCTCCAGGGGACAATGGCTGACTTACACACTCGGGGTTTGCTTTGGCGCATCTGTAGAAATAAAGCAGTTCTTTTTGCGAAGAGAAAAGAGCTCCACTCATACGTCAAAGACAGACGGGGAAAGGGATATAGATGTGAGCGCTTTGGAGAACTGTCCACTAATTCAATCAACCAATCTAGAGGGCCACACATTCTCATGTGGAAATTTTAATCCACTTCCTATCAGTAATGGATCTAAGCTCTTAGTAGATCTACAAATGAGGCCAACTGCATTTCCCTAATGTCCTAATAGTAGCAAATGAAACACCATACTGTTCCTTGCTGTCTCATGGTGGCAGATGCCATGTAAGTTTATCTCCATAATGATGACTCCCTAGATTCAACTAACCCCACAGAAGGACATCAGCCTGGGCCACACACTGCAGTGGCATTTCTTCTTCGGGGAAGGGTAGGTTGTCCTCTACCTCTCTGGCTGAATCTTTACTTGCTAGGTGATTTTTAATTTTCTTTCTTTATTTTTTTTCCCTTACCAGGTGTCTGTGTTTTCTAGATCCTCTCAGACCTTTCCATGACTCAAATAGCCTTAAATAATTCCTTTTCATCAACAAGTTTTACCATCTTGCTTTTCATCTTCCTCTTCCAGGTCGTTATTAAGACTGAATAAAGCCAGTATCTGTGTTCTCCCCTGGGCTCCCCACAATTAACCTCTTTCTACAGAAAGAAATGGTCTTTTATTCCTCCTCATTTCTTTCCATCTCTTAACTAGTTTTTAAGATGTAACAGAATTTTAACACTTGCCCTATGGTTACCAATTTTGCATAATAGCCTCTTGGAAGGATTATTTTTTTCTCTCTCTCTCCTACTTAAAGTCCTTTGAAAGTCAAAATGTACCACACCTACCAGCTCTGCTTTCATCCATGATTTGGGGGACCCTGTTCAAAGGACTCGAAAGCTCCCAAGTCCTTCCAGTTGTTCTGGACAGGCCACAGGGCTACAGGCTATGTAGTTCATTCCAGAATGTCACCTCTCTCGATAAGAGGGCAGTCCCGGGCTCTGCCACAAGACTGGGTGTCTCCTGTGGACGGCGGGACCACCCCACAAGAGCCATCTGCCCTGGTTGAGAATGAGGTGTTATTTCTCCTGTGGCATTCTTTGAGGACACCATCCTCAGGCCAAAGCCTCCACACTGTGCATTTCCTAACCACCCTCACTTAGGTATCGACTCATGATGTTCCAAGCATCACACACAGGCAAAGTGACCACGTGCTCTAGGATTCCCTGCATGGCTTCTGACCTCTGACTCCGGACTCTGCTAGCGTTCCTGCAGCCCTTCTCCTCTGGAGGACGGAGGACAGACTGCAGTGTGCCTTGCTGTCTTTGATTATCTGCCTCTCCTGCTCCCTATCTCTCTGCCTGGCGTTATGGTCCTTTCTATTGCTTGCACCTGCAATGGGGATTTTCGCAAAGCCTACTTTTCCACGGGACCCGGTCCCTGCTCTTTGAACCATAAGGCTTTTTATTTCCTGGCTTCTCACTTCCCTTTCTGTTGTTGTTCTGGGCTAGGCGGGGACCCTCACCCTCTCATCAGGCATTCCTTAGCCGCCTTCACGCTGGTTCTGTGGATTTTAATTTGCCGATGTTTCCCTTCAGGCAGTTTCCAACAACCGGTTCCCGGGTCTTGCACAGTGCTGAGTACTCTGTTGGCACTCAACAAATATTAAATAATCATCACTCCCCTTTAAAGAAAAAAAAAGAAGAGGAAGAAGAAAGAAAGCAGCCACTCTTGAATTCTGCTTGTCAAAATAGAGCCATTTGTGTTCGAGCCTTCAATCCACCAGTGTCCAACCTAATTGTGTGGAGGTCAATTTTGTTTTGCGGCTCAACAGCACATACTGTCTAAATCAGAATCACCGTCTCTGCTCCTTAGAAATAAATATATTCTGCCTTATTAATCATCTTGGCTTAGTAGCAGGAGAAAGATTTGAGTACCCACAATCTGCTAGACGGCACCATTGTGTGAAATAAATGTTATCTCTTCTGTGAGCATAACTGTCTGGACAGGAGGATTGAGGATAAATCACATTTTATTTTAGTTGGTGGGATTATTTAATTGCAGCTAGTTCACCGCTGTTCCTAAAACCATTTTCTTAAATACAGCTTTTTTTTTCTTCCTTTTTCAAACAATAAACAAGAGGCTGACATCATATTCTTCTTGTGCCAAGCAAGTCCTTATTCTCTGTCTTTAGGTTTAAGAGGTAGCCGCTGGGAGGGCTGTTCACAGACAACAGCTTACCATCCATTCTTAGCTTTACCAGATGCTGGGTGTAGAACTGTGGGTTAAATTCTTGGTTCTTATGACCCATTGATCCATCATGGAAATGGTATTAATAGCAGCATCCACTCTTAAAAAATGCTAGCAAATTGAACAAGTTAATACAGTCCATGTACTGCTTGGCCCATAGGAAGCACTCTGAATATTCGCTAGTGTTATTTGGATTTTTGTACATGAAACCACTCTCTGGGTTCCTTTTTATTTCATTTCCTCATAGAGGCACCTCTGCCCATTTTCGGGGTTATCTACGTCTTGGACTGTGGGGACCAGCGAGATCTATGAGGAACACATGGGCCCAGACCCTGGCTTTGCTGACAAGTGAATGGTTCTGGTTTCCCGTTTCTGAGAGTGTGGCAATGGGGTTCACTGGACCTTGCAGGTTATTATGAACACCCAGGCAAGGAGGAAGCGCCCACGCCAAGGTCCCTGCATTTCACACATCACTCTGGGCCCTGGCCCTCATCTCTAGGCCTCTGCCTACACATAACAAACAAACCCCTGCAGGCTCACACACACTGTGGCTAAAGAAATGTGGAAAAGGGAGGAGAGGGGAGCTTTTGTGTAGTGAGGGCCCTCCCAACAGCAGCCTTAATGTCATTCCGGGATTTGTTATACTTGAATGAAAAGGATTGTGTGGCCACAGGGCCTCCCCTAGCAGGGATACATGGACAGGGGTGGAGGATTTAGGCTAATAACACATCACTGTATCCTCGGAGAATGCATTTTTCATTGGTCATTCACTTCATTTTTCATTTGCTGTTTTTCATTACGGTATTAAACTGTGTGATAAATGAAAGGTAGAGGAACTTGACGGATGATCTGATTTCCGCCCTTGTCAGATTATTTGGACTTAGTTTCCTTATGAAAATAGAAGGCAAACCCTGTAAAATCATTCCCGTGGATTTGTTTTCCTGCATGCATTTTCTGCCACTGCCATATCTAATCTGTCTGTTCACCTGTGACTCAGTTACTGATCTGTGTCCCTCGGGAGCCTGGGTACATGTTGACAAAGTTTCCCATCTGCTGCAGTGGGTAGTGTCTCAGAAGCGCCCACAGGGACCTGCAATTCCTTTTCCACACAGCATCTCTCTACCCCACACTATTAAAGAGCTTTCAATGACAGCATGCCCGCAAAAGGCACAGACTTTCAACAAAGGGAAGTTTGTCCATTCGTCTGTTTAAATACAGCAGCAGATTTCCTCTCCCTCTTAGTACTGTGGAAAGGAGAAAACAACATTGAGCTTCCTCGGCCATTTATGGGTTTCCAAAGCCAGGGGTAGCAGCCCAGTGACTCATTTCAACACACTTGAAACTTTATCCCAACTTATTACCGTGTGTACTGGGGGAAGGAAGGGAGGCTCTGGAGTAGGGAGGTGTACTGACTGCATAAATGCTAACAGAAGGAAGAGGTGGGCAGGAAGGTGCTCTGAAGGCTCCCTTCTCCCTCCCCAGTATACACTAATACTGCTTGTGTGTATCTGTCGTCTTGTCACAGCTTACAGCAAAACTGATGTGCTATGCCAGCCACAGTCAACATGCAGTGTTTCACTTGGAGAACAAACTAGTAATGAGGGCCTCAGCCCGAACGGACAGCCTTTAAGAAAGAGCCTTAAGCTTACTAGCAGGTTACTTGTGAGTTACTAGAGCACACGAGTGATAGGGGAGATGGTTTCTGAGCCACCTGCTTTCAAGGGCTCCCATATTTTCAAATGTGGATTCGCTATGCACTGTTCTCTTCTTTCTGCACACAGCTTAGAAGTTATGGCAGGCTCTTCTGGAAGCCTTTCCTTCCTTGACTTCCCCCGTTAAGCAGGATTCAAAAATGCATGCTGGAAGTGTCAGTTATTAGTCTCAGTGAGCGTCAAGCCCGCTTGCCCCCTTGTTAATGTGAGCAGTTACTCTGCTCTTGACCTATTAAAACTTTGTTTGCTATTATACTTGCTGGCAAGCTAGTCATGTGGAAAGGTGTTGAGGAAATGAGCCGGTGTGTTCCCCAGGTGATGCAACCACTTATCAAGCCGATCCCTGCCATGTTATGTAAACTGTACCAGGTAGCATTCATTTTAAACAAAGAGATAAACAGATCTAATATGCTTCAGGGCATCATGCTTTATGCATGAACTACTTCTCATTTTTATATTTGAAATTTTCTTTTATCCAACCCATTGTTAATGTAGGGAAGGAAAACTATGTCTTCCACTACAACCACAGCTATACTGCTTTCCAGTTTTATTCCATGGTAAGTTCTCAAGTTCATGCCTAAACAATTAATTACACATTCTCTCTCTCTCTCTCTCTCTCTCTCTCTCTCTCTCTCTCTCTCTCTCTCTCTCTCTCTTTCCCCATTCCCCTCTCCTCTCTCTCTCTTGCCTCTCTTTCTCTCTCTCGCCTCTCTCTCTCTCTCTCTCCCCATTCCCCTCTCCTCTCCCTTTCCATGCCTCTCTCTGTGTGTATACGTGTGTGTGTGTGATTCTTAGGGTTCAAACCCAGGTCCTTACAAAGGCTAAGCAAGCATTCTACAACTGAGGTACACCCTAGCCCCAATAATTGCCTTTAACTAAATTTCCACTAATAGTTATAAGACCATAAAAGTCAAATGAAGTTATCTGGGGAGATAAAAATTATATGTACAAACATTATGTATCCTATGCTTGCACATGCTCACAACTTGTTAGATGTCTACTTTGTCCCTGCAGTCTGTGATCACAGGCCTTTCTCATTTTTTTCCTGATCATTTCCCAGATCATAAAATAGGATTTCACTTTGTGTTTTCCCCAGGGTTTTCTTTCATCCTTGCATAATCCTTTGAAGTGGGTATTAGCACCTCGATTGTGAAGACAAAGCAATTGAGACCCAGTCAGTAAATAGCTGTCCAGTGTTACCAGCTCTGAGACAAGATTCAGAGTGAGGTCCCTGAACTTGTGCGGAGTGACAGAGGGGAGCCCGGGGCCCGGGTGGCTGGATTCAGATCTTGGCCCTATTGCTTACTGCTATGTGATCTTGAGAGAAGTGAACATTCCTGCAATTTCTCATTCACTCATAAATGGGGTTAACAGTGGTTCCTATCTCAAAGTCTGTGTTAAGATTCAATGAATGGTTCGGCCCGTGCACAGTGCTTGTCACATGAACTCTTACTGTTTGCTGCAGGTATTTTTGCTGTTAAAGTTTACCATTATGTGTGGCTATCAGTTATTTGTGATAGCTGTGGATTTTCAGTCATACTTTCTCAGCCTAGAAACGGAGACTCTAATCCTGGAACAATTAAGATCATGTGACTTTTAAAAATGTGACCATACCGTTGATTGCAACTTGACTCTTGACTGTAATTTTTGAAAGTTTTGATATTAAGTATTACAACAATTCTACCCCAATCCTATTTCCTTTCCTCCTATATGTAATGCAATTTTCAAAGAAAATAAGTCGACTCAGGATGGAGTTCATATTTCATTTTCTATTGTATTACACTGAAAATCCTAATTCAGCCAGAAAGTCAGATAAACATAAGATCAGACACTGTATGATCTGTAGGAATTGCTATGTTGATACTTTGTGCCTAGAATTATCAACCAGTAGCCAAAATTTGAAGACAGTGAAGACACTGTGGCTCCCTCAGTCCTGATTTGCAAGAGGGGTTGTAGCAGGGATGGGTTCTGTACAGAGAGAACCAAATCTCTTCTGTTGCCTCCTTACACACACACACACACACATGCAAAAACACATACACCTACAGAGCACACATGTATACAAACACAAATACATACATGCACAAAAACAAACGTATTTTTGAGCACACACACAATCTAGAACAGTTGCTGGGCAATGGACAGTTGCTTCTAAAGATGTAGGATTTTCTATGGACCACAAACTATTAGTGTCTTCTGCGGTTCTGTGTAGGATGGCTACGCTGACCAAGGGAACGAAGCGGATCTCTGGATTCAGAATCAATCTGCTTTTCTCACATGATCCAACTTGTGCTTTTCAGCTTCCTTATTTGATAAGTAAGAGCCATTAACCTCACAAAGTATTGCTATTTGTGGTGTATTTATAGAATAATTTGTTAGGATTATTTGCATCTGCACCGAAATTGGTTTTGAGTTCTTTCCAACTGGACAGATCCATCCCAAGCTCTGAAAATGAGTGAAAATGATAGGAGTATGTTCCAAACGCAATAGAAAAGCACTCTCCCACCAATTGTATTTTTGGCTGAATTCCCTCCTCATACAGCCAAGATAATTCTGTCCAAGGAACGGGGATAAGTTTGAGACTGGGTGGCAGCAATAGTTAGATGACCAACATTGTTGTGCACATTTGAAGAGAATTTGAATGAATATGCAACTAACACAGGAGGATGGCCTCTCTGGAGAGCCACTGCTGACTGGAGTTGAGGTTATGGCTTTCAAGCACTTTTCCAGAAAGTTCTGTGCTTGTTCTGAGTTTCCTCTAGGCAGCTGATCCTTTTGATATTTCCTTCTTTCTGCCACACCTTCATTCAGTCTTCTTCCTATATCCATCCACATATGCACTTCTCTTATGGGGTGGAGAGGTCCTTTGGGGGCAAGTTCCGCTTCTCATCCATCTTCATGCCCTTCAAAACATCAGCGCCTCTGTATGCAGAGTCTGGGTTAAGCACACAGATTGAACTCCCCCTTAGAGAATAACTCAGCAGGAACCTTGTAGGTGCTTGCTCAGACAGTATCTGTGAAGGGAATGAGTGACCCTGGGAACAGAGGAGTGAGCTTTCAAGGGGCTGACCACAGTGCTCTCCCTGTAGAAATTCAGCAAGTGGGACAGTGGCTGGGAGTTATGCTCACGTAAGCATCACCTTCCCTGGAATTCTTGCAACAGTGCCCTCTTCCCTAGGAAAAATCAAAACAAATGACCTGACATCTGATGAAGGATTCTGTCCAAGGAGTATTCCTTACTCTTCTGGAGTCAAAGTCCACTTTGAGAACTTGTACCAGGGACTTAAGCCCATATGCAGTTTGTACATAGTGTGCTCACTTGGGAAGAACAAACGGGCCCAAGGCAATGGGAGCCTTCATAAGGACAGCTTTGGAAGTTCGGGTTGAAGTCATAAGATAAATGGTCAGGTAAAAAGCATTGATTTATCCACTTGAAGTTTTCTCATTTACAGAAGGAAGACATCAAAGGCACCCTTAGCCTCACCGGGCTGTTTCCGAGTTTAGAGAACCAGATAGGAAGCTGTATGGTTGTCTAGTGCCATGTTCATAAAGGTGGTTCAGGGCTCTGCTTCCCTGCCTAATGACAGGGTGATGCAGGGTGATGCAGGAGCCTCCCTCCGGAACTCCTAATACTCTTCTCCATTCTTTGTCCCACAAACACCACCACCCTTGTTGTCTTGCTCTGATGTGAATCTCCCCTACTATCTGTGTGATCCATCCATGTGACTATGTTCATTTCTTTGTCCTCCATCCAATTTAGCACTTTGTATATAACCAGCAATTTAATAGCAGGAGGAAATAAATTTATTGGCACAGAAGTTATTGGTACAGAAGTTAAGTGGTCCCCATCTTTTTTTCAATAAGCAATGGAACGAACAGCAAGTGGGTTGGAGAGACAGACTCAACAACCGCAGCGTTCAGAATACCCGCTTTATCCATCCCAACACAAAAACAGACCAGAGAAAGTTGATTTATAAAGTATCTTAGACACTCTCATGGCTATAGGAGAGCCTTTCAGGCCTCGCCTCCATTTGTGAGGAGTTAAAAATCAAAGAACTAATAAAATCCAACCACCCAGAACTCCTCCTGTAGACAGCCTGAATTATAACTTTTTAATTTAGGCAGGTAAAGAATTATTACAGTAGTACTCTAGGGCAGGAATGTGTTAATAAAACCATCTCCTCTGCCTTTTCATTTAAAATAATCCCCTGAGCTGATTAAATGAAATATCACTTGTTTAATAACTGACGGAACATTATTTTTAAGCACAAATGTTTTGCATATCTCCACTCCCCGCTTTGATTCCAGGCACGGGAGGGTGGCGGCCCTGACATCACAGAGGAGCCGGGTCCCGCGCTCACATGCAGTTTGCCCTGTCATCGTGCCATCTATAATTTAGTGTGAAGCAGCAAGGTAGACAGAGCATTCCCATTAGAAACCATTCTGAACAGGGGTATAAAACACAGTCACAATAACACTTGTCAGAAAGGTGACTCCAGTCAGAACTCATATCCACGAGTTTCAAGATAAATGCTGACATGGCAGCCATCCTGCAAAGACTATTATTGCTTTAAAAAAAACACAAGGCAACCCCCCAAACAAAGCCAACCCATGAACCTTCCCCAGAGTGAGCAAGTTAGTGTGAAGTTTGCATCTGGGGTGGCATAAACTTTGGGTGATTTATAGCAGGCGCATTTCTTCCTCCACTTGGAGAAGGTGTTTTATGGTGCCACAGAGGAAGGGCCCAATAGCATTTTGGGTTTAATGATGTTAAGCTATTTGGAATTCTTTCCCCCCTGTTATTTGGAATATATGAGCTATGCCTCTAAACCAGATCATTAGCTGGGCTGTGGATAGGTTCATCGCTTCACCCACAGGACCGCGGCTGGTGTTCACATTTTCCTTGCCTTCTACATTTAGAAAAACCTCTTTGACTTGGTGGTAGGCTATGATTTAATAACCCTGTCCTGCTGACTTCATAAGCTGCAGAACCTCGGAGGAGGGGAAAGAAAAGCCCCAGATCTGAATTATAGTTCTAATTATTCTGGCTGAGGTGGAGCATTTCAGGGGAATGTTCTAGGCAGGCCCATTTCACGCGAGGTGTGCTTTGTTGCCAGAGACCCTGGGGATGTCCTTATTTCCTCTCCTCTTCCACGAAGGCAGCTGAATTTCTGGTGCCCAGCCTGTGTGCAAAGCTGGGGGATCTAACTGCTTGGTGATCCCGTGAAATTCGTTTCATTTTCTAAGCTCTTCTCATTCTTCTTCCATTAGGGAAACTCAGATGTAGTGTAAATGTGAATTTCAAATTCAGCAGGGATGTTTCCATCACAAAAGGATGCGGTAAAAATGGAAGAATGATTTTACACTGATTTCTTTTTTTATCTGTGCTTGATTTTAATTGATGGTATTTATCTTAAATATATATTACTGGCTTTTAAATGTTCGCATTTTCTAACAATTAACATGTTCAGAAAAGTTAATATACACTTTGAGACTTTAAAGAAATTTCAAAAAGCACCGAGGGTAGTTAGAGAAAACAAATCTCTCTCCTCATTCTAACTCCCAGTCTTCTCCCAGAGGCAAACTCTGCTCCAGTATCTCTGGATGTCCCTGAATATGCATCTTAGATGCTGTGTGTGCACAGGTGACAACAATGTATACACTTTGCCTTTCTTTGACCAGTAGCTTGGGAAATGTTCCATATTTGGACATATACATTTTTACCAGCCTTATTAATGGCAGCATAGTATTTTAGGTTGGTGACATAATTGACTTATTTAGTAACTTCTCACGACTGATTGATTATAGATAAGTTCTATTCAGTTTTACAGCATTAGACAAGTTACAATGGATAGTTTTATAAACCTTGAAGTTTGGATCTATGAGCCATGCCTCTGAACCAGGTCATTAGCTGGGCTGTGGATAGACTCATCACCTCATCCACAGGACTGCACCGTTGGTGCTCACATTTTCATCGCCTTCTACATTTAGCAAAACCTCTTTGAATTGGTGGTAGACTATGACTTAATAACCCACTCCTGCTGACATTCTACTGGAAAACTTATTGTTTCTTTGGGAAACCTGTCTGAGGTAGGGAAGTCATATAGAATCTAAAGCTAGCATTCAGAGGAAGGTGTTGTCACCCAGAATGACCTGACAAGGCAAGGCAGACATGAACACTTAGCATGGAGAAGAGTTTAAAGTCCTAAACATGTACCTCTGACTGCATAACATTATTCTACAAGGCAAGTCACCTGTACTACCCATGAACCTTCTGAGGGTTGGACAGCTCAAATGTGATGTGTCCACTGAAGGAAGGCAAATCATCATGAGTGAGATAATCAAGACTTTACCTTTCCCTCAAAGGAACATACAAATCACCCAGTCGGTGGCCAAAAGCCACAGATTTCTTAGCAATATGATTCCAAAGAGTCTTTTATATTCTAATCTCTGCAACAACATGGGGATGAAAAATGCTGAAATATTTACCTCTCTTTTGGAAAGTGTGGAGCCATCCTATTTTGTCTCTTGGCACCTCGTAGTTGTCGTTTCTAGCCTGGGATTATAAATTGAGTGATAGCATTTACTGCTGGTGCCTCACTAGAGTCCCAGCTCCTTAAGGGCGGGTCTGTGCCCACCTAGCTGTACAGGGGGCTTCGTAAATGGTGAGGCATTCATATCTCAGTCACTGCTCACAGAAGTAGGCATTCTTCTTAAACAGGTAGCATGGAGAGCTCTTCCAGAACGGGGGGGGGGTTCTTTAATCATGAGTCATAATCTACCCATTTAAATGATATATTGAAGATGTAAGAACAAGAGTGCCCAATCACCCTACCACATAAGAACTATACAAGTATTTAACAGATTATTTAGTGAATTTAATCAGTCCTCATTTACTTGCTCTTAGCCAAAAGTCTGAGAAGCAATACTATCTCTCATTCAAGTCATATGTGCTACCATTAATACAGCCTTATGTTAAAGTCCGTATCTTCTTGCATGTGCATATGATATATTTTGATCATGTCTACTTCCATCCCCCAACACTTTTCCTGGACTCTCCTTCACAGACTCCTCCCCCAACTTTCATGTCCTTTTATTTTTAAAATAACCCACTTAGTCTAATTAGTATTTCCTGTATGTTCAAGGGTGTAGGACTCCACTGGAAAACTGTTTTTATTCCTTCTCCCGTCAGCCACCAACTGCCAATAGCTCTTCAGCTAGAGATGGGGCTTGTGAGCCCCTCCCTCATCCACTCTTGGAATATTGATCTTGTGAATTCCTTTTGTAAAAGCTCTGTTTTTGATGTACATTGTTGGAACCATGCACTTTAATAAGTTACTAGCAGTAAATTGCAATTTACAAGCAGACTTTCCCACAAATTTTTTGTGTCTTAGTTTATTTTCCCATCACCATGTGACAAGATTTAGATCCTGATTAAGTTACTTTTGGAGAATGTGGTTGTTTCTTTTTAATTAGCATAGTACAAAGTCTGAAATTTTATTTAAATTGGTACCATAATCATATTGCCTCCCATTTTCCCTTATAATTAATTAACGTATATGTCATAAAAATGAAGGCATGCTGGTCTGATTTGGAGGACAATTGCTTCATCCTATGTGCTGATCACCCTGATCAAGGACAGAGTTCAACTACTTCCCCATATTACCTGAGGTGCCCTCTATTTTTCCGGCTACAAGATCCCAAGTGCTCCAAGGACAAATTTAGCTTAGAATTTTAGCAGAATTGCTGTGTGTCAGACATGGGACTAGGGTTTAGTTAGATGACATAGAAATCTCAGAAAAGCTTCCATGGTGTCTCCAGGTCTGTGGATACTCAGGGGGTAGTGATGAGAATTTTACTTTGGACAAGCCTCCTGCACGCTTAAGTTGGAGGACTTTGGGCCCTACCAGGCAGCAGCTGATATCTGAAACTTGAAATGAAAGAAAGACACGGCATGCTAAAGCCCAGGAAAGACCCGCTTGTGATTGTATCATTAAAAAAGAAACATGGCTGTAAGCTTATACACAGGCAGAGAAAATAGCTCCTGGGAGAGAAGCTTGGTACTTGAAGTTGATTTGGGTAACTCGGAAGTAAGTAATGCTTTTGTAGCACATGTTCCGGAGATTCGAGATGCAAAGGTAACCCCTGAGCTTCTGTCCCCTGAACAAATCACCACGGAGTCATATACATTATATATGAAACAAAAGCAATAAACAAAGCAGACCGAATTTTCTTGCTAGCAACCAGGAGTTTGGGTTTACAGCAAATGCACTTTCCTTCCCCGGCAGCAAACTAAATTATCTACAGATTAAGTTAGGTGGAGGAATGGATTTCATCAGAACTGTGTCGGATAATCTAACTTGGATTCTGAAGTCGACAGCCGCTGCTATGGACATGTTATTGGAATGTACAAATCCAAGCGGCCACTGTTTACCTACAAGAGTCTAAAAATCACAAGATAAGCCACAAAGACTGGTGCTATACGAGTTATGCATTGCATTAGCCTTGTAAGCTGTTTAAAGAGAATACTATTTTTTTTCTTAGCACTTTCATGTTTATTATGTTTTTTGATGGCTCTGGTAACCCGTGAGTAAATACTGGTTCCATTTTGTGGATGGGGAAAGGGATGGAAGTATTTGAGTCCATGCTTAAGGCAAGACACTGGCTGGAGACCCAACCAGGAGCCGAGTGTGAGTTTTAGTCTTCCCGTCTAGTGTTCTTCATGAGATACTCAGCGGACCTGCTGAGGGGTTTCACTTAGCAGTGCTGAAGCAGTGCTGAGAAATTAGCAAAGAACATCCCCTTGTCGGGACATGGGTGAAGCACTGGGGGAATTAAGAGAATAGAGTGATCACTGGAGGGGGATGAAGATCATCTCTGGTTGCAGCAAGCAGTCATGACATGGGAAAAAGGCTTTGAAACTGTTAGAGACTTTCAAACAGGATAGATGGTTCATGTTTTCCAAACCAAAAAAAAACTTTTTTGAGGGGGAAAACATAGGTGATTTCCCAACAATAATATGATGGATGCCACTTTAACAAGCCCAGTCTGCATTAAGTGCCACTAGACTTGTATAGGAAAATCCCAGTCAACAGTGTGTGGTCTGAGTTAATGACTGGCTTGAGTTTGTGGTCATTTGGAAATTATAAGGAGGGACTGTTGTGGCAATCAATTCTTTTATTTGCTCTTTCCTTTGTCTTTGTCACTTATGTAGAAGTAGAAAACAAATTACAGCTACCCTATAGCTCTCACAAGTCAGAATAATTTAGTTTCAATAGACTTGGTGATACTGTTTAAACTTTGAAAGTTAATAAACATGGATTTGTAGAATTAAAAATATTGAACTATTGGAGTGCTACCAACTCACAAAATTAAAGTTTTATAACCCAAAGTCGAAGACTGTATTCTACAGTTTAAATATTTCATATCTGACATTTTCCAACTCGACAATGTGAAGTCTGATTTTTGATTTTTCAATCCAATATGAGTTTGGGAGTTTAATTCAAAATCAAGAGAAAAGCATTCCTGAGACTACTCTCTTTCTGGTTCCCTTCATAAGAGGCATTACATTTTATTTCACTTTAGGAAACAAACCTTCCTAGCTGGTTATAATTTAGGTAAGTTAGGAACTCAACAGCGAGCTTGTATTGCTACAAGTGAACAACCTCAAAAATGGAGTCTTTAATACATTTAGTTTATAATATTTACATATAAGTTACATTAAAAATGTTTTATCAAAAAATGAATTGTGAACCACTACAGAAGTCCCTGGAGATAGCCATCTGCCAGCAGAGATGGGAGCTGGGCGGCCATAAGAAGAGATGTCACGCAGGATGCCTTGCTATCCAAACGCAATAGCAGCCAACATTCTTCTTTGTAAGGAAAATTTCTTTTGGAATGTATTGATGGCATAATGTACACTCCAAAGAGGCTTTGGCTAAAAAGCAGACACAGAGAAAGACATGGCCTGGAAAGGCCACCAAGGCTGACACGGAAAAGGCAATGTAACACTAAAGGGATTTTTCATTTAAGTGGGCTTGCTGTTTGAGAGTATCTGATGGAAGTGTGTGTTTAGGGTTGTCTTGGAACTGGATAAATCAATGCAGCTCAAGGTTCAGGCTGGGTGTGTAGACAGAAATAAGAATTCCATGTCAACCCAGCAGTGCCACTTTGTAAAGGCTTTAGACCTATCCAGGAAATGCAATATTTTTAGCTTCATAGCAGGAAGGTCGGGTCCACTTCTTAGGGTCCCGGGGAAGGTAGGAGGTTACTTCATGTCCCTGTCAACTGTACAAACTCTCACCTTTTGCCCAGAGTTTATATGTGACATCTTTCTTTTGTTAGTAAGGCACACCAGGAGAGGACATATTAAATTCAAGTCCCCCTGCCCCCCGGCAAGTTCCTTCCGCCCAATAGAAAGCTTTGGGGGCTTTGGAGTTGCAGTTTAATTAAGATGGACACAACACTAACTCCCAGTCAGCAAGGATCTCTTTGGATCCATTTTGTTGTCAAATACACTTGCTGGGAAGATGGAAGGACTAACACATATCACTTCTTAGATAATGTTTTAATATCCTGCATTGAATAAAACTTTTTTTAATCAAGTTGCAGCGGTAGCACGGAGCGCCACAAGGGGCGAGGGGGCTGCAGATGGCTGCATTACTCTAAATGTTCAAGCTTGACTGACCCATTTCATCAGCACTGTCAGGGCCTTGCACTGATACATGTTGACAACATTTAATCTTAAAAAATTGAAAGAAATGAATTAATATGCAAATTTCATCAGCTTTGTAATAAAAATGTCCTTGAAAAAAAACAGTGAACATGACCCCCGAGGAATTGTGTGAATTATCCCAGCTCAATTCTTTAAGTTAGTCGGAGGTACGCAGGTCCATAAGGAAATCAGTGCAGATTTGACTTGGAAATAATTATGATGAAGAACAAAACACAAGCAGGTTGAATGAACGTAACAACTTGGGAAAAAGTCTTAGTACTATTTGTTATTCACTTTGAATTAACAGGATTAGGTCTGGTTTCTGAAAATAAAGGAACACCACTGTGTAATTTTAACACCTAAGTAATGTGAAAACAATATTTTTAACTATCAATTTTAGTGCATATTAAAAAAAATCACATCTGATGAAAACAGATTTTTCCTGTATAACAGAATACAGCTCTTTTGGCAAGAGAAATGATTATGAAAAATAATTTTAAACTATGGGAGACAGCAATTTCTCAGTGATGGGGATGTCAAGGTAGCTGATTTGCACCAATAAGCGAGGCCGGAAAAGTTCTGCTGCTTCTGAGGTGGCCAGTTGTCCGGCTGAAGTCTACAGATGAGTGGGGTCTTGGTTCCAGAGAGCAGCCACAGAGGCATACATGTGGCTGCAGCTCTCAGCCCAGACCCAAACAAAGGGTCTGAGACTAATGGGGGCCTGCTGTCACTACTGAAATTTTCTATGTAAAATCCCAGATTTCTCTAAACGGTACCGTCCCCAGAAGGGATGGGGACATTAACGGGGATGTCAACCATTAAACAAAAGCAAAATCAAAACATCATCACCGAGAGCAGCCTTCCAGAGGTCCAAAGCAATGAATGATGGTCTGAAGATGAATATCATTTCTCCTCCCCAAGTAAATCTCATTAATTTAGACAGATGTGCGCACGAGAAGGGAGGCACACCGACTTTGCACCTTTGTCACAAGCTGGCGTTCCTGTCTTTCTCACCTCCATACACAATGAATCAGCCAAGCTCTGGGCCCTAGAAGGAATTCACTTGGCTCCATGTTCATTTACCTCAGGCCTCAGGGTTACCACATGGAGAGCAGCTCCTTTTTCTTGTCTTCCTTTTACTTGATCAAGATATCAGGATATTTACACTTTAAAAAAAAATAAAAATCACACCCCCAAACCGAAGTCTCAAATTAAGATCCCAACCAATGTCACCAATCTGAGGCTCTCCTTAGGGTCTGTTAGAGGCTCGGGAGTTATCCAACTCTAGGGATTCCGTGTACCCACAGAAGATGGAGGCATGCGTACTGATTCTGCCCAACCAAATTAATCTCTTCCGTAAGCTTTTGTGGTTCTCTACAAAAGGCTTTTCAGCTTCTCCTTTCTTTCTTAATCGACCATCAGTAAAATCTTACTTCCATAGTGCCCTTTGCACCTGCTTGCATAAAATGAATAACCCCGCAGTTTAATTATGCACTACTCTAGCAGTTGGGGAGTGATATAAAGTTGCAGGCAGAAAAAAAAAAGAATAAAAACCTCCTTTGGTACCCAAAATTAATATATGTCAAGCTCAGGGTAAATCTTAATCTTTTTGAAACATTTTTTTTCTCTAAAATAGATGTTCTTTTATCACCTGGCGTATCGAGACCCGGGGAGGGAGTGGAAAAAGGCATTTGGCTAACATGCGCACAACTGCACTCTCTTCCCCCCCGCCACTGCAGGCTGCTCTTGAAAGATCTGAACAGTTGTATAATAATGAAAAATGGGCAATACTTGTGGGGCATTGCCTGCACTCACACACCTCCGCCCACGCATTCATCATTCTGCAGGTATTGTCAGTGAAAGTTTAATTGCATAAACACTCTGTAACTGTCCTGTCATATTTCTTGTCAGTCTGGATTCCCTCTCTGGGCTCACTATCTCCCAAAACTATAATTGAATTGCTACCAAATCACAAGAGGTCCCCCCCCCAAAATAAAATCTTTATGAATAGAATTTGCTCCCTATCAGCAGATTTGACAAATTATGGCAGAGGAAGGGCCTCGGTGATAATTTTTGAGTTTATTCTCAATGTAGCTATTTGCTGAACGTTCTTATCTATTAAAAAAAAATTTAAAGCCCCAGTTGGGGGTGGGGGAGGGGAGTATCCTACAACCCCATGGGGCCCTGTGATCATTATTTTGCAGGACCCAAGAAAGCCAGTAAACAAAACAGAACCGGGAAGGTTTTGCTTGCTCCACTGTGGAAGGGTACCCCTGCAAATGAACGGCACAAGAATGAATTTGAAATTAAACTGGCTACTCATCAAAATGAAGATTTCACCCAACTATGAATTCTTAGTTATGAGGTACTGAGTGCTCAATTTAGTCAAGGGTTTGTACTCTTACTCGTTTCTTCTTGCAGTAGACCTCGCGGTACTCATTACTCATGTCTGAGCTCTGGACAGCCAGGCTCTTTGACAGACTTTTAGGACCATGAGCAAATGAAAATTAATCAAAGGCATGACATGCAATTTACTAAATATGTGATCGTGAAATTTTAATGTCAAATTATTAATATTTTCTCGAAACGAGTAAACTCCCAACTGTGTCTGGTATAAGAAAGGAGTTCTCTTTTGTCTGTTCCGTTTTATTTTACATTCTTGTAAACTATATCCCACCCCATCCCACCCCACCCCCACTTTCAAAGTACAGACTCTCAGCAAAGGTACAAGCCTGTTCTGGTTTGTAATTCTGTCGGCCGTGTGGGCATGAAATACGACTGCTGGTGAATAACTCCTAGATAGTCCTGGGTTCCACCCAGATTGACAACTGTCTGGTTGTTTATGTTTTTTAAATGTGCTTATCAAAACCATGTAGGATTGATGGGTGTTTTTAGATGAAGTTATATTTTCGCAACAGACTTAATTTAGGACTAAGGTTAAGGCTTAGGATAAATGAGTGCATTAGATGATTAAAGAACATTTGTCTTGTGGAACATTGGAGTCATTTATTTATGACACTTAAAAACAAGCCAGAAGAGAAGGCATCATGGGCTTAACCAATCAGTTTTATACAAATGCTAAACCCAAACTAATTACTTTTTTTTTAAAGTGGAACTCCAAAATATGCCAGTCTACTAAATGTTCAGAGGAACAATCAAAGTGCAGTGGCATAAATATGATGGGAAATATTGTACTTTATAGCAGAATTCCATACCGTGCATGTGTGTATAACCATGCTCCCCCTTATTCCAAAAGTTTTGTCCTTTCAATTGAAACTGCTCCTTTATTTGAGGAAGTAGGTTTTCTGCTTTAATGTGTTTTTTATAAATTTTAAATGGAAGAAGATTTCCTGATGGTACAGGAATTTGGACTATTGTACTTCACTGGACTCGGCATGATAAAATACCTTGTCAGGGGCAGCTGGATGGCTCAGGGGATTGGTAATGGGATATACAGAGCCTTTCACCCATAGGTCATTGGCTTGAATTTTGTCCAGGTTGGCAGTGACTAAAAGTCATTAACATCTCATGACTGCCTGGTGGCCTATGTGAAATGAGTTTCTTAATTTATTTATTTAAGTCCAGATATAGTTCCTATGGCCAGGGCATCCGGGCATCTCTCTTGCTTTTCAAAGAGGCATTCTACCAGATCAACATTCATTTTGGCTCTCAAGATTAGTGATGAACGGAGGCCCTCCCACACAAAATAAATTGATTTATTTAAAGTTCAAGCCAATCCCAAGTCCCCCATCCCATTCTCCAGCACAGACCAACAGGCTTCATGAAATCTGATTTGACAGTAAAAAGGGCTTTAAGTCTAAATCTGATTCTGGGTCACTTAGTCTTTTGTGAAGCATAATCCATGCTGAGGCTATAGTTCCACAACAATGGTCCAGCCAGAGAAAATGGGAATATGCCAGTACATCATATGCACTCCGTACCAGCCAAATCATCAGGTCATAAGCAGAGTGCACTTTAATCGGCCAGGCTGGAAGCTGCCCACCTGAGGAGACCAGCATCTGGGCAGGTTCCAATATGAGCTAGCCTCAGAAGAGCACCACAGGCAGAGCTGGTGTGTAGAATCCAGAAACAGCGGCATGAAACCACACTCTCAGTTATGCTTTAACCATACTGAGTATGATCTCAGTTATGCTTTAACAAGACTGAGTATGACGGCGGCAGAGGCAGTGCAGCAGTTAAAAGCACTTGTTACTCTTGCACAGGACACAGGTTTGAGCTCTCGTCCACATAGAACTATCTGTAGCTTCAGTCCCAGGGGATTCGATGCCCTCTTCTGACCTTCATGAGCACTAGGAACACATGTAATACACATACATACTCGTGGGCCATATGTTTATGCACATAAAATAGATAAAACAAAAACCCAACACAGAACTGGTGTCGGGATCTGTAGAACCAAGTTGGCACATTGCGAAATCTGGGGAGCAGTGAAATTTCTATTTCCAAAAAAGCATTCCTCTCACACAAAGTTCTAGCAAATGGGCCCCCTATAGGGTGTGTGTGTGTGATCAGTGTTCAGAAGCACCCCCTGGATGTTGTGTGCCTCTTGCAGAATCCAACCCCCTCAAATCAGGTAGCAAGTACATGATGTCAATGAAACCCAAATCCAAGCCATTCATGAACACATTCCAACTTCCTGTCATTAAATCCCTGACCATCCTTTCCCTAAGGAATAAACTAGGTAATAGAATGCCTAATCCAACAGAATTAATGATGCTATTCACTAAAGACTACATACTAAGTATTTTACCTGATTAATTCATTATACCCTCACAAGATGCTAGCAATGCTTGTATGTTAACTCATTTGGAGAGAAAATCAAATGGAAATTATTCTTAGTCCTGCTTCTAATCTAGGACAGAGGGTTAAAATTTTATAATGGGGAAACGGAGGCACATTTAATTTAATTTGCTCAAGCTCACACTACTGGTAAGTGACAGATCCAGGATTAGAAAATAGAAACAGGGCATCGGGTTCCAAGATCCATGCATTTACATGTTTCCGATTGATACAGCCACAGCACAAAGGCAGTCCTAAAACTGGGGTGGAATGAATGTTTTCTAGCCCTGATCCATGATGTGCTTGAGGGAGGTGGTATGCAAGGCACATACCACCTGGGTCATGTCAATGGGTTGGAAGGAATTGTGGAGATGGGGTGATGAGCCCAACTTTCTGTCTGGAGATAGGGTTCTCTCTTTGCCACACACCCTACTTTTGATATCTACCATGAAATGATGCAGCCAAGAGGGGCTCTTGCCAGAACCTAAACCATGCTTCTTGAAATTTCATTTTCTAAACTGTGAATTAAGTAAACTCCTTTCCTTTACAACATTAGCCTCTGTTAGTATTTTGTCACTGCAACGATAGGTTATAGACTATAGATGTATCTATCATAAAGATGTGAAATCTTCATAAAGTTAATGATTGTTAATTTCCAGGGTGAAGACAACCGTGGGGGTGTTTTTCTTTTCTGTTTTAACAGTGAGAACCTTTTCACACTTACAGTTACAAGGAATCTGTTTTTGAGATTCTCAAATAGAATTTGTGAGCTACACATTTCAGAAGCAGAGATGACCAACTGGGTCATTGTAAGCCTGCTGCTCAAAAAGTGGTGGCCTTGACTGTCTTTGGCACGGGCTTGAGCGAGTATGAGTTCTGTGAGGGAAGAGACAGTCCTGGTAAATGCCCTATCAGGGTAAAGCCAATCCTGTGGTCATGCAAAGTAATGATCAAATGAATGCAGAAATGAAGGACAGAAAGAAACATTGAAGGTCTTGTTTATGTGACTGTAGACATACTATTATTGTTAAATTAGCTCTGTGTGTGCATGCACGCACTTACGTATCACGACATGCATGCGGAGATCAGAAAACAACTTCCTGGAGTCAATTCTCTCCTCCTACCACGTGGGCCCTTGGGATGGAACTCGAGTGGCTTCACTTTATTGAACCATCTCACTGGTCTAGGCTTGTGCTACTTCTATATTATGCCTGTGAAATACAAAGCATTTTCCTAAAAACAAGATGACGTTTTAATCCACTTTATGTAATCAATTCCATTTTTAGACTTTTGATCCCCTTGCAATATGCTCTACTCAATAAGAGATGGATAGAAAAAGTTGAGTGGAAGCTTACTGCCTTCTGGTGCCTTCCTTTTATCAATGCTATTACATTCTAGAGCCACAGGATATACTTAGATAAATCACTAAAAGATTCAGCTTTTAATATTCAAGGAATTTATATATTAGTATGCCATGATTGATAGTGCATATAATATTTTAACTTTTCAAATGTTTTAAGATTTTCATACCAACTGATAAGAAAATGGGAGGGGCTGATGGCATTCTTCATCCTGATCACGTATGAAAGCTTAAGACTTGGAAAACGTCTAAAGTAGTTCCCAGAAGCTCCTCGCTAAGTTCTGAGCATGAGGTGGGCCTCTTCCTTTCCCTAAGAGTTCCTTAATTCCAAACCACCCTTGCTTTCTGTTCTAGTCCCCACACTCTGGCATTGCAGCGCTGGCCTCTTAAAGCCTCTGTTTTCAGGTTTCTCTAGTGAACTATCCTGGACATTCCCAGGGGGAATAGAGTATCAAGTGCTGTGAATCCAAGTTATCTATGTTGCAGGCAAGATTACTCAGGTGGGTTGGAGGATGGGTGCTACCAGCTGGTGATCTCCAGTGACAGCTACTGCAGGTAAGCTGTGGAGGTGCACTTTGTTGCTTGGTTAGTAGTGGGTATTCAGATCCAAATCTTAGACTAGTTTTAAGGCTTCTATGTGCCTTTAAAAGAAGGCCTCTTTCTCTCTCTCTCTCTCTTTTATTTTTGAGGGCAGGTTTCTATGTAACTCTGGCTGGCCTTGAACCCTGAGACTCACCTGCCTCCAGAGTGCTGAGATTAAAAAGTATGCACCATCACTGTCCAACAACTCCTTTCTTAATAATCCATTTGTAAAATGGGAATAATAAGGCTACCATCTTCATAGTGTTTTGTGAGGAATTAGGTTGTGCTATACACAGTCTAGGCTTAGCAGAGGGACCGGCACATGTTGAGCACTCTGTGCATATTAGCAGTTACGTGGCACAAGGCATTCAGCAGTCCACAGGGACTTGTAGAATTTGATCCTTGAGGGAGGAGGTTTCTAAATCTGGGACTTTCATAGTTATTATTAAGTGATAAACACATTTAATGGGCCACTGCATTAATGAGTGACACTTAGGACTTACTGCACTGATCTTAGAGGGGTCATGGTAGCACCTTAGGTACTCCATGATCGGACACCATGGTAGATAAAAATGCACCTTTACTTCATCCAGGGTGGCAAGGCTCCACCTTCTGCCCTCATGACGCAACACCCTCATCCCACTGTGCTCTGTGGGGGAGTATCTGGAATACTCTCTCTGTCTCTCTGCTCTCACGCTGGTCTCTTCAGTTGGGTAGAGACATTATCCTGCCGAGTCCAAGCTAATCACCGCCATTGGGCCACTCGTTAACTCTCTTACGACACAACTGGAAAGCAGCAGCATCATCTCTTTTCCAGTGGCTGTCTGTTGTGAATCCATCTCGTGATGGTCGACAGCTTCCTCTTGTATGCTCAGTGACTGCTGAGAAGAGGTTATTTGGAAACCACTTTGAGAAATATAAATGCTACTTAGGAAATGCACCATCTTATAAAACTGGAGTGTCAGGGCAAAGCATATTAATGGCATCAATAAATAGCTTTTATTAGTAGTATACTATTTGCGAAGCTCTGCCTCGGGTGGAGAAACCCCAGCGTCAGCACAGCTTTCCAAGCCATGATTCCCCGAATTTCAGTTTGTAAAAGAGAGCCACACAAGGTGAAAGGAAGGCTGTTTGAGGATACCTCCCTTTTAGGATGTCTCTCTGCAGTCTAAAAGTGGCAATCAGAGGGACTCACATTCTCTCAGGCAGTATTAGGTCAAGTTCAGGCCACCTAATGGAAGAAAGGAACAGAAACAAACACAGGCTTTGGCAATAGTCAGCAAAGCCTCTGCTCATCAGGGTCTGTGATGTCATGCTAACGCTGTTATTGAGGTGGATCTGCCAAGCCGTCCGTGCTCCAGTGCTGCCATTCTTGGAACTCTGTCAAGCCTGCTTGTCATCTCCTTTGCACGCCCGTGTAACGATTTCACATGTCCCCCTCACTAAAGGGTCAGCTATTGCGATACAGGGGACTTTACATGAAACATGAAAAGATAATGTCTGAAACATGGTACTCAGTCAGTGGTGGTTGAATAATCTATACTATCTCTATTACCAAGTGGGCATAGATCTTGAAAGAAATTCCGCTCTGGTTAGTAATAGTTAGAGAAAAGACCTAGGCTACCTGCCTCAGATCCTGTCTACCTGCCTCAGATCCTGTCAACCAACAGAAATTGGGTGTTGTTTCTAGAGGGTCCTTAGAAACCATGGTTGTGCCTTGTTAGCAGAAGATACCTCCAGGCCATGTCTACTCCACCATGGACACTCTTGCTCTTTGTCTATCTCAAGCCTGCCGTGGTGACTTGTCCTGGAAGGAAGGGGCTGAGGAAGTTGCAGAGTCAATGTCCAGGGCTGGCTGCGGCAGAATCAAGGCTGCACACATAGTTGTGAGAGCACACAATTTGGGCTTCACTTTGTGGCAGGGGTCACACACTGAACGTGCAACACAGGATTCAGGGTTGAATCTTGACTGTGTTTTAGTCATATGTTACTGTTCACTGTGGCATAAAGATTTTCATTGCAGAGATGAAAGCAAAAAAAAAAAAGGCTAGATGGATTTTGTCCCCAATAAGTAGCTATTATTAAAAAGTACTTTAGCTCAATGAAATATATGTAGAGAGAGATAATTAGGTTTCTGTTTGGACTTCAGAAACCCTTTGGAGAAAACTCCTCTAGTCTGATTCTTAGCATGTTGCCATCTCATTTTTCCCCCCACCTATTTCCTGGCTCCCCACTTACTCCAACATTAATATTGTACCCTTTCTTTAATCTTTGCTGCTACGCCTAACCTGCGAGGCTTGGGGCAAGCCACTTAGAATTTCTATCGCTTCCCCCCAGCTGCAGAACAAGGGTAACACACTGACCTGCCTCAGAGGGATGCGGTGTGAATTAGCTCCTGTAATTAGCAGCTGTTGCGCTCTGCACACACCAAGCAGGGTAGGAATGCCACCATGATCACAGTGGCCAGAGTGGATTGGGCACTAAAGCTATACTCGGGAATAACTGCTTGGCAAAGAGCTGACAATTGGAAGTTGCAAACTTTACACAGAAGCAATATTTCCAGTATTTTCCGCAAGCAATCATGAGTAAATTGCTCACTAGGGGTGGAAATGGTTTCCAGCCAGTTCTGCCTCTTCTGATGTGTGCTCCTGCGAAGCTCAGTCAATGCCAGGTAACTGATCCTTTGTGTGGCTGCTGTTTAGTGCAGATGAAGAATTCAGAACGGTGTAATTTGGACAGGGATGGAATTTCTGTGCAGTGATATGTATTAAAAGCAAATAACTTGTGCTTTTTCAAAGCAACAACTGTAGAATCTGTAATTTTTAATTATGCAGTGACAAAGACATCCACATTTTTTAATGGGCAGAACATGTCATCATTAACAACTTGTGTTGGGTTCCATTTTAGAAGCTTGAAAAGTGTGCCCCTTATCATCATATGTAAATGGAAGTAAAAATTACAACCTGGAAAGCTACTTAAGGGAACTTATGAAAAATGGGTTTAAGAATTGATTTCCTAAACCTTTTTTTTTTTTTTTTACCAGATTGTGTTAGGAGAAAATATACACGCATTCATACATACATACATGCAAATATACAGAGGCATACACTGAGTAAATCTATTTCATATTTTGATAAGATGTCTTTGTTTCTGATAGTGAATAAAATTGGCCCCGAAAATACCGTTGTACTAATTTGCATAAAAGCCATATACACACACAATCACACTATTCTCTTTTTGAACTAGAACTACTGTGATCTGAACATTGGAAGGGAAAGTTAGTTCCAGAATGGTATTTAGAGTTACTATGGGACTGGAAGGGAGGCTGCCTTCTGTGGGGAAGAGTCACCGTGCTGACTTCAAAGTGCTGTTTCGCAAAGGATGCCTGGGGCTGCAGGTGTGCATCCCATGAGCCGGCCCGGAAGGACAACACTCACATACTCACTGAGCCAGAAGCGCCTGGTGGGAAGAATATTTTGATTTATCTTTTGGTCCCCCTTGGCAAGCTTGGCAAGATTCCGGAAGTATAAGCCTATACCATATGCTGACAAGCACCATAGTGTGGGCAAACACAAATTAAGGTGGTAAGTGGGCTGGCGTTTACCTGCTGGGAAAGGGCGGAGGTGGGGGAGGTAGGTTCCCTTTGGAGGTAGTTCCAGGTGATCTTGTTGAGCTTAGCTGGAGACAAAGGTGACATTTAAAAATAGACTATCTTCTGTAGGGGGAAAGATGGTACTCCATCAAGGTAGCTTTTTTTTTTGAGGCCAAGGGATTACTCTAAATTTGGCAAGGCTGAATGAAAGTGTAGGCTGTTTGCCTGCCTTTTCTTTTGAGATGGGAAGCTATATAACCTAGACCAGCCTTGGTCTCACCAAACATGCCTCCCTGGCTTCAGACTTTGAAAAGTCTGTTCCTTTTGAGTACTGAATTTATGAATGGCTTCTTTTTACAGTGTGTATTACCTTCGGGACTACCATGAAGATACTTTGGATTTGATTTCTAAAATAACAAGGTTAAAAATAAGAAATCATATTGGAGATAAAACTTTATATAAAAAGTTCAACTTACCCCTACATGTTAATCACTTTGTATTATTAACAGATTAGTTTGGTTGGGGTGGTTCTATGATACTTATCATGTGCATAGACACCTGGGAATTAACAAGTGACACGTGAAGTTAAGGGACGGTGAACATGTTTAAAAAAATGCTGGAACGCCATTGGCAACACACTTCACATTCAGTCCAACAGAGAGGACTGTACCGCACTATCTGATGGATTTATCTCTGTTTACGTTGAGTGAAACTGGAAAGGAATTAAATGTGTATTTACAGTTTGACAAACATTCAATATAAATTATAAATTTTAATTTCACTTATTAGTTTGGGACCATGGAAAGCAGGGGTTTTATTGCATACAAACTTCCATTAAGATGGAAGGATTAACTTCCTGAAAAGGTCCCTAACTGCAGGAACAAAATCCATTTCCATCTTAACTTAGTCATGCCAGGTTTATCTTTAGAGTTTTCAAAAGCCAAAAGAAGAGTGACATAGAGTTTTTTTTCTGCATACTTCCAGTGGCTCCAACATTGTCACTGTGCTAAGAACCTTTTATGTGACAACTTGTTTGACTGCTGCAGCCACCATGCAAAACTTGAAGTTTATTTATGTTTACAAGGACTTGTTCTCGTCATTAGCATTCAGAACAGTTTCCACGATATTATCTTGCCATACAATGACTCCAGAATTATCTCACATAGATTAATGACAATAACATAATTCCAGAGAGTCACCACTCTATATGTAGAAATATATTGGCAATAAAACCCAGCCAGTGTATGCCTTTCCCCAGTAGAGGATCTCTCACTTTTCTCTGATTTTTAAAGGCTTCAGATCAATAACTGGAGTGACATTATTAACAGCTCCCTCAACACCTGGGCCAGCGCTAATATTAAATCCATTACACCTTCTGTTTGACATTTGCAGTACAGCAGACAGAGCTGTGGATACAGTCACATTGTCTGGGGACTGGGGCTGGATGTGAGGTTACTGAGATGGTCTCTCTTGTCCAACTTCTAAATTCAGTTCATTGATAGGAAATTGGAACCAATCTAGAAACCAAACTGAAAAGGCAACAACCCTACCACAAACCAGATGGTCAACAATTCCCACATTAAGTCACATGTATATCTTATATCCAAGCAGTAAAATATAGACCTGATCTTTAGATAATATATTCATTATTGTTATTGCTTGTCATTGGTTTCCCTAATTTTACCACCTTTTGGAAAATCATCCTGTCATGTCAGGACTTGAATCCCTGTTCTATAAACTGAGGACTTGATCAAATTTACCATGGCACTGAGATATGCACAGAAAATGCAAGTTACTTCCATTCTGACAAAAACTCCCAGGCTCCCATTTTTCCATCCTGTACAGCCTACAGAACATAGAGCAGGCATTGCAGGCATAGAGATTATACCAATGGGTATCTTTGCCTACAAAACATACTGGATTCTACCTGAAATTTGAGACAAAACATGATAGCCTCTGTTTTAGACAACCAGTGGTTAACCATGCTGCTATAGTTATTCTTCACTCCAAATACTGTCTCATATGTTTCAGTAAATTGTCTAAATCCTAGTGTAGTATTGATTTCTCCTCCTACGAAGTCACACCCATCAAATAAGCTACAAGAAGCTCTTGTCCTCACTGAATTCTTCCCAAGCAGGACCTGGGCCTGTTGCTCCTGATAGAAGTCCTAGGCAGGTGCAGATTGCTGTCTCATAGGAGGCAAACTGCTGGAGACAGAGGAAATCTCATTTTGGAGAGAGAAATGTGACACAGAAAGGTGCCTATGAGGGTATAGGAAAAAGCAGGTTACCAGAAATATGGATGTCAGGATCTTAGGAAAATATATAAAACTCAAGCCAAGAAGCACGCTTTGTTGAGTTCCTTCCTATGCATATATGCCTACAGGACCAGATCCTGTGCATACATGCTTACAGGAAGAGATCCTGTGTATACACGCCTACAGGAAGAGATCCTGTGTATACACGCCTACAGGAAGAGATCCTGTGTATACACGCCTACAGGAAGAGATCCTGTGTATATATGCCTACAGGAAGAGATCCTGTGTATTCACACCTACAGGAAGTGATCCTGTGTATACATGCCTACAGGAAGAGATCCTATGCATACATGCCTACAGGAAGAGATCCTGTGTATACACGCCTACAGGAAGAGATCCTGTGTATACATGCCTACAGGAAGAGATCCTGTGTATTCACACCTACAGGAAGTGATCCTGTGTATACATGCCTACAGGAAGAGATCCTATGCATACATGCCTACAGGAAGAGATCCTGTGTATACACGCCTACAGGAAGAGATCCTGTGTATACATGCCTACAGGAAGAGATCCTGTGTATACACACCTACAGGAAGAGATCCTGTATATATATATGCCTCCAGGAAAAGAGAAGAAATCTAGAAGGCTGTATAGTGTCCATTTATGAATAATGGTTATTTCTACTGGTTGGCCTTCTTTCCCCTCTTCTGTATATTTTGAAGTTTTCATAATGATTACAAATTAATTTTATAATTATAAAAGCTGTTATAGTAACAAGGAAGGATGAGTAGAAATACCATTTCATGACAACTCAAGGAAAAGTAGTGTGTCTTCAAAATAGGAGATTTTTGAAGTTCCTCCAGGATTTCTGGGAGAAGCTGCCTTTCTGTTTACTAAGCACTCAGAAGGCACAGCATTGGGATTTATGAAAAGAAGATAGGACTTGTAATCCCAAGATGCAGAATCATTAGGAGCACTGAAAGAGCACAGGCAGACCTACACAGCAAAGACACAGCATCCAAACAGTGTGCAGGGAGGGTCTGTGCCCCCACGTTGTCACAGCTTGCAAGAGAAGAGAAAGGACTGTTTGGCGGATGGAGAAGGGCAGTCTCTTCCAGAATATCCTGATTCATGTCCCCAAAAGGCACTCAGGAAAACCAGGGCTTTTAAAAGCCAGAGTACCCATTTATTTTCTGATGCTTGACTAAAGATTTCTCTAAAGGAAATAATATATTTACTAAACTATCTGTAAAGGTGCACACATCTAAAATATTTATTTGGGTTTGCTGTCAAGTCAACAGATTCCTGCCACCCCACCCCCCATTATCTTGAGACTGATTCAAGACAAGACAGTCAGAGGGTTGGCAGCTCAGGAAAAACAGAATTCCTATCATGACACAGTGTCACTGCCTTGAAATGGTTTTACTACTTACTTCCTTTTATTATAATGCCAAGTGTTATTTATATTTTAGTCATTTAGTAATGCTACACTGCACACATCAGGGCATCAGAAAAATTCCTTATCCACAACTCCTTTCATTTCCATGATAACCATATATCGATACCCATTTTCCAGCCAAATTTCACCAGTATGTAGGAAGGAATCTGTGCTTCATCAGAATTTAGAAGATTACCAGGCAGTGAACAAAAGCCTCCAAGAACATTCCCTCATGTTATTAAGAATAAAGAAATCTTGTTAAAATTCTTTCAGCTTTTGAGAAACGTAAGCAGCTTTGGGATGTAGTACTTGACATGTACTTTGGGATGTAGTACTTGACATGTACTTTTAAAGTAACTCCCGTCCAGCTATCGTCTGCATTGGTGAAAATATTTCATTCCAGGTAGCACTCTATGCTGCTGGTCAGGATTTGAGAAGTCAATCTAAATGTGTTTTCAAGGCAAAATGGAAAATAACCAAATTCTGTAGACCTGTAGGTCTAAGATGGAGTGGCATTCCCTAATGGTGGGAGTCACACTTGCCACCTAGGAAAGGAACCCTTACTTGGGGGAGCACAGCTGATGGGCACTAATTCATAAGTGCTGGAAAAAGCAGTTTCACGTGTGCTAGTGAGAGTGGTTTCAGGAAGGCCAAGTCGATGTCTTTCAATCAGTTGTTGATACACACAAAAGAGTAGGTCAGAAGCAGAGAGTCATGGGGACAGGTACAGAAGTGAACCCCTTTTTAGAAGGCCAGCTGTGTCCTCTAGTTGTCTAGAATGAATAACAAGCAAGAACAGAGCTCTAGTGTGCCAAGAGCTGTTCCAGTTATCTTAGTGCTCTACAGAAGGCATGGGAGATAGCAAATTTCCTTAGGATATTTATCTGGGTTTGCTGTGTGCCCTAGCAGAACCAGTTTAAAGGCTGTCCTTTTCTTTATTTCCCAAAATTCCTTCCAGGAAACATCACCCTAAACAGCTGTTTGAGGTCATCTGGCTTCCATTGGTTTATAATTTAACTTAACCTTAGGTTGCATTAACAGTTCATTATCTGAGCCTAAAAAAGGTGACAATTCTCCTTGAAATGATCATCTAAGGATGCATGTATGTTGTCAGAGGGTCATTAACAAGCTACAGTTTGGTCAAGCTAGGATGGTGTGAGCCATGGGGTTCTTAGGAACACACCAGTAGATGAGTAAGTGGCTGTTGAATATGAGACCTTGATGTATCTCATATGACATAGTTGAGTGTCTACAACAAGGAGAAGGGCATGATCTGAACCATGGTCGAAGAGCGTGTGGAGTTGTGGTGAAGGAGACGTGGGCATCAAACCAGGACTAACTTATCCATGGAAATGCTCAGCGACAGAGGTGAACAGCTTGACTAGCTCACCAGCTCGATACCAGGAGATGACAAAGACACCTGCTGCACATGCTGCGGATGCTGGAATTTGTACTGAAGGACCAAGAAGAACCTGAAGTCATCTTTGAGACTCACAGAGGCAGAATCCTCTTTCCCAAGACCTTCCTTTAAACAACAGCTTTTACATTTAAATTGGTTCACACAGAGTCACGAGGAATCAAGGTTTCCTGATCTATCTTTAGCAACCAGTGAACACAAAGCCCTTCTAATATACCCATAGATAGGAATGTTCTAACAATGGAAAAACAGTGTCAACTATCTAACGGACATTTCCATTCAGTGAAGCCAGTGAGCTATGGTATAAAAAAATATATGGCTTCCCCCAGAAAGTTGCTTTCATTTTGAAGGGTAAAGAATGGTCTTAAACATTTTTTTTCTCATGTGTGAAGCTAAGTGGAAGATGTCCATCAACACTCAAAGTAATGAACACCCTTCCCTTGGTGGGGGGGGGAGGGATTGCGTTAACTTCCATGGGAAAACATGAATTTGGTTCTATATGGAGTCAAAATATTTCCAAAAGTAGTGATTTTCACCCCTGTGAATACACATATTGTGATTAGTTCTAGGCAGCAGAAATTATTTTCTTGAAAAACGTAGTTATTTTAATATTAATATTAATCTCAAGGCAGGGTTTTCCATTTTCCTCTCTAATACAATGCTTTTGTGTTGCCAATTCTGTTTTAAAACCACAGATCAAGTAGTTTTAAACACAGGCATCTTTTGAAGAGTGCAAAATAACTTCTCAAGTAAGCAAATAAAACTTTGCACTTGAAATCAGGCCTTGATTCATTAAAAATCTTAAACTTCTCATGAGAAAAATTAACATTTAAACCACTGCTGCTTGGCCAAGCACTCCACCACACAAGAATATGAAATATCTCCTCTAAAAAAGTACAAAAAGGACAAAACCACAAATGTGGAACTTCAATTAATTTAAAGCCCCAATCAGCAAAGAATAAATCCTTCGCAGATCTAATTACCAGCGCTCTCGGAAGACCCGGGCCGACCAGCCAATCTTCCCCGTGTTTGAACAGTTTGATGAACTAGGGGACTGATGGATATCAAGTCATTTTGTTTAATTTATAAATGGATTTTCCCCTAATACTTAAATTATCATCAGTACAACACAATGAAAATGGGAACAGTCTGAATGCAAAGTCTATAAGAATCCTGGAAGGAATCCCAATGAGGAATGTCACCTCTGTTCATTCCTCTATACAATTGATCTAATTAAATACCGAGGGTGGAAAGGCGCTTGAAAATGTAGCCATTTCTGTTTTCTTTTTAGCCTTAATTTATCTGTCCACATCTTTCAAGTACCTTCTGATGCTTAAAAAAAATAAAAGAAACCAAGATTTCTGCATATCACTAACACTTTTAATTCTCTACAAGCTAATATTCAAGATGCAACTGCAAGAGGGTAGATTTGGCTGAATAATAAATAAATGTGTAAGAATAAAGGGGCGAGGGTGTTTCAAACCAGCAGATCCTTCTAATAATTCGAAAGAGAAACTAGAGGCGCTCGGACCTTCTAGAGGTATTGTTCAACTGAAATGAGATCTCTGGATTACACTTATTAAAATGTCTCCTTATTTTCACATCTCTTCCTTATTTAATTACTGCATGGGGCTGAAGGCTGCATGGAATTGTTAAATACCCCTCACCACACGGGCACCCTGAGCACACTCATTCAGAGAAGGTCCTGCCCACCAACCACCAACTGCAAACACATTGGGTTTGCAATTCCCACCTGGTTCAGGGGTCTCCGACTGAGAGGAGGAAGACGCTGAGCTAGCTGCATCCTCCGCAGCGCCCTGGGAGAGGAGGCCCCGCCCAGGCGGGAGTTTCATGCCCAGTTGCTCTGCCATCTCCACGTGGTCCCCGGGGTGGACGTAGTCAAAGACGCTGCTTCCTGTCAGCTCCACCTAGACAGGGAGAGAAGTGGAGAGACAGGTGTCACGGGCTTTTCCATGTTCGACGCAGCAGCCCAGACACACAGATTCTGAGACGAAAGGAAACACACACTCGGGCCCCAGAAGCAATTTTGACTCCAAATCTCCATCTTCAGTTACTTCAGGATTCTTAGAAGGGAAAGAGTGTTGTCTTTTTTTTTTCTTCACATGTATTTATTTAGCAATTGTTTAGCCCAGTTTTTCCCTCATACAGAGTTGTTTGCATAGAACCAAAACGTTCTGTGAAATGTGGACAAGTCTGCCTTGCGTTCAGCTGTTTTATCCACGCATCATCAAATACTTGTATGTTTGGTGTCAACTGGATGATTGACCGAGTCCTACAGTTTTCATGCTGAGAAGTTTGTGCTTTGTATAAAAAGCATTTCAGTAACAGCTAGAGATAGCAGGCGAGTCTTCCTTTTAAATACACAGATTTCTAAGATTTAAAAAAAATATCCTCTTATTTCTATGTAAATTTAAATGTGCAAAGTGCCACTTCCAAATATATGCAAAGGCATAATGTTTTCATTAAATATCACTCATTAGCTCTGTAATCATATGGAGAATTTTCCATGCAAAAGGGGTCAGCTGGGGTCTGAAGCAGACATTTTTTTTCTGCTGGTATCAGCTTGTTTTGCCTTCAATCTAATAAAATACACGGTACAAAGCTCCTTGAGGGCTTTAAAAAGTGTTTTTATTTTGTGTACTCTTTGAACGAGGCTGCCTCCAAGTACAGCAGATGAATATGAAGTATCAGAAGAGAGAGGCCTGAATATTTCAGTACTGTCAGACATGGCCTGTGAGTCTCCGTCACCCGCTTGGGGTGTGGGTAGAAGGGGCTGCCAAGGACTGGACTTACCTCTCAGCCCTGAGTACCCACGCTTTTATCTCTTCCTGAGGCCAGCTGTAATGCGCCTACCAGGATGCCCTTGCATTGTAGGTATTATGGTGGGGGCATGGGTAGACATGTCAGCAGCAGGACAAGAGAAAGCTCTCCTTGGGTCACTAATGGGTTTCTCTGTCCTTTGCAGTGACATGGGCTCAGGCCAGCTCTATATGCCATGGGAGTTTGCAAAGCATCCAGTTTCTTGACATATACTCACAGAAACCGCTTCCTACCTCATTTTTCTTTCCTGTGTGATACACAGCATCTCTCTGTAATCTACCAAATTTCCCCTGCCAGGAAGGAAGGGAGGATAAACTGTCACAGAGGGTGGGATATGCAGATCTATTATCCGCAGTTCTCCAAGCCCCTGTAAGATGATCACATCTTACACCATTTGATTAAAGTCTTAACAGGCTACACATCTTCAACATCTATCAATTAGCAGAGACATAATCAGAAAAAGAGAAGGCAAAATTCAGTTTGGGTAATAGCTCTTCCCGAAAAAGGCTTGCCCAACTTTTCCCGAAAATGAGATACTTTCTGCAGCTATTAAATTATCCCCTCCTTCTGTATTACTCCGTTACTGACTATCTCGTCTTACAGTACCTATTTCTTCCACTTGGTATTGTGACAGAGCACATTGGGATTCACAGTGATCAGCTCCTACCCTCTGGGAGGGGGGGATTACATGGAAATAATCCCTTTAATGTGCTCCTGCCTCTAAGCACTCCCCACAGCAATAAATGGGTAAACTGACTTTGAGCAATTAAGATATTAAATGAAACTAATAAAATGTGTGTTTTAATATTTCTTGATGGTTATTTTGTTTGGGGATTAGTGGATAGGAGGAAGTCATCCACTACACACGGAGTCCAATCACAGCACTCGAGTCTTCTCACATTCCAGTGTTTTCTTCAGACACACACCACACATTGTGAAAAATGAAAGTATTTCATCTTTTCAGGGTGCTGGCTATTGAATGTTCCTGTATAAACCAGCTCTACAGAGAAGCTGCCAAGGTTTCTACAACTTGCTTTGCCTAGAGAATCCTTCCTTCCCAGGAATCTGTGCTCTGAAATATTGAGCAAGGTTAAGTCATAGCATGCCACGTTGCACCCAGGAAACTGTGTCCTGATATATAGAGCAAGGTTAGGCCACAGTATTCCATATTGTGTATCGCAGCAAGGATGGCCTTCAGTGCCCTCTTGGAGGCTTACGCTGAAAACCCAATACTGGTGCTGGAGAGATAGCTCAGCAATAAAGGGCACAAACTACTCTTGGAGAAGGCTTGAGTTCAAGACCCGTCACCTCCATAGGGCAACTCATAATGACTTATGACTCTACTTCCAGGGGGATCTGATGGTCTTTTGTGGCCTCTGTGGTTATTGCACCCACACGCATAGATTCATATTCCCATATTATAAATAATAATACATATATGATTAAAAATTAAATCCCAGACAACAAACCTAAAATTGATGGGGGAATTAGCACTGAAGATTTGCCACTGCCATAGCCTGCAGGTATCTACTGCAGTTTAGGCCATAAGTACAGGCTATTTGGAAGTATAGCCTGAATGTGAAACCAGAATGTTCCCCTGCCCAGCTGTGTGGCTTTGGGCAATTCCTGGAACCTTCCCAGACTCTTCTGTTGCAAAGCTGGTAGCTAGTTGCTATGAGGGACAATGGGGCACCTCTCACAGTGCATTCCATGTGGATGGCATCCCTGCAACCCTGGTTCGTGGGAGAGGAGACAAGTCTTGGCTTACTTCCCCACAGCTCTGTTTTGAAAACTCAGTGAAGCCATGCAGGAGGATCACTATGTAAGAAAAATAAAACCCTCCAAATGCCTACTCTTGGGTAGCAAGATGGCTGGGTGGGTGGAGGCACTTGCTGCCAAGCCTGACAATCTGAGTCTAAGTCCTAGAAATCACACGGTGGAAGAAAATCATGGTATGGGAGTGCACAGACAGAATGCATGTACACACAAACACACACAGAGTAAATGTATGATTTGCTGGGTAAGAACAAATGAACATCAGAATACATATTCCTATATAGCTTGGGTTTGTGTTGTCACACTGGGACATCCTTTCAATCAGCCTGGGGCATAACAGTGGTGATATGTCTTGTGAGACATAACTATAAATACTAGAATAGTAGTATTATTAGCCATCTATTATGTGAATGCTCCTCCCACCCCCAACACATGATCTTACTATATATCCTTGGGCTATTCTGGAACTCCCATATGCCAATCAGGCTAGTCTAGAAACTGTGGTGACTTTCCACCAACCAGTGCCTCTCCAGTGTTAGGATTTACTGGTGTGTGTTACCGTGTCCATACACTTTGCTTTATCTCATCGAATCTTCCAAACTGCTATACTTGCTCCCATTTCATAGAAGAGCCTGAACGGTGGAAAAGGCTAGTGGTCGACACGGAATTTAGCTGAGCCCCCACTTCCCAATTCCTGCGTAGCATCTGTAGCCTAACAGGCTGAGCAAGGAACTCTGAAACTCTCTGTCCTTCATCCTCGCGGTGTGCAGAAGAGCACACTGCGTTCTCAGGAAGGAAGGGGACTCTACAGGCAGGCAGCCTGCCAGTCTCCTGGGAATGTTTTGTGTTTGGACCCGTGGACCTAAGGAAAGCGCAGAAGCAGGCTGTCTACACCAAAACAGACATGGGAGTAGACAGAGCCCCCCCCCCCCCCAGTCTTCAACAGGGTTACCCATCCCAATCACCACATCTTATCTGGCTGGTCTATCACAGATGTTTGTTGAATACAAAGGGCCAAGAGTTAGATCTAAAACAAAATCATTTGGATTTATGATTAACTTGATCAAGCTTAAATTGTTCCCCCCCTCCCCAACTGTTATTTCTGGTATTATGATTGTAGCACGTTAGTATGTAAAATGTGTTACACTATAGCACTATAATTATATCTTTCCTAGTATAAACCCTTGACAGGTACATTAATAACTGCATCCTCTTTTATAGCCCAACTGAATTTGACTGAGGATGGAATTGTACAAGTGCTGGGAAACTCAGGTTTGAGGAGTCTCTTAAGTCATCCTCCTTGACCCGTTTTGTTTCCAGTCTACAGCAAAAAGTGCTCAGTTTTTAACTTTCACACACAGGTTCTCGTTTTGTTTTTTCTTTTTCTTTTCTTTTCTTTTATTTAGGTTAGAAACAATCTGTTTCACATGTCAATCCCAACTCCCTCTTCCTCCCCTCCTCCCCATCTAATCTCCACTCCGATCACCAAGGAGGGTGAGGCCCTCCATGGTGGATCTCCAGTAACTGTCATTTCATCCAGGGCAGAGCCTAGGCCCTCCCCCAAGAGTCCTGGCTGAGAGAGCCTCCCATTTCTGAATCAAAATTATTAACAATTCTTGCAGATCACAGAGTGGAACCCTGGAGTGGTTTGATCCACCATGACTTAGTGTTCTCAGAGCTTTATTACGGTCTCCACGATGGGAAATAGTAACCGTTTTCCTTAGTGGTGTATTCCGATAGGCTCAAATGTCATTTTAGGCAAATGGAGGAATCTTTTCATTTTAGAGTAAGTTCAAGTACCACATATGGTGGCTCTACTTGCCCAACTCTGGAAGGAGACCCAGTCTTTGGATGGTTTCTAAGCTGGAGAAGGAGAAAGAGTTATGGCGTTTCTACCTTCAACCACCAGGTAACTCTATGTTGCTGGCCTTGTTGTTTTGTTATTGTTGGTTTGAGACAGGACCTCGCTAGTTCAGACAGGTGCTGAACTCATGATCCTTCTGCCTTAGCCTATGCAGTGACATTTCAGGCATGTGTCACTACGCCTGGGGTGAGAGACGCCAAAAGGGAACCGGCTCCCTTGAATTGCTTAGAGTACGTGAAAAACAAAACAGCAATGACAACAAAAAGCGAAGGAGTATTGGCAGCAACAGATAGATGACGGGTAACAATCATACCTGGAGATGTGATTTTGTTCCAACTCTTTCTGCCTGGACATCCCTATTTAGTGTTCCAGGATGAACAACAGCCCTCAGTCAAACTCAATTACACAGCATTCCCTCATATGTATTTCATGATCTATTAGCTTGCAAGTAATTTTCACACTAGACACAGTTGCTCTTGTAACTGAAGTTTTGTGGAAAAATGGAAATATATTTATAGAATGGGTTGCGTTGACTTTTCCATGTGGGGGTCACGTGCCCTGCTGATAGCTAGGATGTGGGATTACTTTGTCATTTCAAATATCAAGCAAGCATTTTGATAGCCATGATTTGATCCCCTGGATTAAGCAATGCACTTGTCAACTATAGCAATGTCCTGACAAAGCTCCTCATAGGTCTAGGGCCCCTTTGACTGAGAAGGTTTGGTACATGTAAGGGACCAGCAGTGACAGTAAATCATCTCCACTGTGGAACACTTAGAGCATTCTGCTTTAAGGTAAGATCACAAAGCCCATTTTGGGGGTATTTCTTTCTTTAAAAGACTTTCATCTTGGAAATGATGCAGGGGTGATTTTTATTATATAAGAAACATCTTTCTAGGCCTACCATTTAAGGTGGAAATGCCGTAACCCTTTTGGAGACACTTAAGAATTTTCTTGAGGGCCATGTAGTACTGATGACTGGTGTTCTCCACTGGGTCATTTTGTAGCTCTGCCCATAAGGGATGCCTGATGCCTGAAAGTCCCTCCTCAGAGAGAATGTATTGGTAGTATATGACTTAGAAGCTGACTCCTAGGTGAAGCTATCAGATCTACCAAGAGACCTTGACATCTTGGTTAAAAAATTCTGACCCAGATGAGGAAGAAATTCTATCTCACCACAGCAGGTTAGGATTTGCAGTTTTTTGGGGGGGTCACATTTGTGTTATTGAAGGATAATAAAGTGATAAGGGAATAAAATATAATAAGATATGATAGCTTGATTAGCATAGGTTTTCTTTGGATTTACTGGTATCTTAATGCCATCTTCATAACTTCCTACATAGTGCAGAACTCTACTGAATATTTATGAACTGTTTTGACAGAAAGTTGATGTTCTTTACTGCTCTGTCTCCTTCTATGTATTTGCTGACTTATCTGACGAAAAAAGCACATAAAAGCCTTGGGTCTGTTACAGAAATACGTGTATAAATTAGTAGAACAAGAAGAAAGAAAGGTTCTGTATCAGAACGATGAGGTGGAATGAAAAACCTTTCAGTGCCATCAAATACGAAAATGAACCCACTCTGTTCAGAGATACATTACCAGAGTTTCCCCTCAGAAGAATGTGAGCTGCAAGATATCACATCGTGTGTTTATTTTATCTCCAGAAATAAACATTTCGCTTCCTGCGGGAATCGGTAAGGCCAACTACATTTTATTTTTGTTTTTTATTCACTTTTCTATAACCCCTGGAGTGCCTGACTTGAGACTGCAACAGCACCATGCAAAGCCTTACTGTACATCCTGTTCTGAACCTGATAAGAAGGGCCAGGGGAATGCCAGGATGCCCCCTCATCTTCAGAGTGATCAAGGGTCCCACAGATTGTCACAGAAGTGGAATGAACGAGTGTAAGCAAGTTTCACATGTGCATTCAGACTTGGCACAGTGACTCCGGACAGTCATATCTCTACTCCTGTGACTCCGACTCTCCCTCCTGATGGGTAAATCCATCAGTCCATAACTGAGAGGGATTGCTAAATGCTCAGAAGAGCTCTGTGAGGAATTCGTTAGATCCTGGATTCCAACTGAAAATGCTTAAATCCTTATATAAATGGTCTCAGTATAAAAATAGGCAGGGTCTTTGAGAGCCTTCTACTTTCCCCCTAAGAAATAACACGCAACATCCTAAGTCTTCATCATCATGGCGCAGATAGCCCATCACGTTCTGGAAGCAGTGGCTTAGGACAGGTTTGGTGTGTCAATATTCTCTTCCTTTCACTAAGAGGCACCAGCTAAAGGAAGAGGGCAGAGAGCTCCTGTCAGAGTGGCCACTCCATCAGAGATTTGTGACTAAATCAGGAAAGTTTAAAACCCGTTTTACAAGGTTCTCAGGGTTGTGAAGTTTTAAAGCGTCTGCAGGGCAGGGAAGGCCAACTTTTCAGTATTTATCACTGCACTGGGAGAGAAGGGCTACCAGGGGAGGTTGCATCACAGAGAAAAGTGAAATGTTGCCAAGAAAGGAGCATTAGCAGCAAAGCAGCTGAAGTCAATCCCTCCTTTCTGAAGATCAAACAGGTAGTAAGATGTCACTTTGAAAGCATCTTCATTACCTTGGTGGTAAGGAGACCAATCAACATAAAATACTAGATATTGGCATAGTTAATCCATTATCCTCAAATTTTACACGCTCCACTATTTGCCATTTAAATCAGGATTCACTTTGCAAAGCCAGACTTTCCTATGGGTGCATCTCAATTTTCCTTCAACCATTTTTCATTATTCTCATAGTTAATTTTTTACCCTCCCCCCTTTTTGATCATGGGCACAACAGCAAGAACAACAATAAAGACAAAAATTTTAACGAGATTGAAATTTAACAGTGTTTTCAGTTCCAGAGACCAGTAACTGGATTAGGAGGACTATAATAATTCTGGGCTTGAGTTTTCTATATAATTAAAGAATTCATACAGAGTGATTTTTATTTTATTCTAGTCACAGTAAAACAGCATGACTTATATGACTAAAATCTTGAATATGGTTAATGCACACAGATAATAATCACATAAACCATAATAAATAATAAAACACACACAAACAATCTAATTAATCATTCTTGAGTTTTAAAGGGACCACTGTGAAGGATTGCCAATGGCACTCCTTACTAAGAGCTCAGGAACAATGTTTAAAAGATATTGAAGAAAAAGAGAGAGAAAGAAACAAATGAGGATACAATTAACAAAAGAAACCTAGCCAGAAGAACTGGACAGAATAGTTTATCCTTACACCTAGAGAAAGCAGCCCAATGATGGCCCCTGCTCAGCCAACACCTTGGTTTTCCAGACTGGATTAATATGCACATGTCACAGGCTCTGTGCTTAAAACAACTGAGCACTCATCCATTCCATACCTTTCTGAAGAGTTTTCAAAAACTCCTCTTTCCAGAAAATGCAAGCAGACTTAAGTAATTTAGTTGCTGGAGAAAGTGAATGGTGAGGTCATATCAAGAAAAGAAAAGAACAAGGAAGAACAAAAATCCTCTGAGCTGTCAACAGTCACTGACCCTTCTAGAGCCTTTTTTTAAAAAAGACATCTGTTTATTTTATGTACATGAGTGCTCTATCTGCATGTATAACTTTATACCAGAAGAGGGCATCACATCCTATTATAGATGGTTGGGAGCCAACATGTGGTTGCTGGGAATTGAACTCAGTCAGTGCTCTTAGCCTCTGAGCCATCTCTCCAGCACCTAGAGTCTTGTTTGTTGACATATTCAGGCAAATCTTAGGAAGCTCCTGGATGTTCTGTGGGAACTGTGGCCCTGGCACATTATTCCTATGACTATTAACAACAGGCCGCAAGTGAGTCTGGTTACGATACAGAACAGAACTAGAACTGGTAAGTGAAGAACACTGGCCAGAAGAAATGAGTCTTCCCAGAAGCCAGGGGTCGTGGATGTTCCTAAAATATCTGGGAGGGCAGTATGGCACATGTGGGGGATAGCATGTCCTTTGCAGAACTCAATGTGCTATCTTATCAGAAGAGCAAGCTACTCACATATGATTAAAACATGAGAGAACTGGGATTGACATGTAAAACAAGCTTGTTTCTAATTTAAATTAAAAAAGGGAAAAACAAAACAAAAAAAGGAATAAAACAGAGCACAGACAGAGGAATGCTGTTCGAATAAAAGAACAGAACTTGTAGATTTAATCAATCAGTCAAACTGTATTGATCACTTCTTTGTAAGACCCTGTGTGGTTATGGAGAGAAAGAGGTATTAAAATTAAGAACCAATCCCCAAGGGGTTTATGATGTTCTGTGAAGAGGTAAGACAGACATATGCAGAATAAAAGAATATGGCAAAGGCGTGAGCTGGTGTACTATATGATTAATTTGTGATGTGAGCATTTTAAGTCAGTGCTACTTAAACTTCTCCAGGATCCCACCCTAGATATTCTAGCTCTTTGGGTCTGGGTAGGATCTAAGATTCTACATTGTAAGAAGCTCCTGTCCTTCATCCATAGTTGTATGGATGTATCCCAAGATGGCTGTGAAGGAAAAAATCCTCTGGGACAGCGACCCCTTTCTCTGGTCCTGCAAAGAAGCAGAGTTGTCTCAGATGGCAAAGCTGAGAGCAGTGGATGACAAAATCAGGAGCTGGCTATATGGTGTTTCCAAAGAAGAGGGTGGCATACACCACTGGGGGATAAGTCGAGGGTACTGGGAAAATATTAGAGAGGGCTTCGATGAACACCGAGTGACTGATCTTGGCACTAAGGAGAAGATATATGACATTGTTCATTACCTTTCCCATCTTTTAAAACATTGAACAGTGTTGTGTCATCACTTATTAAAATATTACATTTTTCTTCTCAAATCTGCTCTTCAATGACAATTGTCCTATTGTAGACAGAGATTGAAATACTAGCTCAAGGCCTCGATCCCATATTTGTTCCCATATCTGATATGCTTAGAAACAGCTTATGACAGATGGTTTCTCCTCTCATGGGTGAGCATACAATCCATGGCATGTTTCGCCATGTTTTAAATTAGTTTCTTTCATTTCCAGAGAGACTTCAGTGGGCTGGATGTCATTTTGCCTGCATGAGTCTAGCTACAGTCGTGCGATTCAAGCTACGCTGTTAGGACAAACAGCGGGATCACATTATGAGGAGCACCCTCATCAAGCACCAAACTCAAAGGTGGTGAGTGATCCATGGTCCCACTTAACACCTCAAATATTCATGATCTATAGATAGTGGCACAGCCTAGTGACTAAATAGATCTTTCAGGTTTTACTCCACACTGAAACAACAGCCAGTGGCCATGGACATGGGTTCCACAAGCCACGCACTGGCATGCTGGGAATTAACAAGATAAATCACCCATACTATGTTGCTTTACAGATTTCAATTTAATTTATGGATTCTTTTTGACAAGTTTTATACACAGTCATCAGAACCTTTAAGTTTTACCATGCCCTACCAGCTTTGCTTGAAAAACCAATAGAAGAGCAAAAAGCTACATTGGTTGAGAAAGGTTGGGGGTGGGTATGAAGGGAAGGGTAAAAACTTATCAAAAGTAAAATTGGATTAAGAGTCAATCAAAATCCAACTGTGAATTTATCATTTCAATGAATTTCAATGAATGGTTTAAAATCTGTTTGAAATCTATTTGAAAATGAATATGTAATAATATAGACATATCTCCTATTCAAAGCCAGTATTGTCAGATGTATTCTAGGCATTATAATTCATGAACAGAGTAGGTGACTATTTGAAAAGTATTAAAATGAGCTGACTTTTCAATACAAGTGTCTTCACAATAAGTTTTTCTATTCTGGGCAATTCAGAAATGTAGACAATCATGGTAGAAAAATAATATGCATTGTAATATTCATTGTACAGTAGTAGTGTAGTAAGTGGCAATTCTGGACATTACAAGAGACACAAGGATTATTTTCTGTGATTGCACAGAGAATACTTGGATTTCTTGTGAAGCTTTTGCATTGGAAATGAGATTCATCAGTCTGAACGGGGCAGGGTTAGAGCCCTTAGCAACATGCTTATTTTGTAGAAGGTCACTCAATAATAACTTCCTCTGCCCTCCAAGCTTATTAAGACTGACTGGCATATATTAATGAAAACACCTGATTCTCCAACCATAAAACCCAGACAAAGACTTTATTTTAATATTAAGGAAGGAACCCTTAATTAGCAGGGTTTCAAAAATGTCAGCTTCTTCTATTAGCTGTTCTGGTCCATCAAAGCCATAATCCCTACTGTCAAATTTCATCACATGATAGACAGTTTGCCTGGCTGCCTTTTTTTCCCCCTTTACTGATCATACTGACTGAAGCTTTTACTTTTTTTTTATTTTGCCATCACATTTAACAACTCATTGTGCATTTGCCTGTTACACTCTTGATTTTACTCTTTGCTTTCAAAGAGTCTTACATGGCAGATAAAAAGGGTGGGGTGGGGGAGACATTTCAGAAACACAAGTATTACATGTGAATACATTCTTGGACGTATAATTAAGGGCTCTTGGAAGACCTGGGCTTGCTTATATTGATTGCTTTCAAGAGTATGTAAATGTGCTGCTTTGAAAATACAGACAGATAAAACAGCCTCACAGATGATTTCCTTTATTCCCCCCCCCCTTTTTTATTTTTTTATGTGTCAAGTGAAGGGGGAAAATGCTGTTCAGGATCTTTTAAGGTAAATGTTCATCATTCTTGACCATCAGCACACCTGCTCATTGCAAGGGATCCATTAGCGTACAGATGGCTTTGCACTGTCCTTCACAAGATAAAATGAGTACATCTAGCAGGACTGAACAAATACACAGCTCTTAAAGTATTTGTGGTTTTAATCTGACTCAAAGTACTGACTGTTGATTAAATCCTTTTTGCAAATGGAAAAGTTCATGCTGTCCATACTAAGAGGAATACAAAAACACAAAACAAAATGAAGACAAGGATGAATCAAGGGTTCATGGGCAATGTTTGTGAAGACACCAACACAGCTTTTTCAACCATAAATGAATGCGGAGGCCTCAAAGTTAACAGGTATTGTATTTTGTATTTAGAAGCTGGAGGTGGCTTGGTGCTGGTACATTTAGCTACTAGGAACCCCTTCCTCCTCCTCCTCCTCCTCCTCCTCCTCCTCCTCCTCCTCCTCCTCCTCCTCCTCTTTTGAGGCAGGGTTTCTCTGTGTAGCTTTGGAGCCTGTCCTGGAACTCACTCTGTAGACCAGGCTGGCCTTGAACTCAGCAGAGATCCGCCTGCTTCTGCCTCCTGAGTTCTGGGATTAAAAGTGTGCACTACTACCACCAGGCTAGAAAACCATTCTTAATGAAGACTGGGGACTTCAGCAGAGAACATAGCGTGGTTTCTTAGCTTACCCATTCTTCACTGGATAAATGGACAAACCAATGGGTAATCTAGTTTATTATTTCCATTGACTTTTCTTTTTTTGCATAGGGCATTGTAGTCCTTTTCTTTAGCTTTACATGTAATACCATGTTTCTCTAGCCTCCTAGCACCCTTTAGCTGACATGTATTAAGACTCTTTGAAAGTGTTATCTCCTACAGCTTATCTGACCCATTCCTCCCAAGTGGAAAACCAATTCCTCTCCCAGTTTCAGACCTGGGAGGAGCCAGACTGGTTTCTTCCTATGTAAAACATTCAGGGTTTTCAAGTTAATGATGTTCACTGTGGGCCCTTCATATCTTGGAGTTCTTTTTGCTCCTATCAATAAGTACTCTTTGATTTTTCTTGGCATCCATCCTATTGTCTCAACATCCCCTATTGAGTAAGCAACAATAGAAACAAACTCACAAAATCTCAATTTCAATTCATTAATGAGTCATTATCATGGCAGGGCATCTGTTTTTCTTTCTTTTTTGTTTCATTGGATGAACTAGAAATTGCTGAAAACAAACTTCTGGTAACATCCTATTTGAACTTACTACTAGCCCCTCCACACTATGTAATGGTTTGAGAGGTCCTATGTTGGAGACTTATGAGTTCCAGTCTTTTGCACTTACTGTGTGAAAAGGCACCTTTTAGAATGACTACCCAGACAGGGCATGTTGCTTGGATTAGAATACCGAGTTGGGCAAGTGGGGGTAGCCAGACCTAGTTTTAGGGCTAACTGTAGATAAAGTGAGCTGTGCTGTGGGAGACTTTCTGATACCTTTATATGGAAGTGGCTTTGGATTAAAATCATTGCCCCGTCCCCGTCCTTGGGCAAGTTACACACATTTCTTCAATTATAAAGACAACAATGGTATTCCTATCTTCCTGCTGTCAATATTCAATAAAAGTAGTGTCCCACACAAAGCAAATCCTGCATACACTAAGTCTTCATTGAAGTTATGTGTGTTCACATAGGTTTCCTGAGGGCAGAGGCTGTATCTGTTTAATTCATTGCTACAACCCCAGTGGTCAGTCAATGTCCTGTATAGATATTGATCAAATGAATAAATTCAAGTGAATAAATGATGCTAAACATTTTTTGTTTTGGAGAGACAAACTGGCTCAGAAGAGTTTACTAAGTTCTCAGAGTCATATCTGCTAGCTTATCCTTGATGCATATCCACTCATTACATTAGCAGACGCCCATTCATGGGCAATCAATTCTGGCCTTCTAGGACTGGGAATGAGAAAATAATAAATAGTCATAATGCCCCCAGAAAAACACCTGAGCTTCAAAAGACACACATTGATAAACTATGGTAAATGGAGGTTGGTAGGCATGTTTCATATTGAAATACAATTGTCCCAGATCCAAAGGGATCATAGAACCCTTGAATTTCCCATGGAAAGCATGATTTCTTTCCCTGATTTCTTGGCATTGAAGGTAATTGGAAGTTTCCCTGAGGTTATGTATGTCCCTCAGGGTCAGGGGTCCTGAGATACCTCTGAGGCCCATGTTTATCACTTTTCAGCTGTAGTCGTTTTAACTGGTTCTGGCCATTCAAATGCTTAGTCTGAAAAAAGCATATTTTACAGCATTCCACATAGTCCAAGGAAACTAATTCTGATTTATGGGCATACTCTAGAACCTGGGGGTATGTGGAACTGAGGTTTCAAAACAGGAAAATGCACATATAGAGGAGGCTGCCGCTGTTAAGGTAGATATGATGTGAGCCACTGGCTGGGCCTTTGCTTCGGGAAGGAAAAGCCTGTGTTTGTTACTTCTCCTCTTGTTCCCATCACTGACTGTTAAAGTAAGGCCGGATGACTCATGGTACCTTTCTAGCCTTTCCAGTCTTTCACATGTTGCCTTGAATAGATCCCTACTTCTTATGAGGGAGAATTTGTAAGAAAACACCCACAAAATGTCCTAAGTACATATCCAATCCTCTCCATTGACAGTGTACTTAAGAGTAAACACTGCAAGGGTGAGAGGGAGCTCACACAAGTCTAGCTGCCCTTTCCGGCTAAGACATGGGAAAAAAGCATGGTTGGCATTCCAGAGAATCAATACCCAGGATTTGCAGGAGCCCCGAAGAGTGAGAAGTATGTACTTGGAGGAAGGGGCAATGTCTGCTTGAAAAAGTCAGTGTTTTGGTCACCTTGGAATGCTGTGCAGTAAGGTACATGCCCCTATCCCCACCACAAAGTAACGCTGATGTCATTTTTTCCATAATGTACATAACTAGCGTCTGTATGTTTGGAGAACGTTATGTTATGTGAGAACAGTGTGGAATATAGGAAACTGTCCATGGAGAGGCAGGGATGTGCATACAGATGAACTTGACGCTGACTTTCTCTTTTCTCCTTCAGCTCTCTCTTACCCTCTTTAAGTGTGTGCTGTGGGAACACTTTTTCTAACCACTTTTCATCTCCTTGTGTGGGGAAGCAATGGGAACGGCTTGTTCTATAAGCTTAAGCAACTTGACAAGACCAACTTAGCCAACTATACACTTACATTGAACCTTTTCTTACAATTCTGGCTTCTTGATGTCTCAGATGATGTCTTACTCTCACAATTACTAAGACAAAATACATATTTGTTGGTTTGATTAAACTAGTGGTCTCAAAAGGCTTTCTTGTATGCCACCCCTGGCAGCTTCCATTCTGGTCATTGCCTTTTAGACTAAGGACCTGAGATCCAGAACTTTAGGGGTCTGCCATTATCTCACACCTGTGTCTGCTGTCCAATCAGGGTTAGAGAGCAGTCAGTTTCTACAGCATACACACATGTATACATACATTTACATTTCACACATAAGTGGCATTATACAGTGTTTTTCTTATCTGTATTTGGTTATTTCACTTAGCATAATGTCCTCTAGGTTTATTCATGTTGTTGCAAATGGAAAACTAAATCCTATCCATTCATCTACTGACAGGCACTTAGGGTTGATTCCATATCATAGCTATTATGACTAATACTGCGGTGAGCGTGGGCATTGGGAGTGACATTATTCCTTTCTGATACTGATTTCATTTCCTTTGAAAAGGAGAGAGGAAATGAGATGGCTGTTGGAAAGGACACAAGCTTCATTTCTATAGAATAAACAAGTTTTAGAAATCAAATGTATAGCATGGGACTAGAGTTGGCAACAGTACATTATATGAAATTTTCTATGTGTCGATCCAAAGTGTCCTCACGACACATGAACTGTGAAGAGTTGGGTATGTTAATTAGATTGACTGAAGTAATCAGCTCAATATGAATATGCACATCAAAACAGCAGCTGCCTACCTTAAATATACAATTTTAATAAAAGAATTTAAGAAACCAGTTTGCCTCACAGGGAGGACCTTTGTTTTAGGTGCTGCCTGGGCTTGGAGGTAAGGTTGCATTCTGGTTTGGAAGAGGGAAAGGCCTGAGTTTTCCTTCTGACCTTGAAGAGGTCAGGTAACCTTTATAAGCTTCCACTGTAAAATGGGATCTTGTCACTGGATCTTCAGGCGGTTCATGGACTTAGGAGAGATGAGAACGCCGGGAGCAGATAAGCCACTAGTGAATGGCAGCCACAGCACTTCCTTGTCATCGGCATGCATCCTCTTGCTTTGGGTTGTGCTCAGAACTGATTGCACAAACCCATGCAGGTCACATGGTACAATACTTCAGTTTTAAGAAACCCCCTGATGTTCCCATCTTTAATTTTGAGTGCATTTTAACTGAAACCCTCTTTCAGCGAGTCTTCCTGTGAACAGTGTGACTAGCAGGGAACTTGACAGTAAGCTTATTTTTTGCTTCTTTGGCACAACACCATGGATATAGAAAGGAGGGCACCTGGAAGTCAGCTAGGACGGAGCAATCAGGTACCAAAACTGGTAGTCTCAGAATGCACTCTGCCTATACTCCTGGGAGCAAGCAGTGCCTACAGTTACTCTTACATGGAGTTAAGAGAATGTGCTGCTTCTTTTCAAACTGGTGGAGAATTAGACATACATGGCATGGCTTTTACCCAGGAGGATGGGATGGAACAGTGTGACTCACTATCCTGCAGAGATGAGATTTATACAGGAAGTCCTGGTAGCTCTGTTCTCTTCAAAATGGCCACCATGGGGAAAGGCGTTTGCAACGAACAAGGCAGAGAAATGTCCTGGTTCTAGTCATTAGTATTTTTTGTTGTTGTTGTTTTGTTTTTGAGGCTGTGTTAATGCTCTTAGTGCTCTGTTCAGCTGTAAAGTGTCTATAATAGAGTCAATCTCATTCTCTCCCCCCTCCCATTCTCTTTTGGTCAGTTATTTTGGGTTTCATATATTCAGACACGTATATTGGAAATGATGTTAAGTGTTTACATGGTTCCGCCCGTCCTTCCTTCCATCCATCTGTCCTTCCTTCATTCTTTTTTCTGTCATTGCTTTTAGAGACAGGTCTCACCATATAGTTTAGACTGGTCTTGAACTCGTCATAAGCATGCACATGATTTTAGGGAATGTGTCTGTCTGTCTATCATCTATCTATCTATCTATCTATCTATCTATCTACCTACCTACCTACCTACCTATCTCTCTCCTATTGGATAGAAGATATCACAAAGACACATGCATGCTCAAATCTGGGGAAAGTGAAAAGTGTTAAGTTGACTTGCTTAAAAGTGAAGGCAAAATGAACCAACAGGAGCTTAGGGAGATCGAGGTGCTGTTTTAGGTTAATGTGCTTTAGCCTGAACTGTTCTGAGAGTACATCTGGAGAAAGTTTGGACATCTACCTAAAGATGTGCTGTTTCTTTTCAAATGAATGGAGAGCTAGATGTAAATGTTGTACTTTTACCCAAGTGTATGGAATAAAATACTGAGATTTGCTACCTTGGAGGATATGAAGAAGTTAAATAGGAAGTCCTTGCAGCTTTATGTTCTTCAAAAAGGGCTCCTAGTTGGGAAGCCCAGGTCATATAGCAGGAAATGCTGGGTTCTGTGCTTAGTTCTAAGCCTCACTGGCCTTGGGGGTGTGAGGGAGGTGCTTATTCTAAACACCTTGGTAAAGAGAAGCTCACATGAAAAGCAGTAGGGATGAGCATCCATTTGAACATTCTCCTTACCTATGAGATGGGGATAATTCTATCTGTATCACAGGGCATTGGAAAATGAAATGGGAAAGATCTCACACTGTGAGTCCAACACTGTCTAGCAAAACGTGAGTAGTCCGGAATCTACAGTCTCCCACCGCCCCCTCCAGCCATGCTTATGACTCTTCCACTTTGGGATAATCTCAGACATGTGGTGATCTTCATTATCCTTGTCATCAAACAAGGCTGAGACTGCGGTGGATATTCCAGGCATCCATTTTCCAAGAGGGAATGGACTCACAATTTTGTCAAGTGAGGGTCAAACTGACACTCATCTTCCAGTGCTGGAAGAAGCCCCATGTAAACCACTTGAGTCTAAATATTAATCACCAACATTCGGCAAGTCTGCAGCATGGTATGGGCTAAAAACACTATGAAGTCAGACAGTTGACAGGTCTCCAAATTGAACAACAAAGACAGAGGTAACGCCTAAGGAGCTTAAAAGTGCCTATTTATTACTTAGAATATGTTTGCTTAGAAGGGTGAAGTCTCAATGTTTGTAAAGAATCCACTTTCAAGAAACCATTATTACTATTTCTATTAAAAAGAAGGTTATAACCTAAAAGGACCATCTCTCTGTCCCGTTGGGTGAAATGAAATTTGTCTAAAATGCAAAGACTTGGTTAACACTGGCAAAGCAGGGGCAGTGTAGCAGAATTAATACAATTTCAATTTTTCTTTGTAATGGTTTTCTATTATCCTGATAAGTGGGCAGCCATTTCGCTTCTTTTATTGATATAGCTGTGAAAAAGAATTAGATTTCAACACTTATGTAACTGAGATTAATTGATTGATTAGATTATTAATTAAATATTCCATTAAATTTCTTTTGAAATAAATGACCCAGGACTGTGGATTCCCTAAGGTTTCCCTAACTCGAGGAAGAATAAACAAGGACATACATAGCTAAGCACTGTATATTATCTTGCGAAGAATAATTAAGCGAGCAGATGCGATACTATGAAGAAAATGCTGGCCATCTTGCAGACGTCTATCTGCAACTAGCATCTCCACACAAGGCAAAGGCCTGCTCTCCTTTGTGAACTGAAGGAAATCAGTGAAGGGTCGGAAAACCACAGGGGACTATGAACCTCAGTACACGGCTTTCTATGTGTTAGCTGGCCGGATGTAGTTGGGAACAAAATGATTTACTTAAAACTTCCAGCCATGCAGTATTTCAAGGACCTATAGAAAAATAAAAACAGCAAGTGGCCTTTCAGGTAACCCGTAATTAAAAGCAATTTTGAGCTGTCTTTTCAGGGAACCTACCCAGGGGAAGTATTTGCTACCTGTTTGACCTTCACCATTGTGAGTCCTTGGCAGTGTCAACGACCCTCTGAACTGAATTCAAAACTAATCTGTGACAGAAAAAGAGAAACAGAATTCATGCAAATCATATTAATTCCAACATTTCCCCAGTGAGCTGGGTATAAACTACAGCCTAATTAAATATTTTTTAACGATGTGAGTAATTTTTGCCAAGGGGCGGATTCAGGGGAAAATTTAATATGAGATCACAAAAGCTGTTCCCAGCGTTGATTCTGTAAATTAATGACTATCTGCCTTATGATAAAAACATGCTGCCAAGAATGAAAATGAAGTCGGCAAAGCTCGCTCTATTTGTCTAACAACCAGATATACAGAATACAAAACTTTAAAGGCAGTGGGAAATTTTCCATTGTGTCTGTGATATATCCAGGATAGAGACACACCATGCTGACAAGTGAATGACTAGCTTTAAGGCACTGTCAACCCCGTGGGGTCCTCTTTAGGTAGCTGTTCTCAAGGTCCAGAAATACATTTTAAAGTAGCCAGTGTGTTCCCAAATCATATGTATCTTGTTTCCAAAAAAGATTCAAGGTGGCTTACAGTAAGAAACACAGGCACACAGGCAACAGTGTTAAAGGCAGAATGGGAGGCCAAAGGCAGGTACTTAATTATGTGCTATGAATGTTACTAGCATTATGGGTCTTTGGGTTTCATCTCAGACTGACCATTAAACAGCTTTCCACACCCATTTTGATCCTCAGGGCAGTCTATTCTAGAAACTTGAATTGGATTGCTATCTAAGGTCATGGGGGTAAACTGGGGTGCATATAGCAGGTGAACAGCTGATGTAAACACAGCCCCACACAGCTTATTGCATCCAAGTCTATAAATGGCCGTGGACAAAAGGTGGCCTGGTAAACAAGGCTTTTTCTTGTCTGCTTAAGTCCAATTTAAGGACAGAACTTCCTCCTTGGGCTCGGATTCTAGTTTTAGGAAGCATTTTAACAGAAAGAGGGATGTGTTACGAAAAAGCCGGGGATGGCACTTGAATCGAAGCCAGGCAGAAGTCCCTCATTTCACGTTGCTTTGTAAGGGTAACCTGCTTCTAATGACTCCTCTACTTAATACCCCTGGTTGCCAGCAGTCCCCTGTGACTTATGAGGGGCAGTGCTAGCCCCAGGTCATTAGGCCAGGCCATCACAAGGACTTTAAGGGCCCTATTTATTTAAATTCCTCTCGGTGCCCAGCGACGGAGATTGAATTTACAGTCTTTCAATTAGAAGGTCATCTGTGCTAACTAGTGTGCCACTGCCTCATTAGAATCATAAAATTAGTGAGGGATGGCCAGGGTGAGGAATACAGAGATGCTGCTTTCAGAGGTGACAAGGTGCTATTTCCTTGGGTGACAGCAGATGCCATCAGAGCCGCAAACTCTTCATCAGACAGAATGCCCCTGGTAAGCAAAGACGGTCCTCGAGACTAGTCACAGCAAGAAGGATGCCAGGGTAATTTTATAACAAGACACACAAATACTCAAAGTAACTATATTTGTCAAGGGAGGCATTCTTTATTTATTTGTAAATTTCCTTTGCAAATTAAGTACAAACAAAAGTAGCAAGAACACCTCCAAAACACGGCTTTGGATTTTTCGCCATATTGTTCAAAGTCTGAGTTGATTATTGGTAAACAATTCCAAATGAAGGGTGCTGTGGGCAGGACTGAAGTTTTGTCCCTCCAGAGACGGGGCAGGATGCCATGATAAAACTTTTTTTTTTTCAATTTTACAATTGGTGTTGCTAATGGGATCAGTGGGTACTATTAAGTAATATCAATGTTGTTTAAAGTAAAATAAACTACTGGAAGCACTTTAATCCAGAAATAAAAGGAAAGAACACAGAGCAACCACCCATTCCCCATACCCTCCCATCTGTGGGGTCTGCCCCCATCCTAGGGTGACCTTATGTGGGGGTAACACTGCCCTCCCTGTCCCAGCAAGGCCACTGGCCACAACTCTCCTTCCTTGGAACTGTGGAGTAAGTGACAGACACAGAGCTGACATCACAGGCTATATTTCTTTCTCGGCAATTTTTATTTTTGTGGCATTAATTGAGGTAGTGCTTACTTAAAAAAACATTTCAACTTTCCTAACCTAAGAAGAGGGTCTTCAGGGATGTCCATGTTATTGAGGGAAGTGGATGTAGAGAGGAAAAAAAAAGATTTCACCTTGAACACAGAAAGGACATAGCATCTGTCCTGTCTGCGCATGTGTGGTCCCGAGTGTGGGGCATCAAGATGACATGAAGACTTCTATCCTCTCACTGGGGAGCATTTCTATAGTACTAATGGCTCTGAGGAGGAGCATGCCGTCTTGGCCTTTTCATGATGTTTCTGTTTTTGCTATACGACCTTGGCATATGTACTTCCTTTGGTTGTATATCCGATGTGAGATTCTAGCCTGCATTAGGTTGGGCCAGGGAATGACCTACCCCATTGGAGCTGGGTCCACGAGTGTGCAGTTCACAGATGAGGCCCAGAGGAACGCAGTAGGCAGAGGCACTGCACTAGCTAGGCACCCTGAGTATACAGACTTCCACTCTTGGCCTGAGAAATCACCGCCCACTGGCTGATTCAGGCCAAAGGCAACACACTTTTCCCCAGAAGTGAGCACGGAAGAGGTGTAGGGAAGGGAGACGGCACCGGAGAGGGGCTCCGGCTTAGAGCTGCGGAGCAGTGAAGGTTTCTGTAAGCAAAACTCACACAGGCAGAGAAAACGGTGACAGGCTGGTCTCCTGTGGAGAAAAGGGGCAGATGTGGTCTCTTCCATGTGTGTGTCACCTGGCTTGTACCTGGTTTCTTTCCCTCACTCCATTGTTTGCCGGCTCCTTGTTTCACATGGCTGGGATCTTCTGAGTATATAACAGGCTCAGAAAACACTGAAAGCCTGCTCTGGGTTCTCTCCAGCACCTGCAAAGCCCTGAGTCCTCTGGCAGACTGCAGGAGGAACAGGTTGGCACTCCTGGCATGAACATAGGCCTGACACCAAGGAGCCAGCACAGCAAGAATAAAAGGCAGGAAAAGATTGTCTTCATCTTGAATCCCCCATGGAAGGGACATGTCATCTACCAGTGGCAGCGGGAGCAGCGAGAGGGGATTTCTTTCATTTCGTAGCCTAAGTGTGGGGGTCTTGCAGAGGGCTGTGCTCAGAGGAGGGGAGATCAGGGGTGAAGTGATGAATAATGCGCACGTGAAACAGTGACAGATCACTTGCAACAAATGTACGCTGACCCTCCAGAGCTCACAGCTCACCAGAGCTTTCTGCTAATTAAGGATAATCCAGAATTATCATGCTTAATTATTTTCATAGGCTTCTTTTGAGTTGGCTCTTCTCTCTCTCTCTCTCTCCCTCCCTCTCTCTCTTTCTCTCTCTCTCTCTCTCTCTCTCTCTCTCTCTCTCTTCCTCCTCCTCTTCCTCTTTTATTTTTTGTATGTGTCTCAATTGGGTGAGCCATATCTCTATCCACAAAGGGCGAAGGGCAAAGGTTGATTTAAATCTAAGTATACACTCTCTTGTCCCACCACCCGGCTGCTGTTCTCTCTGCATAGTCCCAATTCCTAGTCCCTCTCCCATGCTTGCTGTTGAGTTTTAAACAGCACATGCCTCCCCTGCAAACAACCTCTCTTCTTTTGTAAGAAGTTGATGCTGTCTTACAATTTCCTCAAGTGATATCCGTACAAAGTGCACCAGCACTTTGGACACACACTTAAGGACACACGCTGGGATCTTATCTACAAGGCGGTGGCATCAGGTCATCTTACCTGGTGCCCCGGGAATCTGCATTTTTAAACAAGAACTCCAGGGTAATCTCACCCAAGTGTCTCAAGGTCATTGGGTGGGTGTGACTTTAGCTTTACCAGAAAACATATACTTCAAAATCATCTTCCCCAGCTCTCCCTGTCCTCCCTACGGTACCAGCCCACCCCACACTGGTTCCTCCCTCTGCAGCTACTGTACCCATCTCGCTTCATGGTTCTGTTCCTGCCCCCACTTGCCCATGTGTCATTTGCTACCTTGCACACAGTGTATCTTAGACTCTTCCGATCCAGCCAGCTCTTTCCCACTCTAGCCTCCCTCCCAGATCCCTGTGCGCCCTGGTCTTCCTTTTGACCACATAACCGCGGGCCTAGGTTACGTCTGCCTTTATTGCGTATCACGTAATGATGGAAGTTCCAACACATGAAGCTTTCCACACACCAGGACTTAAAAATAGCTTCAAATTATGTGCCTGATACAATGCCCTTTGGCTCCGAGTATAAAGGAACCCTTCCGCCATGGACTGCGATAAAAGTAACAATGTTTCCATGTTTGCTTCTCTGTGGAAGCAGCCAGGAGTCCTTTACACATCCGCTGGGACACCATGCTGCTGATCGTCCTGGTCACATTAAATCAGATCAGGAGTGGTGTGTAGCCCAATGCAACCCTTGGTGGCATGTCTCTGCTGGGTTTTCAGTGCCATTTGCTCTCGGGCTGGTTCTATCAGCTGGCAGGGAAAAGCATCTTTGCACCTTGTGTGGGTTAAACAAGCTTCTACCCGGGGTAACTGGGAACGTGGTTGGCTGTGTATTGCTTGTAGGAGAGCAGGGTCATAGCAGGGGGTGGAGGGAGTAGGGGGAATGGGGGAGGCATCTTCATGAGATCTTCCATCCAGGAAAGCTGCAAGGCAAGGGCACATATTCCTTCTGTTCCCCTGGAGTGTGAGACGGCTCTAGAGGACACGGGGATTTGAACATTAACGTTCACAACCAGAGTAAACCTAATGCAGCATCAATAGTGACTGAACTTTGAAGGGCTCCAGTCTGATGATGACCTGGGATGGATTCACAGTGACCTCTGGGAGGAAAGCAGGCTGACCTCCTCCCCACATACAGGAGAGTATCTGAGGGCTTCACGCCCTTCTGAGCCTGGTATGCTATGAACACTGGGAACACGTTCCCTTGTGCCAAATGTGCCGTCCCTATAAGTCAGATTATGGCACCTAATTAGCAAGCACAAATTATGACTTTTTACTCACTCGGAGTTCTATCAAATGGACTCTCAAGATGACTTTTAGTCACTTTTTATTAAATTTGCATAAGTCTTTCCCTTTCTAGGAATTTAATATTAAACAAGTAGATGATCTAAAATATTAAATAGGTGAGAGATATAAAATGATACAGGCAAAATTTTTTATTCCCTGGTGCTGAGTATCAAACTCAGGGCTTTGGACATGCTAGGCAAGTGTTCTACCACTGAGGTACATCCTATTCTTCACATAGTGACACATTCAGTCCTGATCACTAGTGGACAAGGCAATGGCCTCCCACAGCAACACTACTGAAAAGCACATACCTCTTCCTGCAGGCAGGAAGTCATCTCTGGACCTATGTCTTCAGTGCACTGAAACTCTGCTGCTAGTCTTTGTAACTCAATGAACATTCACATCACAGAGTCACACCTATAAAACCAGCCCAGTTCCTGCAGCTGGTGGACAGCCCTCACTCAGATCAGAGATCCTCAGCCTTCCTAACACTGTGGCCCTTTAAGACAGTTCCTCATGTTGCGGTGACCCCACCCCCAACCATAAAGTTATTTCATTGCTACCTCATAATTGTAATTTTGCTACTGCTATGAATCACAATGTAAACATGTGATTTGCAGGATATGTGATATGTGACCTCCACAGGGATCAAGACCCACAGGCTGAAAATCAGTGCCTTAGATAAATGTATATCAGTTTGTTTCCAGATGTGTGTGTAAGGGTGTGACAAGGCCTTGCTCATCTGTTCCTTTCTCTACTTGGTTGAGCCCTAAGTCTTCCAAAAAATCAGCCCGAGCAGGTTGAAGGAGCAAGAGAAGTCGTAAGGGGGGTTGGATAGGTCATCACTGAGGAATGTGTTCAATGACTACACATCAGTGGTTCCATCTTTCCCTTGACGATGGAAAATTCTGTTTGAAAACAAGCCCAAGAGGAGCCAGCACAGAGTTTTATACAAAGTGTTTGCCAATTGAATGGCTATGTCCCTGTGGCTTCATACAGCTTTATCTGATGACAATGGCTCCATACAGTTTAAAGAACTGTTTTAAAGCTGCTGTTCCAAAAAAGTAGCTGAAGAAAATTACATAAATACTGGCCCATGCAAACATGTGATTCAGGACTGAGCTGTCCTCTGCATACTTCTTGATCGGCTGCTACTTGAGTGGCAACTCAGAGGGCATCCTTGACACGGCGAGATAACAATACTGCACTGAGTCACATGGTACAATTTTCAGGGTAAATAGTTGTTTTGTGCATTTAAAATTAAACTGGCTTAGGGTGAAACAATTGATGTTTATGAGATAGTAGTTCAGAAAAGAATAAAGACTCAGGAGTTCTCAATGCAACAGAATAGCCAACAACTAAACCTGAGCTGCTTTTGTTTCTTAAACTGTTTAGGGAAAAAAACATAAGGCAGCATACATGCTCTAAAGGGATCAAGTGACCCTAATGAACTTCTAAGATGCTGGACATAAAGAGATTACCAAGGAAAGCAATTCATGTCCACTGTCCTGATGTGGTGTCTCTTTACTGTTTTATCAGAAAACTATAATACAGGTAGAAGATGCTATAAATGGAATGAATGCAGGGATGTGCTTGCTGAGTTGTTCTGCGTGGTACATTTAAGACGGTGTATGCCCCACAGCTGCTTAGACTGTTGCCTAATTTAGGGTTTCTATTGCTATGATGAAACACCATGACCAAAAGCAACTTGGGGAGGAAAGCGTTTATTTAAGTGTGCATTTTGTAGTACATCATCTAAGGATGTCAAGGCAGGGATTGTGGCAGAGGCCATGAAGGAGTGCTGCTTAGTCCACATGGCTTGCACGGCCTGTTGTCTTATAACACCCAGGATCACAGTGTGCCAGGCCCTCAAGGTCACATCAATCATCAGTCAAGAAAACTTCCCACAGGGCAGTCTGTTTGCGGCATTTTCTCAACTGAGGTTTCCTCTTCCAAAATGACTCTTGCTTGAGTCAAAGTTGACATAAAACTGCCCAGTACAACTTTTTAGCTCATTAAAGAGATTTGTATATGGTCACTTACAGCACACAGTGGGGTATGTGGAGGTTTGAAAGAAAATGCCCCCTCACAGGGAGTGGCACTATTAGGAGGTATGGCTTTGTTAGAGTAGGTATGACCTTATTGGAGGAGTTGTGTCACTATGGGTGTGGGCTTTGAGGTCTGCTATGCTCAAGCTACACCTAGTGACATAGTCCACTTCTTCTTGTCTGCAGATCAAGATGTAGGACTCTTAGTTCCTTTTCCAACACCGTGTCTGCCTGCATGCTGCCATGATGATAATGGACTGAACCTCTGGAACTATAAGCCACCCAATGAAATGTTTTCTTTTATAAGAGTTGCCATGGTCATAGTGGCTCGTCACAGCAATAGAAACCCTAAGACAGGACATAAGTTTCCATGAGAAACTGATAGAAGCTTTAGAAACTACTAAAGACCATTACCAGAAGGACAGCTCATACTGTAAAACTCTCCTGCTACTCTCACATCTTATGCACATAAGCAAAAGTCCCTTCTACCCTGAACGTGTGAGCAAATGGTAGTGATTGCACATACTCTCTGATTAACATATAGGCAATGAAAGCCATAACAGATACATTTTCTGCATTGGTCTAGGAGACATTTAAAAAGAAGATAAAATCAGAATGGAATCTTCAAATGTTGAGAGCTGTGTGGTGGATTCAAGTAAGATAGCCTTCATTGTAGGATGTCTATGTTTTGTCCATGCTAAGTTATGAGACCACGTAAATGCATGAACATCTCAATTTCCACAATTTCATGACTACTGAAACGTGTTCTAGGATAGATACTCAAAGGCAGAGCTATTTTTCTCACTTGGATAGCTGCCTTTAGATCACCCAACCACCTATATAGATATCTACTTACTAGGTAGAATGATGACAAGTACATAAAAAAGTCTTGTGTTGAGTGGTGTGACTCAGTTACAGATGGACTGAGTCTTGAGCTAGTTTAAGGAATTTAAGAAAAGGCATTTGATGAGCTATTCTTAAGGATGGCTTGTATGAAGTACCCAATGGAGCACAGATTCTCTGTTTTCTCTTTTCTTTCCTCTGTAGCAAGTGTGGCAGCAGGGTGGCTCTCCACTCCCCGTTCTGAAGTTCCACCTGCCCTACAGGACTCAGCTGACAGCCCATTTTCTCACTTTCCATGTAATGTGCTTCAGTATTCTACCCATTTCTTCTGCAAGGAACTAAGTAGATACACTTATTTCCCACCTAGCTCCCCTGCAGAGATGTCCATTTCATGAGGGCAGATGGCCTTGATTTCTGTTTAACTGCCATGATCCCAGGGCTCTGGTCCACTTGACCAGTGGATAAAGCCCTGGAATGGCTGCCTCAGTGGCAGCTCCCTTTTGCCAGGCTGAGAGCGGAGGAAGCAGGCAGCTCTGCTTTCCCTAAGCAGAGGCTGTGTGCTAGCTGGCACCTGGTGAGACAGGGCTTCAGAAAATCTTCCATGCATACCCTTGATCCTGCTGCTTAAGGAGAATTTAACTATTGCTTTAAGTAAACCACTGCAAACCCAACGATTTATCTAGCATGCTTACTACGGCCTAACGTGCCATTAGGCACTATTTCATTAGCTACAGCTTGCCACAGAGAGCCTGTGGACTTTAAAGTGCCCAAGAATAATCTGCTGTGCTTGCTAATGTATGATTCTTGTATCCTACCATTTTTGGCCAAGAATGGAACCACCAATCTCTAGCATCTCAGAGTTTTAGGCAGTTGTGAGCAACTAAGTATTATGTACTTTATAAAAGTGCTTTCACAGAATAGATAATTGATATTTCTCAACTCTTAGATCATTGTGGGTTTTGTTTTCCTTGTCTCTGGGCATTTGATTTTAAGAAAAGAAAATTGCCGACAACAACTAAGTTTGGTTATTTATAACCGTGATGTGGAACAATAGTGCTTGTCAGATAGGAGTCGGGTGTGGGCCGCAGGAAGCCTGGCTTCTCCTTGCAGGTGAGAATCCAGCTCTGAGGCCTCAGGGTCACACACTTGACCCTCCCATGTGCCAGTGTCCCCCTGTGTGAAATGAAGGTGGCATTGCTTCTACAGTTGTGTAGAACTTCTATCTCACTGCTGCATGGTGAAGATGACGAAAGCTGACACGTAGCTTCTGCCGAGGTGAAGAGAAAGACACGGAGAAGCCTAAACCACAGAGCTGACCCATGCCACCACCCCCAGGGGCTGCCCATGATGCAAGGGAAGCTGAGTTCTGTGTCCCCAGTGGCTAGGCTCATGGCAGCTCTTTTACTTAGGCTCCAAATGTGTGTCATAGTGCTGCCAAAAATGGGCACTGAAATAAATATATTTCATGCCGTTACCTTTCCTAGTGCACCATACTTTTGAGAATGTGTGCTTCATGGCTCATTTGCCAAAAATTATGAGATCTTAGTCCATGGCCAAGGAATACATTCACATTTTCAGTGGCAAAAGGCACATTCTGATGAGTACATTGAAAAATGATGCGGATATTATGAAGTCATGCACACTTTTTAATGGAACCGTTACAGCAGGCCCTCAATGCCATTAAAAACAACAACAACAAAAAACCAAACACCATGTAGGGCCAGAAAAGCACAGCTTTTTCTTTTACCTTTTAGTCTTCTGAAACATTTGCATATAACAGAAAATACACCCTAAAGATCAAGTATCTGGAGTGGAAATTAAATAAAGCTTTGTCAAACTTGACAGAACCAATCATATGTGAGAGAAATGACAAGACAAGCAGTCTTTAGGTTAAAAAGGAAAAAAAACCTCCCTCTCAATTTGCATGTTTTCAAAAATTTACATACATTATTTAAAAACAATGGACTTGAGCTTGGCAAATTCTACAGACAGCAGAGAGAAAACTTCAACAATTAACTTGGAAGGACAAAAAGGGTAGAATTTCTCCCGGCGCACACTCTCCTGCCTGATTTTTATCGAGCTCACAAAGCCCTTTTAGATCATCTTAATCCACTGTGGCAAAGTAGCTGAATCTGTGATTCAGATTGTCTCAGAGAATTCCGTGCTACCAATCAGCTTCCTGACAGAGCTCTTCTCTTCAACCTTCAGAACCAGTGACAGCCAAGACCAAAAAGCCAGCTCACAAAGGAGCTGTAAAATGGCAAACTCCAAGAGCTCGCTGCTTAACCCGCAGAACAAAGATTCTCTTTGACACATTCGAATAACTTCTAATCCTAATATTTTAGCAGTGCCGCTAACTTTACAGTCTCTTGCCCTCTTGTGCTCCTGCTGTCTCTCCGCACCCCACCCCTTTGGTGGTGTTATTTCCCCCCATCACTTTCTTTTCTGGAATGCATCAGAACTAGGGTGTTGGTGTTTTGCAGCAAAGGGTGTCTGCCTGACAATTACTTTCCCTCGACATGCATAAATATTTAAGTTGACAATTCTTCCTGATTTACAGTGTGACTTTATAGCAGATAATACTATCGCTGGTTATGAATAACATCATGGTATGCTGCTAGAAACTGACAAGACTAATGTGACCACTAAATCAAAACCTCAAATTACAAAGAAAATAGTTCCTAGTCACAAGGGCTGCATTGAGAAGTGAGAGCCGAGATCAGAGCATTAACAAGGCTGATTGATCTATATATGATGAGATGATTACTTATATGAAGATTATTGCGACAGGAGATGACAAGGCTTGGAGATAAAAGCCATTTCTCTGATCCATGGACACTTTTTGGGTTTAAGAGCCTTTTGTAAAGTTACTCAAGACACCTCTGCATCACAGTAAATTTGGCAGCCACAATATTGGCAAACAAAGAAGAGATGAGTGAGGCAGCCATCTGGGAATTCATTTTCTCTGTCCACCCAGGCCATTTGGAGGGAAGACCCAACCACCGGAAGAGGGATTCGGTGAGGCCTCCCTGAGATCATAAACAATATGCTGCACCATGACCTTGTAAAGTTTTCTTGCTAATTAAAAAAATAGGTGTCCCTTGCTGTCCCCACTGGCAAGCATGAACAATGCAGTTTTTCTTTAAAAAGACAGGGCAGGTCTAAGATTGCATTTCTTTTCCTGGAGTAGCATTAAACAGAGCCTCACTCTGTTCTTGCAGGTATCTAAGTGTCTAGATTGAGATTTTTCAATCTTGTACCCGGACTTAAAAGAAATGATCTATAAACAATCACAAATTGCAAAAGTAACGATTAGTGCCATAAGAAAGATTAAACATTCCTGGGCCATTGTTCTCCCCTCTTCTCATCCCCAGCCCGCATTCCTCTCTGTCTTATTATTGAAATCACTTATCTATTGCTGCTCGCTGCATCTGAATAACGGCTGGCTGCTGGAACATGCCTGGCTTAAAACAATCAATAAACTCTCATTTTCTTTTAACAGTTTAATATTAATCTGGGGGATGGTGGGGAATGGTAAATGTGCTGTTACAGCGGTCTGACCTCCTCTCCAAAGCTGGGGCTCTAAGCAAAAGGATGATGTGGCCCGAAAATGAAGACAGGACACAGCAGGAGATCCGAGATGATCTGTTAATGAAACTTCTGTGCTGCCCTCTGTTTTGATGAGTTCCCATGGTGATCAAATAGAATTATAAATAGGCTTTTGTAGTTGTGGTCAATTTTCTATCTATCGACATGATAAAACAAGACATGACACAATCATACACCATAAATCTCTCACTCTTCCCTGCTGTTGGGAATCAATGAATTATTGAACACAAACTCTAAAAAACAAATGAGAAATTTACTTGGGCAAAAAACTTTCTGCCAGACAATGTGGTCAGTAAACTCTTAGCATGCCAGCTTGTTCTCCCCCCCCCCCAATCAGTTCAGATGGAGAAATAAAGACCATAGAGGCCACTGTGTACAATTAGCACAAAGAACTGTGACTGCGTACAAGAGAAATGCATCAAGCCCCCATTCGGAGAGACTCCCAGCCAGGGTGAAAAATGCATTTGGAATAGTCTCACCTTGTCAGGTTAATAACCTGAGACACCTTTCAGAAAAGCCACCCCTCCCCTCCCCAGTGGTAAATGCAATAATAATCGTGGGGCTACTGGTGTTAATTGACAAAGTCCAGAGGTAAAAATGTGAATTTGCCCTGCCTATTAAGCTAAGTTCTGAAAGCCCTTTGGTGAACTGTGAGGAATCTGGTTCATCTCGAAACAGTTGCAGGTTGGCGATTAAATTAGCAACTACATCTCTTTTCTTTTTTTCCCTCTCACATCCAACTAGAAATAAAGCTATAGAGTCAGAGTCACAAACAACACAACAACAACAATGGTGTCTTTATCCTTGAGGATAAACGACCGTGTTTAACTACTTCCAGGAGGGCCAGTATTAGTGGCTGAAATTGACTTCCTTGCTCAGTGGAAGTAGACTAGATGAAAAAAATGAAAACAGAAGAAAAAGTGTATAGCAACTCTCTCTATCTCTGTCTCTCTTTATCAGAATATGTGGTCGTCACTTTAAAAGGACTGTCAAAGTCCTTTCCTTTTCCTTTTTAATTAAATAAGTAAATATCACTTTGGAAAATTTATAAACTATAATAAATTATAAAGAAGATACTAAAATAAAACTGCATTTTATCTCACTACCCATACAGAAACATTACCATTTTGGTACATTCCTTTCTGGGATTTTCTGTGTTACAAAGTTTAAAACATATAGTAGCTATGGTTCATATGTGTGCCAGGAAAGGTCAACAAACATTATTTTTGCATTAACATCACTTGGTGATGTGTTGGGCTGTCTCTTGTTTGAATATTTGTATGGATTTTCAATGTTTTGGAGAGCTGGAATTATATACGTGTTCTGTATTATTTCTATAGCAATACATCCATCTCTCCACTAATCCTCTAGTTTTTCTTGGTGCTGGTTTTGCACTTTGTAGATATTTACAACTGCTCATTGAATAAATGAATCAATTATAGTCTTTGATTAGAAGATTAATTTTTAGTTATACACAAAAAACAGTCTTAGCATATTTTATATGCTCCCCTGGGAACTAATAAATTTAAGAATTTAGAATTTTAATTGTAGAAAAATGGCCATTTAAAAATATTCTTCAAATTATAACAGATAGACCAAAACTGTCTCAGGAATATGAACTGTACAGGTTTTGACTAGCTTTTTCAGCATAATGTGATAGGCCTCTTGCCCAATGGGAATGATGTGTCCTGAGAGATAGAGTCAATTGACAAATATATTCCCTGGGGGCAAGAACAGGGAATAAAGATACATGTTTATAAGCATTACAATTGATAGAGAATATAATAAGCAGTAAGTTAATATGGTTGAATGAACACATGGTCAGAGATGGAAGGATGAGCACCTCACTTTGCATTTTACCCCCAAGGGAGCATGGTCAAGGCAGAAAGCAGTTACACTTTCCTCTTAGAAATTCTGACTTTGCAGTAAAAAGTTGGATCCTGTTTGATTTCAGGCTGGCAAAAGCTAATTTCACTATGGTGAAAAACTTCCTATTGTTCCAGCACCAACACTGATCTGGTATCTGGTAGAAGATTATGGAATGAGTAGGCAGCTGAATTTGGGATTGGCAGAACCTGGACTCCTGTGTGGTTGAGCGTAGAGTCACATTCCTGGAGAATGTATAATTTTTGTCCTTTAAGTTTTCCATCATCCTTTCCATCTGAGAAGCCATAATAGGCAAAGTACAAGCAAGTCATTGGAGTTCCAAGAAAAGCTAAGTAAATCCAGATAATCTTTTTGGAGTGCCTCAAGTTCTGTCATAGCCATGATCATGAGTAAAAGAGTGAATTGTTTTTAGAGCAGCTTAACCCTTCCTATTTTAAATTTGTCTCCAGATTTTATCTCTTTGGAGTATCCCAGGGTTTGCCTTGCACCCGTATACCCATCCTTAGTGACTACTTGGCACACAGAGTTTATGTCCTCCTATTGTTTGTTCCATAGTCTGGGTACCAACATATCAAAACACCTCACTCTAAGATGGTTTTCCCTAAATTGTGGTCCTAGGAAATCACAGCATTGTATAGCTTTGGTGTATTAACTTCTGTGATGTATTACATTAGCTGGGCCTTGGACACAAGTCTGAGCAGAACAAAGCCAAGGTTAAATTGTACAGGGCCTTTTCTAAGTCACATAACTTTGAGGGAATTTATCAACTATAACTTCTAGAGTGTCATTGGAGAAGTGAAAAATAATACTAGAAGTCATTGTATTCCCTGCTTGAGATTTAGGACAGTTACATTACTTTAAAATATATCTGTGTTCATGGCTGTCAGAAGAAATCCTAACAAAATCCACACATTTGCCACATCCATTCCGACTGGAAAGAATTGCTTTGAAATGCTTGCTCTAACAGTTACATAGCTTCAGCTTCCCCATTTGAGGTTGGACATTGCTAGTTCTGGGCTCAGAGTTTTTGTCCACGTGATTGTGGTGCATCTACCAGCTACTAAAGTCTCAAAGTAATAAAAAGTCCTAACGACCAACGTCTATGGCCAGTGCTTGTCATGCATTATAGGTGTCAAAGGTACACTGCATAGCCAAAGTTTATGTTTTATCTAACTGAGCAGTACGACATGACTGGTATTACTGTCCTCTTAAAGGTACAGATAGGAAAAGAGGTTAAGAACTTCACCTACTGCTGGGTGTCGTATCTCATTGAAGGCAGGAGGACCACTGTGAGTGTGAGGCCAGACTGGCCCTACAGAGATCCATTTCATCAAAACTGGTTTATTTACTGTCACATATGGATTTCACAGAAGGACTGGGTTCAAAAGCCAGCTAGGTGCTGACTCAAGGGTGTCCTACCCATTCTCACTGTCTGCATAGCTTTGTCCACACGCAGCAGTGACCAGACATTCCATTCCACCCATTTAACTTAGAGTACCAAGTAATTCTATTTGAATTATCTCTACTACTAGCTTAACAATGAAGAGAAAACTCCCCAGACATATAAAAGACATGGTAAGCCACTCAACACGTTTTACTATAGTTTCTATGACAGATCATGCCATCCAAATAGAAACAGCTATGGGGAGTACATCCCCCAAGCCTCTGGCACTTTCCTTTGCATATTCTGAATTATGTAGCTTTAAAATAAGTCATTGACCCTACAGAGAGACCCAAGATTCCCCAGATTCAACCTAGATTTCCTGAGAACCAGCTGGGGGGGGTCAGTTCACAGAATGTCCAACACGAGGGGAGCAGTAGTTATCTGGAGTGGGGTCCCTCACCAGGGTGGAGTAGACTGCATCTTAGGCAGGGAGAAGGCGGTGTTTTATAACCATCATGCTTTAACACAACTTCTGGATCCTGTGTGTTCATCATGCTGTGCAAGAGCTTTCCTAAAAATATGTGCTGATAATGATATTATCATCTTGTTTTGTGCTTAATAACGAGACGGATAAAAACTGTAGCTACTCATGAGTACAAAAGCGAAAAAGAAAAATGGCAAACGAAAAAGGTAAGTCATTTGTTGTAAGAACCTACAAATAAATTAAACCTTGCCTAAGATGTATTGATTTTCTGTGGCCTTGCCTGTAGAATAATGTCAAGGGTTCCTGACAATCCATTATATTCAATAGGCGAAATCTCCTTATAATTTTTTTCTCTTTCCTGAACGATGTATAATCTATTTTTCCCTTGATGAAAAAGCAGTGCTTTATAAGCTTGAGAATTCTTTCAGGCTGTGAACAAAGCCAAAACATGCTGCATAGAGAGAAGTGTCTGGTGAGCATTCCTCCGGCATCACACACAGAGAGAAAGAATTTACAACTGACCCTGTGAATGATTCGGCAAATGTGAGCGTGCACAGACTTTCTCACACAGTGGCAGAGTCCTGAAATCTGGAGGTAACCATTGGGCTACCTTTAACATGAAGTGAGCAGTGGCTCACTGTGGGCTGGGGACGGCTCAGAGGCTAAGAGCACGTGTTGCTCTTGCAGTCTTTAATTTCATTGCCCACATGGTAAGGCTTAGAACTGCTTTTTAACCTTAGCAAAGGCTATCTGACACTTTCTCCAGGCCTCTATGGGCATCCACATACACATAATTAAAAAAAAAGAATAGATATTCCAAAAATGGCATGCTGAAGTGTTTGGTTTATAGGTTGCATAAGCATTTTTAAATATTTCTGACTAATGTTCAATGTAAAATATCCAACATCTTCCAGTCATTATTGGAAACGCATTCCTAACTGCCAGAACCAAAAGTGATTCTATAGAAAGCATTCTAAAACAGTTCACTTCTCCACAGTTTAAAGAGATGCTTCTCTCGAGTATCCAATAAGCTGACTGGTTTTGCCATGAAAAATTAAAATGCGTCCCCTACGGTGATGCTGAAGGAAAGATGGATACAATGTTTCTATATAACAGTGACACTGGGCCTCATAATCTTTAGCCCTGTGATTATTCTTCGCAAGAACACGTGTGTGTGTGTGTGTGTGTGTGTGTGTGCTTACACCCTGTGATTATTCTTCGTAAGAACACGTGTGTGCGTGTGAGTGCGTGAGTGTGCTTACACCCTGTGATTATTCGTAAGAACACGTATGTGCATGTGCTTATACCTCTCTTGCTGACAGCCTAGTTGCAGAGGAGAAATGAAATGACTGAAGGTGTCCTGACTGACTAGAAAAAGATTTTCATTTTTAGGGTTTGACAGTGACTGGTTTTGAAATTGACCATTGAGAGAAATGGTGTGCCAGGCAACAGGACTCAGGAATCTCCCAATCCTATGGCCTGACTATGGGAGCTTAGGGGCCTGGTGATCAATAGCTAGGCTGTTTTAGCGCATGTTCAAGTTATCTATGCTTTCTGGAGTCTGGCAGTGACTTAATAACCCAGATTTCCAAAGAAACTCTCCCTGACCACCAAATACCATTACAAGACAGTGAACCCATAGGCGAGCAACTCCAGCCTGGGAAAGAAACTAATGCACCCTGGAGAGTAACGTGGGGAAGAGGAAATCCCAGGTGATGTAACAAAGCCTACACTCCAGGGCACCTTTTATTCTAGAAAGAAAACTGCTACAGCTGTGCAAAACCTCTTATCTACATTCAGACAGAGAGATTTGAAGCAGGCAAATAATGCAGAAGCCAAAGTGAACCTGCATTGCTGACGCTGAGCAAATGGTCCTTGTGGACATGTTCATTCATCTATTCCATGAGCTACCAGTGAGTGCCTCTGATGGGCAGGCACTATGTGGGCAGCAGAATAAGAACTAAGCTGTACCCAGACCTGGTTACAGCCCATGGGTTACCGTCCAGAAGCTGCAGATGTATGAAAACCTAGCTGCATGTAGACAAGCCTCAGGGGGACGTATGTACCAAGTGCTCAGGGCTGGAAAAGCCATCCAAAGCTGCCCTTGGAGGGAGGGGCTAGTTTCACAGAGAGGGTGGCCCCTAGGGGTTCAGAAGAAATTCTCTGTGTTAACTGGAGGTGGCATACGGAAGACCGCATGGACAGAGGCCAAAGACCCAGACAAGGCCAGGGAGAGTGGACCCCTGGGGTCACATTGACTGATTGCTGCAAACGGGATATCGAATGGGAGCTGTAGGCTGACCGCTGAGCAATGAGGGGGCGGGGTACGATGATCTGTCTAAATTGGGGCCAAGAAGGAGCAGTGCAGTGAATGCTTTCTCCTGCCTCATGAAGATACCTCTCTCCTCGTTTCCCCTTTCCTTCCAAGACAAGCTTCTGCAGGAGGCAGCCTAGGTCTCCTCTCCCCACTTCTTGCTATCCATTGCCATCTGCACAGCAGTCCCCCGAAGTCTGCTCCCCATAGCACAACCCCTAAGAAACTGCTTTGGCCAAAGTCTCCAGCAACCTGTTAACAGTCAGATGCAAAAGGCACGTGCCAAGTCTTTGTCTGTCTGTCTCTTCATACGTGATAGAACCGTCACACCAAAACCTTCCCCTGGCTGTAAGTGGTGTGTCGTGTCAACCCTCTTACCTCTATGCACACATGCTATAAAATCCTCTATGGGTTGTTCCCTTCTCCACCACCTCTGCAAGCCTTCTCACGCCACACCTTTCCTTAACGCAGTGCTGGAGCCTACACCAGAACCACAGGAGCTCTGGCATCTGGGTCTCTTCTCCACAAATCATGACTCTGTGGGTCTCTAGTTGGGCTCAAGAATTTGCACACAAGAAAACAAGTTCTACAGGACGATGCTGCTGGCTGCTTGGGTCCACACTTGGAGGTCCCTGCCTGAGACAATCTTTTCTGTGCCTATGACTTTAGCTACCAGCAATGCTGAGCAGTCAATACCAGCGTTGACGTGTAACACAGACAGTGTTCTGTGGACATCTACCCCTTGGCCTATATTATTAAATCTCCCTTGGCCTGCCTTGTCACACTCCCAAGCTTATTACTCCTGCACTCACTGTCTTAGAGAAAGGCCCCACCCACCTCACCACTACCATAAGTCTTACAGTTCAAAATTCCCAGGGACGGGATTGCTGCTTCTACTTCCCTGGGTGGTTATCACTGCTGAGGTACCCCATTCCCACCCCCAAACAGGGATTATAGTGGTGGCTTAATTGTCCTTACTGTTTCTAGCCTCACCCTCTTTAAAGTCATCCTCTGTTACTCTCAGAGATGGTCTTTGTAAGTGTCACTCTCAACAGCTGACATGCGCAACCTTATCTTCCATCATATCCTTACAGAATTTCTTATCTCTAGACATACTTACTGGTCAACCCACAACAAACTTGTGTCTTTTGTCTGTAAGCCTTTGTTGAGTTTAATGGCTCCCCAAATAGCCACAGATAGTGTGTCCATTGTGTGCACCTACTATGGATGCTGTTACAGTCTAAAACACCAGATATTTTAACTACAATAGCACCAATGCCTAGCAAAGTATAAGATACCCAGGTAAAGTTTAACACATCTTGTTCTGACTTAAGGGAAGAAATCAGCCAGTTTCAAACCTCAGGCACTGTTACACACTTTTAGATTTCCCTGGCAACTAGCTCTGAAAAGCCCGCAGATTGTGTTATCTCTTGCTAACAAATAATTCTGGATGGTATCCCCCCCCCCTTAGCAACAGAGACAGTTGGCCCTGTATTTCTTTCAAATAAATTCATGTTTAAGACAATAAGGCATATCCTCTTTCACTTTCCTACACTTACTTGTTCTTGAGCTATAGGGATTGAATGATGGAGAACTGGGCTTCAGTTCTGGCCTGGCAACAAACCTTCCAGTCTCTGGTAGCCAGGTTCTTTTCCTACAGAGTGGCGGTACCTGGTTCAGTAAAATCATTTCTTAGGGGTAGCTTCATGTACTATCAGTGATTTCAACCAAGCATAATAAAATATCCTCAAGTTGAGTTGATGAGAGTTTCCCCCTCCACGCATGACAAGGGGGCAATTGGGAAGCGTGGCAGAACAGGGCCGGGCAGCATGAGAAGAGACTTTGGTGCATAAGGAACTGGATTTGGATTCTTAAGGAATCATAGTCTCTGTGGACATAGTGGCAGGTGGAGCCCTGCTCCAGGAATGACAGTCCCCACTCACCTAGACAAAAGTGAAGGAGGTACTATAGATAGTGGGATCTTCCATCCATATGTTTTGGCTAACTCGGTTAGCTGAACTCATTGTCCCCTGACTGTCATTGAATTCCTTTGTTTCTAATAACTAGAAAAACAATTATGTGTATATATGTGTGCATGTGTGTGGACATGTGAGTGCAGGTACCCATCAAATCTAGAAGAAGATACTGGATCCCTGGGACTGGAGTTATGGGCTGTTGTAAGCCTCTGGTCCTCTGCAAGTAGAGTATGTGCTCTTAACCACCCAGCTATCGCCCCAGCCTCTGCTGGTACTGTCTTATTTCCACACACTAAAACGTTTAGAGCTTGATAACTACCTTCATCAAAACTATATTTTTGAGTATTAATATTTATAATTTAATCCCAGCCAATACCTCCTGAAACATAAACTCCTTGGGAGACTCTGTTGAATACTGAACTTGGGAACAACTTTGTCTTTGTAATTGAAAAGGGTTTGCTCACTTTGAGCAACAATGGCATACTTCAACTCATATGGACTTGGCCCAAACCTCTGGAGTACCTCCATCTACTTCTTCAAGCAGGGGTTGCTTTTACTTGCTTCTGCTAGTCATCACTAACATACATAGCATCTTTCGGAGGTTGCAAGACTAGCCAGCCTTTTAAAACCTAATTTCATTGTGATAATGCCATGAGAGGTACTGACTGTGCCAAGGTCTAAATTCCCATTTGACAGATCCACTATTGCTAGCTGGGCCGGCAAGGAAGAGGAGTTAGTGTGCCCAGGAAGTCCTCTTTGGTACCACACATGCAAATGAAGAAAGCAACTAATTAAATACTTCATTGACAGGGCTCAGACCCAAACGCATGCTATGCTGCTGATCTCGCCATTAGCTTGTTTACCATGACCACCAAAGACAAGGTGGAGTGGGGAAGGGTCACTGTAATATACAATACAATAAATATATCAATTGAAGACCAACATTAAAAGAGTTATTTGCTAATGGGCACCATGCCAGGGTTACTCAAGCAATGCTGCTCGCAGAATTCCTAAGCTGAGTTCACAAGATACAGATCGATGCACCTCCAAAGAGAGTCTATATCAATCTCCATTTCATTCATTAGCTCCCACTTCGAGCTGGTTGGCTGCTAGTTAACTCTTTAATGTGGGAGAAACTGTCAGTGTAAAGGCCACTGGGACATGTGCTCTTCCCAGCTGTACTTGACCTGTCAATATTTCTTGCAGCAGACTGTTTAAACTGGTGCGGCTAATGGCAAAATGGAGACCTATGGGGTTTTGAAGGCTTTCATAGCTTTAGAATGGCTTACCATCCAATAGCAAACATTAGTAAATTCATCCCATTGCTGTATTTCTGCCTGTGTTTTACCATCCAGGTGCACAGAAATTATTTTCCATAGCTCTATCCTTGAACTCAAAGGTATTTTAGACTACACATTATGTAAATGTGGGCTCCTCTACAATGAGATACCATCACACCAAGGACTTGGCTGCAGAGGAGATCATTAGTTTGTGATTCAGCTCCAAACAATGAGGGAAGCCAGGCAGCAGCATCTATAAAGTTAGGATTCATTTTCAATTTGTATTGGTCCAGGGACAACTTTATTGTTGCACAGCGGAAGAACCTGGATGCTCAGGGGGATGCTTGGTGCATGAACTATTTCAAGCCCTTCTGAAAATGTAAATAAGAGCCCTAAAACATAAAGGCATAATTACCAAAACAAAGAATAGTCTCAGACCCCCAGGAAGAGCTGGCTTCGCTTATTTTCTTTCTACAAATATTGAATTTACTAATTTCCCTTGCCTTACTGTTGAATAAAATCAATTTTCTCAGTAGAGCTGATCTCTGCTTTGTTTGAGGTTAGATGTGAAGTTGATATGCACGCTTGGATATACTGTTGTCGAAAAAGCCTTGAATATTTAACCTACGTCACAATGAGACCTTCCTTCATCATCCTGTGGGGTGTATATTGATTCATTATTTGACAATCAGGATTCTCCATTGGTTAATTGACATGTTTGGAATTCATGGCAAGGAAGTCTCTGCATTATTTTAAAACTCCTGTCAAATTGTTTGTAGATACAGTTTGATAACAACACCTGTTTTTGCCTCTCTTGGCCAATACAATCCATTGAGATTCCTGGCTTAAAAAATTTCCCTGCAGAATTGTCAAACATATGTATTTGTATTTCATTACGTGGGTAATAGCTGATTTGCCAAGTTCATTTACTACCAGTTGCTTCTCAAACATCTCAGTGGGATAATTAAGGATACTAAGAACTGAAACTGTACCGAGTTGGGGGAGGGGTTGGAACCACTGCCCAAATCCCAGTCCTGATTAAACTGCTGTCCAGAATTAAATATTCAATAACTGGAAGTCTCTTTCCCTCCTTTACTCTGAGCAACTTATCATCAAGGAGATGGAGCTGCTCCCCAAGTTATAAAACGAGACCCCGCCTCGAATTAACCACACCAATCAAACAAATCAAAATCCTATAGACTTTCAAGTGAAATGTATTTAAACGAAAACATTGACTTGGTAATGTTCTAAACGGTGCCTCTCAGTGGACAGATACCTGGGGAGAAAAATAAATAGTAACTGTGGGAGTAGGTCATGGAAGAGAGTGAAGGAAGGCCAGGCATGGTTCACCCATGGCTGAAAGAGAGCCTGGGAGGACCCGGGCATCTAGTGTTCTCTCTGGAGAAGGTGCAGCTGTGAAGGAGTCTGGAGAGTGCTGAAGCAGGGTAACATTAGACTTTAAATGCTCGCAAAAGCAAAGAGTCTTGCTGGCTCATTGCACAAAGAAAAGAGATATTTTAATCATGAGCTATCTATCATCACTTGCATTTGAATGCTTGTTGTTGGAAGCCACAAGCTACCAAGTCCTGTGATGTAGGTTTTCAGGTCTAGTGCCGGAACAAAAAGGTATGAAAACCAGAAAAAAAAACTTTAAAAACCCTAACAGAGAGAAATAAATTGGTATGGACTTGACAGAAGATAAATATATTTGAAGTGATGTCTCTTTTAAATTTTGGACAAGGAGAAGTCAGTGATGAGTTTCTGAAGATTTCTCCTCTGAAGAAATGAAAACATATGAGAGATGGATAGAAAGTGTGTGAAGTAAACTGTTGAGGTCTGTGAGTGTCACTTCGTCATAGGGTCACTCCGTCATAGGATTGTGAGTTCCTTCATAGGCTTTCCAAGTTCAGACAAACAGTGCAGAAAGAACACCTATTGGCTCAGACACAGGCCTGTTTCAAATGCAGATGATGTCTGAGTTCTTTACTCCTGGCCCATCCTGTTTCAATGTGCATTCCTTTGTGATACACCACACCAGCTGACTCAGGAGACCTCTAACAAACCCTTGGAGAGACACATGTGGTTTTCTATTTACTAGGCATTTCGTGTTCATGGGGAGGCATTATTTCCTGCAAGGTGAAGAAGTCACCCAACAGTGCTGGCATGATCTTGTTTCATTCACTTTCATTACCTGAGAAAATTGTGTAGTTTTGAGTCTCAATGCCCAGGAGCTCTGGCTTAAGGAAAGGCAACAGTTCACACTCTTCAAAGAAAGAAAAGTAACAGGAAAGCTAGACAGCCTCTCTCGGCACATTTCCACAATTTCCGACTTTCAGGGCGCCACTTACAAGCCATTTCTGGACATAATCTTTAGGCTTAAGCATGTGGAACAGTGGACCAACTAGCTTAATAAAAAGACAATGATAATATGCACCTAATGGACAGAGCATCTCAATGAGGTGTTAACACGTCATTCATTGAACTAAATGCTCTTTCAAACTCTGCGGTAGAAACAATTAAAGAACTGACTGAAGTCTTAAGTTGCTTTGGACTGTCTGGTGCAATTGATCCACAATTATCTTTGTTCTCCCTGAAGCCCCTGAATGCTACCTCCTTCTTCATTGACTTTAAATTTCTTCATCGTTCTACAACCTGTGTCTGGCATGCTGAGTATCTGGCAATGACCCACTGGAGAAAGCTATTTTGATAGTCTCAGAATTCTAAGTATCCTAGTAAAAATGTGTAAAACCAGCTCCTCAACACAAATAAGAAATCTTAGTGGAAATGTAAAGATGATGCCAAGTGTTGATAGCACAGGCTTTTACAGCACTTGGGAAGAAGAGGTAGGTAGATCTCTGTGAGACTACCTTGGCCTATAACACATGCATTCCAGGACAACCAGGGCTACACAGAGAAACTTTGTCTCAGAAAAAAAGGGTTACATAAAATAAAATGCTAAGAGGAGAGGAAAACTTTAACACAAAAGAGACAGCATATTATTTTCCCAGGAAACTTGATGAGAGGCTTTATAGCAATGAGATAAGTTTGACTCCAAAGTTGGAACCCTATGTCACTTGTGAGTAGTGTGACCTCTTTAGTTGGAAGACTATGTCATTCATGGGTAGTGTGGTCAAGGAATTGTATCCACTATTTTGATATTCCCTGGTAAAGTCTCTGATGGCCTGGAAAAACATTGCTGATCACTTTCCCACATGTCCACCTACACCATTGTTTGGCCATCTCTTTGTTGAAAAGACAACAGCCGCTTTGTGACAATCTCTGTAAGCATGCAGTGGAGTACAACCAGGTGTACATGGTTCCTAAAGCACCGTGAAAACCCTGGTGTGGACACAGGCACGGGGTAGCCATTAACATCACCTATATAAGGAGTGTCTTTCTAATAACCTTTATCCTCCCGTGTGGGGGAGAGTGTGCAAAGTTATAGGAGTGAAAAACACCGAGGGTGAAGGGACTTGGCAGCTTTATTTGAAGAGGTTTCTCTGTCCTAAGATGGGATCAATCATCATATGATATTTGAGCCAAACTAAAGAGTCATTCTGAGTTGTTCTGTAATGACCTGCACTTGTGTCTGTGAAGTGACTCAGGGTTGCTGTCATCCAGATATGCGAATAAAACGACCATGGGATGTCATTTTCATACAGTCTATTCATTTGTTTTTATAAGTTGATTAGGTACATCGTGACAGAGAAATTATGAAGACTATTTTAACTGTGAGCCCAAGTTGCTCAGGTTCCTAGACCTCCTCAGAGGTGAGATGTGAGCTGCATCCAGAGAGAGTGCTACAGTGTGTCGTTACTCAGAGTAAAAAGAAAAATAACTTATTTGTGCATGAAGAATATTTATCAAGATCTCAGTTTATCATAGTGTGGTTTCCTTGGGAATGCTGGGCAGGGTCCAGCACACACTCCAGGGGAGATCACTGTAAATGTTCATTCAAACTGCTACTTAGTGGAAACTTTGTAATTTTAGGTCTCTATGTATCTTCTGTGAATAATAATTCATATGGTCTACTGAATTTTCATTTGACACACTCCAACTCTTTGATGCTTTGCTGTGGCTTCAATTAAGTGTTAACATTAGAAAAGACGTAGTTACAGAAAATGTAGACTAATCTATTAATATTAAACACCATGAGCTCCACTCCTACCCTAGTACCCCCATTTCCTTTCTCTTTTTTTCCTTTTGTAGCTGCCACTTGATACACACTGTAACTGACTTACTGGTTCCATTCTCTACTTATCAGCTCTCTTTCTCTCTGAACTATCAGTTCCATGAAGGAAGAAGCTTTACTTTGTTCACAGAACAAACATTAAAGTATAAGATCCCATATAAGAAGCATGTTTTCCATACACTTTCGACACTTGAAGGGGAAGTCCCAGATCATATGTAGTTCCAATTCTACTATCACTCAGATAGTAGTTATAGTTGATTTTTCTTTGAGCATCCTGTTATCATCAATTATCATTTAAGATCCTTATTTCCTCTAAAAATGTATAAGCTTATAAATAGAAGAGACTAGCAGTAAGAAAACAAATTCTATCTGTGTAAAGATCCCCATAACCTTTACATTTCTGATGGGATAGTCACCCATTCCATACTGCTTTATTGCCTTCCGTTCTTTAGACTTTGAATGTTGTCATTATTTGGAGACCCTAAGGTTCCTGTCTCTAACTTAAAACACTGCCTTTGGTGAAAACCTGTGTTGCCTATATAATTAATCATAGGCAACGTCAAAATAGTTTATGTCATCAATCTCTTTGACAACATGCCCAACCGCTGAGTCCATCTTGCCTTTGGAACCTTGCCAGGGAGCCACATCTAGATCGAGTTGGGCAAAGCCTGTCTTAGCACCTGTTTTGTTATTTCCTGTGCAGAGTGTGTGCTGGTCACCCAATGTCGAGGATGTCACTAAGGCACCTCTGTGCAGTCTGAACTTCCTCAAGGTGCTTCAAAGGGATTCATCCCTTTTGTCACAGGCAGACCTGCTGTTAAAGCAGAAGGTAAACTTCACCTCCTCATGTTATATCTTCTATGGTGGTTACTCTCTAAATTTGTCTCTATAGGTATGACTTTACACTCAGAATTAAAACAGTGATAATTGGGGCAATTTATGCCAATTGAAATGATTTATTTACTTATTCACTTACAGTAATGGGGTTTTTGAGCTAACAGCCTCTTGCATGCTAGGCAAGTACCCTTCCACTGAATTAGATTCCCCAGGCCAGGTTTTATATTGTTCCATCAGTCAAAAGAAGCAAGGTAATCATATCATTCCTATTTAAGTTATCAAGGAAGAGCAGGTACCAAAGCCACCAGTGAGCACCCAAGGAAGATCCTGTACAGCAGAAACATTGTACATTGGTTTGTTTCCAGGTCCTAAGAGGTCATCTCACAGCACGACAGACCCTGCACCATCTAACAGAAAATGTACTGGGCTGGGATAAAACAATAAGATTTTTTTTACTAACTTAATATATACTAACTAGGTAGTTATTCAAAATGAGACTAATACACATTCAATAGAACTTTAACATATATCCATTATATACATATATACTTAGAGCAAACAGAAAGAAGTTTCCAGGCAACAGACTGACAGAAATGTATATAAATTCCATGTACAGAGGTATGTATGTATATGGGGGGACTTCAAAATGATTGATCTGGGGTTTTGCTAGCCTGATAGGCTTAGACTTAATTGATGTCCGGTTCATTCATTCAAACTAGGGCTAGCACAATTTTCCAACTTAGAATAAGAATATTTAGATGTGGGATGACATAACTTCTTCAACTTTTCGTGGTTATGATGTTAAGATTTGTGCCCAGATATAATTAATAAAATAGAAAATTATATACTCCTTTTTGAGGGATGTAAGGCATTTTAAACTAGAGATTTACCTTATTTTTCATGTCAAAGACCTTTGAGATGCTCAAAAGAGCTATAAAACTTCACCCCTACTATAAGAAAGATGAATACAAAATTTTATATCGATTTCAAGGATATGAAATCCTAGCCATACTCTCAGATTTGAGACCTGTGGTCCTAACCCAAAAGACACACCTACTTCAGGAAGACATCCTTCCTCATTTGGTGTGATCAGCTAGGATTAAGCATGGTGGGGGCTCAGCATAGTAGCCCAAAGCACTGCCCTGCGGTGGCTGGAATGTTGGCAGTGAAGGAGCCAAGCAGGCCCTCAGCAGCAGAGTCCCTCATTCTCCCCAGTCCTGATTCCTGTCCTAGAAACCAGCCTACTTCTCCCCATAGTTGAGTCACAGAGGCTTTCCTTCATCTCCTCTTCCCAAAGCAAGTGACAAATCCTAGAGCAGCCATCCTTTGCCTTCTTTGAAGCTCTGCCCTTCCTCCCTCCCACAATTGGGAGGAAGGGATGCTATGTAGGGACACCAAGAGGGTTCCCTCTTAGTCTGCCCTCACAACAGACTGTATAGTCATGTTTCCACAGGGCTGTGTATGCTTCAGCAAACTAAAGACATAAACACTCTCCTTGAATCTCTGACTCTTTGTTTCCGGAGTCTCTTGCATCATTTGAGACTAAGATGAAATGAAGTCTGTCGTGCTTTTCTCTTACGATTTCATCTTTTGTTATAGGGAGGTTGGCCACAACCCAGGAAGTGGGTGAGGAAAGATCATACCTTCCACTCTTACAGTTTCTAATATTTGTCACATGCTGTTTGAGGTAATGGAACGCCTCAGAGAACAAAATACAGTTCTCCCACCCCAGGGGGCAGCAGACAGACACCAAAGGCCAAATTAGGTAGTTGTATGCCAGTAGACGAAAACTGCTATGGGAAAACTGGGAAGTTATTTAGGAGTGTCAGGGACCTTGGCGAGAGAAGTTAGCAGTTGGCAACTTAAAATATAGGAGGCAAGAAGAAGTGTGTGTGGTGCTTAACATCTTGATGGAGGGGAAAAAAACATACTATATAGGAAGGTACCAAGGAAGAATGTTTAGAAGAAGACAGCAGGGCGGAGGTCTGGAGAAGCAAGGCTTCAGCAAGCAGGCAGGATGGCTAGAGTGGAGGGAGAGATGAGGAACTGCTTAGAGATGAAATTCCAGAAAGAACGTGGGAAGTCTTGTGATGACAGCCTTTTCCTCCAGTCATCATAGAATGGCTTGGCAAGTTTGAAACAAAGTGACATGACCTTATGTATGTGTGGTTAGGCCTTCCGTGGTCCTTGGGTCTGGGGGAGAGAGAGACAGAAGAGGCACCCACCGATCAGGTGCTTGCCATAGTGTTGGCTGGGCTGAGAAGAAACAAACTGATTGTGGATGCATGACAACCTGCATACAAATGCTGGTTAGAGCCGAATGGCTGTCCATGGACCCAGGGTTTCTCTGGAAGAGTTGCAGTTAACTTGATCTTAGAGGGAACATGTGTGGAGTGGTCACCATGACAATATAGTGTTAACTGTTCAAGGCTGACTGGGGCAATAGCATTCACCATCCATTATGATTTGGGGGTGATCTAAATTTCCATATCTTTCTGTGTTGGTCAGTACCCTGAGCAGATTAGTGGGTTTACTATTTTCCTTCTGAGTAGTTTATAGTCGAATGGGTCAGCCTGTCTCGTGAAGGCTTTGAGCCTGTCTTGTGAAGGGAAGGCCCTCTTTCATGGATTTATAACACTTGTCAGGCCATGCATTTGTTCATAGAATTGTTTTCTAAGCTTACAGACATGGTGGTTTTAGCCCTTTCTCAGAGCTTATGGTTCCCTAATGTCATAGGCACACCCATCCTCTTATGTCTTGCTAACCGTACCCAGCTGTCTTACTGAGGTTTCCATGGTTGTGATTACATACCATGACCAAAAGCAACTTGGGAGAAGGGTCCATTCAGCTTACATGCCCTAATCACAGTCCATCATTAAGGGAAGCTGAGGCAGGAACTCAAGCAGGGCTGGGACCTGAAGCAGATGCCACAGAGGAGCACTGCCTACTAGCTTGAATCCCATGGTCTGCACAGCCTTCTTTCTTGTACCACCAGAACTACCTGCCCAGGGATGGCAACACGCACAGTGGGTTGGCCCCTTCCACATTTGAGGGGGACATTTTCTCACTTGAGGGTCCCTTTTCCCAGATGACTCTAGCTTGTGTCAAATTGACAATATCTAACCAACACACTAGTACAGTGTTACCAGGAGAGTGGAATCAATACGTTCTTGGATGATTGAAAAAACAAACATAATAACAACAACATCAAACCCTGTCTAAAGAAGTCTTCATGGAGTTCTTCCTTGCAGCCACTGCTCTGGATCAGTTCTTTTGGAGCAGAGTCTGTGAAAATTTGACCACGCTAGTATAACAAGTGAAAGACACCACATTTGAGTTGGGGTCTGGATGTAAACAGCCCAGGCTAGAATCTGGGCAAGCATGATGGGTTTTGAGTTTTTGATTAAAGGTTACATCCACATGTGTGTTACTGGGGTCTTTGAGGGATGGTCCATGTTTAAAGACCCATCAAGTCTGTTCTGCAGAATCTGACTGATCCTCTTAGTGTTTCTTTGGAATTCCCTCACAAATGAATCATAGAGCTCATTATCAATGGATTAAATTGGCAGGCAGTCAATGAAGGAACAAACACACATATTGCCTGAATTATTCAAATGCAAGTAACTTCATGATGTCAGCACGGTCAAGGGCTATTAAGGATATCAGTAGATGTTTCTGGTGTTTCAATAAATGGCTTTTCCTCATGAGAGTGCATCTTCTGTGTTAATTACAAAGAGAGTTTTCTTGTGGATCCATTTCCTTGGTACATCTTAATCTTGAACCTACTAGGCTTCCCTTAGTCTGCCATAGCTAGCGAAGGTTTACTTCACTGCCCCTAGGCTCACTGGTAGTGAGAAGAGTTCTGACTCAAGAATAGTGGCCTAGATCATCAATCGGGGCACTCGAGCAGGGAGGTAGGGGAACAAAATTTCCAGTTCCCATTGCTTGTGTGAATCCACCCAGTCAGCTGGCGTTCATTATCCTGCCCTTCCCAGCCATTAACATGTACCTATTTTAAATTGTAATGCTGACCCTTCTGGTTCTTTCTCTCTCCCTCATTATGGGCTCTGAGGAGGAATTTATTTCAAATCACCCTCCATTGTAGACACGGCATTTTGCACTGTTGTCTCTTTCTAAGAGACCTTTCCCCTGTCAGAGCTTCTCATTTCTAAACTTGACATCATCAAGTAGAGGGTGTGTACGTCTTCCTGCTTTTCACCATCTGGATTTTGCTTATTTAGCTTTCAGTGGGCAGAAATATTTTTTTATTGATGTGAACTGTCCAGGTCCTTATTTTTTTATTTCATTGATGAATCATTGCTCACTTTTAGGGAGTCTACAGTATGTTACCACATCCATCGGAGGAGAAAGATAATGAGGAAAGTGCACATCAACCAATTTAGAACTTAGTAGCTACTAATATATGAAATTTTATGAAAGGGGTATGGAGATAATTAAATAAAATTAGATTCATCCATTATAAGATTTAAATGGATTTGTGCTCTGCCTTTTACTATCTAGAATAATCCATTTTAAAAAGTACACAGAATGATTCAAGATATGGATTAGTAGACTATTGTCACTAGGAAGGAGGAGAAATCCTATGTGACAGACTCAGCTAATGTGGACTCTAAATAAAGGCTGTGATAGGTCTGTCTCTTAACCAGAAAAGTATTCTCTTCTACATCACGTGTAACATTTCCTGAAAGCATACATTTAGGCTCCATTTCCCCCACAATGCTTCTCCCTAAACATCTTTCACGGTCTCTGTATTATGTCTGCTCCAAGTTCAACACATTCCTCCCTATGATCGCCAGCACCTCCCTCACTATGTGTTTCAGATCCACTTGATATTGTTAGGAAGTTCTTGAAGGGAGCAACCAAATTACAGATAACCTGAATGTTAGTCACAGTTATCAGTCTGGGATTACAGTAACATAAATTAATGTATTTGTGTGATTTTTTTTTGCTGATAGAACATTCTCATATCAGATCAAATTTACCTGCTGGAAGATTACCTTGATAACAAATTATTCATATCAGAAAACTTCACTCAGCTAAAACTGTATGTACCATGGACCTTCTTTGATTAGATATTTGACACTGGGACAAATCATTGCTTGTTTATGTATCAATCAAGCTGAACCACAGGAAATCAGTGAGGCCAATCTGTAGCACACATAAATAAGTAAATTTATAGCTCAAGTACATATGAGAAAGAACGCAGAACAACAAAAGAATGTTTTGGACCACAGAAATAATCAAATTTTGTCTAAAACAATGCTGATTCTTTAAAATTAAAATTTAAAAGTTAAACTGAGCATGACTAGGTCTTTACATATTTCATGTTTTACCTGAAGTCTATTGTAGGGAAAGAGTTAACATCCCTGTTTGGGGTCTGACAACTCTGTTACCGCAGATTTCTGTGCACACTTGCTCTCAACATACATCTCTCCACTTGCCTGCTCTCTCAGATCCACACCTTGACTTTCAAAGAGTTTTATATTTTAAGCACTATGAGAACAAAAGTCAAAGAATGAGGGACCTCTATGGTTCCATTTGCATAATAGAATTCTGTTGTTCTAGAATGATTTATTTTTGAATAAGGAGAAATGTAAGGAACCTGGAACACAGACAGAAGTAGCTTCTCATCAAAGGTTGTCTATCGTTTTATGAATCACATGTGATGGATGAGATTTATGAATTAGAATCCGTGTCAAAAGATTTACAACGTGCTAAATTAGTTATGACACCTTCTCGTCGGTGAGCATAAACTTTCAAGAAAACATCTATATCTTCACCACAGGAGCATGGCCAGCCCAATTCCTTCATTCCACAGCAGCACACCCAGACCCTGTCACTGAAGTTGATGAATTCTTGAAGGAATGGGCCTCAGATCAATTAAAATAAACACCACAAGCTGATTTATCAAATCTTCTCTGAATGCTCTCAGAAAATGTCAAAAATCTGATCCATTGACAGAGAAAAGTCAGAGAATCGTGGCAGCCTATGGGATCACAAGACCTTTTCAAAACCATCATAAATCACCACAGAAAACAAATGGGGCACCATGTGATAAGATTTCTTCTGACAGCTTTGCCTCAACAAGACATATATGAGATAAATGGATACCTTCGTCTATACCCAATTGCCAGTTTACAAAGTTCCAAGTTGTCAAACTACAAAATACACCACTATTAAAGTCCTTCCAAATAACATACCTTTTTTGGGGGTATGCAGGGGTGGCTTTAAAAGAATATCCCTCTGGCTCCAGATCAGTGCTGCAAGCTGTTTACACATCTCTGTTGTTATGTATACATGTGTGCTACATACACAAACACACAGCAGCTTCCAAACTTCAAATTTACATACAGGCAACATACATGTATACTCCCACCCTTGTCTGGATTAACTAAACCTTTACTATTTTCTATTATTAAAAGAAACCTGCTTTAGAATGCTGAAGTCCATCTAATCAAGGTACCTTCTGTTTCTTCTTGAACCATCTCAGTCTTGTCTCATTTCATATATGTAAAGCACACATTGCATGACAAGCAAAAGCAGGCTGAGCCTCCAAACATGTCAGGACTACAGAAATGCTTCTCCTAAGGAGTTTTTATAAATATGACAAAAATCCAAAGGTACCATCAATGTAGTAGGCATTGAATTCCATGATACATTTTCATTGTAACTGATCTTCTACAGGTGGCAGATTAAAAATTCAGTAAATATTGGAAGTTTCATCTAATCTATTGTGCCAGTTTCCTGATCGACAAAAAAAGCAGAGCTTCCTTATCAATGGAGTCTGAAGGCCGAGTGTAAGGGGAGCACTATAAGTTAGCTGATCCTGAACATTTAGAAGCAGTTAAAAACCTGAGCCTAAAGGTTTCAGGCAAGGGCAAGATGTCCAGTGAAAACAGAGAACCCTCCAAATCTTTCCTTCCAGATCAGTGGCTCTCGGCCTTCCTAATGCTGCAACCCTTTCATAAGTGCATGTCGTGGTGACCCCCAACCATAAAATCATTTGCATTGCTACTTCATAACTGTAACATAGTAAATGTATTTGGAGGCTGCCAACGGGGTCATGACCCATAGGTTGAGAACCGCTGTCCTACAGCTTTGTGAGCTTCCTTCCATTGTGAAAGGTCTGATTTGTTTGGCTGCTGGTGCAAGTTGCGCTCACTGAAAGGCAACCTCATCCCTCGAGAACTTGCCATGCTTAACTAGTTTCTAGACACTGTGGCAAAGCCACTGATTGTAGCTCCAGGGAAACCTTCCAGTGGTGTAAAATTGGCTCGTGGGGATAGAGACGCCAGCGAGAGGAAAGGGTGGCAAACACGTGCAGATCAGGATTCAACAGCTCTCCGCTCAGAACTGCTTGTTTAGGTTTTGTTTTGCTTTCTCTTTGGCCGCTGCTCCAAGGAGTTTACTCATTCTACAGACACCTATTGAGGGCCCACTATGCTCACGTGCAGGATGGACCTCAAGAGTTGTCACACTGGACCGCTCAGTAATGTTACACAGTTACTAGAGGAGAGAGGGCATCGTGCCCAGTTTACCTTTAACTTCTTAGTAATTTTGAAGATGCTGCAGGGAAACAAAACAGCAAAGACTTCTAGATACCTCCACCTTCGCCCATAAAGGCACAAAAGAACTGCCTTTGCCTTGAAAGCAATAGACAACAGGGTAGAGAGATCTGTACGATCACCTTCCCAGGATATCTAATTTGACACAAGCCTTGAGTCTATGATTTAACACACACTTAGGTCACTGTAATATGAACTCCCACTCACTCACTCAGGGTAAATCTTGGGGCATCAGTAGTCATATAAAATCTCTATTAATTCAGCAAGACAAGAAGACTTCTCATGGGCCCCAAACAAGTGTGCCATGTTTATTTTCCAGAGAGATAAGGGAAGAAGTAGGAGATGAAGCATACACAGAATGCCAGCAAACCCTTTCAGCTGTGGACAGTGTGGTGGGGATGTGAGTACGGGGCTCGATCCTGTTTCTTCCTGTCTGGGATCTTCTTTCTGGAGAGGCAGGCGGTGACTTCATTCCATGGCCTCTGATCGCTTTTGTGCCTTCCTCACTTCAAAATTCCAACTTAAATAAAAAGAGTCCTTTGCTATGAGTCAGTAAATGGAATACATTAATAACGCTTGAGTGTCTGGCCCTTTTCCAGGCTTGCTAACTTGATCGTCCGAGCTGCAATGGAGGCTTCGATTTCTTTTTGTTGTTTAGTGTAAAGGAAAATTACCCTATATGGCTTTTAACTCCCCAAGGCTATCCCTAAAAGCCTTGCTCAAACTTCTAAGGTGCCTGGACTAGCGTTTGAGCTTAGAAAAGCTGTTGGCAAATCCCAGAGAAATTTTTTGACAGATTCATCTTTTAGCCTTTGGGAAAGTGAAGGTGCTGCAGGCAAGATATTTGATTAATGCCATAAAAAATAGTGTTGCGGGCACAGCTGGCATGTTGGGAGGAAAATTCATCACTAACTCTAAACCTGCCATGTAATTTTCTACCCACGGTTCTTTTCCTCACTTGACAGAAGATCTGCACAGGACAAACTCAGCTGACAGAGGACAAGTCAGCCAGATGTTGAGGCATCTCGAAACATGACAGATCACTATGTTTTAGCTCAGATTAATTCACTTATTAGAGGTAGGCCTAAATCACTGGTCATTGTCAAATCAGTTGTCACCACCAGCAAATCATGTCACGTTCCTGAACAAAAATAGTGACGGTTTTAAAGGGTTGCTTTAGCCTCAGCCCTCGGTGCTGAGTGAGACTTCGGCAAAAAGCCTGGGTTCTCTCTCCTCAGTAGCGCAATTTACTTTCAACGAACCAAGCATCTGCCCCACGACTCTCTGGGAGGCTCTGCAGAACCAGGAACAGTGATTTCAGAGCACGACAAGCGCTAAGCTCAGAATGACTCTGCTTTGGTCTTTTGAAGTCACCTTCTCTCTTCCCCAGGCCCGTTTCCACTTCCAGAATACTCTGCAAGGCATTCCAGAATACTCTGCAAGGCATTCCAGAATACTCTGCAAGGCATTGCCATGATTTGGACCTTCACCGGTGGCCAAAAGTAAACACAAATTTGTTCAAAAATGAAAAAGAAAGTCAAGAACATCTTCCAGAAGGACGAGGTGGCAGAGCTCTGCTCCCTCAGTTCATATGAAGTGCATCCCAGTTCACCCCACCAGGGGCTGGTGGCTGCAACAAAACGTATCGACAAACATATCGACTTTCCAGTTCATCTCCCAATGGACCAGTGTCTACTTTACAAAGTCAAGACCACACCTGGCCTCGGAGTTGGCAGGCTCAAGTAAAGTGTCATGGAGCAAATAAGCTATAGAAAGCAGCTAATATCTTCATCCCTGGAGGTTGAGTTAGGAGATAGAAAACACTGATGGAGTGAACAGTCGGAAAATTGGTACCCACTGTGCTTCTTCTGGGGCCTCTTTGTAAGATGAAGATGCGGTCTCTCTTGGGCTCACTGGAAACTGCTGCTCCCGGAAACAGAATCCCCATTAAAACTGCAGAAGTCAGGGGAAAGTGCCACTATAAAAATGTAGCATTTCTCTCACTGTTTTTCTTCTTCTTTTTAAGGACCGTAACTTAGCAAGTCAGATAGGTTAGTGTGCAGGTCAGAGCAGACACTAACTACAGAGAGAATGCATGTTTACTGGAACACTCAGCATGTCCCCTAGACTCCCCTAGACTCTCAGGCCTCATTTCGTTTGTTCAGAATCTGAATATGTTTATGGGGAGATGGCTCAACATGTGAAGGTGTTTGCTTTAAGCCTGACCAACCTAACTCCAGACCCTGGGACCCACATGGTGGCAGAAGAGAACTAGGGTCGGCAAGTTGTCCTCTGACCTCCACACGTGTGCTGTGGCAGACCCCGGTACACACACAGAGGCATACGAATAGATAAATGTCCATTTTACAAAGATCTGAATATGGTACCCAGCCCTTACCCACCAGGCGAGTGGGTTTGCTGGCAGAGACACCTTACTAGAAAGTTCAGTAATGGAATGGTTGACTGCCAAAGCTGGAATGGACACCATATCTTTTGAATGATTGGATTTAATAGAATTTTGGTTATTACCAAAGCCTCTGTTCCAGAAACGTGTGGGCTTCAGGAGCCAAGTGACTGGATACTCTGGGTTCTGCTCTGACCTTTGCCTAGCCCACAGAGTGCTGCTAACGGTGCTCTGAACCGCTGACATCTGTGACTCCAGGTGACTAAAAATATGGCTTTGTGCTCAAAATGCATAGTGTAGCTGTGAGGCCAGCAGCATCCTAAGCGTTTGCCCTGGCATCCTTAACTTCCTTTGGCCCCACTTTCCCCATCCTAATACCAAGGGCATAACTGAGATGCAATGTCTGCCCACCAACATATTACACAACATTATTGCTGAATTCTGTTTGAAATTCTCTGTAGAAAGCTCTAGGTACCTTTCCCTGCCATTGATAATCATTACTTCCACAAATATTACGGTATCTCTCTGAGGTGTCAGAGCCTATAAACCAGAAGGGGCTCAAGCCCATGCCAGAGATATTCAACGATTTACAAGCAGGTTTTCATTGGTAGGAACATTCCCATTGCAAGCATGGGATGGTTGTAAAACATGCTTACACATGATGTGTCTAGAGCAGAGGTTCTCAACCCTCCTAATGCAGCATTACCAGTGACTTGAGTCTACTAGTAATCCACCAAAATACATATAGAATTAAATTTTTCATTACTCTCCATTACTGTCTGATCACTACAGGAGCTATAAAATATGAAACAAATGAAAACAGAAAACTTGAAGAAACCTGCTTCTGTCGGTTCAGGGGATTTATATCCTTTCTTGGTCTCCCAAGTAATTAAAGGATACAGAAGAGCAAGGGGAAAATTAAGAGCACTTGGCACTCTCTTTCCTGCGACTCTACTGTGCTAAAAATTATGGGCAAAGAAGCCTCAGATTTCACATCCTGGAAAAGGTGTTTACATGGCACAGAGGGAGTCATTTGGGGAGGGCTGCGGCTGTTGGCAGATATGTTTTAACTTTTAAAGACTCCCCCCAAACTGTAAAGGTTATCTTAAATAAGATATCACATTCTTAAAGTTCCCATACTTCCATACTCCAAACTTATAGTTAGCATGCTAAGCCAATTCATAAGAGAATATGCAGGGGTCAAATAGCTCAGAAGTCAGTATGTTTTGGGGATCAGGATGGAGCTCAGTGGTAGAGTACTTGCCTAGCAGCCATTAATGCTCCGGAGTCTAAGAGAAACACAAAAGAGGAAGATGTGTACACACACACACACACACACACACACACACACACACACACACACACACACACACACACAATCTTTTAAGGCCAGATGAGTTAAAAAGAACCTCCCCAAGGGAGTATTTGACTGGTTAAACCATGTGAGGTTAAACCATGTAATGTTGTCACAGGACATCTATTGGGAGGCCACTATACTGGGAGAAAGGAGTATCTGTGCCAGGGAAGGGTAGACAGAACAATGGGAAGCAGGGAGTAGGAGGTGCTGTGGATGGTAGTGTAGCAGCATCCCTACTAGACATGGAGTCACTTTGAGCACAAAGGTGCATGGAAGGAATGTCAGCTGCACAATGGGGAATTTCTCTTCTCCAGACTGGGCAAGTCATGGTCTTTCCTCGTTTTAATCTCCAGTGGGCGGCTTTCTGCCATCCTCTACTGCCTCCCCACCAGCACCCTGGCTCTCTAGAGATGCAGCTGAGGAGCAGCCGCTCTGGTCCAGTGACTGGCCTTGTAGGTGTCCCAAGGCCCCACCTGTTCTGGGGGCAGACCCTAGTCTAGTGTGTCACCCCCCATGCTTGGGGCCACTAACCCCAGAGCCTGCAAAGGTGGGCCACTCTCTTTTACGTTTTTCTCAATGTAATTAAATCCATTCCACTCAAGTGGTCAAATTTACTTTTGGAAAGATTATTTCATTTATTTTAATTCCTAGATTATGTAGAAGTATGTGGTTTTCCCTTATATTGAGATACATGTACTAATTTTAACTAAGTTTTTCCCCAAACTTAAAGCATTTAGTTTACCATTAAAAAAGCAGTACAATCTGACTAATTTTGGGTGAGCACTAGGCCACGGTTGATGAGGTGATTTTTATAAGAAAAAAAAATAAACCTAACCATTATTCACCTTGAATAGGATTTATTTTAACAGATAACCACTTTTGTTAGAAAACACACTCTCAAGGCAAATGAGTCATTGCAGCAAGCCACTGGTCTTTCCTGGGAGTACTCCAGTGTCAGCATTTCTGTGGTGTTGATTTCTACAGGACAGGTTGCTCTCCTGCATCTAACTCCTTGGATCTAGGACTGTCCTGAGCTGCATCCTGCCTCACCTGCCCTCTTCGTGAAGTACATGGAATTCAACTCTTATCATCGGGCATATTTTCAATAACAACGAATAAGCGGAGGCAAGAACCACAGGCAGGGGGCATCCTGTTCGACTGGAGGTCCTAGCATCAGAAACCACCACAAAGTGTCTGCTGCTGCCGCCCCACCATTCTGTTGCTAGTTTGCAGAAATACTCAACACACGCTATTTCATAACGCTTTAATTGTGGTGGGCCAGCCCTATCTCTGATTCCACTGGGAGGTCTGTTGATAGATTGGGACTTTTAGGGAACCCACCCACTCAGATGCCTTGCTGCACTGGAGGGGAAGGGGTTCGCATCTGTGAATTTAGACAGTACACTTCAGCATTTAGGAATGAGCAGCAAGACAATCATGATTTCTCCATGTGCGGATTTCGTATACATCTCACTCCTGATTTGATGAAGATAAAAAACCAGTGAAATTTTAAGTTGCTTCTTCATTGACTTCTGGAATGAAAAACCTTAGCAGAAGTCAGGATTGATTTCAACGTAGCTTTCCTAGTGCACTGAATTTCTGGGGACTCACTTGTCACTGTTTCCTAGCCTCTTGTCTTGGTCATGTAAAAGGGCTGGGATTACAGACATGAGCCACAGTATCTGTCTTTACGTGTGTCCCAGTGATTCAACCTTAGGGTTCTTAACACTTGCATGGCAAACATTTTACCCACTGAGCCATCTCCAAGATCTGTTTGTTATTGTTTTGTGTGTTTGCTTTTGGGTTTTTGTTTCTGTTTTTCTTTGTCACATATGAACAGTTCTATGGGTCTTTTAAAACTTTACCCCCTTTTCAGAAGATTGTGAAAAAAAAGAGAGAGAAAAAGAATTTGGTGATCTTGGGAAAAGAAGTTTGCCAGTAAAACCTAGCGTGAGGAGATGGGAGAGAGGAATGTCATTAGAACTGATTTACAATATGACTAGGAAAATGGAATTATTTAGTGACTATATTCACAGAAGAAAAGCACGACTTCTAATCAGGCATAAGCTATTCTGGGAAGGCAACCTCAGTCATGCAGATGTAAGTAGCCTTCTTCTTAATGCATTTCTATTCTTCAGTGTTAGGGTCTAGACTTGTTTCTGTCCTCTTCATTGGGTTTTCAGGCTTATTTCAAACATTGAGTTGGAAGGGACCATTCCAAGAGTCACCAGTAGAAGAAGTGAAGAGAAAAGGGTATGTCAAAATTAGGCAGGCAGAAAGTGATTTCAAGGGTAGACCCTTGTCACCAACTGAACTGAGATCCCGGTGCGTTCTTCGTCTAGAAACACTGCACTCGGTTAAGAGGATAATGGCTTACACAAACAGGTGAGCAGTCAGAAGCCCCGGCTCCACAGCATGTTTTCCCTGCCAGCATCTGAAGGAGGATGCTCTCGAGCTCATGATGCCAGACAGAGGCAGGGCCTCGGTGCTGCAGAATGGGAGGAACAGTGTGTAATGAGGCATCAGCGCCCAGTGAAGAAAGGGGAAAAGATGAAAAAGAATAAGAATTAGCCCCTGGTGCTGTGGAACACAGGAGGCCCACAAAGGCTAATTTCAAATGGCTGGAGCTCTTACATCTTAGGGATGAACTTGCTTCTGGATGCACTTGTAACTCCCATTAATGTTAATGCAGTCAAGCCCACTGAGAAGAGAATATAGACCCTGCCTTGCTTTCATCAATTCACTTTCTTTCTTTTTTTTTCTTCCAGTGGGGGGTGTATGGCTACCTTTATGAATTAGGACAGGAACCTATGATAATGTACAAATACATTTGGGTTAAAAAAGAAAAAGAGAATAGCCTATGAGCAAAGGGGAGAAATCTTATCTAAAGTACACAGAGCAGATGGCAGTTCACAGAGCACTGCATTACGAGGGCAAAGTCAAGTCCTAGCCATGATCTCTCACAAGGACTAACGCCGACAGTCAACGACACTGTAGTATTTGGACCCTTCACATATTTCCTGCTCCCCAGACATCCATGCCAGAAAACTTTTACCAACTTTTGGTAAATAAATTATTAGCATTTGTTACAGAGAGTGAAGAACTAGGGTGAAAAGACACATTTTTTTTAAACTTAAAAAAAATCTTATCCGAACAGTTCATGAAGAGAATGAGGGGTAGCGGGTTGGCTCGGTGACTAAATGAATTGGCAAGATGCCAGCCCATGGTCTCTGCAAACTGGAGTAACATGTTCACTGGTATCAGAACAGGTTGCCACTAATTCAGGTGCGCCTGTGGGGTCCTCAGCACATTTCCCTGTGTTCCATATATGCACAATATCTAGGAGACTCCCACTGAAGCCGCCATGACAGTACATGGATGACTATAAGCATGCTCAGGACACGACTGACAAGGTAGTGTGCAATTTTATACATTGAGCAAGCTTCTCACTCACTGCCTGGCCTCACTGACTCTTCCTCTGAACACAGGTGGGGACTATCAGGACACAACTCTGTGGCCATTTCCATACCTTTGGACTGAGGTCTCTGAAGCTGAAACTCCTTGTTTTATAATCACGAGCAGTACATCTTTTGCTCACTATGTTCTTTGTTTAATTTATTTATCCTTATTTTATATGCATTGGTGTTTTGACATGGGTGTCATGTTCCCTGGAACTGGAATTACAGGCAGCTGTGAGCTGCCGTGTGGGTTCTGGGAATTGAACCCGGATCCTTTAGGAGAGCAGTCAGTGCTCTTAACCACTGAGCCATCTCATCAGCCCTGCTCACAATGTTTTTAAGAAATGGTGCAAGTGAGATAATTAACCACGTATGCATATACAAGTCACATTTAAAAACTATTCTCACAGCTGTAGTCTTTCAAGCTGTGATCTTAACTCAGTTTTTCAATGTTTTTAAACTTGACGTTGCCTAGTACTAAAATGGACATACATATGCACGCACAAGTGGGCACACATACATGTGTGTCTGTGTGTGTGTGTGTACATGAACACACGCACACACACACACAAATAAATGCATTTATCAATCTGATAAAACAGTATCCATGCTGACCTACATGAAAGAGAAAAGAAACAAAGCCTAGACAGTAGTGTGCATTCAAATGTCCACAAATGAAACAAACCCCACAGTAAGACCTCCTGTAGAATTCAGACAACAGCCTATTCTGTGCTTCTGAGAATAGCATCTGTCCTGGCCAGCCTTAACTGTCAACGTGACTCAGACTAGAGACGTCTGAGAGAAGCCTCAATTGAGGAATGCCTCCATCAGGCTGGTCTGTGGGCATGCCTGTAAAGAACTGTCTTGATGACTAATCGATTACTAACTCTTAATCTTGACTATTGGGAAGGTCTGTTCCACTGTGGATGGCACTATTCCTCAGGAAGGTGGCCATGGATGTTAAAATTGAACAACACTAGCTAAAGAGTAGAGAAATGGCTTAGCTTTAGGAGCACTTGTTCTTGCACAGATTACCCCCTAATCCCCACCCCATGATGGGTCACAGCCCCTTGTACCTCCAATTCCAGGGACCTGATGCCTTCTTCTGGCCTCCTCAGGCACCAGACATACACACACAGCACATACATACATACAGCACTCGCATACATAAAATAAAACTATAAACAATGAATTTTAAAATCTAGCTCAGCACAGATCAGAGAGTATTCAGTTGCAGAATTCCTCCACGGTTTCTGCTTAGAGTTCCTTCACTGGCTTGCTGCAATGTTGGACTGTAAGATTTAAGCTCAAATAAACACTTTCCTCCCTTGAATAGCTTTGCCCAGGGTGTTTTATCACAGCAACAGAAAGGAAACTGGAACACCAGAAAAAATGCTAAAAATATGTAACTGTCTTCATGTGGGAGTGTGCGTTTCACTGAGTTACCATTACTTATTCCTGTTTGGGGGGTTGATTTTTGTTTTTTGAGACAGGGTTTTCTGTGTGGCTTTGGAGGCTGTCCTGGAACTAGCTCTGCAGACCAGGATGATCTTGAACTCACTGAGATCTGCCTGCCTCTGCCTCCCAAGTGCTGGGATTAAAAGCATGCACCATCACTGCCGCGCTCCATTACTTATTCTTAAACATAGTGTTAGAGGCATAGCTTGTACTCAATAAGTTGCATATGTTTAGAATATACAATTTGATCAGTTATGACATATTAACACATCAGCGAAGCCTTTTCACAGTCAAGATAATGAAAAATGCATATAGCACGCCTGTGTCTTCCCCTTGTAAAATACCCCTAACCACTCTCAACTACTCAACCACTGCATCCCAGACAACTACTGAGCTACTCTCTGTCACTGCACATTTATGTGTATTTGTAGAACTTGACACAGTGCACATGTATACACCAAACCATTCATACACATAGCTTTATTATATAAACACACATATATGTATAATTTTGCCCTAAATTGTTTATGCAAGCACAATTGTTTTGTTCATTTACACTGCAACCTATAGCAAACTTTATTCCTTTCTATGGATGAGTATTAATGCAGCAATATTTTTGTGAATATGCCATATTTATCTAATGATGAACATTGAGATTATTTCCAGTCTTGATACTAAAAATACAGAACAAATGTACAAACTGTTTGCACACACGCTCTTGTTTTTCAGACAAACACCCAGGAGTGAATGCACTAAGGATGATACATGTTATGTTTAATTTGTAAACAACAGTTATTTTTTCCAAAGCAGGGGCATCATGCTAGGTTCCTACAAGAGCTTCATTCCCGATGCTCAGCCATTCCAATGACATTAATGTGGCTCACCACATTTGGGATTTGTATTTCCTCAGTGAAGAACGGTGTTCTACAACTTCAAGGAGCTTCTCTCATAGTTGGAGAGCCTCACTGGTGAAATGGCTGCTCACATATTTTGCTTGGTTTCTAACTGGGTCATTTTCCTATTAGTGAGTTTTTAGCCCCCGCTCCCCCTACACATTTTGCACAAGCCTTTTGTCAGATATGACATACATGTTCTCTTCTAGTCTGTGGCTTTCAGTCAGTGGATGTGCTTGGTTGCAGTGTACACCAACCCATCAACCGTTAAAAACTGACAGCCGGGCGGTGGTGGCGCACGCCTTTAATCCCAGCACTCGGGAGGCAGAGGCAGGTGGATCTCTGTGGGCTGGACCGACAGCCTCGAAAACAATACAGAGAAACCCTGTCTCGTAAAAACAAAACAAACAAACAAAAAAAAAAACCAAAAAAAACCGACAAAGCTTTTTTTTTTTGGTCATATTTAAGGCATCTTGGCCAAACTCAAGCTCAGCAACACTTTCTCAAGTTTTCCTCTGTAAGCTTTATAGTTTGGGGCTGATGTCTATGACCCCATGTAAGTTTTTAATGTATAATATCAGAAGTTTCTGGATCAAAAAACTTCTTACATGTGACTATCTGTGTGTTCCAGTACTATTTAGTTATTGAAAAGACTTCTTTACAGTGTGTTTATACCTTCATTGAAAATCAGTAATGTTTAAATGTGGGTCTTCTTCACTGATGTTCTTGTCTAGTATTGTTAAAAGGTTGTAGTGTTTTCATCATTGTACAAACATACTTGCATGCACATGTGCACGCGTGCGCGCACACGCGCGCACACACACACACACCTCTTGAAGTTAGGTGGCATCAGTCTTCAAAATTTGTTTTTCCTTCTCAATGTTATCTTGGGCATGCTAGGAACTTGCATGCCCCTACAAATGGTAGCATTAACTTTTTATTTTGTGCAGAAATGCTTACTGGAATTTTTGATTGGGGTTATATTGAATTTGTAGAGCAGTTTGGGAAAATGGAGTATCTTAATTGTAATGAGGCTCTTGATACATAAACCTGGTGTATCTAGTCATTCAAATTCCAATTTCTCTCACAAATGTTTTATAGTTTCTTGTTTCACTTAATTTATTTTTGAGACAGGGTCCATGTAGCTCAGGATGACTTTGAACTCCCAGTCTTCCTACCCCCACTTCCGTAGTGCTGGGGTTGCAGGTGTGGATCATGTATGATATCTGGTTTATTTAATGATTTGTGTGGGTGTGTGTATATTTGAGACACAGTCTCATTATGTAGCACTAGCTGGAAGGAAACTTGTTATATAGACCAAGTTGGCTCCAGACTCTGCTCCTAGAGTGCTGGGCTTAAAGGTGTATGTCACCGCACCTGCTGTTTGGTGATTTTTGAATATACAGGTCTCCATATGTCTTGCTAGATTTATTTCTACATAAGTATTTAAGAATGATCCTGACTTACTTACTTTGATTTCTGATCTTTTGTGACATGTATAGGAACACAGGCATATAATTAATTTTTGCGTACTTGTCTTATATCCCAAAAATTTACTAAATGCACCTGTTATTTTTGATGATCTTTGATGACTTTAAACCAATTTTCTATGTAGATGACAATGTCACCAACAGAAAGAATTTTACTTCTTGTCTGGTATGGGTACCTTTTGTTTGTTTATTTTTCATGCTTTATTGCAGTGGTTGAATTTTTTTCAGGAAAATGCTACGTTAAAATTGTAATGGCAGGCATCACCATTTTTTTTATATGAGCGTGTTTCAAGTTTTTCACCTGTATGGTGTTAACTGCATTGTTGTTTTCAGATGTCTCCTGTCAATAGGAGGAAGTCATATTTCATTCCTACTTAGTTCTAAGTTTTTGCTCTGGCTCTTATATAGAAGGTTTTTCATTTCATTCATTACTTTTCTCTATTAGTTTCTATTCCATTAATTTCCACTTTGGTCTTCATTAATTCAATTCTTCTGAATATTTTGGATTTAATTTTCTATCCTTTTCCTAGCTCTCAAGGTAAGCACAGATAAATGTAAATTTAAAATATTTTTATTACCTAATATCGTGCTATAAAATTTCCTCTTGCATTGGTGATATATTGCAAATCCTGCAAGTTTTTTCTTTCATAATACATTTTAATTCCCATTTAATGTCTTAGTTGAAATATAAGTAATTCTGAATGCTGTTTCTAAATACTTGAGATTTTTCTAGAATGAGCCTTTTCAGTGACTCTACCTCAATCCCAAATGGTTAGCGAACATACTTCATATGACAAATACTTTTAAAATTTATCAAGACTGACTTTACATTCCTAATATAGTTTATTTTAAAAGAATGTATACTTTTTTGTTGATGGGTGGGGTTTTGTTATTGTAAAACATAAACATTAATGAGGCTGATTATTGTTTAAATCTTTTATACTTTTGTTGCCTTTATGTCTATGAGAAAGAGGTATCAAAACTTTGCTATAATTAGAAATTTGCTTCATATATTTTAAATCTGTGGCTAAATACATAAATATTTGTGGTTGTTGTGTTTTCTTATGAAGTATTTTTTTATTATGAGGTGAGTTTTGCATCCAAGGCCTTATTCTCCATTCTAAAACTTGCCTTGCTTCACATTAACACAAACATTTTATTTCTCAATTTGAATTGACATTAAGGTCTTTTCCCATGTTTTTAATATAGTTTATATTGGAGGTATCTTTTAAAGGCAACATCATATAGTTAGGTTTGGTTTTTTTTCACACAATCTGACAGGCTCTGCCTTTTAATTTGAGTATTTAGACTATATCCATTAAACAGGATGAGTTCTATGTTTGAGATTGAATCTGCCACCTTGTCATTTATTTTCTATTTGTTGCATCTGTTTTTCTCCCTTCCTCATTGTCTGCCTATTTGGGGACAGAATACTTTGATGATCCCACTTTATATACACTGTCATCTTATTAGCTGTAACTCATTGCTATTTCTGTAGTTGTCTTAAGGTTTACAGTACACATCACTAATGCAGTACAGTCTGTCTTCAGATGATAGTATCACATAAAAAGCCTGACAATACCAAGCTTCTCCCTTTCTGAACTTGGTGCTAGCATTACCAGTATTTTCCTTTTGCATGTGCAATAAATCTCACACTAGCCCATTATCTTTTAAAGATGTTTAAATATTAAGAAAACTGGAATCTATTCCCTCATGCTGCCACCACCGGCATTACTCATTCTTCTGTAAATATTTACATCCACGGCCATTTCACTAGGTGCAGAGTTCTGTGTTGACAACTTCTTTCAGTATTTTTGAGACGTCTTCTCACTGCTGCTGCAACCCTTATCTTTGTTCCTTTGGTGTTCACAATCTTTTTTTTTTTTTTACTTAAACAGAGTTTTTCTTTCTAACTTTGTCTCTTGTTTTTGAGCACCTTAATTGTGACATTCCTTAGAGTGTTTTTTTCATGTCAGAGACTCTTTCAGCTTCTTGGATCTATAGATTTATCATTTCCACCAATTTGGAAAACTGTCAAGGTTAGTAAAGTTGTCCTTCAGTTCACCGAGAGAATCTGTGTCACTGGAAGAGCCCACATTTCTCTCAGGACTTCTATAGGGTAGCTTCTATAGACATGCTTGTACATTATTGATATTTTCTTCTGTGGTACCTAATAGACTGTCAATAATATTCACACTGTAATCTTCATCATCTTCATATTTGTTTAAAATTTGCTATTGTTTAAGTTTTTATTCCTGTAACTTTTTGTACAGATAGAATACAGTAATAACAACAGTTTGGTGTCCTTGACCCCTAATTCTACCACCTATCTTGGTTTTTAGGTAAGTCTTCATAAATTGATTTCTTTCTTCACCATAGACCACATTTTCCGGCTTCATATTGTATCTGGTACTTTTGCATAGATATGACATTGGGGATTTCAGGGGGTCTTGCTTTCATCATATGTTAGGTAGGACTGCAACAATGTTCATACCAGAACAAACTATGTTTAATGCTGAATTGAAATTCATCTACTAATGAGCATTCCTCATCCTGTAACAAGAGTAGAAAGACCAACAGTTGCCCACTGTATCCTGGTGCCTGTGTAAGAGAAAGGAAGTATGGCTGAACACTCAGTGGAGTAAGGCCTTCCTCACACAGCGAAGAGAAAGAACCAGCCAGTGTCTGCAGAAGAGGGGTGATTGATGTGGAATGACTCTCCTGCCTCATTGCCAGTATGGAACAACTAGTACTTGAACACGCTGCATTTTCAATGGAAACTCTGATATCAGGAAGAAAGAGGCAGAAGTGCAGAGACCTGTACTGACGATACATGGCAGATTCCATCTGTAAAGAGACCTTCGTGCATACTGAACGCGCATACTTAAAATCCCAATGCTGTGTGGACCTTACTGTTTCCAGCCTGGTAATGGAAACAGGCACTGTTTGGGACTCTGTTGGAGTGCTTGGCACTCTTACCTCAGATGGAGCTCCTTCAGGACTTGCCTGTTTTCTTTACGTGCATACACTAATTAATACTCTGCAAATTAGTTAAGGACAACCCACTGCACATTTCTAGAGCTCTCTCTCTCTGTCTCTCCGTGTCTCTGTCTCTGTCTCTGTCTCTCTCTCTCTCTCTCTCTCTCTCTCTGTGTGTGTGTGTGTGTGTGTGTGTGTGCAGCTCATCTGCAGTTCTTGCCTCCTGGAGTTCTAGCCAGCTAAACCTCAAACATTTGTGTTCATCACAGATCCTCCTCCCACCCGCTAGCTGTTGCTCTGGGAAGGCTGCGGTACCGGGAGACCTCACTTTTGCTCCGTTAACTTCACTGAGTGAGTAAAGCATTAGTCTCTCTGGTGTTCAATTGTGTGGTAACATGGATAATGCTGTGTAGCAGCTGCTGCTAACTTCCCAAGTCCTAGTTCAGTACTGGGACTAGCTTATCCTAGTGAGACTACTACTGTTCACACAATCTCTCAGGACCATTCTTCTGCAGTACCTGATTCCCAGTAAGTCTGAAAGTATTCTAAAAATGATGTTCTCTCTTTCTGCTTTTCTAGGCAGGAAGGCCAATGCAGTGTGAGAGAATCACATCTCTCTCTTTTTTTTTCAGGCATATACTTATAAATATCATATATGATGACTAAAATATGTTGACTATTTTGGAAACCAGACTGTTACTTCATAGGAAAAGTTGTAGTATTTTAGCACACATTCATGGCTAGTCCTAGAGGAGAATTCTTTGGCTTTATATAGGGCTGTGATTTAAGTCTTGGGAAAATTAACCAGTGTGATGACCGTCATTAGGAGCGTGAGGTATCTTTATTTGCTCATTCACATTTGGAAAATCAAATTAAAAGTGATTTCTATCTTCAATCTGCTTTTGCAGGCTGAGAAATTCCGGGACCACCTCTGCCCTCTTTAGGTTTTCAGGCTGAAGGAAGAAACAGTTCACCAAAAATTCATGGCAATTCACTCTGCAAAGCAGAATCCCGAGACACGGAAAGTGACCCTGAATCAAGGGCTATGCTCAGAATTGCATTCATCAAACTAAGGTTGAATTTGCCAACCTGGGGCACTGCCCGATTGTCATTTCCAGGAAAATGATGTGAGAAAATACTTTGAAGAGGGAAAATAATTATCCTCCTTCAACAACTTCAAAGGTAGTCCTAGAAGATGAAAATGAATCCATTTCTCCTGACTTCAGGATCACATTATCAACTGTGAACTCGCTTCACCACATAAATTCTGAGTGGATAGAATGTTCTCTGAACCATTCTACACAGGAAGATGACACTTACTTCCCCTTTGGCTGCTAGCCAATGGTTACAAAGTGTGCTCAATGGGGTACATGCCCAGAATTCTTGTGTTCTCTTTGCTCCTCTGTCAGGTACAAGTTTTCCAGAAGGTTCTATCTCAGAATGTAATGCTGACAGTCTCACTTCTCCTATGCTTTGGGGTCTCGTTAAAACCTGTTATTCCCATGAAACCCTTCTCAGATCTGTTAACGGCCATGTACATGTCTCCTACCAGGCTCAATAGCATGGATAGTCTAACTCGAATGTATATTTTTGATCTTACTTTTGTTCTAGTTGGAATTATTCTTGCACTGATTTTATGATTATATCATTGTCAATCAATGTGAGTTACGTTGAGTAAAAAGAGTAGGAACTGTTTGGCTCATATGTTTTCATGTGCCTGATAAGGCAGTCAATACTTCCTGTGTTATTTGCCTGTAATTATTTGTATAGACACGGGCAAATCATTTAAATTCTCTTTAGTTCAGCTTTTAAAATCTATGTAGTTTTAGATTAAAAGTAGCTCCTTGACATGTTTTCTTATACTATAAAATTTTACCATGTCATTTATTCTACACAAACATGGTTACTCATGTAGTTTATTACTTGTTGCTCTCAATTCTGTATCCAGCCCTGATGATAGGTGCTATGTAACCAGGCTGAGGAAGACTAAGAACTCAGTTAAGATGGAGAAAACTGGTGAAGGGGCAGAAAACTGCACTTACACAGATCCACCACAGGTGGGGAAAATGCATTAAGGGGCTATTTAACCCAATTTTAGTCGGACTTGCTGATTGACTTACAAGTTGGCAATTTGATTCGAGTTATTCCCTTGGGATGGGGTGAAGTTATTTTCTTTTTAAAACAGGATTTTCATGGAGTAAGTTAATGGTACTAGTCAAATATTTCTTTTAAAGACTTAAGATGGGTTATTTTATAGTGACTAGGACTCTTTATAGAGGAAATTGTCCCATGAAAATATGTTAGGTAGAGCCTTTAAGCTCCCCAACATAAATATTCATATTCTCTCTGTATAAACATCTAGAGGGAGATATTACAGTTGTGGAGAAATCTAAGTCCCTAGGCTGGGGGTTCACAGAAGAACAAAACATTACATGATACTAGATCATATTCAGCCTTCTAGAAGCTATCCGTATTCAGAAATACTGTCTACCCCAATGTCGTCAAACCATTCTGTGATAGGCTCTGAAATATATTTTCCAATAACTGTCACTCTTCAATGGCTGACAAAGGGCCTTCTCGTGCTGACCCTGTGTTTCACAAATAACGAATGAACCTCCTATCAAAAAGGCAGCATGAAGACAGGAGGAAGCTTCCATGAAACCAGCCTTGCAAATCTCAGGCCTGCTCTCCTGAGTGAACACCACAAAGCTTCCCTTCTCCTCAGAGTTCTCCCTAGAATGAGATGCTTATTGACTTCGCACTAATATCCATTTAGTCAGCTGCCGTTTTTTGTTTGTTTTAATATAGCGCTCAGTTTTACAGTAGAGGGGAATTATGCAGTTTAGAAGTATGAATATTAAAAAAGGATTTAATTAAATCTGTTGCCTGAAACCTCTGTCTAAAGCTATAATGACAAATTTAGTCCATATTTATTATGGTGCACAGGGGACCTTAACCAGATCATTAGTTTATATGCCTTACTCAGTAGTGAAGTTCTAAAACTTTACATTTTGCATATTATTACATTATTCATTTTTCCAACTAGGCATAAAATACGACTTCCCATGAGTACAATACCTAATTCTTCAAAATATACAAAGATAGCAATAAAATGATTAAATTACAACTCTTACATCTGTTCTTCTTGTCTGATTATAAATTAAAATGTTTTAAAACAGGAGAAAACAATTCAGGTGGCAAATGGCTTTCAACTGTTCAACCTCCCACAGGTTGGAGAGCAAATGGAAACAGACCCATCCACCCAACAGACATATGCACAGACATGTATATACATCAAAAAGTGCCCACCGGCGAGAGGGTTGATTCTCACCCATCACTGCTGCTAGTGCCCGCTAAAATGATGCCCACAGTCAGAGCCTGCAGAAAGAGAAATGCTCCTCTGATGACGGCATAAAGTGTACACTAGTCAATGGAGGTGCCAAAGTCTGAGGAAGAAGTGAATGAAATTACAGTGTATATAAAATACCCTTTATTTTAGAGCCAAACTATAAAATGTTATGTCTGCCAGGAGGAAAATATTTAATGTCATTCTAATCCATTAGCTATCACCACAGAATGCTGCCTTGTGTTTTCTTTAACAGTCACACATTAACTCATGGTTAATTTAATGATGGAAATAGGCACTGGCAGCAGGCACCCTGAAAGCACTTCTGATGTGAAGTCATCACCCAGCTAAGCAACACAGCCATCAGCCATTAAACACAGACCTGAACATGCCCATGCCCTGAACACAGGTATCCTTCAATTGAAGACTTTAAGACAAAATCACAGTGTGAAATGAGTCATAGACTAACACATACAAGCTTATAACCTTGGAATTCATACCGGAGAGGCTAGTTTGAATATGGTCATCTTGATTTCAAGGCATCTTCTTCAAAGCCAATTGCTTACTTGAGATGCCACCAGGCTTATGAAACACTGGAGGTGTTTGGAACACTTGAGGTGAAAATAGGATGCTGCTCAGTTAACACTATTTATCCATGCCTGTAAGCACTCATGCATGCACACACTTACTATGGGAATCTAAAACTATAGCTATACATTCAAAGGCCCAGACTTTCATTTTGTAGGCCCGAGGACCCAGGTGTTCGAAGGGTGAAGCTGGAGGACAAGGTGGAGAGCTCTGGGCAGGATGGGAAAGGAGTGTTAGCATTAGTTCTCTGGATGGAACAGGCAACGAGGACTATAAACTAGCTTCCAAACAAGCAGGCCTTGTAGGGAGACTCCAGTAGACGTGACTTGTCTTGTGAACTTGTCTCTCACCAAGTTCAACAGCTACAACCATTTCAAGAGAAAGGATTTCTGCTCCTCTCAGTGAATCTGAGTGTTGGGGATGAATATACCCTCCAGCTTGTTTTCATTCCGAGACTGAAACACTGCTCTATTGTTTTAAATGAACAGCTCTAGTTGATTTTGGGGAGATTTTAAAGAAAAGAAGTTGAAGACGAATAAAAAGAAATTACTTTCTTCCTTTTGCAAGTTGACACAAAGGATCCTTATTTCAGACAGCCGTGTGTTCATCCTTACGACAAACAGGGACTTCTGCATATTCCCCATGCTCATTGCAGGAAAAACAACCATGGCTGGTAACTCAGCTCAGCCGAGCTCCTGGCTAGTGTTCCCACCATGCTCCTCCTGGAATAACTGTGGCAGAATAGGCTTAGTGTTTTTTTAAATATTACCCACCCCCACATGTGCATGAAGAAAGTTTAGAGAACAATTCAGAGGTCTTGTACATAACTCAGCCAAGGTTTCTTCCACACAAGATACCAGAAAACACTAGTTTTCCTCTCTCACAAATAAATGACTTAACTTTTAATAAAATTGCCACTTATGTTCCTGTGGCATATTCTCCCAGGCATATTTTAGGGGCTACCACAAAGAGCACCCTCACCCTCATGACTGACTGCATTTAAACATAAGAAACTCAGGCATGAACAGGCTTAATGGATGCAAACCTCTGCCAGTGAGTCAGTTGACTACAGGGAAGTACTGTGTCCCCCAAACTGAACTCCCTGCTGTAGAAACATCTCACAGCTGAAAACATGAATAAGACAAATTTGAATAATCCCAAATAGGAGGGAAATGAAGTCAGGGACAAAGGGGATGGGAGGGGCACATGAGACAGAGAAATATCCCTTCTCAGAGCAAGGAAAATCTTTCAGCTTTCAGAAGGAATATTCTTTGGTTTGGTCAAATAGCCCTATTTACAAGACTGCCTTTGATTTCTATAATAATCTGCAGAAATCCATCCCCATGCCCCAATCTGCAGGGAGCAATGCTGGCTTCATCTCAGGATGTCCCTGGATAAATAAAATCTAGATCTGGCCTGTGTCCACTACTGTTCTAAATGAGCCCAGTCAGCCCAGCCCATGTTTTTCCATTTCATTTTCTGGAGCCAAATGACTACCATCTGCTGTCACGAAGCTGTCACACTATCCACAATAGAAGATTTCTAAGAACTCTAATGGCTGGAGAATGAATATATGACAGCCCAGCTTGTGCTGAGAAGCAAGGGAACCGCTACTGTTGGAAAAGCAGCAGCCTCGGTACTCTCCCACTTCTCAGCAAGTGCATTGTAATACAAATCTTTATTTGAACTCAGGACGTTGACAGGTCAATTGAACAGAATAAGTCTAGTTTATGATGCTCTTGTCAGAACTGGTTAAAGCAGGAGTCTGTTTACCGACGTCCTCAGATATTCCAACATTTTTTCTTGCAAACCAGCACCTTGAGGTTAATTACTTTACCAATTTGAGTAAATGGCAAGCCATATTCCCATCTGTCTCCATTAGTTCCCCACTATTTCTCAATTTATGATGACTGGGGTCAAGGCCGTGGTACAAAAGAAGAAGTAATAAAGCATGAATGGTGTAATTTTCTGTTTATACAAATGTGGTGGCCACAGAATAAATAAGGCAAAGGCATTTTGAACGTGCATATTCTTAGCTTTGAAACCTCTGGATGCTAACTATATTTACAGTAAATGTGTGTCCTAATTTGTAAATGTAAAACAAATACAAATGAAAAACTGCACTTTCCATATTTATGGGCTGCAAGCTGAACTCTGATGTCATAGGCAGCCAGGCTGTGGGTTGAGCTCCCAACGTAAGCCAAGCTTTAAAACAATTTGAAAAGCCCTGAAGAGTGAAGGGCTCTTAGGCTCCCTTGTCCATATAAAGCAAGGTCTTTGGAAAAGAGTGAGGTGTTACACATCAACATGGTTCTAATACCATGTGCTTATGTCTCATCTGCATTTGGAATACACTTGCTATCCATATAGAATTTAATCTTAAAAACTGAGCTCTACCCATTTAAATTTTAAGAATTAACATATTCCTTTCCATTTTCCTCCCTCCTGCCCTTCCCCATCTCATCCTTATCCTGATAGTGAAAAATTTTATTTGCATCCATTCTGATCTAAATCGTAAATATAAGCACACTTTAATCTAAATATCACAGCATTTTCATCATTTAAAGCAAACATCTTAAGAGCTCTTATTATATAATTTAAGAAGGAATATCACCTACCTTCTCCACTTTGTTTATGGATGTGATAGATTGTTAAGTTTGGGCCTGATCTTCTTTTCTCAAACACTGACTTTGAAAGGGCCAAGAAGGTACATTTCTGGCCCCTTGCCCCAAATGGCTAATAAAATGATTGATTAAGTACAACAATAAAATAGATTTTATAGCGAATAATGCTTAAGGCATATTTTTACATTCAAAGTTTTAAAATAGAACAGAGGCAAAATCACTACACCTGAGTATTCTCACATTTTGCCTTTAACACTGTCACTATGAAGGCACCGGCCCTGAGAAAATCAGCTTTTAGGACAAAACTGGAGTCAAATACATATTTTAACATCTAACAAGGCCTATGGAATAACAAAATTTCTTCTTGCCTTTCAGATAGAGTCCTGGGGAAATGGAATGATTTTCTTCTTTCAGTCTTGACCTCTGGAGTTTCAAAGCATGTCAGATAAAAAAATGTGCTCATCTGCCAACTCTATTAGTCAACGGGGTGAATTGGCTATGGCTTGTTTTTAAATTAAATAATAAGGGCTTCTAAAAACCGCCGTTGGTTTCAAATACTAAAATCAGTTCTTTCTGTGCTGCCTCAGAGTATCCTGTTGTGTTTTTCCCTAGTCCTCCTCCTGCTGCTCCTCTTTCTCTTGGTCCTCTTCACCCTGAAATCCCTGAGACTGTTTACCTATGGAACAGCTGGGAATGGCATGTACCTGATAAGGAGATATCCAAATTGGTATAATACAAGGATACTTGGGTCCCAGTGGGGCTGACTGTCCTCTAACTCCCCACACAGCTGAGGTACATGGGTTCATCTGTGAAGGTTAGGCTTGTGTTCAATGGATCTTTCGTAGGGTTGAATCCTGAAGGAACTTGTATTTTCTCCATAGCTGCAGGAGAGTGGGGAGGCAGATGTCTGGATCCGCCACCTCTCACCTTTCATGAGAAGAAGAGCAGAGCTGAGGCTAAGCAGATGGGGAGAGGAGAGATACAATGCTGTGGAGAGGAAGGAATCCTACATCATTTGTGGGATAACATTAGGGTGATTGGTGATTGGGGTGTGGAAGGAGCTGATCCCAAGGCCTTCTCTTGAAAAGATTTACTTATGAGAATGCAAACCAATTCATGTATTGAACCTAAGTGTTATTTGAGTCTAGTCATGAGTGTGGTATTCAGAGAGAAAAGCTTTCTGCCTTTAAAGTTACCCCAATCTAAAGGATAAAACATAAGAAGGTAAGTGATTATTACCCTGTGTGATGTGCACACAGGAGACCCACGGTTGGGGCACTTACACTGTCTATGTGAGCCCTGTGCAGCTAGAACAACCTGCTGGAGTGAGTCTGCCATCGATGCCCAACAAGTCTTTAAAGTACAAACACCCCTGTACCATCTACTCAAGGAGCACTGCTACCATCAAGCCTCCCTGTAAATTTCACACCCCCCCAACAGTAAAGGACTTACTGTCATTTTTCATGTGAATGAACTTAAATATGCTACTTTCTAAACTTTAAAGAAAAAAAATGAAAGTTAGAAGCAATCCTAGCCATCTTCCAGGAAGGAGAAGAAGGTATGAGGTTCGTCTGGACTTCTCCTGTTCGTCTTATCTCCTGGGGAAGAATAAATATAGAGCTAGCTGACAGGTGCATGTCCAACCAAAATGTTTACCGTGTTGGTGGAGGAAGCAAGGCTCTCTCAGATGAAGATATTTGGGCCTCATGTTTCCTACTCAGAAAGTATTCTCTAGAGCTCCTTCCTATTTCACTTTAATGTATCTACCGAGAAACTCACAGCTGGTCAAGGCACATAGAATGGAGCCTTTAGCTGCAAATAGGGCATCTACACTATCAAGGCTTAGGAACCATTGCTGAAGATCAGATGGAAAGATTTTAAAATCTAGCCGTAGGGGAGCACAGGAACAAAGAAATGTGTTCTAGGCCCCACAGGAAAGCTGTACTCATGAACTCACACAGCAGTGTGGCTGCCCGCACAGGACCTGCACAAGATCAAGCCAGCCAGCATTCCAGCACATAGAGGAAGGGACTCTTGAGTCCCCACACTCTTAAGTAAGGAGCTATAGAGAGCTGATGACTTCTGGAAGAGGGAGAGTCAGTTTTCTTTCAGGGAATGACTCATACCCCCGTGAATTGCCTTGCACCCATAAATGGATAGCACAAATTGGACTTCATTGGCTATTAAAGAGCAACAACGACAACAACAAAAGAGGACATCGAGTTGGGGGGGTAGAGAGTAGATCTAGGAGGAGTTAGAAGAAGGAGTTGGGGCACATATTATAAAGCATATTGTATGGAATTTACTATAATACAATATCATATTAAGATTGTCTGAGTATTTTCATGTATTATAAACTATACTAGGCACTCTAGGCACATAAAAGATGGAAAGGATCCAAGAGAAATTAAACAAAGGGATTTGGGTGCCAACTATCACTGCTACTTCAAATGAATGAGGCTCTGGAGAAGCATCAGTAGTGTTCATCCTAATCTCACCGAATGGTTTTGAGGACTAGAGATGGCATGTTAATAGTGTAAAACATCCTGTACCAGGATTGACACAGATCAAGCATTCAGTAGATTATGGGAGGTGCAGTTTCATATACTTCCAATGGAGCAGGCAGCCTGGTGACATCAGTGGTCTATGTCTCATGCCATGCTCACTGCTGTTAAGTAGACAATGAAAGCAGAGGTCATCCCAAGCTTTATCACATCTGACCCACTGTGATAACTTAGAAGAACTGGGGACAAACGCTCCCTAGGCAGGTCTGTAATACTGAGGCCATGCTAGATAATGAAGAATACATAGTGATTTGCCAGAAGCAGTGAGAGATGAGTTTTGAGGCAGAGGTTGCGAGATATGGAGGATTCAGAGAGTCTGTCTTATTCTGTCACTTGAATCGCCCTTAAGAGATTAGCCTCATGCTCCCATCTAAAAAGGCCAGTTGGTGTTTCGGAGTCCCGAGTCTACCAGTTTGAAAAAGAGTTTCCACCTCATCTCTATGTAAATTCTGATTTGTGTTTCAGCAATTTGCTTTGCATCGAAATGCTTTGCCCATTTCTGTCACTAGCATTTGCTCACCTAGTTTTCTCCACATGGGTACCCTTCTCCCAGCAGATCCATTTTTCTCATTAGTCATAGTCTGGTCCACTCCCATTTTATACCCCCTGTTCAGCCACATCTTTTCTTCCCTCTGTCCTTCTGAGACACCGAGTCACCCAGCGCTTCATCACAGGAGACTATGCATCACCTCTTAAATTTTAATGTCTGCATCCTATTTCCCCAATTTAGCTTTAAGCTTCTCAGTAACAGAGACCATACATCTTAAATGCCTTCATATTCCTCTTGGTAACTTCCAAGGGCTTTTTAAAATACCTATTTCATTGATGAGAGTACTTATGTCAATCAAGGTGCTGAAGTTGGTTTTCCTTTGTGTGGGGATGAAAACACACTAGAAGGAATACAAAGGTTAAGTTTCCTAGGAGTCATTTAGGCTACCTATTCCAAGACAGTGCCACTCCCCCAGCACATACAGAATATGAGGTGGACTCAACACACATTTCTGATCTCCCAGAGGTCAGCCAGAAAGCTATAATTTCCCACTCCTTGTGAAAACTAGTAAGACATCTCCCCCATCTCCACACAGCAATGCTGTGAACATAAAACGAGAGGTGGTGCCTGGGTAGCAGCCTTAGGGACATTAAAGACCCTCAGGAGGCACGTGGAGGCCTCTTCATGCACACACAAACTCTGAGTGTCAGGGCCAGCCACAGATTGTTCTTTTTCTGTGTGTGGATTTTCTCCCTCTGGGCAGCCACATCATTTCCAGGTTAAAGGGCATGCTATACACTTCCCCTGGGGAAGAAGCTATGAGGATAATGAGCTAAGACAGAGAGCTTTTACTGTGCTTAGGTAAACTGCAGTGACCCCAGGTTCAAGTTTTGGGGGACATATCTAATTAGATGTGGTAGGTGGAAAATTTCCTACATAAGGTTTCTCCCAGTGTAATTAAGCCCTGAGAATCAAATCAGATTAGGAGGGTAAGACCACAGAGAGGGAGAGGCTTGGATCACAGAGCCCAAAAATGCCTCTCAGCAGTTCTGCTTTGCCTTAAGTACTTTCAAGGGTTGGTCTGTAGCAAATTGCCTTTCTTGGATGTCGAGTTTTGACCACCTGCCGGAATCTGGTGCTTCTCAAGCCCATGTCCGAATAGCTGAGAAACAAGCCTTTTATTTTCTGTTCAGATAGAGGGGATGGGCATTAGTCTAAATGTTTATATGGAGACAGATAGGCCAGCATGCTAAGAAAGCAAGGGAAAAGGAAGAAGCCATCTACACTGATAGAACTGGTAGTGTGATTGGGGAAGAAGTAAAGAATAAAACTGGTCCTGCAGTCCTGCAGAGACAAGGGCAACTGGCAAGAGCTGGTGAGTTCCTATTAAAATAAAGGGTAGGGTAAAGGATAGAGGCTCACTGGAGTGCTACCCTATGCTTAGAAGCCATGAGAAAGAAAACTATGTCCTTGTGATCCTGATGGACACCTTCATTCTCACAGACAGCTTCCTTCCCAACAAAGATGTCATTGTCACCAAAGGTTCCTGGATCATGTAGTCTGGGTCAGAATGTTATGCATATCCCAGTATGCCCAATGGCCAAAAGATGTGTAAAGAATGAATGTGAGTGAATGGGTACGAACAATGAGTGAATGCAAGAGACTATTACTGAGTGTGGCTTGAGTTGTATGGGTCCAAGGCCCGAGAGGCTTTGAATGGCAGGGCCCAGAGTTGTGACTCTTCAGGATCCTTTTGTTGTGTTACTCACATTAACACAAGATGGGTTGGTGTGGAGCGGGTGGAAGCTTTGCTCCCCCAGTCTTCCAATAACCTCACTGTTTCATGACTGTTGCAAAACTACTGATCTTGGAATACTAAAAAGATGGTTCTCTTGGATTGCTATATCCCCTTGATTCCTTTGATAATGTTCTCTGAAAGCAACTGGTGGTCCTTCATTCCTATGTATTTCATCCTCTTTGACCATCAGAGATGAAGAACAAATGGTTTACATATCAAAACTCCAGTGTCCAGAGTCTCTAAGAGTAAGTGATGTGTGCACATACCTAAACCCTGGAGGACATTCAAGACAAAACAGACCTCTTGGTAGGTCAATGGGTGGAAATATTCTGCAAGGCTAAATGCTGCAATTGGAAAAGCTGCTCCACCAAAGGCTCTCTAAAAAACTTCCTGGGGTGATTTTGTTTTCTGCTCTACAAGAAAAGGTTTATCTAGTTATACTTATGTGTAGGTGTGTGAAACTGCATGAGTTTATGTGCACCGTGTGTGTTCAGGAGTCCAGGGAGGCCAGAAGAGGGTACTGGATCCATGGGACTGGAATCATAGACAATTGCAAGTTGCCATGTATCTGTTGAGAATTGAACCTGGATTGCCTGCAAGAACAGGTAGTGACATTAATAGCTCAACCATCTCTCCAAAAACTATTGTTCATGGTTTTCTTACGAGCCTTTGAAGCTACACACATATATCCACCTGCATTATTTTTTCCTGGGGAGATCTTAAAACCTGATGATGGAGTCACCAGGATGCTCATGTGTCCCCTTGGATCTGCTCTGAGTTCTAACACACTCTGTTTTTGTCACTACTCTACAGCCACCTCGTTTGGCCCATGGTCTTCAGAACCATCTCCCTCTCAAAGACTCTCTCTTGCTCTGAAACATCTTCCTTCAACAAATCCAGCGATACATTTTTATCTTTATCCCAACAAACCATTGCACACCAAATGAGTGAAAGTGCTGACTCCTGCAATTAGTTTATAAAATCCAAACACGTTTCTGCCTGTGGAAAGCAGCACTTTCAAAGTGGGTTTCAGTAATTTGCATCCGTACCATGTGCAAGAGGGTAGGGTCTTGGAATTTTAGCTAAACTAAAAAACTTCATCTTTATAGTAGAGACTGGCAATGAGGTCTGGAACTGTGTGCCTATGGGCTGCAATGCTTTCACAGAGGGTGCTGGCCTGCAGAGTGGACACTTAATTGTAATCAAGGTCATCACAAACTAAGAGCAATTTTTGGCAAGTTTCCAGGGTGTGCGCTGACGTAACCACAGACCCTCATCCTGCTTGGCCAGCATGGAAATCGGCAGTTATGCTTTGAAGGTTGAGTTTGAAGGGAGTTGTTTTCCCACCATTTTCTGTTCACACTCATTTCTTATACTGATTGCCTTTCTTCATTTTCACAAGCAGCATTCAGTTACGAGTAGAATTTCATTTCTCTCTGTCTTTCATGATCAGGGAGATGGTTCACATCCAAGTGACCGCTTCACAGAAGATGGGCATTATTCTCCCACCAGAAAAAGACGTTAAATCACTTCTAGTTAAAGCAAAAGAGAAGCAGAAGGAAAATTCCTCCAGATAAATCTGACACTGAATCCAAAAGAGAAGCTGAGAGACATTTCAATATATTTTCTTTTAAGTATATATTATTTGAGGTGTGTGTGAAGACAAAAGCAGAGTATATATCTGGGCAAGAGACTAAGAATCCAGAGAGATCTATCTATCAGTAGTCCTTATTAATAAGGTATCCAGTCTGAATATATAGGACATGAGGCAGTGTTCCCTCAACCTCCGTGATTCACATTGTGTGTTTAATCGCACAAAATCTAGTTATGATAACACTGAATTAGGGAGAGTCATTCATCGCTTTCAGAAAACCTATAAGCTGTTATCAGAAGAAGGAATTAAGTGGCAAAAAAGCAAAGCCAGGGAAGCTCCCCAAATGAACCATCTGACAGGCTGGGAAATTAAAAGTAAGTCGCTGTGACAAGGGAACTTGGGTCTATGGGACCCTTGAAAGATCAAACCTCCATAGCTCAATGTCTGCAAATTCTGTGCTAGCAGGTGGTGCCAACATGAAACCCAACTGCCGAAGGATATTTGGATCTGCCCTGCATCTGGGAAGATTACAGACAGAACTCTGGTATTGGAGACAGTATATTCACCTCACACCTGCTTTCAGTGCCAGAGGCGACAGCCGTGGCCGGAGAAGGAGCCGTCTTTGAGCCACGGGTACCTTGTATTCAACCTCTAATTTGCAAAGTGCATCTGCTTTATAGACCTCCTTGACAGCAGCTTCATAATTAGAAAAACATGCTTTATATATCCGCATTCCCAAACCACATGAAAACCCGGCTTTATTTTTAAAACAGTAATTACATGGTAGGGGAAGACCTCTCACCATTCTCAACTAAGACGATCTGTAAGCAGAATATCAAATGCCCTGCAGCAGGGAAATTGAGTTATAAAACACCTGTGCCCAAAGTGTTGCGTCCCTTAGCCACCGAATTCATCTGAAGCTCTACAGACTGTGCGCCATAAAGTGTCCCTCACATCTTCAGCTCCTGCTGCTGTGGCCCTCATGCTCTTACGTTGGTAAATTATCATTTATAGAACTTTTAGCTGGCTAACATTAAAGAGATCTAATCCAAATAAGAACAACAGAATTAGGAACTGGGGACTGAACTGAGGCCCTGGTGCCTGCAGCTAATTGTTAAGCACTCTACCGACAAGTTTCTTTCCTAGCATTCTGCCTATTCTAGTCTACTTTAGGTCATCTTTTCGTGGTCTGAAGAGATGACTCAACAGTTAAGAGCACTTGTTATTCTTGTAGATGATCTAGGTGTGATTCACAAAACCCACACAGAGGCTCACAACTGTCCACATGTCTAGTTCCGGGGGGGGGGTCAGATGCCCTCTTCTGACCTCTGAAGGCACTGGGTAGGCACATGGTGCAAAGATATACATGCAAGCAAAATACTCATATGCATAATGTAAGTAAGTCTAAAAAGACCTTTTCAGATGAAGAAATAACCAATAGATACACAATGAAAGAAGAATACGCTTAATGGTACATTTCCAAAAAACCGAAGCATTTTTTTTTAATGGATGACATTGCTACCCGAGTTTTCTTCTTCATTTCAGACATAAAATCATTCTGTGCCTTACTTATAAGAATTAAATTTGTAAGCCGGGCGGTGGTGGCACACGCCTTTAATCCCAGTACTCGGGAGGCAGAGGCAGGCGGATCTCTGTGAGTTCGAGGCCAGGCTGGACCGACAGCCTCCAAAACAATACAAAGAAACTATGTCTCATAAAAAAAAAGAATTAAATTTGTAGACAAAACTAACTATGGACGCACAGGAATTGTGGTAAGTTGAAAACAGAGGAAAGTTCTGGCAAGTGTACACAGGCTATAAAAATGATTTGCTTAGGTGAGATGGACAAGGGGGAAGGGGGCAAAAGAATGGAGACTAAGAGTGACGGGAGGAGAACCGGACAGTCAGTGATTAACCATGGCTTCCTGTCTGAGGGACTAACCATGGACTCAGAACTGGGTGCTTCCTCTCCTTCTCCTGAACGTCAGAGCTGCTGAAATCCCACATTCTCCCTGTGTTGCCTGAGGGTACTGACCACTCCTCCTAGTTGCAGGACACTGTGTGAGTGTAGGTTCATAAACCCCATAGTGGAGACACCATAAAAGCTTCAAGTCAAGGCACACTGGTGCCAAATACAGTCCAAATGTTTGTGTTTGTTAACTTAGTTCCTGCCATGTCTGACTTAAAGACAGGGATGTATTTTGACTTATAAACTAAAAAAGGAAACATTAGAAAATACAGTGTCATTAGAAGATACTTCTTAATTTCCCCAAAGCATTCATTCTACATTCTATCGATGGGCACATATCTGAGTGTATTTAAAAATACAAATTGTTTTTATAAAAGCTAAGCTGCATGTAGCCAGTCAGTCATTTCTATTATCATGTGTAAAAGAGTGTCCTATCTGTCTTTCCTCAGCATCTTTTTTAGCTACTGCATTACAACTTTCCCCTTCTTTATCACTTTACATAGAAAATTTAGCCAACTGTATAATTTATTTCCACATAAATTGTACAAATCAAACCACCTTTTAAAAGCAGCACAGACCTCACTGTTCAGAGGGGAGACTTCCGAGAAATTTCCTTGGCGGTGGGGTTATTAATCTGTGATAGCCATTGGTAGAACTTACTCTTTTGAAAGGGAAAGCTGCTGTTAATTGATTTTCTTAAGTGAAATGTATTTGGTGTATGTGAGAGAGGGAACGGGTGAGTGGGTGTGACGTGTGTGTGTGATGAGTGTGTGTACACACCCATGTGTGGCAACACACTTTCCAGAATAGGATGTCAGCCATCCTGCTTAGCCACTCCCAGACGCCTGTCCCTTGAGACAAGATAGTTAACTAAATGTGAAGCTATGCTGATGGCCAGTCAGCCCAGCAGCCTTCCTGTCTCCAAATGCTCACAGTATTGGGGTCACAGACATATGCTTGGCTACACCTAGCTTTTTCCCTTCCTTCCTTCTCCTTTGTCTTCTCCTTCCTCCTCCCTCTGTGGGTGCTGGAATTTGAACTAAGGTCTGCATTCTTGCTCAGCAAGCTTTCTTATCCAGCCAGCCAACTCTTCAGTCAAGGAAAAACAGGCTTATTTTTAAGAGAGTAAGACAAAATGCTTTATTTTCCTTTCAGAAACTAAAACACTCAAGGACTTGAATCTAAGGTGTTCATGGCAGTCTCTTAGCAAATATTCCTGAGGTTCCTTCATTGAGTGACCCTGACCTAGTCACTCTTCAATTCCAAATGACAAAAGGGTATTTTATCAATGTTTGAAAACTCCAATAATCAGTTTTCAGATTGGGATTCCTTCCTACTTCTTAATATTCGCAATATGAAGAGAAAATAAAATTTATAATGTTATCATTAAAAAAAAACAAGTTCAGGGACTAAAAAGAAGCCCTCAGATTTTTTTTGAAGGCACAGAATGCAACGTGCTATAGTAGCCCTTTGAGACCCTCAGGTTCTAAGCCTGTATTTGAAATGTTCACATTGTAGCTAAAAGGCATTAAGTGCCAACATGATTCTCCATGGAAAAGTAGAACTCCGGGATAAGTGAACTCTTCGGAGCAATGGCAGCAGTCCCAGTAATGGGCTGGCATCACACAGGTTAAGATTCCTTGTAGAACATTTGTGATTTAGTTTCTTTTTGTTTTTCACTTGCAAGCCAGGTTTGTTGTCAGGCTATAGAGAAATATTTGTTTCTGTTGGCCATAAGTTGGTGGGAGTCGAAACTGTCATCCCTCCAGTCTTTCTTCAGAAATTAGAATTAAGATATTAATATTAGTTTTTGAAAAAAAACTTTTTGGAAATGGTGTCTTCCTCAGACTGGCCTCAAACTCACAGTCTTCTTGCCGTTATCTCACTGGTGCTAGAATTACAAGTGTGTGACACCATACTAGGTTTACAAGTGCTTTCTTTGAAAAAACATCTTTACATGTACAGAATATTAGGATCACAAAAGACATCATTAGTCATGCATGGAGCACTTGTCTTTAATCCAAGCACTCAGGAGTCACAGAACTCTGTGAGTTCGAGGCCAGCCAGGACTACATAGAGAATTCTTGTCTCAAAAATACATCATTAATGTTGATAGCTCATTAATAAATGACCAAGCCCCCAACATGTGATACAATGTACTTTTCTTACTGTCTTATACATCCTTTTTACTTAAGTGTGTGAGCACACATGCACACAGCCTACAGTGCACATGTGGCGGTCAGAGGACAACTTTCAGGGGTCAGTGCTCCTCTCCTGTTACATGGATCTGAGAATACAACTCAGGCTGTCCGACTATTTCTACTTCTTTATTAAAGTGTTAAATAACAGCATCTGGTACCTGATCTAATATCTGTTAAAATCTTAAAGTAGCAATATTCTAAGATATTTACAGGAACAATACTGTGACATGAAAATAAGAATGAATGATTTCTGTTAATGGCAAACACAGGCGCTATTAACATTTCTATTGTTTGTAGTCAATATTTGTAAGAGAAATAAGTGTAAAATTTCATGTAGTATTAGTGAAACTGAAGTTGCCCTTCCCTCATTCACAGGCTCATTGACCCTATATATCCTGTAGATTTCATCTTGGCCACAGATCCAAAGTTAAGTACTTGTAGACCATGGGCAAGGTCAACTTCCCATATTTTTCACTATTCTCAACTACGGCACAACTACCTGGGATGAGTATAAAGTAATTTCTTCAACCCACTATTATTCTTAAGTTGCTGTAGTTAGGTTTTCAAAATCCTATTTGACATCCGCTTCCATCCTTACTAGCTACATATGTATATATAGTTTCTTAAAAAATCTTTAAGTTTCTCACAAAACAGGTGCTGTTCTCTTTTCCAATAAACCTTGACACACAGTGTGAAGGGAGAAAAGATTGTCTTCTGCACTGTGGAAGAACAGGCTTCTAGTATATCCAGATAATATTTGTAGATGAAGCATTAATAATTGATGTTGCTGTTAGCTCATCTTTTACCTTCATAGGTCAAATCTTGGGGGATTATTTTCCAAACTGCTGAAATATAGTTCATCTCTTTCTTTAAGAAGTTGCTGAGCAAGAACACTACTAAGCATGAACAGTTTTTCAGGTATCTCTACTTATTTCCCTGAATTGAAGCATGATGCTCCCAGCCCAACACTGGTGAGTGTGTACAGCCCTCCACCCCAGTGCTGGACAAGCCGTGATGGGAATGCTAGCAGAGCTCACCAACGTTTCAATTCCATCCCACCAATTCATGTAAGTTAGAGTGATGTTAGGAGCCGGGCGTGGACTTTTAATCCCAACAAATCGGAAGTAGAGGCCAATGGATTTCTGCAAGCTTGAGGCCAGCCTGGTCTACACAGTGAGTTCCAGGACAGCCAGGACTGTGTAGAAAGACTCAAAAAAAAAAAAAAAAAAAAAAGAGGTGGTGTCAGACCATGGCAGTTTCTTTATTGTGTAGCTCACATGTAGAGGGGTTCAGAATTTATTTTCCTTGGGGTTCAATACTGCACATTCCCTAGTACTAAAAACCTAACAAAAAACTTTAATAAATATCTAGCTTCAAGAAAAGCTGTAAGGTTAAAAATGATGTATACTTTAACTAAAAATTTCCATTGTTCAACTGTTATGTGTGCCTGGTACTCATGGAGTCCAGAAGTGGGCATAGGAGTTCCTAGAACTGGAGTGACAGACAGTTGTGACCTTCCCCGTGGGTCCTGATCTGAACTGTGTTCCTTGGACAGTGCTTTAAACACTGAGCCCATGGAACATGATTTTAACATCCAGTGTAAGAGTTGTGTTTTCTCTTAGCAGGAACTTGAATATGCAAAAAGTAGATAGTAAGTGGTAAGGGAAAACCACTTGTTAAGCAAAGTCTGTCGTTGCTGTTGTTTCCAGGATTATTTCAATACTAAACCAGATGAACTGACAAAGACTACAGATGGGATGGATGGGCATGGGCTCTCAATCTACGTTACATGAACTCCGCAGTGAAGCCCAGCGGAATTACTGCTACACGATCAGTGACATCACCTGCTTGCATACCAGTCACTCACACAAGCCCTTCGGTGCTATGCAACCCTGTAGGCTCCAACTCACTTGGATTCTCATTGGAGAAACCTCTTAGACACAAAAGTGTGACATTTCACCTTTCATTAAGAAGTACAGTTCTTTTCTGTGAAGGGTGACTCAATACACTACCCTAAGAAAGTCAATTTGCATCATCTTTCTCAAGAATAATTAGGTTAAATATATGTCAACTCTTGTACTGCCCATTTGATCCAGTTACTAGAACTCCATCCTTGGAATAAAGAGCACATACATAAAATTTATGCTATAAGGATATTTAACAAAATCAATAGTTTGCAGAGGTAAAACTCAGAAAAGATTAAGTGTTCATTCAGAGGTTATATTATGAGACACTAACAGGAAAAAATGCCACATAATAGTATACAAGTTATTTCATATACTGAACAATGTACATGATATTTTAATTTAAAAAATGTTGACAAAACAGCAACTATAAAATAAACATGTAAATATAAATCCTTATCTAAGTATCCGAGAAGCTAGACATAAAATTGTTCAACATATTTTTCTAAGTACACATAGTATATTTTCTTTTCTTAACCTATGGCTGATTACATTTTTTGTTGTGTGATACTTTTATAATTTAAAACATATTTTTAATTAGAAGAGGTGTCAGGGCATAAATTAATTAGCACACATGTAAACTACAACTAATTTTTACTTCACTAAAATGAGCACAAGTCCCCCTTTCACCTCTAGAATATCAGCTGCATTTAGCACCTTCGGCTAAGGACTCAGAAACACAGGGTGAGCACACTTTTCTTCATTCTGACATGTATTTCTGCTAATTACGTGTTTTCGCTTGTGTTCATCAGCAGTAAACTTCAGGGTAAGTGTTTCCTCCCAATTTTAAACAGTTCCGCATGGCCAGTTTTCAGGTCTGTCAAGAAAAGCCAAGACTAATATCCTAGTGTCATGTTCATAGCCATCTGTGTAGAAACAAAATCAGGTTTAGACAGCTTTTATGTAGCTAAGCCTCACATATTTTGATGCTTGGGATAAGCACTTGGGGTTAGAAGAATAAATTGATTAGTATGTTTGGGAGGTTATCTCTTTGGAAATACCTCTTCCAACTATTGATGGAAAATAATTAAAGGAATGTGAACTATCTTGGGGTGTTTACAGAGTGGGAGGACAACAAAGTAACAAAAGTCAGAACTGGAGCATCTCCAAAATAGCAATAAAAACGAGATTTTTTTTTTTTTTGGTCAAGAAAGAGAGCTCAGCGAGCTGAATGATTTGATTTTATGACCATAAAGATGGTTCTGGTGGTTGTAAAAAAATCAGGCAGCAGGCAGCCACACAGGCTCTGCACTGTCCTAGGGACTGAGGGTAACTGCCATGGCAGTAAGTGTGTAAGCCAGAGGGGCTGGAGTGGGGGACAGTTGCAAAAGGCTCTCGTCTGTGTTTAAATCCCAACACAAACACACCTGCCATCTGGCATCTCACTGTTTCCCCAGAATTAACGTCCTTTGCTCTTCCTGCCCTGGGGTCATCTTAGGAAGAAATTAGTAACCACGGAATTAAAACCCTAGGAGAAAATGAGTTTTTATCTAATGTATACAAGACATCTTTGATAACACATCTTGACCACTATCTCCCACTTGCTCAAGTCATAGACAGCATGTGTTGTTGTGAATTCTGTACCTAGGAAGCTGACTTTTCCTGAGCTCTAGTTGCCTTGTGTAAAAGTTCTACAGTCTTTACCCAGTTTGTGCAATGATCAAATTGTATCTTAAGAAATCATTAGTAACCATGAGTTGGTAAATACTGTGATCACTGCTTCAAAGATTATCAACTCCAAAGCGTTACCATTCCAATTTTGGTTTATGTCCTGCACAGGCTTAGGATTTTATGGTTAGCAAAGGATATAGTTAACTAGTTGGTTTACAAAGCACGGAACTATAGCTTCAAATTAATTTTGAAAGCCTGAAATAAAATGGAAGAACTTTGCAGGAGACCCATATGGTGAATCTACAGGGCAGCAAACACACAGATGTTTTGAAACACCTGCATTATTGCCTAAATTTTTCCATGTTTCCTTCATGTTTGGCTCCATGTAAATTTGATAAAGCTTTACTTTTCATTTTGGAAATTTGAAAGAAAACTCAACCATTTCATGATATTGTTTATTTTTAATACTTTTAGTTTAAGGCTAACTTCATCATCTTTTGATTGCCTTTGTATTACTGAGTGGCTGCCTAGTGCATTTTTGGTTCAATGAGGAGAAAAAGATCACTTGTAATTAAATGCACAACTGAATAAGGAAAGTATTTCTGAGTAGGACAATTCTATTATTAGTAATAGCATATCTATGAGCTCAGGAGCACATTTATTCTGAACCCTTCATTCTATGCATCCATATTTCATCAGTCTTTATCATCTCTCATTATAATATATAGAGAACATGAATAATTATTCTTGTTTTACAGGTGAAAATACCAAGGAGCTGAAATATGAAATCTGTCAAGTCACATACTACGTACTTGTAGATCATTCAGCTGTCCATTCCAAGCCATCCAATGAAACATAGTGTTACTTTAGTTGTACAGGTTTATTGTCTGAACCTAGGAGAGAGTTCTTTCTGTATTTATGTTGTATTTATGTGTAGGTAGGATGTGTGAGTAAGAGAATGTCCATCTGAGACACATCCTTGAATGCATCATCCCCAGGAAGCCTTCCCAACAATACCCTCCATTTTCATGATGACACTCTATCTAGTAGGCACTGATTTCTGTGGATAAAACAGAGATGGTGAGAACAAGCTTCCATCACACACTCTCACCATTAGCCTGCAAGTCTGCCATGTCTTCCCCGACATAACGGGTTGACATTTACTGAAATCATGACAAGCAAATCTACCAGCAGACATTCAGGGCAACCCTGATGGAAGCCTGGAAGACAAGAACACTGACAGAAAGATGGACTATGCCCATGAGGTTTTAGTTGGAAACAAAGACTTTACTGAAAATTAGGCTACAGCAGGAGTTCTCAATCTTGCTAATGTTGTGACTCCAATCCAGTTCCTCATATTGTAGTGACCCCCAATCTTAAAATGATTTCATTGCTACTTCATAACTGTAATTTTGCTACTCTTGTGATTCATAGAGTAAATCTCTGATATGCAGGATATCTGATATGGGACCCCTTTGGGAGTCACGACCCACAGGTTGAGAATCACTGGGCTAGAGTCATTCATACTCCCTTTTATCTAAGATTTTGGCAATATTTTGTCTGTGTTCTGGAGAGCTGAGTGAGGCTAGATTCAAAAGTAATAGGCTAATTTATTTGGTGGAGAAATTTTCAAGACAGTACCACACCTTAGCATTGGCAGGGTTATAGCTCACCCATGGTTGGGTGTTTAGCTCCATTTTGAGCTGATATTAGAATTTTTGTCATCATCCATGTGGTGCCAGTCTCACAGGCATGCAGAATGCAAAGATTACTTGGTCATGGGAACTTCACTAAAGTTCTAGGGAAAAAAATCCCATCAGATAGGAAAGTTTAGAAGCATTAGATTCTGCATGGAGTACCCAAAAAAGCCAAATGTGAAATTAAGTTTCAATGGAGAAACTAGAATATCCACATAGAAAAACTGTGGATATGAAAGGGTGTTGGCTCAAGGCAGACACCATATAGGCTATAAGCAAGAGGGTCATGGGATCCTGGAAGCTCCGATGATGGTACCACAGGCTTGAGAGCTGCTCTGCTGGTATTTGGTCTTACTTGAGTTTAATCTTCCTTTACTGCTCTCCCATTCCTCACCTTTGGAATGGGGGTGTTTGTTTTATGCAACTGCATCATAGAAGGATGCAACTTCTGGTTTAAGAGGGGCTCACAGCTATGGGTGTGGTCTTCCTTCAGAAGAGACTTTGACCTTTGTGGACAGTAATAGGGCTGTTAAATGCCAGGAGCTGGGCATTCTGACTTGTACCTGAAATCCTAACAGGAGGCTAGACATGAATTTCCGGCCAGCCTGAGTTAGAGAGTGATTCCAGGCTAGTGGAGCAAGACCACTCTACCCCTCAAAAGACAAAAACAAACAAACAAGATAACAGTAACAACCAACAAAACTAAACAAAAAAGCCACCATGTAAAACAAAACCAAGCCAAACCTAATAAACCAACAAAACAACCCCAATTCCTAAACAGTTAAAAGGACTCCTGAGCTGGACTAAATGCAGTTTGTATTACTAGGTACCATGAATCTAAGACGACAAAGGACAAGGTACTATGGTTTGAATGTAAATGTCTCCACTAGCCTCATGCGCTTGAATACTTGGCTCTAGTTGGTTGTGACACTTTTGTGGCTGTGGAACACTTTGGACATGTCATCTCTGGTGAGATACTAGGGCTCACTGAGAGTGGGTCTTGAATGTTACAGTACCTCTGTTTTGGGTCTAGCTCTTGGCATCCTTGTTGGCCACCATGATACGACCAGCTGCCCTGAGTTCCTGCCAACACAGACGGAGCTGCTATGGTTGCCAAGCCTTCCTCATAATGACTTATTGGAATCTCCAGCAACCATCCTGCTTTAAGTTGCTTCTGCCAGGTGATTTTTGGTCATGATGGCACGAAAAGTAATAATTTCAACTGTTCCTATGAGTAAAATACTCTATGACGGTTAAAGGACACTCAATCAACAAATATACATTTAGTGCCAATTAATCTGGCCTCTATGGACATATTTTAAAATGTAGGACAGGAGGTGACTAGCTCCACTGGTCAATGATGGCTATCAGGAATTCATCTGACCTATGGAATGAGGAGACGTTTGTTCATAGTTCTCTGAATTCCAAAGAGAACTGACATCAGTAATCTCCTTAGAAAGAACCAGCCAGGAAGAACAGCCTGATGGGTGTCCGTGGCCCAGATGTCAATTTTGAACATCATGGAGTGTGAGCACCTTGCCACAATGGGAAGTAGGCCCAGAAGCAATGGGATCAGCTGATCAGTTGTTGGTCTAGAGCAGTTTGTGGCAACAACAGCCAGCAGATTAGCTCAGCGATACGGTAAATCATGGCAAGGTGCTCACACTCATGATGGCTAAGAATGAAAGACTGAGCAAGGGGCTGGTGTCCCACAGTCACCTTCCAAGGCATGCCCCCAACAACCTAAAGTTTCCCACTAGGCCTCCCTTATAAAAGAGTCTTACCAACAGCATCAAAATAAGGGTTGATTCTTGAACACAAGGAGGGAATTGGGGTTGAGGGTTCCCAGATATAAACTCTAGCGCGTTCTTTTATTTGCCTTTGGAACAAAGGGTTCTATGGGCCCTTGCATCTACAGGTTCTGAATTTTGAGCAGTTACTATTGCTCAGGCTTTCCCCCAATCACTCTCGTTCAATATAATTTCAATTTCCTTTATCCCGAAGGGCCAGGGTAGAGGGTGGTAGTGTCGGGCAGGCAGAGAGGGTTCACCATGCCATGATGCAGTGAGAGCTCCAGGCATGTGCTCTGAGGCAGGTTCTATGGGTTGTACCTCACACTATTAAGGAAACAATGAAATTCACACTTAGGCTCAAAACCCTAGAGCAGTGTGGCAATATGAGAGAGAGGGAGGGAGGGAGGGAGGGTGAGACAGAGAGAGATTAAATACTGGCAATCTAAGGAGTTACAAGTCATGCTCAGGACAACTGGACATAAGAGCAGCATGAATCAAAGGCCCCTGGGAAGAAAATAAACCCTGTTTCTCATCAGGGAACTGCTTTGCTCTTTCCACCACATAGCTTGGTACCAGCTACATCATCACTTAGATTGGATGGACCAAACCAAAGTCCCAATAGCTTGGTATCTTTCCTCAATGACACAGGCAAATTGTGTGTAGGAGGAGGTTGCTAAAATCATGCTACTTTGCTTGGCTTTTTATGTTAACGCTGGGGATTGAACTCAGGTCTTCATACATGATGAACTCTTTGCTGATGGAGCTACCTCCTAGCCCGAGAGAAGTAAATTCTTTTATCTCATGGCTTTGGCCTTGCAAAGGTATACTTTGGGTTCCACGGACACATTCTTTTTTAAAAGAGAGATTCATCTGGAACCTCCTTTCCTCAAACCCATTCACCCATCTATTCTCATACCTCTTTCAAAGAGAAGGACGTGAGGGGCAACAATCCAAGGCTAATTACCTTTCTTGTTGCAATTCCTCAAGTGCCTGCTTTCTGCTCTTTATTTGTATAAACATGTCACAGTAATGTCCATGACTTCAAGCGAAGCACACCCAGGATCCAGTAAGAATGCCGAGTGCTGGGTGTCACTCCAGATGTGTATCAGATGAGAACACTATTAAAAGTGGGCTTTTCTGATCATGCTCAGACAAGGGCGGTGAGTCAGTGTGAGGCCGTGGAGCTGGGCCTCATGCCCACAGGCAGGGATATCTCAATGTTTTGTTTTATTTATTGAGACTTCCCCTCCTTTACTTAATGTAGAGAGCTGGGTTATTTCACACTGCCACCAAGCCATAGCTTTTTAAATGATTCAGGGAAGTATAGCTTTCATTTAGGTTTGTGCCCTCCAGTCTGTTTATACTGGTCGATACACTTGTCTGAAAAATATAATGGATTAGCACATCATTCAACAAGCTAGTCAGAAGGCAAGCTTAAGGCGACAGACACCAAAAAGTAAATTACAGTCAGTAGTAGGGGTAGGCCATGCCTAGAGCTAGGAAACATCGTATCAGCACAAAACCTGTATTCTCTGAGAATGGCGGTGGAACTGAAAGGGATGAAAAATTTACACTCAAATATAATAAAACAATCAGCCCCACAAATTCATACGGTACTATAAACCGTGTGGTTTATGATGCTGAATGCAGAGCGAAGCTGGCACTATACTAGCCCACACATTACAACCTCAGCTGGAAGCAGACACACATGGCATTTGTTTCATTTAATAGGCCCACTTTTGCAAGCAGGCATAGATCATGGCTTACTTCACACATTCCATTTAAATATTTGTAGAACGGTAGTTGGCCACAGGTTTGTATGAGGCAGTGCAAGGGACAGGGAGGGCTATGGGGGTGGGCGCTAAAAGGAACAGTTATTGGTACGATCTGCCTCTTCCTTCCTCTCCGTCTTCTCTCCTTGTTCCCTTTCTTCTCCAAGCAACAAAAGCCAGTATTGAGATACATTCTCAAAGTTGAATACAATCTATTTTGACATGAACCAAATCATCACTGAGGCAGGTGGAGTAGAATTATTAAACAGCTCTCCATCTTATCACTGGCAGCTAAAGGTAAGACTTAGAAATGAATCTTCAACCCCTGGAGGTGTTTTTAAAACTTTCCCATAAAATAAATGCCAAACGATGATGCAAGCCACCTCCTTCGCAGAGAGCTTCCCTTGCGTGAGACACCGCGCCATTGCCTCAGAATATCAGTGCACTGATCTACCAAGAAACACTGTGATCACCTCCAAAGTTTCCCACACCATACCTCTATAAGGTTTGACATAAAGGGGACGGCATCACCCTTCCATCAATGGTTGGCTTCCTACTCTGACGTTCCCATGTGTTTGCCATCATGGCTGCAATCCTCCATGATTGGACTGAGGCTGGCCAGTCTTGGCAAACGTTTTGTTATTGTCACAGTGGTGAGGGCCGGTGTGAACTCCTTTCTGGCTCACCTCCCTTTCCCCATTCCCATCTATGCAATGTGGTCCTCAGCTTGGCTCTACCAGACAGGCAAGAGGCTGCCTCACTTATGCTCCAATGCACCTTCTCTCAAATCTTTTTCCTTCTTTCTTTCTTTTTCCATTTTTCAAGACAGGGTTTCTCTGTGTAAAAGTCTTGGTTGCCCTGGAACTCGCTTTGTAGACCAGGCTGGCAAACTTACAGTGATCCACCTGCCTCTGCCTCCCAAGTAATGGGATTAAAGGCATGTGCCACCACCGCCCAGCCCCTTCTCTCAAATCTTTAAAGACTTTTTGCTCTGTCCCAGCATTACAACCTAGTATTGAAGTTACCTCAACTTAAAACATGTTAGCTATCAGCCTTTTGTCTCCTCCAGGCAATCCCCAACCCGCCCCTTGCTCCCTTACTCCATGCCCCCTTACTCCTCTCTTTACCATCAAACTGTGTGAAGTATAGCAACACTACCTGAATATACTTGTTCTTTTTGCTCTTTAACCCATGGCATCAGGGGTCAGCCTGCCCCAGTGATCCAGAACACTGGTCATCTTCTCACTGAAGGGTGGAAGGATTTTTTTTTCTATTCTAGTTCAGACACCCAAGTCCATCCTTTCTGTAAGTCTTTTTGTTTGATTTTCCCAATGACAACTTCTTACCCTTCTTAGAGAAAGATACTCCATAAATATGTTCTTACTGTCCTCCCTGTCATCTATGCCTATGAGCATGTGGAAATGTCTCAGGGCTACCTTCTCAGCAGCTCCTCACTCCCCCCTCTCCCCTTCAAAAATGTTTTTGAAGTGTTTTGTGTGTTTCTGTGCTACAGAGGCTGAAGAGGGTGTCAGATCCCCTGGAGCTGGAGTTATGGGAGTAGAAGAGCTGTCTGATGTGGGTGCTGGGAACTGAACTCTGGTCCTCTGCAAGAACAGCAAACTTTCTTCTCCACAGATCCATCTCTCCAGGCCGGAATCTCACCCCCTGAACTGCAAGTTCCTCTTGCAAATGTCTAGTTGGTGTGGTCACAGGTCCCATTTAATCACCAATCACTGTCACACCTGGAGCGGTGAACTCTTTCTTTAAACTTCTCTCCAGTTCTTGTCCTTCCTCTCAGCAGGTGTCCCACAGGCTTCTCATGGGTCACACTCTGTAACCAAACTGAGCTGTAAAACACTTCCCTCCTGGAGATGCACGGAACCCACCACCTCGCCTGCAAATGGTCTGTTAAACCATCACGTCCTCCTAATTTCCATCGACCAGCCCCATTGTAACCTTTCTCATTTTTCAGTCTTAACTGGAAGGTGCTCTCTACCATCTATTTTCCTCTTTGACCAAATTTGTTTTTCCTAAAGCATGGATTTAATACTGCGAATTTCCTTGTGAAACATTTTATGGCTCCTCAGGTCCTAAGGGAGAAAGTCTACCTTCCATTTGTCTCAGTCTGTCACTCTCCAGACTCCCTCTAACCACAGCACATCATGTGCTTCCCCTTTGCTTGGAACACCATCTCCCTCCCTTCCTCATGGAAAATGACCATAAAGCCTGCCCTGACATGGCAGCCCTCTGGTAGATTAAGCTTCTCCAGGCAGAGATAGCCATTGACATCTTCTGTTTCTATGACTCTGGGACAATACACAACACTTAACACTAATTGAATCAGTGGAGGCTACTTCTCTTGGCTGCTATGTGTACAGTACCTGTCATAGACACCTGGGTTCACATGCTTATTGATTACTGAGCCCACCCTTGAATCTTGGCATATTTCTAAAATCATCAAGTATCAGGATTTTGAGATACATCTATGGAACTTTCCTAAGATCTCACAACATGTTGACACCAAGAGACTGTATTTTACACCTCTAAGTTGGAAGCTCAGTTGCTCCAAGTCTCAGGTTCTTTTAACTCATAAAACTTGAATGACTTACAAATGTAAGCTAACTACTTGAAACTGCCCAGAAGCTGCTGGCAACAATGGCTCAAAGTGGAGTCAGCTCCAATGCTGGTCCTGTTATTTTCTGGTTGTACAAACTTGTGTAAGCTGTTTAATCTCTCTCCCTCAGTTTTCTTATCTATAAAGTGGGGACAATAATTGTACCCAACAATATTTAGTATTATAGGTTCCCCAATGAAGATATTTTGAACAGTATATGCACATAGCAAATGCCTAATAGTTATTATTGATCATAAAGTCATCCTCATGAACAGAGGGCCACAGGGTGGAAGGAAAACAACCCCAAGGAAGCCGCAAGGGACAAGTCAATGGGCAGGGAGCACTGCCTCAGAATTGTTTAGACTTTTATGAGTTTTTAATGTATTTCCCATTTTCCACATCCTCAGACACCCTATGAAGGGTTTGGGAAATGTAATAAATATGAATTGACTACGTTTAAATGCCTGGAGTCAGTAAAATCAGTATGTATTCTCGAAATGAAATACCCTCTACCCTCGTTAGAAAGAACGTCAGCCTGTCCTTTGCATTAGCAGGGAAGGAAAGGGTAGCGACGAGGAATCTGTAAGAACTCCAGTTATTGACATCACTGACCTATAAACATATCCCCTTCAGCGTGATATACAGCACTTCAGTACCCTTGTTTTTGTATAATTGCTATTACCAAAAGCCTTTCAATTTCGAGTGCTCAAACGAGAGCAATTCATATTTCAGATAATCTGCCAACGAGGAAAACTAATTTCAAAATATTTGATCATAAAAGTTGTCCTCGGCTTCTACGGAGATAATTTAGTCAAATAATATCAGATAATCTGAAAGCAGTCTTAGCAGGAAATTGCTGGGGATGCCATCTGAGAGCCTCCATTTGCACTTATATAAATGTACGGAAAGTGTAGGAGACTTTGACAGCCTGCCATATGTGATCTCACTGCAGAGCCTACCTACTTTGCCATCCAAAGTTATACCCTTTGAAGCATTGCCAGAATTACTTTACCCCAGCAGATATGCGAGATGTGCCCTTTAAAAGCCGTATCATTTCTTTTCTACTCTGACGAGCTCATGGTAGCATCTGCTCAACTAAATTCCTTTGAAGGTTAAAAATAAAATTGCCTACTTCTTCCAGGCTCCCTCTCCTGACACTGCCCCAGTACCTAGTGGGGGTGGGAGACGACACACACCCACTGTGAAGTGAGAGAGCTTGTAAAGAAGGAGCCTGTGAAACTTGAAAAACCACAGGGTGGGCTACTCGAGGTTAGGAGCCTGTTAGGAGCCCCACAAGACCAAACTGGGTTTTCTAGATCCTGATCCAGGCTTATTTTCTTGCTTCCCCACCGACTAGATGTCTAACACATACAAAAGAACCCAGCCAGAAACTGACAATAGGAAATGCCACCGACAGAGTGTCTTAATTTTATAAACAGAAAATGAATGCTTGGATCGCATCTCCAGGAAACATTTGCTTTTTAGAAATAGTCAGACTTGGCACTCTGTCTTCTCAGCACCGTTGACAGTTGTAGTCAGTTATTACACTGTTGTGACTTGGAAACGGATGCCCCCAAACAGTTCAAAATTAGTAGCATCGCAATTCGGGATTGTCTGCTTGCTCATCCAGGCTTCTTTTATAATTATTTTAAAAAGCACTATCTGATTTCCTGAGCGCCGCCCCAGGTGTTCTGTGGGATAATGAATGGATAAACACATCACCCAGTGTCACAGAGCAGTTGTGACATTTTCGAAATATCTTCAGTTCAACTCCTGTAATTTCAATGTACACCACACCCAAGGCTGCAAGCCCATGCTTTTACTAAAGAGCTGAATGATTCTTGGTAATTGCCTGATTTGCTTGGGATTGAAAAGATTCTGGCATGTAGGGAAGCAGCAGTGTGGCCCTTTCTTGGTACTTATGTACTCATAATGGCCACTGAAGAAGTGGGAAGTCCATGGTTGTAGGGCTTGCTCTCAACTCTACTCTTCTTGAACTTGTGTCATCCGGCTCAGCAAGGCGCAGACTACAGTAAGTGACAAAGGGCATTCTCATGACACTTGGCAAGCCAGTCTAGGGAGGTGTGGATGGTCACAGGGAGGGGTGAAGCCTATCAACATGGCACCCCATTTTCCAAGTGATCTTAGCATGCAATGCCTTTGAATACCTCATTCCGTCCTCTCTCCCGTGCCTTCACATCAGGCCAGTGGTTCTCAGCATAGTCAGAAGCCAGAAGAGAGGACCCAGCACTCACAGAAACATTTTGTAGCACCAACCATCATTTGTGGAGTCATTTGGCAGTTTCGTTCGCTTTAACATTCTTTAAACAAGGCAAACCTCACGTTCCTTGGGAAAGAGCAACCTTAGGGCTGGTGTTTTCTAGAAGCATTTCTCTGTAACTGCCCTATGTAGGACCAAGCACTTCTTGTGAGGATGCTTTTAGCTCTTAATAAATACCAAGTTTCATACTTAGGATAGTTGATTTGCTAGACACAGCATTACAGTAGGAGCAAACACCTGGAAGTCAAGATGGCTGAATAATGAAAACCAGATGTTTGCGCCACCATCTCCAGTGTCTGTTCCTTCAAACCTTAGACCTTTCCCAACTGGTGGCCAGTGCCGGTTGCTTGCACGACAAAGCAAGGCTGAAAGAAACCACCTGTTTTCCAGAACAGTTCTTCTCTTGGTCAAGAAAGCCAAAGGGGACGGAGGTTCTTAATATAAAGTTTTCTTTTGCTCAAACTTAGACAAAAACAAAACAAAAGAGCAACAATAAAAACCCCAATCTATGCATAACTGATGGTTCTTTACCCAATAACCAAATGATCTGACCACATCCTCCTGAGATTTAACAAAGCACATACTGGGGTCCACTGGTAGACCGTGTTAATTGTGCCAAGGCCTTCAACTGCCCTGAAAAAACGTTCAATCTCAGACTACCTCCCTCCTTCCCAGGAAACACTTCTCTCTGCATACATTCCCTTTCTCTAAAAAGTTTCTGTGGCTATTGAAAGCAATAGATTTAATTTGCCAGCACATTAAAAATTAACAGCATAGGAGGAAGTTTTCATCTTGTTATTGAATGTGGTAAATCTGTAGTTCTAGGAGCCTGGAAGGAGGAGGAGACCCCAAAGGAAAATCAGGTTTGCTGTTTAGTGAATTGGAAATTATTTGTATCTGTAGAGAAAAACACAGTAGGAACAAAACCCAAGCCAGAATATAGTGAATCGTGTCCACTCATTAACACAGATCTGTATGTGAATACACATACACATGAAAATAGCTTAAATAATTGAACGGACTGACACCATTCTTTTTAAAGGTGATGGTTTGGGGAAAACAAGATTTTTTCCAAATGAGGGAGCAAGGATAAGAAAAACAGCAAGCTCTGGGATATCTGGTGTTTAAAACCAGCATCACTTCTCAGGTCATCAGTCTAGTTCTAGAATTTATGAAAAAACCTGTAGTCAATTTCTTAATATTTTTCAACTGAAGTTGCTGCCATGTTACCTCTGTCTAGGACTTCTCATGTTAGTCCTAAACCCTAACACAGATTGAACGTGTGTCTCTAGAAATGAAATTTGGATTTTGCGTGAATTTAGCGATTTTTTGACCTCCTTCTCTGCAGGTCAAGTTATTTCTTATTCCTCCTCTGAGCAGTTTGCATTCACTCATGGCTCTCCCAGGGCCCAGGCTAACTGAGAGAGGAAGCTGGCTCAGGTGGAGAGTATTATTTTGCATATATTGTCTACATAAGCACCACATTATGGACAGAAATTATCTTTACTTTCCAACTTTGCATAATAAAATAAGCCATAAAATTAATACCATATAGAAAATAGTGCTTGCCAGGCAAAGAAATGTACATTGCTTTCTAAAAAATCCAGGGACATTACACTGCCTGTGCCTGCATGAATAATACATGGCTTAATTCAGAAAAACACCGTTTCATTATTTAAAAATGAATAAATTACGGACTTAGAACGATGGCTAAATTTCCTGAATCTTACTTTTGTCCCACGCTCTAATTCAAAAAATGAACTGGAAAATAGCATTTTGTTCACACAAATAAAGCAAGGGTGCTTCTTAGGAAGTATTCTCACTTTATATTTCTTTCTCTACAAAATGAAGAACACCGTGTCTCAGTTTTTTCTTCTGCTCACTTTAGTGCTAGAATTAAGACATCTAAGATCTTCAGTTTGTATACTTGACAATGGTGAGCCTATCTTGAGCAGTCCTGAGACTGTGATTCAGTCTAACAAGAAAGGTGCCCAGAGGTCCCGCATTTTATTTGGCCTTACTGCTTGGGAATAAATAAAAATAACATGATTGTCATATAGGGTGCCACAGTAAATTTCTTCGAAGTGACACTGGCCTCCTTTGAAGACCTGTTTAAAAAAAACTCAGTCCCAGTATGGAAGAGAAAGAGAATTGCACCAGTAATAAGAAATTAATTTGGAATTGAAATAAGTAAAACATGCCCACGCATTACATGGAGGCTAAGAACAATGTGACGGGTAGCAGATTATTCTACCGATTTCTAATGCTGGAAATTCGGATGGCATTTACTAGCATAACCTTTCAACTCTGAGCACATCAATAGAGGCCGACAGTGGCTTGAAATATGATTCCTTGCAGATAGCATATCCTCATTCATCTGACTGGGCTGCCTGCTCTGTGCTCCACTGCACAAACAGCGTCTCCCCCACTTCTGAGAGGACACTAATAAAAAAGGCATCAATTTCCAGCTCTAGTACTACTGTGATCTCTTTATATGTTCGACATCCAACATTAAATTAAAATGCTGTTATAAATCCTACTTTCTGAATCTGGAATGAGTGTTGGGTTTTTGTCGCATGAGACTGCAGCAAATCTTGTCAGAAGCAAGGAAGCACGTCTTGTTCACTCAGAATTAATGTTGCGGATGAAAGAAGGAGGTAAAAGGGGTTGAGGATGGTGAACTGAGGGTGTCAGAGGCAGTGGGGACTGGAGCTTGGGGGGCCAAGCCAGGCAGGGGAGTTGACGCTTTCAAGAAATGGCTAATCAGGAATTGCAATTATCAACGACAAGCTGTGTGGCAGGAAGATCGTTGATAAACACACATACGCATGCGTCCATGTATGTCAACAGAAGAAATGAAGGCTAGGGAATTGTCAACTGCTCATTTCAGGGATGAAAAATGTTTTCCAGATATGAGTGGTACTGCCGAAAACCACTTGCTAAAATCTCTGCCCAGAGACTGCCACTTGGAGTCAAAGGCAAAGGCTAATGTTACCTGGCATGTACGTCACTGCTACAGACTTTTAAGGCTATAAGACCAACGCCCCCAATCACTGAATAACATTGCCAGTTAGCATAGGTTCATGTTTCTGAGTCACAATTGCAGAAGAGAGGGAATAAAAAAGCCCTGTACATAAAGGGTTAACCTCTTCCATTCTGCCTCAGGTGGTCTGTGTTCCATAACATTAGGGAATCTTTAGAAGGTGCCTGATAAAAAAGATCTTGGCCATGATCACCAAAGAACCACCAGAGCAAGAGTCAGTCACGGAGTCTACAAAGACGCGTAGCCCTGGCTGGCTGCAGGCTCTGCCAGCTGTTCAGAATTACAGAGGAAATAAAGAGGTGTGCTTGCCTATTTGGGAGGGTGGGGTGGAGAGGAAAGGGGAGAGCCAGCAGTTCAATATCTGGATCGAACAGAGGAACTTTTTCCCCCCAAGGATCCTGCCGGGAGGAACCTTGACATACACAAAGTCAGAACGTAGACAAAGTTGCCCTGGTGAGAACGATAAGGTCACCCGTGGGATTGGCGAGATTATCTCTGTCAAGCACTCGGACAGCATGCGGTCAAATGATGCATCATGCAGTCATTTTCGGGGGGGAAAATCAATTTCTTCTCCAGGTCGCTCTTTGCTTTTCAAAGTGCCCTTGTAGGCCGTCATCACCAGCATTTATCAATTTAAATGCTGTAAATTGATAATGTGCCACTGCGCGTTGTACTGTTTCTGAATTATTTTGATACTTATATTTGCTCAATAGTCTCCAAACCCTCAGAGCTCCCACATTCAAAGGGGCATTTTTCTTTGTTACATGAAGAAGTGATGAACTTTTTATGATTCATACAGGAGAATGCAGACATCTTGGTGGTGGGAAGGGAGGCATGGAGCTGAAAAAATGGTACCTTTTACTACTTTTTTTTTCTTTTTAAACTAGGGTATTCCTGCTTTGAAGACTTTTAAAGGGAAGAAATAAAGCTACATTTGTACACGTTTAGTTAAGGAGGACCAGTTATGGGATACTGCATGGGTTTAGGACACCAATTGTAAAACTGCAAGCACTTGTCCCCCACCCTTGTGAGCCCTGGGCTGGGTTGAAATCAGCCTACTTTTCCAGTCTTTACATTCCACTCTCTAGGATACGCTGATGCCAAACAAAAGTGATAAATTCTAAGGAAAGCTTACACCACACACACACGCAGAGAGAGAGAGAGAGAGAGAGAGAGAGAGAGAGAGAGAGAGAGAGAGAGAGAGAGAGAGAGAGAGAGAGATTAAGCTTAGAAGCCTGGGAGCCCAAGGAGAGTGTCAACCACACACTAACACCAACTTGATTTGCACTGAGAATCAAAGCATGGGGAGAGTTTGGGCTGGAGCCTTGGAAAAGCATGGCAGTTGCAGCCTCTTTAACCTCCAGTGATTTATTGGCCCTCAGCCAAGTTATCAGGGGAATCTAATTCTTCTTTATTATTCAAATAAACCACACTTGGCACCATGGTTCCCTTTCAGAATAGCTGCACAAATAGACTGAGCTCTGTCATTTATTTGACCTTGTACTTGTGTGCTGTAGCTATAATTTTATTTGCCATTCTATACAACAAACGCAGAGGAATCTAAAATAAGATGAACGGCAGGATGGGGAAAGGAATTTATGGTAAACATATATCTGCATGGGTTAAAAAATCATTGATGTGTTTTCACCTTCACCTCTTTAAGGTTTTATTCCCATGGCCACTCTACCCTAAGCTGTCTTAGGCTCAGCCAATCTGTAGCTGTCTGGAGCTTCCTTCTGGCCATGGCCAGAAACTGACTTGTAGGAGCGTGGGGCATGGGAAGAAAAAGGGAGTGGCCAGAGTCTATTGCAGGGGAGCCTTCAGCTTGTGGGTGAGATGTCCTAGTCCTTAAGAACCACCCATTTTCAGATTTCTAGTTTGCTCTATACCCCCTTTCTGGTACACAGGATTTGGTGGTACATGGGATTTGGTGATACACGGGATTTGGTGGTACACGGGATTTGGTGGTACACGGGATTTGGTGAATGGGAAAACACTTCGTTTGCCCACGCTAACACCTGCATCTCCCACCTCATTTATAAGAAGGTGTGTTTAGAAGCTGTGAGTCCACTTTTATCCCCTGGTCCACTGAGACCTATGTTCTCTGCCTATTGTGTCTGTGTTGGCCATGGATAGCTCTGCTGCAGATACGAGCTCTATCGGAAGTGAACTGGTTTGCCATAATCTTATACGAGCCTACAAAGAGTCCTATGTGGCATTCACTTTCAGATATTAGTCTTGAAAAAAAACTTTACTTTCTTTGAGAAACATAATTTTCTTATTGGTGATGGCTGACTGTATTTCCCTTTTTTGCTTTGGGTGCCAGGAAGCACATAGCTAAAACTAAAACTTTATTAACCACTTCCATGGGACATTTAAAACATAAATTTGTGGTTTTCCACACTTGTGGTAACAGACTATCCAGTTCTATTTCCCTTTTTTCCTTATTCTATTTTGCCATTATTTTTATTGTATATATTTATCTTAAACCTTCTTTTTGATAGAAGATATATAGCCAACACATAAATATTTCTGCAAGCTTTAAGTCTGGTATCAACTAGAAGTGATTTCTGTTTATCGTGTGATGGCTGTTTTGGATTCTTTGGTGAGAATATTCCTTCTGTTTTGGAAGCAACTTCATAAAATCTGACTCCACAGCATTGCTGTATGTTCTGCATTGGGGAAGCTATTCTGTTTTCTTTCTTCATTTTCAGCCCTGCCAATTCCATTAGGGCAGGGGGCAGAGCTGTCTCCACCAGCTCGAGATGCATTGCCAGGCACACAGCACTCAATCTCTATGCAAACCAAAATGAGCATTGCTAGGTGGGGCCCCGCCTTCAGGGGGCGATCTCATAACTGGCAGTCATTGTTACATGAAAGCAAGTCACACCTTGGGTGCTAAGCACTATCTATCTCCTATCTGTCTACCTATCTGTCTATCTATCTATCTATCTATCTATCTATCTCCTATCTATTGATCATCTATCTATCATCATCTATCTATTGTCATGTATTAATCATGTCATCTTTCAATCAATCATCTATCAATCTATCATCTATCTCTATCTATCTATCTATCTATCTATAATCTTCCACTCAATCTATCATCTATCTATCTACCTACCTACCTACCTACCTGGCAAGGCCACCCCACTACTGCCAAGGCCAGTCCCATCATCACAAAGTTACAAGAATACTTTGTATAGATTAGCCAACATGCCGAAGGCTCAGAACTAGATAACTGACAAGGAAGCCTGCTTCACTTTCTGTACCCAGGCTGTCCCACAGTGCTCACTAGAAGTCCCTGCCTTTGCCTTTCTCATGTGAAGAAAAAAAGACACCCGTAATTCTCTTGTAAACACAAGCCATTGTAAAGAGGAGGCAGGGATATCGTGATTAAAAATGCAGATGCAGCCATGTTGTTCTCACCACCATGCTCAACTGCCCACCACCATTTCCCTGAGGAACACACTGTAACAAATCTATATGGAAAGGGAAGGATGCCTTCCCCTTGTCTAGATTTTCAGACGTTAACTACCCTGGCTTCAAAAACTTGGTTGCTTCTAATGTTTCTGTATAGGTGTGTGGGTATCTTTGGGGTATGTAAGCTGAAAGAACAAATGCTTAGAGCATATTTTCTTTGGGTGCCACCCTTGAGTACCCTGCACCTCAATTCTGCAAGAGGGACCTAAAGACACCTGGGAAGGGTTAGGGCTTAGGGACCTTTATGACTCTGTTTCAATGCAGAACTGGCTGCTTTGAAAACTTTCCCATAGTTCAGCAGAGGCCTCCCTGTTGTGGGTTATGCACTTAAAACATGTGCAGTGTTATTTTAATGTCAATCAGGAATTTTTCTTTAGACTTCTGTTCTAAACCCAGCTAAGTTGATATGGCAAAATTCACTTTTCCCCATTTGACCCTCATCTAGTTGTGATGTATTGCTTCAAAATTCATCAGTCTAGCAGCCTTTTCCTGCCCATGCCTGTTGCTGCCCACACTGCAGCACCCAGAGGAGATGGCCAGGCGTGTCACGGCTTGGGTCTACCTCCGGAAGTCAGCCTGCTGCCTCCTGGTGCCCACTGAAACCAACGTACAGGAAGAGGAGTGGCCGGCCTCGGGGCAGGTGTCAGACACGGGTCAGTTTTACAGGGCGGGTTTAGAAAACACCATGATTTGCTTCTGATTTTAGGGAAACAGTGCCTTTGGAGCTGCAGCCGAGATGCGGAGAAAGAAAGGGGAGCTCAGCACAGGGTTAAAGCCAGATTTTCCTTGAACAGATGATATTTCAGATGGCCACACTATTCCAGACGCATCAATTTCCTTGAAAATCCAATCCATATATGTGCATATGCTGTGCTGGCAGGAGGACTGCCTGAAATGGCCAAAACCCAAGAGCTAATATTCTTTTGGCCAGAATAATGCAATTATTATTTTCCTAGCTATCAGTCGACGCATACAGAGCCATCTGTTATGCAAAGCAAACATACACATCTCAATTACAGAAAATGCAGTTGCCTTGACAGAATTTGGACTACACCACTAACCAGGACTGTAAAATGTGTTTGCAGCTAGTATATAATGGATGCTTTTCAGAGGTTCCCTAATTAGCATTTACCTGCTTAAACTAATTATTCACCCTTCTTCTTTACTGGCTTATTAAACTCTGCTGGATACCCACATAAAACAAGAGTACGGCATCAAAAAATCACAACAGTAGATTCCCAACCCTACCTTGTGTCAACAATACAGGGCAACACCCTGTTTTGAATTGGAGATTTCTGTACAGATTAATATGAGGCTTAAAACCTATCAGAGGCTATAACAAAAGAGAGATCTCAGGGACATATAAGAGAATGCACACTGAGTTAACACCAGTCCTTCCTGACCCCTGATTTCATGAGAGTCCACAAGAAATTGGTGGGCACACTACAGTCAAGAGCACACATGTTCTCCAAGGAAGGGCTCATGATTGCATTCCCCATTTGGAATCTCAACAGCAAATAATCAAATTTGGCAGGGCTTCTGCTCCTTCCCCAGCCCTCCTCCAACAGCAAATCTCTCTATTATTTCCCAATGTCTTCCTTGATTTAGCTGTCTCCCAGTAAGCCTGCTAACAGCCAGAAGGTTCCGGCCAAGCTGGATGTGTCCTTTGAGCTGTGCCAACCTTCAGAAGCTCTGAGTCTGGGTGGGGCCTGCTTATGAGAAGACCAGAGACGCTTATCTCCATCATTAGCCTGGAGTCAGTTGAAGGAAAGGTAGCTTATCCAGCCTGGCAGAACATCACACACAGACAAAACCTTCCTGTGGAGGCTGCATGTCCCTTTCCCAGTCACCACACGAAAAGGGTCAAACTCAGCCAATCACCTGTACCAGAACAGATACCCAGATGTTGGGTGCTTTCATGGCAAAAAAAATCTGGATAATTAGCAGAATGGAAGACCTTATTTCAGGATAGGCTGGTAAGCTGTAGATGCAACCTGAGCCTCAGAATGTAATAGAACTGAAGTGTTTGTGTTTCTGGAGAAAATCAAGGACTCTGTCCCTCATCCTCCAAGCCTCTGCAATTTCTTCTTTTACCCCCCGACTAACACATGTGAACAATTAAATGGCAAACCATGAAAGGCATCTTTATTTTATAAAATTGTCTTCCAGTATCAGGCAGATTTTTGCCAAGGCAGAGTACCCTTTCCTGGCAGGAACCCTCCCTGCAACACATTTTAATGGTGTCTCTCAGCATTTCTTGACTCCAAATGACTCCTGCCATTGTGTCAGCTCCCAGGATAGCACGGGGCACTCCATAAACATCCAGTAATAGGACACAAGGGAAGCACTATTAGTGTGTCCCTCTCCTACCGGGCACTGGGGTTTCAAAGTTCAAAACAACCACGGGAGAAACTTCATTTGTTCTCAATAAATTAATAATGATCCTGGGGGTGGGATGGGGAGGGAACTCAAGTTTATTCTGAAAGCCCAACACAGACAGGCTTCTCTGACTTAGAAGATTCCGGTAGAGGCCTGTAAAGAATAAATTAGATGATGCACACTAAACAGAATATCTCTTTTAGAAGGAAAAACAATAGAGTGAAGGAGCCTTTGCATTCAGTGCCAAGAATTTAAATTGTTCAACTTACTTGTGAAAGACCAAGGTAGATAGAGACGGTTTCAGAAATGTACAAAAATTTTCCTTCTTGATTTAGTGCAAATACGAAGCCATCCAGGGACTGTAAGAAAAAAAAACACATAAATATGTTAATACATTTACACAGAGACAGTAATAAAACTACAAAGTGAATTGAAGCCATTTTTTTCTTCTTGTGTAATAAAAGTCCTAAGTTCATTTCCATTGCCTTGTATGAATGTATGAATGGGCTAAAGACCTCAAGATCTTTTCTATTTCACAGAGTCCTTTATGCCTTTGTCATTTTGGCCAAGATGCATTCTGTGTGTGTATAACATAAGGTCATGTTGATTTGATGAGATATTGCCTTTATTTGGGGGGATTCAGTGGTAACTGATAGTAAATTAGCAAGCTCCTCTGCTAAGGGATGAAAACTAATGAAATGAAAGGGGAAGGCTTCTACATCATTACTTGATTGATATGGATGTTGATAATGTATTAATTAATAAAGGATGCTTTCTATATACTGGGCACCAATCATGGTAAGGAAAATAGGAAAAATTGGTGTACCGTGGGTAAGCGTGTAAGGGCTGAACCTCATGCACCACAAACTGCCTTGCACTGGGACAGACTGAGTTTCTACTGTAGCCCTTGGGAACCAAAACAGAACTAACAAAAGCTGGAAAGAATGAAAGTTGTCAACAGTGTCATCAGGCACTTAGAAGCCCCAGTCTAACTGTCCTTGATGAGGGCTGCATTTCTTGTTTGGTTTGACCATCCATGGACGCCATCATGGGATCCAGCTAAACACTCAACGGGAATAGTCTGTTTCAAGTTCTTGTCATCAAATGCATTTCATCCCTTTCACTGTTCTCACCGCTTTTGCTTTGCGTTATTCACCTTTACCAAGGTGAGCTGCGGAAGTCCGCACACAGAAGGAAGGTTTAAATGTTAGTGATCTTAACAAAGGCTGCGATTTCCAAATTCAGGAAACTTCATCTGGAACAACGTATGTGGAAACACTAATGACATACTTTTATGAATACAGAAAGTTGGAACGAAGTCATAAAAGTAGAAATATGCACTCTTGCAAATCTCAACAATAAAGTTAGATCTACTTGAATACTGGGGAAAACGTTATCTATGTCTTCAGATTCTGTGGTTGAAAATGTGTCCCAAGGATCACCAGACAGAAACTTACTTTCCAGTGCAACCATCAGGGGGTGGTTAGGGCGAGAGAGCTGACCTGATGAATGCACTGCTCTTGCTGGTGTGGGCCAGTCATCTTAGGAGCAGCTTCCCCTGAGGATGAGCTTAGCCTTCTTTCCCTGTCCTCTCTCTCCAATGCTCTCTTGCTTTCTGTCTTCTGTGATGCGCTGATGCCTCATGAAGGCCCTGACTAGATACAATCCCCTTGACCCCGGGGTTTCTCGCCTTCAACAATGTGAGAAATATCTAGTCTCTGATATTTTGTCCAAGCAGCACAGGTTAGGGGCTATCTGGCTGGAGAAGGTCAGACAGGCTATTAGCTGTTGCGTTAGGATGAAGTCTTTTGCTGCCATGACTTTAGAGGGGCTACAGTGGTTGGCTTATGGCCAGACTGAATTTCTCAACAGGTGACAGTGTCTCATGTAACTTCCTCCAGACATGAGTAAGTGCTCTATGAAGGCTTACTGAGCCCAGCTCTACCCCTGGCTCAATGCTCCTCCCTTGATGTCACACATTTCATATGGCTAAGAGGGATGGGAATTATTCTCCCCAAGAGTCCTGTTTAGGGGTTTGTTAGAGTATTTGAACATTCGGATGCCTCAGATTCGTATCATCTGTGCATGTCCCAAGTAGATCCCCCACCCCTTCTCTCTTGCTCCTCCTGTTTCTTCATGACTTGTTTTTGAGTTTTGTTAAAGACAAAAATATACTCGAGTTCCCAGCCTTACTCTGTAGCCTAGACTGGCTTCACTATCAGAGACCCTTCTGCCTCTGCCTTTTCAGTGCTTGGATTTTAGCAATGTTGTTACAACATCCAGCTCTGAGTGTTTTTTTTGGAGGGGTCTTCCTTGTGTACCTAGTGTCTGTCCTGAAGAGATGTCAATGACACATTGACCCCCTTTCCTGTTAAAGAAGTATGTCTTTCAACACTAGTACCTGTGTACTTACTACATTGCAATAGGAGGAGAGGGTACCACAGGGTGGCTGAACGATGAAATAGTACCCATCCAATAATTGGCCAGCTCTCTATGGCAAAAAAAAAAGCTTTGGCACATCTCTTGACCTGATAAGGTTAAAGTGAGTTAATGTGTACATGGCACAAAGACAGACACTCAGCTCAGTTAAAAATAACATTGGGCACCAGAGATGGCTCATCTGGTGAAATGCTAGCCATAGGAACATAGAGACTGCATTTCAGATCCCCAAAACCTGTGTAAGCATCAGGTAGGCGTGGGTGCCCATCTATAATCTCAGCACAGGAAGCAGAAATAGAAATAGATTGCTAGTGTAAGTTGGCTGACTAGATTATCTAGAACTGTCAAGTCCTGGGCTTACACAAGCGAACCTACTTCCACCTGTAAGGTGGAGAGCTACTGAGGAAAATACCAAAGTCAACTTCAAGGCTCCACCTGCATTCACACACATGACCCATGCACAGATCAGGTGAACACACATACCCAATACATATATATATCACACACATGCAGATGACAAAAAGTAACATCTCACTTAGGAGCAGGGGAAAGTTTTGAAAATCTGATTAATTAACCACATTTCTACATTATGCTTAATCATTCTGGTCAACTCTACCTATAGTCTGAGATAGACCGCCATAACTCAGGCTTGACTACCTTTTGGTACTGAACAGGAAATTAACTGGGATGGGAAGCAGACTGCCAAAGAGCTAGCTCCTTCTGCCTCAAGGCTGCCCCCTCATCAGAAATGCCCCACTATTTAAATGTTTGAAGAAGAGCATGGAATTTGTTTAATTTCAATGTCCCAATTTACAAAAGTCGGGAGGAGGAAGGAAACACAGAATCAGTTGTTTTGGAAACCAAATATGATTAATCTGAAAGTTCTGTTTTTTTTTTAAAGATTTTGAGTTGAGGCAGCCATTATATACCATGCTGCTAAATCACCACAGGCCACTTTCTAAAATAAAAAATTTTAACTGCCCACTGTTTTCAACAGGCGCCAATTAAGATTCCAGGGTCAAAGGGTTAATTACATCTTCTTACCCACTCTGTAGAATTTTCTGATTATTAACTAAGGTTGGATTAAGATGAAAAAGAACCTACACAAATGTTAACACTCATCCCTCCTCAGAAGATCTGCTGCAAAGCCAGGCTGAAATCTAGCTGCTTTCCTTAAGGCAGACCAGAGAACACCACCTTAGGAGCAACAGTAAAAACGGCATCCTAAAGATATGCAAGTACCTGATTTATCAGGACAGTTTTCTTATTACTGAAAACAGTTCCTGGCCATGCAGACGGGGCCGATAGGAGATTCCTTTGTCACATCCCAGTGAGTCTGTGAGGCAGACAACCAGGAGTGAGGCACAGAAGCAGAAGTCAGAGGCGACACTGTCTTGGAATAATAGTGCCTGTAATTATAATTTATATCCCGACATCGCATAATGCAGACGGTGTATGGCTCTGTTTCTTAACCCCCAAAGCTGGATGTGCCTCGCAGTGTTTATCAAGTGATGAGGTTAGTTCCTTACAGTGTAGGGAACTAACTGCAGCTTCACAATGGAGGGCTACTAATGTTTAATGCATTGTGCTAAATGGATTTATATTTGTCAGAGTTTTGTCTCTGCTTTGCTTTGAAGGCACATTCCACCACAGCCACATTTCTCAGAGTGAAATCTTACTAGGATACCATCACAGGGGCAATTCACATGTCTATTACCACCGTGAAATTAGTGCCTCCTTTTCCACATGCTGGTGCTGAAGGGGAAAAATTCACCCTTCACTCCTTCTCTATGACCTGACTCCAGTTAGAGAAGACTTCCCAGTAAGCCAGGATATTTTAATGACAGATTATTTTAAAGTAAACCTTCACCATCTGTTCTGCCCCCTCATTACGAATGCAAAAATAACATATTTCACAATTACATCAGTAAAAAAGTGAGCTCCCCATGATTTAAATGCACACACGTGTTCTCTGTCCCATGTGCCAGGCATCTGTGATGCTGTACTGATCCGACTCAGATTTGAAACAAAGTACCCATGTGCAGCATGATCCCCGCCTGCTGAAATGTCCCCTCCAAACCCAGCTTCTCCTCTGACATGACTCAGGTTAGACTAGAGCGCACGTGACTTCGACTCCCATGCCTTCTAGACGCTAGAGCATTTTCATGAATGAGACCAGGGACTTTGCTGGTGACAGGATGGTCTCCATGGCAGATGGACTAGGAACTGAACAATGGGATGGTATCAGGGATTCGCAGATCTGTTCTTAACACTGCAGGGGAAGCTTGACTTGTAGAGAGAGGACTGTCCTCTAATATCTATCTTTTTCTCTGTTTTGACAACATTTAAAAGAGTCAGAGAGAAAAAAAAAATTTAAGGGTTTGGTTGCTTTTGGATACAATTGCACTTTGATAAAAATGCCTGAAAATGCTGCAAGGCCCGTGGTTGTTTGGGGGGTGATGCTAAAGGCTCCCACACACACATAGGCTCCCAACTCCAGAGAGCCTGGACAGGGCCCAAAGGCCCCAATTGTAACTGTTTACAGGGACGAAGGAAACCCCCTAGTTAGACCCTATAGTCTGACCTTCAACCACAGAGTTCTGTGCACAAATAAAAGCTGTATTTTCAGAAGTGGGAATCTCAGGCAAGAGTATCTTCTCAAAACAAAGGAGAAAGCACACACAAAAGCGCCAGGTTTCTCCTGAGCGCCTCCTCTCCCCTGCATCACTGAGGCAACAGCATGCGTATTGCCCTGTGCCCAAAGGCCACGTCTCCCCATCACGGCATGAAACTGAGTTTAGTTAGGTCAGATTTGACTTGTCACTGCAAATGGATTCAAAAATGACAAACCACGACACCTTGAAATACCTCTCTTGCACCCATTTGAATCTAAACTCTTCAGATGAGAAAATACAGAGACTCTTTAGTTTCTAGAGGGCATGGGTTAGCATACAAGGGGAAGATGGGCTGGAGCAAGGCTATGACACAAAAAGAACACAGATCTAGCCTCTGAGCAAGGGGACTGGGCTTTGGCTGAGCTCATTCAAACTTTATGGGAGCTGTGTATCGAAGAGCTGTTTCTGGGATGTGAGTTCAAGCCTGACATCCAGGCCTGGAAGGGGTGGACATCTTCATCAACGTATAACTAAATGGACCACAGGCCTGGGCATGCTGTCAGTGTATGGCATTTTGAGGGAGCTGAACCTATCTCTTAGACCCCAGGAATGGTGTGTGAACCCCACACTGTGGCTTGTCCTCAGGAACTAGGGATCCCGCATTGCTCAACAATGTGCATCACGAGGAGGGTTACTGCTTGTTACTTGGTACCTCACCAAGTCTCCTTGTTGCTCTTGTGAAGTGTTAATTAATGCAAAGATACCCCCTCAGAGTGCAGGGCCTGAATCCCCCTCTTGCATCACTCCCTGGGAATTCAGAGCTCTCTTTCAAGTTAGGGGAGGAATCCTGCTTTCGCAGAAATAACACAAAGTACATTACTCTGGTCCGCAAAGACGTCACTGCTCTGCTTTGGCGAAACACATGGCACTTGGTCACAAATAGAGCGCCAGGTGTCTTTTAAGTTGTTGGCACTGAAACGCAACAGAAACACAAATACCAAATGTTATTTGGCATCCTGTATATTCCTATAAAGGATTTTCGATGTGGGTTATTGATATTATATACACATACAATAAACGATTACTAACACCTATGCGTTACATTTGTTACTAGAGGACACGGTGCAGTGAGCAACACGCAGTTCACTCAGTGTTGGCTATGGAAAAAATGTTAGGCCAATTACATAGACCTGTTGACGGCTTGTCTTACAGCAGGCCCACACAGCATAGGTTTCCCAAAGGCTCAACTCAATCTTAAAAGTCATCTTTGGAACCTGTGACTGAGAAGGTGAGTAAAACTTAAGAAATTAACTCTGCAAAACAAAAGCCCCAAGGCCAAGGGGAGCTTCTAGTTTAAAATACCCCGAATCCACAGGGGGACCCAAGTGCTGTCACTCACGTTCCCATCTCTACATGGCTTCCGCTGGGAAAAGGCAGGACTGATTACAAATCTTTTAAACGTACAGTCAAAACACACGAGAGTTGGGGGAATATCAGCACCTTGCAAAAATAGGCCAGAGGTGAGGTATGGTTAGGAAAGTCCAGTTAATAAAGACTCATGGGGTGACAGCACCTCCCAACAGAAAGCTGCAACAAGACGTGGTCACACATAGCTTGGCTCAAACAGGGACCCGGGTTCCCTGTCCCAGGGTTTTGCGCTCCAACTTAGGAGTTTGCTTTAATTCTCCTCTCCGGGAATACCTATGTCATTTTATATGGAAGTCAACGTGTACATAAGATACACTTCACAGAAATTTAGTTTATAGTGATGTACACCTGGAAGTGTCAGGTAGGCCACATAGATGTCCCTGCTATGGCCCACCATGAGCCGAATCTATACAATGGGAAGAGGGTGACTTTATAAGTCAGGCTTTGAAGAGAAAATAATAAATGCTTGTACATGTATTCCTTGAGGTAAGAAGTTTGTGTCAGGAGTAGTAACAATGATTAAAGAACCCTGTAAGGAATTTAGCATCTTAAAGACCATTTAGAAACCTCGGATATTAATCTGCTGCATTCACACGAGTTTCATTTCTAGGAACATTGTATTTGTATCTCTAGGGAAAAGGCATTAAAAAATTTGCACCGAAAGAAACTTGATTGTTACAAATGTAGTTTCGAAACTCGTTGGGGCTAATGCCTCTGCCATGGAAACCTCCAAGGCTCATTTCAGTAAACCATTACAACTGAGCTCTCTGCTATCTGTTTTACAAATCACCCAACTAATTAATAATTAATTTTTAGTAGACCCACATAAGGCCATAAATATGATGGACCAATAATAGAAACTAGCGTTTCGTTCCTGAAATCCACAAAGCTCCGAATTGTGGCTGAAATCTCCCATGAGTACTTGCAGCTCTTCTGGGCCCCACATTCTATAACACTGAAATCTTTCTATTTTCTTTCTGTGCATTCCGAATGTTCAGAGGCTGAGTTGCTTCACTGCACTAGCTCCAGATTTTAGCTCCATATGAAACAGAGACTCACATTTATGGGAAAATCAATTATTCTGATGGAATTGGGGCCTGGCCCTGAATGAGCTCAGGCTAAACAACTCGGTTTCCCACTCGCTTTGGCTCTCTGCTGCCTGGCTGACCCCTGCTTTCATTTCACAGCTAGTGGCTGAGCCTAGGTTGACAGCACCGCCTCTGCTGCTTGTTCCTAGATTGCTGTCCCTGCCAGGGCTCTGAGGCAGCGCTTCTTGTTTTATCTTGCATACCTAATCATTTAACATACAGAGGGTACAAAGCTGTTAGGGGGATCATCTACTTCACCATTCTCAAACCATGCCAACTAATGCCACACGCATTCTTCATTAGGGTCTCTCTAGATGTCATCCTTTGAAGATGCACAATTTGGCCGGTGACATTTGCTAGTATGAAGTCGGTTAGGTGTGCATCAAAGAACTGGTATGTTTATAGCTCTCAGAACAGTGGCGAGCCACTGTGTGGACCCTTCCTGCTTCTGTGGTCCCCTCGGGGTCAGAGTGGGAGCATTGAGCCTGGATATGGGGTGAGTGAAGGGATTGGTACAGTAGAAGAATAAACTCTAGCACTTTTCACCAACTTCATAAAGGGGGCCTCTTGTTTGTTTGCTTATTTTATAACACACACACACACACACACACACAGAAAAAGATTATCTCCTCTCCCAATTCCCCTGAGGAATTCAATGCCACTGCTGAAAGAGGTCTGGCCATTTAATTCGTGAATTTCAAGGTTCAAACAATGCTTTAAGCGAAAACCTTGATGGAATTTAAAATTCTGATTTAAGTTTTTAGTTAATATATAAAATCATAAGACTTTGTTCTAGATCCTTATCACCCTGTGATGTTTCATTATATCTATACATTGGGTGATACCTAAATCAAAGTAAACATGTATGTTTTCCAAACTTTTTCTTTTTTCTATCGTGTGAAGAGTAAAAGTACATGCTTCTAGATTTAAAGATTACATATCTGCAGTCATCACATGTACTGGTCCTCCCCGCCACCATGCCCTTCTGCCTCGATGTATCAGGCAGTGAAAATGACAGCCACACTGTCATTTTGAGTACTTGGCAGGCATATTAAATAATCATCAAGATCGTTATTTTTCCCTTAAGAATGATAGTCTAATTCTCTTTAAAATTTCAAAACACATTCCATATTGTCTTGAAGATATTCGTAGAGTAACAGATCCTTGGTGTCAAAGGACCCATTATCAAGTGGTCAAAACTTTCAGAAATGGGTTTGTTTTCTAAAATTTGAGATACTTTAATACTAACCACAGATGGTCACTTCTAAGAGCTGGTAACATCCCCAGAACATCTTCCCAGGGTGGAGGGATCAAGGGCAGCTGTGGGAAGGCAGTTCTTCCCACACATCCTGATGCGCTGAAGTGAGATCTATCTGTTATTACTCCCCTCGCCTAAATTCTTCAACACGGTCACTGGTAGGTAACACGCGCAGGATTGCATTCCTTGTCTCTGCTGCTGACAAACACAGAAGTGCTGGGCAGGAATGTGTCACCGTGCCTTTGTCCCAGGCTATTTGGCTGAGCAGAGTCATATAGCTAATTTTGCTACAGAGCCTTTGGCACTGAACGCATTTGAGTAATTGGTAACATGTTTTCAGTACTCAGGACCATGTGATTTCCTCAAGACACATGATGGCCCTAACATTGTAGAAGGGGTTCAGTATATTGATATCTTCCATCCATTCAAGTATAATGATCTAAAGTCATTCCAAAAGAAATCTTCAGTTGGCTTTAGAAACTTCAAATCAATAGGATTAGCCCTATTCTAATGGCACAGAGGTCCATTTACACTGTCTTTTGTCTTAATTAGCTAGATCTTTAGAACAAAAGTAATTTGAAAATGGACACAGTCTACAATTCAACAAATCTGACGAATGGCACTCAACCTCTCAATGACTTTTAAATTTACCACAAGTGTGTTTAATCTAAAGAATTTGTTGTGGCCTTAGCCATATTTACCAAGAATTCCTTCAGCCATGACAGTTGCCTCACCAACAATAGTGAGAGGGAGGGACAGAGCATATTGATTAATCCAAAGTCTGATTTTTCACTTGGCCCTCAGCCTAGTTTTTTAAGTGCTGGGCTCAGGAACTACTACTTATTTTCATTAATAGAATAGTATTTATCTTAGCTGTCTAGAGTCATAAGGTGTCAAGATGATCACATTACTCACAATGAAGAAAATATCCTCCTCCCCAGTCTCTCACACAAGACTGCAGAGCATTTTTAAGGAAGTCTTAGTCATCAAAAAAGGGGATATTCCCATGATAATTGCTCGTTACCCATCACACAGACCCTAGATAAACCCCAGTTTCTCCCTCAAGACATGTTTGAAAGCAGGGAGAAAAGTACAATGTTGGGGGAGCCATCTCTAGCAATCCAGGCAAGGCTTGGGAATCAGTGGCATTAGTATTACCTTATGCCCTCATTTCAGACCCCTCTCTTTATTTCCTTTCTTTTTCCCCTCTTTTCATTATTCTATCTGCAATTTTCATTAATCCATTCAGTGACATTGGGGCTGATGTTGCAAGAATGCCTGAACTTCACAGACAATGGTATGGACCACATTTCACAGCTGATGTTATTAGATGTCCTGCTCAGGTTGAGTTTGCCCATGAACCCTAGCCAGGGATTCAAGTCTGACTATGTTCTTAGCCTGACTCTTGGGTGTGTGATGTTTCTGAACACTAAGAAAAACTTTGGCTCTGCATAATGCTCCTGTGATTGGAGATGGCTGCATCTTGGGGATGGAGTCTGAGCCTCCAATGAAATTTTCTCATTCTAGCATTGACCTATTCCAACATGTGGGATTTGTTTTATTGTCTTGCTTGGGGGCTTCTCCTTAGTATTAGGATGACCTACTCTAATTTCTATTTAAATGCTTCACGGGCTTCAGGGTGACTGCTCCTAAAGGATTGAGCCCCTAAAGAATTAAATTGGCCTCTGAGCCTTAATGGAAGACTTTTATTCTGAAACAAATAAAAAATATATTAAGGGTTTTACAAATACAACCTTATGATTTATCATTTTCTGCATGCTCCTTCCACTCACTGTACTTGCCTGAGATATTTGCTCTCCCTCTCCATCAGATTTTTATCGTTCTCCTAGTTCTTTCTGGTCACGAAAGGCCCTTGTCATCAGTGCCGGTCAAGATTATTTTGCCTTTAACTAAACTAGCAGGCACAATGCATTGTGTTTACAACCATCTTCTATTGCATTTGAGCTGGTGAAGCAGGGAACTGATGACCATCACTGCTCTGTACTCAGTTGTGCAATGGGTTCAGATGGTCGCACAGGCTCAGCAAGTCATAATGAACCCCTCTCCATAGCCAAGGAGCAATGTCTTCCCAAAGGGTCTTCCTCCTGTCTTGGGCTCCTCAACAGATGGAACAAAGCAGTCATAATGTGCATATGCTGAGAGATGACAGGAAGTCACTGTGCTAAGCATTCCTGTCCCAGTCAGGTCGTCTGAAAGGCTTTTTTCTTTGGGAACTCAGTTCTTAGCTTTGCTTAGCGGGACCTGCAGTAGAGAATTATGGGTACAAAGCTAAGCAGCCAATATCAGGGTTAGTGCTGAGATTTTGTTTCCCTCCTTTAACTGACTGTTTAGCTAGGCTGAGCAGCACTTTTGACAGTAAGCTACTGAGCTGTGTCAAACACAACCGGTGCTTCACGTATATACTTAGTGCTGCCAGGGTTCCTGTGAGGGGCAGGAAGGCAGACCAAGTGAGTCACTAGGAAAGAGAGGGTTAGGGACAGACTCCTGGCTGAGTAAGTGGTTATGAGAAGGACACTACTTCCAGAATCAGCCTTCTAGGAACCCCCCAAAAGAGAGGCACAAAGAATGGAGAGATACATTCGAAAGACAAGCTCCTCCTGGTGACAGGGTCCTTGACTGTGAGCTCTGAGAGGAGCCCACTGTAGTTCACCAGGGAGGGACTTGCTTTCTTTCCTCACAAGTCCCCAGCACATCTTGTCAGGGGTTGGGGTTTGTGAATCACAGATCTGCACTACCGGGTGGCCTCCCTCAACTCCACCCTCTAGTCCTCAACATGGACGTTGCAACTCTGACAAAGTACCCCCAGTCAGATTCTGGAATGGGGGAGGGGTGCTCCTAGATCTGGGATAACAGAGAGATGTCTGCTTAGTTCCTTGGGGGAAGCTGGGGAACCTGTGGGGCCAAAGGTGAACAAGGTTCACACTCAAGTTTGAAATGAGAATATGCTTTTTCCAAGAGACAGTGATTCATGGTAATTAAATTTAGTGGTAATTAAAAAGAAACTATGACCTTCAGACTCACATATAAGCCTGAGCTGGAATTCTAACAATCGAGACTCAGTCTGTACTTCCTATTTCCCTGCCTGCACTTTCACCTAAACCAAGTACAGAGTAGGTGACAGTGCAGGGCCTCCACCTAGGGCCACTAGCTTGGACTGCCCCCCCTGCCCCATCAAAGAGATACAGGTTATGTGTTTGTATATCTATGTTACGGAGTGCACAGGGCAGACACCCAGACTCAGGGTGATGCCCACAGCAGGTCGGGGACAAGCAGAGGGTTACCAGCCTGCTGTACTGGGACTTCAGCTGACCTAGACAAAGTAGCAGGATTGCTATATGTGACGTGTGATTCGAGGCATTCTGTGATAGAACATAACCTGCTGACTGTGTTTTTATCCTCGGGTACAACTATTTACAAAGGTCAATTCCTAGGCAACTTTCCTCCCTTCAATCTACATGACGTGTATGCAAGGAACAATATTAGAAGAAACACAGAAAACCATTGACTATGTCACAAAGATCTTAGAAGCGGACATCTAATCATCTCAGAATAGTTAGTTGCATTGGAATAGTTATTGAGACTAAGGTGTAACAGTCTATTTTTAAAAAATCCTGAAAGACTTTTGAGAAAAGGCAAAAACTTCCTGGATATTAAGACAGTAAAGATAGTATTGGAAATGCCTTTAATCAGTAATGTAATCGCTTTATGCTAATTCTGTGGTGTTGTCTCTCCCCCATCTGCAAGTCAAATTGAAAGTAGGTGGGCTGGAGAGGTGACTGTGGCCAAGCCTTGAGGACAGAGGGAGGCAACTAGCACTTGAGGAGGTTATTTTGAGTCAGCAAGCTTCACCTTGGCAACCCTGACCCCTTGTGTGGCTCTGGCTGTGTGTACATCATTGCGGGGACAGGAGGGCAGGTCTGCAAAGGTGAGCAGACAGAGCAGAAAATGTCAGGTGTGCAAGCCTTTCATCCTGTGACAAGTCTGCCTGAGTCCTGAAGTCTCTCTCAGGCCTCATCTCTGCTGACCTTGAGAAGAGACACTCATGCTGAAGGGGGCATGCCTTGCGCTCTGTGGCTCTGAAGAAGGCTGATGCTTCTTTCCCTCAATGCACACACCCACACGCCTGCATGTTCATGTATGTATACACCACACCCTTCTCTGTATACATGGGCCAGCTGATCAACACAACCCTTTGCACTTAGTGTCCCCAAGTGGGAGCATTGGGTTTTAGACTCAAGTTAATCTTTCTGTTTTCTTCTGCATGGTTTGAAATCTTAAATAAATTCAGTTCTGGGGGAGAAGAACTTAGAAAGGTTCAGAAAAGAGCTTGAAAAAAAGCAATTTAGGCACCCGAATAATAAATGTTTTAGGGAACAGTTAAGTGGGCTGGATTATTTACCCTAGGAGCCTGGGCTGAGTTGAGTCCTCACAGATTGTTTCTAACAGGCAAATATGGTGGAGTGGTGGGAGGACAGGCCACTCCATGCAGGACAGTGAGGACTGGTGACAGCAGAGACAGGATGCTGGGTCACTTTCCTCTAGATTATACATTTAAGGTGAAGTGCACATCGATGGCAAAGATGGCTGATGGATGACCCTCATTGACTTGTGTGTGTCCACGTGCATGTGCTTGTGTGTGCGTGCACACACACACACACACACACACACACATAAAAGAGATAAACAGAGACAGAAAGGGACACACACCACACAACAACATACTGGATGGCACTATGTGTTCTGGAGTGGTCAGGAAAAGAATCCCGGGTTCTGGCTAAGGTCCAGCTTAGGCAGGTACACTTCTGTACAGATGACTCCTGACTTCATCACAGCACCAAGCTGACTCTTGAGGTGAGCTCAAGTTAGGATGAAAGTCAAGTTGACATGGCTCCGGAGCACTGCCTGGGCGGGGCTCTACACCCCTGCATAGGGTGCTCACCCTACAATTACGAAGGGAAAGAAGTGAACCCACAGAGGAAGAACATGACCATCTGCTCCAGGGAGTGGGCAGACACACATGGACCATGCACAGGCTTCCTCTGCTGCACGTGGGAACATACCACAGACACAGCTAGAATCTAGGAAGGTCAGTTACAGAGATTTTTGGTACTTCCAATGGGAACCCAGTGAGATAAAGCTTCTGGAAGCGGTACAGATGGCTCCTTTCTCCATAAATCCACCAGGAATCACCATACAAATTTGCAAATTTTGAGAGGATGCTCTGTTTCCTCCACTGCAGAGACAGGGGTGTGGCTCCTCTGAAGGTCCCCTGCAACATGGCAGGGGCTGAGCTGGCTTACATGTGTGTTGCATTCTGTGTGCGAAGCTAGGAAGTTTAAGTTGTGGGCAGTGATCAGTGATGGTTCAGATATCTTAATTATCCAACTATTTAAGAACCAGGTCTCTAGCCAACCCCCGCCTGTCACAGCATCAGGGGCTCTTGCCAGTATTACAGCTTTAAGCAGCGTTTACTCTGTGGGTGAACACAGCATGTGGTAAAATGATTTAACATCATGAATAAACACATATGCTTGCTTGGGTCCAAATTTTAGAAAGTGACAAACCCATTCTCTGGCCCATGATTTAATGGACCAGAAACAAAACTAAAAAGGTATGTTGTTTACTATGCATGAACAAAAATAGCTTCCTTTGCAGTCAGTGGGCTTTGAAAATCATGACTGTACTTAGAAGTGGCAGGTAAGACTGTGTATACCTATTGCTTATGTGCAGAGAGAGAGAGTCTCACACAGAGAGGGGGGGGAGAGACAGAGACAGAGACAGAGACAGAGACAGAGAGAAGCAGAGAGAGACACATGGACATAAGAGAGAGCAAGCTAACCACACCTCAACAGGTTTCTTTCTATGCCTTGAAACAATGAGTCTAGAACTACTTGACAAGTGACACCAGGAGATAGAGGGGAAAAAATCTTACTGGGAAAATAAACACATGAAACAAGAGGTTAATAACAAGATGTCACACGAGGCAGCAGCAGAGAGCAGTACCCGGCCGGCATCAGCCCTCTTCAAACACGGGGTTCTTCGAGTCCGGTTTCCTTAGCCTGAGAGTGGCATCCCCCAGTAGACCTGAATGCCATTTTACTTTTAGTCCTGTTCCTATTTTATGTTTACATTTTATTTTCTCATTCCCTGTCCCGAATCCCCCTGCCTCTAGTTTCCAGGGCAGTGTTTACAGAGATCTTTACTAGAATGGGGGAGGTTGAGGAGACCCTGTTTTTCCCCTTCTCTGGTAATGTTCTTCCGTTTTTTTTCCTTCTTCCCAGAGAATAGATAAGTTTACCCAGAAAATAAAAAGCTAATACAACCTTTAGCTCATCAACAAAAGTATGTCTTGTTGTAGCTAGGAATAAGTTAATAAAACAGGGAAAAGGCTTAGTGGCTTAAAAATAGGCTCCTTGGGGTTATGAAGGGACAATGTTGTTTTTTCTTCCCAGCGTGCAAGGATTTAATTAAGTGATAACAGTCACCTTGGGGTGGCTGCACAAGGCAATAATATCTAGGTGGAGAAAAATGCTGAAGAGAGTTGAGTACAGTCAATTTATCTTCAGAGAAGGCAATAAATGAACAAAGCATAGGTATTGGGCTGATTGTTTGCAACGTTTCCACTACCGATAAGCATCAAAAAAAAAAAAAAGGACAGAGATTTGGTATTTTCAGCTTCTGAAATGTATTAAACACAGAGAAAGGAAATGAAAAAAAATGCTGTGAGGTCACATCCTCACATTCTAATTACAAACAGTTTGGTAATTATTCAAGCTAAACATGGAACCAGGGGATTTTCATGTTGACACAAAGGACGGAAATGCAGCTGAGTTGTTTATTTATAAGTAAACACACAGAACTTGGAAAATTTTGTTTTGAAGAAAAAAATAAACGAACAAACAAAAAGGGAGAAACTGTTAAGAAGTGAGTGTAAGGGTAGGTTGTGTTGATGGTCTGCCTCAGCCAATGGCTGCCCCTCTCTGGTCCAAGGTCAAATGTCGGAAGTTTGGGAGACTTAGTATGGCAGTGTTACAATAAGGCATGAACAGAAGCCACCAGAAGCAAACCCTCAGAAGTGACATCAGCAGCCCTGCACAATTACACAACACCTGTAAGGGAGGCCGCAGATAGCAGAACAATAGGCACAGGCAGCCCATGGTGGGTGATAACATACGTGCACTATTTTCTCTTTCTCTACTCACGTATTGTGGGTTTTAAAAGACTGGTTTAAAAAACAGGTTCTCCCTTCTTTCTTTTCAAAAACAAGAATGACGAGAGAACACAAACCGCATTCCACACTACTTTTCCTCCATGGATCTCAAGGCACTGTGCAAAGCTAACCAGTTCTAACACAGCTTCTAGAAAAATGAGGAACAGAGGTCAAAGTAACTTGTCTGAGACCATGCAATGTGTTTGCCTCAGAGCTGTATCCCAATCCCCTTTCTGGATATTTAACTGCCTTCATAGTTCCCTGTTCTCTCAAGAATGCAAGGTGCTTCTCTACAGTTTCAGTGGCGAGGCAAACCTGCTGCTTTCAGCCTTTCCCTCAAGTCTCCAGAAACCTCTCCAAGTCGACTTTCTCTTCAGTGAAAACCCCAGAGCAGCTAGGCTGGGACCCTGGACTTCAGTCAAGCCCAGGCCCTCCAAGAGCTGTGCTGAGAGTCCCACGAGGATGTCAGCAATGGCTAGGAGGCTCAAGCATGTATGGAGACTTTTCCTTCCTTCCAGGATCTTTTCCCTTGTCCATCTTCTCATTTGAGAGCAAAGGAGGTGCCCTGACTACCTCCCCTCTGCAGAGGACAGCTGGAAGAGTACACAACTGAAGACCAGATTTAAAAAGATCAAATCACAAATAGCTCATCAGAGAAAGCCTATAGTCCTCCATGGATCTTGTAAATGTTTGTTGCTGATGGGTAAGGCTCCATGAGAGTTAACAATACATAAGTATATCTTTTTCCCCTTTTTAATTATTTAAATTAGAAACAAGCTTGTTTTAAATGTTAATCACAGTTCCCTCCCTTCATCTCCTCCCCTGCCCCCCACCAACCTCCTATCCCATCCCCATTCTGCTCCCCAGGGAGGGTGAGGTCCTCCATGGGGGAATCTTCAAAGTCTGTCATATAATATGGAGCAGGGCCTAAATTTGCAGGCAAATGGATAGAACTAGAAGAAACCATCCTGAGTGAGGTAACCCAGTCACAAAAAGACAAACATGGTATGTACTCACTCATATATGGATTTTTAGACATAGAGCAAAGGATTGCCAGCCTACAATTCACACCATCAGAGAAGGTAGGAAACAAGGAGAACCCTAAGAGAGACATACATGGTCCCCCGGAGAAGGGTAAAGGGACAAGATCTCCTGAGCACATATATACGCAAACACACATATACATATATCATGTGTAACACATGTGTATATATACAAACAAAAAATGTGTCACCATTATCACAGACAGTAGTATTGAGTTGCCTTAAGACCAGTCACAAGGGACAGTCTACAACTGGTATTTCTCAAGCTAATAAAAGAACCATTTCATTCCGACTTTGCCTCAAGTAAACAAGCAAAGATCATATTCAATAGAAATGGGTTCTTTTCTCAGAGGTCTCCCCATCTTTTCCAAACACTTGTCAGTGTTCTCTGGCAATAATAACAAAAATTCTCACAGGTCCTTTGTAGAAGTTTAGGTGACAGGTCCCTTTGTGACAACAGATTTTAATACTTGATGACTTGGGGCTTCCTGTTGACAGCTGTCCAAGACTGACTAGCATAAGAGGCAAATTGTTAAAGGAATTCACTTACTCCCCTGTTGCAAAGAGACTTTGTAGTCCTCTGAAGGAGGGAATGCTGGGAGCTCACAGTATGTGGTGTGACACTGGGCAGCATGACAGCAGGTCAGAAGGCCCTGCCTCTAGCCCTGTAGTCTGGTCCAGGTTGGTTCCAGAACCTTCTGGTTAAACATTGACAGTCTTCTGTAGCTACTGTGTGTGACTTGCTATTTTCTATCACTGAACCTTTAAGCCTCCCTTGGGCCTAATATCTGAGAGTACCTTAAATCAGTGGTTCTCAACCTTCCTAATAATGTAACCCTTTAATACAGTTCTTCATGCTGCAGTGACCCCAGCCATACAATTAATTTTGTTGCTACTTCATAACTGTAGTTTTTCTACTGTTATGAAATAGAATGTAAATATCTGTATTTTCTGATGGTCTTAGGTGACCCCTGTGAAAGGGTTGTGACCTACAGGCTAAGAACCAAGCCTTAAAGGAGGATTCAGTGGGTTGTGACCTACAGGCTGAGAACCAAGCCTTAAAGGAGGATTCAGTGGGACAAGGACATCCAGTCCGTATATCAAGATATTTACCTTTTTTATTCTCTAAAACATCACAAAAGAGACCCATTCTTGCCTTGGCTGGTGAGTCACTGTAAGATGACCTGCACAGGCTTCTGGCCCTACAGGATTGTAGCTTCATGACGAAGCACAGAAGTCTACAATTCTTTGGATAAGCCTAGTTGCCATTATAATCTGCCTGGGGTGGGCTGGTCCTGGAGACTGTAGCCATCAGCTCAGATCTTCATGCCAGCTATGTTCTGTGCCATAGACCTCTGTGCTCTCGTGCCCATTTCTCTCTGCAGTGAGTTCTCTCAAAACGGTGCTCCCCTAGCATGGTACCCAGGGCTACTCATGAGGTCACTGTTCTTCCTGCCAATGTCACATGGGTCCTTACTCTCCTGGCAGCAGTGACTCCATGGTGGAGTGATTAAGAAGTGGATGAGTGAATGAACTCCTTCTGAATAAGAGGTGAGATACTCGTGACCTGTGATGACACACTGTGTATAATCCATTATACTGAATTTTCTCAATGGCATTGCTCATTTAACATCATTATCATCACAAGGGTGATGGCTAGCTCTAGCAATGGGAGATGAGAAAAAATAAGGTTGAGGAACTTCTTGGCACACAGATATAAAGGCTTTGGTTTGACTATAAAGTAAGTACAATTCCAATTAATGTTCATTAATCTATGTATGAGCCAGATTCTCAAACAACTGGCCAATTAAAAGTGTATGCCTGAGTTAAAACTCCTGCCTACTGCTTTATACTAATAATAACACACCCTGGAAGATTCTTCCTGTTTGAACAAGCCACAGTGAGACACTGAGTTGTTTAATTTTAATCCTTAAAGTATGACTTGACTAGTACATTTTAACACGCCATAAATTAGGCTGGCTGCCCCTGTTAAACACACAACAATTCAATAATAAAAATTAAAGCAAGTAGCACCTCCTTGCTTATTGTTCTTAATGAGGCAGGAGACAAAAATGTTCATTTCTTTAAGCCATAGAAGACTATACTTTTCTTCTTGGGGTAGATACATTATTTATGGGAACAGACAGACAAACACCATCCTATCTATTCACTATTGCTACATACAGTAATCTCCAATCCATGCTCATTATGGCAGTGTGAAATAGTTCCAGAGCTTTCATTGTTTTTCATAATATAACTGTACTGCTGATATATGAAAATATCTCAGGGAAAGAATAGCCTGGTAATTGGATAGGCAGTCAGGAAAATGTACACCAATTTCCTTTCCAAATGGACGAGTAGCTGAATTTCTAGGTGTTGTTTGAGCCACAAGTGTGTAGCAACTTAGTCCTATCTTTGACCTATCTTTTACTTAGAATTCAAATCCATTATCTCATTGGTTAGCTAACAGAGAAAACCTGGCTACCTCTTCTATATATTGAGGAGCATTAACTTAGCCATACGTGAAAATAGAATTTTAACAGGACAACAGCAAGGACCTCCAAAAGCATAGAATGGCACACAAAGTAACAACAAAAACCAGTTTCTAGGCAAAAACAAAAAACCCACCCAGCATCTTCAAACCCGGCACTGCAGTCTGGGTTTCTCCTTGGCGCTTTAGCCTTGAAGCGCCCATTAACGCTGATGGGAGCTGTGCGGCCACGGCCCATGCATCAAGCTGAGAAAACACTCCTCAGGATTAGTTCTGACTCCAGTGTTATAACACAAATCATGATAATACTTCTCCATCTCTGCATTTCATTGGGAAAAATACAATCTAGCACTCCATATGCCCATAAATTACAGCTGTTCATTCCCTGCCTATGATTATGACCCCATTCCAGACAGAAGATAAAGATCTTCTTAAATAATATTTTAAACAAAAAGTTTTAAAGTAAGTAATAATTGTAACTTTGTTGAGCTTATCATTGGACACTTTATTTTAAAAAAGTTACTATAATTCTAACAGAGATGCATCCGCTGCTCCGTGCATTTTACATATTTATGAACCAAATCTCTCTGCATCTTCAGGTTCAAATCCTGCCTCACACAAGAGAAGACAGTGGAGGTATATCTGTTAATGTCAGGTCTAAGTGTACACTGTATTAACATTGGTGGAGTTTGTCTGCTTGGAGGACTCATATAATTAGGCCAAATTCATGAGCACAAGGATTCACTCCTGGTTTTACTCTGTCCAACAGCCAAAAATAGCACCCCTGATTCTCATCTACTGTTCTCTAAATGTAGTCTCCCATCTGTAGGGTACAGGAATTATGTGTGGCTGGATCCTTGAAACTTCCCATTAATGATAGAAGAGAGAAGAAGAATGCAAGCTCAATGTAAAAAAAAAAATGAGGCAGATCTTTGCGAATAGAAAACACTGGATTTTTCACTAATAAAACATAAAAGTTTAAATGGGTTCCAAAGACGCTTAAATGTACTTTTTCAGAACCATTGAGTAATTTATTTCCATCACAGAAAATCCGCAAAATGCAGACTAGTAAAAAATAGGCAAATCTGTAACCCAGAGACCGTTCCAATAGACATCTTTTAGTTAGTTAACTCAGAGTATTTGTTAAACAGCTACTCAGATCCTATGCTAGAGCTAAACGCAGTGAATGACTAAAGAGGAGTCAATGTTCTCTTAAAGGAGTCCAGTGCATTGAGAACACCGTGCAGAGGCATGGACAAGGATTCACGGACTAGGTTTAAGGACAGGTTAAATATAAGTTATTTCAGGGAGAAGTCACTTACACGAGAATCAGATGGCTGCAGTTCTAAGGATCTACACAACCAGACAGAAGAGAGAGCCACCTTGCCAGGACCCCAGACCTAAACTCACTCCCTGTCATGTCCTCACCTGTGACCACGCCCAAACGGGCGTGGTCAGCACTACAGGTGGAGGCAGGATGGATATCTCACTACAGAAGTTACTTAGCCAAATGGTCTGCCATCTCTGCATCTCCTCTGGGTTGCTGACATGAGTTCTACTCGCATATCCAAATTACTTTGTAACAGTGACTTCATACTAATCTTTATTAGTGTCAAATACTACTGTTTTTATTTGATATCTTTATTACCAGTCAAACACATTTTGAGTCCATCCAACAAGGGGGTCACTCAGGGTTCCACACTGGTATGACGGGGAAAACAAGTCTTCAAAATCATTCCAGGTACTTTCTCCTAAGAGCTTAAGTGTTAATTTTTGTGAGTGACTATGTACTTCACAATATGGAGTTCATGCAAATGCTACACTTAGCCACGTTAGACCACAAAGGATCAAACAGCAAAGGACATTTTGCTCTGACTTTATTCCAGTCCTTTCCAACATCTTTGATGGGCTCTTCTTAGAATAACAGCGGGTTCGGTTGCTCCTGAACTTTGCTAACACGCTCAGCTCATGATGAGTACTGTGTCCTGTGGCTTTAAAATAGCCACAGAATAAGTCCTGGAAAGGGGAATTTCCTAGAGCCAAGGGGAGCTATTCCCACATGCTGGGCCATAGCAGGGGCTCGCCCCCCTGCTGTGCTGGGCAAGAGCTGCTGCTTAGCCTCTGTTAGAGTTTACACACCTGCAGGCCTCATCAGAGACACACCATGTGGTCATGGTGCAAACTCCAGAGACCTTTTATTTATTTATATACTTTCAGGAATAAATAAAAATGCACTAGGCTTTGTAGGAAAGATGAGATTAAATGCCCACACAGAGGTTGCAATACAAAGAAACCTACAAAAGATTTCAACCTCATGTAACCAGAAAGCAGCCATGCTATCCTGTTTTACAGCACAGTGGACTTTTTACTTGGAAAACAACACATTGGGAAGCCATTGCCAGGGCTGGTATGTGTGTGTCCACTTGAAACAGTATTCCACTCACATTCTCCTTTCCTTCCTATGTTTCTACAATGCCCAGCTCCTAGTGATTGTGTTATTAAGGGATTTGGCCACAAAAGCCTGACTACCCATACAAAGAGGTACACTGTTTATCATTTTCAGGATGGGTTAGGGGACAATGTAAGGCAGGCCCATTGTGAGTGAGTGTTCAGGGCATCTAGCTGTCTTGCCTGATGCTTTTGCCTGGCCATGTCTCATAAGCAGTGCTGGTAGAAGGGGTATTGCCTGTGGCTTTGTGAGACAGTAAGCAACTCGCAGCTAGTGTTCTTACCAATTTGGTTATATTGGCCAATAACAGTTAGCAAGCAGGCCATAAATCCTCCCTGTAGTCTTTATATTGGATTAAGACACTGGACAAGATAAAATAAACAAGTATTCTTGTCACGGTGTCTAGCTGATTGAATAAATGTCAAAAAGATTTGGTAACATTTTGAAAATTAAAGACTACTCTTTTGTAAGTCACACCACACATTATTATAGAGGATACAACATCACAGAAATACTGTCTACCCTTTTCATTTGCATTGGCATATACACACATATATATTCTATAACTTGCCTTTTTGGATTTAACATGTTCCTAATACTTTTTTATTTACACATATAGAATCATGACATGTTTTCTTAAATAGTATAGCTTATCATGACATATTAAACCATTTCTTAATTGAAAGTTATCTCAAAATTTGGGACAATTATAGGCAATACAAAAACAGGCTCATTTTAATATTTCTGTGACTTAATATTCTTCAAATTGGGATTACTTAGTCAATTCTAACAGATGCTGATGCCTTGGCCTCTTTTTGCCAATTATCTTCTAGAAGATGTTAGAAACTACAGTATGGATACTATGCTTTTTGTATTCTCCACAGTATTTGGTGTTACCGGTCTTTTCACAAAGCCCCTTCCTTGTTAATCTTCAGCTTTTCCACGTCTCCACCGACCGTCTCTGTTTCTGTAGTGATAATTCCATTTATACACATTTTTTTAGAAAAAAGTTGTATGTGTGTGTCCTTGTGTATGTGTGTGTGTACACATGTGTGTATACCATGTGTACAAATGCCTGTGGAGGCCAGAAGTGGATGCTGGATACCTGGAGCTAGAGTTCCAGGAGGTTGTGAGCCACCCACCATGGCCCTGGGTTCCTTGGGAAGAGCAGCAGTTACTCTTAACCATCGAGCCAGCTCTCCAGCCCACCCCCTCTCCACATGTTTTTCCTGTGTTCTAATAAGATACTCCTTTTCTTTGTGAATTTATGTATAGATCTATATAGTTCAGATATTGATCCTTGATGTGTGTTGGCCCTGTAAAAGAGAATTTCAGGAAAGAGCTGTCTACGTAGGATGACAGCCTTAAAAAAAATCTTCAAAGACTATGTGGAGATAGGAAAATGGGTGATTTGATAACCCAATTACAATTTCCTTGGGGGGTCATCCTTAGCATTCCAAAGAGGCATTCCTTGCCCCACCTCTGTATGGGGGCTAGCATACTGATATGCAGATAAAAACTTTTGGAATGTATTAACAAAACTCTATTCCCCACCAACAGAAAGGCCACGAATGCTATCAGAAATCATCTGAGGCCCATCTGCCTGGCTGTAACCTCCCCTGTAATGTTTCTACCTATGTATTTTAAAATTGCCTTGATTGACGGCATTCTCTGTTACTGTATAACTCCATGAAATTGCTTCCGGGTCAGAACACTGAGCCCAGGCTTACCTAGCTCCATGTCCCTGGGCCATGGTCACTCAACTGAGCTGAACTCAAGAAAGCCAGTAACAGAGAAGGAGGACTGGTGATCAAAGGGATTAAGACTGGGCTGGTTTAACCCCCAGAAACAGCTGACCAGACAAAGGTTAACTCTTGAATCCCAGGCATCAGCCTGGGAATCCAGCATGGGACTGATCAAGACCCCCCTGAATCTGGGTGTCAGTGAGGAGGCCTAGGGAATCTATTGAGCCTTGGGCAGCAGATCAGTACCCATCCCAAGTATACACACGGACTTTGGACTCCCATAGAACAATGTGAGGTGCACTCTCACCCTGAACTCTTGGGGAAGGGTCTAGGCCCTGCCCTATATGAAACGACAGACTATGGACACCCCCATGGAGGGCCTCACCCTCCCTGGGGGAATGAGGGGATAACGGGGGGGGGTTGGGGGGCGGGCACGGGAGGAGGGGAGGGAATGGGAGAGGGACCTGGAACTGACTTGTGAAGCAACCTCGTTTCTTATCTAAATTTAAACTGGAAAATAAAATAAAAAATAAAAATAAATAAATAAAAATCTTAAGAACAAAAAAAAAAGAATAAACTTATTCCCTTTGAGGTGAGAGCTGGGTTTTTTTTTTTTTTGCCATCACAGCTCTGTGATACTTAGGTGTGGTGTTTAACTTCATTTGTGGTGTCTTTTATGATTCTGCCATGTGAAAATCAAATCATTCTCTCTGTCAGGTCTAATGTTTGCAGTTACTTTTCTCAGTCACAGTTCTTTACTCTTGAATTAATGGTACAGTTTTGGTGTTTTCACAAAAACCACACCCGTTGTGAAATCTTTTTCCATCAACTCAAGATCATCTTAAACCTGGCTATTCTATGACCGTGGGCCAACACAATTAGAAAGCCATCTTAGACAACAAAAGATTACCGATTCCTTTCCTAAGGCAGAACATTCTCACTCTCCGGTTCTGCTTTCAGGAGCAGACAATTTGCAACCCTAGAGCAGTAGAATTCTGCTGGCGAGAGGATGACAACGTTTCTTTATGCCTAATGAAGGGACACTGGGAACAGAGACCTCAGGTTCATCCCCCATCGCTTTACTTCCTTCCTCCACTTCTGCTCAGGAAGGAGCCAAATAATGACAGTGGCCTGGATTCAGTCTTCAGTCACTGGAGAACCCTGTGAGCTTGGGATGCTGTAAGGCATCCAGGCTCAGTCCTGACTCCCGTCCACTGGTGCCCTCTGACCCCACAGCAGCCCTAGATGGCTAACAAAGGCCCCCAGCCTCAGAAAGCAGAGGCTGCTCACCCTTCAGCTAGTAGTGGAGGCTAACTTCAGCAGCACCAGAAGCTCATAGGAGATCAAAGAATGAAGAAACCGAGGCGGGGCTGAAGAGCAAAACAAAGAAAAATGAAAACCTAGGTTCTGAAAAGGACTGGAAATCACGGAATCATTAAAGGGTTGGATGGCTGTACAGCACGTGCCCCTTTTCTCAGTTTTTGTCCTAGAGTCCATGATAAGCTTTAATCCCAACTTGTCTTGACCACGGCTGAGTCTCAGGAAGGACCTGCTTCAGCCATGACAACTGAGGACTGCTGTGATTTTTCTAAACTCAGCAAATATAAACCAAGACTGTGAAGGTGGCAAACAGCCCAGTTACAAGAGACAGAAGATTTAAGACTTGAGCTGACATTTCTAGAGGACAACCATTACCTGTCAACCATTACCAAATAGTAAAGAAAAGTCATAGTGAGAACAGCTGAAACAAAGCAGCAAAATTCTGACAATTCCAAGGGTTGACAAGGGATGGCAAAGCAACATTGTTGGTGGGAAGGAAAATGGTCCAGCCACTCCAACACAGTTTGGTAATACCTTAGAGTGCTAAATATATGCCATGCTGAGCCAAGGAGCCTGAATCCCACTCCCAAGAATCTGCCCTAAGAAGAGATAAACCTGTACATGGATGCTTATGGAAACTCTGTTCATCAGTGTCAACACATTGGACCATTCAGATGTCCCTTGGCACTTTCCTAGAATAGAAAAACTGCTGTACCTATGGCTCTATACTGAAATATGTATAACTGAGCACTGAAAATGTGAATCACTGATAGGAATCTCAGCGTATTATGCTGAATGAAAGAAGCCATTATCAAAAAGGTGCACATGGTAGGACTCGGTTTATACAACAGTCTCACTCAGACAAAGCTGGAGAACAGGAGACAAGCAGTGACTGCTGGGTAATACAAACACAGCATGAGGGAGGCACTGGGGGCAATGTCTCTTTTTAAAAATCCACATGTTAGTGGTGGTTCCATGAACTTCTTTAAGTGTATGTAAACTGATAGGACACCTTACGGGAGAGTTCATTTTCCTACAGCTTTATTTATAAAGATTTAAAGATGAAAGGAAGTAGAGCCTATTTTGATACCAAAATCTTTTCAGCAGGGCTGAATAAGTGCAATTATGTACAAAGTAGTTCAAGACCAGTCAATGCTCCCCAACCTAACAGCTACCTCTCAAGACACTATCTCATAGTAAAAAAATAGTTAAAAAATTAAAATGGCAACGAGCAAATGAACCTGTTTGTATTTTTAACTAGACCAATTTTGTGCTTGTCTATGAAATTGTTAGCGTCGCCATTCCTCACACAGAAGAGATTCTTGAACTTGCAGGCCACTGGCAATAACTCCACCTGTGAATCCCCCACCTCCTTTCCACCGAGAGCCTGCGTCCACTGAGCACCCCCATCACCAGCAGCAAGCCAGCTATCCGTCTCCAGTGTCTAGCAATGGGTTAGCCAACACTGTGATACACCCCCACCAGCAAGTCTCTGTTTTTATTTATTTATTTGGGGAGGAACAAGTTGTCTTTAACCCTTGGACCCAATCTGAAGGCAATGGAAATAATTAAGACTGACATTTCTAGGGTTAAACGTCAAGTAGGAGAAAGAGCTGAGAAAGGAAATCCCCCAGCTCCCTGGTAATGAAAAGCTGAGGGTGTACCTTCTGTGGCCGTCTGTGCCATGCTTTCTCGTCCGTGTGTCAAGGGTTTTTCAAACTGACAACTTGCAAATTTGAAATACAAAAATGCCCAGAGCGATATTTTAGTGGCTCAGGGAAACTCTTGTGTGGGAAAAAGAATTCTAAAGTGAAACGTCTCTTGAAATCACACAGGGCCTGACCACGATACTCTAATTATGCTAATTGCTTCAATGCCCTTGCTTTATTTATGCTGAGCAGCTAAGATAAATAAAGGGAAATTGCTTTGGATCTAACTGTATTCATATCAGAATGCAAACTAGCCTGTGTTTGTTATGTGATTGCGGATCTGTTTACACTAAATTCTGCAGGTAATTGCAGTTTTGATTGCACATTTATTTCTAGCTGCACAGGTCCCAGGACTAGGTCTGTCTGTTTTTATAATTAAACCGTTTTGTAATATCTAAACTCACTAAAGAGCAAAATGATGCTTTAAGAATTTACATATTTTATGCATTAAATATAATACTTTGGTGAACAGTGACAAAAAGGAAAAAGTATGTTTACCACTAAAAAAAAAAATTGAACAGCATGTTCTGGATTTGAAGAAATTTGAGACATCTGTTCCAAGGCCTGTTCACCGATTGGGACAGATGCCTGGTGCATCCCTGGAATCTGTTCTTCAACACATAGTTTCTGAACTTTCAGCGGCAACTTTCCTATTAGTAAAATACATTCATAGAACATGCTGCCACTTGGTGAGACTAAGACAATGGGAAAAGTGCTTGGGTCCCAATGAAAAGGGACCCTTTCTTTAGAAGGGAAACTTTTAAGAGAGGGGCATGAAGGGCCTTTATTTGTGGTCCCAGGTAAGGCTTCTGGGGTGTGTTCACTGTTGGTCAGTGGTCTCAGCTTAGAATTGTTTTGACTGCAGATTCTTTTGAATTCATACACAGCAGCAGAAAGGAGAAAGATGTATATGTGCGGGGGAAAAGGAAAACAAAAGACAGCTCACTCTGTAGGACACTCATTACTTTCATATCACAAAGGAAAAGAATTTGATAATGTCACCACCACAAATGTAGGATAGTGTCACTTTGGGATTGCTTCTTCATCCATCATCAAATTCAGAACCAGCTATTCAGTTTGCTCTACCTAATGGAAAAGTTAACATCGGTCTATACCAGACTAGCCTACAAAGCTCCTTACTCTAGATTCTGGCCATGGGAAATCCACTGCTCTCAGCTTATTTTGTCTAAAATACCCCGAGGCATGCTTTCAATAAACAGGGTTTAGCAACCTGATGGCATCTTTAGCTCTCTTCTTTCCACTGGGAAGATAAAAGGAGTTAGGAAATCATTAAGACACTCAAAGTGTCTTTAATAATCTAAGATAATCTAAGTTATCTTAAATGGGGACTTTCCTTGCTGGCCATAGAAGACTACAATGTGACCGCAGTGACCAGAGCAACCAAGGACTAACAGGAATTCCTCTGTCAATCAAAAGGAGGCAGTCCAAATCCTCAAGTAGTCACACTATACCCTTGATACCTATGGAGTTCTATGTCAAAGTTTCTCCCCAAGAGTGGACAGAGCAACAAAGCTGAAATCAGATGAATACAGACCTCTTCAATTCCGTACACCAATTGGGAAAGGGAAAAAACAGACATCTTATACAATGCTGCTGATTCCCTAGGACCTTTTGTGAGGTTGCTGTGGGGATCCAAGGTGTGGGGTGTGGTCACTGTTCAACAGGGCACATAACACTCAATAACTGCCAGGTAGCAGTGGTGATGCTGTTGCTATCTTTGAAGACAAAAATCCTCTGAAATTTTCCAGTGGCATTAGTCTGTGGAAGCTGTTCGCTGTATTGTTACAGACTGCACGGACCCTCTAACCTTCCATTTCCTATGCTGATCTACCGAGTAACCCAATCTTCTCACAGCCTGGTGGAATCCACACAGGAAGGGGCTTGGGGAATATGCGTACTTGCTGACAAGTGTAAGGCCTTTTTAGAAAGCTTACTTGGTAAAAGAGCCCTGTCCCAGTGACACCTACCAGCTCTCTTGACACATCAGGGAAAAGAATGCTCCTCTCTTCCTGCTCTATCAGGATGTGATATGCACTCAGCACGCTGGGTGAAATTGTTTATTATTTCTTTCTGCATTTCCCACAGACTGTGGGCTCTCCTGTGCCAGGGTTGGTGTCCTCTTTTCTAATAGCAGGGTACTTCTCACGTGGAAGCAGCTCACCAAGTGAGTAAAAACTGAGTGAACACAGAACCTGATCACGAAGCTTGGGCTCCTAAGTCAGGTGGTCCTGGCTCTACTCCTAGCTAGGTGGGTATGTTAAGCAAGCACCCTCAGTCATGATACATAGTTGGCCAAGAATAAAACACTCAAGATATATGAAGACCAAATGCCTCATTTATAATTGAGAATTGTATTCTTTAAGGCAGAGAAATAAAATAAAATTCTTATTATTGAAAACTGAAAGAACAAAGAAAGCAAGGCATTATTTGCAGGTGGTCAGGATGTTAGCATTTCTATGTTCAGAACAATATGTAGATCTTTGGGTCCCGCTGGTGTTTGACAAAACCATCACACTCCATATGTTGTTACCTCTCTGCAGGCAGGCCAGAGTGCAGAATCTAAAAGTCCCTGAAAACCTAAAATTGCTAAAAAGGAAGCCTCAAATGCTGGCTTCAGTAGAAAATGGAGTTCTCACACGTTTCAAACACAAGTTCCCTTTGGTTTCCTTCCTGTATCTCTTGGAAACCAATTAACAAATGGACGTGAAAGCAGAATTCCATGAGGTTCCTTCTTCCCCCTTTCTACATAAATCCTGGCTTTTACATGAGGTATGACCATGCATTTATTATCTCATCACACTTATGCAACTCTTCCCACACTGCAGGGGTGGGGTTGGAGGTTGTATATGTGCACATGAACTCAGAAGGAGACAATACTTTCTTCAGAGGAACCCACAGATCATGTTTCTGAGAAAGAAGAACACCTCGACTACTCCACTCTCAGGATCTCTTGGACAGGGCCTAGGTATCTATCTACATGCAAACTCTATGGCTGTGCTATGTGGTAAATTCTTCGCATCAGAATAAGTGAGGGTGCTCTCCCTTGCTCTGAAAACATGTTACAGGACAGGGATGGAAAGGAAGTTTGTTCTATGCTTTGACCCTTCAGAGAGTACCTGTAATTCAGTTCACCCAAATGGGTCATGCTCTCAATACAGAGGAAAGTCCTGAGCGAGGAAGATGTGCTATCCCGTAACAATTTATAGAGAGTACTGGTGAGTGTCCTCCCTCAGCTCTAGGACCAGAAAGGTTCACCTCACGGAAAATTAATATTTAGGATTGTGCAATTTCCTATAGACAAAGATGACTTGGTTTCTTCTTTGACAAGATTGACATGGCAGGTACTGAGCTCTTTATTTCGTCAACAAAAGCTATGGATAGACTTGGTCCTTATAATGAAAATGAACGGGCAGTACGTGTTCTTAATGTAGTAACTTCAGCCAAACAATGAGGTTTGAAGTCTGGGTTACTCCTCATTCACTGGCCTTAAAGATACAGTCTTGGGTCTTCCCTTAAACCTTAACAATTTGCTTATCTCTTCAGTGACTGAATTCTGACCCATGTTCCTTCAACAAGAGACACTAAGCTATTTGTGATTCCACATCAGCCAGACACTCTAATGTATCTTCAGTAAGTACCATTTTGATGCTGTCCCCCAATATGGCTTTCTATTTGAATCTTAAGAGAATCTTGCCCTCTGATCCACCACTTTAGAGGGTCAGACTAGCAGAGCTGAGCATGCACACTGACGCTCCTTGTACATGGGGTACTCACTGCAATTTGAGCCTCGCCCTGCTGCAGCCTTCTTAAAAATGTATACAATGGACTCTCCTTCATCAATAGCAACAGAACAACACACATCTTCATAGTCTGCATAGCATACAAGATACTTTGCAGGGAAACAGAAAAATTCAGTTATGTTTTGTACCATTTAAATGGCTTCCGTACATTGTGAATGGTGGTGCCTTCCCAGGATTGTCAGTAGCGTCAAGTCCAGTTGAATGGTTAATGAAAGAAAATCATTTACATCTGAAAGTTATGAAAGGTCATGAGTACAGAAAACATGCCAGCCCCACTGCCAACCCAGCTAAGTTTTCTGCTGGAATATTGGTAGGGAAATAACATGGAAAATCAAGTGAAACTGTCTGCCATTTATCAAAGATTATTTCGATTATTTTCAATCTTTTCTGATTTTTAAAATTGAAAATTTCATCTTGCCTTCCTCCTTCCCTCTCTACTTCCTTTCCTTTTCTAGTTTTGCTAGCTTACCTTTCTTTCTATTTTTGTCTATTACTGTTTCTTTTGATCAAATTTCTTTTCCATTTCCTGTTTTATAAACTCTTTCCTCTTGAGAGTTCTTACTACTCCTTCTCTTGGTGTTTCTGGACTGCTGACACTTTTTCTGCTTTTATTGCCACACTGAAAACTTGGGCATATCAATGTGTTAGTGGTAAAAGGTTTGATTACACATGTTAGAAACAACCCCTTCTTCTTACTAGGCTTTCTGTGTCTTCCTAACTTCTAGAGGTGTCTCCCTTTTTGGTAAAGGTGAACAGGTCCTAGGCTTCACTGAAGGATGTGGAGTAACTTCAGAAACTCACAAGCGTACAGGGCATATTAGTCTCTGGGTGCCATGAGTATGCACTAACTATGAAAAGAATGGGTAGAGAAATCCATCTGAAATCAAAGTTGCTCTCTACAGCCTAAACCTGTGCTCTGACACCATAAGTGGCCAGAACTGTGCTGACACAAACTGAACTCTATCTTCAGACAACTTGGGCATTATTACTGAGGTGTCTTAAGGCATTTCAGAAATTACTCTTCACCTAAGGCAAAATTCTCAAGATTTTAGAGTGAAGTCTGTTCTAGGAAAGACAGTCTGGCATTAATCAATTCTAAATATCATAACTTTATGTTTGTTCCCATGTAAAGAGATAAGATTATTAAACACCTATACTCCCCCTGATGAAATCACCATTGAGATTCTTGTTTCTCAGGAAAATCATGACCAAAAACAACTCTTTCATATCAACACAAGCTAGAATATTGGTCTTTTTCCCCACAACATTTGTCTGTATTATGGAGTATACTTGGTATATCTGCATGTATTTCTGAGATCAACCAGTTAAACAACTAATATTAAATATATTAGACACTAGGATATGGGAATAGTACACACCACCCCCCACTAAATTCTGTTGATATGCTAACCCTCACTGTCTTGAAATGCAGCCTCATTTGGAAATAATGGATGAAATGTAGATGGGTTTATGAAGTTTGACATCAATTTACTGTGACTAGAACTTCTCTAAAAAGGATACTTGGACACAGACAAATAGACATGGAAATAACGGTATGTTGGAATGAAGGCTCAGATTGGAATAATTCATAGATTTCCAGCAAACTTCCAGGGATTAGGAGGCATGGAAGGATTGTCCCCCAGATCCTCCAGAATGACTCAGTCCTGCCAAAGTGAGACCTCAGAATTCTTGCCTCTTGTACAAAAGGTAACAGGCTTATTGTGTTGACCATGGAGCCCATCTCTGGCACTTAGTCACAGACTCTGTAGGAAAAAGTAGGAGTGTAGCCCAGCAAGGATAAGGCTATAGGCTTTAGAGCTAGCCAGACTGGGCTTGAATGAAGGCTCAAACTGATCATGAACTAACCAAGGCGAGTCCACACTGGAGTGTCAGCTTCTCCTTTCTGTAAGACCAAAGATAATGATGTTTACATTATTAGATGCCTGTGAAATTATCACATGACCAATCTTGGAATGCCTCCTATGTATGGTACTTTTTGTAGTGTTGAGATGGGGTAGTGAACAGAACACATATAGCCCCTGTCTTCATGGCATGATGGAGGTGACAATAATATGCGGTGCAAGCTTGTGTTAAATATTATAAAGGGAAAATATAAGGTACAGCCATAGAGGATGAAGAGGCCTTACAGTGCATGCTCACACCAGTCTTCCCGAGGGACCATCATGCAAGCTCTCATACAATGAGTGGGATGGAGCAGGACTTCAGACAATACTCTATGTAAAGTCCTCCATGGAGAAGAGTAGGCATTAGACTGAAGATAGTTATGGTCATTGCTACTCTGTCCTAATTATAGGATCTACTTTGCACATGTTCCCCACAATGTTTCTTTCCCTTGCATCAGCATATCAGACAAAGACTCTGTGTCCCTAACCCTTTAGGGCCAGCTCTATCATATATCCATACAGATGCTAACTTGCCTTTCTGAAGCACTGGACTCTCCTTGTCCAGTGTCTTTGCAACTTCTAAGGCTTCCTTTTCTTCCCTTTGATGGACTGGTTTCCATTTCCTTTAAGCATCCCTGAGACATTTAATTCCATACCTTGAGTCCTACTGTTTCTCTTTCAGTCTTCCTCCCTAACCGTGCCTGCTGTACTTACACCCGAATATCTAGACTTATTAATGGATCGCTGCTGAACTGGACTGGGACTTTCTTCCTCCAAATTCCAGTGCACATCCCAAGCATACCTAAGTTTGCCTTATCAATTGTTATCCCCCCTTCTTTTCCTTCCTTCTGCAGTGATGGGGATTGAATCCAGGGTCTCAAGCATTCTACCATCGAGATTATATCCCTTGTGGCCTTTAGTTGCATGAGACAGAGTCTCTCTGTATGACCCAGGCTGGTCTGGAACTTGTGATTCTTTTGCCTTAGCCTCTCTGGTGCTGGACTTACAGGCATGCTTCAACACACATAGCTCCATTGTCTTCTGTTTTGCCATAGAACTCCCTGGGGGCAGGGGCTTTGTCTAGCCACTATACAGTGCAGAGGAGAATGTACAGCCCCAAATATGAGTGGAACTAAATTGTTGAACAGGGCATGTGTACAAGGACATTTCAGCACAGTGGCAAACTTAAGAAACACATCTTCTGACACAATTAGTAAACACAAATAGCACATACTTCCACTTACATGTGGGTATAAAACATTTAGATAAGTAATGAAAGAAATATGTACCAATTAACTGTCTTTCAATTTCCCCACCCAGCAGGCACCATTCATTCTTTGTTTATCTCAGCAAGCACAGAACACATGTGTGAGAAAATCATTTCCCATAGAGGGCAGGTGATAGGTGTAAGCAGAGGGGCGGGGTAGGAGCTGTGTACTGTAAAACTGCCTAATGCTCTTTTTCCTCTCCATTTTGCTATAAGAGACAATTAACACATTTTTGGAAGAATAATCTGCTTTCCTGGGCCCAAATGTCTTTGTCTGGAAAATGGAGGTAGTGTTTTCCAGTGCCGTCTTATTGCCCAGATCAGACGATGAATGTGCTCTGCCCTCCCCGGTACACGGCAGTAGTTAAGAGGAGAGGCATTTTTATTATCTTGCTATAACACGGAGAAGCTTTCTCAAAACATTCCTGCTATGCTGCCACAGTTGTTTGGGAGAGGACCATTTCTCACCCACAGGGATGAGGCTACGTCAGTACATCAAATTGAAGGTGAACTCTGTAATGGGGCTATGGAAACTCAACACCAACCATCAGCAGAAAAGAAATTCTTATGAAATGACACGAAATAAAGATTCTAATCCAGAGTGTATAATTACATTTGCTGGTCATCTGAAATATGATGATATTTCATCCCCTGAAACAGACCACGTGTCACATCAATTTCTGAAGTCTAAACAGTTTTGTCTGCCCATACGTTTATGGATTTTAACCACAAGGCTATGTCAGATATGAGCACTTAATTCAGGGCAAACACTGTGTGCGTGTGTGTTTTTAAAGGCTTCTAAACCATATTAAATTTTCATTCATATAGGTACACAGAGACACATATTAAATAAACCCTCTACAAGAGTAACCCGTCTAGAAATGCAGCAAGAGACTTCCAAAGGGCCGAATTTATTACAAATTAATCAAATAGGTAAGATGGATCGTAATGGATATTCCAGCCAATGTAAACTGGGAGTTAAAAAAAACAAGCACCGGCAGCAAGTCAAGAGCCAAATGTTTCTGTTTTGATTTATTTAGCATTTCCAAGATGCTTCTTCTGTGGGGAACAATATGCGAGGCATTGGAAATTCAGAAGGCACATCTTTTGTGTACCATAAAAATGTGCTGCTAACCTACAATACCCTTATAGAAATACAATTCAATAAGAAACTCAGTTGGGAAGATGTCTCAATAGAACAACATGAAAAAAAATGGTCAATACAAGAATGATTTACTTTACTTTTACAAGAGATTTCAGTGCTGTGGATAGAACTGCCTTTGGAACTTACAAAAAAATATCCAGATAAACAGAGAATCACAGAGTCACATTTTTAATTTGTACACTTCTGTGATGTGTCTTTTTTTTTTTCCTTTAAGCAGATCATCACTCCAAATCATCACTTCTATCAAGCCTATCGCCCGAGCAGTGTCACAGCACTCAGCCCTCAGGGCACAGATAAGTCCTCAGCATTGTCACACGGAGCACACATGAATCCAGTGTATCACGCTGAATGGGAATACAGTACTCTGTAGCGACAACTGATTCCTGCAGAATATCGTGAGATACTCATCACGCTGTTAAAGGAGACGTCAGCCTTTTGTCTGGATTGCCCTTGACACATTCTCAAGGAAAAGTATCTAGACATTCTTTGTCTTGTGAAGAACCCTCAGACCTCTTAGGGCTATTGTAGGTTAAGTGCCCCACAGATCTCCCCAGAATAGAAAAGGGCCTTGAAAACGGTAGCCTCGCTTACTGGAAACAAATATAAATGAAAGCACAGATTCCTAACGGTCTGTTATTGGGAGAAGGTGGCAGCAAAAGGCGGAAGCTTTGGACAACATTGGTTCTGCGCAGAGACATGTGGCAATTCTACCCTAAAACTTATCAAGATACAGCAATAACCTCTACGAGCCCAACAAGGGTAAAATGTATAAAGGTAAATTACCGCATTATCATCCAATTATCATTGCTTGTTTTGTCAAGGGTGAATGACTATCCAGCAGCACTCATCGCTTGCTTATTGATTAGTGTGGACAGCACGGGTGCATCCCCCAAGCCCTCATGTGCAGTGGTCCTGCTTTGCCTCCCACTCATCGTTGAACTGATGCTGACCATTTCACTACACTCTGCATGCTGTCTGTGACTCCTGCCCATTTCTCAGCCACTAAGTGGAGACGGGTGAATTATTTTAAAAAATTATTACGGATTCCTGGGCACCGTTTTCTCCTTGCATATGATATAGGAGCGTCACGCTATTGCCACACTTCTGATGTGACTCAAGTCTAAAACCCAAAATGGTGGTTATCACATCCCCTTTTCTTCTGTGCATTTTGTTTTCAGCGGCATCACCTGACAGAACTTCAGAACTCTCCCGGGGATACACATTTTTCTTCCCACCATTAAAGCGCAGTAAACATAGTACTCTCATTTCATCACGGAATTGTATAAACAAGGCAAGCCTCTCCTCAACAGATTAAACAAAGCCACCAAACTCCAACAGGGAACAACACACACCAGTTGAGATTAAGATCACATTTTGCCTCCAAAGAGCTTCGTTGGCATGAGCAATCCCTAAGGGTCCTCCGTCCACTGACAATGGGCCTCCTCGAAGGCACAGGAATGGAAGTCACAGAGATACCTGCATCTTCCTCGCAGCAAGAGGAACCCACTTTCCTGCGGCGGTGACACTTCATAGCGCCAACCCTGACGTCCCTCAAATCTAAGATCTGAAGATGGCCCTAGACAGCACACTGGAGGTGCCTGGATTTACACATTAACCCAGGAACCATCCAACAGAAACTTGGGGCAAAGGGCTGCGAAGAGAGGCGGCAGGCAGTAGCCAGGGCCTCCGAGTTGAATGGTGCTCCACCATTGCTAGCATCCATCCCAACAGTGAGGTCTGGGGGGATTTGTCAAGTTCAGAGATTACTTCCAAGACCCCTGGCAGGCGGGCGGACAACACTGAAGCCCTAAGTGGATGAGCATGGCAGGTGCCCAGGAGAGTGAGGGAAGCAGACCGGAGGTGGGCACACCAGTAGAGAACAAAAAAGAGAAATAAAGCTGAAAGTTCCCAGACGGCGGGCTGGGGAATGAGGCGAGAAGTCTGAAGAGACGGATCAAACAGAAAACTAACACAAAAGGAGAGTAAAATCAAAGCATGCCAGGGACACTGCGGAAGGCTGATAAATCTGAGCTAAGAGAGGGAGTGACTGGAAACTAACTGGTGTGACACTTCAACTCTGTCCCTTAAATTGCTTATGCAGGGAACAAGAGGCTGGGAGAGTAGCATGGGTAGGGGGTTAGGAAGTACCAAATCGAGACCAAGAAGGTGTACAGGGCTTTATTCGCGTACTCACCAATTCGTACCTCTCTACACACATCTGTATCATATTCAAATATATGTTCGAGAGTCCACCGTTGGTTTAACCCTCAAAACAGTAAGCAAGACAGACTCAGCACCTCCTCTCCCATTTATCCCGCCATGGTTGAGTAGGTGGAGACGACGGTGGAATCTGTAACTGGTTGTTCTACAGGGGCTGGGGGTTGGAACTCTAATAATGGACGCAACCCTGTTGACAGACACTAGAGATTTGAACCCTAAACATTTTTGAGCTTCTAATTCATGTGCAGCTGATAAGCACAACCAATCTTCGAGGGACTCAGCACCACTATGGCACTGTACAGATAAGGAAACTGAGGCTCCGGAGGTTCTAGAACTTGTCCCAGGGCACACATCTATTTGCTGATAGAACTGAGTCAAAATCTAGATGCTTGAACTACTGAACTCTATTTTCACCAGAGGACTGAGAGACTCTCATCTCATCCACATCACTTTCCAGTGGAAGGCTGGGAGGAGTCAGGAAACCATGGGCTTAGCCAGGGGAAGAAAAATAAAGACAGACCAAGCAAAAGCACCTCTCTCCTTTTTGAATCCAGAAGGTTCTTTTGAACTCCTCTCTGAGAACAAAGCGGAGGAACGTAACTGGAAGGGTGTCTGGCTCTCTCTTTACAGCCAGTTCACATGCTCATTTAAGATCAGAGGGAGGTTAAACACGGAGCTCTGAGGATGAGAGACAAGTTAAGTCACAATGTTGCCACCGACTGCTGTGAATAGCTACTTAACTGTATAGATATGGGTACTTGACTTCTATGTCCTCATCTGTGGAATGGGCTTGAGAAGTTACTACGGAGCCAAGCAAAGATGCCCGAGAGATAAGAGTGTAAGTACCTGTGCTGTGACTCCCTGCTTCACATTAAATGGCAAACAGAAGGTAGGCACAAACATCACTCAGTGTTTTGAACTTAGCATATCATCATGTATTATGACCACCCCTAAGCAGTGACATTCTTTCTGGGCTGTAAGAGTGAACAGATGACAAGTATGGGACCCACGAAGAACAACACACCATTGGAAGGTTTCTAGAAGATGCCTGACACGCAAACTAAATGGTCAAGTCATGAGAATGGGACTTTAAAAACTTGGCAATGTGATATGAGTTGGAGGAATGGTCTAATGCGGGGATGGAAGTTGTCTCTGACGGCCCAAATGGTAAATATTGTACACTATTGTGATACATATGATTTGCTCAGATACTCATCTCTGCTGTTATAGTGGGAAAGCAGCCTTGACGATGCTTTAAGAAATGGGTACAGCTGATAAATTTTATTCAGGAGAATAGTAGGCCCCTAGTCTGACAGGAGCTCTTCAATTCAATACTAGGGTCTGGGAATAATTTACATCTAATGTTACATACACACATATAATACACATACTCACATATACGTGTATGTATATTGTGTGATAAAGACTTTTCTTGGGGGAGATGCTACACACATGTCTACTCACCACAAACAGGGAGCTTACAACAGAATGAAGTATGGAAACCACAATGAATTGTATTGGGGTTATTTACAAGACTATGGGTGAGGGGTCACTTACAGGAGCAGAAATGACTTAAAGACAGCTGCATCACCAGAGTCCTGTGACAGTAAATAAAAGCTGGGAATCTAGAACCCTCTGCACAGCCTGCAGGCAGCCCCTCAAGAGTGTCCCTTTCAGATGCCTTCCTCAGGTAGTCTAAAGCATTTCCAGGTAGCTCCCCTGGTCTCTGCTTCTTCTAGGCAGTGAATCTGGTCTCAGAATCTTCTTTACAGCTTGGTTTATCCAAGAGCGACTCTCATAAGCTTCATTGTTTACTCCTGGGAGGGAGGGGCTTAGTGAATCTGGTCAGTTTCAGGGACTGCCTGAAGCTACTTGGAGTTGTTTATATTCTACAGGATGTTTCAATCTCTAGGAACCTGCCACATGAGAGTTTATTACATAAACATGTCTAATGCCACCATGATCCCATTTCACTCTGTTTTCCTGAGTAGAAGGGGGTAGGAAGAAATTATAAGCAGGAAGTGAGATATCCTGTATAGCTTTTACTCATAATTTAGGAGTATGAACTGAGCACAGCAGCAATTACCAGGTGTGTTGGTATGATCTCACACATGTTACTGTGGGGAAAAAACAACCTGTAAGAATTGTCCTGATAAGACCAGAATGAAGCTAACAATGATGGGAACCCTCCTTGTGAAGGATTAGCTATGTGACCTTTGGTAACTCATGATCTCTGAACCCCAATTTCTTCAGAAATCAGAAATGGAACTAGACTAAATGGAAAATCTGCCTCACACATATATATAATTCTAGAACACCAGACTAAGGGATGCCAACTCTTGGGCACTCCCTGTTTCACACAGGATTTCCTGTAGATGTAATTCCTATTACCAATGGTTGGTCTGCAAGCCCCCAGAATATGCCCATCTCTGTTCCCCTAGTGCTGGGTGACTTTTTTTGTGGGGTCTAGGGACTCAAACTCATGTCCTCATTCTTGGAAAGCAAGCATCCTTAGTCACTGAGCCATCTCCCAAGCCCCTGACCCTATAACATCTTAAGTGGTGTTGGAAGCTGAATGGAGTCAACTGGAACTGTCACAATTTTAATTGGATTTAAAATGACTTTAATGGGTCATTTATCTGGGGGTTTACAATAATCACATAATCACAGGTATGTCAGTCCAATCTTAAAGGTTCTCATGGTAGAGTGGCAACTATGTAGAACAAGATACAAGAGGACCTTTCAGTCATTCAACAAAGCTTCATTTCATGATACAATTTGTTATTTCATGTCATAATTTGAAATTTAATTTATTAAATCTTGTGGAACTTCCATCAGGAGATTAGGGAAGACAAATTATTATCAACTCCTAGGAGACTTCTCCTGCTGATCAGTTTACTTAGGCCTTTTAAGGGAAACATTCACAGAGAGAGAGGCAAGGTATGTTGTCTGAGCTACCAAAATATTCTCAGAAAATAAGAGTTGGGCAGGGACGCCTGGCAACACCGTTACTTATGAACCAGACCACCTCACTTGGCTGAGTGTGGAAACTCGGCATCCTTCACACCAATGAATTAGTTTCAAGCTGTCCCAAGGTGAGGGGCTACAGAGGTGTCTCAGAGCCTAAGAATACACTCTCACTCTATTAGAGAGGTGCAGGGGTTGGAGTCAGGACAGAGGGGAAGGACAGGAAGCCCTAAGCATGTGACCATCCTTGACCAGATATGGTTGCCCGTGGCATTGGTTGCCTCTACATACCTTCAAGCTGGCTTGACCCCCTTGCCAATTCAATCATGAGCACTTCTCAGTGAGTCTGGGAAGAATGCAGACATGGACACAAATGTACTGCATTCATGTGTGCGAGCTCATGTGCAACAGCAAAATCCCACCAAACTCTTTTCGCTTGTGACCTAATCATCTCTGAAACCAGCCCCCTTGGAGATATGATTTTATTAGGATGAAGAATTCTTAAACTATTACTCTTGAGCCTGGGATACAAGCTTTGCATCAAGCCTGGGCATGCCAGATTCTTTTCCTTCAACCCATTTTCACAACCTCACACCTCCTGATCCTTCTCCCCCCACCCCCAGGAAAGAACACATTATTCACTATAGCTAGTAAGAAGAGAGATTTTTCATAATAAAGCCCCTAAAAGTGCAAATCGTGAATTGTTTCTTTGTCAGAAAACTCTGTAGCAAATTGGAAGGGCCCAGAGGGAAGGACACACTTGTCCATCAGCTTCTGTCTTTACACTAAACACTCTACTCATATGAACACAACCCCTTCCTCCTCCATCAGAAGGCAGAGGACTTTAGTGGGAACAGGACAGACTAGAATGATAGTCTAATCCTGGCTGTCCTAACTTAGCTATGTAAGCATGAGCAAGTTCCTTGACCACTTCAGCCCTCCTCACCCTACAACCCATTTGTGAGACTTGGGTGGAAAGTCAGTTATGTGACTATGAGAGTAGCCCCTCCTGCCATAATAAGGTAGTTGTGCAAAAAGAAGCCATGCCAATGCCTGGCACGGTGCTCACATAAAACCATTTAGTGAGCAGTAGCATTTATTATTCTATTATTATTATCATTTGATTTATTACTGGTGCCGCCAGTTTGATCATCTTGTAACACATATTTAAGAAAAACTGTTTGGTAGTCTGTGTTGTCTATTGGTATGGTGTACAGATGTGTGTGTTATCCTGCCTGTACATTAAGTAGACAGAGTTGATACTGGTGTGTTCTATTGCTTGTCACCTTATTTACTTGAGATAGAATCTCCCATTGAACCTGAAGCTCAGTATCTTAACCAGCCTGGTTGACCAGCAAGCTCCCAGAATCTACTTGGAGAGTGGAGGTTCCCCTAGTGCTGGGTGACAGGCATGTGTGTATATATGTCTAGCTTTTTATGTGGGTTCTGGGATTCAAACTCCAGTCCTCATTCTTACACAGCAAGCATCTGTACTCACTGAGCCATCTCCCTAACCCCTTGACTTATAATATCTTAAAACTAATTAATCAGCAGGAAGTATATAGGAGATGGTATATATAGTGTCTAGTGCTCATTAGAATCCAAACAACCCAATGTCTCACAACCTTGACTCACAAAGAGTAGAATACAAAATATTTCTCAATTTAATCTTAAGTCCAAGGTCAAGAATACTTAATCTAGCCTCTGGCTGAGTGTCTGATGGACCTTCTACAAATGGTGAATGTTTCTTCTTCTGAAAGCTCTACTGCCATCCAAATGGAAAAACAAAACAAACAGCAAGCAAACAAACAAATGCACTTTTGTTAGGGAGGCTGCGTTTTCATCTATTGAATTCAAGCTAAAATCTTTCTGTGCTAGAGGAAGAACTTCAAAGCTACAAACAAACATACAGATCTAACGACCTCCTTGCCAGGGAAACTGGCCCTGAAACTCATTTTCAAAAGGTTGTGGACGCACAACCTAAAATATCAATATCACAGAAGTGAATTTTCTCTTATAAATAAAAGAAGAGATCTGGATTAGATGTCACTGAAGATCTTCCCATCTTTATAACTCTCTAATAATACATGTGAACACAGGTAGTTCCTATGTGACAAATACACTGCTTTTTTTGGCACAGAGCCACACTAAAACACAACCATGTTGTGTCTGCCCTTACCACAGAGAAAACTAGAAGATCTTTAGAGAGAGGAGTGCTTAGTACACAGAGAGGCACGCCAGGATGCAAACCCCACATCAAAATGCTGCTAGAGTTCATAACTCAAATTTCTTTATCCTGTAGCTGCTTGGGGACCCCATTAAATTGTTTTCCACGAATGCCAAGAGGTTTAAACCATTTGTTATAACATTTGAGTCATTTATAAGATATTTTGATCCAGCAAATCTGGAAGTAGCTGTCTAACGTAAAACACATGACTGATGTCAGTTTCATCTTGCTTAGGCTCAAAGCAGAGAACACCATGGAGTAATACAGACCTTTCCTAGGAGGTGAAAGGATTTCCTTATTTACAGGTGTTGTCAGGAGAATATGCCATATCACGGGTCACACTGACCTCCCTGGGAAAGAGCTGTTCTATGCATATGATGTGTAGAAGTATTTTCAAACTCAGGAAGCCAACTTGAATCCCAGATTAAGAACCCACAAAGAAACACAAGTTAGCACAGAAAAGAAATCTGAAGCATTCTTCCACTTGGAACTGTCCATCATGGTGGAGCAACCTCTCCGTCACTGTGGTAATGGGACAAAATAATGAAAAAGACTGTTTCTAAATGAACTGCATCGAGTGGTGTCACTCAGGTTGCTGGTGGGAAGCAGAAGCAGGGCCTGCCATATCCGGACCCCTGAAATCTGAGCTTCTCAAATCAGAACCGGCCCCAGCAACTGGGCTTTACCAAGTCCTGCAGGTGATTTTGCAGTTGAGGGTGAAGTGTGGAAATCATTGAAGTAGAATCCTACACAGCACTGTGTTTGCCTTCTCAAAACAAACCAAGACAAAATGGAACAAAACATCTCTCATTTCTCTTAACACTTCCTTTTTGAAAGTAAGAGAAAGTAGGCTTGCTGCACGTGCACGCTCAGGGTCCTTATCCCTTCTTAAGTGCTAAAGTGTTTTCCCTTATTTTCCTCTAATCATGGGTAACAGTGAGCTGGACTCTTTACTCACTAGTCTTTATCTGTCTTTGTGTGTGTGTGTGTGTGTGTGTGTGTGTGTGTGTGTGTGTGTGTGTGTGTACAAGACTGGGTGGTCTCTTTCTGGCTGATGACACAGCAGCACACTGAGAATTCTGACAAAAATGTCACCAAATGCACCCTTTAAAAGAGATCTTCACGGGGGGCATGTCCTTTGATCTTGCTCAAATTTGGCCTTTTCCTTATTGATTAAATTGTAATTTCTCTAAAACAGCCTGTAATTGAATTATCCAGGGAAACCTGCCGAAAGGGATGAAAAGGAAAGGAAATAAAAATAGGAAGTTGTATAATTTACAATAGAAATGATTTGGTTCCCGAGGTTTTAATCAAATCAAATGGCATCGTAAAAGAACAGGTGATTGAATTACATGGAAGGACAGTGCATTGGGTCTGTAGCATGGCACACGTTTGTATGAAGTCTGTTGAATTCACAACTCTGCGGGCCACTTCTCTCAGAACAAAAGCTCTCAGGGGAATCTCCCCCACGCAGGAGACCCAAATCCTGTGCAAAACAAACATACACCTTCTTGAAGAAATGCAATGGCTTAAAGCAGAACAACACACACGCTTGTGTCTTGCCAGAGGTGCCACCTAAGCACGAGCCTACAGGGAGGTCATTAGCTCCCCCCATCCACGACCCAAGTGACCACTGAAAGACACAGAAGTAAAAATGCACATAATTATTTAATATACCGGGAAAGAATGATGCACAAGCCATCAATCAATCTCCCGTGGGCGCTCCTTCTGACTCACAATGCTTGCTCTAAATACTCAGCTGCTCCTCTAACCATGCGTACATGGGGTGGTTTTCCAGTACGTGCAGATTCTCAAGTACAATTGAGAATTTGTAATCTGTTCGAAACCTGAAAATCCCTAACTCTTCCACCATGCTGAAAGTCCACCTCCTCTCTCTTTGCTCATGGCCTTCAAAAACAAGCTAAGCCCTCTCGGTGCTGCACTCTGGTGTTATTTTGAGAAAATGAGTTCTTTATGACATAATGTTATTAGTCATGGCTCTGAGAAATTGGACGTCCTTTTCCAAGTTATTGTTGGTACCTGGGCAAAGCCAGTGCTCCCCCCCCCCCCGCCCCCGCCCCCCCGGGGAGCTGGAAGTGATTTAATCTATCGCTCTAGGGAGAAAGACAGAACTTTTGGCCACTGAACTTTGCAGACAACCTCTGAATCATAGTGGCGATTGTGAAGGCTGTGGTGAGAAATAGAAGCCTTGAATTCCTTTCCTGGGGTCTGGTTTTGATGGATGCGGAGGCCCCTAAAGGTTGGTGCAGACGAGGTTTAAGCAAACATGTTTTAGGGCACAGATTTTGAAAATTGAGTACCACTGTCCCACCTGCTGTGCCTCATTTCAGATCCGCAGCTGTCATTAGCAGAGAACAAACTGCTTTTCCAACTGCACACCGCAGCGCTCTGCTCCGGCTCGTGCTGGAAATTGCAGAACTCTTATGGAGGAGCATGTCCTCAGAGCTTGCTCCTTGTCAGAGTTTCTGATGTGTATTATCCCGGGGTGTGCTGGGAGAGGAGAGAAGTGTGTGCACACATAGGTGCAGGACATCAAAGCTTGCACAGGGGCTTCCAGGAATATGCTACACTCCCCATTAAAAAAAAAAAAACAGCCACAGGTTAACCCAGGGCTCACCATGACTCAGTCTTAGAGTTGAATTTGACTCACAATAGGCTCTGATGATGACTGGTTACAGTCACAGATGGATAGGGTCCTTTTATACACACCTCACGGACGTAGAGAGTCATAGGCCCTGTGAGAGGTCAGACCCAGTGGCAATGTCATAGTTCCCATATTCTAGTTCAGTGATCTTAGTAAGTGTCCACTTAGCAAGTGGATTAATTGCTTCTCCCTTCCAAGAGTTCGTCAAGGACGCCCAGATAATGGCTCTACCCTACACATGGCAACTGAGACTCATCTATACTCATACACTTCCCAGCAAGATGTCTATGCAGAATCCCACACAACTGTAAGCAGCTGTTTAGCACAGCAAGGAATGGCAGAGCACTGTAGGCATTGGTGAGCTGGAAATCCACAGCTTGCCCATGGTACTGTCCAATACAGGCTAACTGTCAAATCAGTGCAAGTCACCCAAGGGCTTTGTGTACTCCGCTTTCTCATTTGTAAGATTGAATGAGGGAGGAGAAGAAAAGGAGACCAACATTTGCCAGTGTCCATTATAGCTAACACTCTTCTTCTCACCCTTAGTATAAGGTGTAACGGGTCAAACAGAACAAAGGAATTGCCAGTGTAAGATGATTTGCTATGAGATAACAATAGAACAAATACTGTAAGTAATTAATAATAACCAAACCCATAATACCAGTTGTACCACCTCCTTAGAGCTTCTTAGTGTCTTCACTTAGGCATAGGATATAGTCTTGGTGTAAACAGTCTGAACCTGTTAAGGATAAACTGAGCTAAATCACACTTCTGAAGGCAGGCTGGCCATCACGATCTCAGTCAGTAACCAAACAGGGCCTATGCTCCCATTCCAGGGCAGCGAAGAGCCCCTTCTGGCCTGAAGAGATGTGTGCCTAAGGACACATGTGACATTCAAGTCCATTTAGAGAAATGACAGCTATTCTGGTTTCCTACGCATGCTTAGAAGCTTGGTTCCATCTGGAAGGGAACATTCTCTCTGCTGTGGCACAGTTCAGGGAAGGCCAGGAAATGGTGTTGGTCATGAAAACAGTCCACTTTCCCTTTCAAAGACCTTACATTCTTACAGCGGTCAGGAAAGTATGCGTCTGTTAGTGGCTTTGAGCAGCTTATGCATTTAGGAGCCCCTCTAAGGGGGATGGAGGACCCCAGCCGTTCTGTCCATGATTTAGTAGATGCCATTGACTCCCTGGACACTAAGGATTCACCTCAGAGTTATCAGCACTTTTCGTTGAAAAGAGAAGATACTCTCTGGAGACTTCTGGTTCCTGATGACCTAAAGCAGCAGGTTGGTGAGACATGGCCTCGGTAGCTTCTCCCTGCTGAACTGCATGCCTTCTTGTTCAATGTAACCTTACACTAGCCTCTGGCATCACTTTCCAAAACACAACTCTGGGCGGGGATCCAAGCCTCACCTCTCCGGCCATTTGGTAATATATCTGAGAGTGATGATCTGCCGCACAATTACAAAGAGCAGGCATGATTCTGTTGTGAATTAAGTGATGAGCACCATGTGCAGCTGGATCCTTTACCTGAGCAAATGGCTTATAAATTTCATTCCACTCCTTTGGCTGGAAGGTTTCCCTGTTGGCTTTTCCATGACATGGGAGGCAGGGAACCTGACATAAGCTGTTCCTTCCCTAAGGGACGATGGGGATACTATTTGTTATGGAGACAAGGAGGTTGAATGGAACTACAGCCGACTTTTCCCTGGCAATGTGAGTGCTCCCACGGATGTCTCCTGGCAGCATCTTCAGCCTCTTAGAGTCTTAAGGAAAGGGGAGAAAAGGCTTCTTGGCTTTCCAAAACAATACAGTCTCCCTGACCCATCTCATCGACCCCCCAAACCAGGAAAAAGGGCATGCTTACGTCATGAGCAAGAACAGCCAACACACACTGCATGCTCTCTATATGACATGAGACACCAAAGAGAACCATGGTCACTGAGAAATCTGTTTTCTTGGACTAAATGTTGCTGTTTACTAGTCAAGAAAATTACTAAGAAAATGTTAAAAAATGGAACTGGATCAGTGGAACCTTGTAAAGTTGGAATTATCATCTTCCACTGTAGAGATACTCTAGAATGAAAGAGACTATGCTAAAACTAAACTGGAATTCCATGTGAAAGAGTCTCTATTGGTAAGATGAAAGAATAACCTGCTCATACTTAGAAAGACCAGCAATAGGACTCAAGGGACAGGAAGGGAAGGGGAGGTAGGCGTCTTGAGGATCAAAATAACTAAAAATATTTATCTGGTTTTATTGGCCACAATGAGCAGAAATAAAATTCTCAATACTTGACTTCAATGACAGATTCTCTGAATTTCCACACAAGATGGCAGTCTAAGGTACTGCTTTCTGGTTCTAAGTGATCATAAAGAGAGAAACCTTGAGAAACCCTATGAATTAAATGATTGTTTTAGTAAAATAAAAAGAGAGAGAGCACTAAAATATAAAGAAGACAGCTGCATAATTTGTAGTAATTTCCTCCGGTAGTCATGAGATGCATAATGACCTTGTACTCAAGGTCAGACCACAGGTACAGTGGTGGATCCAGAGGGAATAACTAAGGTGAAAAGTCTCTACTGCCTAGTATCTTTCACTGTATCTTTTCCATGTTTAGACATATTTAGATGCATATATATTTACCACTGTATTACTGTTCAGAAGGGTAACTTGCTGTCCAGGTGTGCTGTCTAGAAACAGTAGCTCTACCATAAAGCCACATAGCTATACAATATAGCCTGCAGCCTACCCAATAAGGTTATACCACTCAGTTCCTAAAACTAAATACTCTGATGATTGAACCATGCCAAAACTTGCCAGTAACACATTTCTCAGGACGTTTCCTCATTGGTAAATGGCACATGACTGATAATTTCTGTCTCAGAACCAAAACTTGATCTGTAGTTACATCCCACTTGGGCTGACACCCTGCCCCCCAATACACTAGAAACAGCCTTTCCTCTTTGGGTGGCAGAGGGAAGACCCAACACAGTTGTTCATCTTGGACAAAGGGTATTGCACAGATGCATGGCATTTCATGTGATAAGGAAAGACGGCATTTGATTTTTCAAAAAATTATAATTACATTATTTTCCCCTGCTCTTTTCTCTCTCACTTCTCCCATGGTCTCTCTTCTGTCCAATTTAAGTTGACTGTCAGCTTTAAGAGTTACCAGCCAAATAAAAAATGATGATTTGCAAAATGATTAATGGTGATTTGAAGAATGTGGACAATTGTACAGGAATAACTGCTCAAAGCAACAAGGGGGTAAAATGAGAGCTGGGGTAGGAAGGAAAGGAATGCAGAGAAGTTATGCTTCCTGCTCAAGCATGGGAACCAAGCATTGGCTTTCTACCGAGTGAGTTACAGGCACCTGAACTCCCCCTGTGACATGCACAACAGGATAGATGGCAAAGATTTGATGAGCATAGAATCACCAAGACTAAGTGAAGCATAGCCTGAGGCATCTGGCCACGTACCACACACTGATATTGTTCCATAAAGCCAGCCTTTAATCATATCAACACAAAAATCTGCAGGCTTGCTTAGTGGAGGAGAGTTGGTATGGAATGATGTCAGATTGTGATGTTGTAACCAACATATGCTTGTTAACTTTTAGTGGAGACTGTGTGATATCATAAAAACAAACAAGCATGGAAGCAAAAGGCACCAGACATTGAATTTCAAACACAAAGATCCGGCTTCGTTTTAATCCTTTTATGTGATCGCTTAGCATCTTTCATGGATATATGTGTGGCATCATCACAGACTGTAGAAAGTCGTGGGGAGTTATACACCTACATGTATGTATTTCTCTACCTTCTGTTCATTGTCTCAAGTATTTACTAAGCACCTTCCATGTGTCAGGTTCTATGCTAGTTTGGGGGAATGGAGCAAGAAATACAGGGAAAACATCAGTAAGCCCTTACACATCTACCTGCTGCAGAGAAATAGACAATGAACAAATAGGGGGCAGAAAATGTAATGGCAAAAATAAAGGGAATAATGAGGAGGAGCAGGCAGGGAAGGCCAGGGGAGAAGCATATGAGATATTAGTTCTGTAAGATGCCATTTGGTTAGAGGGCTTGAGGGAAATGGGATGTGGGAGTCACACAGGGAGAGAGAATGTAAGAGCTTGGTATATTCCAATAGCCAGGAGGACAGGTTAGAGATTCGCAAGGGGATGGACATGGGATAAAGTGTTTGGAAGTGAAGTCAAACAGGTAACAGGAAAGAGAGGAGACAGAGAGCAGTCAGGAGAAACCCTGGAAGCCAGTGGACCTCAGGGCAGATAACTACTTTGTTTAACTGGGCACCCTTGACATTCAGGTGGTTTGAAATAAATCTCTACTTTAAGAGAATATCCTCTTTGTTTTGAATAAATAAACACACAGATAAGACAAATATATTGTTCTGCATTGAGTATGGGTCGGATATTTTTAAATTGAATTTTTGGAAACTAATTTTTAACCCATGCAACCAAAATTTCATTTGTGTGATAAGGGAGTGCAGATGGGCTCCTGGGGGATTTGGAAATTAATCTCAGTGCTGCTGAAGACCTTTAAGTACTCATATGGTCTTCTGCCTCAGGAGAATTTCTAGCAAGAGGGCTGCCTCAAAAAGTTTTTTGGGACTTGTCTATAAGGTATCAAAATGCAAATGGCTGAAGTTGAAATAAAAGGTAACTTGAGTTTTTCTCTAGCGAGTGTGGGATCATCATCTACCTGCTTCCATTAACGGTAGACATACTATGTGGCTAAATAGTCACACCAAGCTGCCCATTTTACTGTGTTACACTTCTCAGATGTTAATGAGCACGGGGCATGTGCTATTAGTATTTGCTGGCTGGTGTGCATTCCAACCACTAGTGAACTTATCCCGAGTTCCAAGGATGCCCCACGCAGATACCCGAACAGCTAGTTGGTGCCCTTGCCCAAACACTGAACTTAAATATTTTTCTGAAACATTCATTTAATTTATTTCACAAACAGGAATCATTTTATTTTTTGTTTCTGGTTTTTGCATGCATTCTCCCCTTCATTTGAGACATAGTCCCTCCCCAGTTCTTTTTCCTATCTGCCCCTGTGGTTTTCAGCTTCGTTCCATGTCTGGGTCACTGGTTGTCCCTCCCGTGCACTCCCCAGCACTCTGCACATTTGAAGTGTTATTGTCTGGTTTCTTGTTTATAACTCCCCAAATGACAACAAACACCACTGTTGCCGGGACTGCTCATTCTGATGCAGTACATCTGATAACTACTAACACACAGTAGGTGTGCTAACACACAGGAGGTGTTGGCTACTATTTGTTTAACTTATCATCTAAAGAGGCAGCTTGGATTAGAGAACTGAGAACAATGCATGAACTTAGAAAGCGCTTTCCTTAAGTATAACAATTTAATTCATTTAATTCCACTGCAAAAAGGGCTGAAACCTTTAAAACGGCCAAACGGTTTAAAATGTCACAGAGGGACTAAGAGAGAATTTCCATCCCATATGCCAAGGAGGCTAGGTAAACCAGTTTGTTCTGCATATGATTAGAAATACAAAAGTCTTGAGAATCACATTTCTTAAGGCTTGTGCCAGGTTTTATTGTTGGTAGTTTTGTAAACGCATTACATATTCTATGGTATTTGCGAAGTCTGCAAAGTACATGCAATATAAAACCTTCTGCCAAGTCGAGTAACAGAAAACACAAGATGTGGGTGGGAAAGGCCCAGGAATGTAAAGTCATTTCACAGAAGAACTTGAGACAGGGCCTGCCCAGGCCATGCATATACTTGAGTTCACATTTATGGTCAGCATGGAACTCACTGATAGCCATCCTCCTCCCCCATGGAAATTATGGTCTCGGGGCTACCTACAGCTTCCATATTTTCTACACGGAGAAATCTGCAAACAAAAGTTGCCATCCAAAGTGACGCAGATGGACTGAGATTTACTTTTGTAATAACACCTAGGTAATGTAATTCATGTATGCAAACTTTGTGTGTGGGACCATGTGTGAAAAGTGTGCAGTCGTCCTTCCTGTCATCCAGCTGTTAGCAGAGCAACTAACCTTTTACTCCTGAGCAATAGATGCCCCATTGTATGCTAGCACAAATTCCATTTCCAAAGGAAGAAAAGGAAAGGCAGAATAAGATCCATCTGGGAATAATTTCTCTCTTTCAACTCTCCCTTCAATTCGAGATTTCTGGTAAGGGACACATTTCCCATGTGTCAAGTTGTATTTCTCTTCTGGCTCTCTAGAACATACATGCTTTTTTCAAAAGCCTTATTTTCAACAAGGCTCAGTAATCTATATATGAGCTGCAGGGTTCTGTCCCCTTGCCCTGTCTTTTTTACCCAGAAGTAAGAAATATCACAACATGGCTTGTCTACACCAGTGGATTATCAGAAACAAGGGAGAACCATTGACTCTGAAGGTGCCATTTATCTCACCAATTATGGCTTGCTACTTTCTTTATTGATAATTTACTAATCAACTACCACCTGTGCAATCTCTTCTTCATATACTATCTCTAATCATTGAGACAGTTCTAAGGTCTGAACATTATTATCACCATTAGTATGAATACTTTTGTTGGGCATGGTGGTACATACCTCTAGTTATAGCATCCAGAAGGATGGCACTGGAGAATCCTAAATTCTAGGCTATCCTAGGCTAATTTGTAAGACCTTGTCAACAAACAAACAAAATGCAACAACAGTAACAAAAAACAAAATAAAAACAACAAAAAAGAAACAACAAAAATCCCCAAACAAAAAAATGAAACAAAACAACAAAAACCACTAATTGAAAACAACTACCTTTTGTCATGGAGTCCTGATTTAGTAGTCATCCACCGGTGTAGAAGCACAGATCATTTAAATACATTGCCAAGTTTACTACCTTTGAACCTGTATTCTAACAGGAATCATATTTGTTATACTTTTATAAGACTGAGCCAATAATTATCTCTTAAAAAACCCCAACTTTTTCTCGTTAAGATTGTTTCTGACATAATTTCATGTGTATAAATTGCTGGTTATTTTGTGATAACTGGAAAGTTTAAGACAACAATTCACCTCAGAGCATTTAATGCAAGGGTGGTTGTGTGGGTGGCAGCTTGGGAAGAAGGCAGGATGAAGGCGGTAGAGATGGTGTAGCTGTGGTGTGTGGTTGAGTTAGGAGTATGTTAGGCACTCTAAGCCTCATGTCTGGATGATGCAATTTTCGTTATTCAGTCAAGACTCAAACATGGTACCGCACCCATAAGACAGAACAGTAGAAGCTGTTTCTGTTGGAAGAGCTCACATCACAATACCAGGACAGGAATGAAGGACGAGGAGGAACCAGGACACGAAGGTCACAGCACATAATGTCCTCAGATTTGAGGAGAGCAGTTTGAGAATAGGATAGCCAGTGTGAGCAGTTGCAGATGACCATGCTGAGGAGGCGAAACCACTCTTGGGATAATTGAAGATGCAAACAGTAGTAAATGTTTTCTCTGGAAAACAAGGCAGCACTCAGCTTTTCACTTATCATATGTCAGTGATGGAGAACACCACACGGCGTGGTCTCATTTCCGTGTGGACTAGGAGGAAATGGCTCTTACAGACCTTAGAAGCAGAATTACCAGAGTCTTGGGAAAGAAGTGAGCTGGGATGGGCGGGGCAAGGTTGATGGATGCAAGTCACACTTAGACAAGATTAAGATGTGTTGGTGTGGGACTGCAGAGCAGGGTGACCACAGATAAGTATAATCTACTGAGTATTTCAGAAGTCACAGGAATGGATATTAAACATTTTCCCAAGAAAAATGACTAATGACTGGGGAGGTAGATATTTTTCCTGATTTATGCAGAACACAGGGTTAACATGTATATAAACATTACATGGTATCTGACAGTCATGTATATATATATATGTATATATATACAATTATATTACATATACATCATATTATATATATACATATATATGTTCAAAAAATAAAGCCAACTTAAGAAATACAAAGCTGAAACTATGACTTCTTTTTGTTGTGGTTGTTTTTTGTTTTTCTCAAGACAGGGTTTCTCTGTGTAGTCCTGGCTGTCCTGAAACTCACTTTATAGACCAGGCTGGCCCTCAACTCACTGAGATCCTCCGGCCTCTGCCTCCTGAGTGCTGGGATTAAAGGCGTGTGCCACCACCACTGCCAGCAATTTCGTTAAAAGTAAACAAAGTGCAGCGATCAGGATCAGGTTAGAGCAGTTATCTCCATGTAGGGAAAGCAGGCTTCTGGTAGCAGATGTTGAACTGATGACTAAGGGGTTGGGGAACACAGCTCAGGACGAACGGTTTTCTGTTGTGCATAGGAATGTGAGAAGAGGCTGCAGTGCTGCCCAAACTGGATTGATTGACTGATTACTGATAGACTGGAGAAAAGGTCTTGCTGTGGAGCCCAGGTTGGCTTCAAGCCTGTGATTCACCGCTTCAGTCTGCTGTGTGTTAGGGTTCAAGTTTGCACCAATGTGCCTTACAATTAACAGTTAATGGCGGACAGCAAGATCCTTTCACACCGCAAGGAGATAAGGAAGAATGGGAAGAGAGAGAAAACATGCTAGAAATGTGAAGGAAGATGGGAAGTACATGTATAGAAGACACAAAGACAAGAAACTCAGCCCAAAAACAAATGCTTAGGGGCGTGGCCCGACAAGTCACTACCCCTAGACGTCAGGTACTAAGCAGTCTTTTAGTCTACTTTATGTGTGATGTCAGTTGGTGCAAAGATTATTTCTAATGCTACTGTGGATTTCAGGACCTATACATCATCTTTTATTTTTCCTTATATCACCCTTATGGTTTGAGATTAATGTTTGGATGGGGAGCAGTTGTGTGAATTTGATGAAACATCAGCTCGTTAGAGGATTTACTCTCAGCCCTCTCCCAATAGTGACTTCCTTCTTACTTAAACACGGAAATGCACTCCACAGATTCCTGAGACTGACTCCCAGCTGAGGAGAGCACAAGCTGAGTTAGAAGTCAGCACACCCAGCCCTTGAAGGAGGCTCCGGAGAGCATACTTCTTTTGGCAGAGTTGTGGCAGACCCTACATGAGGAGTAGAAACTGCTGGAGACAGTTAATACCCAGTCCTGAACTTGAAATCCCCACAGATGGGCTGTTTTCCCAGGCCAAAAAATAAATAAATAAAACCACGCATGCCAGGAGGGAGACCAAAACCAAAACAGGAGCAGAAACCCCAAGGATCCTGGTTAGAGGGAGAGAGGGGCTTTAAGCTGAACCATGCAACCTATTATTTTATTGTTCTTGTTGTAAAAAAGAATGATCAGTATCCGGTGGGATATATTATTACAGGAAAATACCTTTTAAGAAAACATTAAAATTTAAGGAGAGTAAGAGATTTGGATTCCAAAACCACTTTCAAATACTATTGTTTCTCAGATATGAAAGTATATGTTGCAAATAAGCCATACTACCAAGCTGGTGAGCTTCCTGGTGGCCATTGTACAGAGTGGGTATTGTTGCTACTATAGTTACCTGTAGTCTTCAGATTCCTTGGATTTCCTTTTGCTTTGTTACACAGAGAAAACCTTCCTGGTCCTGATAGAAGCTGGGTGTGTGAGATCATTCAGCAAACACCCTCTAACTCATTTTATTTCTATAAGAATGTATTTTTAAGGATATATAAAAGTACATATTGATATATTTTCTAAAAGCTAAGATATCAGAATGACAAAAGTCATTTCTCTTGATGTAAATTCAAGTATCAAGATGCACCAAATGTACATTTCAAGGGTTAAAAGTGCATCTTAAAATTCCTGTGTTTTAGGCCTGGCGGTGGTGGCTCACGCCTTTAATCCTAGCATTCAGGAAGCAGAAGCACTCACTGGTCTGTGAGTTCCAGACCAGCCTGGTCTACAAGAGGTAGTTCCAGGACAGCCTCCAAAGCCACAGAGAAACCCTGTCTCGAAAAACAAAACAAAAGAAATAACAACAAAAAAGAAAAAAGAAATAAAGAAAAAAATCCCTATCTTTTGAAAATGCTTGTTTTAATCAACTAATTTCTAAAGACAGGGTTTCATATAGCCCAGACTGGCCTTGAGTTTGCTGTGCAGTGAGGAAGACCTTTTGCTTCTCCTCCTCCTGGCGCCACATCCTGATGCTAGGTTCACAGGCAATATCACACCTGGTTCTATGCAGTGCTGGGCATTGAACTCACAGCTTTGTGCCTGCAATGGAGCAAACCAATGGAGTTCCATCCCCAGCCTTGAAAAATTTTTTCAGCTCTCCCTAATTACCAAAGAAATCTTTGCTAGTCCTATTTTTAACCCAGACAATTCTCATTGACTTCTTCCAATGATAGGCAGGCATCTTCTTCATGGTTTACACTGAAAGGCAGTTTAAGTTATAACTGAGACATGTTCAGAGACCACATCCTACTTTAAACAGCAAACTCTACTTGTGTTTACACTGCCTCCCATGGATTTGCCTCAGACATTTCTAGCCAGTAACTACTGCTGAAACAAATACACACATATGTAGCCAGGCCAACAAGACCACCCGCTAAGAAAGTATGCTTACTTACTGCTTCCGGGAATGAGGCTGTATTTCCCCTGGCAACTCTTTTTTTTTTTTTGGACAGAGAAAAAAACAACTTGGTCTCAGAAAATGCATCTTTCTCTGGCCATGTTAGGTCATGTGCCTGTTATTTAGAAAACATGGCCGATGTGCACACAGGCAGTTCGTGGTGACTCTCAGCACTGATCAGATGTGGGAAACCAAGCCTGTGGACATATATAAATTTTTTTTTCAGAGCAGGCAAACCTCCTTTGAAAGACATCCAGTTGGAAATGCCTGTAGCTTTACATCCAGCTATGCAAACTTCACGCTGAAAATGCCAGCGCTTGCAAAGCCTTTGTTTTCCTCCCCACTTCCTAGATTTTAAAAATAACTTCTCTTATGCGATATTGGATTTCTTAAAGAACATTCCCATCCCTGATTCTATGGGTTTGATTGGTTATGCACGGCTCACTGATTGCTGGGTACCACATTGTTAGATGCTGCCTTAAAGCTGCTTCTGTTCTTGTCTGTGGATGGTGCTGCCACCCCGGAGCAGAGCTTCGGTTTCCTAAGCAATCAGTGAGGAGGGCCTGTCACAAGGGGGCGGATGTAAGAGAAATGCAAGGAACCCTTGGTTTCCTTTATTTTCTCCTGTTCAGACCCACAGGACTGGGGCAAAACAGACTCTGGATTGGGCAGGAGCGCAAGAAACGGAGCAGGCACTCTTCTTTTGATGCCTCTCTGGAAAGGCTGCCCAAAGCAAACAGCTGGAGATAATGAGAAACCAAGAAAAATGTGGAAGGAAATATCCAGACAGCTGGAGCCCCAGCAAGTTGAGGACAGTGGCCCGTGAGGACTGTTAACGTTTGGAGGGACCTGTGCCACTAACTGATTTAGAGTTCTCCACTAACCCAGGTCAGACCCTGCTCCGTGGGTGAATGCGGGATTTCAGAAGCCCCAGAAGCACACACACTCACTTTAAAACATGGTGACAGAGCTTGCTCGGCACCTGGGCTCACGGTTCTGAGGGATTTCCCAGAGCTGCGGGTGAGCTGTTGTTTCTGGCACTCATAGACCATTTCATCTGTTGATTGTGGTGAATAACGAAGCCGTGTGCATAGCACTGTGGAAAGCAGGGAGCTACACTGGCGTCCTCCTCCTCTTTGTTCCTTTTCTTACGAAGTTGACTAAACCTTGTAATGGACCCTGTAGCTTTTGAAGGAGAGAAAGGGATGGGGTCTTACAGCATTTAAATTTCATCTTCTATTTTTTTGTGAAATCTCATTAAATAATCAAATTAAATGGATCCTAAGAGTTTCTGAGGCCCCACTCTGAAGAAAAACAATGCTTGATCATGGTACTCTTTTTGATATTTCAAGTACCTTCCTCCCTTCTGTGCATGCATACGTGTGTGTGTGTGTGTGTGTGTGTGTGTATGTGTGTGTGTGTGTGTGTGTGGGTGTGAATGCACATGTGTATACTTTGAGACAGGCTTTCTATATAGTACAGGCTGGCCCCAAACTTTCAAACTTGGGTCCTGGATTACAGATATACATTACCACATCAGACCAAACAAGCTGAATTTGTAACACACATTTTCACTTCTTTCAGGGCTTTCCTACCACAATAATGACACCTGTTCTACAACTTGGAAGGCTTCTCCTGCAGAGAGTGGGTCTGTGGGAGTCATATCTGCCCCCTTTGCCATTCCTAACCTGCACAGAACTTGCCAGCTGAAATACCATTGGTCTGGCTTCACAGTGTGCCTTCCAAGGAAAACTTACACTGAGACTCCAAGCACAAGACTCAAAACAGAACCTCACAGTCAACAAACCCTTCCACTCCCAGGGTGTCACTGTGGAAGGTATGGCCTCATTCTTGTGCCTTCCCCAAACATCTCCAGTACATGTGTGTGTCCAGGCCATCATGTACTTGGCCAGGTTTGTAGCACACACAGAAACCAAAACATGAAGGGAAACATCGGATCAATGAGAGGTGTTTCTTTATGGCCATTTGGAAGCACTTGGCGCTCTGCCAGTCAAGCCCTGCTCTAAGCCTACACCAGGCTGCACAGGAGACAGAGGAACAGGTTGCTCCTTGGACACAATGTAATTTGGAGCCATTACATTGTATTGTATGTGGGACACTACTGTTCAGCTCTTAATATGCAGAATTTTGCATAGTATGAATGCTAATCATTTTCACGATGATGCTATTCATATAATATGTAATACTTGCTAAACAAAATTATGAAACATAATTACTGCTCAGACACAGTTGCTGCTTTCAGTCCTCCAAAACCCAGTCATTTAAAATTGTGTTTTCTTTAAATAAACGGCAACAATCCCCGCTAAAGACTATGTGCCTAGATAATTTCCTTTTCAAAAAAGGAGCCTTTTTATCTTTACTGAGTGACAAAACATCCTCTATGAAAGGTTTATAACTCAGCCATTTAAATTCGCTTCAGGCTGAAATTTGGCATGCAACTTCTCATCCTGGGAGCACAGTTTTGATTTTACTAAATTTTAGCAAAATTGGTTTGGCTGGATTTTTGTTCCTCCCTCTGTTTTTAGCTAGGTCACCACCAAGTCTTAATTTATGTATGGTCCCCCTGCTAGACTCTCACTCCAGCTGAGGTGACACAGAGTGCCTGGATCAACTGTGTGTGTGTGTCCTCCTCAAATACACATCATGTGGGCTACACAAACACAGTCAGAGGGACCAGGAGAAAGTTCCCTTTGATTTGTCCATAGTGGAGCTGAAAAGCAAGCCTACGGTTTTGGAGGCATAAAGCAACGCCCTTGTATCGCTCCCCAAGGAGCAGTGCACAGACAAGACAATTTCTTCCCTCTGGCAAGAGTATAAATTAGGAGGGTGAAAAGAGAAAAAGGGAAAAGAATAGCAAAAAGAAGAAGCAGGAGAGCAGACAGCACTTTACCATAACACTTCCCCTGGTTTTGTCGGGGGCTTTTAAAAGGGGTCTTACCAGTTTCATCAATCTGTGGATGAGGGAGTGGAAGGAATCAAAGTCCCCAGATACCAGGGAAGTTGGCTTAGCATTTCAACTTGCTACTGAAATGATGATGAGGAGCAGAAAAACAAAGCAGTTGATGACTTTTGAGCGCAGAGCCCATGCAGTGAGAGTGTAACTTTCGCAGGCAGGCTGCCGGCTGGATTGGCACAGCACTGGAAGTCTTTTGAAAACAAACAAAACACGCATCCCCAGTGCCGAAACACCATAAATCAAGGTTAAGGGACAGTGTGGTTCTAACAAATACAGTGACAGGTTAAGATCAAGGGATGCCTTGACATTCTCCTCAAAAAGGTCAATCTAACTGGCCTGCGATGTGAAAATGAAGAGTCTGCCATCATTGCCATGGCGAAAGGTCAGACACCATACGATTGGTGATAGAATTATCAAATTAACCAATCGATGTGTGTGAGTAATAGATGTAAGCAATCCTCTGGGAGGGCCACAGGGCAAATGCCAGCTCATCAATAACACATCGCCGTGGACAGGGAGCGCCTTGCTTCAATCCATGTCCCTTCTGCTACCAAGAGGAGCCAAGCCCTCTCCATGAGGCCCCTGTCTGCATATCACACTGTAAAGGGATGAAAGGCTACTCTTTTAAATATTAGTGCTACACTGGAAACTACAAATCTGTGCAGACAACGGCCATTCTCTGCAGAACAGGGGACGAGCGCTTTCTCTCTTTGCCTGAGTGAAATATTCATGCCCCTCAAGGAAGTGAAGAGGAAAACCTTTTCGTAGTGGATTCAGGCCTAGACTCCACTGGTTAAAGCACAGTATAGGGAATATCACAGGTACAGAAACTACATGCTTGAATGTGTGACAACTTCACTGTTTAAACAAAAATTTTAAGGATATACCTATTATCACTGGGACATTGAAATCTTTCGGAGGAATTATCACGGTGGGGGGCATTAACAGTTCTTGCTGCTAATTAGGGATTTACTCTCCATCAATATGTGAGTGTAAGTCCTATTAATGTTAATGGGGTTACATGTCTGTATTGAAGGCAGCATAGATCCCTAAGTGGGTGTGATTATCAGCCTGCCTGTGAACATCTCTCGATGTTTGCATAGCACTTTGATTATAGGACTTTCTTGACATAAACCCAAGAAAAACTCAAATCTTGGCATAGCTAGCCCAATTCCAATAGTTTTGGCAAAAAAAAAGAAGAAGAGCAAATAACTTACATAATTTCAATAAATCTGAGTGGGAAAATGATCAACACTTTAGATGTCCATTCTATATCCATACGTTTAGATATGTGCACAGCTCTGCACCCACAGCCCTTGGTCATCAGCACTTTCAGATGCAAATGATAATATGGAAATTCCATCTCACAAATTAATATGCTTAGCCATCCACTCCCAGAAGCAATGCTTAGGGGCTTAAGAATAAAGTATCACAATAAAGAATAACATACTACTGTCGTGACTACTAAAGATATTTTTATTGTGGTTGTCCTTTGAAGGTGAAGAAGAATTTAGGATGTTTCCCTGAAGGTTAAACATTTTGCCTTTATGACACCAGAGATATCAGTTAGCCACTACCTGCATTTAGGTACCGTTAGTTTGGGTAAAGATCCTTTTAAACGCTGTTCCTAGCCTGGGCTGGTCACCATGCTAGTGCTTGGTGGCAGCCTGTGCCTAGCGTCTACCCTGAGACATGAGCACCATGGAATGCTGCTCCTAGCACCTTGAGTTTCCAAGTTTCTCAGGACAGTGCCATCTGAGAGCCTGTGAACCCGGGCCTTTAAATCCCAGTACAGTGCTGGGTTAGATATTTCTCTTCTCTGTATCCTTTTCTGAGCATGGAGAAAAGGTCTCAGTGTTCTTCCCTTACAGTAAATGAGGCAAAGGGACTGACACAGATATTGCAGATGGTACCTCTATTTGTTGTCATTTTCTTTTTAGTTTTAGAAGAGTCTTCTTCCTCTTCTTTTATTCCCCCCCTAAAAAAATAATCCACTACTGAACAACATCCTATGGTTCAAATCGTGTTAGGGTCGAGGAACCTGCACTGAGGTTATAAGAGAGAAACGCAGAGTGACTAAAGCCACGGCTGCCACCTCAGGCCCAGAGAAGGGCTATCTATGTACCTGCCCTCTGGACCACAGGCTAGTGCTCTGGGCCAGCTCTGCTGGTTTCCTTTACCAAGCACCACGCGGCAGGGCTGCTAGGCCGGCTGGCAGCAGCTCTTGTCTAAGAGCTGGTTCTCCACAGGTACAGAGAAGCAGACAAGGAGGTAAGCGGGCACAAAAGGACTCGCTCGCTCCAGCGCCGTGCTGGGCATGAGACGGCCGCACAGGCTGTGTCTGACCGCCACTGCACCCCTTCTTGCCTTAAAGGTTCCACCAGCATGCGCACGCCCTTTCATTTCAGCAGCCTTAAAAACGATACAACAACCCAGGGGGTCAGCGCACGTGGAAGCTTGTAAGACCGCTGTCACCCTTTTCCCAGAGACTGTGGAAATACGCACTAGCTAAACACCCAGAGGGAGCTCAGCGTTCTAGATTAGCACATGACATCAAGGAGAGGAGACACACTCCTCTGACAATGCTACTGTGGACTGTTCGATCGATTCTGAAGAAAAACCATTAGAGGCAAGGGTGGGGAAAAAATACGTATAAGAGGAGTTTTAGATGATGATTTCAAATGGCATAAAAGTGCATTTCTCTCCAACTGTTGCATGGTAATTACTAAGTAGCCTATAGCTGAAAAGCAGCTATGGAAATTGATACGTAAATAATGGGTCTGAAATGTATAGGTTCCATGTCTCCCTACTTAATATAGAATAATTTCCCTATCCATGAAACAAACATATACGGGATAAGGCACCGTTCAGTTATGCTCAGTCACGAAACCTATGACCCTCAGTGCTCTAATAATTCCTGCAGAGACAACGTTTGTTTGTTCTTGAGAGACTTTTGTTTTTGTTTTCCACTGATGAAAAAGAACTGTGTGAATACAGTAAAGCAATGCCAAACAGCAACAAAATGTCTCACAGAATTTCAAGGAAACAATGCCTCTCTAATTAACAGTCCTTCCACCCCAACCTTTGACCACAACATTCCTGAAGCCTACCAAGAATTCTAGATTTGAGTAGATGAAAAATCAATAAAAAGCAGATCAACTGGGCTGAGGTATTGAATTGGACCTACATGTTCTGTGTGAGTCTCTGGCTCATAAAACAGTATTACAAAACAAGCATGTAGCACTCAGCAGGAAACTCAGCAATCTAATCATCTTCCCCTATTCTGAGACCGGCCAATTTATGATACATTCTGGGGGTCACTCATCCTGTACTTGAAACAGAAGCACCTGCACCTGCCAAAGTATAGGACAAGATTCTGTGTTCCAACTAAAAAAAAGCCAATAAAGCGCAAAAATAACAAGAAAGGGTTTTATTAATAAAGTCGATTTCAGTATCAACTATCTTACTTTAAGAATTAAAATACGTTTGCTTTTATTTCAGAGCAGAGGAATGGATACTACATTATATTAGCCTGGCATTTGCTGATGTATATGCTTTCTCCACTATGGGACTGGTTGGCTTTTATTGAATAACTTTCACACTGTGTTTTGTAAAATCTAAAATAGGTAACATTTTCTATATCAACACAGCCTCTGATTTCAGTGAATGCAATCACAATCACAAGATTCTATCAGAACCCCTTCTGACGCAGACATAAGCCGCTACTTAGTTCTGTAGTTACTGCTTGCCATGTGTGACTCTGAAGTTTGATGCCATGGAAACAAAAGGGCCGGAAGAACCAATCCAAAAGAGTGGAAGTCACACACTGTTTATGCCCAGCCTGCCAATTTACATGCACGTTTACTAAAAATGAAATAAACAAAATTTAATTCTAGCTCACTTCTTTAATCATATCGGCTATGTACAAAAGAAGCCAAACAAAACCCTCTTTGGCACTGGATGTTGTGAGTGTTCAAAGATAGATTTAGCAGTTTTATTGTCACTTTCAGAGCAGGTTAAAGGTTTACTGCTACAGCAATCCGGCGGAATGGTGCTGGTTTTAGCCTGCCTGCTTTGTGGTGTGAGCATCTTTCAGGAGGACAGCCAAATCTCTGCCTGGGCTCACGCTCCCTGTACACGCTGGTGTTTCACAGTGTCACACAGCCTCTCACTGTGGAACCTACTCCTTCCACACACAGTGCTGCTGGGTGAGAATGTAAACTAAAGACCTGCTTCTCCAGTTCTGCCAGCTCTGGGCAGAGGCATAACAAGGGGAGCTTTGCACTCAGCTTCCCGCCCCAGGGGGACATCCGATTTCAGGCATAAAACGGACTATCCATTCCCATATGCAAGACAAGCATTTCTGTTCAATAAGAACCCCAAAAAACGACTTTAACCACATCTAGTAGCACAATGTATCCTATCACAACTTGCAACTTGTTTTGATGTTTACCTTTAGTTTTGTTTTTAACTGATGTGTTATGCTTGGGACATGATTTTGGATCATGGAATGCTGTTTCAATACATGCTTACACTGTATCGTGGTCAAGTGAGGTTAGTTAGCCACCTTAAACATTTATCATTTCTTTCTCATAGGAACATTCTTAATGTGCTACTTAGTTTGAAATATACAAATAGAACACATTCTTAAAGTAGTCTAAGGGAAGACATCCCTTCTTCCTAATATTGTGAGTACATTCTGCGTAAGGTCCCTAAAGTCAGATATGGTGGGTGGATTTCCTGGGACTAAACAGTCGCCTTAGATTAACATGGCTGCTCTGTGGGATGTAACGAATTCGAGCAGTGTTTCTCAACCTTCCTAATGCAGTTCCTCATGTTGTGGTGACCCCAACCGTAAAATTATTTCATTGCTATGTCACAGCTATAGTTTTGCTACTGCTATGAATCATAATGTAAATGTCTGGTATGCAGGGTATTTGATGTGACCCAAAGGGGTCGTGCCCCGCAGGCTGATAACTGCTATATTAGAGACTCAGAGTCTACATGTAGGTGGGTGGTGGGTGAGAGTTCAATGAGAGGGTTGGGGGTGGGGGGAGGATCCACGTGCATCCATCACAAAACTGAGGGCTTTCAACACACTGTGAGCAAATGATGGACCCGTTACACAACACCTCGCCATTGTCATGGTGACATCTCAAAGACAGCATCAGGGAGAACTCCCCTCCCAGTACAAGATACCATCATCCAAGGTGGTTGATGAGTACATTTGAATAATGAAGCAAGCTGTCGGGAGGACTGGGTGAGGAACCCTCAATGGGCTGATGAGAGATCTGCCCATCATCTTGAGCTGGCTCTCCTCCTGATAGAGCTGGTCTCTCCCTGGTCCTGCCTAGATCTCGTTCTCTCCAGGACCTTGAAGGCCCAGCCCAGCTTGCTCAGATATTCTCGCTTTCTGAAATATTTTCCAGGAATTTAAATATCCTCTCCTCTCAGTTAGAATGGAACAAAAACTTGCATGTGTGCAGTCCCTGTGTGTGTGTGTGTATAAGTTCACATGTGTGCAGGTACACACATACATGTGAATGCATGTGTGTAGAGGCTCCTAGATGATGATGCTATTCATTTTCCTCTATTGCTCTCCACTGTACTTACTGAAGCAGGCTTTCTGGTTGAGCAGGAGTTTTCTGGTTTTTTGTTTTTGTTTTTGTTTTTTTTTTTGTTTTTTTGTTTTTTTTTTTTTTGGCTAGTCCCACTAGCCAGCTTTCCCTGTAGATCTCCTGCCTCTACTGCAGAGTGTCTAATGCCACTCAGGGTGCTGGTATTCCCAGGGGCCAGCACACCTGCCTGGCTTTTACATGGATTCTGGGTGTCCAGACCCCAGTCCCTACAAGGCAAGTGTTTTATTCACTAAGTCATCTCCTCAGCCCTAAGATCCTGTCTAAAATGCGCCTCTTCAGGGTAGATTGCTTCTCTGACCTCCAGATTCAAAGTCCTACCCGCACCTTGCTGCGTCTCTACTCGGGTGTTTCTGGTTACTTTTCACATATCCCAACAGGCTGGTTCTGAAGTAAGGTTTGTACCATTTATCAATTTTATTTCAAGTCAATTTGAGCTGGAAGGACAAAGCTTAGTTCTCCTGTCCCCTGTCCTTAGCTTCCTGGGCTGTCACTATCCTCCACTAGAAATTACAAGGGATGAATCTCTACCGGTAACACCACACACAAGTTCATAATTCACATTCCACGTTCACCCCTGGTCCTGTACTATGCTCTGTAATTGCATGTATACTCTCAAGAGTATTTTCCTGCCCTAAAAGTCCTCTGTTAGCCACCTATACACTTCTTTATCCCCAAACAACCAGCCATCTTTTCGGATCCATTGTCTTTTTACAATTCAAGGAGATGGAATCTTACATTATGGTTTTCCTCCCCACGTTTGAAGGTACAATCTACTGTGGTAGGGAGTCCTGGAAGGAGCCCTAGGCAGCAGGTCACAGTAAGTCTATATCATCCACGTTAGCAGGCAGGGACCAAGGAATCCTTGTGGCTCCATCTTGCTTCCCCTTTGCATTCAGTCTGGGACCCAAGGCCATGGAAATGTGCTGCCTCCACCTCCCATTTAGGTTGAGTCCTCTGCCTCATTTAACCTAACCAGTAAAAGTCTCTCTCTCTCTCTCTCTCTCTCTCTCTCTCTCTCTCTCTCTCTCTCTCTCTCTCTCTCTCTCTCTCTCTCTCTCTCTCTCTCTCTCTCTCTCTCTCTGTGTGTGTGTGTCTCTCTCTCTGTCTTTCTGTCTCTGTCTGTCTCTCTCAAAGGTCTTACTTTATAGCCCTAGATGGCCTGGCACTAGTGACATGGACAGGGTTAACCTTGAACTTTCTGTAATCCCCCTGCCTCAGCATCCACTCTGATAGCTTTTGAAAGAACTCTGCCTCTTTGGATTGTATGAATCACTTACCTTTTACAAATAGCCCCTTTAGCCCCAGGCCCGAAGGTTATTTTCTTTCCTTTCTTCTCTTTACAGGCAATGGACCCTCCATTCACCAAGTAATTCCACCCATAGGTCAGGCCCAAGGATTTCCCTCACTAGTCCATTTCACTCACGTCCCTGCCCTGTCTTAGCACCCCCTCTGAGGATACCCATGGGCAATCCGAACTATTTTCTATTTCTGTTTGCGTCTTTCTTCCCCTTCTACAATTTGTTATTTACACAGCAAAAGAAATCTTAAAACCCAACCGTTGTCACTACTCTGCTTAAAAACACTTTCATGATTTTTCCATTGTACATAAAATTCAAAGACTAGTTCTGAACAGCACCGTGTGACCTGCTTCTTTCAAAGATATCTCATGCCACCTTCTTGAAAGTTCACTAAATTATCCTCACACTTATTTTCCTTCAGTTCCCACAAACTCTAAGCCTGTCTTCACTCTTAGACTATTATTGATGCTGTTTTCTCTCTTGTGATTCAATTTCTCTGCCCAGTGCCTTCTTTTTCCTGGAGGGCTGTATGTAAACTGCCTCTTCACCAGGAAAGTGAGGCTATCTTCTCTATAGACGTTTCTCCTTTTAATGCCCCATTCCAGACTCTTAATAAATCCACAGCACTGATATATTTTATTAATATGCTGCATGCATGCATGTGTACACATGGGCATGTATTATCTCCTAAATGCAAGCCTATTTGGGGGCAGAGAGAAGAGTGCTGCATGCCTATAAACCCAGAATTTGAGAGGCTGAAGCAGCAGGATCACAAGTCTGGGCTACATAGTAAGATGTTATTACAGGAGACAAAAGAAACCAAACAAAAACAGAAGTAAGTTTGGAATAGATTTAACAATTACTTCTTGTTCATCTACTAACAGACACTGTTTTATTTTCTATTGATAAACTATATGTATTCTTATAATGTTTTAAAAAGATTTTATTTCAGTTTCAATTACATGTATATGTTGTACCCGTGTGTACGTTTACATGAATGTGACAGCAGAGTCCAGACTAGGATGCTGGATTCCCTGGAGCTGGAGCTATAGCTGGGTTTGAGCTGCCTTATGTAGGTGTTTGCAACCCAGCTTGGTCCTCTGCAAGATCAGGGCAATCTCTTAATGGCTGAGCCATCTTGGCAGGCCCAGTACAGCATCTAATTTATTCTCTTGAGTAAGTGAAAGTGAGCCAAAAGGTGATAAGTACTTAGACATCTATTTGCTTTAATTCATTTCACTCTTTAATTGTCTCCTCATCCTAGACAACTACATTCTGATTTGGGAGCCAGCACAGCTAAAAGGGCAGCAACAGGAACACATGTCCCTGCCACCCTCCACTCTGTCTTGGTTGTAATGAGTCCTTTGATGCTCGCTTTCTCCATACTTGCATCTTCCTGCTTTCTACCGTCTCCAGGAGCTATGCTGCCCCCTTACCGCACATTTCTCCTTCTGGTGAGGCATCATCTATCTCACTGGCTACCTCACCACCCTGGGCATCATCTTGCTTTTGGTCCTGTGTAGGGGCAGGCGCCTGCACACCCCCTGGTCCCTGATCAGTGTCTCCGCACAGGTTGATCATCTCTTCTGACCAATCAAGTTGTCCTTTTCCTTTCAATTTTCCTGTTTGGTTAAGGGTGACATGTTTTTTCCTCAATTGTTCTCACTTAGAGTCATCAGTTTCTCAGTTCCAGGCCAGGCTAGCTCTCACTCCCTCCACTGCTTCTCTGCTCTAGAGAGTAATACCAGACTCCCTGCTGGGACACACATCTCCTCCTCTGACTGACACCCCTGAAGACACAAAAGGTGTGACAGAGATGCTGCTTGGTCCCTGATTGTACTTCCATTTGTCACTAGCTCAGAATGGCCGTTATTCACTTAAGTTCTGTTTAATTAAGTTCATTCATTTAACAAACACAGACTTGTGGCCCTGAAAGATACAGGACTGGTAAATCTCAGCTCTCACTGGAGAGACAGGGAAAGATAGACGATAACATCAAAAACTACATAATTACATAATATGCCACCTGCGAATAAGTACCGGAAATGGGTGATGCAGAATGTAGGACTCAGGGGAGGCTTCCCTGTCAGCAAGGTGGCTAAGAAAGGCCTTGGATGGCGTGACATTTGGACAGAGATCTGCATATGATTATACGTTGAGGGTGAGGCATGTCGTATTCCAGGAGAAGGAAGCCCAAGGGTTCAGGAGGTAGAGGGAGCATTCACGGAGACCTGAGCAAGGAGCATGTGTGCCAGTCTGTGGGCCCAGCTCAGGCTTATGAGAGAAACACTATCAGAGTAGCGGTGAGGCCTACCTTGTGCAGACCCTCAAATCTGAAAGACAGATAGCCACGCCCAGAGTTATCATTCAACAACTCAATGGTTGACTCATGAGCACTATATTGGAGCCCAAAATACTTAAAAATAACACATTTTGTGGCTTAGCAAAATGAATGGGAGAAAGGGCGCATTAATTCTCATCTTAGATTTTAGGTGAAATTTCCCATTTGTTTTCCACCAAGCCTGGCTCTCCTAGCTGTGGGATATAAAATAGATGCTCCTCGCTCACAGGCAAGCTGTTTTCCAAATGGTTGAAGAGGTGACTTAAAAAAAAAGCCTAATTCAATAATAAGATATCTCAGAGGAAATTCTCAGCATACTCATATTTTAAATCTTTTAAAAAATGACTATAATTTGCTCTAGCAAAGATATTTAAATATTTCCCTCTAGCCAATTGTAAATCTCATTTCTAATCTCCAAGCTACTGTAATCAAGACCTCAGTAGTTTAAATAAAGCCTCCATTTGGGATTAAACTGCTATTGATATACACACTTACTTCTGATTTTATGTGATATATGGGTGAGTGTGTCTGAAATGCTTATCAAATAATTATAATTAAAATGTATAATTTCAGAAAGATGATCCACTAATTTTAATGATTATGTCTGGGACTTGGTTAAGGGAACGGAGAAATATGAAACAAAAATTTAAATGCGCAATTACATTATGAAATGCTATCTGGTGTGGATGTGAAGGAAAAAACATTATTACATTCACTTTTGGAGAAAAATCAAGTTTGTTTCTTAGGTCTGACTTTTGGGAAAACTACTGTTGGTAATAATTGGAATCTTCTCTTCATTTCTCAGCATTAAAAAGTTTCCAATGTGTACCAATTATTTTAGGCTCCTTCTAGGCAATATGGGAGAGTGTCTGACTTTCCTTCACCTCTTCAAATTTAACCACTGGAATAAACACCTCAAAACAGATTCATCTGAGAGCATAAACAAACCAAGCATGAAGGCTCCCCACAGGAGGCCAGAACGGCCTGAAAACTGTTCACCATTGGCAGGAAAGTGATAATGTCTGTCTCTATCCTTTCCAGTGAAATGTTTCTGAGTTTGGTCTGGATTGATGAAGTAACTAATACCTGGAAAGTTTTAGGGTTAGCTGGGGATGTTTTATACTGTGAAAGAGGGTGGCTCCAGGCTTGTTTGAGGAGGGTCTTTGACTCTCAGACATCTGCCGAGCGCCTTGGCCAGCTAAGAGGCAGATGCTGGGGTGCCAGGGCATTCTCTGACAGCATTCACCTGTCAGCTTCAGCATCTAGTCAACCAAGACCACCAGAGAGCTTCAGAGCAGGAAACACAGGGGATGGGGTTTTTCTCTTGGTATACCTGAACAGTAACTGTAGCTGAGGTCAGTGCATCCTGGGGTAGCCATACAGCCAGATTTCAAGCTCTGTCTCCTCACTGTCAAGCCAGGGGTTCCACTTAAAGAAGTCATTTGGCTAGCAGAGTACATATCGCCTGCTTTCAGGGGAACTTAAGAACAGAGTCTGTTTTCTGTTCTCAGAGGTCACAGAAGATGAAGGCGCTCTCTGGGCTGAGAGGAGGCGGGAAGGACAAGCCTGAAGTAGGAGTTATGGGAAAATGCTATTCTGCACTTTTTTGAGTTTGTACTGATATCTAACAAGCATGCATCTGACTGTTTCTCTCTGACTGTGCCTGCACCCATCAGTCCATAAACACTTTCGTAAGGTAGAAAAACACAACCCTTCTTCAAGCAAAAATACTTCCAAGCTGAATGGGGACCACCAGTTAGCCAACCCTGATTGCCTTGCCTAAGGTTGGTTTTTATAGGGTCCTTGAGGTTTTACACACCCACATGAGGCTTTACACACCCAGAAAGCTTCCTCACATCCTTTCCTGGTCATATACACAACCAGAGCACAGACTACAAGTGGCAATCACACGCCAGTTATTCCTCCTCAGATGTGACACTCTTACTGTAACCTGAATACCCCCAAATAGAAATGCTCCTTGGGGTAGGCAGAACAGAGTTCAGTAGTTATAAGGATCCAGACACTTCACTGGATTTGGATAAATTCTAACACAGAAAGAGAGAAGATTATGATATCTTATGAAAATTCAAATTTAATGATCTTCATTGACATTTGATAGGTCTTAGTTTCTACGATGCAAACGTACTTGGGAAAGCGAGCCTGTTTGGTATAATAGAGCCTATGCATTAGCATTTGTTCATGAGGATGAAAGTCTATCTTCTGACTAGTTAATGTGGTTAGAAGCCATTCTGCGTGGAGACTGGAGGTGGGGAGGACCCCTAATCCCAGAACTCTGGATTTTGCTGAGGTTGTGAAGATCCTGAGAGCTCAGAAGTTTACTTTAGGCCATGCGAATACTGGTGGCTGTGTTTGTGATGGGTTCTGAGCAATCTTCCTGGTGATTACTCAAGTGCGGAGCTTAAATTATTACCCCAGGCAAGCACCGACTTAAATGAAGTAGTTTCTGAAAGTAGAATGTGATTAAACTATGCATTTCATTCAAAACACCTCCTGTTTCCACAATCTCCTTTGCTCCTGGTGCCTCATCTTCAGGGAGATGGATTCTTGGTGATAATTTGGAATGCTGACGAAGTTGAGGCTGAGATGAGGCTAAGCACATGAGGAATCCAAAAGAGATTCTTGTCACAGAGCCAGAAGGAAATCACTGTACGTGTGAGAGTTGGGATGAGTCTTTGGATTTTATTGTCTAGCCTTGTGTTTACACCTGCTTACCTCACTTAGGGACTGTTGGCTACCCGAGAAAATAAATCAGCACTGTCAGTCAAAAAGCAGGGCTTCCATCTGTGTGCTGAGGGAACCTTCGTGTTTCCCAATGAGGATTTGAAGCAATCCCCAAACTGTGGGTCGCGGCCCCTCTGTGGGCAAACAACCTTTCACAGTGGTCACCTAAGACCATCAGGAAACACAGATATCTACATTATTATTCATAACAGTAGCAAAATTACAATTATGAAATGGAACAGTTTTACAGTTGGGGGTCACCACAACATGAGGAACTGTATTGAAGATTGAAGGGTCACAGCGTGAGGAAGGTTGAAAACCACCACTCCCAATGGACTGGGCAACACAGAAGCAAGTCCTGGGCGGGCCTGGGAATCAGCACAGCTCTTTCACCTTGTGTGTATCTCATGCTTTAGTGTGAAATCCCCACTGTACTTATTTCTCCCAAGTATCCACACATGCACTAGGCTGGCAGCTCCAAGAGTGCCTTCCACCAGACCACACTGTTCAAGAACAACGTGCCCTTTTGTCGCTGACAGCTTACTGGCTGAGTGTTTAACTCAGTGAGACTGGAGAGATCTGCTCTGACTTCCAAATCCTTCTCTGCATTATCTGTCTTCTCATACACACCCTCAGAGGTGAGAAATGGGCACAATCACATTTTTGTGAGGCACCACACTGCATGTACAATTAGCCTTCAGCCTAGGGCTTAGGGTGGATGGATGGATGGATGGATGGATGGATGGATGGATGGATGGACAGAGCACATCAAAGTTGCTCAGGAAGAAAGTTAGGGGTGGGTAGAGATAAGGGGCACCGGCCGCCCCATCTACTCCCCCAGAGAGGCAGGGCTTCAAGTAATGAAGCCCAGAGCACCAGTGGTCAGTGTCTGGGAAGAGATGGACAGATCCCCACCCCACAGTGCTCACTGATCACTGATTCAATCTTTCCAGCCCACCTGCAACCAAATGGCCACTTTTCACATAGTTTTGCCTAACCATAACTGTAACTTTGTCACTACCATGATCTTAACATCCCTCTGTGGCTCTGTTCTCTCCCATAGACTTTACTGGCTTCAGACACACTATGCAGGGTTTTACTAACCTTCTCATCACTCACATGTCTTATCCAATCATAACTTCCATGGAGGCTGAACTTTTTCTCTGCTGTGTTTACTACGGCTAGACCCACCAACTGGAATACAGTAGGTACCTAATATGTGTTGGCGGAACACATACAATGGAATTTCTTAATGGAACTTGAAAAATGTAGGACTCTACAGAAACATGAAGCCTCACTGAAGACCTCAGTGTGACTGGGTATTACAGGAGGGAACAGTTGGACTGCAGACACTGCTCAGCAAGGGGGCAGGAGTCGATTTTGGAGGAAAGAAAGTCCTATCCAACAAATGGACGGAGCTATTTAAGGAAGGTGTGTGGTTCATACAGTCACCTGGTGATGAACGAACTTCTCTCACTCTCTGTTTTATAATCACTCTCCTAATGGGAAAGCTATGGTTTATGTGATACCATGGCCCCAGTGTTTTCCATCAGTCCAGCTGCCTTTGCTGGGGATGTTTTGTGTGCTAGATGTGAAATGTGCAGACTAGGCTTTTAGAGCTCACTGGAATCCATGCTAAGTGCATTTGCCTAGGTTTTTCATGGTGGTGTGGCAGAGGTCCACTGCACAGCTAGATTCTAAAAATATTAACTCTGTAAATGCGCTATCCTACTAAAATACCATCCTTTTTTCTCTTCAGACAGGACATAACAAAGCTCACAGGTGACAGCAGGCGCATCAACCCTGTTTAGGAGAGTATGACCTATTTGAGGTCTACACTGTCCCTCAGAAATGACAAAACACTGTCCTGAGTCATTCAGAGATGGGGACATTTCTAGATCATGCCACAGACATATAATAATAATAATAATAATAATATGAAAATTAAAAACATACAGACAAACAACAACAAAAAGCACAGATGGGGCTGCAGAGATGGCTCAGAGGTTAAGAGAGCTTGCTGTTTTTTCTGGAGGACTAAAGTTCAGTTGACAGAACCTACAACCACCTGTAACTCCAGCTTCAGGGAATCTGATCTCTCCTCCTGGATTCTACTAGTATCCTCATACGTGGCACGCACCCACAAGTGCAGAGAAATGAAAATAATATTAGAAGTACCACAAAGATAGACTAGAGCTAACATGTACCTGAGATAGTTTTTCTGCTTTGGTCCCTCTCTGCCTTCTTTCTCCAGATCTGGATCTTGGCACAAGCATCTTAGTCCAGCATTCTACATTTCCTTAAGTGGCATTTGCTTGCCATCTTTTAAAATGATTTGTATATTTTTAAAAATATTCTTGTTACATACTGGTAGACTTTCAGTTTTTAGAGTAATACCCAAAACAGTTTTTAGTCCCAACAGAGGGGAAGAGAAACAAGAGGGGGAGAGAGAAAGGATGGCGGAAGAGAGAGAACGGGGAAGTGCCTCTTCCTTCCCATCAATGGAGGAGATGAGCGAGGAGCAGCCGACATAAGAGAGGAAGAAAGACGAGGGCGGAAGGGGAGCCAGCACCGGCGTGGGCAGTGGATGATGTGCACTGCTCTCAGCTCCGTTAAAATGACTCTGGAGGACTGTGTCATCTCTTACTTCCCCTTGAAATGACAGCTCCATGCCCCCCTAGTTCTTCAACTGCCCTGGTCTTTAAACTCTATGGGATAGCAGTATTGAGGAGAGATACTTCTGTGTTCTAGAGTTCCAGAGGCCAGGGTATCTTAACCCCTCCAGGAATAAGTCCGAGTTGTAAATGACGGTCAAGTTTGGATTTCCTTAAATCCCACCGACTGAAAATATTTAAAGAGTTACAGGAGCACTTAGGGACCACTCCCTTACCTTGAGGTATCCAATGTGCCCATCTACCCTTATGCCTCACTTTCCAAAAGGATCACCTGAAATCTAGAGGAGACACAGGACTCTCCTTCTGGGAACTAATTTCCTACTTTTATTTCCAGTCTTTGAAAGGACACTTGGAGAGTCTTTCATTTTGGGGACGACCTTATAACTTTTAGTCTCTGTGAGGCTGGACAGTTACTTGCTTTTAATTGCTTCTGAGTTCTGTGAGTTTCCCACCGCCAGTATTCAAAAAGCCATCTCCATCTTTGTGGCGGTCTGTATACTCATCGGAACTCTCCTACCTGGTCATCCCCCTTACTCCAAATTTCCTGGCCCACCTTTCCACATGGCACCTTATCAATGAACCAATTAGGTATGTGTGTTAGGATATGCCCATGGGAACAGGAAGCAGACAGTCATTTCCTCCCCTCACTCCCCAAGGCAACCCACCCTGGATTCTTCTAAAGGCTGTAACATGCATCCTGGCGAAGTTTCTTTAATGCCTCTCTCAGCTAGGCTCTTTGATCACTGCTTCTTTGTTTATTTCCTTTGCTGTGATATTTTTTTTTCCAGAGCTTCTTGCTAAGTGCAAATGAGAACAGAAGTTTCAACCTCTTGCATAACGCTGTAAAATAAATAAATAACAGAATTGTATTTAAATAAACTATTCAAATCCATGTCAGGAAATGATCTAATTAATTACTCCGTTGGGGCTGTGCTGTATGTTTGCTTTCTTCTCAGAGAGGTGAAGAAAGTGGAGATAAATGTTCAGCTGTTAATGGGGTAAATTCTGTAAATGGAGAAGGGTCAGAGGAAGCAACTTTAATTCCTATCACATTTGTTTTCAGGCACTTAATTTACTCTGTCCCTTTAACCCTGTTTGGATGTTTCTTCTTGGTTCTGGGCGAGCAGCATGGATAGACCTGGGTTAACCTGGTAGATCCTTTCTGATGCGAGCAGTGAAAAAGTCGAATTAGGCAGAAGACAGACAGACGTATGCTGCCCTTTATAAATCAGTGTAGGATACAAGATTTTTAACCAAGTCTGCAGCGATTGGACAAGATCCAATTTGTCATTATTTATTCCTAAGCATTGTGCTTATACTCTGTACTTTTTCATTCTTATTCGCCATTTACCCAATTATATCTATCCTTATTAGACCCCTGCTGAAGACAGCATTAGCCAGAGAAGTCCCATAGCTTAGCTTAATCCTATTATCTCTTGATAAACGGGACACATGAGGCACTAGAGGACCAAATTCAGCATCACTGGTCCCTCTCTTCTCTTACCCTTCTCTTTCACCCCCACCCTCCCAAAGGGAAAAAAAAAACGAGGTTGCTCACCCTTCCGCCTGATGCAATTATGATCTGGAAGTGTGCCCGTTCTAATCCTTACTCACTAGGAGCATCACTGTCAGCCTGAGAAATGAACTGCTGTTATGATGTAAAGGGCTGACGCCCCGGTGACATGCACTGATGTGCTGGGCCTCACTGCCACAGTGACAGAGCGAGCTTTATGTCTCCAGGGCTTTTAATGCCTGCCAAAATCGGAGCATGGAACCTGGGGAAAGGGTCACAGTGGCGAAGAGACCAGCCAGAAGTGAGGCTTCTAGGGTGTGTATTCGAATGGACATAGGGGTGGGGGGAGGCAGGGTAGAGACAGGAAGGGAAGAGGGCAGGAAGTGGCGGGGAGGGGGTGTGAATGGAATCTCCCTTGGAGTTCTCCAGGAATTCCATGGAAGGCAGGATCTTTCTCTTTTCCAGAACTTATCTCAGCCTGTAATTTGCCTGCCCCGAGGCCCATGATAGCAGCAGATGACTGAATCATCATTAAATGCCTGCTAGCTGTAGTCACAGATGTGCACCTACATGTACACCTACAGATCAGTGAACATGGCCAGACTAATGGCAAAAAGGCAGACAAACAAACAAAACCCCAAGCCCCCCAAAACAAAAAAAAAAACCTCAAGGCTTAATAAAATGCTTATTAAAATGTATCTTCAAATGGAAGCTACTAAGTGTCGAGTGGAAAATAAGGCCCACTTCCCCCACAGACACGGTGCAGTGTTTGTGCGGCAATTACAGGACCCATTCCCTCCCACTATATATGATATTTATAACATCAAAAGGGCTCTGCGCTTCTTTTCAAAAAGAATTTATTACCCAAAAGGTTGTGTTTGGGAAAAAGCCAACTCAAGTCTCAGGGAAAGGAAAAGAATTCCGTTTGTTTAGAAATAAATATAATTTTGACAATGCTAGAAATGCCTTCCCCATACATCTGCCTTCTCCGATTCATCCAAGGAGCTGTAGAAACCCTTAAGCCCTAACCGATTCTTCACGAATTGAAGAAAATAAATGTGTTCAGAAGTTCCGTCCCATTCAAAGAAAGAACACATTCCTTTCGTTTTGCTGGCAAAGAAGGAGACTGCCAGCAGGGCTCAGCACAAACAGAGGTTTGCACAAAATTGGAGATCAAGAACTATTGATTGGCTCTTGCGAAGGCGGAGGGCTGTGTGGGAAAAGTGCCCGTAGAGTCACACTGCTCTTTTGATGGTGCCAGCTCCCATAAGAACTTGGCTGTAAACCCAAGGGACTGCCAGCTACACTTTGCAAACATGACTTTGGAGCTTTGTGGAACCGCACAGGACTGGGACTTCCTTCAGGGGTGACTAGTTTTATTTTATTGCCATCCTTAACATTAGCATTACTGATGCCACAGTGGCAGGAGCTAAAGCAGTGGCCTGGCTAAGCATCCCAGTGAGAGGAATCTTCCCTTCTAGCTGGCTACAGAACAGTTTGGAATCAGGTTTACTCTACATCCTACAGTAGGGACTAAGGAGAGAGGATGCTTCACAGCAGACAAAGAGAAGGGGAAATAAGATGAACATTTATTGTGTTTATCTGAGCAAGCTACTGCACAGGCAATGTCTATGCATTTAGCAAAGAAAAGGAAAAGCATATTCCCTGTAAACATGTATTTGTGGACCCCAGCTGGTATAATAAAACAACTGAATAGTATTAAGGAGCATTGGCTTACAGTAACAGCTTAATTATGCATTTACTTTACATCGGTTTCTATTGCCACAATGACAATGGTTAAGAGAAATAGAAGTTAGTATTATCTGGCCAGAATTAGCACTAGTAAGGGATTTTTGCCTGGTTATGATGTTGTTGCCTTCCCTGACCACTATGATCATTGATAAACTTATGGTGCTCTAGGAACTTCTGGAAGGGGGTATTTGGCCCTATCTGGGGACCATGGAGTTAGAAATTATCCTACTATACAATGCCAGTTCAAAAAAGAAGAAGAAACAAAGAAAAGGAATGTCAAGATTATGTTATGTCTTTTAGAGTTGTTGATCAGTGAGGCAGGGAGGTCTCATAATCCTCCTGAACATTACAGGGCATTGCCAATATTCTTTGTTACCTTCCAGAACTTGAGAACAGGAACGTGCTGCTAAATACCATACACTTGAATGACAGAATATGGGAGTAACAAATCACTTTATGATGGGATTTAAGTCCTATTCCACAAGGTAAAATTCATATATGGTACATTTGGGGGGACAAGAACCTGTGATAAGACATGGCACAAGCCCTAGGGGAAAACCTAGTACTGTTCTGCTAACTGGACATAGTACTAAACTGACTCATTGCTATGCTGGTATATTAACTATCTCTTGACCCACCTTAGAGGAGCATCTGTTTCTAGTAGATGGTGACCATCACAGAGACCCACAACTAGCCAGGGTATAGAGAACAAAAGATTCTGGGATGCCCAGCCATAAACAGGACCTCTATCTTATACTCTGTCCTCACAAGACCTAAGAATCATTGAGGAAGAGGGCTGAAAGCGTGACACAGTAGATGGCTACAAGAAAATGTGGTCTTCTGGATACGGCAGGGCAGCTACATACAGGAACTCACAGATGCTGTAACAGCCTGCACAAGAACTGTGTAGGCTCAAGTCAATCCAAATTCCAGTATGAAGAGGGGACTTGGGCATGAAGTTCCACTCCCAGATGAGCAACAACTGGCAGTGGTTGGCTGCTGGGAGAGAAAAGGTTAGTTTTAAGAGTGTTGTTCCAGTGGAAGGCCACACCTCCACAAATGGACAGCACAGACTGGGCTTGATGGGTGTGGAAACAGAGGACACAGAACTGGATGGATAGGGAAGGAGAGATGGACCTATCACATGCTGGGGGAAGGGATGAACAGGATCAAACTGCACTGTACAAACTTCTCAAAGAACAAAACATCAGATCAAATCAAATGAAAGACCACGAGATCTGTGTTCCCATTGCAGCCCAACCTCGTTGCAGAATGCAGGGCGTGGAGAAAAAGAAAGGCCCAAGAAGAGGTTTCCATCTGCCAGAACTCCATTGCCAAACATCTGGCTACTTTGTCTCTTATTCCAGGAGATTGCAGACCACTAACAGTCGTCACTGTTTTCCCCCCAAAGCATCCCAGTAAATGCAAAATTCATCAGATCTTACTGATCCTGCAAAAGAGTGAACCCAGCACAATAGGTTTCCAGGTATGATATAAATCAAATTTTACTTCATCTGTCTCTAGGGGAGGGAGGCTGGCAGAGTTCTAATCATATACATATTTAAATTTGTAATCAGACTCCTTGGGAGGACAGGCTGCTGTGTTTACTGTGAGCTTACAGCCAGGGTTTCTGGGGACCGAGGATGCTTGGTTGTAAATCCTGTCATTTTGGTGACTTAATATTTTATATTATCATTGTATTAGCATAATTGTGACCTCTGCATTGTAGCATTTTATGTGTTTCCAGTGTAACTTTTGGTACTTTACTAAAGTCAACAAAAATTCCCATTATTCCCTCTTTTAGAACACATTTGGCATGAAGTATTAAGGTTGATTTAATGTTATTAGTGCTTAAAGTGGTGTGAAATCCATGAATATCCACATTCATCTCCCAGTTCACCAGCACACCGCCGTAAAACACAAGGAGATGGGTGATAAACATTTCCTCTCCTTTTTTTTTCCCTTTCCTTAATTCTTCCTGCTGGAGGCTCTGCCTCTACCCAGAGGGCATGTGAGTGTTGCCAGTTCTCCCACACAGATCAATCACCAGGGCTTCTACATGCCCAAATAATAACACAACAGGAGAGCTTGGCTCAGCTGCCAGCCTCATTAAAACTATTCTCCAAGTAACAGCAAGGTTTGGGGAGCACTCTGCTTGGACCAGACTCTGCATATTTTCCAAGATAATGACCAGGGGAGAAGCATTAGAGGACATAGTTCCTTTCATTTGCGATTTTGGCAAGTCACAAAAAACGGCGAGGCAAAGCTAACTGTTTCAAAGGCTGTTCAATGGCAAAGTCTTGTTTAAAATTCTTAGGGAAAAATTATTACTATGGTAAAACTACTGAGGCTTGAAGGGCTGCAAGGGGGAAGTAAAGTCAGAGGGACTAAGATGCTCTGGTTTGCTGGCTTGGAGATGCAAAGTGAGTGGGGGCAAGGAAGCCTAGTGTTAGCCTCCCTCAGGGTCTTCCAGTGTCTCCCAAGCTACTCCTTCCTGTGACCGTGCCTGTGGGTGGCATGTGTGTCACTGGGTGGCACAGAGGTACACAGCCCCTCTTCAGTGCTACGGACAAACGGTGAGGAGAGTTAAGATGGAGACGCAGGGATCCTGAGCTACTGGTTTATGATCTCTGGATTATGTCTTCTTCTGGGACACTGTCTGGGGCAGTCTGGAAGACGTTCCTTGTGCCTGTAATTGAGAGGGAAGATGCTTTGAGAAGAGCCGTTTCTTCCACACACCACCAAAGTACCAGAAAGGACAAAAGCTTGTGACTGGGACCTAAGAAAACAAGCTGATTTTATTCCATTTGTATGTTAAACTCATAGACAAACAAAGGTTTTTCACTGAATTAATGCATGGAATATTTGTATATAGTGCTAACACACCTCTCTTCTATTTCCAGGAGACTCAGAGCATGGCTCACGTTAATAAGAAGAGCTGTTTGTGTGAGGGCCTCTCTCTTTAAAAGGAGATACACTCAAACAGGCTACCTCTGAAAACATTATTTCCTGCCTGGCATTGACATCTCTAGGATCCCCAAAGTTTTCAAGTGGCAAAATGACTAAAGCAATACTCAGAAATGTGTTTCAGGCAAAGTTCTCTAGTAACTGTGACAGTGCCCAAGCCTTAGTGTAGATGTCCCACAGGCAAGGACATGGAGATAGTAAGCAAAGTACCCCACCAGAGTCCTTAAAACGGAAACTTGGGGTGTTTGTATAGTTGCTACATTTTACATTGATAAAACAGAAAACACAACTGCCCCAAACTAGGGGTGCAGTTTTGGATGGAAAATACCCCAAGATGCCTAACCTGGGGAATGCTAAGTTGATAGTGGTTGGAGGTGTTACTTTTTTCTCCCCCACCCGTTGAGAGCATTCAAGTTGTGTTAGAACATTGACATTCAGACTGACTGGAGGATTAATATTTATTTGCTTCTTGTTGTTTGTTTGTTTGTTATTTTGAGACAGACAGGGCTTCTCTGTGTAGCTTTGGGGCCTATCCTGGCACTTGCTCTGTAGATCAGGCTGGCCTCGAACTCACAGAGATCCACCTGCCTCTGCCTCTCAAGGGCTGGGACTAACTAAAGGCGTGTGCCACCAATGCCTGGTTTGCTTCCATTTCTTATTCTAATGATACCTCTCTACTTAATTGGCCTAGTTAATTTATGAAATCAAATCTAGATCAGTGGAACTGACAAGAAGTCATTGCTGAAAGAATATAGCTTAAAAGCATGAAGGATAACTGTATAAATGATATATGTTATTCTATTAAGTGAGTCACCATAAAGTGAATTACCATGAGCAGAAAAGGAATATATTTTATTGTGTCAAAAACACACTTTTATGTGATGTACAAACTTTATGTTGAACGGTCAATCTTGAAAAGCTGACTTCTTTTTCTAAAAGCCCATATCTAGATGGATAGAAATCAATAGTGTATTAGGAAGGAAGCAAAGAGTACCTGGGACACTCTCTCAGAGACACTGTCATTATGCCTTCATGTCACTTTAAGCAGTGTCTTTGCCAACCTCGAGGTCTTCACTAGAAATTGTCTCTTGTGTGGCAACTAAGGCTGGTAATGGTGTTGGGAAACCATCATCTAGGCAGGGGAGCCATCTAGGCATCTGGCAAAATTTATTTCCCTCTGGTCCATGCCCCCTCTGGTGGCTGAATGCCAGGGCAAAGTGACACAGTGAAGAATTGCCTGCTTCCCTGTGAGACGCGCATGCATGTGTCGTTTCTTTTTTTCCTTTCCCAGGACCAACTGAATCCCCTTAGGTTAGATCACTTCACCTAAGGCTCTGGCATTCCTAACCAGAGCAGGGAACATTCTTTCCCACAAGAAGGACTTTCTCAGGCGAACAGATAGTGGCAGTCAGAAGGGGGACTGAGGAGCATAATGACGTCGCAAGTCATTTTGAACTAAAGTCATCCCTAAGGAAACTACCCATCATTGGGCCTGAATTCCCCCTAGTCCCACTGACACTTTAGACTCAAAAAAGTTAAAGAAGGAAGACTGCAGCATCAGTATGCTTTGTACATAGTGAGCATCCCACAGATGTTCACTGATTTACACACAATATTCAGACCTTTGTTCTACTGCAATGAAAGGTCTTAAATTTATTTTATTAATAAATTCTTCACATGTGTGTGTATGAGCAGGCACATATGTGTGTCTACATGTGCACATAGTCATGTGTATCTGTGCCTGTGGAGATCAGAGGGCAACCTCAGGTGTTGGCCATCCTGTTTCTTTTGAGACAGGGTCACTTACTGGCTTGGAGCTTGCCAAGTAGACTAGGCTGTCAGGCCAGTGAGTCCCAGGGGTCTGCCTTTTCTGTTTCCTTACTGTTGGGCTTGTAAGCATGATCACCATGCTTGCGTTTTAACATGAGTTTGGGAATGGGACTCACGTCCTCATGCCTGCATAGTAAGTACTTTATCAAGTTATGTTACTTTCCCATCCCTCTAATTCTTTCCAAATATGCCTGATTTCCAGCTGTCAATCACAACCAAGGGGGAAGTTAGCTGTCTATTTCATGTCATTATTTGTAAAAATTTGGTGATCGTGGGGCAGAGAGATGACTCAGTTGTTGAGACCACTGACTGCTCTTCCCAAAGACCCAGGTTCACTTCTTAGAATCCACATGGTGGCTCACAAGCATCTGTAACATCAGGTACCATCTGCTAGGCTCTGTGGGCACCAGGCACTTATGTGGTACATAATCATTCAAGCAGGCAAAAGAGCCATACACATAAAGTAAAAATAAATCTAAAATAAATAAAAGCCTTGCTGATCATAAGGATCTATTAACTGTGAATGTTCTCCAAAGTTTGAGCTGACTTCTCTTTTCATTACATTTATTCAGAGTTTATCATGTTAGATTACAACTTTTCCACTGGTTACTCAGTATACTCCCAGCTAGATTTATCTGTCCTTCTACATAACTCTCTAAAGAATCCATTGAAAGGATTGTGTTGGAATTTTGATGGAGATTGCATTGAATCTGTAGATTGCTTTTGGCAAAACAGTCATTTTTACTATGTTAATCCTACTGATCCATGAGCATGGGAGGAGATCTTTCCATCTGTTATCTTCTTCTGAGACTTAGCTATTGACACACAGGTCTTTCTCTTGCTTGGGTAGAGTTACCCCAAGATGTTTTATATTGTTTGTGGCTATTGTGAAGGGTGTTGTTTTCCTGACTTCTCAGCCCGTTTATCATCTGCATATAGGAGGGCTACTGATCTTTTTGAGTGAATCCTGCCAGTTCGTTGTAGCACAGGACTTTGGGATCACGCAGACCTGTGCTCATGTCTATGTTGACTCACTCACAGGACACATCACCTGCTTCCTCTCTGGGATGCTGCTTCCTCTCTGAGGCTGTTTCTTCCGCAAACACTAGGAATGAGAATTCTTCCTTTACCTGTCCACAGTTAAAATGCACTCAAAGTGAGTGAGCTGAAGCTGGCAGAAACCTTGCTTATCCTAAGTGGCTAGGGAAAGACCACATTCACCACAGCTAGTCAAGCCAGGAACCCGGAAGCAGTGCTTTTCCTTTCTCATCATTTCCCCACTGTACCAGCTAAACTTCCTAAATCAGTCTCAAAATGCCTCTCTTTTGTCGCCCTTCCTTGTCTGGGGTGGTGGTATAGGTTCTTATGTTCTTATTGTCTTTCTCTTTACAAATAACTTAGAAAAGTTAATGTTTGGTCCGACTGAAATCAATGTGCCTTTATCCTAAGAAAAATAACAAACAGAGGATATAAAAATGTATACGATTACAGAAAACTGCCTCCTAAACTTTCTGGAATACAGGGTTGGCAAACTTTTTACCTTGAGTCAGGCAGTGAATAGGGATTTACTGGTCATATGGCCTCTGTGGTGATTACGTCACTCAGCAGCTGTAGCACTAATGTAGTCATAGACATGTCAATGAAGAAACAAGGCTATGGTCCCAATGAAAATTTATCTGCAAGTTAAATTTTCAAAAAAGGGCCATCATTTGCTTACTCATTTAACATTTCTTCAGTTAAGGTGACGCTCTTTCCAGAAACCCTTACCTAATTCTTACACTTCTGCCTCCCATAACACTCAGTGAATGAATACACTGGATCCTAAAACTGCTGATGTACAGGCTGACCTCTTACAACAGTTAACTACCCAAGGACTGTTGCGTGTTGAGAATGTACACAGGGCCAATGCACACACTCTTGAAGACAGTGAGTATCTGCAAAGGTACTTTTCAGTGACTGCTTCTTTTGAATGGAAGCCCTCTGACCCGCCTCCACATTTTACGTTGACCACTACCACTTGGCAAAAATCTAGGAAACATGTTTCCTGTGGGACTTTTGCTGAGGTCGACCACGGCCTGACTGGCTTCAAGCCTTCACTCTTTTTAAATGGTTTTCCTCTTTATTTTAGCTGTACATTTTATTATAGGCCTCTTCAAATCCTCTGAGAAAGGTAAGTAATATAAGCATATTAATAATACATGGATCTCTCTCCCTCCCTCCCTCTTTCCCTCCCTCCCTCCCTCCCTCTCCCCCACCTCTCTCTCTGTTGCTTTGCCCAAAACCCATGACTTGGGTTGATTCTTTTCTCCAATATGATGTGTACACAGCCAGTCCTGCCTCTTCACAGGTTCCTGGGACAAAACAGCAGGTCTAGTCTAGTCATCTCGTCATCCATTTGTTCAGCAAATCCTAGGAACATGACCCTGGTTCTTGCCACCTCTACTGCTGGAAAACTGAAAATTCCTCATATTCTCACTTATAGTCTCGTCTCCACAGCTTGTTAGCAAGATGACAACTGGAAGTGGTTTTTTATTGTTGTTTGATGTTTTAATATTTAGGGGTATTTGATATATAATGCATATTAAAAGTTTCTTTTGCAACCATGCAATACCTTAGTTCAAATCCACTGCTGTAGGTCCTCCACTTACTCATTCATAATAAAAGCAAACTCCTCACAAAGCTTTCAAGGACCTCAGCACCAAGCAAAACCTTCTTCTACTCACTCTGCTTCCCCACCCCATGCTGCTGCACAGGTGACTCATGGTACTAAGCAGACTGGCTCTCTCTATTCCTCAATCTTTGTTCAAATACCTCTTTCCAAGTGAGACTAACTGGACCAATGGTGTAGGATTACAATTACCTCCAGCCCCAGCACTTCTACTCTTCCTTTTCTCCATAGTACTTTTAATCGTTGGACACACATGTACTTTCATTTGTTCCCATGCCCCATTATATTATATGTCCAGTGAGAATCTTATAGGCTCATCTATAAAAACAGTAACTAGAACTATATTACATTCTCAGTAAATAACTTCTAGCTAAGCAAGAAAAGGAATTGTTTTTGAAGTTCCCCCCTCATAATTCTATCTTAAAACTACAATCTTTCCCTTTTAAATCTATTAGATTAAAATTTTATTTTACAACGTTATTCCTGCCAACCCGTTTGATTTCTATAAGGATGGTGGTATCTATTACCCAGCTCTTTCAACAAGATAACATGACATCACAGACAGCATGAAAGTTAATCTTGGGACCTATTAGTTCATTTCTCATATTTCATAACAAGATATGATGATGATGATGATGATGATAATGAATCTTAAGGCTAGGGCAAGAATCTCCATGTTTCCCACCTTCCCTCTGCCATCTCCACACTTTCTCCCTTAGATTACATTGGTCCAGCCACATACAACCTTATCAGAAACATATTCATGTGCTGCTTGCTGTGGCTTCGTGCTTTCAGCCAGCACAGCGTATGGGGACAGACAGGAACACATGATGTATGGTCATAGGATCACTGCCCAGTTCTTCCTCTAACATCACTTGGATCTCAAGACCCCATGTGAAAAATTTCATGCCAGAACTGCTATGGCTTATGAAGAGACAGGAAGACATCCTTAGCTACCTTATGCCACCATGGGAGAAGTTGCCCTTGTCCCCCTCACAGATGCAGAGGAACACAGTCCACAGACACTGCACTGTCTTCTGAGTATTTTTCAGTTAGAACCCATCTTATTCTCAGACGGGCACGCAGGAAAAGCTGCATCTCAAAAACAAATGCCATATTTCCTCCAATGCGCCTGGTTATCTTTAACTAGTGTCCATGGGGAAGAAACTTGTTGAAAGTTTTCTTCTCTTGTTCTCCTATTAAATAAAGAGAAAAGTACAACATAGCTCTTTGATGGAAGCTAGAATGGTAACATCTGGCATAGGATCCTCAGGCAACTGCTGAGGATGTGATCAGCTTGCATGAACCACCTTACATATGTTTGGGGAATTTCTACCTCTGAAGATTTTTACTATAAAGTAGGCATAAGGCTAAAATTAAATTTAAAAAGCTTTCTCTCCCTTTCTTGGTTATCTCTACCTAATATGGGAGTTGGTTTCCTTGAAATATGTGATTCCTTGAACACTGATTTCCATAGACTTATGATTAAAGACCCCTTTTCTTACAGCAAAAGATGTTCAAGCAAAACACTTATTTGTATAGATATTCCTGAATGCTTAGTAAACTAAAAAGTATGGAAAACTGTGTTCCCAAAGATGGATAGACTGACATACCCATCCCAGGCATTTATCGTTAATGTGGTGCTGAGGTTCCTTAGGATCCATGTACTTCCCCCGAATCTAGGAAGAACTCTATGACAACTACAACCCTAGGGATATGTGGAAAGTGATGCCATATGACTTCTAAAGGTTTCTCCACTCAGTTCTCTTTTTTCTTGGACTCTGATTCTTGGAAACTAGTCTTGGGGCTTCAAGGAAACAAGCAGCTGCCTGTGAAGACCACAGGTAAATGTTACAGTTATGGTGCTTGAGGAAGCTCAGGCAGACCACCAGCTCTGTGTAACAGGAACAATAAAAACCCAGAGACAGATATTGGGGTTCAAGCTGAAGATCAGAGAGGCAAAGCAGCCAAGCCAGAAGCTCTTTCTTCTACCTCAGACTGAAAGAGCAATCCTGTCTCCACAAATCCTCAGAGACAATGCTCTCCACGAATCCTCAAAGGCAAATACTCCAAGTTCTTATCTCCTCCCCCCTTATGGTCCTTTCTCAGCCCAGCACTATCACTCCAGTCTCTGCCTTCCCAGTGCTGGGATGAGAGGTGTGTGATGGCGAGTGATAGGATTAAAGGCATGAGCTCTGTTACTCCTTTGGACTGATTTTCTCTTTTGTAGTTGAGGGTGGTCTTGAACTCACATAGATCCACATGCCTCTGTCTCCTGAGTCTGGGATTAAAGGTGTATATCACTACTGCCCGGATCTATGGCTTTGGCTAGCTTTGCATTTTTTATCCTTAGTGACTTTATTAGATCATAAACAACATATCACCACAGCTCTGGCACTGGCATTGTGTGGGAATGGTTATAGCTACCTGTAAACCCATGTGTTTGAGCTGCCTGGTTGATGGCAAGAGAGAAAGCCATTTGTGCTAAAGTCTTCCTAAACTTCCAAACTCTGAGCAAAATAAATGGTGTTGCTATTTTACATCACTGAATTTTGGAGCAACATTTTAAAATTCAGAATAATCTATTTCTCACTGATGCATCTCATTGGTATTTTGTCACTTTGGTAAAGTCAGCTGACCAGAAACGTGTGAAGTTTATGGGAAGAGAGGCCTTAATTCATTTTTAAGATTTATTTTATTTATGCACATGAGTGTGTACATGTGTGTGTGTGTGTGTGTGTGTGTGTGTGTGTGTGTGTGTCTGTCTGTCTGTCTGTCTGTCTTTGGGGGTATGGAAATGAGTACAGGTAACCACAAAGTCTAGAACAGGGCATTGGATCTGGAGCTGGAAATACAAGTAGTTGTGACCTGCCAAATGTAGGTGCTGGAGACAAACCTGGCTTCTCTACAAGAGCACTGTAGGTGCTCTCCGGTTACATGTGACTATAAAAAGCAAGAAGAAAAAATACTGTGCCGAAGGTTAACAACAGCTCTTCTAAATTTTCTCAGTCTACAGAACCTATGTAGGATAACTACATTCCAGGAACACATTTAAAAAACTAAGCTCAAACAGCCATGCACATTGGCATCTGATTTAAATACCTGTCTGTAATATCAGGACTGACTTGCAACCTTTTGTTCTGAGATCTTGTCTAGGTTATGAATCCCTTGGCATCTCATTTTGCTCACCTATAAAATGGGTGCAGATGTACCTAAACATCACAGAGTTGGCACAAGAATTGAGTACATTTGTTTTATGAAGTACCCTATGATCAGCACCCCAATTCATGTGTAGCTGCTTTTAAATAAAAGTTTACCTTTATTGATCATTAAAGTAGCTACGTGCAAGCACCTGATGACTTGAGTTTGTCTTGTATGCATTATAATTATCAATTAAGATTAATTTTGAAGGGTTTATATGTTTATTTTGGGTCCCATTCCTTGATTATGGGTAAAGTCTACAATAGACTAATACTTTCTAGTTTCAGTTGGGTTCTTATTTACATAAAGGCTGTCAGCAATGAACACAGAAGTACTAGGTTCCCTTAGCATATTCAGAGAAATAGATAAGAACTGTAGGAATGGCAAGTTTGCTTGCTTTTTACCCAAACTGCTAGATAATGCCTGAGGACATAGGGTTTCAGATTCTTAACAAGGTGTCCCTTGTGGTCAGGAGATTCTGAATTCAGCAAGAAAGATAGCTTCATGGGGACAAAGCCCAGCGGAGGACAAGGTAGCCTTTGTAAGGACTGTGCATTTTGCTCCTCTACGCTTGTTGAATCAGTGCTTGATGGGGCTTCTGGTGTGGGAACAGTGTTGATATCACGGGGAGTCTATAGAGGAGAGGAAAATTGAGGGCTACTCTTAGAATAAGGTGAGGTCTCATACCTAGGACTACAGTTGGCAAGAAAGCTCTCAGAACTGAGTCCAGATAGAGGGTGTGAGTTAAACCTGCTGAGAAGCAGTGTCTGGAGTCTCTGGGATCAGTGCTTTCATGAATATTTAAAAAAATAATTCTCCGGGATTGATTCTCACAGAACACCATCCACAAAGCAGGGCTGTACTTTTGGAGGGGAAAAAAAGACCATCTAAAAAAATAAATACACTTCTTACCTTATTATTTATTTCATATTAGCTTTCAAAACAGAAGACAGAGCTGTTGGCAAGGAAAGGGCCAAGTGACCACACCTTGAGGGGTTTTACTCACAAAGCTGGGCTCTCATTTTTTCCTACACGTCTTTATGCAGTTATAAGTTTACATACTCATGTATTTATTAATTCGGCTTTTCTGCCTTTCATGAATAAATTATGCTGAGCTAATTTCCATACGAGCCTGGTGGCCTTTCTCTAGGGTTTTAAATCAGAGAGTAGGTGAAATTTTATGTACATTCAACAGCAGTTTATAGATACATTCAAAACATTTGACGTCATCCATTGCAAATGCTTAGAATTCTAGTGGTGGGGGGGCAGGGGGACACAAGCTACCCTCCAATTCCTGGGTGGGTCATGGCATTTTCTTGGGGTGGAATGACCAGCTCGGATGGCATTTTTGCTGTTGTTACCATCACTATTACTTCAATCCTATGTGTGTGGGGGGTGCTCAATTCAAGGCTGAAATAATTAAGATGTTTAGGGCTCACATGATCCATCTCCACCCAGTTCAAGTGTCTTGTGACATGCATTTTATTTGCCTTGCAAGCATGGTGATTTATCGTCTTCTCTCCCTCTCTGGGGAAGAATCAGAGCCGGCAATGGCAACTTTGAGAGATTTTGACTTTTGCTGAACACAGAAAATCATTAGTTTTAAATCTAAAGGCCCCTTATTGATTCTGAGGCCTCAGTGCCACATGCTTCTTGCTACTTATATTAACGAAGTCACTGCTGTTGCATACAAAGGGCAAGGGGCTCTGCCTAGACAATACTAAAGTAGCCTTGGGAGGGAGGCTTCCAGGAAGGCTTGCAGGTATTCGGCTCCCCTGAGAACAAAGCAGGACAGACTGGAGACATCCTGCTTTCAATTGCTCCAAGCCAAGTAGCTGGAATCTCATGTCTAAAGTGAGTTCCATAATGGCTGGAGTAAAATATGAGTCAGCGGATTGTCTCCTCCAGCATGCGGTGCGTTAACCTTTAAATGACTCTCAACAGGAACTCAGCATTAATTAAAACTAGATTGTTTCCTATCTACTTTCTCCCATAAGGAGAGAAGACTAGCTCTTTCACCAATTCACACACTGTTACTACCAGGCATTGCCTATACACACATAAGCAGTGAAAGACATTTCTGAACTGGCATATGTGGAGTCCAAATGTGAAATCTGCATATTTCAATCCATCCACTCTTCCCCCTCAATGCCTAGAGCAACTGGGGTGCTGAGCACATGGCAGCAACGATGAGCCCATCCTCAAGACCACCCCAGTTATACCAGCCTGCTCTTGGCTTGGAAGGTTCATTCAAACCATGAAGGATTTTATGAGCACTAAGATGACTTCAACACACAGAGACAGTCAATAAAGGAGAAGAAACAAAATGGCACTCCAGTTAGCAGAGTTCAAGAAACTTCTACCTGGAGGTTCTCTCTGTAACCACTACCTTCTCAGAATACCTGTAACTGTTACAGAACAACAGGCATTTAGTGGAGGCAACATTTTCTTGATAACTGAACTGGAGGTGATTTCTACAGAATATTTGGTAAGAGGTTAGAAAAAAAATGCCAATCATCGTATTTTTTTTCTTCTTCTCCGGTGGTATCTCTCTCTCTCTCTCTCTCTGTCTCTGTCTCTGTCTCTCTCTCTATGTCTCTCTCTGTCTCTCTCTCTGTGTCTCTGTCTGTCTGTCTCTCTCTCTCTGTCTCTCCATCTCTCTCTCCCCACCCCCCTCTGTGTGTGTGTGTGTGTGTGTGTGTGTATGAATTGATGATAAAACTAGAATTTGAAGCCCTAGCTAAAACAATGATTCCACAATAAAATGATCCTGATTTGGAGCCATGACTCATATCATGGTTTTGTAAACTGCTCTGTCCTACACATAGTCTGAAGTGCTGGGCGTTCAGTTTCTTCCCTTCTTTGGAATGTTCTAGAAACTACTAGAGAATATTCATTATATTTGAGTTTTTATATATCTTCTTTCTGAAACCATTCGTTGACTTAGTGGAGATACAACACATTAACAATACGCTTTTACATTTTATTCAAAGGTTGAGTGTATTATATCCTGTACCATTCATAAGCAATGGAATAGTGGACAATTAGGCCACTTCCTCAGCCTCTGTTTCTTCATTCAGAAAACAATGGGATGGACACAATAGATATTTTTGTGTGAGAAACTTAAATAAGATAATAATATAGAGGATTTTTTATAAGTGCTGGTACGCACTAATTGATCAATAAAGTACCTGCTAGCATGAAGAACTGTAAAAATCATGAGTGAATACCATATCATCTCATTTAAAGTTAGTTACATGTATGCAAGTGATGTCCTATAACCTGCTTACATACAATAGTCATGTTTAAAACTCTTTCACTCTAAGAAACACACAACAGACATGTAGTAACTTATTAAGTTTAACCACACAGGAAAAGTTTAATTTTATAGAATTAAACATTTCATGTATTTACATTTATTGAACATCTATTGAGTATAAAGCAAATGTGTCAGACAAATCGAAGCAGAAACCATCACCATGGATTGTTTATAAAACAGTAAGTATGATGGAGACCTCCTACATATCTCCTGATTATTGACCATTCAAACAACTTATGGTCAGTTTAATAGTGTCTTAAGGAAGACATCACATGCTGAGTGCATCAAAGCCAAATCCCTACAAACAGACAATGGAAAGGCAAAAGTAACATGATGGTAATGATGGCCATGAGGGCAGTCACAATAGCAGACAATAAGAACTGAGTGTTGTCTGTGGGCCATGACCTAGGGTTGTAAGTATGGAATTCCAGGTTCAGGTATCAGGTAAGTGCTGACTCTGCCATGTTGGACCAAGTAGTGATCTGAACAAAGGCTTTGTACCAGACAATATACAGCAAGGTTCAAACAGCCCTTGGACTCTCTCAATAAAGCCCCTGATGTAAATCACAGAATCACCCCCCCCCAATGACTAGCAATAAAGCCATATACTCTGCATTCCTTTAAGTCACAGTTGCAACCAAGAATAAGAAATGCTTGTGGAATAAGTGGCTGGCAGCTTCATCATTACCCTGATACAAGATCTTGGCCCAAACAGTTGCCATGTAGGCTACCAAAGGAGTAACAGGTTCAGAGCTTTCTCTGGTAAGATGATAAGACCACATGGAAATACTTAGATTAGTAGTTATGGGTTAATAATTAAGACAGAGCTAGCCAATAAGGAACCCTAGATATGGGCCAACAGTTTTATAATTCATATGTCTCTGTGTGCTTATTTGGGGTTGATGTGGTTGCAGGACCGGGCTGGCAGGAAAGAATCTCTGCCTACCAAACCTTGGTACCAGAGGCATCAATCTCCAACTGAACTCAGAAAACGAGGGTGGGATGGATATCTTACAAAACTCTCCAGGGGAGCATTGACTCAGGCTCTTTGCTGAAGGCTGGCTCTGTCACCGATGTGATGGTATTAATTCAGAAGGCAGAGCCTGAACACTCACCATGTGGCCGGGAGCAAGCTATTTCAACAATAGATTACTGTAATGTACTTGGCCAGTGAAGCCCTTACTGTTACCATGAGTTAAGGCCAATTCACTTGAGCTATAAAAATAAAAAAATTAACAACAATAGTAATGAACCTTTGATACACATGCTGGCTTCACAAGAGAGACCCACACAGGCTATGGAACTGGGGGCCAACATGTAGATTTGTGGCACTGCCCAGGGGACTCTGGAGTCCAAGAAGCAATGAATGCATTAAGCGAATCCATAACTGCAGTTCCCTCATGTGTGACAGATATAATATCCCTCATTTTACTTCACAGTTTTGGGATATCATGTGTGAATGAGCACAATGGAATAGAAAAAAAGGCCTTACACAAACCAAGCAGGGACTGCAGCTTTTTATGGGCTCTGGTTTCACTTGTGGAGAGGAAGAAGACATATACAGTGGTGACCGCCTGGGTATGTCATGCCAAGAATACAGCATGAAGCTTCTGGAACGTCTACTTAACTGAGGACGTGTCACATGCCACAAAAACCTCTCACCATTACTGCCACCGTTTTCACATATCCATCAAGTCTCTAATCAGTGAGCGCAACACAATTTAATGCCTTGACAGACTGAGAAAGGAAATATCAATTATTTCATTGTAGTGTACTAATTGGTTTGATTTGGAGTACAGGTATTTGAGACGAGAATCTATTGCCAAGGGTTTACTTTGCCTTGGCTTATCCCACTGTAAAATGAGATCAGTAACACTGATGACGCTAAGACTGTTCCAGGAACCATGTAACATATTCAGATTACTTAATATTTATAAACCTCAGAAACCTCTTTATGTGTAGAGCTGTTTAAGTATAAATTATTATTAAAATTATTAGCCTTGAGAATTATAATTACTGCTTCATTATTTTTCTCATTATGCTCATTCTATGGGGGGTTTCTTGTAAATACTCCAAATGAGCTATTGCCTTTATTGTATCATCAATTTAATATTTGCTCAAAAGCTTTAAAGACACAAAGCATGACATAAATTTGCAAGATCTAAGGTGGGACAACAAAAAAGCATAATTTCCTTTCCCATGTTAGAAGAAGTAGGAAAATATCCCCCAAGGGTGATGGTGTCTTGGAAAGGATCACCATGACTGTGAGAAGGATTTAACTCTTTTGGGTAGGGGCTGACTGAGATGCCAAGCCTCCCACTGAGACATGGTTGGATCGCAGAAGGAATCACAGCTCCAACTCATGAGTTGCTTCCTTTATTCTTTGCTGTCCTCCTTCAGACTTCCTCAGTGTGGCTCAGTGGCCATACTAAGAACAGAAAGATGATGGAATCTTTAACTCACATTGATAGTAAAACTAGAATAACGGGTTTATCACTGATTACACATATGCTGTCTGCCAGGCGTTTCCTAAACTAGGTTACATGCAGGATCTCATTTTCACTTTATACTGACTCAAGGAAATAATCAATGGTAGTAGGTCCTATCAATGAAAATTGAGAGATACAGCAAAGAACATAAGGTCAGGCTGCCAGGAGTATGTTAGGCTAGGTTTCAAATGTAGAGCATAAGCCATGGTCATTATGGCTTTCATCACTCCCTCTTCCTACAGTCTTCCCTTGGGGCTTAGGTTGGAAGATCTATAGCAACAAACAACTCTGCTTTGTACATGGCTTGAAAAATTGGCAGCTCATTGCTCCTTCATACACAAGTCCCACACGTGTCACTGGATCCTCTGCTCCCTGCTATTCTGGGGATCAGGCTGCAGGGAAGCTACCCTATGTTAAAAATAAGGAAAGGAGAGCTGCAGAGTGACTTATCACAAATGTGTCAACATCCGGTGACTTCAGAGTATAAGTCATCAGACAGAGATAGTTATGTGCTGCCACCAGCCTCAGAAAAGGAGGCCAGCTGAGTCCTCTGTGTGCCCAGGAGATGACAGCCATCAGTGAGCCAGGGCCAGCAGTGCCTATCATGATGCATGACTTATCTCTGGCCCTAGTCTTCAGGCTAAAGGCAATGAAATACTCTAGAAAGGTCACATGACACACTCAATGTTATGAAGGAAGCCATCAGGAGACAGAGAAGGGCACAAGAACTCAGATTTCCACTGTGCATTAACCTTTCCCAACAGTAGAGCCCACAACAGGAGCTTACCTGATACTCAGACATGAAAAGCTAGGTTGGCCCCACTGTTACTTGACTGGAGAGCAGGAGGAGAGCCTTCCTAGGTGCAGTCTCACTTAGAAAGCACTGAGACACATTCACACCCATTGGCTTCCACTAAAATTATTATCATCTCAACTCCCATAGGAGCCTAGAAGTAGTTTGTCCCCATCTCACACAGCTGCTGAAGCGAAGGGACAGATGAGTCATTGTATCTGTGTCCAGCTGTAATGTCTGAGCAGGCTGCACTGAGCTGTGCTGGATCCCAGAGTTACTTCAGAACCACTGTGAATCCATACCTCACCACTGGACAAGGAAAACAGATTCTGATCTCAAACTGACACCTGGTATTGTCAGTTAGGATAGACACAGCAATGGTTCTGCTTCAGGCAAAAAGCCACACAGGGAGCACACATCCTAACCAAATGTCACAATTTCCACGAACTCCTCCCTAATGCCCATCAGGGTGTGATTTGTCCCTCAGAATGTGAAATATCTTTTATAAAAACCTTTCATGACCATACCAGACAGACAACCAAACCACTGCCCCCGTTATTTTTACTGTCAATGTCACTAATAAGAAAATACAAAACAATATGCTTACCAGCTGTGTGCACATAAGTACAGCTGTCATAAAACTCTAATCATTTTGTAGAATAGCACATCTCTGATACTATTATGAAATCTCTGCAAGGGGGGCTAGTAGTGACCCTATGTGAAATAATTATTGTACCAGTAGTGTGTGCCAGGTACTATAATGGGTACTAGGCAGGAAAAAATCTCCATCCTTAAAACATCTACAGTTCTAACAACTACAACGGAGAGTGAAGTGGTCATTAAAATGAAACACTGTATGATAAGGAAACAGGCATCTTGGACACTCATAGAAAAGGAAGGGGCTTGACTCACGAAAAGGGAAGGTTTATGGAGTCAGTGATATTTAAGGTGAGAGATGTTCAGAGTTTGACTTCAGGATACAGTGACATGAGGCTGCTGGAGGGGTGGGTCACATTTACAAAGCAGAGAATGATTACATTTTATGTGCTATCCTCACAAAGATTCCCCTGATTGTTCCAGCAGCACAATGAAATGAAAATAATTATTCATGTTTACAAATAAGTCAGAGATAAGCTGATTTTCTCGATTGCTCCATGACATAACTTTGAGGTGACACTGACTGAGTCCAAGATTATGATATTCAATTAATTAAGTTTGCAGACTTTCTTAGAGATTCAATACTAAATAAGAAGACCTTACATTTATAAAATCTACAGTTTTCTCATCTCTCTGTTGTACAGGAAACTGTCATGTCACAAATCAATTGGCTAGGTTATCCCCTACTGTGGTCTCTGTCTCTCTCTTTCTCATTCCTTTTGCTGTTTTCCTAATTAGTACTGCATTGAGTGAAATGACAGGTAGAAAATTTCTTTCACATCTCAGAGAGTATCCAGGTGATGTCTGCACTGGGAAGGCAGACCACACAACCTTGTGACTGCTTTTAAAAATGAAACCTCAGTCAAAGATGCTAAATTTATGTTTCAGAAATGTGAGTTAACATGTAAATGTCATTTCCCTCTTCAAGGATTTGATCCTAGGGGCTGGGAAGATGGCTCAGCCATGTAGTACTAGCTGCTAAATCACAAGGATCCAGTTCCCAATGAAATGGCCCCACCCATTGGGACATCTCTTTAACACTAGTGCTGGGGGATGGTGAGAGATCAGTGAATCCCTGTAGTTCATTGTTCAGCCAATCTAGATAATCTAGATGGAATTGGTGAGCTCTGGGTAACAATGAGAGACCCTAATTGAAAAACTAAGGCAGGGAATAATAGGAAAGATGCTTGCCATTGGCCTCATACCTTTTACTCTCATGCATATGTGCACCACTCATACAGATACATCCATACAACACACACACATAGCATTTAACTGCAATTGATATTTTTGTTGGATTTCGTGAAATTGATATTGGTTCACAGAACTTTCCTTATAGAACTTCATAGTATTCTTTTTGTGTGTGTTCCCTATAAAAGAAGTCTGAGCCATAGAACTATTGGTAATAAATCTGTGCCAATATACTAACTACCATCAAAGCAGGACATTGAAAACAATTCAGAAATGTCAAAACAACATAGAGAGTGGCATGACAGAAAATGGATTATCTTTCTATAAAATAAGTTTGGAATTTGCTTTTGTGAACTCAAGTCTATATTAACCAATTAATTTTTGAATATTTTCAAAATTTGTTATTTGAATCAAAAGATTTCCTTGAGAAAATATGAACATTACCTCAGGATTTTATTTGCTTTAAAGTAAACACACAATAAATGGAGACAAAGCAGATGTTGAAAGCTGAGTTCACACATGTGTTATCAATGAACACTTGCATTTCCTGATTTCTCTTCACTGTGAAAGATGTAAAACAAGGCTCAGAGTTTCAGAGGGTTCAGTTCAATGTGGCAAGAAAGACATGAGAGGGTGGCTTTGTGGTGACAGGCGTGTGTGACATTTCTCCTGACACTGGGGAAAGCCAGGAAGCAGAGAGTTTGACAGGAACTAGATGTAGATATAACAGGTCAGCTCCTAGTGCTAGCTAGGACCCACTTCCCAAAACAATTGCATTGGCTGGGGAAGAAGCACTCAGAATGTGAGCCTACAGGAAACACTGCAGATTCAGCCCATAGCAGTATCGAGTAATTTATATAACCGATAGACCAAAGGTAGTCTTCCTGCAATGTTCAGACTTCTTGGATTAACAACTTTGGGATTAGACATGCCCTAGTATTTTCAAGAGACAGTTCAGCAAACATGTCTTTGGGACCTTATCGTGGCTTTGGTACTCTTTTACTTACTTTGTGCTGAACCATGTCCAAAGACTCAGGACTGAGGGAGAGCTTCATAAACACCAGGTTGCTGTAAACAATAGGTGTGAAAGCATTGATGGCTTTTCCTCAATAATGGTGTCCTCTGATAGGAGACCTGGTACCACCCTTGGTCCTTACAGAGGCAAGGTGTACTCACATGCAATGAGATCAAGGCTGCAATGAGGGATATGGAGAGTGTATCTCTGGGATACAGGTGTGTGTAGACATTCCCCATCCCGAACACTTTGCCATATGGTGAAGTGGCAGAAGGGAATACCTTCCAATGCAATGCACTGAACAAAATCTGCCTACCAGTGGGTTTCTGGGACTGTGCCCTCTGTAGCTGGAGGGTGTGCTCCAGCTAGGCCATTCTTATCATACATCACACAGTGGATGCAGAACATACGTAAGCGTCAGGCTTAGGGCTCTCTCGATGCTCACCCAGAAAGTGAAAAGCCAAACTGTCTTTGGGGCCTCGTGGTAAAACTTTGAACTTCTAACACACACTTGTGGCTGGCGCTCCTCTCTCAAACCTCTTGGCTTGGCACAGATTGCCTGATGGTACCAAAGTCCAACCAGAGGGTACAAGAAAACTGCTGATCCCCAGCATTTCTCTGTAATCCGTGGAGAACAATTCAGTACTGAATTTGTATCCAGGATACAGAACACTTTTTCTTACATTGAGAGGGAACAGCACAATCAGGCATTGTAATATGACCTAAATCCACAGATAAGTATTTGGATCGTAGCTGTCCTCCTGCCTAGCATTAATCCTTTGTCCCTCAGTTTCAGGAAGATATGATGGGGCAGGGAAGGCACCTTATACCGTTGTTCCATTCTGATGGTACAAAGAGCTTTGGCAGGACATATTTGCCTTCATTATGTCACCTTAATGTTGTCAAATGACAAGTCAGGCAAAAAGCATGTGGGCTGATGCTCTCTGCTCCCGAATGCCACAGCTTAACTCAGCCTCACCTGTTTTGCTCTGTTCTCCCTCCACACAGGAATGAACAGAGCTGACAGTCTAACAGCATCGAATTTCTATTTTATATCAGTCACATTATAACCCAGAGAACCAAATAATCTCAGGCTGTCTAATTCAAGACATTATGAAGATCTCCCTGTCTTGCTTAGTAATCAACAACAGAGACTCTTAAAAGTAATTTCCACAAGAAGGGGGGGTGCACCTCTTCACATAGTTGAACCTTGGTATCACTTTTCATCAACACTATCCTATGCAGAGAAGGGGTAAATGAAAACAATAAATGCTCATAATTTTCCTAGTAGTCTTTTCTGCTGAAAGGGGCTATCCTGTATCACAATTTCATGCATGTTGCTATTCCTACAGTTTTATCATTTGCCAACAAATCAACTACCTGTTTAGCAGCCCTCATGAGGGATTTAAAATAGCCGCCATGAAAATTCTGGGCATCTACTATTTTTATAACAAACTTGATTGTCACCTATGGTATTTCAACGATCACTCCTCATATAGACATCACACTGGAAATGAGATGCGGGGGCCTGCTTTCCATGGAACATTATGCAGAGGCACTACGACTAATAAATCTTTGTAGCTAATGCATTCCAGATGGAAGCCGTGTCTCACAGATTTAACCTTCCTAAACCCTTCCAAAAATTCCTCCCATCAAAACCTCTCTGGATGAGATATGTTTGATTGAAATGGGATCATCAGTACACGACATTTACGTAATAGTTCAAATGATTGCTACCTGCAGGAAATTGCCATCTTCCTTCCCACAAAGACCAAGTTTTGGACAACTGTCAAGAGAAGATGGGGGCCTCTGCAATTTACCAGGTATTTTCCATGCTTTTTCCTTGAGTTTCCATCCACATGAATAGATGCTACACCAAAAACAGCCATCTTCTTTGCACATACATGACAAAGAATGAAGGATCTAGACTCTTCTAGGAGTCACTAATTAGCATCCTGTTTAATCATGTCACCATGTTTAGCAGTCTACATCATTAGTTTATGTCAGACAGACACGGGCAAAGATCGGAACACCTACATGCCAGTACTTTGGGAGCCAATCATGTGCAGCGGCGAGGGCAAGGCCAGACAAGAGGGGGCTGCACCTGTAACTTCCAGAAACACTGCAAATCACCCTGTAGTTGGTGAAGCCTTTAAGCAGTTGTCTTGTTCTTCTGAGGATTTCTCAAAGATAGCTTAACTTACGGTTTTAAAAATACATTGATGAGAGGACTGACCTTCCAGGAATGGAATGAATTATTGTCTTCTGCCTGCTCTTGGACTGAATTGTCTCAAGTATTACGTGCAGCTGAAGGCCAAGAGAATCACAACGAAATATTTTAATTAAGCCAAATAGACTTCTACATATCCTTAAAATCTTCTAAACTTAGAAGATGGCTGGAAGTAAAATTTAATTAATTCAGACTAGCGAGCAAAAATTAGAATGAATTAATGAAATGAATGTTTTGCAACATAAAAAAGACTTATTCTCTTCTTATTGTGTGGTGGTTTTGTTTTTACTTTCAGTGACTGCAGGTTTGATCACTGGAATTCATGTCTAGCAAATGTGATGGTATCCCTTAACAGAGGACACTGTTTGTGGCAGCCTTCTGGATGAAGCAGATTTATATGTGGCTACACACATGGGAAAGACTTGTGTTCTTAAATGCCAGGGCTCTGTGCCTACAGGGAGCAGAGCAAGGTCTTAGGCAGAGTCTCACCCTACTCCATCTCTTGTTAAACATTGACGAGGCCAAGAGCCTCCAGGTCACTTTCCTTCCCTACCTGCAGAGGGTAAGTGGACTTCAGTTCAGTGGGCCCAGTCAGAGACAACAACATTTCAGCCCTTACCAAACCAAGCTATACGTTTAGTCTGTGATTTCTTTCTCAGTTGTTGGCAGAGAGGGGCTATGACTAGTTAGTTAATAACTGAGCAGTATCCTCCAACTTCTTAGCTGGCTTCCTAAACCTCCCATAGAGAACAGACTGGCTAGACTTTCCAACAGCACGAGTCTACTGAATACTTGCCCACTGTGACCTCCAGACATGCCCTGACATCCATGCCTGGGAAAGTCCGTAGCAAAAGACCCAACATTAGCAGAAAGAGCTAACCTTTTCCTTACCCAAATCATAAGTTACCCCAGTGCATTTCCAGGTACAGCTGACTGGTACATCCCATGCTCACAGCAGCCAGTGCTATGGGTGGAGTCCCTCATTAATCTCAAGCTACAGTTAATTATCCACTAATTATTGAGGGTACATGTTTCAAAGTTCCACTTTTGCATTATAAATATTTTAGCTAAACTTTTTATTCCTACTGCAATGATTTTAAAAGCAAATTTCATAACGATAATTTGATATATGACATATTTACTGGATGTACGTGGAGGGGGGGATGTAGAAGAATGTGCTTGTTATTATATGGGCTAGAATGCCAATTACTTACAAAAGAAAAAGAACGAACTGTCCAGAAACCCAGGCTAAGGGAATCACCTGTAAGAGTGTGGACATTGTTGCCCGGTAGCCACGGCAAAAAGGGCAAGTATGTCAGATCACTGAAGAGCTACAGTTCTCCTGAAGCTCTGAAATCTGAAGAGCAACTTTCATGTCAGGAACATGATTTGGTTACCCTAACATGTTTTCAAAAGTAGGTCAACACAGAAAGGCAAAGGTCCCCCTAGCTGGGGTCAAATTATGTTCAGTTTTACCTCATGAAAGAGCTTTGGCACCACTGGATTGCTGGACCCATTTTTCCTTCTTTGTTCCTAAGTCCATGGATGACAAGCCTAGAATATGGTCTCCAGAGAAAAGGTAAATCATAACCAGGAAAAGCCATTGATTCTAGTTTCTTTAGTTATACCAGTTTTAAAGGTCTTCTGGGTTGTACTTAGTAGGGAATACTGGAAAGATGGAAAACCCCCTCGGAGCCCTTTCTAAACTAGAGGACAAGCCTTGTTCCTGAGTGACACATGGAAAAACAACCCGAAATCATAGAGTGTAATTATCTCCTTTATGCTCTGGCGCTAAAATTCTTAAGAGCCCCTGCTCAAATGTCCTCATCGCTTTGATCTACAGTTATAAGCTTACATTAAAACTCAATCACACCAGGGAATGTCATTTGCCAGCTTTCAGGCAGGTCTTAACAATAGAGTCCTCTCTGAGAACAGCATGGCCCAGATCAAGCCCTCTTCACCTCCCTCAGCAGCAGGGGCTTGCTGAGGCCAGCACACCTGCCTGAGGTACCCTCATGGGGGAGCCTGCTTTGCTTGCTCCAAATGAACTCGGGTTACAGGCATGCACAGTCTGAGTCACGGATATGCCCAGGACCAGTTCAGTTAGTTGGTAACTGCCGGAAAGCTAGAAAATCACTCTAGGAGCCTATTATCTTTCTTTATTAAGCAATCAAAACCCAAATACTGGAAGCGGATAGAGGAAAAGGTCGGAGTACATACATACTTATGACCAGTTGAAAGAGTCATCAGGCTGCATTTTTTCTAAACTATTTTCTCAAAAAAGTTTAGAGATAGGAAGTATTTGTCTATTCTTCTTTGGGGGATTACATAATACATTTTGGACCTTTTAGAAATATCTACTCCTATTATGCTCATTAATGAATCCACTTGCCTCTGCAATTACAACAAAAGGGACTGGCAGTGTTTTTCATTGCCTAAAAATCCAACCAATGCCTGTCATGGAAATGTGAAGGGAGCAGTTTCAAGCTGCCCCACTGCCAGCCCATGTGAGTCCACTTGGGGAGCAGGGTACCCCACGGACTTCCGAGATCCAGTCTGAATGCACTTGCTCACAAGACAGTTTAAAATTAAACCAACACAGATCCTGGCTGCAGCTGTGGTCAAGTCTTGGCCTAAGAGAGCGTCAGTGTTAATTTGGAGAGATGAAAAGGCTTTTATTGAAACTTTTAACAACAGAAGATTTTAATCTCATTATGAAATTAATGCAGATACTACCACTGTTAACAGACTGCAGCCAAATACAACAGCTGACATGGAAGTCTAGGTTGGCCTGTGGCCATGAATAGAACTTGTGTAGATTTGTGCTTAACAATACTTTAAACGGGAGTCAACAGAGAGCTTCAACGGAGGATGTCTTTTGTTCCTACTCTTTTCTTCTCTTTCTCTCCCTCCCTCTATCCCTCCCTCCATCCCTCCCTCATTCCCTCCCTTGCTTTCTCCCTCCCTCCTTTCCATCCATCCTTTTTGATTTTTGTGCTGGCCATCAAACCCAGACCTACATGCAAACAGTCTATGTAACTCTTCGTTTCATCTATCTATCTATCTATCTATCTATCTATCTATCTATCTATCTAAAATCTATCTATCCATCTATCTATCTTCATTGTTATTATCTATCATCATCATTATCTATCTATTTCCATAATTATCATTGTCTATCTTCTTCATTATCATTATCTATCTCTCTATCTATTTCCATAATTATCATTATCTATCTATCACTATCATCTATCTATCTATCTACCTATCTATCTATCATCTGTCCATTTGTCTATCTGGAGACAGGCTCTAACTAAGCTGCCCAGCCTGTCCTTGAATTTACTCTGTAGCTCAGGCAGGCCTTGAACTTGAGATCCCCTTGCCTCAACACCCCAATTCACCCCCAAATTTGTGATCCTCCTGCTCCAAAACCTCATGCCCCAACACACATCTATACACATCTAAGATTTTAATTCATTGCCCAACTTTTCCTTCATGTTCAACTTCTCTTTCTAGACAGGCATTCAGATAATTTACAGGAACAGAGGACTAGCCTGGGTGAGTATCCTATGCAAGTGTTACAGTGCTTCTGAGTCAGCAATGAAGAAATGAAGAGATAGCACATGGTTACCCTCATTACTTGATTTAAGGCCCACTCCACAGTAAAGAATAATATTTAATATTTGAATTCTGGTAAAAGATATTGTGGCTTTGGAATGTCTTAGGACCTAGTAGGAAAATTACTGCTATTGTTTTGTTAGATGGGAGGATATGCCAATCAGATTGTTGCCTACATAATTATGCTTATGCTTATAGATTAGTGCTATATCAGCGTTGCCAGAGAAGCTCTTATTTGCAAATGGCAGCAGTAATTGCAGAGACCTATAATTGGTCAAAATATGGAGAATAAGGAATTTTGAATGCTCAGCTACACTTCTTCTAAGTCTCAGGGGACATTGTAGAAGACAGTAAAGGGGATATAAGAACAATGAGGGAGACAGCCAAACACCGCCCAGCCTCTGGGAATGGAGTGGAAGCCAGGATGAAGATATGGGGGGAATGGAAGTAGGAATGGAGTGAGGTAGAGTGTGCCCCTGTCTCTTGATCACACAGCTACTGAGCATACCAGTGCAAGAGCCTTTCATGGAGGAGAGAGCCCTTGAGCCCACTCTCCAGGACCTATAGGCAGATAACAGTAGCTGGTAAAGATATTTAAGCCACAGGTAAGGTACCCAAGCTCCCATAAATAATTACTTACTCAGGACTCTGTAAGGAGCCATAATGAAACTCACTGGGTCATTAAAATTAAATACAGGAAGGAAGGAGCGAGGGAGGGAGGGAAGACAGATGGACAAGATACATGAAACTAGAAGAGGGACTGGATGGGAAGAGGAAGGGAGTCAGTGGAGAATATTAGAGGTAACAGGGATGGATACAATCAAAACCCACTATATTCACATATGAAAACACCATAATGAAATCCATTATTATATGTAGCCAACACATGTATATTAAAAATAAGTGAAAAGAGCTGACTGTGGTAGTACACACCTGTAATCCCAGCACTAGGGAGACTGAGGCAAGAGGCTCTCAAGTTTAAGGGCATGGGCTACATATCTGACCTTGTATAAAAACAATACAAGAATACAAATCAATAATAGCAAATTCAGGCAACAAACGGGCAAGCTAATGTTGCAATGTGTAGCAATGGCCTGGAAAGGGGATACAAGCTATCATTGGATGAGTCCTAAGAATGGGTGAGACACTTTAAGATGTAATATTATTTCATATGCAGTACTGCAGTGTAATAGTTCTACAAGAGCCAGCAGACATCACTCCATGGTCAGTAAAGGATGCACAATACAGGAATACACACCCACACACCCATGCACAGAATTTGGGAGACAGCACTCTCAGGAGCTTTTCTTTCCAGATGTTAGGGTCGCCTTTGCATTGTGTTTTCTCTAGCCCAACTTTTGCTTGACGACCACAGACTGCTGCGATCATGCAAGTGTTTTGTCTTGTTCAACAGCGCGCTTGTAGGATGACCACAGATGCATTAGCGGCTACACAATGAGTCCCGATCCTGCTGCAAAACCAAGGGATGTCGCGTGAGATGCTCTAGCATCAGCAATGGACATGCCCCACAAAGAACAGTGCTCCTGAAGGAAGGGACAGCCAGCTGTCCTTCCTATGGAGCCACAGCACTGCCTTTTGGAAGGGTACGCGATGAGAACCCCACACTTCACATTCTGCAGAGTAAGTTTCCCAGAACTTTTCTCATTGTACACGGCGCTGTCTGTGCAGTTAATTTAGGCATCAGAAGACTCAGTTGTTAATTTTCTGACTTGCCTCTGGGCTCCTAAATGCTATTGCTCCAATCATAACACGTCGGAACACTCACACAGATTTCAACAATAATATCCACAGCTGGGAATAAATCAAAGCAATTTTATCACTGATTAAGTGCTATTGAAATATAGTGACAAGACAACATGAAGCAAAGGACAGATTTCACTTGGGAAGATTAAGACAGAGCCTGGGGGAGGGAAGAGGGAAATCCAAAGTTTATGTGACATTTAAGAAATATAATTCAGAGTCAGGACGCAGATTGCATGTTTTAGAAATGTAAATTCTGTTTCCTCTGTGTGTATGTGCCTATGTATTTATGCTACGGAGGAGTCCAGCTACTGAGATGAATGTAGGCACAGCTGTTTTTCCAGCTAAAATGCTTTCATCCTTAGATAGCGGTCAGAAAATGTTTTCTGTCAAGACCCAGAGTGTAAATATTTTAGGCTTTGCAGACCATACATTTCCTGTTTCAGCCACTCACTGTGCTGTTCCTACACGAAAGCAACCATGACAATACATGAATTAGTGGGTGTGGCTCTATGCCAATAAAAATGAACTTATAAAGACATGCAGAGGGCTGGATTTAGCACCTGGGAGAGAGTTTGCTGATGTCAGCAGTAAGAGCTAGAAAAACTTCCTAAGCATGAGCAAAATCCTGTAGATGTAACACAGTCATCCAAAGACTCAGTCTTTACCCCAGGATAAGCCTGGACCTTGTCAGTTCTCCACAGCTTCTCTCCCATGCCCGAGAGTCACCTCCCGCTCACATGTCCATGCCAGGGAATGATTGGAGTGGCTAGCTCTCCCTGGGTATCTGAGAATTACTTCCCTTTTCAATATCTTTTCCTTTGCTCTGACAGTTTTTCACACGTCCTTTCATTTCTATTGCTAATTATTTGGGCCACAAATAAGTCAGGCTTTCCTGTCCCAGATCCGATCATCTCAGGCTGCTCTGGGGCTGCTGGCATCTGGTACTGGCAGATTTTGGCCTGCTCACTCGGAGACTGTGCAGACCAAGCCAGGCCAGCTGCTTCAATGCTGCTAGCTTTTCCAGCCACATCTGTGCAAAGGTTTGAAGGTGGGAAAGCCACCCAACTCTGTTTGATCCTTGTCTCAGGGCATCTTTGACATTTTCATTGTGGATCGGAAATGGCGGAGGGACAGTGCTCATTAAGACTGCAGATCACCAGTCTGGGTGCGGATGGATTTCCTCCTTGCACTGTATTCTCAGCATTTTAAACAATCTAATCACACAGGAGCATTAGCTGTTAGAAACTTTATTCAGTTCACAGAGACAGTGGCAACACTGCACACCCAGAATAATTTGTTGCAGACTGTGATATGAGCTCAAAACTCAATGGCTGTCTCAACCCTCACTCTTGTCTATCCTTCCACACGGGCCCTGTGAGTGTGCAAGCTGCCACTCCACATCCAATTGCTCTCTTCTAGATTCCATTTATTCTATCCTTCTCTGGGATGATTGGAAGGTTTCTTTTTAAATCGTAGAATTCCACAGGATTTGAGGATTTTCGGCTCTATTCTCTTAAAACTTTGTGTCCTTGGATGATGTTTGCTGGACAGAGCACATGAAGACACAGCCATAAAGATAGCTCTGAGTCAGGTAGCAGATTGGCAGAAAAAGGGGATACTTAGAAAACTTAGCTGGGGAGACAGAAAGAACTTGAAGCATTGCTAAACCTAGGTCAGAAGGAGTTAGCTAGGGCTGAGACCCGGCAGTGCAGAGAGTCAAGTGTGAACCTGAATGAGTGTGTATTTCCACCTTAAACAATGAGCTTTGGCAAACATCAGACTGCTCTTTCCATCACTGGTGTAACTACTCAGTCCCCACAGACTGCTCCTCCATCACTGCTGTAACCACTCAGTCCCCACAGACTGCTCCTCCATCACTGGTGTAACTACTCAGTTCCCACAGACTGCTCCTCCATCACTGGTGTAACTACTCAGTTCCCACAGACTTCTCCTCCATCACTGGTGTAAACACTCAGTCCCCACAGACTGCTCCTCCATCACTGGTGTAAACACTCAGTCCCCACAGACTGCTCCTCCATCACTGGTGTAACCACTCAGTCCCCACAGACTGCTCCTCCATCACTGGTGTAACCACTCAGTCCCCACAGACTGCTCCTCCCATCACTGGTGTAAACACTCAGTCCCCACAGACTGCTCCTCCCATCACTGGTGTAACCATTCCGTTCCCAGCTCTGTCTCTCTGCTCTCTAATGTGCCAGAGAAACCCATCCTTTCTCTGGTGCCACTCAAGCTTCAAGCCCTCACTAATTTCTCTTTCCTACAAAGTGTCCATTCTGTTTCTCCTCTCTGAAGTCCTCCTCCTTTATATGCAGTCATGTTTCCAGTCTGAGAGAAATTACCTCTTAAAATACAATTTTCAAATATCTTAACATGCTAGGTGAGGTTCAATAAGCCTTTTCTATGCTAACAATTTTCTCAATACCTCCTTACACACACACACACACACACACACACACACACACACACATACATACTCATTGCCACCACCACAAGTCTCAACTCTACCCAGCTTATACATCGGCTCTCAGCATGCTGAATCCTTTTATGTCTATCTTTATTCCTTTCTTACATTTAGAAATCATGTGACATTTTATCTGCCCATCAAAATTTGGCTTAAAATTCCCCTTCTCTACAGGCTCTCTCAGTCTCTACCATCTTATTTTGGGTCCCCGTTGTCCTCTGTATTTGCCACTGTGGTAGCCCTGAGAGACTTTGTGTAGGTCTATGCATCTTGCAGCTGACCACCTGTTCCTTTAAAAAGCATTCTGATTTGTGTTTCTCTACCTTATACTTCAGAATAGCATTGGTGTAAACTGCTATTTAGTAAACATTTATAAGATGCACTGGCCAGTGAAGGGCTACTTACAAATGCAGTGGTATCAGCTAGTGCGCTTACTATATGCCTCTGACACAGTATTTTACTTTGTTAACATACTAATACAGATGATCAGGTAACATGGAAAATGTTAGCATCTGAGTTGTTTAAGTTGTTTTTCCTGATTAGACAAAAAATAAGTCTATGAGTTTTGTTCTCAGCAGTTAAAATTATATGAAACTTGAAGAGAATCTATGGAAAATCATGAAGATTTTATAAAATTAATCCTATAAAAATGAGCAAAAGAATTAAGATTACAGACTAAAAACACATAAGGTCAAGTGTGATTTAGTCGGAGCTACCAAGCCCAATCAAGAGTTTTCTGTTCAAACTGGTAACAACCCCCCTACCACTCCAGGCAAGAATAAGAGAAAACTATCAAGGGAAGAAAGTGAAAGAGTTTGAGGAATATCTCTGTCCTCTGGCTTATTAGAAAGGATGAAGAAGCACTCCTTGAGAAGATGGAAAAAATAATCCAAGATGAAAGCTGGAGGAAAAAGATTTCAGAGGAGTTGATGCTCAATGAAATGGAATGCCAGAAGATTAGAGAGTTGACGCTCTCATCACGGAAACAGAGACGGGAGAATCTGACTCCTCTACAGCCATAAAATGTATAAAAGGCACTGTCCGCTGCGGTGGAATTCAGATCTTTCAAAGAAAGTGCATACTCCTTGCCCAGGATGAGAGGGGGTCCCTGTGCAGCCCAGGGCTGCTAAGCCAGTGTGTGGCGCTCCAGAGGCTGCTGTGTGGTGGTTCAACATGACTAATCAAGATCATTGTTTCTGAAAAGGATCTCCATCGAATCTGCAAACTCCCATCCACTACTGTTGATTGAAGTGAGAATAAATGGTAGTTACATAAAGTGCTTCAAATTGCCTCTAGAAGCTCTAAGGCTTTGGCATGAAAACTGGAGGTCTTGGGGGAAATATTTTCATCTTTGAGGTTATGACTTAGCGTGAGAAAAGTAATTGGGAGAGTTGTGTCAACAGATTTTCTTGAATTAAAATTATTTTTATTGTGTAACAGAATTATAACCTCCCCACTGGTCAAGATGGAGGTTTTTTTAAAAGACCAGGAAGCATGTGTTTGGTAGGTCAAGGTCACTTACAGAGAGGGTGGAGGGCCAAGTAACACTTCAGGAGATAATAGACATTAATTAATTAAAAAAATCAGGACAGAAGTTTTGCTGCCAATATCTACATCTTTAGGGATTTAATTACTAATTTGTAAAGACTTTTTGTTAATAAAAGTAAGATTAATTAACATGGATCACAGAACACACAGAAATGAGCATCACCTTAGAGTTAGCATGACAGAGGGTACACACTGACTAGCAAATTGGGAGGCAGAATGATCGGCTTAGGACCAAAACAGATCTATGCAGCCCAGGAAGTAGAAGCCTGAAAGGTTCATAGAATGCAGGATGCTTGGCTTAAGTAAGAAGTGACTGAGATGGAAGATGGCTGCCAAGAGGTAAGGAGGGGATCCTGGAAGGCATACTGTCTGACTGACTAAAGGAATGGCGACAATACACGGATAAGGAAACTCAAGGATCAGAGACACCATGCGCGCATCATTCAGCTTTATAGACACTTCAACCTTCAGAATGAAAGGAAGAAAATTTGAGTAGTGGTGCACTTATTTCCATAGAGTTGCTCTTCTTTGAACCATATATAAAACTGGAAAGAATAAAACCATGTGATCTCAGAGTTGGATGGTCACAGGTATCACCGAGGGTTATAGATGAGTCTCACTGATGCAGACCCCTCCTTGTGAAGGCTCCGCAGTCCTCCAACACTCCAGACATGTCATTATCAAAGGACTCCCATTCCATGTTCAGCCAATTAAGATGGAGATATCTCCACATCAGCACTGGAATCTGCTTAGCCACTAATGTCATTACAAGTCATATGTAAACACAGATGGAAAAAATGCCTGTTCTTTCCCAAGTCAGTCCTTCAGGTTTTTGGAGTTTCTTGCTTTTTCTCGTCAAGTTCACCCTCTTGCCCTATGCTAACAGCCTGATAACAGTCTGCCACTGTCCACATGCCTCATTTTGCAAGCACCTGTGCTTTTCTTCTAGAAAAAGATGAGGATTACAGATGAGATAGAGGCAAGAACTTAGAGAAAAAGTCATACCATAGTGAGGAATGAAGGGGAATGAAAATATGTGTCCTGAGTTCTGGGTTTTAGGGATATAAATTCAAAACCTGTAGTAAGTGGATAGAATCAGCCCCTGACTAGAGATTCTACAATGGAATGTTTCTCAAGGCAAAAGGGAGATAATAAAAGAGGATGCACTGTTGTAATGATCCACATGGGAAAACACAGAAGTGAGAGACATCAGAATAAATGAAAACAGCCAGGTTGGAAGTTATTAATATAGCTACTAAAGGGCCAAGTAAAGTGTGGAAGGAGACACAGTAAGTAGGATGATTCCAAAAATGCCATGAGACTAAAGCAGAGGTGTCTGAATGGCTAGAATCTAGGGTGACCCTGGTCATGAAAAGACTTCCAGAGATGTACGTAGGAACATAGACACATTCAGACAACTGACATAAGATCAGGAAGGCCAGGGTCATTTTACAGGAAAGACTACTAACCATCTGACTGGCCATAGTGGATAAAGGGTAAATAAGTTTTTCTTCATTCATTTTCTTTTTATATCTGGGTATTTAAGAACACAGAAGTAATTTGAAATATTGTTAGAGTATAGTAGCAGCAACACTGAATAGAAATAAAATAACTGACTCTCTCTTTGTCTCTGTCTCTCTCTGTCTCTGTGTCTCTCTGTCTCTGTCTCTCTTTCTTTCTCTCTGGAAGTGTGAATGTGTATCCATATCTACCTACCTACAATACACACATGTATGTTCTACTTGAATAGAAAAAGCTTTCTGATAGAGTTGCTAGATTTGTAGCCAAACAATTCCTCTCACTTATAATATTGTTTTAGCATCATATTTGATTGACTTGAAAATTCACATGACATAGTAGATGAAATATAGTCAGGTACTAAGTAGAAAGCTGTATTTGCTGTTGATAGAAGTCTACCATGCTTAAAGTGTTTCTTCTGCTAGACTGTCCTGCAATATCTAGAATCATTCTGTAATTGTATCCATGCCCTCATAAAGGCATTGTAATATACAAATAAAAAGTATTTCAGAGGGATAACTCAGTTGAAGCTTAAAACAGTGAGATTCAAAATTATCTCTATAAGTTAGAAGCTTGAGAAAATACTCAATTGAAAGGATAAAAGTCCTAACCAAATCATTTTATTTTTTCCTTTCTTTTTTTTTTAATTAAAAAAATTCTTTTGGTTATTCGAGACAGGGAACTCACTCTGTAGACCAGCCTGACCTCGCCTGCCTCTGCCTACTGAATGCTGGGATTAAAGGTGTACATCACCACCACCTGGCTGCCCTAAATCATTTTTTAATGGGTCAAGTGGGACACTCTGACCTCATAACATTTGTATGACAGATCTTGGGCTATAGTGGACTAAATGTTGGGAACAGTGAAAAGGCTGATATATAGCTTGCATGTCTGCTGGACCCTGTGAGAAGGAAGATAATAAGACAGAGAACAGGATGCACCTCTTTCCTGTCTCATCCTTTTGGGATGCGTGAGAATACTGGCTAACTTTCAGAGCATGAGGTGGAGAAATCTACAGACTACGTAAATGGAGATCCACAAAAGAACTGAATAAATGGACAAGTCAATGAAGACAGCTCCTTGGGGAAAAGACGGGGTCAGGAAGGAACACTGGCATTAAAAAGAGATGATACAATGACGGTTCTTACAGTGAGGATACTACAACGACAGGAGGCAGAGGGAAGCTGGCTATCCTTGGGTTATCTGAACATTGGTTAGGTGACTTCTAATAAGAATATTCCCAGTGAGGTTCTGACATTGAAGGGTACAGATAACGGGACAATTGGATGCATTTCTCAAGTGTTAAGTTTCAATTTCTTTTTTTTTTTCTACTTTAGGATACCTCATTGCTACCAGAATGCATGCTCGGTACTGATCATAAAAATGTTTCAGAAATCTCTATAAAGTTTTGTACTGGAATATGTAACATAATTAACAATGTTAATTTGTATCTGCATTAAAAATCATAGAAAATGTCCACATAATTGCATCTTGGAGATAAGATGAACTGAACTTTGTGTGGCTTCAGTGGTGTAGCTGCACTGATAAGAAATCTGAAGAGACTGAGGACTTGCTAGTGTAATCCTAGGATAGTATAAAATATCCTTGAGAACTGCAATCGACATGCTTCTATGAAATCAGCTCTTTGTGAATATTTATTGGCTGTCTATATTTCCTATATCTTAGGGGAAACAAAGATCATGCTTTCAGATTACAGTTGTAGAAAGTTGAGATTATCATGTATATGGAACTAATTATTAAGTTAAGGAAGAATTGGTTAAAGTTAGGTATCAGTATTATCCTAATCACATATAGTCAATATTTCCGGTGCAGTCTCAAGAGCATGTAGAGTGAACCACACATTACAACCTACTATGGCATGTCTCTCAGTAAGGCTAAAAGTCTGGACTGGTCCAGAGGAGTCCCCTCATCTCAATGTCTTCTGTCTATCAACAAAGGGACAGTGCTGGCCTCCCAGCTGTAGGTCTGGGGTCCAAGAGCTCTCCCCTGTTCGGATCAGCTGCCTCTGCCCAGCATGGGACTGATCCAGACCCCCTGAATGTGAGAGTCAGTGAGGAGGCTGGGGCAACCTAGGGGGTCCTGAGCAGTGGATTAGTGTTTATCCCTGGAATGCAAACAGACATCGTGTGCCCATAGCACAAAGAGGGATGCTCTCTCAGCCTGGACTCTTAGGGAAGTGCCTGGACCCTACCCTGAGTGAAATGATAGACTCTAGATATCCCCTATGTGGAAGGAATTGGCAATAGGGTGGGAGGATAGGGGGGATGGCAGGGGGGGTACGGAAGGAGGGGAGGGAGAGGGAACTGGGATTGACATGTAAAACAAGCTATTTAAAATTAAAAGAAAAAAAAAACAAAGGGACAGTGACACGGGCCTGGGCTAGGGCTAGGTGTCTTAGTATTCTCATCTGTCACATGAGATGCTGGGTCTCACCTAGCTTCTTCAATCCTCAACTCACCAGTAGAATTTTTAGTTAGCTGTCATCTTTAGACCACATCAGTTTCACCATTCCTGGGTGAGAGGTCATACACATCTGTTTAACTATTCCTGGATGAGATTTAGGACTTATGCAAATGACCACAGGAGCCTGGGTAAGGAGTGTAAATGTGAATCCTTTAGCACAGGAATTCTTAATTGCACCAATAAATCAACATCTCATTTTTATTTTTAATTCCAACCAGTGACAAATAGAGGAAATTTTACAGTTGGGTTAATTTGTGAACTCTTTTAACCAACTAGCAAACTTAACTCATGTTAGAGTAGGCCTGCTCTTGCATTTATCAAGGAATACTTAGAAACTGTATACTTTCTCTGGGAAGGGTCTAATTTATAATTCTAAGATCTATTAAATTTCTCCTCCCGAGATTTCTTACTTTTAATTGCTCAGAGTCTTAATTGTGCATGAGAATGACCACAAGTCAAATAGAAAATGCTCTCTGAGGACCATGGTCAGCTTCGTTTTCACAACACAGTTAGAGTAAAGCCAGTGAATCAGAACTTGTGCCCCTTTCTCTGTGCTCACCACAATGAATCCTAAGGCACAACCACGCATGCCCGAGTCTATTGTATTTATCTCTCTGCAGCTTAGGTACAGCCATGGTCTCCTAATAGTAGCTTTCTTATCCACCATCTCAAACAAACCCTGCCTACAAAGTGCCCTATTTATTTCCTAAAAACTGGAATGGAACATGCCAGGTAAACCAGTTTTTAAAAATTCCTAGGACTTAAAAAAGTAGTATTATTTTTGCCGAGAGGATATTATCCATTGTTTTATGAATATGGATGAGTCTGGAAATTTATCAATAGTGAAAATTAGGTTCCTGTACACATTTTATTTATCGAACTTTAGTGCCACAGATCTACATGGTGATGCCAGATTTCATATCGCTGGCCATGTTACCGACAATCCACAGCAGGTCAAGTAAGGGGCCACTACCAAAACCAAAGCATTTCTCCTAGACCTGACCATATCTTTCATCTTGTCTTCGTCACCTACTAACCAGTGTGGAAAATTTGCACCTCAGGTAAATACAATGCTGAAATATTATTTCGTAAGAGGTGGGGCAGAGGCAGCATGGCTTAGTGAGTCTCAGCATGGATTCAGTGCTCCTATCCTGAGCTGGTGGAGTCATCATGCACTATTCCAGCTGAGCTACTAATAGCACAAGAGCACACAGAAAGCACAGGTGTGTCCGTTACCCAGGGCAGGCCCTTTCCCCTGTGAGCAACTTCCCATAGCTCTCCGTTGCCTGGATCAGTCTTGCATACAGCTTCCATTTCACACACCATACTGTAAACACGGTGAATTCTGCTAGGACACATTCCTGGCGTGATTTCCCCTCTACTGGAAAAAGTATGTCTCAGCAGTAGTTCCTCCCTTAGCCCCACCTCCCTGCCATTTGGATGCTCTTCCTCCTCTTGTGGAAGCATTGCTTACATGTGTTACTTAATGACACTAAAGGGAACATTATCAACTCCTTGCTGCATGTGCCATCTCCTTACGCTCAGTGACCATCAGGGATTCTATGTGGAACCACATTATCAGTTATGTTTCCTTACATACCAAGGCAATTTCTGATGTCGTTTGACTGATGTACATGTGTGATGGCCCCAATGCACCACAGGGTATTTTCAGTATTTCATTGTCTTCTGTCTTAATCTCCCCCATTTCTATCTTAATTCTAAGAGTTCCAGCAAACTTAAGCACCACATATGCTTTGACATGTTTATCACTATAAAGAGAGAGTGATAAACATTTCCTGAGGAAAAGGTGGGGACAATTGGGCCTCCTTGAAGCCCTATCCATCTTGGTTATGGTCTGACGCCTTCTCCTGGTCCCTGAGTCTCTCTGCCACAGCTGTAGTAGTAACAGGGAAGACCCTGGCCATAGACCTCATTTTAGCAGGACTGTGTGAATGTACTGAGGCTTACAGTCAATTTGACTTTGTGTGGGTTATAATAAAATATTTGGATTATTGCATAGGTTTCAAGTCAAATTATGGACTTCCATTACTTAATCCAGCTCAGTCCCAAAGTGGTTGTCCTCTCAAAAGGAAAACCTATTTGTTCCAGTACAGTAAGGGGCTCGTGTTCTCTTTATCAATCTTGTGGGAAGATTAAAGGCCACTCTATTTGGGACAGTCAATTGGATTCATTGAATACTCTACTGGAGAATACAGATAGGAGAAAACTATCAAGAGGATAAAAGCTTAGGGTCTCAGGGTTTCAATTATAAGTCATGTCCTTCGTAACCTGACTTTTTCTGTGGCCACAGATATATCAGGTAACGTCTTTGCACTGCTTTTTTCTTCCCTAAGTAGGTAAGTCTTGAAAGATGGGTTCTATAGTGCCGTAAGAAAGCTACAGGAACCACAGTATCTGGCGGCATTAAAAAATTCTCTTATTAGACCAATGATAAGATAGGCTAATTAGAGGACATTACACAAAACAAAATACAAACCATCTTATCATCTGATATATCTCTGGACAACACAAACAAATGTCGATGACATCAGTCATCTCACTCTGGGGTCCCTTTTGTGGTGGGATCACTTCTAGAAACTTAGACTGGAAGGAAACACATTCGTGTTCTTACCAGATAACTTTAAAGATGCCTTTGAGAATCCTACTAGGAAGCCAAGTAGGTAGGAGCAACAGGGGCCATGATGACCCTCCAAATGAAAACAATGCAGCCAAAAAGAAAGCTACAGCAGCTAGAATTTCAATAATGAAGAATTACATTTTCCTAACTAAAAGAGTCAATGTCCTGAGTTTCTGGAGTTTCTAACTAGGTGTGAGTTAGTTGAACAATTTCCAAGTATGCATCTGAATTGTGCCCTTAGAGACTCAAGGGTACCACAACCAAATATACATATTCATTCAGGAAATCTAATTGTTTATGCTGATGAAAGATGCTGTAAATTGAATGGAAATATTTGGCAATCTTTGGGTATTCAGGGAAAAAATAAATATATGCAGTGACCTTTCGGGACATGACTATGGTGTAGCCGGAAATATGTGAAACATGGTCTCACTAAAACAGTTTCTTTTTGAGAATGCTAAACACCATGGGAAAAGATGAAGAGATCTGGGATAGAACTTCAGGAAGCTTCTTGTGGTTTTGGCATGTGTTCCTGTGACCCAACACCTGGATGCACAGGTAGCCATCACTCCAGTCTATTGCTCAGGATGTTAAGTTTAAAAGGTTATATCACATAATACCACATCGAAATATACTACATTCATCCCGTTGATCTTAAGTAGTTAATAAGAACTGTCCTTTAGTAAGGTAATATACCCACTGAAGCTGCCCCTAAAACTCCTATTGCAATTATTTTGTCTTATTTTTCTGGCAGCAGCTTCCTACATACACAGGTCAGCCTATAGTCGGTTGGCATAACGGACAACACTGCATACAGAGGGGGCCATCTCTCACACCTGCTACATTTTTCTCCTCCACTTCTCTGACCTAGGAGAGTCAACTCCAGACATTTGGACATTTGGGGTTTCATAGAAACAATCAAACGACATTTGTTTCTGACAATGTATCTTCTTCTCTGAGGTCCAAGGACTCTACTGTGAAGATGCTGTGTGCAGGATCACTGGTTTCTCTAAAACAAAGTAGCCCATCGTCAGGCCTCGGAACATGCCTGAGTCTCAGGGGTGCTGTTCTGCTTGAAGGGAGAGAAGGTGGAACAATGCTCGCTCTCTACAAACTGCTTGTGGAAGAGGATCAAGGTGAGGAAGACGGCCATGGCAGCTATGACTACAGTACTCGAAGCTTGGTGTGGCAGCATACTCCTGCACTCTCAACACATGGGAGGCTGAGGCAGGAGGATCTTGAGTTTATGGCCAGTTGAAAGTACATACAGAGATCTTGAGTTCAAGGCCAGTTCAAAGTACACATAGAGATCTTGTCTCAAGATAAATTTTAAAAAACTTAGAAAAAACTCAATAAAACAAAAAATTACAGTATTTTCTACATCCCTAGTTATAGAAAGGCCAAGATGTACTGGGGCAGGTAAATTTAATCATGTTAATTAAAAAATTACTCAGACATGCTGGGTGTGGTGGTGCATGCCTTTAATCTCAGCCCTTGTGAGACAGAGGCAGGTGGATCTCTGAGTTCAAGGCTAGCCGGGGCTACAGAGCTAGTTCCATCCTGGGCTACACAAAGAAACTCTGTTTCATAAAATTACTCATACACGGTAAATTTAAAATTCATCATTGTTATTGTATATGTGTGTACACATGCATGCATATGCTGTGACATGCATGTGGAGGTCAGAGTACACCTTTGTGGTACCTTTTCTTTGTCTCCATTTTGCATGGCTTTCTGGGATTGAATTTTAGCTGACATGGTTGTAGGGCAAACCCACTAAGCCACCCGGCCTGCCTTCTCACTAATTCTTAATCCCATTCACTTAGGTATGTTCACTCTTAGAATTCCCACACATATCTCTCTGGGCTTGAGTCACTGAGTAGAAGTTGGAAGCATAAATTTTCAACATTAGCCAGCCCTGACCACCATTCACACAAATGCTGGGTGGTGGTGGCGCATGCCTTTAATCCCAGTACTCGGGAGGCAGAGGCAGGCGGATCTCTGTGAGTTTGAGGCCAGGCTGGACCGACAGCCTCCAAAACAATACAGAGAAACCTTGTCTCGTAAAACCAAAAAAAAAAAAAAAAAAAAGAATTCATATATCCTATGTGATATAACTCAGAATTTTGAGAAATCTTTAACCTATTTCAGTGGGGAAATTATTAAAATTAAGTTATTAAATTACTTTAAGTGAATGTATGTTCCTAAAGAAAATCCCCCTTCTTTAGTACTGGGGAATTTAACTCCGATCTTGCAAGCATGCTGCCACTAAGCTACTTCTAATGCCCTTTCAATGGTTTTATTTGTAGTCAACTGTGCTTGCACATGCTAACAGGCGAAGGATGAAGAGGCAGAGTCAGGAGTATCACCACTTTGAGGCTACCCTGGGCTATCCCATTTTAAAAATTTAAAATCGTGAGACAGACTCTCACTAAGTTTTCCTAGCTGGCTTCAAACTTGCCACCCATTGCCTCAGACTCTGAAGTAACTGAGATTATTGGCATTTGTTCTGGCTAAAATCCCAAATTCTTAAATCAGATTTTAAATATAGGATGATCACATAACATTCTGAGAGGCAGAAAAATACACAATGACTCTGTTTAATTTGTACATGACAATTTAAATAAAACTATTTTATAAAACATTTCAAACTAATATGACTAATTATATATAACCCTGAAGCTTTTTCACCCAATCATGGACCACCAGGATTTGCTACTTGATTTCAGTTTGCACTTGTGTTCCCTAAGCCCTAGTGCAAGCTGGGGACTTAATGGCTAGTAAACTTTATAGCGAGCGTGTATTCTATAAATCCCATAAGCATCCAGGCTTGTGACTATATACTGAAATTCCTAATGATAAGATCTCTAGGTCCACTTAAAGATGTGCAACTTCCATGAAGCCTCCTTGGCCGGCACTATCCTGCAGTGCTCTCTTCCACAGCTCTTAGATGCTAATAGATGCTGTTTTCTTTGTGTCAACCTTTGGCGTGGGGCAGAACACAGGCTACCAAACTGGATATCCAACAAATACTTTTCAATAAATTATAACGTCTTTACTCACATTGAACTCGTAATTTTTGCAGAAGTCTTAGAATTAAATGTTTGCAACTTGCAGGTGAAAAAATTTGGTGGGTTTCTGTCTCTGTCCTACCCACCTCAGCGGTCCCACCACTGACCACACACTGGAGTTAATGGCTGTGCACAGACAGTTTTCCTACTTATGGGAGTCGGGCTGCCTTCATTGACTGAAGAATATTTAAAGTATGTCACTAGAATGAATGATCTGTTTGTTCTTCTGTCTGTTTAAAAAAATCATTATACTAATACTATATGCTGAGTAACTGATTACATTTCTATACAAAAGTACATTTGTGTGTATATGCTTCTGCTCAAAAGAATCAATTTGAAGAATTGCGAATTTTGATGGGTGAATACTCTAACTGATTGGGAGTAGCTTACTCATGTCTTTTCATCATTAATTATTGCATCTTTTTGTTAATCATGGGAATATTTGAAAACAATAATTATTAAATGATTTGATACAATTTCTTTTCTTTATACTTTTGAACATATTTTTAAAATCTATGCCTGCATGTGCAGGCATAGATTTAGATCATTTCAGAGAAGGCTCTGTTTTCAGGCTTTTGATATTCTGACTGAAGTCTAACTTCAAGTCAGCAAGATGAGATAGTGCCTAACACTCCCTGTGTTTAAGTCATTACACGTAAATGAAACCCCAAAATACAGGCTACTAGCTCACCAGCTACTTGGTAAGCAAAGCAACAGGAAGCTGTTCTAAGAAATGCAATTGTCCCTCATGTGTGGAGAAATCTTAGCATTTCCTGCCAGTTATCTGGCTGCCTGCTGGGCACCTGGCATGACCCTTACCACAGTTCTCAGATCATGGCACCGCTCCCTCTGAGAAGATGAGGTTAAACAGTTCTGAGTGACAAAGTCAGGATTTGAACTTAGCCGCTCTGACTTCAAGGATGGTGTTGCTCTATGTGGCTTCCCTGTGCTCTCTCACAGCCAAGGCTAAGTGAAGTTTTATCCACAACTGTTAAATTGTTTATCCTGTTTTTCCATAATAGCAACTTTCAAAATACAATCATGCAAATATATGCCTGCTGATGAACTACCAAAATCCTCACTAAAATGTGCCATTTCTAGAATTCCACAGTCCAGGGTGTTTATTTATTTATGCATGGTGGGGGTGGGTGTTCATTTTCCATCATTTCATAACAATTTTCTGACATCTGTAAGTTTCTTGAAATGTAGTTAATATTAACATATACTCTAACAACCTGAAGACACTGAATAAATGAACATCAAAACCCCTTCTACTCAAAAGTATGGTGATGTAAAGATTTCTTACATTTACATATGCAGTACAGACAAGTAAAAAATCAATGACATGGAATACCTATGTAATAAAGTAATTGCTCTAGAAATGTGTGTGATAATTGCAAATCAGCTGAATAATTCATTACTAAAATCATTGGTAATGAATGTTAATTTAGCACGATTATCTCATGTGTGGGAATATGCTGATGTACAGTGATTTACAGTAAACTTTAAGGATGAACATTTTATTTTTAGACAATTGCATGTTCATTAAATATGAGAAAGTGATGACAAAACAGGTTTCAGCGATGCATCCAGTCTGCAGCAGTAGAGTTTCAATCACAAACGGCTTTTGGGCTGTGTTGGATGTGGCCTATAAATCATATATAAGTATGTGTGTGCGTGTGAGAGCACGCAGAGCTGTCCAGCAGAGGGCTCCTTTGTAAACGAACATGAAAAATGAGCCCATGATTCAAAGTGGAAACAACATGGTACTGTGAATAAACTCCACCGAGGGTTAGCAAAGGTAGATTCCAAAGTACTCAATGGCTCCACTATCCACCTACAGAATGAAACTATACACTTACCAGTGGATAGGTATGAGACTTTTGTGATACTTGCCCCACGAAAATGCAAAACGCATTAAAGCCAGATTTCCCTTAAAGAAGTGCAAGCAAACCTAGTGCCTACATGCTGTATAACTAGACGTCACACTTAGTCAGATTTGTATAGCAACACAACGCAAATTTACAGAAATATTAAAAGGAAACTGTTTTCTCTCAAAGGAATGTAATGCACTATGTTTTTAAAAAGTCATATACATTTCCCCTTTTATTAGAAACTACAGTTGACACTGAAAGATGGGTCCCCTTCTGTCCAACTGAGGGTGTTGGGGAGTTCCTTGGCTTTTTTCCTTTATAAATTATCTGGATGTATTAAATAAGAATGCTTAAAGTAATTGTATGTATGTATGTATGTATGTATGTATGTATGGCGTGTATGCTTACGTATATTTGCATGTGTGTATGTGGGTAGACATTTGTTCTGGCTAGTCTATATCAACTTAACACAAGCTGAAGCTATCTGGAGGCAGGGAAACTCAATTGAGAAAATGCATCCCTAAGATCCAGCTGTGAGGCATTTTCTTCATTAGTGATTGATGGAGGAGGACCCAGCCCATTGTGGGTGGTGCCATCCCTGGGATGGTGGTCCTGGGTTCTATAAGAAAGCAGGAGGAACATTCCATGAGGAGCAAGTCAGTAATTAGCACCCCTCCATGGCCTATGCATTAGCTCCTGCCTCTAGTTTTCTACCCTGTTTGAGTTACTGTACTGTGTTAAGAGAAGCTTTTTCCTTGAGAGAATGCCTTCCCGCCCCCTGGTTCTAGATCGGCATCAGTCCCAAATAACACACAGGAGGCTATATTAATTATGAAGCTGTTGGCCTTGCTTGTTTCTTACTAGCTAGCTCTGACTTAAGTAATTACCCCATAATTGTTAATCTAAGTATGTCTCTTACCGGAGAATAGTTCCGGGATCCTACCCCATGGCGTTACAACTCGAACTCTCTGTGTTTCTTCTTCCCAGAGTTCTCCTGAACTCCTAGTCCCTCCTATCTTGGTTCCCTATAGGCTCAACAGTACTTTATTGACAAATGCACAGGACTTCCCCCAACAGTACTGACTTTCTTCCATGATGAAAATGTAAGCCAAATAAGTCCTTTCCTCCCCAACTTGTTTTTTGATCATGGTGTATCATCACAGCAATAGAAACCCAAAGTATGGCAGCATTTATGTGTAGTTGCGTATATGTGAAGGCTAGAAATTGGTGTCTGATATCTTCCTCAGCTACTCTCTATCTTATTTTATGAGGCAGGGTCTCTCACTGAATCTGGAGCTCACTGATTTGGTTAGCCATTAATCTCCAGGGCTCTACCTGTCTCTGCCTCACCCAGCACTGGAGCTAGAGACATTAGAGACACCCACTATTTCTTTCACATGGGTGATGTGGACATAAGTTCAGCATCTCGTGGTTGTTTGGAAAGCACATTGCCAACTGAGCCATCTCTCCAGCCCCAGTTCTCTTAATTTTTAAAGACAGAACTTTATGTGTTCTTAAAATAAAATGTTATAGTAAGTACCTCCACATTCTATAATGGGAGACATCAAAAATGCTACATCTCACATCAACTGAATGACATCATTTTTACAAAGGAAGGGTAAACTGTGTGACAAGTCAAAGAACTAGTTCTCCCCACTGGAATGACTAACAAGTAGTAGAATTAATAACTGGTAGGGTTGTCGGAGTCAGTCAAGCTGATTCCTTTCAGTTTCATCTTAAAGTTTACATTTAACTTTAATAAATGGATACATCATTTCCACTTATTGAGGAAAGGTGAACTTCAGATCCCCAAAGAAGATACTGACATTTATAAAACAAAGGCAAGCACTAACAAATCTTTAAAATAACAGTCTGAAATCCTCTATAATCACTAAGGTGACATACGCTCATGTCACGCAGTCATAAATCAAACACTCTAGAATTAAGACATAGGGATTACACTGCTCCCAGGTTGGCAGGATTTCCAATACCCGAATAGCATGAAACAAAACAAACAAGTATTTGTTGGCCTTAAGTAAAAACTAGTACACACTGTCTCCCTGTTGAATGCGCATGGAGCATCATGTTAGAGGGGGTGGAGAGAATGTAGGAGCTGGGCGATGGGGACCACTGTTGTAAAACCACTGACTTCTAGACATGCCAAGGCTTTTGCACTCGTGAACACTGAACTGTGCTTCCATCGGGAGTTGACTGAGAGACCCCATCCTCTATGAGGGTCCATTGGTAGTAAAAAGCTATAGGGGAGATGTAGCCAGTTACTCATACTCTAGTAAATATGTCTATGCTCAAGTAAGCAAACCTAATTAAACTCAGTGATTAATTTTTAAAAAAAACCCTCTTCAAAGGACATGAAGGGTGTTAAGTCAAAGCATGAGAAGACAAAGGTGAGAAACAGAGGTGAATATGATTGGGATATCTGATATACACTATGATATCAATGAATGAGTAAATAAGGTTTCCTGTTTAATAATAGGAAATTCTGCTAAACTGCCTACTTGGATATACATGTCCCTTTATGAAATTATAACTAGAGATCTACTAAGATTCTGCTGTGAGAAACTGCAAAGGCCAGATATTACAGAATTCATACAGAAAAAAATCCATAATCAAGTTGATATGGGTATTTCCTACCTCAAACATGGAAAATAATAAACCAATGTTGGTCTCAGAAAACAGTAGCACTCTAATGGAACCTAGAAAAACAATCACATAATAATATTGCATTTCACATGTGCATTTTAAATGCCATTATTTTTCCCTCTTTTGATCTTTTCTTTGTACTCATAAAAGGAGCTTTCATCTTTGGCTATGTGTGTGGGGAGGTATATTGAAGCCCGTGTCCTCCTATGTCTATGATGCCAGCAGGCAGCAAGACTTCTACAAATGATACACACTGTACCAAGACAGTCACATGTGTCTGCTTAGGCCCTCCGCTCATCTGGGCAGTTCAGGAGTTTGTGCTGTGATGTTCTGTTTGCACACATGCACAGATAAAGGCCATCACTCTTCTCATTAAACAAGAAGGCATGTGGGAAAATTAATAATTTAATTTACAGGGAGAAGATGGATGTGGAAATCAAATGTAAGTCTACAACCTTCCTTGAGTGCTCATTTTGGTGCCGGATTATATCTCAGGCCAATTCTATTGCCCAATTCATACATCTAGGAAAATATCAAAGCACCAGCAAATCACTGCTTGAGACCCATTGTGTTTGGAAAGATTGTCTTGTCACAGTGCAGCATGCTCAGGAGTGGAAACATGGTTGGAAAAGAGAGAGAGACAGAATTTATTGGAATCATGCCACACAGTGAGCTCTGCTAGGGTCTTCAATATTCTGATGAATATAATAAAACTCTAGACAGTGGCTTTCTGAATACCATTCAAGGTGTGTTCTGTTGTCTCATTAGCAAATCACAAACAAGAGCAATTCACAGGTTAATGCTGAACTTCTAGGGAACATCTAATCTTTCTTTACTGAAAATGGGGAAGGAGTGAACAGAAACAAGAAACTGATTGGGACCTTATCCTACTCCACTGACTTATAACTCTTACAACTCTGACTTGGTCTGCAAGAAGACAAAAGCAATGATACCCCCTTCTGTTCTTTCATGAACCTCATGATGTGCCATTTTTGACAAATTTATTGGAACTTTCAGGGTACCCACTCAGATTCTACTGCAAATTTCTAGAGCATTCCTTCTATGTATGCATAGATGCTGGCAGTAGCCACCTGTACCTAACTGAAGGGGGAATATTCTCACCAGAGCTGACCATGTGAGACAGATTTTAGGAATAAATGCTGAGCTTCCCCTTTGCCCCCACACTCTTGCTCCAGTGCACAAGGGCATCTGCTAAATGGGACAGGTTTTATCTTCTCAACTTTTTGAACAGGAATATGGATGAAGTAGTGCAGTGATGTCTTGTTTGTACTCTAACAAATAAAGCTTGCCTGGAGCTAGCCACTAGTTAACCACAGAGGTCTAGGGATCTGTGTAGACAGACAGGAAGTGAGATGGCTGGGCAGAGAGAGGAGTATACGGCAGGAGGAGAACAGGAGCTTGACCTCTTTTTGGGCTGAAGAGTTTGTAGAGGTAAGAACTCTTGTGTCTGGCTGCTCTGCTTCACCCCTAATATCTGATTGTGGGTGTTTATTATTAAGACTAGTTAGAATTCATGCTACAAAGAAGTAGTATCATTTAGAGCTGACTGCTTAAGGTAAAGAAAAGTCATGTCATGAAATCATCATTACTATGAGGTTATGAAAATAAAAATGTCATCACTTGCTAAACCTAAAATAATAACTAAAGAAATCTAGGAGGTCATGAAGGCATTTCATCCATATCCATGAATGCTTTATAGGTACTTTGACAAGAGGCTGTCACAACCACAGCAACCGTGTTTGAAGGCCCTGAAAAATACTTCTGTGAGGCAAGGATACCTGCCTAGCAACTACCTATACCACCAGGGACCAACACCCTGATTCTGCTTGACAATAGAAAGTATTGCCATACAACTTACATAACCTCGTCATTTAATTTTACAAACCCTGTGTGATCTTAATCTTCACTGTCAGTCTAACTGGACTTGGAACCCCCTAGGAAACACAGCTGTGGGAATATCTGTGAGGGTATTTCCAAAGTCCTTTAACTGAAGAAGGAAGACCCACCTTGAATGTGAGTGAAACCACATTTTATCCAGTCTGGGAATAATAAAAAGGAAAATAAGATGAATCCATCTGACTTGGCAATCATCTTTATGATTTATGAACTGTCCTGATCTGAGCAAGTAGCCTCCTGCCATCATGATACTGTTAGCTTAAACAAACCTTCCTCCCGTTAGCTGTTTTATCAGATAGTTTGTCCCAACAACCAGGATTATAATTAACATACCCCATACCCCTTTGCCTCCTTGAGTATACTCAGAGTTTCCTATAGCTGTCTGTAGTTTACCCAGAGTTTCCTATGGCTGTAGTTAGTTTGGCAGGTACCACAGGACTTGTACAGAGCATCTTTTCATTTCCATTTTCTTTATTGGTTTGAACTCAAGTTCACATGTAGAGATAAAATCAAATTGGTGCTTATGGCAATACTGAGAAACTTTACAACTTATTCTAAAATCACAATATAATCCTTTGTTTTCCTCTGTGTCTGTTTGTGTACAACCATGTGTGAATGTGTGGATGCCAGAGACTGAAGTCAGGTGTCTTCCTCTATAGCTCAATGATTGGCAGACTTGCTAGCCAGCCAGCTCTGGGATTCTCTACCTCTTGGTGCTACCATTACAAATATATGCCATGATGCCCAGTGATGCTACCACTATTTTTTGGTTAAAGAAAATAAATATCCTTTAAATTCTTTTAAATTAATGATGACAGTTCCATCTAGGCTTTCTCTTATTTGAATCAAACAGCATCAACAGGAAGAGTAAGGGTCAAGGATACATTTTATAGAATTGAATACAACAATTTTGTCCATGGAAAACTTGATCTTGGACCTGAACTTGTTCTGAGCAGTACAAGTCTCTAAACAGATGTGGTAAAAGTCATGTAGATCCAAGAAATAGCACAGGATGGAACCGCAGCACCCTAGATATGAGTCAGAATACCTGGTGTGGACAAGATCCCACACCATCCATGGTCCCCATTTTAGGAAGGAGACTCAGCAACCAAAAGCCTTGGAGCATCGTTATGCATGTCACAGACACTGGTTCATTTAATTAACACCAACTTGGTACATCCGTTATACACCTGGTAGGTTTTTAGTTTTTCTTTTGTAAGTGCAAAGTGTCATGTCTGTCCTCTTCTATAGAACATAACCACAAGCATTTGAAAGTCTGTTTTTCTTTTCTAACACCAACAGCAAAAATGTGATTTCTAAGCTCCCTACCATCTTAGCTTCTTTCTCACTGTCTCTAGCTTTAATTAAATGTATGTAAAAATATATGGGGAAAGCACCCACAAGCTGGTTGGCTTCCTAAGTATGCGCCACAGTATTACAATAGTAGAACATGTGAGTCTATATTGCACAGAAGCCAATGGGATGACTCAGGAAAGAAAACTGTTCTTCTCATATTGAATCAGTGACAATCACGGTCAGCAGGTGATTCAGAGACAGAGCATTGTCTTTCCCATGCTGATTACACAGTTTATGCTTACAAACGGCCCCAAGTCCACTGTTAGTTTAAGGGTTGGCCTTGAACTCGATAAACCTAAACACCTGGAAACACCCATGAACATGCGGGTGTGCCATTTCATAAGGGAATTTTTCTTAATCAGTCAGATTAAATGGGATGCTGAAGGAGGTAAAATTTTCATGTTTTAATCTATAATGAACATTAACGTTCAACATTAGCAACCTTATAATTTACACTACTTTACTTGAACTTAGTACCAGCAAACACAGGTAGGGATTTAGACACATCTGTAAACAAATCTGTATGCAGATCTTAGAAACTAATTATACTCAATAATAACAGCTAACAGAAATCATCCACTCTTTGTGCCAGGCACTGTGCTAAGTGATTAGTAACTGATATTTCATTCAATATCAGCAGCTAGGAAATAGGTATATGACTCAGTAGTATCTTTATTTTCTAGATAGTGAACAGTAAAGGCTAGAGGAGGAAAAAGAATAATGTGTCCAGTCTCACAGCAAGCAGCAATGTATGGGACCCAAAACCTGGTGTATCTCATACACATGAGTGATCCACTATCCTATGGTAAGAGAATATTCCTGTGACTACACACTTGCTGAAGAGCTTTGGTCAAATTGTAAGCTAGTGTGTATTGAATTTGAGTCTTCAGATTCTTCATCTTAATCCTCAATGAAACCTTCCCCACGGTTGTGACAAGACACCCAATCACCCCTTGTAGGGGTTCTAATAGTTATGTGAGTATTAATCTTCACAGCAACATTCAGGCACAAGTCACACTGGCAAAGAGTTTAACTAATAGTCAACATTGAATAATTGCAGTTTTGTGTTAATAACATAAGGTTATCATAAGGGAACCCATAGAAACAACTAACCTGAGCTTACAGGAACTCAGAGACTTTAGACAGACAGCTAGGAAGCCTGCATGGGACTGACTGAGGCCTTCTACATATGTGTGACAGTGTGTAGTTTGGTATATTTTATGGGACTCCTACCAGTGGGGTGGGATCAGGGCTATCCCTAACACTTGAGATTCCCCATACTGGGTTGCCTCACTCAGCTTTAATGCAAAGGGAAGAGCTTATTCCTACCTTAACTAGATATGCCATGCTTTGTTGACAGCCATGGGAATCCTGCCCCTTTCTGAACAGAAACAGAGGAGGAATAGATGGGGGGACAAAGAAGGGGAGAAGAGAGGAGAGGAGAGCAGAGGAGAGGAGAGGAGAAGAAAGGAGGGGAAGGGAGAGGAGGGGAGGGGAGGGGTGGAGAAACTGCAGTTGGGATGTAAAATAAATGAAACATTTAACAAAAAATTAGGTGTTGCATTTGTAGCTGCTCTAACTTAGTATAAGAACTCTTATCTCGGTGTATTTTAGTACTCACATTCCCATCATTTATATGCCACAGATCTCCAACTTATATTGTGCCCTAGGGACCTTTGCTACCCTGAATGTCTGTGAGAACGCATTAGATTTCAGAAGGGAGAGAAATCGCTGTTCATAAGACTGCTCTTTGCTGTGTTTTTGTCCTACAGTAATTTATATTACTAAAACTTACTCAATACTCCACTCTTAACACCTATTAATCACATCTGTAATTATTTGTTTGAGGTCAGACTGAATCTCTATGCCTGGAATACAGCAAGTTTTCAAACTATGTTGGCTGAATTAAAGTACACGTACCTTCTATCAATTTTGTCTTAAAAATACCGTGTATGCATTATGTTTCTGGGTATAAACAATTAACAGTGTGGCTATTTATATGTGTACTTCCATTTATGACACAGATTGATGAACAATCTTAACTAAAAATGCATTTTGTGATATAGATTCTACTTTGGGTGACTCAGCACAATATTTTAGGAGGAAACAGTTGCACTGGAAGACAATGTCAAATGCAACCAATTAGGCCTCACAACTCCCTGGAGTGAAGCTAATGACAGTGCATAAATTAACAAAATTAAATTAAATAATTTGAATGCCATTCAGCAGGAATAACCAATTCAATAGACTTTGACCATCTACATGCTCCTCGGGCCCTTCTTGGACTCTGGTTACTTAGGTCTGAAACTGTAGCTCCTGATTTCTCCAGGCAACCCACCATGCTCATCAAACTGTTACTGCAGAATTCTGTCCCTACGTAAAAGTTCCGGGAATTCTGTTCTGCACACTACCCACCCTTAGGAGAGAGGGGTGGCATGAAGGACTTTCAGCTACTTCAGAGCAGCACGAAGCATGCCTCTTTCAAATATGTTTATTGCTGGTGTACCCACCCCAAACATATTCTATACTACAGTGATATATTGTTTATAATCTAATAAAGTTACTGAAGATCAGAATGCAATGCCAGCCACAGCCACAGAAGCTGTTGGGTGATGGCACACACCTTTAATCCCACGACTCAGGAGACAGAGTCCGGTGGATTTCTCTGAGTTCAAGGCCACCTAGGGCTATATGAGAGTGAATCAGTCTGAAAGAGTAACAGAGCTCACGCCTTTAATCCCAGCACTAGAGAGGTATATAAGGAAGAAACAAAGGTTCTCATGGGAGATTCAGTTTCCAGTCACTGGGAAGACAGGATCTCCATTTCAGCCTTGGAAGAGGTAAGAGATACTGGCTGGCTGCTTTCTTTTTCCTGATCTCCAGTGGATTTATTAGATTATGCATCATATATCACCACAGTATACCATATAAACCAAGGGTTCCCACCACTATGGAGTACTCCTACAGAAAAAGAAAGAAGATGAATTTTTGACTGTATTTGAAAGTACTCTATCCCATTTCTCTTCACCCTTATAGGTATGTCTTTGCTAAAATATGTTCCTTGCAACTATCTTTGTAGATAAGTATTAACCAGGCAACACCTTTAAAGAGACCAAAGGAACTAAGACTTTCTTAGACACTAGGAAAGTGGATAAAAACTTATTCAATGAATACATATTGTCTATTTTAGCAGGTACTGATGTTGGTACTAGAGATAGTTAAAGCAGTGAAGACACGTACATGCATGTGTGCACACATGTTTTCCTGCATGCCCTTCTTAGAGATGCCATGCTTACCAGAGGTATAGTTAGTAAGGATGAAGGATAAAGAATTTTTTGTTTATACATGAAACTTTTTTCTTATTTTTCTGTCTCCCTGAGTCCTTTATATTGCTTATAGTCTTCCTTAAATCTCTATTAAATTTTGGAAGTAAACTTACTTTTTTTCTCCAAAGGAGACAAAACACTGTCATCTTTACTGTCTTCTACAACATAGTCTTGAATTGGACTCAAGTTAGTTGGCAAACCTTGTAGATGCTATTTGATATTTCCCCATCAACTCTCAGATGAGGATCTCAAAATGTTATCACATAACACTTACTGAGAACTGACAATGTGTGAAATGGCATACAGAGCTGAGAAATAGTCTTGGCCCGGCTGCTCAGTGAGCTCAGTAATGCAAACTTGAATTCACTAAGGACACCCCAAACTGTTTGAGAGAACCATTAGGACAACCATGAGGAAGTTCAAGGTCCTAACAGCAGTGTCAGCATCAAAAGGAACAAGTTCACTACAAAAGCCCAGCCACATTTTGTATTGTCTATAGGGGGAAGAAAACTAAAATATTTAAAACTCCCACCCCATGAAAGTGACCATCTCCAATCTCACCACCTTCCCCTTAATGCCAAATAATTTTCTGGCTGCTTAAATACCGTGCTAGTGTCTTTTCAAGGAATGTAAAGTTCTTCGCCAACAGTCTCATTAATTATAAAAGAAAATTAAATTAAACACAACCTGTCTGCCTGACGTCTATGATTTTATAGTTTCTAGCAGATCATCACAATTATGATATAAACATGTGCACCGAGAAAAGTGTGCTCTGTTTCATCTTTCTGACAGAATAAAGCATCTGAACTCCACATGGCATCATGTTCAACTTGACACCAAAAACTTCTTAGCAGAAATGCTGCTGTTTAGAATTAATGGTTTTGTTAATGGTGGTCTCAGTTTACAAGATACATGCAAGATAATTAGAACCTAAGACACAGAACAGTCGCTTTGCCTTTCTGTTTCCTTGCCCGCCTCACTCCACTGGAAACCAAATTATTCCACAAAGGCAAAATTCCTTTGTTCAGAAATGGCTCCTAAGGAAATTTTCTGAAAGAGATTGGTTATAGTGTGGATAGAAAGCACGTGTTTATTGCATTGCTATTAGATAACTGGAATATAATGGTTTTTCCTGGGACCACAATGATGAGCTGCAGTGACACACGTCCTGAGTGCTGCACATAGGAATCCAACGTCTTCTTGAGGCTTCAGGTTTGGTTAAAACAACCAAATGTAAAAGAGGGGGAGGATGGCTTGCCAATTTGCTGCTTAGAACTCAATTTTAACAACAAAGTAATACACAGGAAAACCTGGTTATTCGACAGCACTCGGCTACACAGAGGACGGCTCAGTGAGCTCCTTGTGCCTGACTTGTCACAATGACTGACACTTTCTAATATTGAGCTGGAAATAATATAGATATTTAATACTGCAGCGTTTACATCAAATATAAGCAAAGCACTATTGTTTATCAGCAATCTTCTTCTGATGGCATGAATCTATATAGACATAATTATTGTTGAATGATGAGCTCTGATTTTCACATTATGGCATAAACAAATCTGTGGAATATTCACAATGTTTCATCTTGTGTGATTTGAAAAACCTCATAAAGCCAAATTCTTAAGTATTTGCTATGATTTCCTCTTGAATTTTGACTAAAATTTACCTTTTAGATCTGTTATGCCACTCATGAATTTTTTACAGTATCCATCTGTGCTTCCAATCTCTATTCTCCGTGGTTCCTCATTGTTTTGGCTAACTAACAGGCCCATATGTTGCCTTAATGTATTTCTACACAATGTTTGTGCTTTAAAAAAAAACCACAGGGAGAAACCTCAGGTCTAAATAAGCTATAAAGAGCATCCACATACAGTTAGACTGTCTTTACTGAGTCCGAGGACATTATGATTCTGCTGCGACAAGCGGCATTTGTCTTCATTTTGTCTGACTGTCCTCATGTGTTATTATTAGTGGCTGTCAGGCCGAGGCAGAAAAAAATAGCATCACTTGAGGAAGAAGTTGAATGCATAAATGTAATACCACACATGGTAGCTGAGGACAAGGAGGTTTGGGATACTCGCATGCAGGTACAGGATGAGGAAATCTGAAAGTGAAAATCCACTCTTGGCAAACGTGAGAAAAAGAAAAAAGCATGACTGCCTGTCTTTAAAGCAGTGAAGGCTAATTATTGACAAAAGTTTAACAGCCTCTAAATATCTTTGAAGACCATCTTTTCAACATGTCAGCTTTACTTTAATGCAAGAAAACACATTTGCTGAAGCATTTGCCTGTTGTCCGGTCCTTCAGATAATGTTGACAAATACCTTGCTTTTCAAAGTCAACATTTCAGTGTTCAGAAAAAGAACTTGGAATTCCATCTTTTAACCCCCGCCCCCAGCACCTTCTCCCGAAGCCGGATGTCAGTGGCTCCTGCAGACTAACTCACCACCCGCTCAGGAGTCTTACCTCTGAAGGCTTACCACCTGATCAAGGAGTTCACTTCATTTCTCCTTTTCATGGTTAAAATAAGACAAGTCACATCATCAGGAGACTTGGGGATTGTTACACTCAGCTCCCTACCAGACAGTATCATTTTAATTACTCTGAAAGTAGATTCCCTCCCTGAAAAGATATTATCTTTATCTTTTTCTTTTCCTATCTGTAGAGATTATCTTCTCTTCAAGTTTCAGTTCTGGTCACTAAACAAATGACTTTTTTACAGCACAAGCTTTAAAAAAAAACAGAACAAAACAAAACAAAAACTGCCTTTAGAGAACAGCTTGCAGAGATACAGGGAAAGAAGGGATCACAGGTTTTTCTTTGCAGCCTTTGTTATTCTTGGCCTTGGTCCCTTCTGTTGTGCTGTTCTAAGCCACTCTATCTCTTTAGTCAAACTAGCCTTAGTCTACTACCTTCAGCCCTCACCTACATGAGTCAGTCACATGGACTTTATTCTTGACGTCTTTCCATTTCCTGTCATCATCAGACAACTGGAGTCCCATCTCATCTTCACATAATATGTGCCACAGTGCCTTCCAAGGTCAACCTAAGACGCTGCTTAATAGAACACTGCATTACTAATTATTTTGGGTGTATGTGGTCTGCCTTCCCACCAGACTGTCAGTATCTGTGGTTGGTGAGTTTGTCTGTCTTTCTTATAATCCATAACAGTGGTCCAGAGTAGATGGTGATAAAATAACCAATAACATGTGAGCAAGGAGAGTTTATGCTAAAATAGCGGATTTGCATACAGTAGGACAAGCCTCTGGTAACACATTAAGAAACAGAACCAAGAGCAGGGCTGTCTAAAGTGATAAATGGGGTCCTGCATAGAAGATCAATGATCGAGGAAATATTCAAATGTGTTTCAACTCCAAAAGGATTCTCTATAAGCGTTTCACCCATCTGCATCCCCTAAAAATGAGAAATTTAAAAATGTGGAGAGACCAAATAGGAAAACAAATGTCAACCACATTAACATATTCCGTTAAAACATATCAATAGAGAAATACAAACATTTTCACAGAAAGGAATGTAGAGGCAGGGAAGCAGAGTCTCTGGAAATGATTGCAAGGGAATATTTGACTGCCCCTTGAAAACAAACATTGGTTTATTTTCAGTGCCTTGGGAAGTACCTCTGTGGTATAAAGATACAAAGACTTCCTCCTACCAGGTGCGACCAGCCCATGAGGCTTCCATGTTGTCTGTTTCCATTCTTTAGTGACCACTGTAGATTCCTTCAGAATGGGGTATCCTGGGGAGATCTGATCTGCTTCTGCTCCTTTGTCCTTTTGTTTGCTTATAAACTCACTGCTTTCCAGCATTTTCCCTGGGAGATTCATTCAGGTTTTACTATACAGGTTATGCAAGAAAGTGAGGTGAGCCATTGATGGGGTGAGCTCTTGATTGCCATAAACTTGTGGTGGGCAAATATTGAGTCTCCTTGAATTGTGTGGATTTCTGGAAAAAATGCTTCTGTTCATTGAACTTTTAATATTCAATAAAATACATCCTTGAAAAATTTAAGCATTAACAAGATATGCTTATACCCAGAGAACTAAAGCCTATTGGAAGGCAACTATTCCATAGAAGACACCTGGGAGTCCTCTGTCAATAGAAATTAGAAGTAGTTTTGATTTTTTAAGTGGAAATGTGTTTTTTAAATCAAATACAAATAATTATTCATTGATACTTCTTTGTCTCTTCTTCTTCATTTCAGCCAAATCTCCATATCTCCACACCACTTCCTCTTCTCTTTTCAGAAACACACACATACTGTTTTGCAATGAACATATATTGGCCTGAATAATGTAGATAGTGTTTTAGATGGTGACCACATCAGCTGTCTGGTGGCACTTGAAAGGACAGAGATCATGTCAAATGAGGTAACACCATTCAGAACAAGAGGCTCCTTATATTCATTCCTTGAAATAACTGGAAATATTAAAGAACACCTATCTAAGAATGCATCTTACTTTGAACAATTCAACAGGATATTTCATTTTAGAACTGAGAACTGATTTTCCCTCACAGATAGTAATGTCACAGGGAAAAACAGCAAATTCACCCTAGAAACACCCTGTGTCATGCTAAATCAATACCACATGTTAAGGGAACCAGGTGAGCACCCAGGTTAGATCAGACTTAGCACACTGCAGTCATATTTAGAGGACATTTTTGCTTTTGTTACTTCTTTATCATGAAAGGGAAAATTCCTGTCACCAAAGAATTAGTAATGGTCATTGACTCAAAACTATAATTCACAATTAAGTTAGTTTTGAAGATTATCTATAAATGTGTATTTCATATTTCTAGTTATCAGGGTCAAAAATTCTATAGTATGAAGTAAAGTAAAAGAAACTTATATACTAATGTATTATTTATAAAAATCTGTATATATCAGTAGGACTGAACAGAATTCTTAATTATATCATCTTGTTGTATACTTTATAGAACTCTGAAGTACCAACTTTTAGCATCATTTCCCTAATATGAATCATTGAAAAATAACAGCTACCCAGGAAAGCAAAGCCACTGAGTCTCATCTCATTGGCAGTTAAAAACATTTTTTCTCCCTAGAAATTCCATTTCTGTAATTGGAAACAATATTAAAACAACCAGAAATAAATGAAGTAGAAAGGAAAAAATTAAACTCACAGGAAATATGCAAGTATGCACAAATACAGAGGTCTACAAAGAAGGCAGCGGTTGTGGAAAGAGACACTTGCATTCACTCTTTGGCTTTTCTCATACCCATAAAATGAGAAAGCTAATTCTTGTGGTGGAGCAGGAACAGAAAGCTTCATCTCTGGTAGAATTACTGTCATTTGTGAGGCAGGACAGGGATATTTTAGAGTTTACTTTTCCTCAGATATTTGAAGACAGAGAGTAAATAGAACACATTCTATGAAATAGAACTACAGACCTACACTCCAACAGATACGTGAAGTTTCTCCTTTAATTATGCAGTCTGTACTTCATCATAAAAATAATTTGGATTTTCCTTATAGCATTTTGAGTTTGCTATCTTTAATAGAAGTAAATATATAGAGAGTAGAAAGTCCCTATTAGAAACATGTTATGAAAGCAGTGTTATCATTGAGGATTTTAATAAAATCCCATAGCCAGATAAAATCTCAGTACATCTTCTAGTTCCCTAGACTAGACTAGAATTATTTTTCCCTTTAGCAATCTCTGGGGAATACAGTCCCTGTTCTTTAATATTTTATTCTCACCTTCAAACAATTTTATTATCTGGGAATTTACGTCTACGTTTAAACTAAATTGCACATGCTGAAAGCTTAAGCTACCTCCTGAAGCTTCCTACCAGGGAAGGTTGGGTTGGTTCATAAGCATTTACTCTATGCCTGGCATATGCAGAGCTTGCTTTAAAAACATAAGAGTCCTTTGTAGTGCTCTCACATAGCTGAGAACAAATACATACTAAAAATCTTTATGGAAGTTGAGAGGTAAGAAGCAAAGCAAAACCCTGGGTATTGTGTAATCCCTAAAGAGCAATTGCACGTGCCATTTCAATTCATGCAAGTCTCATATGATAGGCAGCAACAATAAGTGTTGAAGGAAACCAAGTAAAAATTTTGAAAGATAGTGCTGATTAGATAAATAGTCTTCAAAGGGTAAATTCAGGACAAGCATCCCATAGGATGCAAAGAATATAAAATCTTAAGGAGAGAAACTGATTGTCAAATAGGAAAAAAGCAGAATCAAATAAACTCAACTGGCAAGGTTTCCACAGCAAGAACCATGACTACCGTGGATGGAAAACATGAAGATCTAGGCTACTGCACAAGCATAGTGGATGACTGGAACAATATTTAGAGAGACAGACAGAGACAGAGAGGGAAGGAGCAGAAACCAAGAGAGACAGAGTGGGGAGGGGGGAGAGCGAGGTTTTTAATACAAGGATTACAATCTAACTAATATGCTCTAGTCTATGCCTTTAAATATATCATGGCATTATATGGTACATGCTATTAACATACAGGACAATTTACATACGGAATACTACTGGAAGAAGTTTAAAGAATATGCCTAATGGAGAGTAGTATTTTAACAATATGAGAAAAATCCCCAGGAAGGCAAAGTAAACTTTGATGTTTACTTAGAAGAAAGTAAGACTTGGTCTTAAAGAAAATTAGAGAAGGCAAGATATAAATAAAAAGTTTGCTCAGCCCCAGCATGTGGATAAGCCAAAAGGCTACAGAATGTCTAATCCAAGAGCAATAGGAAGAAAATGAAGTTCTGTTCTTACTATATACCAAGAGGAAATGACTCTAGGAATATTCTTCCCTCTTTCTTTGGCTGTGCTGGCTCATGTTCTAGAATGGATACATGGAAAAATGTAAAGAGGTCCATACAGTGAGGTAGAATGTACTCACACAGAACATATTGAGAATGAGAATACTTCAAGTAACAGAGAGAAATGACAGGTAAGCCCTCTTTGGCGGGTCACAGGGAGCAATGTGGATGTCTTTTAGTGGTCCTGCATAGAGTATGAACCATATGTGTACTGCCATAAGTATGGCCTTGTACATGCATCTTGACTACAAAATAGTTATGCTCCTGAGATTTGGGTATTTCACATCTCTATGGAGAATCCAGGGAACTGAACTGATAGGTTGCAAGTAAACCAGCTTTTCTGGGATGTGGCTGGAGAATGAGAAAGAGGAGAAAGGAATCCTGCCATTCAAAACTTCTTATCTATGTTTGCCCTAGAATCCTATAGCTTTCATGTCCTACTTGCAAGAGTACACTGACTTCATTCCTTACAGTTTATTGCTGGTTTTTAACCAATAATTTATAAGGAGGAGACAGCTAGAACCAAAACTTCCTTCTACCCATCACCAGATCTAACCTACTGCCCTCAGATCCTTCCTTCATGCTTTGCAGCTTTTCCTGAGGAAGAAGCTTGCCGAGTGAGTATCTGTTTTTTGGTGACACTTTTCAAAACCAATAATTAAATTTCTGTTAAAAAATTAAAGAGATGTTCAGTAAGAATTCACATGCCCTAAGATTATTTCTTAGATTTGAAGAAAGGGGAGTCAGCCATACCTAAAGATCAAAGTGTTGCAGTAGGAATGCTGGGGAAAGAGCTTAAAAGCTTGCAATTTTCCCTCTTGTTGCTATTAATCCATTCATTGTGTAACTGAAGGATCTACTATTTGATGTTTCCTCACTATACCTCATAGGACTCCTAACCTTTAATGTTATACAAAAATGCAAATTAAATTAGGGGGAAAATCAAGAGTAAAAAGGCCTTATACTTTTACTAAAGTAACTTTTATTTCTTTTTGTTCTTGCTGACTCAGAATTGAGGGAGAATGAAAGTTCAATGCTTAATTTAAGAGACAGTAGGTGTGGCTGCTGGTGGGTGGGGCATGTATGTAATTGCAGCATGTATGTAATTGCACATCCATGTGCAGTGGATTCAGCTGCTCTGTCTCTGTAGTGTCTAAAGTACCGCAAAAGTCACATGGTATGGTTCCTAACTAAGGAGTCACTGTTTCCCTTGAAAATGAAGGCGGAACAACAACCTCCCAAAGAGAAAGTCTGATTCTCACTCATGGGCTAATCACAATAAAGGAAGTAGCTATTGCCAAGTACATTTTAACCGTTATTATGGGGAATCAGCTGAGATGTGGTGAACTTTATTCCAGAACTCTACCTGGGAAGAAAGGAATTGTTCTCCAAAATCCCCCCAAAAATCTTCGCTTTGATTAGGTCAGTCAAGTAGCTAAAGGCAGAAATTGGATCATGTAGAAAGGCTATCCTGTGTTCAGTGTGAAGTCTTTTCAGGAGAAAATACAAAGGGGTGACTTTAAAAAGAAACCAAGCCTATACACACAAATCATCCCCACCCGTGGTCCAGTCCATACACAGAAACCCTGCTGCTGCACGGCCTGCTCACACCAGCAGCACTGGTTTGATGGATTTTCCTGTAGTTACTTCTGTACCTTCAGCGTCTGATGCCCAGCACGCATAGAGACGAGGGGCGAAAGGGCTCACTCTGGGCCTTTACATTCAAAGGCAAGAAAATCAATATCTATCTCCAAAAGATAGATCTGAGGATGCTGGAGTTCCCAAACACTCCCAGTCACTCTGAGGCACAGCTGCCAGGACAGGAGTCACACAAGGAAGACACAAGCAGGGCCATGGCCTCATGTGGATTCCAGAGGCCTGTGACTCAGAGAAGGATAAAGGAGTGACATCTGCAGAAGATGGAATTGAAAGTAAAAATGGCTTTGAGTTGTCTCAGAAAAGGGGGTGAAAAGAAAAAGTAACAAAAACTCACATGTGAGTGCAACAGCAATAAGGAAAACCAAATCTCAAAGCATGAGAGAGAGAGAGACAGAGAAATTTAAAGAAACAGTAAGGGGATCCTTCCAGGGAGGAGATGTGATTCGTAAGGGAGGTGCCAGATAAAGTGACTATGCCGTGTCATCAAAGAAATCTAACAAGATCTTTCATTTTTAGTGAGTGTCCTATTCTAAGGACAACCTTTGTTTTTAATCCCCTGTAATTAAAAGGAAAGTCCCTCTGCTTATGACTGAAATGTTGTAATTATAAGACAGTAGATTGTCATCTCCTTGTAGTCCTAGCTCTCAGCACCAGTTCTAACATCAGATAGCTGCATATTGAACACTGACAATTTGATGGTTCATAAGTAACTCTCAAAGATACTGATTTAATGCCCATAATTCTTTGATATAGGTTTGCTATTCATACCCCACAGGTAGAAACACATAATCAGATGGGCAAAGGCCATTTAGCCGATGCGGAGCAGACATGCCATGTGGACCTGTGTCTATGACTCTTTCATGTTCAGCATAATGGCTTCTCAAGATACAGGTCACTGAAACAGACAAATAGCATAGAGATAATTTGATACTAGATATAATTAGCAATTAAAACATCAACCATTTGGCTTATTTCTGAGAAGTGACTTAAAAAGAAATACTGTAGATAAAAACAAAAATTTGCATAACAAAATTATGCCATTTGATAACGCTTTTTGCAAAAAAAAAAAAAAAAGAAAGAAAAAAATCAAGATAACTTTAAAAGGAGAGGAGACCCAGGTAAGTAACCACCAGAATGTATCAGTTTGACTGAATATTTATGTCTAATAAAAGAATTCCAAAGACTTTGTCAAATTATTTTTTAAATACATTACATTATTTGGTGAAAGGGATTCTAGGATCCATTTCTACAATTACAAACTGCAAAGCATCACAGAATAAAGGTCTCCAGGTGCCTTGCTGTTTAGTTTTATACTGTTAACCAGTTAGTGCCATCTACACATCTAGAATTATCTAAAATTGAAAAGCAAAATGGCACAGATATAACTGTCCCACAAGAAGGCTTACTATGTACATACCAGGAAAAAAAATGGCCCAAGGGAAAGCTAAACAATGCAGGAATGCCCAGCAGTGAATGCTTTGGGTTCCAGTAGAATGAGCTGGGAAGGCTATGTTTGGAATCCACAGCATTGAGACTGAGTTTGAAAGAATGTTACAATTTCAGGGGTTGAAACTAAGTGCTTGTAGATGTTTGGGAAAACATTTCAGGAAATAAAAGGAACTAAGCCAAAGCCAAAGAGAAAACAAGGGACTTAAGGCTTTGTTGAGTGAGTGTCCTAAAAAAGATACAGTGTCCTGAGCCACTGGGCTCTATAGTTTCTCCACCTTGGTGTCATTGATGTTTGGCCCCAAATGGCAAGATTCCTTGTGCAATGCAGTGTGTTTCTAGCATACCCAGCTTCTACCCACCAAATTCTAGGAGCATCTCACCTGTAATGACAAGCAGGATGTCTCTGGATATTGCCAAGTTGTCCTATAAGGCAAAACTTCTCAGATGAGAAATCCTGAGTTAGCACCTCAACTGGAATTTGGCTCTCCCATCAGAGTGAGCACTCTGTGTGTCAGGGAGTGATAACAGAGCACTACTTCTAAGTTTGCATCACTAACATCTACACAGGACTCGGGAATACTGACCAGAGCAGACCAAAGCAAAAATGAAATGCAAATACTATTCTAAGACCAAAAGGCAGGTATAGTAGTTTTTGTTATGACTTGAAATCTGTAAAAGGGAGCCTGGACTGCAATGAGAACTAATACACTTTCTGCTTTCTAAACAAAGGGATGGATTAAAAATAAACAGCAGAATGTTGGTTATTCATCCAAGAAGTATGGGTTAAACTAGCAGCATCAGAAGGAAGGACATGGACAGCTTAGGAGTATAACAGTTATTATGTGAGGACTAATACCCCAAGAGACTGGTAGGTATGCAAAAGATGGATGGTGACAGACGGGAAGAGTAGCATCAATAACTTAAATACATTAAAGGCAGCACATTCGATGTGTGAAACCTTAACAGTACAGTCTAAGTACCGGCAGAGAATCAGCAGAGCATGGTCACACTCGGTAAGTTTTAGTACCACAGACAGACTCTCTCAAGAGTTTCCTTTATTTATTATTTTTAATTCCTTAGACTTATGCAGCTTCATGACACCAAACCAGAAAGGATTAATGAAATAAGTTTATAAATATTTATAAATTGATTTTATTTATGCAGCAATTTGAAAAATACCAACTCAACCTGGAACTGCCAATGTTAGAGTTACAAAGAGGGCAATAAAATAACCCAATCAATTACAATTTGACGATTCAGTTAACACATCTGCTTCTCGAAAAACATCAAATATATCTGATGTTTTAGCAGTGGTATTCTCTCTCTCTCTTTCTAGATGTTACCTTTTAGTGTCTTAGTCTGCTAGATTTGGGGAAAACAAGTCACATAAGAAAAGGAAACAATCATGTCTTAGACTTTATACTGCTGTGCTAATAATGCCATGGCCAAGGCGACTTGGGCATAAAAGGGTTTAGTTCATCTTAGAACTCTCAGGTCACACCCCATCACTGAGGAAGTCTAGGCAGGAGCTGAAGCAGAGGCCATGGAGGAACTGTTTACTGGCTTGCCCCTCATGGTTAGCTTGGTCTGCGTTCTCATATAATACAGGAGCACCTGTTCACATGTGGCACTGTCCTCCATGGACTGAACCTGCCCAAATCAATCATTAGTCAAGAAAATGTCCCACAGGCTTGCTTACAGGCATTCTGGATAGAAACATTTTCTAGATTGAGGTTTTTATTCCCAGATAATTCTGATTTGTGTTACATGGACCGAAGAAAAATAATATCAAGAAAAAATGAAATTCCAAAATTGAATAGGCTCTAGATGTCAGATTTCTTAGTTCTTTTGGACAGTACTTAGTTTAAATGAAGCACAATGGCCAATTACACCATGCATCTTTTTATTTTTATTAAACTGGTGATTGACTTAAAGCTAAGAAGTCATGGAGGAAAACTGGAAATCCATATTTCTTTAAAATGATAAAAAATATATCAATGGCTATTAAATTTCCAAGTTAAGATGAAACAAATCCCACAATCTTCCTCTCTCTCTCCTGTGGATGTATTTTAAAAATTGATATCATATTTCTCCTTTGTTGGTTTTGGGCGCTATTTCATTAACAATGCCACTGGAGTAGGAAAACAATTATGCTTTTGTGAGGACCGTCATTAGAAGCAGTGCTATCTCAATTATACTGCCCACTCCTATCTGCGACCACATCCCACACACCCCAGAGTCACTACATGAAGCCACAAACCTGTGAGTCCCCTGATTCGATTTTTGAAGATTCATCTGTAATTTATACCATGGGCCCTACTCTTAAAATGACTCCAAAACTGACCAAATATTAACTAAAACACAGGCAGCATCAGAGAGACTTTTTTGCAGCAGGAAAATTTAGCTTTCTCAGTTTCCTGTTGTGACACAGCTTTAAGCAACTGTGTCCAGATATAAAGCCGTGTATCAGCAAAATAATTGCTATTTTCCCTCAAGATATTACACAAGTTCTACTTGTCTCCTGCTGAGTCCATCACAAAAGTCTACGAGTTTTATCAGATTATTCTGATACCATGCTATCAGAAATAAGCACCACATTGGTCCCTGTTCCTGCTCCTCCAGATTAGACTTACATTCCCACCTCTTTGTTCCTTGTGCCTTCCCTCATGAAGGGCACAGGATGGCATTTCATATGAGACAGAGCCCAGAAAACTGGCACCCACAGCACTGTTATTATCAGCAGTAAGAACACGAGTTACATTTATAATCAAAGGAAACAGGACCGGATCCCCAACCCAGTTTAATAAGATAATTGAAAATTACCTCATGCAAGGTGTTCAATGACCAATAAGTGTTTGGCTGGTGGCCAGGGGTCTCTGGGTACACAGACATTGATTATGAAAGGATGTTTGGCTTTTTACCAGGAAGACTAGATGGGAAAGGGCAGAACTTTCCCATGTGCATGGCGTGAGGGACAGTGAGCACGGATTAGGACAAGGTTGAATCAGGGACACTGTGGCCATTTGGCCAATGATGACAACAATCTGACTAGGATGTTTTACTGCCATGCTTTACTTAATCCAGGGCAAACTGATTGGAAATGACCCAACTCCTTCAGGGAGAATTAAATATAGGTCTAAAAGGACCCAGACAGTGAACTCCTGATAGTCACCCAAGTTTGAGTAGCTTGACTTAAAAGGGAGTTGTGAATCAGGGGTCTCGTGGGAAAGGACACCCCTTTGCAGTTGCCCATCTGAAAGGAGCCGTGTACACGTACAACATCATCTCTTTTCCTTGTAGTCCAGGAGACATTATAAATGAATTTCATTTCCCAAAGGTCTACCTAAATATTGTGAACCAGAATTCTTTCTTAAATATTTTAATCTTTGAGACTTTCATACATATACACAATGTCTTTTGACCATGTTTACTCCCTATTCCTCAGCATAATTTCTCCCAGACACTTCATCCATAGCTTCATGGCATTTTTTTAAATAAGCCATGGTGTCTAATCTATGCTTCCCATGTGTTGATGGGTAATGGGCCATCCACTCGAGTATATCTGATCTAGCTGAGCTCACACTCTTAGAAAACCGACCCCCTCTCCTCCAAAAGCATCAGCTGTCAACATTTCCTCAGCAAGGGGAGAGGCCTCCTGAGCCCCTCCCACTCCATGCTAAAATGTTTATTGATGCGGTCTTGTATTACACAACCACAACGTCTGTGAACTCATGAGTACAGTGGCCCTGTTATGTCTAGAAGACACTGTTTCCCTCCTGTCCTCCCTGGTGTCTAGCTCTTACAGTCTGTTACCTCAATTATTCTCAACCTGTGGACTGTGACCCCTTTGGGGCGTCAAACAACGCTTTGACAAGGGTCATATATCAGATATCCTGCATATCAGATATTTACATTATGATTCATAACAGTAGTAAAATTAATGGTAATGAGGTGGCAGCAAAATAATTTTATGGTTTGGGGTCATCACATCATGAGGAACTGTATTAAAGGGTCATAGCAATAAGAAGGTTGAGAACCACTAATCTACTTCTTATTCTGAGATGGTCCTGGAATTTTGGGGGTAGGAAGTTAAGATATAATTGTCAGATTTGTGACTGTTTCCTCTACAGATACTTACTCTCTGCACTCTGACAAGTTGTGTGTTAAATGCCATTCACTGCCCAAAAATGCTTCTCTGATGGCATTTGAGGGTGCATTCATTTCTTTCTTTCAAACTCTTTTAAGAGCTGTGCTTTCCAGTGATTAATAAAGAATGATATAGGTGTGCAGTAACTGTCACACTTGGAATTTAATATTTTCTGTCTGCATACATGCCTAGCCTTAATCAAGGAAACACCATTTTAGAATTTATTTACTTTGCTGAGTCACAACTTTTTCCAATGTCCTTATTTTGTTTTTCTTTTTCATTTTAGCCACCCCTAGGGGAGAATCACTGGAGGCCATAAGGTATCCTATTGATCTGTCATGCTGTATCTGTTTTCTCTTTTTTTCCTTTACTATATCCTCACCCCCAAAAGGGGCAGAGAAAAGCCAGGGTCCTTTGAGATAGCTGTTTGTAATACCTCCTTTTCAAGCTGAAGTTGGAGGAGAGGGAAAATAAAATGGAAAAATACGGGAGAAATGGAAAGCCGGGTGAAGCAAAGACTCTTGGATTCAAAGGGAGCTAAGTGGCAACATATCAGCTTACCCTCACAAAAGAGGCTGGAACAAGCCAGTCTCTGCTCCTGCTATGCGAAATAATATACCACTGCTGGTATATTAATGTTTTATTTTCATTTAAAAAGGACAAATCATATGAATTAACATAATACCAAGAATTCAAAGAAGACCTAAATAGTTACCTAAGACTGTAGTAGGAAAAAAGGAAATGCCACACCATCTCAGCAGTTCTAACATTTTTTTCTTCTAGGAAGCACTGTAAGAATTACCCTCAAACTCTAGAGGCCAAGGCGTGGGCAATTCCCTGGAACTGGATGGGATGGCTGTCTTCGTTCTCTGTCAAGGACAGCACTCTTGAAGGAGTCTTTGTCACTGCCTCTAATGTCTGTAGAGAACTGCTAGTCTTCTAGGCTGGGACGTGGGTATCCACTGGCAGGGAGGATAGGAAGCCATTTGAATACAGCATCTACCAGAGAGGGAGAGGTTTGATGACAGCAAGTGAAGAATTCAGTTAGTGACCACAGACACTGCTTAAGATCTGATCCCAGCTCATAGGGAGTAAGGCAGTGTTCCTTCATATTGTTTGTCTTCCGAGTCTCAGCAGGGGTTGAAACAGTTCCATAGGAAAGAACAGGGCAATTATTAGGCCTTTTGAACTGTATGGTGTAGGGCAATTCCAGTGGGATCGTGTGTTTATAGGCAAATTAGTAGCTTCAATGGTTTATTGTTAAGCTAACAAGTGATTAGAAAGGTCTGCTCTCCCAAGCACATCGTCTGAAAGGATTCATCAATTTTGAATCTGGGATAGGAAAACACAGCCCTTGGTTAAAAGCAGTATTTTTCTACCCCAAATGTAAGCATAAGGATTATTGGGAAGAGCTCTCTATGAGCCTCATGTCTAGTGTGATCAGCTGTCTTTTTTCTTTTAGTTTGCTTTTTGATTGACACAAAATGAGTGTGCATGTTCAGAGAACAAAGTGATTTCCTGATACATGCATACATTACAGAATGATCAAATCAGGGTAACTGTCATATCTATCACTTAAACATTTATATTTTTTGCAAGAACATTCAAAATCCCCTTTCAGCTATTGGAAGTACAATGCATACCATCATTTCTAGTAACACTACTATGCAGACCAGAACCTCTTGCTCTTATCTGTTGACAGACCTCACCCCATCCCTTGCCTCCTGTAGTTCTGGCAACCATGGTTACATTCTCAGCATCTGTGATTAATATTTGTAGATCCCATGTGACTAATGAATGGCATCTGTGTTTTTGTATGTGGCTTATTACACTTGACATAACAAACATTCTTTAGGTTCGTTTCTGCTGCTGCCAGCTGTGGAATTTCATATTTTCATGACTGAATACTATTCCATTGTTGCAATGCAATTTCAAGAGAACAACTTGGCTGACTAGTAGATGTGAACACATGAAAGGACATACTCTTTAGAAAAGGCACCAGCAGTTAAGGGCTAGGGGAAGCCAGCTGGCATAGGATTATTCATTTTTCTTTCTTTGAGTTTTTCTGTCAGATGCTTTGAAGTTTAATCAATAGTAATAATGATACTAATAGTAATAATAATAACAATGCAAGATTTGACCACAAACACTGATGTTAGGATTCTCCATGGCCACAGCTTCCTGGCTCTCTCAGGGTTCATTAGCACAGCAATAGAATTCTTCCCTTGTCCAGACAACCCTCCTTGCTCTGCTGCTTGCTTCACTCTTATTCCCTTCCCATCTTCACAGTCCACCCTTTCCTCTGTGCACACACTCACACTGTTGCTGAGGGGGAGGCGTGGGTGGAGCTAAGTATGCTCTTAGTGCTGTGGGGGTGTGGGCGGGGCTAACCATTCATTCTCTTACTGATGAGGGGGCTAACTCAATCACAGAAGCAGTAGTTCCTAATTCCGAGGTGTTTGAGACTCTGGATGCTTGACATGGTTTGCTTTGAGAGCCGTTCTTTCTCTTTTCCTTGCTTCTCTCTCTGTATGAAAGTTGACTGAAATGCAATGAGCAGAGTACTGGGTCTGTTGTTCTTTATCCCTCCCTGGCAGGTGTGGACTAATACAGAAAGAACCATGGAAGTGCTCCTCACTGGTTTACATCAGCACACTGAGTGAGCATGCACAGCCCTGAAAACAAACAAAAGTAACGGTGCAAAAATTCCCCTGATTACTGAAGTTAAATGTTATCTGACTGAAGGAGGCTAAACAGTGTAGGGGTAGGGGTGCTTTTCAACACTTCTATTGAAATCACCTGTTATGATCATCTAATGATTCCTTAGCATGTTCCTATAGGTGCTATGAGTGGTTTTTAAATGGATTTACTAGAAGCTCTTACATTTTTTCCCTAAGAATTAAAACTTGTTTGGAGGTTGAAGTTGCAATAGCAGGTTTGGAACTATCTTGTGCAGCCCTCTGTAAAACAGACCTGATCTGCCCCAACCCACAAGAGTACAAAGAAGCTGTCGGCCTCATGGTTTCACCCCTGTTCATTTCCTTTGCATTTACTATTTGCATTGATCAACATACAGAAAGAACAAATGCTTTTCAGTTACCACCTGTGCAATACTTCTGAGGCGAGAAGGCTCAGTCTTGTGGAGAGTTCCATTTCAGCTCCTTTTCTGTTCAGAAGGACCTCTTCCCACCTAAAAGGATTCAATGAAGCTGCAGAGGGCAAGGGAAAGCAGGCAGAGGGCGCAGAAAAGATGCAGCAGCAGAGACAGACAGAGAACACAAGTCCAGATCATCCAGGTTACTGAGACAATGGGCTGCAGCAACATGCAACCATTCCCATCCAAGGTGAAGCAGGCAGCCAACACTAGGCAAAGCACACCAGAAGCCAGGCTCGCTGTGCAAACCAATGAGTCAAGACCAAGGATTTGAGCTGATACAAAAGAAAAGCACACTAATTCCCTGTGCTTGGTAAGCAAGGCCTAAGAAAAGATATTGCAACACACACAGAGAATAGGAGCACCTGGACAGACAAGAGGACCAGGCCAGGAAGAGACCCTGACCCACATCACCACTCCCCCAGGGAGGACTAGGAACTAGGAACATAGAATATATCGTAGGTCTCATTTGTCAGTTGACACATAGTAAACTACATACAGCCCTCATTTCAGAAGATAGGGTCATCAGTCCCCATAAACTCCCATGCCAATGCCAAGTGCCCAGCACACATCTCAGTCATTTCTAATGATACCCCAGAGTGAAGAACTCAGAGGCAGCCTCAGAAACAAAGTTTCTTTCTGACCTTCTTCTTTCCCTGTTTCCTTCCCAGACGCAGCCATAAAAACTAGAATCCTTCCTCTCCAAACTTGGTAAGGAAATCCAGAACCACTTTTCCCCAAAACCTTGGTGGGTTCCCCTGCCTCAGTCTATTGCCATTAGGTGCTATCATTTTGTCTAATTCTATTTATATAGTTGCTCATCCTTTATTGAACCTAAGCATATGAGTTAGTAGCTCACTATGCAGTCTGAGTCTTCAATCTTAAGGTTCTCCTTTCTTGCAAACTAGGATCAAAGACATTTGTCCCCCTTTATCTTGCTAAGCTATCTGGTGTGACATGCCATGGCCATGACTCTTGACCATAAGATAAGCTCTGTTTTCTGCCCCTATAATATTTAGGATAACTGCCTTCAATGACTATTAAAGATTCTGATAGCTAATGGAGTAAAATTCTGATTCAGATCATCAGGTTTTGTTTTAAAGCTACACTTGTATGAGCAGGTAAATATTTATTATGAGTTAATTTAATAGCAGATGAGAAGAACAGGTGAGTAATATTAGAGATGATGAAACAGACACTAATTATAAGAGCTAATGAGAAAAGAAAAAGAAAAGAATGAATGGGTAATGTCTCCCTGAGTGTGTTAGACACCTCTTCAATGAGTCCAACTCTGTTCAGTGCCCTGTGTGTCACTGTGACACCAGAGCCCCTTGCATAAGCCAAGAAAGTAGAGGACAATGCCTTAACATACTGTCCCTTCTTATCTTCTAGAAAAAAGTAGAGATCCTACCACCTGAGTGTTTAAGAAAGCCTGGACAGTGCTGCCCTACAGACCAGAGACTATGAAAGGCTGCCTGCTGTTTGTCACTCAGACACAGCCTCTGCCAGCTCTTTCAGTCAGACTAGGATATATCCTTGGTGGGAAGGGGTAGCACATCTTACCATCCACCTTGGTCCCTGAGCCTCCTCTCTCTGGGTCAGTAGAGGGACACTGTGCAACATGATACCTGCTGCTTTATAGCAATACCTTTATGTCATATGAGCATGGCTGCACTATTTCTTCATAAATATTGGTGGTTACTGCTTAATTAAATTGGTGAGTGGGAGGACATGGGACCATCAGAGGTTAAGCTGAAGGTCTTACTGCAGACTTTGAGAGAAATCAAACTGCTTGGGTTTAAAAAGAAATGCTGTCAGTGTGGCTATCTGAATGCCCACCATCATCACCCATGGGCCACAATAACAGTTTATCCCTGAAGGTCTGTCTCCCATCAGCTGGAGGAGGGGAGGTGCAATTGAGAGAAAGAGAAAGTGGGCGGAGAAGATAAACTGCATAGAGATGAAAAGGGTGCCTGTGTCCATTTATGACCCCATAATTTTAGCAAGTCATTTAATGAAGAAATTGAATGCAAACCCCATATAATTCCATCCAAATGATGTCAGCCGTGCAGCTTTATGTAAGCTGCAGGACTTACATCAGCTATTTACCATTTTATCAGTGATGGAATAATGGAGGCCGGTGTTCCTGCTGCTCTAAGTGGGAAACACTCACTGAACATTTTATAAACCTATCAGGCTGTTGTATCGGTAATGTATTTGTACCACTGCAAGTTTTCTTAGGCCTAAGCTATGACAAAAAAAATCACAAGCCTCTGAGAGTGAGGTCCACATCACTTAGGCTCCTCTTTTTAAAATGTCTATTTACAAAAACAAACAAACAAGCTCTCCTTTGTACTTGCAGAACTACCTTTACACTAATTTGAAATGAAAAGAAATCCCACAGTTCTTCTGTGAGCAAACCAACTGTTCATATTCTAGTGCACTTACTTCTTAATGTTTGAAACCTTTATGGCTTTGGGAACTTTTTGATAAGGCCCTGCTGGATTGTGGGGGAAAGCAATGGCCAGCAATGAACATGGAGACTGGGGTCTAACCTGGTGGCTCTCACTTATTAACGGATCTCTTCTGGGGCTCTTCTCTGATGTAGCAATTGTTAAGCCCTGGCAGGTACAAACTCTTAGCATGGACTATAAATGTGCTCTCTTACAGAGTCACGGGAGCCACTATCCTCAGCTCCTTCCCACATACATATAGCTGGGGATTCCTTCCTTGTTATTCGCTGACACTGGACCAGTCACTGAGCAGGCACGGATTCCTCAGAACCACCTTGTCAAAAATGATGCATGCTCATGATGCTAGGCTTGAGGGGCTCTGAGCCAGGTCCTGAGACCTCTGCAGCCAGCACATTGGCACTCAGAGGCACAAGATAAAGGCCCACTGAGCGTATGCCTGAATAGGTGAGTCTAACAGGAGGAGAGCTGCCGCTCGGGCAGGATGGAGCTGGGCGAGGAGTGGCAGAGTCATTTTATAGATTCCGAAGCATGTACTCCATCGTGATGAAGACTGAGAGAACAACTCTGAGAACCTCTGAGAGAGACTGAGAGGTGTCCCCAGCCCCACTGCAGAGCTCAGTGGCCTGCTTGCTCACCTCAGCACAAGCTTACTGGACATAAAAGTCTTAGGTGAGCTCTCATGCCCCCTCAGCTCAACCAAGCTAGAAAGGCACCTCCCCAAGGAGAGAGCTAGAGACACAAAGAGTGCTTCTTACCACATTTCTTGATGACCACAGTATTTCAAGTGTAAGTTTGATAATAAACTAGATGCAAAATATTTACCCTTGAAAATTTAAATGGGATTTTCAGATTAATAAAAAAATAATGTCTATGAAGAGCTTATTATACATAGTACGCCATTGGTCCTGAAGGTAGTTTAAGCATCAGGAAAGTAGAGGCAGACAGAATTCCTGAGATTCACTCAAAAAAACCCTCCCTGACTGACGATAACATCTACCAGACAATGGAATGCATGGTGATCAGTGATCTAAGACTGAATACAGCTTTTCTAAATGGATCTCTCTTTGCATGGATACACCTTGGTCTTTTGTGGTATTTCCAAAGTTATAGGAAATGGCATACCTTGTACTTCCAACTTGAAAAAGAAGAAAGCAGCATATGACTTTTTACTGACAGTAATCCATTTTCATTTCAGAGACACGCCTGGAGTTTCTGCTGCAGCTAGGGAGAGGTCTTCCACCTGGTGTCTTCATGCCCCCAGGAATGAAGGCCTTAGACAGGCACTAGGTAGAGTTCTTCAATTGACTGATTAGTACTTCTAGAAACTGTAGACTGGATCACTCTGTGTGATATTGTCACTACACTGAAACATGCAATGGTAATATAGATCAATCCACCGAGTACTCCTGATACTTCCAACTTATCATCTCATTGCTTTGAAACAGCCCTTCCTTTTACATTGACTTCTATTATTATCCTCCCTTTACAGGGAGGAAAGGGACCTTCTCACTGGTATGTAGCAGAGTGGGCACTGAGCCCACAATGACAGCATGGTGACACTGCTCACTAAACAGCATGATGACACAGCTCCCCCAACAGCAATCTCAGAAAGAAAGGATGGCCCAATTTAACACTTCCTTATTTACTAATACCAAGTAAAGCAAAAAAATAAAAATAAAAACAAAAAAAGATAGTCGTATTCAGCTTCCTGGAAATACTATTTGGAGTTTGAAATATAGGGATGGACTGTCCATCTATTCGGATCACAGTCTACACACGACAAGTAAGTACATTTTTCATCCTGTTCTATGATTGTTAGTCTTTTGACCAATTTTCAGACTTGCCAACTTCCACAATTAAATGAACCAATGCTACAAGGTATTCCTAAGTTGTAACATAGACTTGCTTTCATAAGTCTCTGAAGGGAAAAATGATTTCTGAAAGGCAATTTTCTAATGTTTTGAAAACAGCCTCAGCCTGTTAACTCCAAAGCAAACCACAGAAGACACATGATAACTGTACCCCAACATACCTCCTGTATATAAGATCTAACAAGGCTACTTGGGCACAGAAGAGTACCAGGAGACAAAGGTCAGAATACAGGCTTCAATCTCAGGTCAACTTTGAAAGGACTGACATCCTAGGCAGGTTATGCATCCAGTTATGTCATGACAGTCAGACAGAAAAACAGACAGACACACAAACATACAGACAGACAGACAGACAGACAGACAGACCGCTGACAGATGGACAGGCAGACAGATAAACAGACACAGACAGAGAGATATACAGACAGACAGACAGACAGACAGACAGACAGACACACACACACACACACACACACACGCATGCACACAACAGCAGTTATCTCATCTAACTGAAATGTTGCCAAATGGATGGGAGTCCCTGGATGTGACTTGCCCAGAGCAGGTGAAAGGCTTGTGGTGTGTGAGCCGCCCTCCAAATGAACTAAGAGAACCTCTGGCTATGGTGTTTATCTGCATTCTGGTCTATGTTCCTCCTAGAGCCATTTGTATTTTTGTTAATTAGATCCATTAATTTATCTGGCAGAACAATTTCACAGCAAGACTATACCTCTAATTTTCTACCCAATCACTAGTCTTAGCCTTCAGTGAATGCTGGGAGAATTTAGATTTCAAATAGGCACAGATAGTGGCAGAATGTCTTTTGCTCTTTCTCTCTGTGGCCCTAACAAGTCACAACATGACATGGGGATAAGGTGCAAGCAGGATTTCTACACTTGTACATAAACACTTTCTTTTTGCCCTCAAGCTATCTTCTTTGCTAAGAATTGGAATGCTATTTCTAGGGCTTGTATTTGTGCATTTTTGTAGTTCCTTTTAATTAAAAGCATATATGATATTTTTTACAAGCATTTGTTCTACAATGACTTATTTTTTACATCAAATTTCCATTGACACATAATAATCATACATGTTTATAGGGCGCAGTATGGCATTTTAATCCACATACATAATGTGCAATGATCAGATCACGGTGAATGGCATCCATCATTTTAACATTGATCTGTGCTGAGAACCTTCAAAATCCTCTTTACTAGGTATTCTGAGGCATGCAATTTTCAAATGCCCTCCTGAACATGTGAGCCATCTCCTCTCCATCCTTCTAAGCCTCTGGCAGCTATGATTCTACTCTAGTAGCATGAAATAATTTTTAGCTTCTACATATAAATGGGAGTATGTGGTATTTGTCATTTTATATCTGGCTCATTTTCTTTAATAGGATATTCCTGAAAACTATCTTTAAAGCTATAAAGAAACTTCTTATAGTTGTAAAAGATGGATGAAATTATAAGCACAAGATTTGCCAGAAATACTAAATATGTTTTTGTTCACAAGCCAAAATTTTCTTTAGCAAAATCTGTGACTGGGGGAAAACTTAAACACTGGTGAGAGTATACAGTGCACCGACATTTCATCCTCTGTTCCCCTTTGAGACTTTAAGAATGAGTCTCCTCCTGACTTGGTAGTTGAGGAAACTGAGCTACCGATATTTGAAGCAACTTGCTCAGGATCACCCAGGCAACAAGCAGTCAAGTCCAGAGTTAAATGTGTGGTATCAGAGCACCAGACACTGACTTTCATATAAATTTAGACCAAATACTACGAAATCATCTTTACATAAAGACGGTGAGTTACAAATCAACATCAGTAACCATAATGACACTCCAGGAAAAAGAACTAACTCATTACTGTAGGGTAAATAACCCAACCCCCAACTTTGAACTCCATGGTCAATATTTCTGGACAGTACTTTATAAACGGCTCAGTGGGCTGAGGTCTCCTTGCTGGTGTCTGCTTCCTCCTGGCTTTGAGGAGCTAGCCCAAGTGTGGGAAGAGACTTCTCCAGGGCTTTTGTGCTGTCAGAGGCAGTAAGCGCTGAGCCAGTCTGCTTGAAACACGTGTCTTTGAAAGTTTAATGGAGGCTTTTCCTCATTCTCCTTGTTGCCTTTTAGGAAACAGCTGGCATTCTTTCAGGGTGCCTGCCTCACCTTGTTCTTTTGCAAAAAGGCAAGCACTCTATACTCTCCAGGAAGAAAAAAGAGAAAGACCTCTTTGATCCTGCTGCTGGCAATGTTCCACTCTCCCTGAAACAATAAACTTATTTGCAAAGTTCATCATACTGAAATCCAAGAGCCTGGGACACAGCTTGGAGGACAGTCACCTGTTAGACTTCAATGCTGCTAAAGTCTCAGAGGTGACCCAGGAGGGCCATCTTTAAGTGTACCATTTTCCTCAACGAATAAAGAAGTGATGGTGTGTTCTTTGGGTTAACAACCAGGCTCAATAACAGTTCATTCCCAGTACAAGTCAAGACAGTGCTGACACTTAATGTCCTGGTAAATAAATGGTCTAACAATTGAGAGCTAATTGGCACAGTGGGACAGCATGGAAGACTTGTAATCATGGCCTTTATCATCACAATTAATTTTCATATTGTTGTAAAATATAACCTCAGGAGCACCTCAGAATAAAAAAATACACTTTGTGCCCAAATGTAGAACTTATATGCTTTAAATAAATCTGCGTAATTGAAAACAGTTTCAACTCTTAAAGAAAAACAGTGGCATAAATAAAAGATCTATTCCTTCTCAGAGAACAAGTGTGTCCTATGCATGTACAACAGACTTACAAAGCCTCACAGGGTTACACTGGCAGACCTGCAACACACAGCTTAAAAGTACCTGTACTTATAAAAGGCTAGAATACATACACCCAGAGACAAACAGAACACTGGTACTAAACCGGAAGACGACTGGTCAAATAAGCATCCTCGTCCTTCTTGGGTACCCATCTCACAAAAGCATCCTGAGAAATCTGTCTTAACTGTATAGTAGGCACACCACTAAGAGCAAGCAAACTCGTGTGGAAAGCTGAGGAAATAACACTCAGAATGTATCAATGGGGGGTTAGATACACTTTTTTTTTAAAGAAAATAACAAAAGTTCAGGCTTGGATAATTAAATATATAAAGGATCCAAAAATCATTTACTTCCCAGGACCAAAGCTTCAGTAATTATCTCCCCCATAGCCGAGGGGAATTGGACAGTGCGATTTTGACTGAGGCTTTGCGGAGAGTGGCATGTTGATTACTTCATTTAACTATTTTTAAGATTACTAATCTTCTAGAAATTAGACTTGCCTCTGAACAGTGGGAGCTGACACCTTCAAAACAACTGGATAATCAGGTGGGAGAAAGCATGCTCTCAGAGGCTCTCGGCTGCCACTGTAGGTTGATTTTTTTTCTTAATCTTCCTTCCCCTAGAAAAGAACATTTTCCCCAACAATTTTTTTTGGCAATGGTGTACCGAGAAGATAATTGGAAGGCTTTATATAAATCAATTGGGCTGAACTTGGTAAGATGAAGCCAAACACAAATTACACCCCACCCCGGCACCCCAGATAGACTGAATTCCGAGAAGGAAGCATCCGAGCTGTATGTCTACACAGAAGTGATGCTCAGAGCTGACTGCAAAGGAGGCTGATCCAGTTACTGATTCGCTCTATGCGCCTGGCTGCTTCCCAGTGCCCTGGGCAAAGCCTGAGCTTTGGATGGAGGCTTGCAGGGCTGGAACTCTGCCTCCAAAACTTTGAAGGTAACGTTAACAATCCAGGGTTTGGTCAAATTTTACTTAGGAATGTAAAGCCAGAATTTCAACTCTGTGGTCTTTGAACTGTAAGATTTGGGACAAACTCCACAAGGCCTTTATGTTTCAGTTTCTCCATGATAATGATGAATGTGAACACATGGCAAGTGAGAAAATGTCCTCAGGAAGCCATGGAGCACTGAAGCACTGAGTAAATCCTGAGCACATTGTGGAAACCCAATTTTTCTGCAGTTACAATTCTAAGCCATTCCCCCAAGAAAGCCGTAGACACTGGGGTCGGGATCTGAGCTGGCAAGCATTTGGCCATATTTGGCTCTTAGGTATCATTATTACCATTTGCAAAGGCAAGAGGAAGCATTCTTAGCTCAATGCTAACCTCATCATTCCCTGTATATTTGGCAGAAACTGCACTCACACTGTGAAAAATCTGTTTTAATCCCAACCACCATCAATGAATAGTTGTGTCCACATGTAACCAAGGGGAAGTTTTAAGCATATAAACATGGTCGCCCATGGAATAACTAACAACAGTATATATTGGTCTGTCATAAAATGCTCATAAATAAAACAGCTGTGAATCAGATTCAAAACATTTCATGGCTATCTTAATATACATACATGTTCAGTCTATACTGAATTTATGGTAATATAGTCAATTGAAATCTTTCACCTGTGCCTTAAGAATGATAGGAAGTCCCAAAAGAAATAAAAAAATGTGTACAAAATTTCTCTATCAAGAAATTGTAGTCTTTAGGAGATGTGCATGATTTGTGAATATGACGTCACAGGGAATAGAGGGAAATAATGCTCAGCAACAGAGTTTTCAGCAGGAAAGTGATAATCTCTGGGGAAACTGATTTGAATATTAACATAAATGGGATGAACCCTGAAATCAACAACAGTTATTCAATATAGGATTTTATGACTCTATAAGCCAATAGAGAATTTTGCAGTCCAAGAGTTCAAAGTAAGATATTTCTGTTATGCTGAGATCATCCACTTTTACCCTCAAAGTAGAAAGAAGCAGGCAGCCCACTCACTGTGCAGTCAAAGGGTGCCATGTCTAACACACGAGGTATATGTGTGGAGGGGTGGGGTGAGGAGCCAAACCAAGAGAGGATTGAATCTGTGTTTATACAGCAGTGGTTCTAATGAGTGGCACTCATCTTCAATTAGATGCTTCCCAACAATGGAGCTGAGGTACAGGAAGGTAAAAGCCACTTCAGAGTCATGGACAGGCAGCCAGAGCCAGCATGCTGGTGCCCAGTCTATGAGGAAGATGCTGGTTCTTGAAGAACATTTGCTCATCATTTAGCTGGGAGGTAGGATGAAAACACAAGAGTAGCTAGTGTCATACAAAGTTCCTACTATCTAAAAACCTTTCTAAAAATCATGAATTAATGAATATGAAATTGAATGACTCTGTGAACAAATTGATGAATGTACCAGTAAGGTAATATCTAATGCCAAAACACCAGATCAGGTATCCCAGGGAACTTAAAAGAACAAGGAAAGAGTTCTGAAAAGGGGAAGATGAACTAAGGTATTAATGGAAGATAAATTAGTATTTTTATATATTACTATATACATGTTTATATTTCAACAGAAGCTCAGAGACCAGCTATCTCCTGGCACTGAATGTCTTTATGTCTTTGCTTTTATTGATATATATATATATATGTATATATATATGTGTGTGTATTAATTCCTTCATATCAAGCAGCAATAGATTTCTCTGAAGTAGTAATCTTACAACTGTTTTCCAAAATTAAAAAAACAAAAATAAAAAATATATTAACTATGAAAGAGCATCACTTTGATCTAGTGAATGCCTCATTCTGGATAAACACCTTCAGAAATGAAATGAGAGTTATGCTCCTGATACCTCCATCAACTGCCAAATATAAATGACAATGTTTATTTTCCATTGTGACTGAGGCGCTGACAGAACTAATATTATCTTAAAGTATCTGCTGATTACAAAATGCAAAACAATGCTAATAACTCTTCACATGACTCTTCGAAAATTCATTAAACTCTCTGCAGAAGTTTCTCTAGTAGAAAAACCAATGCTACTTCAATTACCTTTCAAGAGATCTTTGCTATTTACAATTCTTACTGCATAGCCCCTGCTGTTACAGGCTTCTGCTACAACCAGTGTACTGAAAATTGTCAACACCTAATTGTTATAATTTTCTAGCCTGTAGAATTTGCTCGGGAATTTTTTTTTGCTGTTAGGGAGTATAAGGATTATGATATTGATAAATGTGGCTGTTCCTTTCTCGGCTCCATCACTGCTTACCTGCATGCATATTTCAAGTAGCAGTGGGGCTTCTGAATATATTTTAAGCATCTGGGCAATGTTGAAAAATGATTTGCAAGGCAAATGCATTTATCAATCTGATCTCTTGACCTAAGATTTTGATGATGTTTGCTGAGAACTTTAGATATACATAAACAATGGCCTTTGGATTTCAAGTAAATTCAAAACTCTAGTTATTGGTTTGGTTTTTTGAGGGGCTGGTGAGTGGGTAGAGAATAGTTTGAAAATGCATAGGATAAATAGGAAAAATACTAAAATATGAAGATCATGATACATGAATGGCATAAACATATTCCTACAATAGAATTCCTAAAAATTAGCAAAAAGTAATTCTAATCATACATCAATAAATGAACAAAAGCTTAAGTTTTAATAAATGTGTCAAGTCTGAGGACAAGTGTCCTAATTAGAAAACTGGAATCATATAATAAATAAGACATTTGCTCTGATTTGCTATATTAAGCTTTGCTAAACACTGTATTTTACTTTAAATTTTCAATATCGTAGAGGTGTTCTAGAGGAAAAGAAATATATAGTGTGCCCCTTTAGTAAAACTGTTTTTAAATTCTAATAGAATTTCAAGGTTATTATCTATTTCAGATCAACAGTGGGGGTCAGAGTTCACAGCAGCCAGAATTTACAAACCTCCAATGGGTTTTGATTGACAGCAATCAGCATCTCTTCAGCATCACTGAGGGAACAAAGTACAGGTCAAGACAGCGGGCGATTTCATCTGTCATTTTTAATTATCTAAATGATATTCACAGACAAAACCTTTCCCATCCATCAGGGCATCACATTACCATAGACAATGTTTGTTTAAAGAAGAGGCCATAAAATCAAACAATTATGAATGCAGACAAGCCTTGCTATTGACTGCATAAATAATCAAGCCAGAGTTCCAAAACTCTCTGCTAATGAATTGGTAGATTGCTGGCAGGAAGTAGCAAGTCATAATATGGACAGCAACCTAATGTTCTTATTGACTTTTACTAAAGCTTGGCTACAGTCACAAGGATTCGAAGATGACGTCAAGTGAGGTTTCCATAGAGGCAGTATTGATAGCAGTACACAGCTAAAATACAAGTAGTTAACTCTTGACCTTATGGTGGGACCAGAGCTCCCCAGAGAACACTGAAATGCTAGCAGTATAATACATCATGAACTGAGCCAACAGCCACAGGGTCCCTGACAGCATTACCACACAGGCAAGGGGCCCTTCTTTCGCCATTTATAACATAGTAATCTCTAATAATTCAGCTGCAGCCCTGAAAATTAACTCTATTTCAGTTTGTTACATGAGTAAATAAAGTTTTCCCTCTGCCTACCTTCTTTGGGAATAGGAAGAGAAAAGCATAGATTTAAAATGCAGGTAACTGGTAGCCCATAGCTAAAACAGAAGACCTGGAAACAGCTGACCTCAGAGATGGATCAGACTTTCCAAGGGAACACGCAGGAAGTCTGCAGAGGTGTGGGCTTGGCTCTTCTATGGCTAACACCTGCTACCCACAGGATGCTAATTAGTGGTATCCATTTTGGTGGCATATCCTTTCCTCTTTATCCAGTTTGCTTCACAATGACACGCCCACTCCCTTTAAACTATAAAGTTGACCTTAACAGCATTTTGACAGGTTAAGAAAGTCATCAATTAATATCTCAGATTAGATGGAACATCTTGATATTGGCATGTGTTATGAACAATCAGTAATTAGTCATAACTTTCTTATTCTTCATCTCCCCTCCATATACAGAATGTTTTTGTGTCATTTCGTACAAAAACATTTAGAAGATAAACACATTCATTTTGAATAATTATGAAAAAATGTTTTAGAGAAGAGAATTTTTTTCATCAGGGAGATTGATTTAGAGAGTTTCACCAGAAAATATTATTTCTTACAGTCACCCAATAAATCAAACTCCTGACAATGGTCATGAGAAGATCACTGTGTATGTTCAGTCCCTTGGCTCAAGTTCACATTTTATGAATTGAGAAGGTATGGGGTAGGAGAGAAAGGAAAAGCTCTGAGCTAAAGATGTCAAGATTCAACTGGAAGAGGACTAGAAGTGAGATGAATAGGAAAATTCTTTGAACAGGAAAATTAACGTATGCATTTGTCCTGATCAACACACAAAGAACAGCACTCCAATACCGCAGCTTCTATCTGGTAACTTCTGAGACTTTCCAAGTCTCCTTTGGAAACAAGGAAGTGGTCAACATGCAGCAAAAAGGAATGTTCTACTAGTTTAAAAAATAGTAGCATTTTAATTAAAAATTATGTATGGTGCGTGTGTGTGTGTGTGTGTGTGTGTGTGTAGTATTTGCATGCTGTAATATAATGATGGAGGTCAGAAGGCAGCCAGTTGGAGTCTGTTCTCTCCTTCTCTGTGGGTTCCTGAACTGAGACTCAGGCTGTCAGTTCTCATAGCATGCACTTACATCCCTAAGTCCACCACTGCCCACCTATAAAGACAGTTAGTACAGGCTTTACACTGGCACACGTGGAGTTCAACTCAGCACTTCAGTGCTTTTGTTTTCCCTGATGTCATGATTGCATTATTTTAATTATATTAAAATTTATGTGTTAAGTTTTAAAAGTGCAGTCACTGTCATCTGAAAGACCCAGAAGCAGATCCTATCTCTGTTATTTGCCAGCTAGGTGACCTTGACCTTTTTCCTCTTATCTATAAAATGGGAATGCTAATAACTAATTTATTGGGAGGTTGTGAATATAAAAGAGCTAGCTGTATATCATCTTATAAATTCTCAGTAAATATTCCTTCCTTTTACTACAGGATTAAATTTATTTAATAAAAATATAGTATAATCTTAATACTATATATTTCACAAACAGAAAAATGAGCTATCAACAATTTTGTCTTCTATACAGAATAAAGTAAAATATGTCTTCAAATTATTGACGTAATGCCTCTATTAGTCAAGCTAATACAGCACACAGATGCCTTTTAAATGAATTTTACCTATTTCAAATGGCTTTCATTAGATGGAAATGTCAACCAAAGTCTACAAACTTGGCTATGGACACATTTCTGTGGTTGATTTTTTTTTAGGAAAATTTTTGCGCAATGCAGAGGTCATCTTCATCAATTACACTCATATTTGAAATTCAATGCATCTTTGCTACACTCTGACATACTTAGGATAAAGCATATCTGGGAATCTGATTCAAGACCTTCTAGTGCCATCAATATACCAGAGAACATTCCTTTGAAATTCCGGAAGTGCTTAGAGGAGGAACATGGCAAGCAGCTCACAGGATTAACTACGAGGTCATTACCACCAGCCTCATTTTGCACCTTTTCTATTTCTGACCATAAAAATTTCAACACAATGCCTTCTCAATCCTAGAAAATATATCACCCTCCCCTTCTTTCACCCTTCTTAATCAAGAATGGGAAGAGCTTTCAAGTCAGACTGAATCTGAATGAAACACCATTAATAATGCTGGATGTGAATTAAGAAATTGGTCAAAAAGCCAGGCGGTGGTGGCACACAACTTTAATGCCAGAGCTTGGAAGGCAGAGGCAGATGATTTCTATTTCAAGGCCAGCGTGGTCTACAGAGGGAGTTCCTGGACAACCAGGACTACACAGAGAAACCTTGTTTTGAAAAACAAAACAAAACTAACAAAGAACGTAAAAAAATGAAATGGGCCAAAGAATGTGAACTTCACTTTTCCTCTGCTAAATGCCTACTCTAGTCTCTTAAACTTGGATGCCTTCTTTGGAAGCACACTGTTTTCAGATCTCTTCTGGAGAACTACCCTTACGATTAGGTTAGTGGATGGATATTAAGTAGTTCACAGGGATAATACATGGTAGAAATGCCCAAGAGAGCTGAAGTATCTAATCCACAAATATTCCAAGGTGCACATTTATAAAAGAAAGTAAAAGATACAGAGTGATGCACACCTTTAATTCCAGCACTTGGGATGCAGAGGCAGGCAGATCTCTGTGAGTTCAAGGCTAGCCTGGTCTACAGAGCAAGTTCCAGCACAGAATCCAAAGCTACACAGATTAACCCTGTCTCAAAAAAAAACAAAACAAAATAAACAAACAAAAAACAAGAACAACAAAAAAGCAAGCAAACAAAAAACCCAAAATGCAGAGTGGCTTGATTGTTTATTAAGAGAGAACAAAACTGATGCTCTTAATTAATTTGCAAAAGAAAGTAAATTACTTTAATTTCCAGAAAGTTCATGAATCAAATACTGTGACAAAACAAACAAACAAAAACAACAACAACAACAACAACAACAAACAGGGTCAAGGGGTCAATCTTCTTAATGTAGCATGAGGTTTATATTCTAAAAATGCAATGAAACCTATTACCATGGCAGACTTTCCCCATGTATTCAATATGGCAACACACCAGCATTAAAAAATAGCTGTAAGTATGTCCCAAGCAAAGATTAATAAGAAGGAAGACATGTCGAAAGGGGAACCATCCATGTCCACATGCTCAGTGCACTGCACCTACAAACTGGCCAGACTCATCTATTCTACAGAGCAGCCACAGCCTGGCCCAGCTCTATAATGTCACAGGGGGTGGTGTGTCTTTGGATAAGGGCCAGCATGTTAATTCCTGATGAAAGGCATGCTGCTGACGGAAATATCGACTGCTAAATTATTCTTTGCTATCTCACTCTTTTCCTGATACACTAAATCAACCTCCACTACAGACTTAGATAGGGAGCAAATGCCATTCTACCTTATTACTAACAGGACTCCGTTTTCATGTCCACATAAAAAGGATGAAGAGATATTACTACAGAAGTCCTGAAAGGAAACATTCTCATTTCTGCTATGAAACACGATCATATCAAATTGAAACTATTCAGAAATATAGCAAGTCTCACCTACATTACACAGCAACTATATTCTTAGCAGACAATCCTCCCTTGCTACCACAGTTCAAACCTGCCTGCATCCAATTTCTCTATATTCAGATTATGTGAAAATGGTTCTATTTCCTTAAAAAAAATGAAGCATTCTAGACGACACGTGAAGAGTAAAATACTTTTCGTGGAACAACATTCGGCTGACAGATGACCATATGACACCCTTCAAACAGTACAATATGTCACATCAGAACGTGGCTGCTGGGAAGTGTATATTGAAGGTAATATTTAATGTTAAAGTCAAAACATAATGGAATTTTACCAGCACTTAGTATGAACACACGTGAAGAAAGGAAACAACGGGCTCTAACTGGAAAAGTGTGTGTGTTTCATTTACAAAACAACTTGGAAGATGGTTACAGATTTTGTGAGACATCATATTTTAACTGCAAAACTAAAGGAAAAACAAATATAAACTCTGCTTCCTCCCCCCAGGATGAGTAATCAAGACGAGCTTTGAACTTCATTTCATATTGATATTCTTCTAAGATTAGCTCCTTAAGATTAAGGTGGTGATTTTAAGCCAGGAGAAACAGCCCCTTCTAGATTCACTCAAGCCACTGAGGAGGGAAAGACCTCTGGATTTCCATTTTGTTCAAGACTGCTGACACAATGAATGGAGGTATTTGGTCCTTTAACTTAGACTTGGCATGGAAGTGGTGTTATTTTTAGTGTCCTTTAACAAATAAAGCTTGCCTGACAATCAGAGTGGGGAGGTAGCCACTAGTTAGCCAAAGAGTCAGGCAGTGGTAACACACACCTTTAATCCCACTCTGTGGGAGGCAGAAGCAGGCATATCTCTGTGAGTTCAAGGCCACCCTGAGCTGTGAGATACAGATACAGTTTAAAGGAAAAACAGAATCAGGCAGTGGCAGCTCACACCTTTAATCCCAGTATTTGCGAGTCACGTGCCTTTATTTCCAGCACTAGGGAGGTGGAGACAGATGATACGGCTGGGCAGAGAGAGGAATATAAGGTGGGAGGAGACAGATGCTCATCGCATTCAGTCTGAGGATTCCTGGGATAGGATTGCCCCTTTGGTCGAAGATTCAGGTAAGTATAATCAGGTAAGAATTAGTGGTTGGCTGCTCTGCTTCTCTGATCTTATATCTGATTCTGGATTTTTATTATTAAGAGCAATTAAAATCTGAGATACACATGGTACACAAGATGTTGTCTTTATTCCTAATGACATACATGTTTGGGATGTGATTAGGAAGGTCAGTGTGCATTGTCCCAGTTGTATTTTCATGACAATTTCTGGTTTCCCCACAGGGAAGCTGACTTTAAAGAGATCCTAAGATACATGATATTGTCAACTACTAAAAATACCTTGAGGAAATATACATGTAGAATTCCTTAAACAAGCTAGTTGTGATAGAAGATGTTTGCCCTAACTGTTCCAAATGACCAACACCTGCACGTCATGAATGATTTAATGATGACCGCTTGCTGGCTTTAAAACAATGTCATGTGTTAGTTTCTTACATGTCTAAGAGGGACATGTCTGTCTTTTTAGTATACCCACAGTGCCTTTGCAGCAACTCTGCCTGTCATTCAGTTTGTAAGGTGTGGGGCGCTACAGGGCAGTCTATTTTCTAAGATGAGGCACAGGACAAAATGTTGCAATGATGATGGTTATGAAAACAGCTGTAAGAGCATGAGGTCTGAAGTTCTTATGTTTTGTCAGACAGTGCAGACGGATTTATATGGATTATTTAATTCCCACACCACATCTATAAAACAGGCCAATGACAAAACTGGAAATTCCATTCATAACTCCAGCTCCTTACATCTCTCTAAAACTTGCTATCTTTCATGTATTGGGATAAGATCTTTATTTTCCTGAAGACTCAATTTCCCAGTCTGTAAGGAAGAATAATAGAATTTTCTTCTGAAACTCTTTCAGCCCCTCCTCATTGCAGCCTCACTATTTCTTCCCTAAGGGCAGCTTCACCCCCTCTCCTCACAGCTATCCCAAACACTACTTGGCCGTCTCTCTGTCAGTCCTTCCCTGTTTTGTCTTCCAATCCAAACTCTGAACACAACATTGTCCACAGGTAGGTTTCTGGGACCTCAGAAGTGAAGTCTAAACCCCAGACTTGGGATTGGTTTTAATTTGAAATTCTTTCTAAACTCATCTGCCCCTATTCACGCTGCTGAAATCCAGTGGGAATTTCTGTGTCTATGAGAGGATGGATTTCTTCAATGCAGGGGAGGTGTAGCTCATTCATATCCCCTAAGCCCATCTCCATACTGGGACATGAAACAAATGCTGAGTTTAAATGAATAGACTGCTAGTACCAAATTTCCTATAGCCACCATGCTGTGCTCAACTTCCTACGTTTTTTCAAACTCCTGAGCATCAGACCATGCCAAGCTTCCTGCCTGAAGTACCTTTCCAATCTTCTCTACCTGTTAAAAACATCCTCATCCACAAAGACCCCTTGAAAGGTCATACCACCTCTGGTACTCTCTCTGATTGTACAGTCACTTTCTAGACTTTTTCCTTATTGCTTTCTTCAGTCCTTGAGCCTACATAGCCATAATGTACATCTGACTAATTTAGTCACAATTACTTGTTTCTGTATTTTTCTTCTTTGCCTAAAATGCCCCCATCACCAAATCCCCAACTGTAAGGATAAAAAGTTGTTATTTACATTTGTAACAACACATTTCAGTGTGTCAGACTAGGTGAACAATTACATAAATCCATATTTGACAGGTAGTGTTCAATTCAGGAAGCAATGAACAAAGCATCAAGGTACCAGAGGGACTTGGGAAGGGTACCTGATACCACCTTGATTGCTCACTCTGAGAAGTAGGATAGAGTAGAGATCCCCCTGGCATTGTCCCCTTTTCCACAGCTCTCCCATCCTTATCCTGTTTTCTCAGTAGGACTCAGAGAAATGAACGGTCATCCCATAGATTGTTAAATGGCATCTGGAGGCCAAACCTGAGGAGGACAAACAGGCAGAAGGCTTCCTGTTTGCCCTATTACTATGTCAACACTAACATAAAGGTGTCAAATTTTATCAATCAATCCTGACACACAAGGTAAGATCAATAGGGATACTATGGTCTTGCTTATACCCAATACTGTTAGAACACATTTAGGGATGACCTTAAAAGCTCACTGATGCTAAGAGTGCAAATTTCCTCTGCTAGATTATCTAGTTGCAAAAGAGAAACTGTAATATGTAGTTATGGAACAGCATGTATATATGGATGCCCACTTCAATCTCATGAATGACAGTCACTAATACACAGTATCTTTAAAATGTGTATGCTCCTATAACAATGTGTAAAGCATAATAACTATTTATTATCACTGTATATGTGTGTATATGATGTATGTGAGCAAGTGTGGGCAAGCCTTTGTTGTGGCACAAGTGTATAGAGGTCAGAGACAAGTTGTGGGAGTTGGTTCTTTTCACCTGCACATGGGTGCTGTGAATCAAACTCAGGTTGTCAGGTTTGAGTGACAAGTAACTTCACCTGCTAACACATCTTGTAGGACCTTAATAGATATTTTTCTAACTTAAATATTAAGTCAATATAATACAAAAATAGAAGAAATATAACATTCTAACAAAAGTCTCCCAACCTGTTGGTAAACGGTACCCAAACACAGAGAAAAACAAATATAACAAATTATTCTGTTTTTCTTCACCTAGCCTGGTATCTATCAGGAATTTGTGATTTTAATAAAGATAGAGGATTACACAAACACGCTGTTGAAATTGAAAGAGGCACATAAACTAGATGCCAATACATACATTTGTCCATTGGTCAGGGTGGTTCAAGATATTAACTTGAGATAATACCAATATATAAACTTACTCTTGTCTCCTTTTAAGGATTCTTGGGAAAGAAAGAGATAAAAATATGAATCATTTATTTGGGATCACTCAGCTTGTTCCTGGAGCCATTATGACGAGATAAGAAAACTCCTGTCAGAATGGCAAACACTAGTTTAATGTACTTGAGTCACGTCCCTTTTTTATGTGTGAAAGAAGAGTCATTATATTAAATCTGGCAGACAACTTATGATGCCAGCACAGTGTATCAAGGATTTTTCACTGTGCAGCTGTAGATCATTTTCCATTACCACTTGATCCTAAATATCCTGGAACACTATTGTGCTGTTCAAAAATAATCTCAACTACACATGCGTACATATATGCATACACTCATAGTCCACACACACACACACACACACACACACATACACACACACACACACCCTCTCCTTCATAAGTGGACATTTAGAAATAAGTCATTGTGGGTCCTTGAAGTGTCTAGATTGTTCTTCTGGAAAATTAGCTTTCATAAGGCTAACATCCCTGCTTTTGACAGCTGTCTTAGCAAGAAAAGCCCCAGACATATAGAATCTCTGGTGTCTATTCATGCCATTTGAACATTGACTGAGCCGATTTGAACATTGACTGGTGGCATAACCCGAGCAGATGTAGTACCCATATGTGCAAGTCTATATACAAGATCTCTGAAGTACTGGCATCTGGATGTCAACTTCTCCTTCCTGGCCCCACAGCTGAGTGTTCTGCTAGACTTGATTGCTTCTCTGCTGGATCAGCCTGCTGCCACGCATTGTGCTCATTGGCACTGCCAACACAGTGAGTTGGAAAACAGTCAACCAGATAGTTGCCTTATAACACAGCACTCTGGGAACTCACCTAACTTGCCAGTTGCAGGCACTAAAGTCCATCAAGAAAGAGATCATTCATTTCACTCATAATTACTGGGGCATACTTTAAAATCCACTGGACACTAACTTAGGGTAGTGGGTCTGAAAGTGTTATGGGAAATCTGGTTTTATATGTTTCAAGTCTCCAACTGGGAAATGAGCTTGAAAAGAAGATACATCAGAGCAGATTATTTGGTTATGAGTTTCTCTGGTTCTAGGCATCTGCACTATAGTCTTTAAAAAGTGTCTGTAACAGCACTTATACCCCAAAAGGCAAGGGAAGGTCACCCTCCATGCACCGCTCTCTTCACTTGCTCCTTTGCAAACGAGTCCCTGGATGAATTTTTCCTTCCAACTGGGAGAAACAAAATGAGGGGGAAAAAGATGCTTGGCAAGTGTGAATCATCAAAGATTAAAAATGCCAAAGCCTTCCTCAAGGGAGGAAAGCTAACTTGATAATAAATTAACAATGACGTGTCCTCCTGCCTCCCGCCCGCCTGTACCAGCTTTCCCAAAGCAAGAATCCTCTCTCCCCAGATCATGCTGACTCCACACCAACAGACAGAAATCTCTCCACTCAGATTCCCAGTGTGGGCCTCATGCCTTGAGGGGAGGAAGGAGTGAGGAAATGAGTTTTGTTTGATTGATATGAACTCTATCAATTAGATTCCTGGGTGAAAAATGTCACTGTGATACAGAAACTGGTATCTCTGAGAACACAAAACGGAGATGAGATTTAAATAAGGACAGCACAATGACATCGCTTCAAAAGCAACCACAAAGAAATGCTAAAATAACACTGTGTGCTTGCTTTAAATAAAAAAAATCATCTCAAAAATAAAATCTCACAACCTATCCAGGTTATAGACAGGGAATTAAAATGCAAAATTCTCTGACCTATGCTTCTTTTATGTCTTACACATTTAAAAATTGAACATAACCAGCTTCCCCAATAGGTATTACTTCTCAAATGCTGTGTATAGTGGCCATGCTGCCAAGATACTTAGTAAGAAATCCTGTATAGCTGGCACTCTAAACTTTGCCATTTAGGAAACGTGACAATTTCAATCACTGCTATTTTACACACATAAGTAAAAAACAAGGAAGACAAACCCACCCATGCTCCCCTTCAGGAACACCACGTTGATCTGAAAGTGTATTTAAGATTTTTTATACATTAGAGAACAGCTGGAAGGTACTTATTTCAAACAGTCTCTTTTGGCAGAATGATTAATATAAATAATGCAGTAAATTATAATGTGTTAGAAGACAAACAGAGTGATAGCTCTGGGTCTGTGAAAGCCTGTGCCTTTGAACGCTAACACCATTCACTAGACTTGGAGGATGCTGCCATTCTCCTGTAAGCTCCAAACCTCTAGTCCTCTGTTTAATTCTTTCCTTCTGTGTGATCATGTGAAGTCCTCTGAAGGAGCTACTGTCTCTTTCAAAGAGGTTTGACTTGGGCACAGTTAATCACTAACTGTGATAAAGCAATTAAAGGTATTCATAATTAGAACCGGACCAAATGTAAGTAAGTAATCAGAAAATTAAAGGGGAAATGACATTGTGAATGGATTGGCTTTTAAAAAGTGACCTCCAGACAGAGAAGGACACCCTCACTTTGGCACATGGGGACTCAGGGGCATAATACACTAACCCTACCTGGAACACAGCAGTATGTAAATATCTTCCTCACCTGGACAGGATATATCCTGAAATCATTCAGCAGTATTTCTAACTTCTTATCACAAGTACTCAAGACAAAATCATTGATCCATATGAAGGTCCATACTGTGGGAAAACTAAGCCTCAGTGGGCCCGGCAGCTGGCTTAGAGCATGCGCAGTTGATATCCACTGACAGCCAGCCTGCGTCTGCCAGAGGGCCTTGACTACAGCAGACTAGAGATGACGTGGACCTATGCACAGTGACCACATCACCTCAGCAGATGCCACCTCAGTGGATCTCCTCCCCTGGGGCAGGGTTGGGGAGCATATAAGGCTAACCCCGTCCTGGAATAAACTGAGCTTGCTGTTTCAGCTTGTTCCCGGTACCCATGTTGTTGGTGTCGTGCCTACTTTCCCCCACCCCCAAGGGACACCCATCAGGATCCTGCAACACCATACAGTGTCCAGACAAATTCAAAAGAATCCTACAAATATGAATGGCTACTAAGAGCACAATATAAGACACAAATATGATCAACACATGATTCCTGTCTTCAAAATTATTATAATGCAGCAAGGGGCCTAAGACGTCTTATTCATGGAGCCATGGATTTTTCCTCCTGCAATGCACATGGAGATAGCCATGCATAACTAAACAAAGGAGCCTTTCAGCACAGGAGTGGAAAATGGCAGTCTGTTGACCTAATTTCACACAGTTGAAATTCAACCCTTACAGTTTTAGGTCCTGTCTCCACCTCTGCACTTCAGCTTCAGTTTAGAACATATCAATTTATTACAAGCTGGATGAAGAGCAGCATATGAATATTGTGCACTACTTCATTTGGTCAGCCTCATACCGTAAGGTGTCTGGGTGTGCTTATATAACATCAGTAAACAGAATCTATACTTCTCCTGACCAATTAAACTGGTCTACATTTACAAGGAGAGGGAGAGGGAGAGGGAGAGGGAGAGGGAGAGGGAGAGAGAGAGAGAGAGAGAGAGAGAGAGAGAGAGAGAGAGAGAGAGAGAGAGAGAGAGAGAGAGAGAGAGAGAATTTATGAATGCCAAACATAATGGGCTCTCAGTGACTGAACATGTCCTTTCAACACTACCTCTCCATTACAATAATCTGGAAGAACCCGAAGATCCAAGGCCAACAATCATGGAAACACAATCTAAAATTTCAGATAGTGACTGAAATAAATAATATAATTTTCTGATCTGGATTAGTACTATGTGTATTGAGATCTAAGGTTAATTGAGATATAAGGAGGAAAATAAAATAAATATTTTAAAAACTAAATGGACTTTAAACAGTTGTTTTCAATACAAGAAAAAGCCTACAGAAATGAATATAAGTCTTACTTGTATTTTCATGTCAGTCATGAGTTCTGGGTATTTGGTGGGGGAGGCATTATTTTGTGGTTTTTGAACCCCCCCTAAGCTTCTCTGAAAATCAGGCTAACCCCCAAACATAGTGGCTTGAGATTCTATTAGATGTGGTTTGGTTGATGTGGCCCCAGATGACTTTCCTGCGCTTTCTCTCTGCAGGCTGCCCCAAGTATCCATTTCTGTTAATGATCTATTGCTTCTGTCTGATTCAGTGCAGCCCACTGGCTATGGAAATGGCAAGTCTCAGCAGGAGACAACAAAATGGTCAGCAAACAGGACTGAGCCATGTCATTTTCCTCAAATACTTTCCTAGGAACGAAATGACAAGATCTGAAATGTTGTTGTCGGCTCAGGGCAAATATTTCTTTATTAAACAAAAGTGGATGTCCTCCAGCTTCCATTCGACCCACAGCTTAAAGTATGTCACCGGAAAAGCTTCTACTGTAAAATAATTCGATGCCTGAGATTTCCCCCATAATTCCATTCTCTCTTACTCTTCCACTTTTCCATCAAGGTTCAAATCCCAACTGTGCCAGTTACTAACAGCTGTAGGACCTTAATATCACTCTACCACATCTGCCACCCAATACCATAACTATAGTCTCAGGGTGACGCCCAACTAAATGATTAGCAATTAATTACCAATAAGTAGCTGGTTAGTGAGCTATCAATATTGACAATCGTTAGAGCTAAGACAACCCAATTCCCAGTTTTAAAAAAAATATTAAGACACTGTAGCTGGGACTGTGGTGTAACTAAATCATTCTGTAGAGATAATAGGCACTGATTAAAGGGCCAGAGTGGGTGCTTAATATTTAGGGAGACCCAACAATGACTTGTGAAGATTAAATACTGTCTAAATCATGGACTGAGCTTATATATTCAGTTCACCTAAATGGGATCTCAAGAGAGGACACAGTTGATCTCACTATGCATTATTAAATAGTTACTGAGTTTTATCTCCTATGTGACTACAATTCTAAAAGTATAATTTAAAATGTCATTGAACTATCCTTATGGATTAAAGATGCAATTAAAATAGTCATTGATATTATCATTTGCTTTCATATTTATGTAGAACTCACAGACTTCCCACTTACAAAAAATTTTAAAGAAAGAATTTTCTGTTTCTTTAGGTCAATTCTACTGTTGGTTTAATCTCTACACCAGATGACTTCTACAAAACTGTCATGTCATTGTATCACTCTAGAGCAAAGCATGAGAGCAGGTTATTTCTAAGGCATTTTCCTCAGGGCCTAAAGGATCACTTGCATTTTTCTATGTCTTCAGCAGTGAGGGAAAGAGTTTCTGAAACCCAACAATCCCTGCTGCAGCTGGCTAGCCTCCTGGGACTCACACAGGGTCTACTGGGATGGGGACCTGACCACTATTTATACAGTTCAGTCATCTAAAACAACTGCTTATAACTTTCCTAAAGCCCCAAATATATTTTCTCAGAAGAGGTAGATGGAATAGTGTGACATTTCTTAGACAAGATTTCATTGCATTGCTGCAAAAATAGGATCATCCCTTGGATTCCTTAACTGGCAAACATATATCATCCGATCCTGAGTTAGCAAGCATCTAATAGGTGATATTCACAAGGAGCCAACAGACAATAATATGAAGAGCTGGGGCTGGGTGAGACTAGCTTCTGGGCCAGCCCACAGGTTCATACCTGCTGCTTGGGGTATGTCAGGGGCTCTCCAGCACCATCCCCCACCGTGCCTTTGGCCTGCTTGTGCCTAAAGGGTCTGATTTTCTGTGCTTGCTGGTGGGTAGAGTCTAACCCAGGTCAGAATTAGATGACCATCTGTAAACGTGTCAGGTGTGAGGCTCCACTGGAAATCTGGGTCATGAAATCAGAATGCCTCCCACTATTGAAAGAGGCAAGGATGACAATTGCATGTTGGTACTTACAGGAAGTCAAATACTTGGTTTAAATTTTCTTCTTTTTTCTCACCTTGAAGGATTTTGGCATTCTCCTCTTGTCACTTACACAGTTAGAAAGACATCTGAACATAAATGCACACACAAACACACACACACACACTTTTGAAAATCCTCCTATAGTAATCTTTCCGTCTTTAAAATTCTATTAATGTAAACTACAGATGTGAAATTATAGTGTAATTGTTCAATTATATGTTCCACTTAGTTCTTATTGTATTTACAGATTTTAATATCTTAAAATAATTCTGATGGGATTCTTCTAGGCCACTTATTCTGAGTGTCTTTTGCTGAATAAATTGTTCCAGATTGTTCGCAGGTGTCTCCTTTTCAACTTAGTTTGAGGCATAATGCCCACAACTGTTCCCTTGCCCCAACTCCCAATCCTTTCTCAAACTTAAGTGAGTCCGAAAAGGTATTTGAAGTTTGGGAAATGATGATGGGAAAACAGTCCAGTTACAGTGGCTGGCTGTGAGTTCCTGGTTAATGAAAGTGAGCTGGGTCACTCTGCTTTAGAACATTCCAAGTTAATACAGATAATCAGAATATATTATGTAAATGGAGGGATTTTATAAAGAGAGAATATATATATATATTTATATTTATAAGTGAACGAGAGGCTGGCAAGATGGTTCGGTGGGTAAAAGCACTTGTCACAAAGTCTAATGACTTGAGTTGCTTCCTTGCCCATGTGACATCTGGAGAAAATCAACTCTCACAAGCTGTCCTTTGACCTTCACATGAGTGCTATGACATGCTTGTATACATGCACACACATACAATAAATAAATACATAAATAAATAATTACATGTCAAAGAAACCAGATATGATGTCTATGCTAATCCAAGCAGAACATTGTCCTGTGACACAGATTGGCTGGACTACATACTATTCATCATAGATGTATAAGAAATGACAAATAAAACTATTAATATTTGCATAACAGACCAATATCACCTTTTCCTATGGCATCTGTTCATTTTTAAGCTGATCATATATTTGCCTATTTTACTTTAATGTCCATATAATTCAATCATGCTCAGTGTCTTGATAAGAGTGAAGGATATTCCCATATCTTGCAGACAGCAGCCTCCCTAGAGTGTGCCATCAGGACCTGCCCATCACAGTGTCAAAGTGGTCCCTTTTCCCTCTTTTCTAATCTCTATCATGTGTGACTGTGCTAAGAGAATACACATGTCAAAGTGAAGCTGAGACTTTCAGCTACTCCTGGTGGATGGATTCACATCAACACCGAATGTTAAAAGGTGTGTGTGCGCAGGGCATGGACTGTGTGAATCTGTGGCCATGGTAAGGGGCTGCTGGCCCCAGGATGGCTGATCAGATTCTCCATCATCCTGTTGTCTCTAAGAACTACCCTCGGTTATGGCCAACTTTTTCTGATCAGATCTTGTGTGTTCATACTATATACTGCATCTCACCTAAGGCAGGCAGCCCATGCAGCCATTCCATGTAGATCTTGTAGCATTCTGCAAAGTAAGAGGTATTGTCATCTCTATTTGGGATTCAAGAAAGTGACATGTGAGGGGTTGGTGTTACTTGTCAAGTTCATATAATAGAAAGCAGAAACACTATTCAGGTACATCCCCAAAATGAACTGTGTTAGTTGGTTTTCTTACTGTGATTCTACACTCAAAGTGGGGCACTAAGAAGCAAAACTATGACTCAGTTTTGTATTACCATATTTTCTTCCACCAGATACTTATTAGGTGCTCAGAAAATATTTGCTGAACTGAACTGAACTTCCTGCTTTCTAATCTGTTGTCTCATTTCCGTAGATCTGGGGCACCTGACACAATTAGATTTGTGACTACAGAGACCCATTTTCTAGTTTCAGTCAACTGGACAAATAACTATAACTTCCCTCTACAGCAAGTTGACTCCAACACTATCATCTACCCACGTTGTTACAGTATTTCTCAGTAAATTATGGCAAATGTTTATTCTGCAAATCAAAGTCAGCCAGGTACATAAAGCCCAAATTATGTGTTTATACCCCAAGATTCCTGAAGGATTCTCCATCGACTGCTGGCATAGATGGATACTTTCTGACATGACAGATGATGAATGCTGTGCAGTACTCATGGGGAACATCACATGAAGACTTAATGTCATGCTAATGTAACTTACAACAAGGGGTGATGACTAGATCTGCCTTCCATTTCTTCTGGAATTCTCATTGGTGGGTTGTTCTCATTATTCTAAGCAATTGAAATATTAGAATCTAGAAGCAGCAAGAAATCACATTTATTCCCAAGGGCAATTTGATTCTGGAATCTTTTTACAGGCTCTGTTTCTATCACTTGTCTATAAATAGACAGGCTGTCCTGACAGTTTGCTTGGTTGAGGCAAAATTTTCCATGTTTTTCTCTGAAGTGGCATATACTACCTAATGCCAATACTAATAATGTAAACAATATTGTTGTATTCAATGAAAAAGTATCCTTTCACCAAAGAGGATATTATTGATAATGTTCTCATACTTTTATATTAAAAATATTCTTAATAGCAATTACTATATTTCCTTAAAACATAGTCATTATTCTAGATTGTCCAACACAGAGACAAAAATACCAACAGATGTTTATCAAATTTTACAACACAGGTAGAAGACAACGCCTACTACTGCTTCCTTCATTTTCACAGTGAAGGAATGGAGGCACACTGAGGCTAAGAATGCACTTCAGATCCATCCAGGTCAAAAGGAGCAAGTTGGGATGTGAATTCAAGTTGGCTGGGTGTGGAAATCCACACTTCCTGAGTCTGTCTACTGTCTCCGTGCCTAGCCCTGGGTGCTGGCTCTATGCTGGGCAAGATGTATGCATTCATTGTCCTATTAGCCATTTGCTCTCTGAGAACCACATAGAAAGGACTCAGGCTTTGCTCTTCACATACACTAACAAAAGTACTTAACTCCAGCCTGTTTCTTACTCCCACACACTCTGTGCTTACTCTGACCTGTAGCATGGGAGAGCTATCAGAACAAAGCTGTACGAGCTACCTTTTTCCAGGTTCTACAGAATGAACAGCTTTAATGTCATCTTTTGCTTTAATACATAATGAATTTAAACAGGAATGTTAAAATAGTAACAGGGTTTCAACTTTTGTAACTATATATCCTCTCTAAATCACAAATAGCACTTTCATTTGGCCTGTTGGTTTTGAATAAGAAGTTATTTTTCTAAGCCTAAAACAACATTTTAAAGCATTGCATTAAGGAGGAAACAATGGTTTGTTATCATCTTTAAATGCTTCAGTTTTTCAATTTTGAGAGTAGAGATTCAGGTAAAATATACTTGTTTTCCAGACAATGGGAAGGCTTGATGAGTCATCCCAAGATCCCTCTTTGAGTAGCCAGAAGGCACAAAGGCCAGGTGCTGGGTGGCCCACTGCTCTCAGGCTGGCTGGGAGAACAGGTGAGCTGCCCCCTGCAGGAGGGAGAGCCAATTCACCCCCTTGTGATTTGCCAGTTAGGTTAACACCCCTCTTTCCCAAGCCCTATTTCAAAATTTTTTCACTCACCTAAATCCAGCAACCCAGGCCAGTCAGTAAGAGAAGTTGCAAATTAACTTTTACTATAAAAGCATTTTCTAAATGCCAAACTGACATCTTACTTGAGGTAAAGATGGGAGAGAGGTAAACAGCAGAGGTAGGAAATTTCTGCCTTCTCTTGGTCTTCTTTTAAAATAAAAGTACTGCAACCCTTACTTTCGATTGTTTTACAGCTCAATTGATAAGGTGTGTTCTTTTTATTTTTTGTTCAAGAAAATTTAAAAGCAACTAATTTAAATATGCAAAATTATCTTGAGTTGTTCATACGTGAACTTAAAAGCCGTGCAACACAGGAAAATTAAGTAATTATGCCTCCAAGTTATTTACTGCAATTAAGCTCATTTATCATATGCAAATTAGTGCAAACTGGTCTCATTAGTTACTAAATTACTCAATATGAGCTGAACAATGTAGCACTCCAGTTTGTAATGAAAAATCCCTGTAGAGGCAAGCAGTATCAATTAAGCTAATTTGCATATGCAAATATATTCACTAACTTTCTCTTTTTCTATATTTAGTTTTACATTTTCTTACCATTCCAGATCATTCCAAGACTGTGGGGTCATTCACCTCTCTCAACTTACTCTAATGCAACTAAAGACATTAGTCCAGAATGCCTCTATTATTAGAAATAATTTTATTTTAGCACTTATGTCCAGCAAGATACCACCTCACTAGCAACAATCAGAAAGGAGCGAGGATGCAGTTTCCTGCAGATCTTTGTTTTATACTTAGCAGTTCCAGTAAAACAAAGATGACATTCTACCTCATCAATAAAACAGTATATTCAATATCACTCTCATCAAGTCCCTTTGCAAACACTACTACCAGAGGAAGCAGGAATGCTGACTAAGCGAGCCAGCATCTGAATGCAATCATAATTTGTATATTTGTATTAGCTTTTGATACATTTTAGGTTTAATCACTTTCTTTGCTTAGCTCTTCGATCAGATGCTTTATGCAGATCCATTTGTTTCGTTGTTTGAAATGCTGGGTATGCACTGGTTTGTGGAGGCCAGTAGCCCACATTGGGTGTTTACTTCAATCAATCACTTATGGTTTGAGGCAAAGTCTCTCCTTGAACCTGGAGCTGACCATTATGCTAGGCTGGTTAGCCATCCAAGTCCCAGAGATTCTCTTGTCTGCCTTCCCATGCACTGGAATTAGAGTTGTGTGCCACCACACCCTGTTAATTATGAGGTCTAGGGAATCACACTCCAGTGTAAATGCTTGTGTTGTAATATTTATTGACTCAGCCATTTAGCAGCTTCTTGCTCAGATTTTTGAGTTATACTAATAGATCTTTTAATTCTCTTTGCTGAAATGAATGAGATTGAAGGAGAGTTCAAGTGCAGCAACATGGTCACCCTCTGTCCATCCCCAACACTGCTATACGAAAGAGTCTTGTCTGCCGGGCGGTGGTGGCGCACGCTTTTAATCCCAGCACTCGGGAGGCAGAGGCAGGCAGATCTCTGTGAGTTCGAGGCCAGGCTGGACCGATAGCCTCTGAAACAATACAGAGAAACCCTGTCTCGTAAAAACCAAAAAAAAAAAAAAGAGTCTTGTCTGTATTTCCAAGATACTTTTCCATCAGAATCTCTAGTCTTTCCTCTGTGATTATGTGATCTCTGAGAGTAAAATAGTACTGTGACTGAAAGTACTTAGATTATAACAAGTGTGAGTGTGTGTGTGTGTGTGTGTGTGTAGATAGATAGATAGATAGATAGATAGACAGACAGACAGACAGACAGACAGACAGACAGACAGACAGAAGACACACAGATAATTTTCCTTACTACAACTGCCACTTTAAGGACTGGCAGAAAACCATATGTTCTCATTTCTTAAAGATGGACCAACTAAGTTGGGCGGTGGTGATGCATGCCTTTAATTCCAGCACTCGGGATGCAGAGGCAGGCAGATCTCTGTGAGTCTGAGACCAGTCTGGTCTACAAGAACTAGTTCCAGGACAGCTTCCAAAGCCACAGAGAAACCCTGTCTCAAAATCCCACCTTCCAAAAAAGAAAAACGATGGACCAACTAATCATGATTGTAGTGTATTGTATTATCTAAACTTCAAAGCATGACAAACAATAGGAATATAAATTCTGAATTAGTTTATTCTAGACCTGTTTCATGACATCCTCTGCCAAAAGCCTATGTTCTTCATTTACTTGAAGCATGAGTTACCTACTTTTCCAAGTGCTAGGTTTGATTTCATTGTCTTAATATTAATATGGAACATGAAAAAGCAATATTACAACAACTTTATGTAACAATGCCATAAAGATTATTTACAGAATAAAAAAAGCAAAGCCTCTGCTAAGGGTATACAGATAATTAAAGCATTCCACTCATAATTCTGGAACCTGAGGGAACTATTCCAGTGGTTAATTTTATGACTTGCAAATATGATATTTGGTATCTTGTATTAATTTTGATGAAGTGAAATATAAATATCCAGCCTGGTCCCTATATTGGGAGAGGAAAAAGAAATAGCACTTGTAATTAATAAAAAGATCTTACTCATTATTAGGGAGTGCGCACACGTGTGTGTGTGTGTGTGTGTGTGTGTGTGTGTGTACGCGCGCGTGAGCATGTGTGGGCACCAAGGCACATGTGTGGAGGTCAGAGAATGTTCTGCAAGGATCCTTCTCTCCTCCCACCTCTCCATGGGATCTGGGGATTGAAGTCAGGTTACCAGGCATGAGCAGTAAGCACCTTTATCTGATGAGCCACCTCAACAGATGCCACTTGTACTTCCCTATGGAAAGGAAAGCATGAAGTAAGAACAATATGCCCAAAGAGAATCTGCGAAGCAGGAACTGAATTCACACTTACTCATATGAATGTGTTTAGTAAAGGTCCCTGTGATGACCTTCCAAAGTTCTGGGATTCTCACTTGACCTGCCATAAAAAGTCCAGTCTTCAGCTTACACCATGTGCTTTCCCATTCTTCATGTACCTCATAAAAGTCAAAGAAACTACAAGTCTTGACTTGGGCTCCCTAGGCTGACTTCATAGACTCACACTTGCAGAGCCGATATCCTGTGGATCTGCAACTCTCCTGTGGGTGATGTTTGTCCTAAAGATGCTTCGAAACTGTAGGTTCCCTGGGTCTATTCTAGTGGTGGCAATCAGTGGTAAGGCTGCTCTGTGCACAGTGGCCCTTGAGGTACATATCACATAACATTTGCCCTCAATCTTGCCTGCATATGCCAGTATTAAACCTTCAGACAGAACAGTCAGACATACTAAGAGAGAAAGAAAGACAGAGAACTTTACAACACACACAACATTTGTGCCCACAACAGTTGGTATTTGCACTAGAAATTTTTAGTTACAATCAAAATATCCAATACCAGGAAATTGGTTAAATAAACTGTGAAAAATTCATATGATGTTTGGCTGATATATGGATAATAATAAAAATGATTCAGGACAGGTACAGGATAAGAATTTGGGATAGTTACTACATAAAGAATAACAGCAATAGAGTTAGTTTCCAATACTCAAAAAGTGTTTGATCCTTGAACCTTAACATATAAACATATTTTCACCATATGAAACACTATTTTACCTTGACACCACTTTCTTGGTTACCATTCTACTCTCCTATAACTAAAAAGGCTCTCGTCCATCCCTCTCTGGAACTTGTTAGACTTTTCTTCTGTGCCTCATCCATCTATGCAATGAATTCCGTGGACAAAACCACTAGTGTTTATCTTACCGAAGGACTCATCCTCATCTACCTAGGGGTGATTAGAATTCCTTTCTTTATCAAAATCAAATCCTGTGTTTTCTTTCTTCTCCTTTGTCATCTTTCCCTTGCCTAGTAGCTGACGGACCACATGTACCAGGGATGCTTTTCCTAATCCTCTTTTTCCTCTGGATCACTTCTAAAGGTCTTCAGTCATTCTTTGATTGTAATGATCAGCTAATATGCTCTACTGATTGGAATTCCAAGTCCCCTTTTTCAACCCTAGGCTCCATAGTGCTTTGAAAACCCTAATCATGCCTAGGTTTTCAACTGTTTACCTGGTATCAACTCTGCTCTTTGAGAGAATAGGTCTTTCAAAAATGCTAAGAAAAGGGATCATTGGATAAGCTTACCTTAACCTAGAGGGTCTATGTGTTATTAACCATGTTATATTCATCTGTCCTTAATATCCATGTGCTAATGACTGTCTCAGTTCTCTGATTCCCTGTCCTACCACAGGGCTCTACCTCAGAGACATCTTCATTTTTTGTCTTGGGCTATTTTATATAATGTTCTGGAAACTCCCAAACTCCTAGATACTGTATTTTGATAGACCTAAACTTTTCCTTGTTCCTTCTTCCACATAACCCTTCTCCACAGGATCATAACTATTTAGAGAATGGAACTTGCACCTCCTAAGGTAGCTCAGTGGGCCTGTAACATGTGGTTTGTAGGATTTCTCCACTTCCCCACCCATGTGCTTCCTGTTCATGTGAACTGAGCATCGTATCACATCACAACAGTTCTTCACGTAAGGCCTGTGGTTGTTTTCCTGCATCTCTTTCACATAAGGCCTGTGGTTGTTTTCCTGCATCTCTTTCACTTAAGACCTATGGTTGTTTTCCTGCATCTCTTTGCATCTCATGTTGCTTTTGATTGGAATATTATTTCATTGTCTCTTCCTAATAAACTACTCATTATCAACAACTTTGTGAGCCCATCTTTGATGTCTTATGGGTAAATTAGAGCTTGGCTAGTTCAGATTCCTACTATACTCAACCACTATAACATCTCTCATTTTATGAAGCTTATTTCCTTCCTTTAAATGAATGTAAGGTGATTCAAAACAGCAGTCTCATGTAGTGAATTTTGTGTTTCTATTCAATGCTTGAAACCTTGGTAGCATGGTAAATTACTATAATAATTAGGTCAGAGATCAGACCTATCATCTGAATGACAGAGGTTTTGTCAATTATTTGCAAGGAATGGATGGATAAGAAAGGAAAGAGATTCTCTCCGGACTCATCAATCCATGAGTCTACCAGAGATATTTAAAAACAAAATGTATGAAATCATTTTACCCATGCGCAACACTGACACTTTCTTGACTGTGATACTGATACCAGTCTGTGGATGAAAGGATTTCCTTGCTAGTTGGGCAGATAACTAAAGAGAGCTTGACAAGGGCTCTTCTTGCTATCACTACCCTATGACTAGTACTCTAAGGTTCTACACAGAGCACTGTGCTGTTCTTCCGCTTCTGCCGTGTCAAAATCAAGTGATATGAGAGTTCAAATTTCTAAGACAATTTCTAGATGCGATAATTTACCTATGCTTGAGTATCTTGCTTTTGTGAAAGCATATTTACCAAGCCACTGATACATTCCCTTAAAGTCAATAGCTTCAAATAATCCACATGTGGTTGGGTGTATCTAGGACCTTTATGGTAAGAAAGTAATTTTTTTTTAATCTGCACTCATTCCTCTTTTTCCCCCACTATACTCCAAGGATAGTATTAGGATAGTGCTGCTTTAATGAGTTTTTCCAATGTATAGAAAGGACAGTACTCTCCATTTTATGTCTTCTCCAAACAATTTCTCTGGGTGCTTCACTGTTCTTTGTGTAACATGATTTCTAGGTCATGGTCATGGCAGTGTGCTCAGCCTCCTCCAAGTGATACCCAGCTATATGAGCTTCTCTTACTATGTGGTGTCTAAGGACAATGTAAATAAACCAAAAATACCAAGAACCCAACAGTCTCCTTGTAAAGCCCCTGTTCTTAAACAAAGCATGGCATTGAGCAGATATTTGGGATAGCCACCCTATGTGATATATTTATAGTCAGTTGAAACTCTTACAATTTCTATGAGTTTTAAGTTATTTCAACTTCTAAACTACACCCCCTCAAAGGACTTTGAACTCAGAAAACAATAATCTAGGCCTACTGTCTGAACTCCTCTCTCATTGACTGTGTAGGACCGAACATATCAGAATCTAATTAGCAACAGTCTTGCATCACAAAAGAATGCAATAACATATTTGCCCCAGTCTATAGAGAACATGTAGTAGAGATCCCGACCTGAAAAAAGTGTGTGGGGAAAGACAAGAATAAAATCAGAATGTCTAAAGAGAAAGGTGATCTTCTGTATCCTTAAAATGAACCTGGACTTACTGTAAAGGCAGCATCCTTCAAGGTGGATCAAGAAACACCACTTCTGAGATAATAACAGATATTAAGGAAAAATCAGAAACAGAATAAACAAAATTAAGGCAAGATATTGCAGTGCCTTAAATTTTCAGTTGTGAGCTATGATTTTTCACACAACAAAATTCTTGCAGGAGGCCCATAACTTGATCCTGTCAGTAGAGTCAGTAGATCTCCGTAGGCTTAGGGGGAGATGGAGAGTACTTCCTTTGAACACATGTGGGGAGATTCCCAAGCTTTCAGAAAATGGACTGGAGAAGTAACAACTGTAACTGCACCTGATTTTTCTCAATAAGACATTCAGAATGGATTCCTAGTGTAAAAACCTTAGGGGATAACCTTCTAGATGCAACACTACTTAGGGGTATTTTCTGGATATTTCTTTGCTTAGCTCTGAATGGATCAAAATCTAGGAAAGCATCAACACATCTTCTTAACATTACCCTGGACCATGAAGACCAGTGATCCATAGGCGAAGGTGGATGCATTAAGCAGATGGTATAAGCTTAAGGTTATAGTAAGAGAGTTATGCGCAATGCTGAGCTGGGAATGAACTTTCTCCATGCCAGAGAACTACAGCTTCAAGCTAGCACCTTTCCCATTTATTGCCATGAAATGTGCTGGCAAAATCAATTATTATTAGAGTCCTTTACTTAAATAGAGGCTTAAAAATTCACACTAAGCAATTTTCTAATCTGAGGAGGCAAACATTAGGACTGGAAGCATTTAACAAACACAGACTCAAGCAAAGAACTAAAGTTTGGCGACACACACCACACACACAAAATGCCACAGTACTTTCCCAACAGAACTCTGCTCTTTGGAAAGCAATAGGGAGCTCGGAGGACACGCACATAATTCACTCACAAGTGCAGCACACACATGATCACTTCGGAACAGCCCGTCACCAGACACTGTGCATTGACTAAGTGCGATCATCTAAATTGTTACAGCACAGATAATACTTGCCCGCCCTATTCTCATTAATTGTCTCTCAAGGAATGGCTTTCTAAAAGGGAAGAAAAAAAAAACAGATTCATAAGCATTCGTGAAGTCCAAGATAAAATGACAGTAATCAAATGCATATCTGAGATTGAAAACATGTATAAGAAGATTTCGGAAATGAGACTTTCTTGATAGGCTGGAAGGAGGGCTTTCTAGAGGTACCTGCAAAATGTGGCTTCCCAAGTGCGCTTCAAACACTTCGATGGCCAGTGCGCTGGGGCTCCGCCTTCGCTGTGCACCTACAACTTGAAGGAAGAGAAAGAGAGAGAGAGAGAGAGAAGAAGAAAAATAATTAAGTTGGAGCTCTGATTGCAGACTTTCAGCTTAATATCCCTCTATTTGCATTACCACTCAGCCACAGCACCAATGAGTTCCGGAAGGACACTGCCCATCGTCATTTTGGGTTCTTAGTTGTTTGAACCTAAGTATAAGCTTGGGCTGAATATCAGTATCTATGAACCAAAATAACCAAAAACAAAAACAAAAACAAAAAAAGCAAAACAAAACAAACAAAAAACAAAAACAAACAACAAAAAACCCAAAACTCCAAACTTAAAATTTTACCTTTTAGATATTTTTTTTCATACCGAGGTAAAAACACACAAAGGTTCACATTCTCAGAACAAATGAGTAAAGTTATTTTTTAAAATAAATTATGACACTGCTATTTTTAAGTACCAACAGCAATAGCCTCTGTCCCTGCTACAGCGAGATAAACTCTTACAAACTAAATAATTCCTAACGTGTAAGTTCATCACAATTTAGAAAGAGTCGTGTGTCAGATGAGAGTCTCCATAAGGAGCATGTACACTGGTGTGACATGTCTAGAAGAGGAGCTTTCCCATCTCTGAGCACTCATGTGACAATGCCACAAAGCCAGCAAGCAGCTCAGATGGACCTTGGTTAGCATGGACTCCATCCATGGCCATCTCCTGTCTGGAGATGACAATCAATGTTCCTGAGCATCAGCTCGCTGGCACCAGCCACTAAAGGCGACCTCATAACAAAAGCGCACTCCAGACACACCGTGGATGGGACCCCGGAATCGAGGGTCCTTTCTTTCCAGGATTTTAAGTGTGCAGTGCCAGATTGCTGTTCCATGGGGTATTTATTCTTTTCTTCTAGGATCGCAAGCATCATAAACACCTGTTTGCTTTGCAGAGACTTGACAAAGGACATGTTCAGAGCTTTTCTACATACGTGACAAGAAAGATTCTCCTCGTCCTCCCGCCTCTCCACACCCAGGTACTAAATGAAAACAAGATCAAAAGTCCTTGCTTTCTTACAGCTAAAACCTCTTCTAGCCAGTAGACAAGACAGTTCTGTAAAATGGTACTGGAGGAACACCACTTTGTTTTGGTTATCACATCAATCGCTCCTACCAAGAGCAGAGTAGGGCTGCGACACAAACGCCCATGATTACTGTGCAGTGTAGACACAGGAAGCCTACTCTAATTATCAAGAGTAAGTATTTGAAAGACACACCGAAAATAACATGAGCGCCAACTGCCACTATTGCTGCAGGAGAACAAGGAAAGAGACGCTTTCCCAATGGAAAAATTTATTAAATATAATTGAAGAGTGATGATTATTAAAGATATTCCATCTGGAAACTCTACTCCTATATCCCTGTTTCCTTCAGAAGTAAAACATAACTAATAATTTGCAAATGGGAAAAGGTGTATTTCTATGCTGACATTAATTTTTATCATAGGTGCAGACATAGGATTTTACTTTTTCATATTTAAATATATTTAAGTAGCACTGCTGTGTATGTGTGTGCATGCGCTTCTGATTAATTTTCTATTCTAGCATGCACATTACTCCCTTCAAAACTCCTTTGGCATTTTTGATAATGCAGCTGTCTTGCTGAATACTGTTTTCAGTTTCTAGAGTGTTAATTGCACATTATGGTAGCTTGGTGTGAATGATCCCACATGAATAAAATCTGCAGCCTTTTTTTTTTAAGATTATGGGGATGGGTGGTTTTTAGGAGGGAGAAGAGGAGAGCTGAAAAACTTCTAAAATGTCCACTCCCTTTTTGAGGCAGTAATTATGATTCAGAGTTTATTAATAGTTCAGAATTTGGGGGAGATTTTCGATTACAAGGCTGGAAATAAATAACTGCATGCCATTTAAAGAAGGATTAATGTTGGACTCTATATAACATGCACTATTCTATGAGTAACTCAGTAAGGCGAGACTGAAAGTGTTTCAGCCACTGACTTTAGAGAGCCCTCCGGCTACCCAGGGAATGTAAGGAAGCCTTTATTTACTAGAAGGCCCACAAGGCAAGCTCTAGCAACAACAGAAGGCTTCTAGAAGCCCAGGAACAGTTGTCTTGAGTAACATGCAGGGATTATGCAAGGCTGGCTTCTGCTGGCCTTTCCTTTCCTGCTCTTCCTTCACCAGTGTTCAGGTTGTTCTACAAATGGATGTCTTCATCAGGTCTCGCATCCTCGACTCTGACCCAAGCAGTTACTCTTTGTTCTCCACATCCTTGGAAGCCTCAGCGTGCATCCCAGCACACGCTAGCATAGCATAATATGCCAGTATCCTGTAAGTGGTTTCATGCTATTCTACTCAATGGCGTTTTTATGACACTGGAACTTCTCTTGATTTATCTGTTTTGCACTTATGCAGGTGATGTGGGGCTGTAATGACAGCTCCTAATTTTACAACCAACATAAATATGTTAAACAGGAGCCCATTATGCCCCTGGTAGGAGCCCTGCTTTAACTCCGGCATTATTGGTAACTGAATAGATGTTAAGTATGGACTTCTCCTGCACTTTTCCTTCGGCACTCAGCATTTTGAGAATTGGTGGGCTTATAACACTGGGACAATGGAAACAGTTATTTTGGTTTTTTTTCCTGCATTAATGTCATCGAGTTTGCAGAGTATCATTAATGCCAAGATGAACTAAAAGGCATGACCTCAGTGAGTTCTACTGTCTTCAGTATAGTAACCTGCTTTACGAATATGTCCCTGTCCATTCTCCTCTAAAAGGTTATACTTTCCAAGTCCATTTGGTAGGTCCCACACAACAGCATCACCGTACTAGGTTTGTTTGGTTTTTTGTTTTGTTTTTTCATTCCACATGCTGATACACTTCATCTATCAGTTTATTTAATTAAATAATAAAAACACTCATAAGCAGGGCATTACTAAATAAATGGAGACTATGTTCCATTGTGAAGACTGCCACTAAGTCACAGAAAGGAGGGATGGACACTTTGAACAGCACACACAAACTGTTCAAAGGAAGCAAGCACACCATATAATTCAACTTAAACCTCTACTCAACCTCTGCTAAATGCCCATCAGATGCTGAAAATCACCAGCTAGGACGTGGGAGCTAGTGTCGGGACTCAGCAAACAAACACAAGACAATCTTCTGTTGCTTACGACCAGGCCTAGAACAAAATTACCCTTAAATAGCACCACTATCTCATATTCTATGGAGGCTAAAAAGGCAGCACCCAGAGTTTTAGAGATCTTTAGAAGGAAGAAATGTACAAGGGAAAGAATTATTTATTTATTCTTTCAAAGAAATCAGCTTAGGAAATCCAGGTCTTGGCCTTGAGAAATCCACAGTGGTGTGAGAAGCTGTGAGGATGAGGCATTTGGCCCAGCTCTCATCAGAAGGTAGAAAGCACCAGGGAAAACACAGTTTAAAGCACAGACTAAAAAAATTAGTTTTGCCCTCAAGAATGTCAGCCAAAATATTCTACTATGGACCCACATGGTGGTCTCTAAAAATTAATCCTGTGGGGGAAAATTTTTCTTTCAAAGCTATACCCCACCTGCCCAGTCATGTTCTGAACTGGTGCTCTGAGCCTCTGGGGATTACCACTCAGAGGGAGTTTGACCTATTCAGCCAAAAGGTCAACTTGCCATGGAAGAATCCATTAGCCGTAGAAACAGGACAGCTCAGTAGACATATATAATGAAAGGAGAGGAGTCTTGGGCTCTGGTTACCTTGAAGCCTGTTTTGCCCTTTTCCGTCCTAGTCCTCTGCATGCAGGGCCCTTACCAACATAGTTCATAATGCAAGGGGCAAACCATGGGCAGAGAGATGCAGAGAGCCTGCTGCCAATGGAAGGGTTCGCTCAAGAGAGGAGAAAGATCTTTCTCAGTGAAGAGTGTGACACAGGGAAAACTAGGCACTGGTTGACAAGAAGTTCATGCAAAGTTCATCTCACCCCATTTCCTAATTCCGTGATCCAGTGCCCAAGGCCAATGCTGATGGCCAATGCTGTCCTACTAGCGACATCATAAGATTGTAAGAGTGGACTCCTCCACCTGGAGAAAACAAAGCTTTGTGCCTGGCCGCTTCCCATGGTTGCCCTCCGAATCCTTTATGCAGGGAGTAATGTCTGTTCCCACACCAACCGAGTTTAGAGGAAGGGAGGCCCAAAGGGTAAGCATAAAGGCATCTCCTGACCTCACTTCCTGCATTGTAGCACTTGGGCTCAGCAAAGCCAGGGTCTTTGAGAGAATGGAGGACAGAATGCTTAATGAGTCTTCCCACCATGATTATCAGGGGCAGAAAAGAAATTTCCCATGAAGAATCTCAATTAGTGGCCCTCACTGGAGGGCCAGGGGAGCCAGAAAATGTTTTCTCTGGTACTATAGTAATTTATAAGGTACAGATGTGTGTGTGTGTGTGTGTGTGTGTGTGTGTGCGCGCGTGTGCCTGTGTGTGTGTGTGTGTGTGTCTGTCTGGCTGTCTGTCTATCTCACTGTGTGACTATTGAGAAATTCAGCTATCTTCATGTAACATTAGACCAAATCTTAAACCTGAATCTAGACCACACAGTTTTGCCAAGTGTCTACAACCTCCTCTTTTAACTAACGTATTGTGTGTTTTGGGTATGCCTCACTCGCAGGCCATTACTAGTTTGGAGAAAAGGCACAGGAACACGGCTCAATACCAGCTCACAGCACTGCTATAACTAAAACTGCAATTGAAAGGCCAGGCACGCCGTGGAGAACATGTGGAGTTCTCAAGCTATGCGTCTGGCAAATACTGAAAACAAATGCTCTCAAGGTTCTCTCAAAGTGTTCTCACCAAGATTAGTTGCTGCCATTTAAAGTTTAGGCCAGAATAGAAAAATAGTTATCACATTGTTAATCAGGTATTTGAAGGCCCAATTAAAAATAATTATGAGACCTGGCATGGGGTTACAAACCTTTAATCCAAGCACTCTGGAGATAGAAGCAGGAAGATCTCTATGAGGCTGAGGCCAGCCTGATCTACATAATGAGTGTCAGGACAGCCAGGGCTACATAGAGAGACTTTGTCTCAAAAAGTAGTAATAAAATGAAATTTTAAAAATGAGGATCTAGAAAGATGGCTTAGTAGTTTAGAACACTTGTCCTTGCAGAGGACACAGGTTTGATTCCCAGCATCTATATGGCGACTCAAAACCATCTGTAACTTCAGATCCAGAGGATCAGATACTCTCTTCAGCCTTCAATGGCACCAGGCATGCATGGGGTGCACCTATGTGCATACAGGACAAACACTCATGCATATGAAATAAAATAAATCAATCAAAAATTTAAACAATTAAAAGAAGAAACCTTCCCCATAAGCTGGAACTTATTTCTAAATTCACATTTTGATAAACTTATTTTAACGTTCATCATCCAAATCCCAGAATCTATCACACATTACAGAGTACTATCAATCCACGAAAAAGAGGCCTTTAATCCAAGGAAAGGACTAAAACTTTAAGCTTTCTTATACTAATTGGAAAGTTTGTTGGTGCATCACATTTAAATTTCTCCCCCAATTCTAAGTCTGGCACTGGGGAAGGTATGGGTTAAGGAGTACATTGAAAGAATTAGGGAGGAAGTGACTGAAGTTTCAGTGCTTGACCTGGGGGGAAAGAAACCATGCTGGATCTTCTCAAGAAACCATGCTTCAAACCACCACAGCACTAGAGAAATATACGTGTTCTATAGGCCTGGTTAGGGAGGAGAATGTTTCCACTTCTCCCGTTAAGAACTGACTGGATTCTTGCGACGTCTGAAAAACCGTTAGCAATTTTCTGTTTGCAAATGGCACAGCATGAAGTGTGAAACAGCATCCATATGCTCTATCTGTCTTTACGAGGCTTCAGTGGACCTTGATCATCAACAAAGTACAGCTTCGTTGCCGTGGAAATAATTCACTTTCCACACCTCACTATTCATTTCCACTGGAGGAAATAAAGAGTTTCTAGGTAGGTATTACATCATCTGTAGCTCACAAATATGATAAAATGGCCTTTGCCTAACATTCTGGGTACTCCTATGAGAACCACTCATTGTAGGGTCTTCATACCATCCCTTATAGGGTGGTTAGCATTTGATAGGGGAACCTATAGTTTCCCTTGACAATGGAATTCTTAAGAAAATGGCTAAAGCAGTATTTGGAGTGACAACACTGAGGGTACCCTTCACCATCAGTGTCTCTGAGGACATATCCTCAGGAAAACATGGCTGTGGTCCAAATCTGGGCTGAACCTCAGGGAGTGAGGTACATGATAGCTTCCTCTAGAGATGCCAAGGAATATGAGAGAGGTGCAACCCTTCAAGATCATGGTTTTTGTTTGTTTGGTTTTTGATATTTTTGAAACAGAGCTTTTCTATGTAGCCCTAGCTGTTCTGGAACTCTCTCTGGAGACCAGGTTGGCCTCAAATTCAGCGATCTGCCTGCCTCTGCCTCCCAAGTGCTGGGATTAAAAGTGTGCACCACCATAGCCCAGCTTTATCGTCCTAAGACTCCCAAAGTAATTGCTACACATTCTAAGAGGAGTTTTTTTTTTGATAAATTGTTATTTTCATTCAATCACTCCAATTTTACTTTCTAAATTATTTTAAAACAACTGTATATGTAACTAAAATAAACACCATACACACATGGTACTATTTATTTAGGACTTGAGTTCGGAACTACTTAAAAGAAATTGAAGTATTTCTGGGTATATTTATTGGCTTTATAGACTTGTTAAACAATTAAATTCCTTCATAAAATTAGAGGACACTAAAATTTCTTAATTTTCATTACAAGATAAATACAAGGTTTAAAATAAATCAGTGTAACCAACAATAATATCTCTCAGTAGATCCCCAGAGATGCAGCAAATGTTGGGGTGTACCCCTCTTAACATGGGGGAAGGTATAAAGGAACAATAGGGTGAAGAACTGGGAGACGGAAGTCTTGAGTTATACAGCATATGAGCTTAACAGGACGAGAACAACTCATTTATTCTGGCTCAGGGATACGGTGGCAAGCACCCCTCGAGCCTCTCTGGAAGACAGGCACGCTACTGCTGCAGGACCTGACAGTGACCCAGAGTTCCCTGAGGGATGCAGACACATGTATTGGAAGAGCACATGGATCATGTGGAAGGCTACAGGCCTACATGCCATCCTGACAGAATGCTCTCAGCTTTCATGTACAATCATCAGGCTGTAGCTTAGAGAGGTCCTTCATCTCACGCGAACGCCTCACAAGCCCATCATGCTACAGACCACCTGTTCCAGATGTGTGTGTGTGACAGGGCTAGCGAGCATCTCTCACATGAAGGTACCACATCTTTCCCGCTCTCCAAAGAACAACAAAGAAGATGCCCAATTCTGGGATTTGAATACAGCATTAGCTTGCCCTATTGTTCGAAGAAAGCACCTTCCATGAACACACTGAAATTTTTCCGACTACAAATTCTTCATGGGAGTCAGGTTTGGTGCTGCAGTCCCTTGAGGTGGGAGATGAGATTCTTGCTCTCTCATTTTGCAAACTGTTTTTCTAAGAGTGCTGCTTCCAGAGGCAGCACCTCCTAACTTCAGGGACAGCAGACAGATGCAGGCCCCGCCTCCCAGTAGGAGGGGCAGCCATTACCATTCAGCCTGTGCTAGTTGCTTGACCAGTGAAACAAAGAGGCCCCACCAGTTACCTTCTTTCTCTCAATCTGATCTCAAAGCTTTATGTAATGACTTTTGTGCCATCTGCTCCAAGTACTGAGGTAAGTCAGCCAAACCCTCAGGACTCCTATCTAGTAGTCATCGGACTCTGGGTTCCCCAGGTCACAGATACAAAGGGGTATGAAGATACCTCAGCTCTGTAGGAAGCAGCTTGTTTTCTTCTGTGGGAAGAAGAAGGCAATGTCTCCTACCCTCTCTGCTTTCTCTTTTCTGGTCATTCATTCATGCATTCACTCATCCTTTCACTCTCTTCTCCTTTCTCTCTCTTGTCCCTTTTCCTCTCTGGTTCTTGGACCACACAAATGCCTGGCAGCATGCTGAGTAATTTTTTTCTTTGCTAAAGGAACCATTAGTTCACAAAGCAGTGGGGCTAGGGCAGGCTGGGTTAAAAGACACCAGACTCTGCTTGTAATGGTACCTGCACCTGCTCTTGTTATCACTCTGATCCATTTCCAAAGTCTAACCATTCTCAGATGATGACTCAATGAAGGCATATGGTATGAAAGACACTAACCTCACTGACCTAATTGCAAGCTTCCATTTCCATTTCCAGAAGAAAGGTAAAGGCATCCATGCAAAGTATTTGTTGAGCTTCTCTTCTGAGCACAGGCATTGTGTCAATAGACTTACTATTAAGAAGATACCATGTTGCCTCTCCAAATAAACAGAACACTTTGTGGAGACAGACAAACAAATGAAGCAAATGCAGCAAATGGGCAAATGAAGCCAGGATAGAGGAGCGGGAGAATGTAAGGTCTGCAGTGAAGTCACATGACTGATGAACTACAGTGATCAGGCCTCTGAGGTCCACTGCCACACACAAAGGCAACAGTTACACATGCCAGGTTGAGGTCTCGTCACCTTGTCTGCTCCATGTTGTTTTCTTTAAGCTACATTGCCAATGAACTGTCACACCATCAGACATTCACAGTGTTGGACCTCCACTGCACCCCAGTCTTCTTGGGGCTCATCACTGTAGGTGAACAGTCACTACACCTCACCCAGAAGGATCGATATGCACTCAGTACCAGGACACAACCCTAACTTTACACTTTTACTTTCTCCTTGAGCTCCACACCATCACTTCCATCATAGTCTCTGGAACTGTCATTCCTCTTGTGGCATTCCACTCAGTACTGTGTGAGGCAACTGAGTCACTTACCAGACTGCCACAGCATCTGCAAGTAGTACTCAGATAGTGTGTAGTACTATCTGAATCTGAGTAGTACAGTGTTGACTCGGGTACCTTGTATGGGATGTCTGAGTCATTTTCAGAGGCTGCCCATCCCCTTTACCTGGAGAGGGTGCTCACTGGGAAGGTTCATCTTACTGAAGTCAATCATATTCAATATTAAATTCTGTTTATCCCAAATTAACTGGGTCTCATGGAGAAATGGACCTCCATTTCTTCTTTTGTCAATTGTGAGGAGTTACTATGTTCCCCACCCAACTATAATTGTTCTGGAACTTATTTGCATAGTATCTGTCCCTTCACTAACTCTTACCTTCACAAGTCAGAGGATATGGGTTGTATTATTAAATCTCTAGCAGTTAGAATGGGGCCCAGAGCACAGAAGGAAGAAAATAAATAGTGAGTAAATGAATACTTCCCAGCATGGTGCCCACCCCATGGAGGTGCTCAACACACAGCATTCTCCTGAAAGCAGAGGCCAAAGCTGAGGACGATCTGCTGCTGACTGTATTTACCCAGAATTTAACGGGAAGAGAAGGAATTTTTCTGTGTATGTTGTCACCAGCTTCCCCCTTTCCTAAAGCATGTCATATCGCCAGCGTCACTACACACCCTGTGGAGCCAACTGCAATCAGGGCCTCAACCAGCACAAACATTTCCCACACACTTGGACAAAGAGCCAGCAGCAATTCTTCAAGTGTCAACAACTGCCCACTGAGTCTTCCTTTGAAAGAGTCACTCATTCCCGCTTCCAGTAGTATCTGGCATCCGCTTTATGAGGCTAAATGCCTCAGATATAATGTGATTAGGCAAACACATATAGCCACCACCGCTAGAAACCCCAAACAGTTCTTCCATCCGCCTTCCCTCGGATCCCACATGAACCAAGACTGCAGGGTTGTCAGTGGAAACCAGGTGAGGGTTTGCTTGGCAAAAGATTCACGGATTTCCAGAAGCTCCAAATATGTCGGGTAAAGTTGAAAAGGAAATGAGAGAGACGAATACCATTTGACCATACGTGGATTGGTCAACGGGCTCATAAGACAGCCAGGCTTGGAACCAGGGCAGCAAAGCAGATACATTAGGGGTATTCATCACTCCCATGAACTATACTAAAAATTTTTTTGACCTGTTGCTTAGATTCAAGGCTGACCTCAAGCCTTTAGAGAAAGGTTTCTGAGGTGCCCGAGGCTCCTTTCTCTGAATAAGAAAGCTATTTAAGACAACCCTCTTCCAAATACAATATGAAAACATAAAGCGTTGTACATGTAATTGCAGAAATTTCCAGAGAAAGGCAGTCATGAATCACAGGTCAAGAACCGTTGCTTTAGACAAGAACCAGATATTCACATAGACCATGCACCATCAGCAGGGCTGAATAACTGATTCCCTGGATGAATGAGTAAGTAACCAAATGAATGAATGCAAGGAGGTTCGGAGACAGCATCTCCAACGAAAGCAGACACTTGTATTCTGCGCGGAGACTGGCACACTGAAAGAAGCAGCCAGTTAGTGGGTTTATTCACAAAAATTGCCTTGTGGAATTATACGCAGCTCCGCCCCTTCTAAATGCAGACAGAGGGAGGAAAGGAAAAAGAGATAATGAAGGTTTGCAAATGAAGTGGGGACAACTGTGCAATCAATCAGCATTTTCTGAAAAAGAATCTGCATCACTTGCCAAAAATCCCAACTGAGCAACTGAGCTAGAATTCTGATGAGAATGGACTTTGCCACTAGCCAGTCATTTTTATTCATCCTCCAGCTGTCTTGCTTCCCTTTCCAGAAGTCACAGGTCTCCTCGGTGTGGTAGGTTCAAACACGGGGACTTATGCCACCATGTTGATTCATTTCATATACCTTTATTTTTTTATTTTTTATTTTCGGTTTTTACGAGACAGGGTTTCTCTGTATTGTTTTGGAGGCTGTCGGTCCAGCCCAGCCTCGAACTCTCAGAGATCTGCCTGCCTCTGCCTCCCGAGTGCTAGGATTAAAGGCGTGCGTTACCACCGCCCAGCTCATATACCTTTATTAAGGATTTACTCTCTACCGGGCATCGTGCAAGCTGGAAGAACATGAGTCAATCATTCATGAGTGCATACTGAAGGCCTACTAAGTACCAGGCAAAGGGCCATAAGGACTGAATGAATGGAAGGACTGGCTCTGCATTCCTATGGGGAAGCCAAACCACAATGACAATCAAAACACATGAGCACCTGTATAAGCGACAGAGGAGGAAGGACTGTGAAACAAGGTGGCAGAGGAATGTCTGAACAGGTAGGGAGGTCAGAGAAAGCCCCTACAGGAATGTAGTGAAGTAGTGACATGGTACTACTACTGTCCAGGTAAAGGAGGAACAAATCTTGAAGGTCCCAACATTCGAGAAGCTTGTCAGGTTCCAAAATATGACAAGGAAGCAGCTCTCTCGAGGAAGATAAAGCCTAGGAGAGAGGAGGTGAGGAGAGGGTGACTTGGTAGAGTTCAGGAGAAGGACCATCCACCTTCAGGGAGATTAAAGATATAAACAGGTAAGAGAGAGTTGGGTTACAAATGATCACAAATATTTCCAGGCAAACTATGGGGGTGGGGCAGGCAGAGGGAGGGTTGGATGCAAAGAAAGGAATAAAATGACTATGATATGGGAGGTGTATGCATAGGGGGAGAAACGGCAGATGCCATCTGTCTGCCCAGCCCAGTCACAGATTGCCTTACAAATATTGCAAAGGACATCACGGCCTTCATACACTCATGAGCGGGACTGGGTGGTGGGGGAAGACCTGGACTGTATTACATTAGCAAGGGAGCGAGGGAGCAGAGTCGTGGGTGGGGAAGAAGGCTGGAAACACTGCTATTTCAAAGTCTAGGCAGGACAAGGAGAGGTGTTGCCCCTGGTAAGTTAGCAAGACTGTAAAGAGGGGTTAAGTTCTGTGGTGTGTGATAGGTTTGTGATCAATAAGGTTAAAGCAGGCATGAGTATGAGATCTAGGGGTCTAGAGTAGCAAACATTGTAGCCTGTGGTATGTCATTTCAGAAGGGACAAGGTGCTATGGAGAACATGGGTGACCAAATGGGAGGGGTCTTCAAGATTTTCTCAGCATCACACTTGATGGGCCTGAGGCTCAGGACTGAGGTTTTACCAAGAGGTGATTATTTGACTGCAAGTCACTAGCATCCCCACAGAAAGAAAAAAATTGATAGAGCACTTGCACATGCACACACCCACCACCCACCACCATAGGAATACAAGTGACAGAACAGGGTCTTGGGGCACAGCTTAGTCAGTAAAGTACCTGTTGCATAAGCATGGAGACAGGGTGGAGCTCGTGTCCCTAACACCCACTTTATAAAAAGGCAGGCAGAACATCACGTATCTGTAGTCTTAACACGGAAGGGGTCCTTAGGAGCCTGTCTGTCCAATCAGTGAGCTTCAGGTTCAGCGAGTGACCTTGTCTCCAAAGGCGAGGGAGGGAGGAATAGAAGGAGACACACCTGTGCCCACACACCCACCAAACCTGTGCATACACCAAACCAACAAATAAATAAGAAATTAAAGTAACTAAAATGTTTACATCCTGAGAGATGGGAAAAAATAGCCAAAACCATGAGATCCAGGAGTGGAACTGTCTACGGAAATGGCAACATCCCTCGGAGTTTATGGAAAATTGACAAGTTAACATCACACCGTTAGTCTTTAAGTTCAAATATATGCATTGTTATTTTGTAAGCAGAGTATGAGGAAGCAATGTTCCATGGTGCAGGTGACCCAGCTATCTCAAAAGAGAGCTCAGCCTCAGATGTTCACTCTGAGGCTTTTTGAATCCAGGGAACTTAGTCACCATCTTTCTCAGGCTAACTTTGATTTTCTTCATTTGTATCTTCTCCCGACTTCCAACCACAGTTGGGAAGAAATTAGCTCATGCCATATCTTAAGTTTGTCTAACTTGTGTACCGATTTCATTTTCTGTAGGACAGAGCTTGTATAGTGCCAACCGAGGTTTAGTTTCAACCTCTGCAGTATCCTTCATAGGACCTTAAAATTTTTATTAATCCATACTTAACACTATTTTAGGAGTACTGGAAAAGTTGAGGAGATGGCTGTAGTTTATAGGAAGCCCAGTTCTTCAAGTCATGAACCTTGGCTTTAGTTCTCCTAACAGCTCTACTGTTTATGAGTTAGTGAGCCCAGATAAGACACTTGATACCCCAGTCTTAGCTTCTCTACTCTGTATACGGAGACACTAATACCCTGTCAAAAATGTTATAGCAAGGTCAAATGCCAGGGTTTGTGACAGTTTTCTAGCACATATCTAACAAAGAAATGTCAGTTCTATCAGCCTGTTTAATCTCCCTATAGCAAATAATATTGCGTGTTGATAAAGGCGTTTGATATGAAGAATTAAAGAAAGCTACCGATGTGTATAAACAGCACTTTTCTGGTATTTACTATGTTGTGTGTGATACTGGACCAGTTAGAGAAAAATCTCAGAGAAATGTGGTATCCAGAAAGATAAACTTATTATTTTCCATTTTAGCACTCTGTTAAATAATTAAATGAGCTACGATATGCAAAGTGCCTACTATATCTGATTCAGTGCTTAAGAGGCATCTACTAGTTGAATTCCTTTCTTCTACAAAGGTATATATCCATTTATCACTTAAAAAATAACCCTCTAGATATTACAGCATCAACCACATGTCATACCCTTTGTCACAAATAGTGAAATGGTTATTAGAGATAGAGTATCTTTTATATTCTATTGCATATCTTTAGTAAAATAGTCTTTCTTGAAAGTAAAGGTATGGCTGGTATCTGTGGTTGTCTGGGGGGGTGTACACATGTTTATATATACATATGTTCATGCATTGTATTTACACACATACTTACATTGTCTACTAACAGTCCCATTTCCAAAAATTAAAGATGGTGGATACTACATTTTCAAAAAGTAAAGATGGTGGGGTAACTAAATCACCCCATAGTGTGTGTGTGTGTGTGTGTGTGTGTGTGTGTGTGTGTGTGTGTGTGTAATACTCCTACTGCACAAACATGGTTGCTGCCCAAAGTCTGGCTTCCACTTTCTATTTAGAGAAATACACAGTAGAATAAACCAAGTAGACCAAGCATTCTGTGCCCTGCAGGTGGGAAGTGACTGTTCATCTCTCCTTAGTAGCCAGGTCCATCTGGAGAGTAGTGTGGCATTGCTTGCCTGTGGCCTTTTGATCACTGACTACCAAATACTTCTAAAGGAGTAACGGGGCTAGGGCAAAAGCAGGTAGAAAACTCCATTTACACAGGTTAAGAGGTAAAAATAAAAAAAATTAAAGAGATTGTGAATTACATTTTTATTATTATATTTTATGTAAAAGGGTGATTTTTTTAAAACTACATTTTGACCAGAGGCTTTTTAACCAAGTCTCCATATATGTCAGTCAAACAGAGCTTGGCAAGCTCGCATGGAGTCTATTAAAGAGGGAATAAGGTTCATGAATTTCAAGCGTGGAGGGCTCTAATTACCTCATGCTCAAACTTTAACTACAAAACTCAGATAAATTGCTGCACTAAACCCATCGAGGATCCTCTACCTGATTGGTGCCGGAGCTTCAGAACCCATCTGAAGCTCAGCGAAGCTGATCCCAGGGAATGTTTGCAAATCAGTCCTGAGGGACAGTGTTCCGGACCTGTCCCTAATGAGTATGGAGGCATTACTTGGATGTTTTGGTAAAGCTACCCGGTAAATGAGGCCATCTGAAATTTTATTAGCCACAAAGCATTACAGCAGTCAGTCACCTAGGCCAGGAATGCTGGGGGAATCGGAATCTCTGCTGTTTAAGTGTCTTCTAACCAGGTCCCAAGAATCTGCTTCAGACCCTGGCTGGCAGTGGAAACATTAAACTAATTGGCTAATAGTTACAGCTGTCTCTTCAGTGCTTTTGTGCTTAGAGGTGTGACCCTGTCTCGAACCAATTTATGTACACCCAGAGGGTGGTCCTATATTTATTCTAGTTCTACGTATGAATTAAATTCAAAAGGAAAGGAAACAGCTGCATCTCTGTATATAGCTAGGGTGTGAAGTACTGAACCTGAGTTCTCGTACTGGCAGCCTAAATGTTGGAAGGCAGCAAATACTTTAGGCACAGAAGATTGGAGAAAACAAACACTATTCTCGAATATTCAAGGCATCCATATTTCATCGAAAGAGGCACGGAGGAGAAGCATGGCTTTCTTTCTGTATGCTCTGACACCCACCATGGCTATTTATCTAGTAACAAACTTTTATAGATGTGAAATATTTGAAGAAGTCCTTTAGAAATGGCCTGAGGTGATTTCAAACTTAACAGACCCTGTCCCACCAGAGCTCATTACAGTGAATTTTATAACAAAGTACCTTCTACTTAATTTTCAGAGCCTAGCCAAGCGTATGAGAAACGTAGCTGCATTAAGTGCAATTAATGGCACAATAAAAAGCAGTAGAGGGCTGTTTAACACCCAAGAACCAGCAGTAAACACTGGCTTCATGCTCTCCTACAGGCAGTCATGTGTCAAAGGACCTGGGGTGTGAGATATCCCTAGCAAAAGGGTAAATGCCTCTCTCCTGCTGCAGCAAAGCCCCTCTTTTGCCCACTCTGATCAAACCTGTACAAAGGGCTAGAAAGTTGTCCCCTCCAGTTATGCCGCCAGCACCCCCACTCCCTTTGTGCAGGAGCCCAACACAGCAAGCTCATATTCCCATCAGTGAGGGAGAAGGACAAATTCAATTCCACTGAAAAGGCGTCTAATAGCAAGTGACTCACACCATAGAAAACGGTTTGGCTTCACAACTAACAAAGTTGACTGGCCAATGACAGAGAAGGGAAACATCTTCAATCAGAACAGTTTTCAAACAAACCCAAAAAATTATTTTATGGGCAAAAATAATTATAATGATGTTTGCAAACCTCTTTAATGATGAAAAATCACCACTTAGAATTTGAATATGAGAGACATCCAAAAATAAACAAAAGCCCCAGTGGCTGGTATGGCTGTCACTGCTGGAGGATGTGCCAGTCAGTAGGTTTGTCAGTGACAGTGTGCAGTCATTGGGTCTGACTACAGACACAGGAGGAGCTGGGCACCCAAGGAAGAACATCAGACTCAAGCGACTCACACTTGGCAAAATGCTCACCTATAACATGGACAGAACTGATGCCCAGTTTTCACACAGACTCTTGCATGCTTTAAGCCCTGTCTAAGTTATCTACAATAACTAAAATGTAAATGCTGTACAAACAATTGCTGTACCTGTGTTATTTAGAGGATGAAAAGAAATGAGCTTACGTGTTTATGTCTGACATAAATGGTTTTCCAATATTTTCGTTCTGCGTTTGAGTGAATTCATGGACAAAGAGTTTGAGGGTATGGAGAAGCAGGTATATTTAAGTTACTTCCCTTACATAAGTGAACAAAATCATTTTGCCATGGGAATCAACTGATAACAACTGTGTCTTAGTAGACCAGTCTGAATTTAGGTTCCCATCTTCCTATTTCCATGTCTGATTAAATCTTTTGTTTGAGCATCTTGAATAAGGGAGGAAGTAAAGTTGTACTTTTGGCTAAAATCTTTACCAATGGTCTGGGAACATGGCTAGGTGTTTGAGTACATGACTAATGTTCACAAGGCCCTGGATTTGAGCCCAACACTAAAAACATGCTCCCATGTGCTTCAGCAAAAGTTTCCCAAGAACATTTACACATGCATGTTTGGATTTCTTCATTTTTAGTAGCCACTCTGTGTTAAAAGGGATCATGGGAGTTGGGTGGTGATAGTGCACACCTTTAATCCCAGCCCTTGGGAGGCAGAGGCTGCTGGCTCTCTGTGAGTTCGAGGATAGCCTGGTCTATAGAGTGACTTCCAGGAAAGCAAGACTATTACACAGAGAAATTCTGCCTTGAGCACCCCCCCAAAAACAAAACAAAACAAAACAAAAAACGTGCTCATGGTTAATACGAGGAGAAGAAAAGCATCATTAGCTACAGGGTTCACCGGTGGGAACTCAGGCCCGTAGGCACCAGGGTCTAAGTCTAGGCTGTGTGTCTCTTTAGAGACACCCAATTCTATCTCTCTCCAAAATCCAAACCAGAATTCTGGGGCCAGTGAGGCAGCCCAGCTGGTGAATGCACCTACTACCAAGAGTGAAGACCTGAGTCTTATCCTCCGAATCCACACAGTAGAAAGGCAGTACCTGCCCCTGCTTTCTCCTGACCTCTGCGTGCAATCCACAGCACGCACAAACATACACACATGCCTGAAATACCCAATATGGGAAATAACAATTCCTAAACATTTAAAGTGGAACTCTGAATAGCTCCTGTGTGAGCAAACAGCATGTGCCTCGAGACAGAGAAAGCATTACAAAATGGTATGACGGACACTTGTTATGCAACTGCAGAGACACAAAGAGTCACTGCAGCCTGGGCATGGCCCCGGGGCCCAGGAATGAGTGGAAATAGTGAGCCACCATCCGAACACGGGGGTGTGTACAAAAGGACTCAGCTACATCTTACTCTCCAGAAAACATATAAAACAAGATCCATCTATCAAAAATACAACTCACTCTGTTTCTCAGTGACCTAAATTTGGCTAAAAATAAGTCATTTGTACTAATAGTTTCCAAATGAGGTATTCCATTACTAGCCCTCTCTCCTCTGAAGGTCTGCTGAATCATGCTGTTATTTTCATGAAAACTGGCATTAATAGCCTCTCTATCAATGTGGGGTTTAAAGAACTGTATCCATCTGCACAGAATGCCCAACTTAGAACTGACCCAGGCCTATGGTGTCCACTGGTCCCTTCATCATCACCCTTACCTCTGCCCAGGCTGAGTGGCCCACACTGCAGGGGAGAGCTCAGGTTCTAGAAGAAGCAGGCAGATAGAAATTGCAGCTACAGATTTTGCTATTTCCTGACAGAGGCTTTAGGTAACTTGCTTTGTCCAGCCAATTCTTGCTTTTCTCCTCTCCAAAGTGCTTTCATACAGGACTGTTATGGGAATTCAAGGATGCAAAGCAGGACCATGGTACACTTAGGGGTTGATTTCCCATCCATCCCTCTCCTGCTACTGAAGAATTCTTGAGAGTCAGGGATCTCTCAAGAGGACAGGCTACTCCTGACTAGCCTTCCAGGGTCGTTGTCATGCTATTCTCTTGGCTCAGACTACCTGTCAATCTGAATTTAGTTCATGCAGACCCTGTCATTCCAGCATCATCAAGTGATTCCCCCTCCACCCGAGAAGCATGGATAGTTGGAAGACATATTGCCCTACTCTGAGCTCTTCAAATATATTCCAGATGGTTCCATCCAGACTATGCTCTCGACCTTGTTTGAAATTTCCTCTATTGTGACTGCCCATACTTACAACCCAAAATGCCATTAGGTATCTTTAACTACTTTCCCCAAATACATGTGGTTTTTCTTCTTTGCCTTTTGCTACAGTGTCTGAATAACGCATTTTTAATGTGTCTGATTTAGCAAGCATAACTTGTTAGAAAATACTTTTTCTGTGTAGGGAAAAAAAAGACTTCATACCTCACACAGCAGCATGAATTGATGTCACCAGTTTGCTTTTCCTTTAATCCCCAAGGGAACGGAGCTATGCCAACAGGATTGGAATTCTGATAATGTAGAGGCAAAGATCATTTTTGAACATGGAATTCTTTCAGGGTAATGAGGGGATCTCATCTCCCTTATCCTCCATAGGATGAGGACACGGAATAACCTCAGGACAACTGTGTTCTGGTGAGCCCTATGAGGCATCACTGGCAGGTGAAGAAGGTACCACACCGGTGAGAAAATATTCTAATCATTTCAGCCTGTTTCCCATTTCCCAGCACTATACTTGTGCTAAGGTGATAATATTCCCTCCCCTGCCTGGGGAGCATCAGGCACTTCCCTCCCAGGAAATATGAAATATGAAATCACAGTCAGTTCTATCACTGGTTCCATGATGAGTATACAGAGTTTGTGAAAATCCTGAGAACTAGAGCTTCATTTATGTTTTCCCCCAAGAATGCACTGGCTTTCCACACAGCACACAGCAATCTACACAGTCTTGTTTTTAATGCTTTCCAGTAGACGCCAGTCTTCAGGGGGGGCAAAGATCATGGTTGAAACTATCCTGACCCTGAATCAACATTTCTATATGTTTTTTAGTTTTTCTATAAATAAATGATGGTCATAATGATTAATTTCAAGCAACTAAGAGGGGCTAGCAAAGAATGAAGTGAGATCCCACAAGGAAGCATCACACAAAATTCTGTTACTGAGTGGAGATGTAAACAGCAGCGGGAAACTCATGGCCTCAGCAGAGGGTGGGTTGTGCCTTAACCATCTATTCCTTAGGCTAGTTATAGGGGCTCGCGTATTTCAGGAGGAATAATATGAGCTTCCTTAATTCCCTATTTTCCCATTGGCTAACCTGGACTCTGTGAATACAAGAGAAGGAAACTGCCGGGCAGTGGTGGCGCATGCCTTTAATCCCAGCACTCGGGAGGCAGAGGCAGGCAGATCTCCGTGAGTTTGAGGCGAGGCTGGACCGACAGCCTCCAAAACAATACTGAGAAACCCTGTCTCGTAAAAACCAAGAGAGAGAGAGAGAGAGAGAGAGAGAGAGAGAGAGAGAGAGAGAGAGAGAGAGAGAGAGAGAGAGAAGGAAACTAACTTCAAGGGTGTCTATTTCTATTCTTTTGTAGCACAGTCAAAACTAAAAGATACACATAAGGGGCTCTTGACCTCATATGCCTTTTAGCTTTAGGTGGAAACCACCCTTATTTTCCTATAAGCCACAATTTTTATTAAATGCACCTGGCTCCTTTCTGGCATAATAAAGTTTTGCCTAGGATCACAATAAAAAGCTTTCATAACATCCCTGACTGGACTCTGTTGGATTATATTTTAAATCACATGAGGGCCACTAGCTTTGGATCTGATGCTTATGTTTTGGAAGTAAGGTCCTCCCATACCCCAGCTGTTCTCGATTGGCTCACATCTTCTGGGAAAGCTCCACCTCGTAAGGTCTAAGTTGAGAAGAGAGTCTATGACTGTGCTAAGTTTATGTTTATATTAGTTTGCTGTGTCTCACAGTAAAAAAATATTAGTCATCCCTGATGTTACCTTCAGAGAAATATGGGTGCACTGGACATGATCCATTGCTGCACCCCTCTCTCATACCCCTCCCCCACATTCCTCTACCTCATCCCCATAACATTTTCCTTAACTCCTTGCACATATAAGAGTGGGAGGAAGGAAGGAATTGCATTAGAGCCTGTACATGATTTCTTCTAGCCATTTCTCTGCTTTCCTTGTCCTTCACTGTTCTGGGCACTCTCCCTTTCCATGTGCACAACTGGGAGGCAGGAGATTGATGCCTGACTGCACAGAGTCACAGAGGAGTAGCACTAAATCTGAGCCTCTTCCTTCTGGGGACTTCATAATGACATTAAATGAAGTAGACTGGGCCCACAGCCTGCCTGCCCAGGGAGGTGAGAGTAAACTGGTCATTGACATATGGAAAGTGCTATGAAAACATAGTTGTATTCTTTCAGTTACGAAACGAACTACCGGATGGAAATTTTGTTTTATTACTGCAATGGACTACATAGGTGAGTTGAAACTAGGGTGTAAGATATCAGCCCATATTCCTAAGGCCATTTATTTATGGTGAAAATGCCCTAATCATCCACTATAGCCGTTAGACTCAGTAGGCACTGAAGAGATGATTAGTAATAAAGAGAGAAAAAAAAATAGAGACATGACCCTGTTTTCCTGGAAAGCAAAGGCTTCTGGACTGAAGCTGATGGCAATGGAATTTAAGAAAATGCTACAGAATTAGCTACACCAACACTCTTGTGTATTCATAAATCAGCAAAATGCTGTGCTGAAAGAGATATGCCTACAAATGAAGTCACCGGTTCCTATATTTTATAGGAACCATTGCTAAACAGAGATGCTGACAATTCTAAGATGAAATAAACTCTACATTTACCATTTAGATTAGCACTGGTAACGAGAGGACAACTGTGCACAAACCTAACCTTTCCTGTTTTTTACGGACATTTTCTGGCTGATTATGTGAATTTGTATCTCCACACAAAAGGAATCAGGCTTGTTTTGTCTTACCTGCCACTGATAAAAGCTACTACCAGTGCAACAAAAATCTTGATTTTATTTTATGAATGATACGCTCATCTCTAAGAAATTAATAAGAAATGAAATAATTCCATTTCCACATACTTGGGTTCATTCTAAGTATGGGAGCATGGTCATGCTGTACCAACAAAATATACGACATTTCCAGTAAATATTTCTGTGTATTAAGTGACAAATCTTAAGTGGAAAAGGCATATGCAGTGAACTCAATAAACAGAAAAGCAGAGTCCTGGTAACTGGAACTGCCTACCCAGGGTCTTCACTTAAAGACTTAGGTTGCATGTTCTGTCATTTGCAACCAGAAGTAACTGAGCTGACACAGCTGGTAATTTCCTAAACCATGAACAAGGCTTTGAGTAACATTTGCCAAAATGCCCTCACACTGTTTAGGCATTTCAAAGTTTCATCGAGTTGACTCAGTGAAAAGTATTTCAGAAGCTTCTTAAACTTGAGATCTCCCTTGAATCCATTAATTCAAGCTTCACTCTGGAGTGGCATGGTATGTGGAGAGAGGAAGGTGTGAGGAATCCCTTTCAGAGATGACATCTGGAGTGAAATTAGCTCAACTGGGTTCCACTGCAGGGTTGACAACAATGCAAAGAAATTAAGGCAGTAGTGAATGAAAGAGCCCACAAAAGCAAACCCCAATTCATACTCACATCCCTTCAAACAAGCCTGAGTTTGATAAAAAAAAAACTAAAGTTGTCTGATCACCCCCAAAACGCATCCTAGGAAGATGTGGATTCACTGACCGAACAGAACACCAGCAGCCAAGTTGATGTTTGTGTAGTTTCAATGCACAGCAAATGTGCAGGTGTTGGCATGAAAGCCGGACTGTCTGAAGTGGAATGGAGGACAGAGACCTGGAGCAAAGATTAGGAGAGGTAGAGGATTAAACATGCAAGGGTTCAGACAGCCAGTTCCTGTGACATTCAGGCAACAATGACACGTGGGCTAACAAATGGGCAAGGGTATAGACTACAGCAAATACTGTATTGAAATAACCATCTCTGTGGGCAGGCTGTAAAAATCATATCATTCTCATTGAAAAATAATCCATTAAACTGCACCCCGGCAGGAGGCGAAGAACTCCACACAGCATACAAAGATATTGAGCGGCAGGGGGCAATAAACTTTATAAAAACTATTAAAGCATGAGCCAAAGCAAGATAATACAAGGAGGAAACAATGGCATTGCCAAGCCAATTTATAAAATAACCACGATAATATGAAGTGCAAACACGGGTGAAAAATGCACACGCTTGTCACACTAAGCATTCACACTCTAGAACAGCAGCCTTGCATGGTCTATGCTGGCATTCTGCAGAGCAGTGAAATAAAAGAAAGGATGTTGCAAACCGGAAAGGCTGATCCAGAGCTTCGTTCTGGGTCATCTACCCCAGGTCATCACGGTTGGCAGGTATCCCAGACACTGCTCTCTTTACGTTTTGGGATGCAGCGGTGAACTGAACGTAGGACATTGGCAGTCTGTAGTAGGCGGTGCACAAGGGCCTTAAGAGCTCTGAGCTGGTAGCAGTCAAACCCTTGGCTAAGTCTCGGGGCAGCTCAGCAAGCATGGCATTATGAAGACCTGCTTATGAGTCAATGGATCTGAAGACAGACAAGGCTTCTGTGATCCCCATCTTCTCCAGAAGAAGCCCTTTGTTTCTCCATATTGGCAAAAACTTCCCTCCTCTAACAGTAACTACAGTGGGATGTGTTAGATGCATCATCCCTGTGAAGTTGCCAGAAAGATGCTCAAGCTATCTGTTACCAATTTTATCAAATATTTACTGATCTGATTTTTTCCTACCACCTTGTAACACTTAGGGACTGGGAAAGAACTGAGAATTAGTCCAGGGAAGAGTAAGAATGAAGGATTTTGCATCCAAGACATCACAGGGTGGCAAGAAATAGTCAATAAAATAGCAATGAGCCAGCAAACAGAATGGAAACTAAAACAGGGACCTGAAGATTGAATGCACTTGTGAGAACTTTATGGAAGAATAAGTAAGAACCAGCACTCTCCAGCAGAATATTCCAGATGCCCTCACCTACCTGCCTTTCACTAGACTTCTTTTTCTCTAATTTATGGGACACTAGCTCATAACATGAGACTCATGAACCAAGGGCCTGCCTATATTTGTCTTAAGGTTTTCCATAAAATCATGTCCCATGCCTTCTATTTCTGTTCCTCTTGGATTACATAATAAAAATAAAATCCTATCAGGCAAATTTTGTTTTCAAAGCCTTGCTATTCTTGATTTTAGGTTGGGGAGTATTTTTATGGCTGTGTTATAAACATCTGAAATAGGTACCATCAAAATTCAGTTTTTAGATTGCAGGTAACTGGCCTTAACTTTCAAAGTTGATCTACTTGAAGATATTTGGTTATTAAAACTGCTTTGCCTTTCACTTGCTTATAAAGACTGACTGAAGTCACACACACTGACACAGTTTGTGGGTCTATGAACTTTTTGTCTTCACCAATGGAAATTACACAATCTCTGGGTAAAACACAAAGCAGAACCATGAAATACCATTCAAGAGATGCTTGCTTGTTTCTTACAGTACTGAGACTCAAGGGGCAGTTTTATGGCCCACTCACTAGAAGACTAGTCATTTTCACTAGTGATTACAAGAACAAAACTGCATTTCCCTATAGCAAGTTTTAGATCCTTTGTAAATGCCACTTTGAACTACTAGTTTCAACTTCATGAGTATCCCGAGGAAGTCTGCCTGGCAAAGCTGGATTTACAGAGTAACCTGTCAGAATGCAAATGCAGAATTTTACAGATGTGGAAAAGTTGGTGTGTTAAGATTCAAAGTTTAGGGAACCTTTGACCAAAAGTCTTTCTCTTGCTGAACCCATTATCCATAGTTGTGGTATTTTCTTAGAATTTCAGGTTTCCTGGATGTTTTGTACCTTGATTTTTATTCGTAGACTTAATATTTACTTTGAGTTATCCAGGCCTGTTATTTTGCCTTCAAGACCTGCTATTCTCTCTTCCACATGACCCAATGTTTTGGTAAGACTTTCCTCTGAAACTTTTGTTTGACTTCTTGAGTTTTGTGAGTTTCATTTAAGTTTTGAGTTTTCTTCAGAGGTTTTCATATCTTAAGTGTTTTATTGTTTCTTTCAACTGTTTATGTTTTTTTGGTCTTCATCCAGATATTTATTCATATTTTCTTTGAAGTCCTTGACCATATTAATAATTGTTATTTTGAAGTCATTGTCTTGTGTATCAGCTAAGTTGTCTTTCTCAGTGAATATTATGATGGGGTGCTGATTTCTGGAGGACATTTATCTTAGTTATCCATTCTGTTATGTTGAGCTATCTGGAGTTAGATCTGGGTGCTACTTCTTGGTATGGGTATCTGCTTGTGCTTTTGTTAAATGGATGTTTATGTCCTTGTTTGCTGTTACCCCAACTTAAGGACTCTGACCTATCACTTTCTCCAGAATATACTGACATAGTTTAACATTTTATCTTTTAACCTATAAATGATACTCAAGTAGTAGGTGGTATTAGTAACTGGCTATTACTACGTGATTAACCTGGTGAGTATAAAATAGGATGTCCAAGACGGAACTGAACAAATCTTACATGTGCAAACATTATTGTATGGTATGTTATGAAGAAACAACTACATGCTTTCTTACCCAAGAAATCAAGATAACAGTAATTACCAGTAGTTGGAAGATCTACTAAAATGTCAAACAAACCAGTGCAGCTGCGAGACTGAAAGGAAACAGGTGAGTTAGTCTGCACGTGCATGGCTCACCATGTTTTATGACTGCTCATTTTTCACCCTGGCATCATAGAATACTACCTCATACTTCACTTGAACATATCAGGATATTAGGCTTATCCTTTGTCATTTTTTCCAATCTTAAATTTCCATTATCAAATTTCTAAGCATACACACAGAACTCCATCAGATGTTCTTAAAACATGAATTCAGAGACATGTTTACTGGACGTATTCAAACGCTAGCTACTTGGGAATCCTTCCTGTTAGGATTTTCTAAAGACAAACTTCACTTGACTTCTTTCCCTCCAAATTAGATGAAAACCATCATGCTGATTATTTATTTGTGCCATTTGACAGGACTAAAATCAGCCTGTCTCCAAATTTTGCAACCATTCATATTTTTTCTAATAAGAACTAATTTTACAAGGTCCTTTCTGGCCAAGAAACTTTCAGGCACCATAAACTAGTCAGACACAATACAGGGTGATTAGCTCAAAGTATATAGACTCTGTAGCATAAACTGCCAGTTAAACATTATAGCGTGCTTCATTTTAATCATGTAGCTTTCATCTTTTTTGAACACCCTTTTAGCATCTCATGGGGAAAAAAAGAGGCTTTTGAAAAAGCTGAGCTACTGCTGAGCACTCTGAGCTGCAGTTGCTGTCCTGTACTTTCCTCTACTGCTTCCCTGCCCCTGGGGAAACAAAACAGGTTCTCCACTTAAAGCCTGGGGTCCATGGTCTTGATGTAGTACAGCATCTTCATCCAAAAGACCAGTTTCAACCAGGATTGAAACGTGATCACGAATCACAGTCATAATTAGATTTATTCTTGTTAGGTTAATATATTTAGTATAGTGATAATAAAATAAATGGGAGAGAAGCAGAAAACTACACCACATGTATGACATGTGCAATTTAAAGGGTTATTTTTGTGTTGGGCCAAATACCCACCAAAGCACAATTATACATTTTTGAAAGAATAATTCTCAAAAAACACAATGTTCCACAAAAATCTTAGGAAGTGAAATAACCTGGGTGAGATCCTCAAGGTTTAGTAGATCAGTAAAAACTCGCATTGACCATTCACAGAAGCAAGAGAAGTACACAGCCTTCAGAAGTCAGATGGGATTTTTCAGAAATGTGAATTATTTCACTTTATTTACAGAATGACCATGCTGTTTGTGAACTACTTTTGCAATCATAAAAACACTATGACAAATATATGACAGGCATGCTCGAAAGCGTTCTAACGAAACCCTTTGTTCTGTGCAATTAACGTATACTAATATGAAGAAAAAGAAAACAAACTTCAAAGCTAAATCTTTTAAGATTAAGTTATTTTACTTAAAAGCTGTATAACAGCATATGCCCTCATAACCATCAAATAAGCAAACAGAGTGTGGTGTCTAGTACAAACTCTGAGGACTGAGGAGTCTTTCTGTAAAGATGACAAAATGTTCCAGAGCAGACAAGAGGCTTCCTAAAAGCTGAGCAATGAGCAACTAAATCCTACATTTCCAGAGCAACGCAGCTTCCATTTCTTTCTCAGGAGAAAAGGAAATGTTTTGAAAGAAAAAGAAAGCATAACTCAAGTATAAGCTATGATATGATACTACAAACAGCCTTTAAAGGCTGCTAACATGTGGACAAAAGATAGTACAGATTTCCAAGAATTTGGAATCAGTGTGTTCTTGGCAAAGACTTAAAAGCAACTGTCCACCATTTCCCTAGGCAGACACATATACTAACTGTTTACACAGAATTCAGGTTCCTGGAAATTCTTAGAAGCAACCAGACCACTCAGTGGGTCTTAGACAAATCATGACTTTTAGAATAAGTATTTAGAAATAACACTGTATCTAAGAAACAATATGTATTACACCAAAGACTGGATGTAGCTCAATGGGTGAACATTTGCTAGTATCCCTGAGGTTCTAGGTTTAGTTCCCAACACTAAACAAAATATTACAATAGTAACTATTTCCAAGTTCTCAGCATTTTTTCTCAAAGGATCTGGAACACCTTGGGGTATCTAAGATGCACTTGCTTGTAACACCTTTGGGGAAGGTAGTTAAATTAACTAAGAGAACCATATATGTTACAACTGGATTTAAAGACATGTGAGAAGGAGCAGGAGGATTAAGTAATCAGTGAAAGCCTAGAGTTAGAGCTAGAAGCAGGGATTGGCCTTAGGGGCAAGGAGGAACTTGAGGTGAGGACCTTCAAACTTTAAATTTGCCCAAACTCTTCCAACTGCCCATTCACAAGCAGTGACTTGCCTTGCAAGCAACATGCAGTTCAGTAAGACTCACCAAGAGTCTTTCCAAGTGAAGCCCCAAGATGAGTAAAGCAGTGAGGCATTCAAATTATTCTATAATAAGATAAGTGAACTCACAATACCATTTCCAAAAGAAATCAGACATTGACTCAATGGCACGTCAGCTTTTCAACTTTCCCCTATTTGTACTCAATATCAATCATTCATTTTATAATTTACCTGGTTACAGAATTTGTCTTTTCTGTATTTGCCTATTTCTGAATCAAAACTTTGCAAGGGGTCATTCTCTTGAGAACAAAACACCTCTTGGGTATATAATTGCCTTGTAATAAAACATCCCCTTAATTCTTTAATTTGCCTCATCTCTGGATTCAAACTCTGGTGGGCAAATACACATGCATGTACTACACACTCTACATACACAAAAGAAATTCTCATGAAGCTGTTATGAAGCAGAACAAAAGATAAGTTAAAAGAAATGAATTATAATGTCACATATCAAAAGTTTTTCTACTAAAATCATTTTAATGAGACATTTTTCAAGCAGTCACAATGTTTATAGCATTTAGCTAATAATTAAATAAAACCAAACCTTCCAAATGAATATATTCTTTCAAATATGTCTTTCGTATCAGACACAAAGAATGCCCAAGTTAGTGGTGGCAGGGGTTGGGGATGGGTCTGATTCAAGTATTGATTCTATCACTTAAACTCATTGAACAGTATTGGCATAAGTCATTATATTGCTTCCCAGTTTAGTCTCCATATATGTAGAGTGAAACTGATAATAATAAAACTTGACCCACCCAATTTACAAAGTTCTCATGTGATGAAAAACAGCATAGGCAAACAGACTTCAGAAACTCAAGTGGTACAGAAACATTATTTAGAGAGATCAAAGGGAATTCCAGGTGAAAATATGAAGCACTTGTTAGATGAGTCTAGGGCAAGCAGCAGGCTCAGAAACCTAAGAGTTTAGGGTTAGTTCAAGGAATGCTATTTATCTCTGATTAATTACTGTGTTGCTTACCCTCATCCTATGCCTGGTGAGGCAACTACTGCATCTGTTCTGATAGTGAGACCAGTTAAAAGGAAAAGTTAAAGAACCTGCCTAGGTTCTGGAAGTCCCCCGTACTCGAGCATACCCTAGTACCTGACACAAGTGCTGACTGAGGGGAGGGTCATACTATAGCTACCCAAGACAGTCCAAATTTGTGAAGTGGCAGGTTTCTGCACTATATCCACAATAATTCTACTAGATACCTTTTTCTTAGTCTACAGAAAGAGAAAAATGTCACAATGTCAAGGAAAGTTGAAAAATGCCAGCAAGTATCTTGCCCATGACCTTGGAGGTCATGATGAAGGAAAAGTTTCCTGGCATCTTAGACAGAGTCTATACAGCTCCTGAGGCCGTTAGAGCTTGCCTGGCACCCAGGCTGGAGTGAAACCAGTCCACTGACTTGTGTGCAGGCGCAATGCCATAGAGCCATATGGGTGCCTGTAGATTCTGCCAAGTGGCCATGTAGGAGAATCGGGAGCATTTGCTAAGGGCAGCAGTCCGAGTACGGGACATCCAAACAGCTGTCTACTCTGAGATTCATGGGCCTGTGGTTAAGGGGACGAGACATGGCTAATCTAGGGTGGATTAATTTTGAAACATAAAACATCAGCTTCCTTGGCCCCATTTGATCCGTTGGGAGCATGGGTGAATCATCTTACACACCATTCCTATGTGCTGCTCTTTCCTGCACAAAGGCACAGGGTGCATCTCTACTTAATGGCTTTCAAAGGTGTCACCCACAGTCCATGATATTGATCAGATATTGGAAAAGAAAAATAGAGTCTTCATAAATTCCAGTACCCTATAGTCATAATCTGAATTTTGAAAAATGTGTCTGTGTTTCTTTTTGTAATGGTAAGTATCATCATGGTGTCACTCTGGTAAACTTATTCTATTAAACAGGTCAAACCTAGCAACAGAACCACACTAAGGGAATGCGTACAGGAAAGAAAGAAACTTAGAAGGGGATTTTATAGCTGGAGCTTTATTTGTGTGCTATAGTTAGAACACACACAATCTTTCATTACTCAAAACTGGAGGCTTACTTTGTTGGAGTTTTTTTTTTTTTGGTTTTTTGAGACAGGGTTTCTCTGTGGTTTTGGAGGCTGTCCTGGAACTCACTTTGTAGACCAGGCTGGCCTCGAACTCACAGAGATCCGCCTGCCTCTGCCTCCCGAGTGCTGGGATTAAAGGCATGCGCCACCAACGCCCAGCTACTTTGTTGGAGTTTTTATGTCATGAAAGTTTTAATTTCTATCTTCAGTCTGTACAAATGTATGGTTAGACAGGTTAAGCAACAAGAGTTATAGGGAGAGATGGAGAGATGAGATAATTTCCCAGACACAGTCTGCAAAAACATCATTAAGGAGGGTATTTGGACTGGGGGTGTGGTTACACAGCAGAGAACTAGACACACATGCATTTGGGGCCATGCACTGTCTGATGACATGATGGCTTGTTTCAAATGCTCTCTGGGCCCCACGATGGGTTCTTCACTCCTTCAAATTCTGTGAGATCAAACAATGAGATGTGTCACTGAAGAGTCTGATAATCCCAGTGTTCACCCATGTTAATCTCATTGCAGCCCTCTCATTCTCGGAGGGTCTGCTGACACCTAGTTTGTTCACAATGAATCATAGGTGTCCAATCTCAAGGCATATCTGAAGCAGAAAACTGAAGGGAAGCTTAAGTGGGGTGAGCAGCAGTTAGAGGATACGACAGACAGGGAGCAGGAAGCGAAAAATAAGGGTTGATGGGGGAGCATAAACAACAGGAGAGACAAGAACCCTAAAACACTTAATCTAGGCCAACTTTGTTCTTAGTCAAAGCAGATCTCACAGTTCAAATGTCCCTAAGGATGTCACACCATATTATTTTTATGTAAATAGGATGCATACCTAATGGTGCTGATAAGTCATAAAGAAAAGGCCCATTATCATCCAAAGGGGGAAAAATTCTTCTCAGGTGATTTAAATAAAATAAATTTGGTGATTAAAACTCCTTTTATTTCAAATTTCCTTTAAGTTCCAGGTAGTTGAAGTTTTCTTATCCATGTACTATATTCATATGTGTAAATTATGAAAAACTTTTTAGCTTTAAAAATGTCTGGATACTGATGAGATCTTACTCCAATAAAGATGATTCCTGATTTACAAGCTTGAGTTTCAAGAGTTATGACACAACATATAAAACATTATTATAAACTGCAACTCACTGCTCTCCCTAGTACTATACCAGTTTTGAGGAATGTTTTATCTCCTTTCTCCTAAATCATCTCAATGTAAATAGTTTAGATTTTGGCAACTTTTGTTTCCTCTCCCCTCCTCAACCTTTAAGACGTATGCCTTCATTAGAATGCTTTGCTCCTTCACACAGGCAAATAATTAATTATTCTTCATAAATAAGTAAGATACTTCTTTGCAGCTAGGTCACTGCTCAATTGAAATTATGAGCTGCAAGCTTCTCTCTTTGTCCTTACAAACAAATAAATCCAGGAAAAAGCAGACTCTTTGAATAACCTTTTTCAGAGAACTCTAATCCCTGACCCTCCAAGCTGAATGTTAAGTGACTATCAATTTAGTTGTCTGCCTTTGGGAAGGCCTTCAGAATATGAGATATCTAATCACTATCTAAATGCATCTATGAAGTCAGAAATGTAGTGGTTTTCAGTCTAGAGATTCAGATATTTAGTATACAGTGAAGAGAGTAATCTGTCCAAATAATTAGTTGGCAAATTGAAAGAATTATTAATCTAAACGGAGTGTACTGAACTATAATCAGATCATTAATATAGCCACCATGGAGGGGCTATTATGCGCCTGTCATTAAGCCTGCTGTTTGACATCTTCCGTAATCCTCAGGATAGCTCTCTAAGAGTGACTTGCCCAAAGTCACACAGTAAGTAACTGACATGAAGCTAGAGATCATCAATTCAGAGAACACACGTTCAAGAGCCAACCAATTTAAAAGAGAGGAGAAGCATATCCATGTACTGTGCTTCTCATTCAATCAACAAAACATGGATATGCCTGAGTATGCACTGTAGCATTTATAAGATGATGAAAGAACATCTGTTGCCACAGAAAAGCCACACACTCTGTGTTAACACTATGTTCCAGGCAACATGCTGAGTGTTCCACAATACACACAGTCATTTAATCCTCAAAACAAATTTCCAAAAGGCTTGTATTATTACTAACTGTCCAGAACTTTCCATTGGCTTCCCATCATAGCAGAATGATGATGGGTCACACACAGAATGATGGGGATATCATACACTGTGCTCTAGAAGGCTGCAAGACACATCTGCAGAAACCTTGCCTCTCATCTGAGGCCCTCTTCTTACTTCCTCCCAAATCACACACAGTGGTGGTGCTCCCTGGCCCCTTCCCCTCCCTGTGCCCCTTCCCCTTTTATTCCCACCCCACGTTTTCATTTTGGGTCTTAATATTCTGCCCCAGGAAGGCATCAATTCCATTCCCACCCGAGAATTTCTGTTTGTTTTCTGAATTGCTTTTTACCTATGGCTGCATCCTGTGGTCCCAAGTCACAACCACATTGCTGATTCAAAGATGCCTTCATCACTCATTCAAAACTTGGTCCCTGCCACATCATGTAGCCTCGTCTCCCGTGAGCTGCTCTATTCTAAGGCACACTATTGAGTGCTTGCTTATTTACTGTCACATGCCCCTCTGCTCTGGAGTAAAAGGAAAATAGGGCTGGGTGGGGAGGGGGTAATCCTGGTCAATCTTGTTTATCCAGAACTGGGGGTTCACAAGCTTGGGTTCAGCAAGTATCTTCTGATTACACAAGCACACCCACTTTTAGGACAAACAGCAGTTTCATACACTAGCTCTGAGCTCACATATAAAAAATGTTCAAACACGGAGAACAAAAGTCCCCCAAATATGAAGAAAAATCCTCATACTTTTGGAAAAATGTGACTAAGAATACATACTTATTATAAAATTACAAGGCATTTCAGGAGATTTGGGGTAAAGTAATATTGGAAATACATCAAAACATGTGAGAAACTACTATGACATTTCATAGAGAGTAGATCTGTATTAAAGAAAAATATAAATTTTAGGACACCCAAAAGTTAAATATCAAGGTTGAAATATTCATCTTAGGAACTTAAGAAAGCCACATTAAGTCAAAGGACCGAAGAAAGCAGGGCAAAGGGCTACAGCACCAATCAGTGAGGTAGATGAATTAATTCGAAAGGCAGAGCAATGAGGTTGCATTTGTAAAGACCATGATAGGCAAATAATACACAGACACTTATGCAAATCCTCTATAGAAAATGCAGACATAAATCTAAAAGACATAGGTAGTATCCCAGATAGCCAGAGGAGGGACAGCAGCAGGTGCAGATGCTTTCAACACAGCAAGGACCCAGGAGCCCTGGGTGGACAACTTCAACCTAAATTTCATATCATAAAGTGGTAGCTCAGCAGCAGCAGTAAACACGAGTTTATTCCACTAACTGTTTAAATAAATGTTTATTAATCTTTGACAGTAGCAGCATCCATTCTGATTTTCTAAAGTAACAGAGGAATTCTACATTTGAAGAAAAAAAAATACAAGCAGCTAAGAAAATTAAAATGTACCTTAATCTCAAATTGTTTTGCTATGTGGCCAGAGACATGTTTCCAAAATCAACAACAGGAATGGTTTGCTGACGACCCCACAGTGACGGTGACGGCTAGGACTACTACTACTACGACTACTACTACGACTATGACTACGACTATGACGACTACGACTGCTACTACTGCTACTACTTAACAGTAGCTTTCAGAAGAATTCAGTTATTCCGCTTTGATTTTTCACAATTTTCCTTATGTACTCTCCAGGCCAGCCAACCTCAGCCAAACTGGTTATCTCTTTAACATGCGCTGGCTCTGGGTTTGTGTTGTTTTGTTTTTCTTTGCATTAAAGCCCAGACAAGCTGGTCTTGAAGGCCTAGGCTCAGGCAATCTCTCTTCTTCAGCCTCCCACACAATCGGGAGCAGGGGGGGGGCATCTGACAGTTCGTATGCAAAGCACACTAACACTTCCTTTTCTTTTTAATGTCTCTGCTCTCATACTTGCATTATCCTTCTCATCTCTGCTTCTCTAAAATTTTACCTGTCAGCGAAGGGAACGCCCTCTTATGTCTATTTAGTTAGGAATGATGTCCCCCTCTTTGGAATCTACCTAGACTACTTTTGCTTCAGTTGTGGGTTTTGCAACCCTGCAATGCAGTGTGCTTTTCTGTCCACATTTGTTTGGTAATGCATGCTTTAACTTTCTAGACGCTATGCCATACCCCAAAGGGACAGATCAGCTCTTGCATACCAATGTCTTCTCTATAACATCTACCCTAGCTCCATGCCAGGAGTTTAAGGACAGTAATCTCCAAGCTCAGCTTTCTTATATGCAATATAAAAGCTTAACCAATTCTTGTCTCAAAGTCTTATTCTGAGGCTCAAGAATTCTGAGGCTCTGAGATTATATACACACAGCTCTCAGAATTGCATCTAGTACATCGTAAGCACCCGGTATGAAATAAATCCTATTATGATGAAGAAAATGATATCTCACCCCGGCCAGGAGAGGTACAGAAGCCTTCCAATATTTTTGGTAATTAAATAAGCAAATTGGGCTATTAGCAAGCCATATCCATATTAATATTTTGCCAAACTTGTGACAATCTTAGACTGCTATCATTTTAAAATATGTCATTGATTTGCTAGCAGGTCTCTTGAAACAACAAAAGAAAGAAAAGATATCATACTAAGTATGTTCATCAAGTTCAAGGCACTCTCTCAATATCAGAGATGTTTCAAATGGCAGAACTCTAACGATTTTCAACACAAGTACTTTCCTGTTCTGCAACACCACTCTTTTGTGAACTTATCTTCATTTCTCCGAGGAAAGAGAGCAGTGCCCACCACCTCCCTGCGATATCCACCTGTCACCAACATACCAACATCTCTTGACACATGTCCCTCTGTGTATCTGGCACTTTGAGCAGACAGTCGGCACTCAGGCCACAGTGAATAGCAGCTCATTGTGGCAGGAAGGGGGCAATCATCCTTCCTCTGTAGTTTCTTCTTTATCTCTTCCTTTCTTTCTTTCTTTCTTCCTTCCTTCCTTCCTTTCTCTCTTTCTTTCTTTCTTTTTCCTTTTTTTCGAGACAGGGTTTCTCTGTATTGATTTGGAGTCTGTCCTGGACCTCGCTCTGTACACCAGGCTGGCCTCGAACTCTGCCTGGCTTCCTCTGTAGTTTCTTTCATGGTTTCACAGCATCTCACAGGTTGAATTAGCTTTCTTTAGAATATACTTTTATCATAGTAATACTTAAATAGCTTACATTTTCACATATTGCTTCATAATTTTCAAACTTTTCAGATATTGTAACCTAAGTTTTACAACCCTCATCAACTCTTCTGGCTTATTTAAAAATAAAAAGAAACCACAGAATCAAATACCCATCCCATTTCTCAGATGGGGAGATAAAGGTAGAGATAAAATGGCCCAGGATTTTAGTTTACAGAGCTAAGGAGTAAAATTCACCCTATCATTATGCTTTCCCATAGATGCACTTCATGTTAATATACAGCTCATGTTATCTATTCTTTGCTGCCTTCTGCTTCCTTGGCCAAATTCAAAGCTATCTATGGACACTCACAGCATTTATGTCTCTGGTCTTCCACTGGTAGCCACCACAGTTGAGTGCCTGGCTTTGAACATAACCTCTATGGGGTGAGCCATGTCCTCCATCCTGTCGTACAGTCCCTCACTTATAACCACCTGGAAGATTTCCCAGAAAAAAGTAGGGAAATGGGAATTTTCATTATCACATTAAATCCTTGACCTCTACAAAATTCGCTCATCAAATCTAATTAGTGGAAGTTGTCATAGGGGGAACTAAAGAAATCTTGAAAACAAGACAAAAATCATCTTACTCTCTAGCTAAAATAAAGAGTAACACCAAGTGTACTATTTTACTTTTGAATATCCAAATTTTCTAAGAAAACTGCTTGCTTCTTTGTTAAAATTTTCAGTGACTGAGACAGAACTACACTTGGAAAGTAGAAGTTAGTAATAAGAAAACGTTAGAATTCAGAAAACATTTGCTATCAAGCTGATAATATTCCCCTCTGGGCTACTGTCCATGAACAACAATATAGCCAAACATGGTAGTCAGAATTTTTCACCACAGATGTTGACTGTACCCAATGGGTATGGCCCTCTAGAATGTTCTACGTGAATACATCACTGCCCATGTCAATCTAACTAGCTCAGTACAGCCCCAAAGGGAGAACTTCAGAACTGAACAAACAATAACAGTAATGAAATGCAACACCCATTGCTTGTAAGGCTAGGCGAAGTTGACATATTTTGAATTTTAAGATAGTCCATTCCAATGACCTGCACTATTCTAAATGTCATTCCAAACAGGATGGCAGTGGATACAAATAATCCCAAGTGGTCAGGAGTCTTCAAAACTCTGAGCAGAGACAAACTTACACAATGTACCCCTGCTTAGCTGTACTTTAGCATTCTGATCCAACTATAATTGAATAACTATCAAGAAAAGGAAACGGGGATCTTTGTTATTATATTAGCTTCTCTAACTCTATGAAATTTTATATCACAAAACAAAATTCTAATGGCCAACTCAATCCCTGTAGCTAATCAGGAGATTTCCACAGTAATAAAACATTTTAACTTGCAAAGCGTCCTGTGTTTGGTTCATCATATGATACTATTTAGGGCATATAACCCTGAAAGGGGCAATCCGATAATCACACTAGAAGCAATTTTGTGCGATACTAGTGCTCAAAAGTCAATTTAACTTTCCAGCTTTATAAGACTTTGTTATTGCTATTGTTAATTATTTCTCATTTAATGGGAAATTGGCAACAAGGTCCCCGACTGTCATTTTAAATCTGCAGTAATATCATGTGAAGCTTTTCGTCCTTATTCCCAAGTCCTGGATTATCAGAGTTAAATGGCAGATCCGGCGTTACAAAAGCTCAGGGGCAGGCACTGTTACACAAATTGCCAATTCAATTAACAGTGTGCAAATGCTCCTCTGGCAGACTGCAGGAAGGACAGCCATTTTGGCAAGTGTCATTCCTAATTTATCAAACTGTCAAACCTTCCACTCAGGTGCCTGCGGTCACTGTCTGCTTCTTAATGTTGCATTGTAAAAGCTGCAGGAGCCTCTCTTGTTGCTTGACAAGGCACAATACTCAAAACTGATTTTAAAATCAAATGTACAGTTGTCTTAATTATTCTCAGTATAAATGATGTTTTAATTACAAAAACAGAGAGGGAATATTAAATCAGGGGTAGATACTGGGTTTCCTTGGAAAGAGGAGAGCCTGTTCTGGTTCTGTCTTGAGATGAAGAAGGACACAGAATACTTGACATGGGAACCAACTACCTTCACGCTCATTTAAGTGCTTTCATTTACATAATCCCGTGTGTACTGATGCCCAGTTACAATCTGTAAGGGTAAGACATATGTCCTGCCATGCGTTCATTAGGTCAACAACTATTTGCCACACAGAGTGTTTCAGTCAATGCCAAACAGTACAGAGGTAAGATCTGGGGTAGATCAAGTGTTTCAGCAACAACCTCCTTCTGCTTTATAAAAAAAATTCCCTTTGCTACTCCTTGCCTCTCCCAGCATTTGTCAAGTAGTCACTTTTTCTAGGATCTCAAGGAGATACCCAACATGGGCGCAAGATGACATCTTCATTATGAAATTACTTCTTTCTCTGGAAACATTCCTGTATATGGTATAAGATTGGAAGAGGTGGTATAAGGAGGGTTGGTGGGACTACACAATGAATGAGACACTCGTTTAAAGTTCATTGGACTCTTTTGTTCCACGTGGAGCATCAAGGGAATGGTCTTAGAAATCTTGATGCATGCTCCTTCCTGGCTTAGCAGACGAGGAAAGCATTACATGCCAGGTGCTTTTGTTAAGTTGTTCCAGTTTAGATGAGTAAGGTGTGATCCTGCCTTTGAAGAACTGTCTTGATAGAAAAAAATGAGAGGATGACCCCTGAAAGAGAAGACTGGAACCCTCCAGTCCATAGGCAGAATCTGCAATACAAGTATAATCAAAGAAATCTTTCAGGGTTTCACCAAAGTGAGTGTTACAGGCATCAATATGACCTTAGTTAGGACGGAAAAACACTTCAAAAGTATGTCCTATCACAAAACATCCCCTACAACCTGAAATGTTACCACGTCACTCCATTAGATCTAACAGCTGGTTCCTATGCAGTATCAAGTATCAAGAGCTAATAGGAACATTGAGAGACGGGACGAAAAATCCAGAAATTATTTTCCTGTGATAATGGGCTTTAAAATTGATGTTTAACAAAGGGGCATGGATAGAACATTCTTTAAAATTCTGCTTAAAATATTATTTACTTCATATGTGTGGCAACATAAATATGGATAGATAATAGTATATACACACATAGAATAACCACTCAATACAATTAGCAAGAACAGAATTGTTTTAGAAGAAAAAAACTACAACCAAATCCTAGTTTTATAAGTGAGAAATCAGTTTATAGACTACAAGACGAAGCCAACCATTCCATTACCACAAACACAGCAGCCCAGAAAATACCAGAAACAGGCAACAGGAGTCAGAGCACCCCATGGCATCAAACTCACATGAATTAGAAGTCACCAAAAGACAGCTTGATTTTTAGTCACTGCCTGTAGTTTCCATCAGTCTTGTGCAATTTAATTCAACCAACCTTTAGCCCAGAGGCTGCTATACCCATGGTCCTATCCCAAGGATCCACTGTAGAAATATGAGTGTGCCTAGACACAGAGGGCTTCCATTTTTCTACCCCACTTCTGGTAAGGTGGGACTACCTGTCTTCCCAAACCCTACTCACTCATTCCTCACTCTTGTTGGTAGAATAATGGCTGATGGGATACCTGCTTTTTCTTACATGTCTATGGCAGTGGTTCTCAACCTTCTTAACTCCACAACTCTTTAATTCAACCTTCTCAATGCTGCAACCCTTTTAACAGTCCCTCGTTTCGTGGTGACCCTCAACCATACATTATTTTTCATTGCTACTCCATTAATGCAATTTTGCTACCGTTATGAATAATACCAATATCTATGTTTGCTGATGGTCTGAGGTGACTCCTATGAAAGGGTCGTTCAACCCCCAGAGAGGCTGTGACCCATATGTTGAGAATTGCTGAAACCCTTTTAGTTTCTCCAGGACATGAAACAGATTTTCTTTGTGATACTAGTAAGAGTGCATTGACTTGAATCTCAAGAATATTCTAGTTATTGGGTAAATCATTTCTGTGATGCTTTCTGCATCATGTACACACCAAAATAAATTATAAATTAAAAACAGCAATAGTGATGAGTACTGGGTACTGTGAGGCCTTATTCTCGTTAAAGACCTTTCTGTATGTTAACATAGGACCTTCATGCAGAGGTTGGGGTAATCACTAACTCCATTTGCAGCTGGGGAACAGATACCCAGAACTGTCAAGTCATTTGCTCAAGGTCACACAGTTAGGAAGTGACAAAGTCCAGGGCTACTCACGGTACCTAGGCTCTAAAGTCCAGGCTCTCTTCCTGCTGTTATGTCTGTGTATACAAATGACATTAAACCTAGCATTTGTACCCAAGAAGAGTTTAAGAGTCAGGCAGTTCTGATATTACCCATAATAAGTCTGGAGAATGTAAACAGAGGTATGTCCTACGGTCTCACTATGATTGGTTTAAGGGTTGTAGAAAAAGCAAAGACACTCAATTTCTCATTGTTTCCCATACCACAATACCTTTTGGGATAGACTGAATTCTATTTAGAGTCCCATCATGTATTGGGTCAACTTTAAAGTATCCACAAATCTCCCCAATCTTGCCTTAAAGTTATTTTGAACTAATTAAGCAGAACAAGGCCTAATCATTGGTTGATATTCCTTACTATCTATTATTTACTTTTATTCCCCCATGAATCCTGATGTCTGGGAGGAAGTCTTTTATATAAAATTTAATTACCTCTTCCACCCTAGGGGAGGTGTGCAAAACCCTGATAACAAAATAAATACATGAAGGTTAAGGAAATGCATCCTGGTGCACTGCTTTCCAAACACACTGAGAGGTGATGCCCTTCTCAGTCTGCAGGGCCAAAAAAGCATGCGGCATGGAGGACTAGCTAGAAGCATGAGGCAGCCTGCCTCTCCTTGATGTATGCCTTCAAACTTGTCTGCCTCATTTGAATTTATATATCTGGTCATCTAGCTGACCAAATATTGGTCTATCAACAGGTATATGCTATTTTCACCAGAAAGAAATAAAATCATCTCTGCAATTATGTATGGAAATTAGTGTTTCCCAATTGATGTATATATTGAGCATGACTGTGCGTGTGTGTGTGTGTATATGTGCGTATGTGTGTGTGTGTGAGTGTGTATGTGTCACTCTGCTCTATAAAGTGCTATGGGGATGAGGTACAAACATTATGTCCTCTGTCCTTAGCTAGCCTGTGTCCCGTCCTGGGAGCCAGAGCACATCTGGAGGCATATACTACATCAATTAAGGTCACAACTGCATTTCTCATCACTTTGGCAAGTTGTTGCTTTCCCAAGCACCATCAAGATCTTTCTCCCAGTTATAAGCCACACTGGTCATGGAATCCAAGTGTATCCTCTCAAATCTAGCTCTCAAGTTAGGCTTTACTTTCTATTGCTCTGTCTTCCTTTCCATGGCCATGCTCAAGCCCCTTGGCTAAGCACAGCACCCTTCCTTTTCATCTCTGAACATGTTTGTTTTCCTTTCCCTAAATCATTCTTGTACCACTCAGCTTCCTTTGATGGCTTCTCCAATATTAATTCCTCTATAGAGTCCTTCCCGATTAACCAGTAAACCCTGGGAAAGAAGCTTACTTTCCACAAATGACATTCTGGTTTAGATCTACCTCTTATAAGGCATTGGGCATATCCTGTCTTTTATTTATTCAGTCAAAAGCAATTTATTAAGTACCTTCCATGTGTTACACACTGGCCATAGAAGATGAAAAATAAAACACATTCACCAAAAGATCACAATACCCTTGAACAGTCAGATATGTGAACAACTGGCCCCAAGTTCACATGACCAGCATTTTGTAGAGGGTCTTCTCAAATATGGATAGATTTTTGTGTATCTGTTCTTTCATTTTACATCGGATACAGACTTGGGGTTGAGTTGCTCCATGGTATACTATGGTATAGAATTAAACTAATTTTTGTTAAGGGAATATAACTAGCAGAGTACCTCATACAGGTACTCAATTCTTGCTTCTGCCCTTCCCACAGAGACTGAACTGTGAAGGCAGGAGCTTCTTCATATCATGCATCAAAACACTTGACAGACTGTACTGAGTTTTAAATATTGTGGGTTAAAGAGGGCCATAAATTTTAGCTGCTACTCTCATCCAGAGGTTGAATCCATTTTATCTTCTCTTGGGACTAGGCTTCCTTGAGAATTGCTCAAAACCAACAAAAAGGGGTGAGAGCATGTTGTGCTGGCTTCTGTCATTGGTCATGTTCCTTGTGGAAACTGGCTTCCATATGTGAAGGCTTGCCATCCAAGGATAGTAAAGTGAAAGAGAATGGCGGATAGCGGTTTGTAAACACAGGTGGATAAAGGATGGGGAAATTTCATTTAATTTTTATAGAGTTGTATTTTGCTACATGAAAAGTTCACTGGAGACTGGTTGCATGGTACTAACCATGAGTGAATTATTTACTTCAAATAGTCAAGATGATGTATTATATCTTTACTGAAGTTTAAAAGATGTCTGAAAATAACCTTCAAGTCTCTTCCAAAAAGGTATCCCTGTGTTTACATTTATAGACTGAACAACTATTGCCAAATAGCAGTAGTTTTCAAAACCTGTAGACAGTTACTGATTAATTACAAGTATTTACGTTTTGTATAGATCTGGCTGTTTTAGCAGTAAAAACTGAGATTCAAAGATAGCAGACAAAATGTTTCTACGTTTCTAGATATCACCTAAATGGCATTCTTCATTATTTATGCAGGATAGTTTCTAAACTTGTTACTCACTCTAATGTCTCCTCTTTCTCCATTCCTTCTCCTGCCTCCCCTTTCTCTCTTTACCTCTTCTTTCTCTTCTTCTCACCCTTCACTCTTTCTCTCAAGGTGTTGCTATATCACACTTCTTCTGTCTCTATTGGCCACACAGTAGTGGGATCACAGGCATATACCATCATGCTTGAGTCCTTATTCCAATGGCTACCAATTTCTCTTATCTGCAGAATTAACAACCTTTAGATCTCGTAGATAATAATTTTACTGTGCACACTTGTTTTAGTTATCTGTGGATGCGTTAAAAGGACCTTGAGATAAGTAACTCAAATAATTATTTAATATTGATCATGATTCTCCTGATTTATGGGAGGATTGTTCTGCTGTTCCTACCTGAGTCTGTGTGGAAACTTTGGCTCAGAACATGGACTACAGTTACCAGCTAAGTGTATAGATTTCAGCATGCAATCTCTCTCTGTGTAGTTTGGATTTTTTTTCACAATAGATTCATATCTTCTTTCTTTACCCTCCACACTTATTTTTCCTTTCCTATCCTGTTCTATCCTTTCCCTTTCCCTTCTCTTATCTCCTGCTTCTCTCCTTTCCTTTCTTCATTCTTTCTTTGTGCTAAGGCTGGCACTAGGGACACGTGCGTTCTTGGGAGTTTCTATATTATCAAACTACATCACTGATCCATCAAACTTCTCAATAACCACTCTAGGTTCCTGATTGGAGTAGAATCGTATAGTATTTGTTATTTTTCTATGACAGGCTGATTTCATTTAGCATCATGCCCTCAAGGTTTATCCATGTTGGAACATGTGCAGAACCTCTTTCCTTTTTAAAGGCTGAGTAATACCACCTTGCAGGGACATCATATTTTTCTTATTCATTCATCTTCCACTGACTACTTAGACTGACTTCTCCCACTTGGCTATTGTGAATATGTGCTAGGAACATGGGTACCAAGTGATAGTCTTGATTCTTTGGGGTAGATCTTCAAGAACAGTCATGAAGCCTTAAGCTCTTGTACTTTAAACTTCAATGTGCATGGCATACAAATAGTCTTTTTTTTACTTTCAAACTATAATGATATGATGTAATATGATATTATAGCAATGCTGTGGTGTGCAATCTAATCCTTCCACTTACTAGTCAGATGACTTAGACAGGCTACCTAACATTGTTAGGACTTGGCCTCTTCAGCTACCAAATGGAATGACAAAAATGTCTAATCCCATAACACTTTATGGAACCCCAAAGCACATAGCATAGTGCCCAGCAGGGAGCATGGATGCTCAATCTTTAGGCTTATTTGCTATGTTCTTCATTTGTCTTTGCAGATGCTCTTAACAAAGAAAGATGGGCTCCCACACTTACGTTTTCTTTCTCAGTGAAACCTATACTGATCCCTTAAATCCTTCAGCACCATTAATCTCTTCTTTTTGTTCCCTCCCTTTACTACAAAGTTCAGTCAAGTTTAAAGGGCATACCTTATGGAGTTAATAGAATTTTAGAGGAGATATTAGAGGTAATCAGGTAAATCTTTCCCTCTCACTAGTTTTCCAGCCTTTTCTTAAATAAGCACAGCACAGATCAGTCCCTTGCATTTCTGAGGGCTTGGTGAGACTGCTCTTCCTTCTGGTTCCCCCCTTAAGGCATTGTAAAGGGCTCTGCTGCTTTACATTGGAGAGTAAGCTACCAGCCTCAGCATACCACCAGCTCAAAGAGAATACTACATGCTGTCTGCACATGGACACATGCACGAGAAACCCTGTAATTCTTTTCCAGTGATACTTCAAGATTAAACGTGTCTCTCTTCATGATACTCAAAAGTTAAAATGAGAAGCAATGTACCAAGACTTGTCTGATGGGAAATGAATTAAATTTGTTTTATTAGTCAACATCAAGATTAGGAGAATCATTTAAATTAGTGTAGGCTCTCATGCCCATAGTGAAAAAAAATATTTAACACTTAGAAGTACCATCTAGAGAGGTATGTGAGCTCATAGTGTTTTGCGGGGCTTGGGCCTCCCTGAGTCCTCTGGATACTGTATAAGATCCGAGCCCTCACAAGATTTTTCACAGCTATAGCTAGGTAGCACTAGAAGAGAATATACATCTGTTATTGCTCAATATATTTCTCATTGTTAAGGCGCTGTATATTTCATCACATAATCTGACACATTTGAGGTGGGGAGAGGTTTTACTGCATATTAAGCCTGGAATGCAAACTCTGAATTTCTGGGTTAAGATTTGTGGTGCAGTTTTACAATTAAAATAGCTGGTATCTATTAAGAAATGTTCACCAAGACCCATTTTCTCTCAGATGATTCTGGGAACCATTAATTCTACTTAAAAGGCAGAGAAAAAAATTAAGCTTTATTACATAAATGACCATGTTTTCTTTACATCTGCAAAAGGAAGTCCCAAATTTAACTTATGCAAGATATTGTGGCTGCATAAGCCTTACGTTTATAAACAAATATACCAGGTAATATTAGCAAATGAGATCTCTGTAGGTTCTGGTAGAAAACCTACTCTCTGTCATAGCTGGGAAACCTGAGGCTAATCCATCACACATACAGGTTTCCCAGTCTGAATTTTCAGCAAGGTTTAAATTACAATCCCTCTAGTCTCCTCTAAGAGTTGTTCATTTATGAATCTTCACTCCTCCTGCTGCCCAAACTACCTCTATGGCGTTTCCCATTGGTGAGGTTTTCTCTGACATCTGCACTCCTTCCCTGAAACCACTCCCTCCATCTGTGATCTCCACATTCAACCTTTCAATCTTACTGAAGCTTGTTTTACCCCATGCTCATATCAGGACTCTGCTTCTCGTTCTGCTAAGTGGACATGACTCTTCTGTCTCCATCTTTCAAACACACACACACACACACACACACACAGGATGTATGCACATACCATATATACCCATATGCATACATACACACATACACACATGCACACACATTACACACACACCATACATATACACCCACACCCACATACATACATGCACACGCAACATACACATGCCCCCCCACACTGCCAAAACATAACTATACTTCACCAGAGGTCTTTTTACTCTCAGCCACTTCAAGCAGACACCCTTACTGCTCACTCTGTTCTTGGTCTTGGTATACACACAATGCAAGAATCTGCTCATTTCTGAAAAGCCTCAAGCAAATGTTCACTTCATCAAAGCAGAATCTTGACATTAACTTATTGTTCACTCTAATCTCTCTTTCCCACAATGCTCCTTTGCACTGATAATATAGTATAATCCAGCCTTCTTGTCCCTTGACATAGTGAACTTGGTATCCATCACTTCCATTGAACATTGTCACAAACGTCATGAAAGAATGACTTGTTTCCGGGCACTGATGGTGCACGTCTTTAATCCCAGCACTTGGGAGGCAGAGGCAGGCGGATCTCTGTGAGTTAGAAGCCAGCCTGGTCTACAGAGCGAGTTCCAGGACAGCCTCCAAAACAATACAGAGAAATCCTGTCTCGAAAAACAAAAACAAAAAAAAACCCATAAGCCTAAAAACATAATTACTGTCCTGACTGTGTGAAAAAAATTATTTCCATTATACCCAGGTGGGATTAATTTATAATTAGCATACCATAAATACATATTATTTTAAACTTTAGAACATCTATCAATCTACCTACCTATCTCTATTTATCTATCTGTATCTCTCTATATATGACATAGATTATGTCTTTCACTGAATTTGTACTTGATATTTGGACTTATTCTGTGGATTTGCCTAGAGTTTTTTACCTATTGTCACATAGCAACTGCTGACCAAATGCTTATTTACACGATGATCTACTAGGTTCAAATAACCCATACATAATATTGTGAAATCCAAAGGGGAAAAAGAAAAGAAAAAGGAAGAAACAATCAAATAACATAAATCAACAACAAGAAAAATGTTATCCCTCTGGCTATAGATATTGGAAACACTGCTCTGCAGACTTTGAATAGAGCTCAGCAAATTATGGGGCCTGTTGGAAATGGAAGAAAGAAGCAATGCTAAAAGAAATAGCAACATAACCTGAAGGGACATTAAAGAAAAATAAATCACAATGACAGAGATTCTTATTTTGAAGTCCCAGAGTGTGCCTGATTCCCTGGTGTGATGCTGGCAGTGAATGGCCAGTGCACTTACAGGATAATCAAGTTGGACACAGTGCACAGATTCGAGTTTAAAAGTTCTGATGCCTTAAAAGTGAACACAAGAATAATATCAAGTAATTGAAATTGACCCCTTTCAAATTCAATCCTTATTAATGTCACTGCTCCTGGTAGTATGTGCAGAGGTTTATTTTTATAACACCTCCTCATCATTTTAAATTTGCAGGACCTTAATGGTAAGCATGCCTACAGCAAGGACATTTCTACCTCAGCAACCAGTGCTTTGTGGATGAGGTACAAGACAGACACTTCATTTACAAAGTCCACCGCTGGGGATTGCACTCCAGCGAGGAGCTCTGCAAGTTGGTATCTAAATACTTATTCTGACTGGTTTCCCTCTTAGCAGATCACTTTAGATGGCACTGTGATTCAATAAACCAACTGGGAAACAGCATTAACTCTCGGTGTGTCAGAGCTTGAATAGCCATTCATATTACAATCGGGGAATTCAAATGATAGATTGTTTCTGGATCAGAGTTTCTGCAGTCACGAATATTTTTATCTGATGAGAATGACTATTTTGACTTTGAGATATAAAACCCATAGAGATACTAATTCAAATACATTTAATCTGATCTCCATGCATTCCGGCACTTCGCTGCTACATCCTAGCTATTCTTTATAGGGAAAAACTTATTGTACCGCCAAAACACCCCCTGCCACCTCGAATGACAAGAGCATTCATGCATTTTCATGAGCTCATTTGAGGACAGGGAAAAGCAAGTCCCACAACCCTCCACAAACACTTTAAGATCTTATGATATTTGAAAAGGAATTGTAATTAAAGAAACAACCATCCTCATCCTAAAATATAATGACCAATGATAGGAGCACATAATCTCAAACACACTAAGGAGATTATAAATGCCTTTCCTAGTCTCTCCTCAAAGTTGTGTACATATATATAGTATATATGTATTGATTATGTGGTTTTTGCTTTCCATTTGGTTTTGTTTCAATCATCCTACAACATCTACGAAAAATGCTAACTCTCCCATTTGCATTTGAGTAAAGTGTTTCACTTCAAAGACTAAAAGAATCAAGAAAAATATACTTGTCAACCTGTTTTGTAATGTGTAATACCTATTGAAAATAAATGGAAGACATGATCAAGTAATTTGAAGCAACAAGAAATATTTCTATGGCCAAGATCTTTAACAAGTAAAAATACCAACCCAATGTTGCAATTTTGGAATCCAAACAGTAATTGAAACATAGAGACTTAGAAAAAGGAAAGCATATTACTCCTGTTGTTACAGGAACCCACAGGTGTGATTATCTGCCTGACTATTCCCACTCGCAAGCAAGAGAATTGTGATTTTTATCAACCAAGCTGTAAGGAAGTGTGAAGAAAACTGCAAGCCTCATTACAGATGCAACCTGGGGAAGAACATCTAGATATTCATCCGTGGAAGTCTAGAGATGACTAAGGAAAAGGATCCACATACTCACTGAAAGCATAAATGAGAAATAATACAGAACAATTAGCAAGAATAACAATAAAATCTATTGTTTTTATGCTGCTAGCATTAAAAAGGCTTTTAACCGAGTTGGTCCAAAATTTTCTGGAATTATAGCCACTGTAAAATATGACTACTGTTTTGAGAACTATATTTCAATACACCCAAATGAGCTAGCATTGCTAGGAGATAGCAGCCAATTGTGACTATTGCATGAACTTGCTAGGAGTGGTAAATAAATGGCTGCTTCTGCTGTACAGGGCACCATCACCACCCATCCAAAGTAACTATCCCACCCTAACATACTTAGTTGAGTCAGTGGGATTTATTACAGAATCATGAGTGAGGGTTACTTAGAACACTGTTCACCCCCAAACTGCCTAATCAATGAAAATTCTCATTCCAGCAAGTGTAATAACCTTCTTAGGGGTATGTAGATGGAATCTTCCCCTGCAGTTAACCTCTTACCGCCTCCAGGGACCATGTGCAGTTGGGACAGACTTGTGTACAGCTAGCAGAAAGGTACAGAAGGGAGCTACTGAAATCTCAGGTCAAAGTCTACAAAACCTCCTTACCTTCTCCTATGATGTAACATCAACACACCCAAATCTTAAGAGCAAGTAGTCCTAGCTGCTTCTGATAAAGATGGTAATGGCTCTTATGCCCATAGGACTGTGTTCCACAACATCTGCCCAGTGAAACATGAAGCTTCAGTTGGACATAGTCCAGCTGAAACCAACATTTTCCATTGCACATCCTGCCTATTAAGTCTCCATGCCTTCCCCTGTGAACCCTCCTTTTATTACCTAGCTGGTGAACTCCTACTCTTCTTCAATATCCATCTCAAATGCTGACTTGGGTGCAAAGTCTATTTGTTTCTCTCAGGTCAAGTTACACTATAACCAAAAAAAGACTGTAATAGTACAATAACTAGTCCTAAGAATTGACAAATTGGAGTATATGAAATGGAAAGGCTTCTGCATAGCCAAGGGCACTATCAGCAGAGTGAAGAGAAAACCTGCAAAATGGGAGGGTATCTTTGACAACTATATATCAGAAAAGGGCATTGATAGCAAGATTAATATTAAATAATATAAATATTTGAACATTTAAATATCTAAAATCATTCATTCAGTCAAAAATAAATGGGCTGGGGGAATTGATCAGATAATTTCCAAAGGAAAAATACAAATATAAAAGAAATACATCCTACTTCCTTAGCCGTTAGAAAAACATGAATCAAAGCTGTCTTGAGATCCCATTTCACCCATTAAGATGTCTATCATCAAGAAAACTAAGGACAACAAATGGCAGTAAGGATATAGGGAGAGAGGAAGCTTTACTCAATGCTGGTGAGGGTATAAACTCAAAAATCTAAGACTAGAACCACCATATCATTCTTGGGCATGTACCCAAGGGTTCTAAGTCATCATATCTGAGATTCTTGTATATCTGTATTATTGTTGCATTATTCACGAAACATGGAACCACTCAAGGGTCCATCAGCAGATGATGGATAAAGAAAGTGTAGTCCAGAGACAATGGGATTTTACTCAGTCACAAAGGACATTGGCCAAGAAGTCAATGGGGAAAAAATCAGATTTAAAAGACAAATATTGCATGTTTTCCTTCATATGTGTCACACACACACACACACATATATACATATATATATATATATATATATATATATATATATATAGAGAGAGAGAGAGAGAGAGAGAGGGGAGGGGGACAGAAAAGTGATGGCAGATGTATGACATGGAAGCCAAAGGGAGACCATGTGGGGAAAGGAAGGGGCTCAGGAAGAGAGAGTGGGATTGCAGAAACCAGTAATGAATAGACCAGAACAAAGTATAATGATACATACATGGAAATGTCACTGAAATCCTTTGTATGCTAACTAAAAACTAAAAACTAAATAAATGTTTAAAAAGAAGCCTTCCTATTTAGTTCCACACTCTGGAAAATGTGAGTTCACAACAGGATGTTCTACCAGCTGTATGAAATAACCCAGTTGGTTTCCCCATGGCAGTAAAGGAACCAACCACATTGTGGCATGTGCAACTCTAGTCAGAAGGCATGGGCCACACAGGTTTGGTTCCAGTACTGACTTCATGCAAAGAGAAACTAATCCTTATGTCCACTCACACACCAGATCAAACTTGTACATAAAATGGGTCTTAATGGTTCTTGCTGAATAAAGACCACAGTCGAGCAACAGAGAAACTTAGATGTGGCTGCTTACTGTACTGACAGACAGCTTTCCGTGTGTGCAAGGCTTACATATAGATGTATGATCTCTCCCTTTCTTCCTTATCATTTTCAAACATGAAAGACATCTTGGGATAAGGTAACAATATAATTCCAGAGTGTACTTGGAAATCTGGTAAGGGAGTAAATAAAATCACTCTCCTATGTTCTCTACAGGTCAATAAATAACAAGGAAAGTAACTGAGGTCTAAAAAGTCCAAGTCTGCTTTGTAGTCTCATCAGGAGATGCCTATGCAGGATGGTACAAACTGAAGCCACCCAGGTCTCAAATATCTGATTTAACTCTTCGGAAGACTAGAATTAAATGAAGAACGGGAAGTGTCTAGTGACCCTCAGAGCACAAGCAAAGTGAGATGGTACACTTTCCCATGATCAAGCGTGCTCTTTTTGATGTATTTCTTCATGGGTCGCACATTTCTCTCTACTGAATTTCAGCCAACGCCATGGTACACAGCACCATCCATCTTATTTCATCTTTTTAACAGGGACTGGATGAGGTGACACAGGACTGATTCTTAAAAACACATTACCTGCTATGTGAGGCATTGTGTGACAGGAAGAACTACCTTCCTGACAGGCACCTGACAGCAGATTTGTTGATTTCATGGTCACTTCATTTAAAGTAACAACAGGGTGAAGTATGCCATCTGATAATCTGCTTGAATGTTGACTGTGAAAAGCACTTAGCATTTCTGCCAGCTCGCACAACTACTGAATCTGTTCTCCAATATGTGAGGGTCTGTCTTCCTTGGATTTTTAGAATCAATTTTTCTGCCCCACCCCTTCCCATAGAGGAAATTCCTCAATCATTTTCTGAAAATGAGATTATGTAGACACATTTGGTGTCAGGGATAAATGGTCCATTATGCCACACTTCTTAAGGTGCTAATTTGAAGCTATTGACTGAGGAAGAGACCCAGGCCATAGTCCCAGATATACAGATACCACATGTTAGAAAACATAACCCTTCTTAAACATCCTTTGACATCTCTAAATTCCACAGGCAGTGTGACAGATATCCACATGACATCACACCTTCCTCCCTACCTGTTTGCTAAATGATCTGTGCAACTCACCCAAAGCCCATATTTCAGTATATCTTTATGACTCCATTTATTTATTTTCTCATATAGGTAGACTATATATTCCAAAAAGCCTGTGACTGAAAGTACTTGTAGTTTACGGTTTGTTATTTTTATAAATTAAACTTTAGACTATTTATATAGTTTACAGGACCCTTAATCAGAAAAATTGACATCTTAAGTGCTCTGGAGTCCAAAGCTATTGAGTGGCAAGGCATTCTCCATTCTGGAATCTGGAGTCTTTCAGATTTTGGATTTTCAGATTAGGGGTACTCAGCATGTATTTGTGAAAGTAAAACCAACCAGAACCATAGTTGCAGTATGGGGGCAAGGTCTCTGCATGTATCAGCCACCTATAAGACTCGCACTAGAGCCTGTGTGCTGAAGAGTCTGCCTCCCCGCTGCAAGGAAAGAATCCTTCCCTGCTCCACAGAAAACTGAGTTTTAGCCTTTAATGTGCCAAGAGATGGTAGGCCCACAGAAAATAATTATCACTGTGTTAATCACAGTAATAACTTTTTCTCGTAAAGCATTTCGCAGTCCATTTACAAAAATTAGCAATAAACAGGGAGTCTGCTAAAGGAACTCAATGGTTAAACTCACCAGAATGGCTGTTTCTTTTCAAGTGGATGCTATGCCCATCAGGGCTAAATAAATAAACAAATAAACAAACAAACAAAATGTACTTCTCTAAGTCAATATAGCCAAGAGAAGAAAGGGTTAATTTCAGGCCATTTTACAAAATACTCTAACCCTCTTAGGCACCTAGGAATTACCCAGCGTGAATGTATCTTATCATCTCACACAACTCAGTCTAACCACACACCCACCCCCCTCTGCTCTTGGTCACCAACACGCCTGAAGCTTTTTAAACAACATTAGATATGAACCTGAAACAGTCCAGTTAAAATTTACGCTTTCCCTGAAATACTTCTGACATATTCAATGCTCGTGAAAGCTGAGGGGCTGACGGCTTAGTCGCACGTACAGTTGAGTGAGCAGACTGCCAGGGTTCCCACTCCACCACCAGGGCAGATGAACCGTGGCAGGGAGGGACCAGCCTCGCCTGCCTCCTCAATTCTTTCTCAAGAATATATAAAAAAGGGAAAGAAAAAAAAACCCAACAACCTTCCTTCTAACTATTGTTTGATGGTTTCTTTGTTTAAATAAACATCTCAATAGAAGTCGGCATTCCTAGGGATGTCGGCTCCATGGCTCTATCTGACTCTCTGGTAGACAGTTAATTTCTTACCAAATTTCCCCCAGAGAGAAAGCTGGCTCATCCAACTTGGAGGGTGTTTTCCTTGCAGTGTGTTTTCCTTCTTATAATTGATCCTTCTCCATCTAAGGAACCACTTCACCATTCTTAGCACTGTTTACCAAGGATATAAAAGAAAAAACAATGCCAGGTAGACAGCGACGAGAACTTTTTCATTAAGTGTGAGCCTGCAAATCACAGCTTGAGCAACTACCACGGAGCTATGCCACCACACTTCTTTATTCTTACTTAAAAACCTGTGTCTATTAAGAACTTGCCAGCATGTTGTGGTAAAGAGCTATTTGTGGGTTTGTTCTTTTCAAATGCACCAAGATGAAAGGAACGGCTAGAAGGTATTTAAGAAAGATGTCATTAAATCAAAAGTGACAAACTTTCAATTTCCTCTGAGATGCTGTACTTCCCTAAAGGGAGGTGTGTGTGTGTGTGTGTGTGTGTGTGTGTGTGTGTGTGTGTGTGTGGTGTGCCTATGTGTGTATGGGTGTGCCTATACTTTATGTTACTCTCCGTAGTTATATAACAGCCCCCATTTCCAAACTCCATCAGTGCTCTTCCGACTCTGCACCTGTGAAGTTTCCTAATATCTGGCATTTGGTAGAAGCTATTGTGTGAACCCCAGCTTCATCACTTCCATTCTCTGCCATCTGGAGGATAATGAAAATGAAATAAAGACCCCAAAGTATTCGGTTTTCTTGTGGTGGTAGTTTGGGGGGGGGCAGAGCACACCAAGGTATTAAGTTATTCAAACGCCAGTAATGTATGACATTGCACATTCTCACTGTCACAGCCTTTGTTGAAAAGGATTTCCCTGACCTTTCCTGCAACCAGCAAACAAATCAGCCCTCTCTCCCAGCAGGAGAGAGGCACTGGTCCATTAGACATTAAGCAGTTGTATTCAGGCACCACCACCCCCCTCCCCATTCTCCTGTCCTTGGCCACGAAGAGGGAGCTGGCAGTGGTCCAATCAGTCAGAGAAAAGGCAGGCAAGTGTGATTGTGTGGGGGCTAGCTTGAAATGTCACAGCAGGGCCAAAGTCGCACAGCAGACAGCACTGAGGGAAGGATGTGGTGCTACATAAGGGTAGTGTTCCAACAAGGGAAGGCTGGTGTCTCAGTCTGCCAAACAACATAATGACTCGCCCAGGCAGGGAAATATTACCACCATGGGGATATGTGGAGCATCTCAGTCTGAGAGTAATTAGGGACTAAAGTACAACAGCAGGCTTCAGTGATGAAATGGGAAAATAAGCAACACCTCTGTCAAGTTCTGATTGGCGGCTATTAAATGAATCAAGGCTTCTATCATCTCTGACCAGAAACATAACTTGTGGCAGGTTTTCAGAATGGAGAACTGGCCCCATGTTTTCAAGAGGTTCATGAGGCAAGATAGCAGGCAAGCACGTACACACACATACACATGAACATGCATACACATGAACACACATGTACATGAACACACATACACATGAACACACATGTACACGAACACACATACACATGATCACACATGTACACGAACACAACTTGCGGATCCTACATCTTCTCCCACTTCTTATTATGCTGCCCGTAAATGCAGGAAATGAGCCCAGGATGGCAAATACTAAAATATCATTTTATTAATAAGAATGATAAACAATTTCCAAAATAAAAAGCACATGTGCTTAATGGATTTAGGTAATGGAATTATTCTACTTATTACTATCAGTTGCACAAGTGTAAATTCTCTGGCAAAGAGGACAAATGTTAACTTTTATTTCTTTATATCTCCAAATTGCAGACAATTTGTACTCATTAGACAATGCAAAAATCTCTTTTCCTTCTTAATTGGGAAGTGGCATTATAATTAAATTGAATAACCACAGAATAATCTGTAAGTTAGGGAGTCACTCCCAGGCTGGCTGGACAAGACTAGGGCAGCATTTACCCAACAAATAGAGTCACACATCAATGAGCTTTCACTGCACTGACCAGATCAGAACCTCAGTCACACAAGGGGGAAGGTTAGTGAGTCTGGAAGGCCCAGCGTGGCAGGGAGAGCACCTTCTCCAAGGGAAAATAAAATGGCTTTTCTATGGAGCTATACCCCATGGGTACAGACTCTGAAACCTAGACAGACTTGTCTCATTTCTTCCAGCATGGCTCTGTTTCCTCATTTCCTTCCTCCCAAAATGCACTGTACAGTATCACTCTCACCAATTTTGAATAAGGGACAAACACAAATTATCTATGTTCTCAATACGAACAACCTCTATTAGGCCAGGTTAATAAACTCTAATGGATGTAAGGGCTAATACAATATTCAGCTATTGACATAAACATAAATATAAATTTCAAAGAAAATAACCTACTTTAGTAAAACTACCTGTGCAATAAAAATTAATGAACTCCAAATGATTCTGCACATCTCCACCAAATTGCATTTTCAGGCTCACATCTTCAGGACATGCTGGGTGGTTTGATGCATTCCCACAATTCATCTTCCTGCTAAGCCAATTTTAATTTAAATGCAATTAAAGGCTCAAAATGAACATTATGTATTAGATAAAGCCTTGAATCTGCAGACTATCATAAATATGATTTTCAGAAAAATTAATTACAAGCCATTAGGGTACAAGACTTCAAACTGCAAATGTTGAGTTAAATTGCAGAATGAGTTTGTTCGTTCCATTAAATGTTAAATACTGATTTTGAGCTTTGTACCAATTTAATATCACTAGGTCAGTTTATGAGAAAAATGTTATATATAGCTGCAAGTTCTAAAATATCTTAGCATTTCTTACTAATTAAATATTATTTGGAAAGACATAAAAATAACCTGAAGTTCGATTTGCTCAGACACTAAGAAGGCCATTCCAGTGTGAGGCTGTTTTGTGTCATCATGTCACAGGTTTGGCATTCTTTCTTTAAGCATTGGTTTAAATATTCTGCTTTCATTCTGACTTACCTTAAGAATACAGGAAAAAACTACGGGTGGTGTGCTGATGTGAGGGTCAAAGCTTTAATTTTCCAACCATTTCTGACTGCAAACTTTGAGGTTACTGTACTCAACTAAGCTGATGCATGCACTACAACATGAGGTAGATGTCTGAGCTCTGAAACACTTAGGCTGTGTCCCTTAGCATTTCAGGTCAAGGCAAAAGTCAGCCATGTGTAACAGGGTTTAAACAAAACACGTAAGACTGTACAGTACTGGTCTAATAAAGCACAAATGGGGGCCCACTCCATACCCACTCCAAGGTCAGTGTAATGTAAGTAAACCAAGCATTAAATCCTCACTGGTTCGTTTTTCTGAGCTTACAAACTCATAGAATCCCAGGAATGAATAAATAAGTGCCCAGTAGAAAGATCTTTCTAAACATCAGGTCAACTGTGGCAGACATTTCACTAAATAGGTAATGTTTGTTCTATTATGTCACTGGTGGAAAGGGGTGTTGAACCCAGTGGCACACTGTAGCTAGTGTTTGCTTAGAAGTCACTCAACTAAACTATGGTATTCATATTTTTAAAGGTTATAAAACCTGGGTCCAGTTGAAACAAATCTCACTTACAATTACCAATTTTAAGATGTCTTCAATGTGCTCTTTAATCAAAATGAAAGTATACATTTGTTTTAAAAATCAAGCGTGACTTTTGATTTTCAAATAATCACCAAGTTGCTAAAATTCAGACTAAAAATGAAACCAGTTTCAGGTGGAAAATGACCCTGTCCCCTTCTTTTAGTCCACAAAGGATGAAAGCGCCCTGTGTAGATCAGTCAGCAGTTCCACACAGATCTTCACAGTAGCAACGCATTAAAAACAAAACTATTTAACGCGACTTAGGAAAATTTGCAGATAATTTATTTTAATTGCTTTCTTCTCTGGCAGTTATAGCTAACAGGTAAAATAACTCTAAAATAATAACTTAATGGAAAATAAGTATCATATTCATTCAGAGTACTATGATAATTCCATTCTCCTACTTCTTCAGTTAAACTGTTCCCAATTCCACACTAAAGCCAAACAGAAAACAAGCAAACAAAAACCTACCTTCTTATCATATTTCAGTCTAAGTTCTTTCCTTTTCCTGGGGCACATGTGCCTAGATATTACCATCTCTTGGCCACCATTTTCTAGCAGTTTTCTCAAAACCTTAAGATAAGGCATTAATAAAAGCTTGACTTAAAGCTTCAACTGTGGGTTCTTTGTTCTATGCCACAAACCTCCTAACAGCAAAGCACAATTTCCATGGAAGTTGTTTTAGCAAAACTATCTACCTGCTAAGTCCTAGCCAAGCGTCTATTTTGCCAATTACCTTAATTGCCATCCATCATTTCACCAATTTACTCAACACAAACTATTAGAACACCAAGTCTTTCCTCATTCACTCTGAGTTACCACTGTCCTTTGATAGCCCATGCGATCCAACTTACTTTGAGGTTTTTATTTGGATTTCTCTTATTTAAAATTTAGATTATTGATTTATTTTGCTAATATTTTTTTAAATGGGCATTTTTCCATTTTCCCCTCAAAGTTTTAGAAAATCTAGGAAAGAGCCCATAAACAACAGGACAACTTAGAGTAACTTATTAAACAGGTGTAGCAATGGTTCTTTAGAAACATAGATTTTGTAAGCCAAACTCTCATCAGTTTGAGAGAAGAGTTAGGAATTCATCTGAGAAATTCCTGATAAAATTGATACTCAAACTTTGAAAGTATTATGTAGATTTTTTAAGGAGGTTAAGCTTTGAGTAACTTCTGATTTTCCTATGGAAAGTATAAATCTATAATTGGCTGTCCTTCTACATAATTATCCTGACAATTACCTCAGCACCCTTTCCGTTGGAGCACAACAGTGCTGCTGTTATTAGAAACTGCAAGGAACATCCAGAAGGAATATCATCACACTACTTTGAGGATTAAATAAAGGTAATTATCATGGTACAAAATTCCAAAGTGCTTCCTGTTGAGTTGAGTACAAGTCTGGAGGCCTAAAGTCATCAAACATGAACCCCATTTCCAGAAGCAGGGTCTTGAGAAGTTGAGTTTAAACATGAGAATGCTGTCATTCAGTTTGAGCAAGGGCTGACAGCACATTTGGTTCTGAAGGAGAATGAATAATACAAAGCTGAGGATGCTTACAGCTTCTTCCAAACATCCTGTGATGACAAAATATGGACCGTAACGAAATATGTAACGATATGGACACCAGGGTGAAGGCATCCCCCATTGAGCTTTCGGCTGGAAGAACTCACATCTCCCTGGTTAGTTACCAAAGGAGACTCTAATGACGTCACTGCAGGGGAAGCCGAACTAACTACAGGGGCGTCCTCTCACAGTTTACATTCCTTCAAGGTCATTTTCACTTATCCTCTTTCAAAACCCCAAAGTATTGCTTCTTTCATGTTTTTCCCCCTGCACTTTGATACATAGACTCAAATGACGGTGAATTCACCATTCCTCCAGTCTCCTACTTTACAATTCATTTCCACTTTCTTCTAGCCACCACTGACCCCTGCTAATTTCTGAAATGTCATCCACCATCTTCTGAGTTTCATTTAGATGCCAGCTTCAGGACTATGTGTGTCATCTGTCTTTCAGGCCTTAGCTTATGGTCCTTTCACCACAGCTCCGCTGTGGGCTTCCATATTCTCTATTCTCCAGGCTCCTTATCAATGCCATTTTTCCCCAGGAGAAGCAAATTCCCTTCTCTCATCCACTCACACATGGAAGTGTTTTATAAAATCACTTCTCCCTCCTAAGTTCTAGTCAAGAATCTATTTTGTCTATTACCTTAGTCATCATTCATTAACTCATCTATTTACTCAAAATGTATAATGAGAATCTAGTTGGGTCCTGAGAACACATTGGTGAAGCAAACAAACATGGGACCTGCTTTTACAAATTCAACACTCTGAAAAGGACAATAGAACACATTAACTCACACATGGCTTCAGAAACTGGCCCACAGCCGCTTGGTGCAACTGTTGCCTTCATTCTTATTTGAAATTAAATTCATGTGATTATAAAAAAGCTAGAAAGTATTGATATGTTATTGGGAAACAAGGATAAAAATGTTAAAATACTAAAAATCAATATCCTAACAATACATGACAAAAATAAAATTGTTTCCATATATTCCCAATACTGCCTTGCTTGTAAAATTAAGGATTTATACTGTTGATTGGTTTTATGCCTGGTACTTAATGTTTGAGTGTGTGTGTGTACGTGCATATGTGTATGGTGCTCATGATCAGTGTCTTAATAATGTTACAAATGCACTATCATGTACTTAAATCTATTCAGTGATGATATTTTAACCTTCAAGCTCTTCAAGCACCTATACCAGCAGAGAGCATCCCGGAAGACCACCCATTACATCCCACAAGTTTGTCAGTATGATGATAAAACGTTCAAGTTTTTCAAACTTTAAAATGGAATACATCTTGCATGCTTCAAGTAGCACACTGCAGAGCTCAAACTGTGCTAATTTACGGGTGGCTCCTGTGTTACAGTGGCTTTCTAAGTCTCCAGAGTTCAGTCAGTATCAGGAGTTCATTACATTAGCATGGCTGGTATAATGTGGCAAGTGCTAAAAGAACTTATAAACCTCAGCCTGAAAGATCCAAACTTAAAAAGATGAGTTTAACTCAAACACACACATATATATACACATAAACACTTATCTATCTATCTATCTATCTATCTACCTACCTACCTACTTACCTATGGAAACAAGATTTTTCTAATAACTACCCAATCAAGAACACTTTTTACTTATAGAACTCTATCTTAATATTCTTATATTTTAATCAATAAAAACTGAAATTTCTGAGTAGTTTTAACCACAAAGAATGGTGTCCAAAGTTCATTTTAATTAAGATTTGGAGAGTGGCCTTGCTTGGATCCCAGGAATATAGACAAAGCTTTTCATTCATCAAATGTACAAGTTAACCTCTCTGCCATGGTTTTGAATTACTGTAAGGATGACCCTCATGCATAATTAAATTACATCTTTTGCATGATCTATAACACCTGTGCATGGTGATTATCAAAATCACTTTCTACTGAAGTCACTGTAGATTTACTGTTTCAATAATCCATTATGTGTACCCAAGAACTGTTCTAAATATTTTTCTATATATTCTGGTAAAAAGAATGAGAAAATGAGTTCTATGTTTGTTTTTTGTTTGTTTGTTTTTCATTGACTTGACTTCATTTTATAAAGTTGAGCTCAGGGCCATAAGCAGAATATGGTTTTTCTTCAATGGACTTCAAGCTTTCACTCTGAGTTGGTCAAAGGTTGCCTACTCTGCCAAAGGCAGGTTTTCTAAGGCTCCAATCCAGCAGGAAAGGGTGTGATTTTCTTCTACTGGTCCTGGTGAAGACCTCATATGTGCATCACTATGCCAGTGACTCGGGCATAGGGAGTAGCCAACTAAGTTCTTTTTAGAAGAACCAAATAATAAACCTGATCCCATAATCACAGGCAGAAGGACTCTTCCCTACTTAGGGGCTGAGCTATGAGGCAAAGGTGGTGTCATAAAGGAAACAAAACTGCTAACACCAGGACAAGGGTGAATGAATTCCAGGTATCCAAAGCAATCTGACCATCATTGCCCTCCAGCTTAGATTTGGTCCATGGACATACAGAAGTACAGTTCTAGAACTTTCCATTTGAGGCCTTAATGATGGAAATCTGTTGGAAAGAGTGCAAAAGGGCCTGCCTAAGGACCTCACCTACATATGAGTTCCAATGCTTTTATTTAAATTACATATTATTTGATATAACTGGGCAATATTATATAATACATAGGCCACACATGGCCATGTCTTGAAGCAATCACCATTATAGGATACATATAGGATTGTCAAATAGGAGAAGAAGGGAGGATTATTTTTGTCCCTATTTTCCCATTGATCAAATACCAAGCATGTTTATTCAAAGTATGATCAGATTATAAATAGTATGTTACCTTTGTTCATTTACACAGGAGAGGACTTCAAAGGTTAAACAACTGACTACAACGTTACATTTTATTTTATAAGTTATTCTCCCAGAACTCTCTGCAACAAAGACTGAGCTACACGGTGATTCTCCTACTGTTATGTCTGCTTCTCATCTTGCAGTGCAGAAAGGTTGGATTTTTCTCTTAAACAAATGAGACCTTGTTGTAACTCTGTACCTGAGTATTATATATACCAAAGTCGGTCGGAAAAGAAGAACACACGGGATTGGACAGTCTCAATAGGAGTCCAGAGGCCAACAAAACTACGATTCCCGAACCCAGAAGAACACTGTCCAATCTTCACAGACATATGTCTCAGAAGGGCAGCCTCTGTGAACCTGCATGAAGCTCTCTTTGTCCTGTCACAGCATTAAAGGGCTGAATAGTGTGGGTGGTTTAGTGGAAATCATAGCCAACCTCTCACTTCCGCGAAGGCCTTGTGGATATATGAATTCTCAGATGTTCCTGACTGCACAGCGTGTGTGACTAAAGCTCTTGTATATGCACCTTTTCAAGGCCTGTGGGGTAGGGACACCCATCTTCAACACACTGAACCCAGAGCAGTTGAAGTGACACTTGCTGTGATGATAAATAATGCCTTACACAGCATTGTGACAGTACGAGGTCCCTGTACCAGCAGATGGGGGAGCCCAGAAAGGTTCTCTGCAAATAGCTGAAAATGTCAGTGCTTCCAGTCTTCCTAATGGAAAGATAAGATTCTTACTTTATGCAAGCAGCAGAGCTCCTGGCAGCAGTACCTAAGTATTTATTTCAGTGTATCTGGTTTGGTGCTATACACATTTTTTATCTTACATTTGCCTGCACTGTTCTTGAATCAAATTACTGATGATCACAGGTAGAATCTGGCTATTGAGCAACATTTTTTTTTAGCAAAACACACACTCAGCATTTCTAAGCAGAAAAAAAAATAATGACAAATGAGAATAAAAGGAGAATCAGGGAAGAAATAAAGAGAACTGAACACTGTTACTCTGTATTTATAAATGCTTCCAGGTAATTATGATAAATGGCATTTATTGAGAGCCTATGATACACAGCATAAATTTCAATGCTTTGTGTATATTAACTCGGTTGGTACAAGCACCCAGAGCTAGAATCCTTCCTTTTGCAGGAGAGGAAGCTGAACATTTGAGATAAGCCATCACTAACTATACAAAAGGAAATAAGGGAAATGGGGAACGCAATTCCCTGGAAACAGTACGTATGGCTGCCTCCTGGTGCACACAGAAACCTGGCCATGGACCTTTGTGGACTGCAGAATGTTTAGTGTGCCTGGATCACCAGCTTGAGTAGACATGGGTTAGACCACAGGTGGTTCCCAGTTTTCCAAGTGGAAAAATCAGCATAATCTTGCCCAGTCTGATGCAATCTTAAGCAGAGCACCCACATTTGCATAACCCCAAGTGAACCCCAATTGAGTGTTTCTATTTACATGTGAACCAAAAGCAAACAAACAACAAACAAACCAATAACCATTTTCTGCTAGGAATTCTGTGGTCATCACAGGGCATCAAACTTTTATGCAGGTTTTGTACATCTGGATGCAGATCTCTGTGATATCGGCAATCACAACCACATCCACGCATAATGGTGATACAGGGGTGTTAGCAGCTGCACCCCAGTTGCCCTCATCTGTTAGGACTACATTATCTAAGACATACAGAACTCCACTGGGCTTAATAGATTTAAATCAATACACTGAATTAACCTCGGGGAAGAAATGTTGCTAAAGCAATGATGGGTAGGCAGGGAGCGATCCACATTTATAAGAGAAAATGCCAACATTTCCAGAGGTTTCATTATGGAGCTAAGTGGGTGTGCACACGTATTGGGAGAGGTGTGCATCCCTGTCTACACACTAAACATTTATGGAACTACATGAGAGGAGACAATGTCTCCATGGCAATTGCCTCCTGAAGAAAAAAAGTGCCATCTCTTAGAGGACTTAAATTACAATTTTGTGAACACTCTTTACCTGGGAGATTTCAGGTTTGAGTCATTCTGTTAGTGGTAGCTTATGGAAATGAAGCCTATTCCGGGGTTCTTAACCAAAGCTTGTATGTTTTCTCTGTTTAGTTCTGGGAAACATGAGAAAAAAATGGCAATTCTCCATCTATCGGTGACAGGACAGAATGTTACATCTTTCAGTGCTTTTAGATTTTAGAATCTGCAGCAAGTGAGCTAAGGTCCTCCTCATTTGTACAGGCTATCATACTGAACTCTGAGCTGCCAGCAACAGCCAGGACTTCACATTCCACCCGTGTCATTGTGTCCTGTCTGCTCTGCACCGCTGACCATCATGGTCCTTCATCAGGACAGCATCTAGAACTCTTAGCCAGCAAATGAAGCCTTCCCTCCTCTGAGGATAAATGTCTTAGACGATATTTCTTACTGTGTACCCAATGGCTATATCTGTTCTATTAAAACAAAAGAGGTTGCTAAGTACCATATATTAATTTTCCTGATTCTGTGACAAATTACCTGCAGACACACCTTAAGGCAGAAAGGATTTATCATGGTTCCTGAGAGTTCCTTGTATCTGCTGAATCTGGGACCCACACTGGAGAGGCAGAACGTAATAGCGGAAATCAGAGGCAGAAGTCACCTACTACATACAGTAAAGAAGTTATAGGAAGGAAAGGGAGAGGAGAAGAGGGGCAAAGAGGGGGACAGAGAGACAGAGAGAGAGGGGAAAGAGTAGGCGACAGAGACAAAGACAGAGTCTATGGAAAAAGCATTCTCAAGGATTCTGGCATAGTGTCCTACTTTCTCCAGCCAGACTCCATCTACCAGACTTCCAAGAGTCACCATAAGGGGACAGAGAGATCCTAGCAAATGAGCTTTCTTTTTGGTTTTCGAGACAGGGTTTCTCTGTGGCTTTGGAGGCTGTCCTGAAACTCACTCTTGTAGACCAGGCTGGTCTCTAACTGACAGAGATCTGCCTGCCTCTGCCTCCTGAGTGCTGGGATTAAAGGCGTGTGCCACCACCGCCCAGATGCAAGTGAGCTTTTTAAAAGGACACTTTATATCAGAGCACACCCTAACTAAAATTTAATAACAAGAACCAGTTATCTATAGCTAGTCATATTTACATAGATATTGTTTCTAGGTGATGGCGATGGCAAGAAGTGGCTCTTGTTTGTATTGAACAACCCTTCTGGCAGATCCTTTACTTCTAAGAGAATGATCTGTCTAATTTTTGGAACCTTCCAAATTCTGCCTGGAGGGTCATAAGATAAACAGAGTAAGTAGTCACTGTCAAGCCCAACTACATATATACTGGCAGACTTCCACATCAGGGAAGAAATCTTATAATGAAGTATTGCAACAATGTTTTCTTTTGAATGGAGGGAGGTAGAGTCATATGAGATAGAGATGGAAGAGATATTTACTCTATTTGGCTCACTAAAAATTGGGGCTATCAAGACTTTGCTACTCAGTGTAATTAGCCTTTGTGACCATATTTTCACCCACTTTGAAGAAGAGGACAACAGTCATATTTCATTCATTTCTACATGGTGGTTGGAATAGTATTGTACACATAGCAGATTTTATTCTGCTCTCAGATATTACTTTTTATATAACTATATTTTGGGATCCCAAAGTGTAATTAATTGATGTTCTTTTCTAAATATTAGCTTGTAATGAATAAAATTCATCTATTTTTCTATAAAATGTCCAAACTATTCCAAAATCCTAAACATGATGGCTGCTTTTATTACCTGTCTCTCTACTGTGACAAACACCTAACAAGAAGAAGAAGCAGACATAAAGCAGGGTAGATTTACTTCTGCTCAGAGATGAAGGGTGCAAACCTGATGGAATAGAAGTCACCTTGCTGAAACTTGTGAAGCCCCATCAATCTGCATATAGAGGCCTCCAAGGGCGTCTACCCAGGTACTCCAACCTTGCCACAATCAGGTCTGGCCTTACTGGCTGTTAGACCTACATTGCTCTCAGTCTGCTGGAATGGCCCATTTAAGTTCTTCTGACAGCATTTGAGGACTTTTCTAGCTCACAGTTCCAAAATCTTCTACATTCTCCCCCAAAATGAGGTCAAGTGCCTCAGAGACTCAGAAGGACAAATATAGTATATACTCACTCATAAGTGGATACCAGACATAAAGCAAAAGATAGGCAGCCTACAATCCACAACCCCAGAGAAGCTTGAACCCTCTTCCAGAAACAGATGGAAGCAGATGTAGAAATCCACAACCAACCAATGGGCCAAGCTCCTGGAGTACAACTCAAGTGAGAAGGAGCGATAACATGAACAAAGGAGTTAAGACCATGATGGGAAAACCCACAGAATCAGCTGACCCGAGCTAGTGAGAGATCACTGACTCTGGTCTTCAAATGGGGAGCCTGCATAAGACCAAACTAGACTCCCTTAATATAGGTGACAATGGTCTGGCTGGGACAATACATGAAGCCACTGGCAGTGGATCCAAGACCTAACATTAATGCACAAACTGACTTAGTGGAGCCCATTCTATATGGAGAGACACCTTGATCAGCCTAGACACAGGGATGTGGGGGTTGGAGAGGTGCCTTGGCCCTGCCTCAACAAGATGATGGGGCAGACTTAGTAGACTTCCTAAGGGAGGCCTTACCTTCTCTTAGGAGTAGATGGGAGGTAGGGTTTGGGGGAATTAGGTGGAGAGGAAGGAGGAGGAACTGGGATTGGAATGTAAAAAATAAATTAATAAAAATGTATAAAAAGAGAGGAATAATGTAATAGTGGCATAGATAGCTCTAGTGCACAGTTTTAGCGATTTCAGTTCATTGTGATTGGGAGGGTGTGACTGAAGGGTGGGGCTCATCTCCTGGGTGGTGGTGAGGAGTGAAAGAGGGGGCCAGACAAGAGAAGGAGAGGGTGTGGGGAAGAAAGGAGGGCCTCCTGTCTGTAGGTGGCCTCACCAACATCTAGGGAATGCCTCCTTCCTTTTTTAATCCTTGCTGGAGATAGTCTCACAGATGCAGCCAGGAATGTGCTTTACCTATCTACGTGATACAGCTGATTGTCAGGCTGAACTAAGAAATGGGTTACATGCTTGCCTAACAAGCGGCTTCTTGGTTTTCCTGATAATGCTCTGCAGCTTTACATTTTCTGATTCATCGAGATAGCCTGAAAAGTTCTTAGGCTCCTGTGCCTCCAGTGCCACTAATACACTTCCTCCACACGAGGAACCGCCAGGCATCAGAGCAAACTATTGCACTACAGGATACACGAGGGTGGTGGGACTGGGACACCAGAGAGCATGCAGTTCCGTCATTTGCAAAAGGTGTCCCACAAAGGGAAGGGTCCGAGGGGCCTGAGCAAGGATGCCTCCTCCAACCCTGACAACAGAAGCTCTACTTTGTTTATGCTTCCTGGTGAAGTATCTTTACAGGAGTACTGTGAAGCTGCTGAGGGGCCTGTTGCTTCTTCACACAGAAAGTTTTTTTCCTGTAAGGTATATTTCAGGGCATACTGAATTCCAGAAGAAAATAATGGACGACCTCTTGTTCTCTCTCTATGAGATACACACATACATGTATCTCGTGTGTGTGTGTGTGTGTGTGTGTGTGTGTGTGTAATGTGTGGTTGAGTTGGTTTCTTATTTTATCAGAGACCTGAACAATTAAAAATAAACCTCTAACAATACTGACCATGATGTAACTCTCCGATGAGAGGGAATCTAGATACCTAAGCAAGGACTTCCAGGAAAGGTGAAGGACAAGTAGACCCCAAATCTGAAAGCTCCCTGAGTTGGGAGTTTATTATCCTTCCTAATTCAATGTGGGGCCATGGTATCCCTTGGTTACAAAGGGAAACCAAATTTGCAGAGGGAGCTGGGCTTTATTGCTCTATATAATAGGTAGCCTGTGTTTTATTGTTAAGTGAAGAATCTTCAAAAGGATACTCTTGGATACCCAAGAATGCAATCTCATAGAAAGAGAGGAATATGTGTAGTAAGCATGCTGGTGGAATAAATGAGAATATTCAAGTGTGTGCATACCGAGCCAAGAGATGTGGATGTTGTGGAGTACTGGCTCTGTTCTAAAACATGTTCTTTGTAGCCCATCAGAGATAACATACTGGAGAGTCTGTGGGCAGCCTCCCCACTCAGCGGCCTCACTTCAAGTCTCAAGAGTAAGGAGAAAGAATGGCTCTGTCCACCTGACCATCCGTCAGCAGCAGGTCCTAGCGGCCTCTGGTAGAAGCCAGGCACAGAGTTGCAGGAGACAATGCTTACATTATTCTAGAACACCTCTGGAGTGTTTTTACAAAATGACAATATTGTTTTTCACCCATTTTTCCCTTAACCAGATTGACAGAATTACAGGTTGACATTATTGTGAAATTTTATGATGTATCATGTTAACGGTGCCAGTTTGATTAGCCTTGATTGATGGCTTGTACCTGAACAGAAAGCAAAATGCTTCAAAAGTATAAAACCAGTAGATCTTGCATGACTTTCACAATAAACAAAAATCCCTGGCTAATTTAATGTTTAACTAACTAAGAATTTCATCCTAACCATCTTCTATTAAGATTTCATTTTGTTAAGTCTTACCTTGAGGCTCAAGCTGGAGGAGACTAAATCCAGGCTAGAGGTATAAAACCAAACCTCACTTCCTGAGGCTTGAAATGGATTGAGCACAGATTATATGCATAACATCACCTGCTATGCAATACTGTCAGAGGAAACAGAATAACCTCTGATCTGGTATTCCTATAAGAAGTCTAGGCTGAGAGAGGAGGCCTTTATAAACAGTACAGGAGGCAAGGCACACCTCTATCTGCACCGTGGTGATGTACCCTCATCTGTTACCCCAACAGCACTAGCACTGGAAGCCATCTGGCCTAGTAAATTACATATAAGGGTTATGCTTTCCCCTCTGGCTCTCCAGGGTGAACTAGACCTAATATTCAAACTGGAATGAGATCCGTAGTTTCCATTCATAGTGAAGATCGAAGCCATTCATATTACAAAATCCAGACAGTGGTGCAATTAGACACCGCTGTAGATTGCTCTTGCTGTCTGACTCCAAAGCATAGTCATACAATGTGGGACAAAAATTCTAATATTCCCTTCCAGTCAAGAAGCTACTATTTAACTTCTCTGTATTTTTTTAACTCTATACTATGTTACCCCATTTAAAAGTCTCAGTTGCAAAGGGATTACTCACATGTTTCTGAATTCTGGTTGCAGCAGAATGGACATAACCATTTCCACAAAATAAGTCCCTGAGCTGGGAAGCCAACAACATTCTGAGGACCACATGGCTAGCTGAGGAAGAAAGCAAATCCTTTTAAAATTCAAAATGAGGGCTGAGGAGATGGCTCAGCAGTGAAGAGCTCTGACTTCTCTTCCATAGGACCTGGGTTCAATCCCCGGAACCTCCCATCTGTCTAACTCCAGTCCCAGGGGATCTAAACCCGTCTTTTAAACCAAGAGCACTGCATTCACATGGTTCATAGACATACATACAGGCAAAATACCCATATACATAAAAAGATAACAAAAATCTAAAGTTAAAAATGAATACTTGTTTCTTACTAGTATAGATGGTAGAACAAGAAGGCTATTATTATCACTACCAGTTCTGGAATAGTCTTGAGAGGATCATCTGGTCGGAATGGGAGAAACACAGCTGTAGAGAATCACTGGGACATATTTGACTCACCCACATCAAACACTTGTATTCATGTACTCATACATGTATTTGAACCAAATAAATCTGCTAGTAACCCCATGTGCTGTGGGCTGTCCTCTCCCAACATATGCTGTCTGTCTTAAGTGTAGTAACTACTGGCTGGATTTTTTTCTATCCACTTCTATTCCAGAGATAAACAGGTAAAATATAATCCTGGGATGGAGAGCAGATCTTTGGGGTGTGTTTCCTAGGGTTTTGGCTTGTATGAGCAGCCTGAGCTGTGAATATTACATAGACCCTTGGGCTAACAGTGCCACAAATGCACACAATTTAAGAAACTGTGACAGGTATATTCAAGGTTGTTAGAATGGACCATCTACACACATTACATATGTCCTCATTCTGATGTGACTGAACATGGGGGGGTACACACATAGTCTCTAGAAGGCTGTAAATGATGCCTAGCATTGTGGTGTGATGGTATGGTAGAAAAGTCTCTGGGTTGCTTAATTCTAGAGTTTAAAATAATTACTTAAAATGTAGTGTGGGTTTTTCCAAGAGATAATATTTGGTTATTATTTGTAGGGGTGTTTACTTGAAGTATGGTATACATGCAGAGGAATTGATCATGTTACCAGAGGAACAACCTGGTGCATGATGTAAGGAATATATACACAGCAACTCTCAGTTCCTCAAATTCTTCCTCAGTTTCTAACAATATAGTTTAACCTTATCTTCATATGAAAAGGGTTACACAGCATTATTCCTAACTGTCTGCTTGCTTTTGTTGAACATCATGTTTGAGACTCATCCATAATATCTCATGGAGTTGTGTAGAAGGCTTCTAGAAGTAGTATTTCCATTGTAATGATTCCTGTACAACTATGGCTCAATTTGAGTAAATCTTGAGGTAAAAGAAGTCACTTGCTCATCTCAAAGCTTCAAATCTAGATGAAGGGAAGTGGACAGTTTGTGGTCAGTCTGTCTGTCTGTCTCTACAGGGTATCACTGTGTAGCTCAAGCTGACCTCAACTTAACAAAACTCAACCTCACCCTCCCAATGCTAGGAATGCAAATATGGTGAATCCCCACATCCAGCTGGGTAGGTTTCTCTTGAATCTTAAGTGAAAGTGTTGGGAAAGGGAGAAGGTCAAAGGAAGGCTGGCTTAAGCTAACACATAATGGGGGTTGGGGTGCACAGAAGACATGTCAAAATGTACAGGGGACAAGGTTAAAGAGCTGAGACTCTGGAGTGATCGTTAAGATCTGGGACTCCTAGACTAGGCAGACATAGTCAAACGCATGTCATTTTCTAGGCTAGCATAGACTTCAGAGGGCAGTGGGGATGTCTACAGAGTCAATTTCATATAATAATCAACAACTGGGAAGATTTGTTAGGTAAGTGACATATGGTCAGTGTATTCACAATACTTTTTTTGGAGAGAAGAAAAGACACATACATACACAAAAGTACTTGAAAACATATGCTAATATATTGATAAGCATAAAATGGTAGAATAAAAATTACACAAATTTGGTGGAACATAGATGCTAAATTTCAGGAAACATGTTATGTATCATGTCATTAATTTTTCTCAATTCACATTAATTGTTATTTTCTCATAGGATCCCTTACTAGTGAGGGGGGGTGAGAAGGGGTGGGGGGAGAGAACTGTGGATGGAATGTAAAATGATGTCAAAAATAGAAAAAAATGTATTTCCTCTCAGCTTCTCTTTTTCTCGCCTGGAAAGTCAAATTCGTTTTGATTCTAAATTCTAAACATTTCTTCAAAGTGCTACAAGAAGCCAGATTACAGACACCCTGATGTCCCCCTGGCTGGCAGCATTACTCTAGACATGCACAAGTAGAGGCAGAGGCATTCAGGTGGAGGGGATGGGGTTAGTAAGGATGGAACCACATTAGAAGTGCCTGCATGACTGGCCAGGCAGACTGTGTATCTCTGTGTATTCCTCAGTCTCTTTCATTCTTCCTTTGTGCTCAGTTGCTCACATCTTCACCCTCCCAGGACCTGAATGCTTCACCTCTTCCAAATGTGGGATTTGTAATCACAGACAAGTACAGTGAGTAATCCCTGGGAATTCCAGAGCGCTCTGCAGCTGCTCTAAATTGCTCCATTAAAAAATTCTTAGTGCAATCTACATTGTAAAACTTCATGTTTAGCAACAAAATGAGCTTGCAGCAAGATGCCCATGCAATGAAAAGCAAGGGCAGCATTTCCAAGAGACGGGGTTATTTCAGGAGTATTTCCACATAGCCTTTTCCCTCTACAAATAACTCCAAAATGGCAAAGTTCATTTCTCTTAACCTATATCCATACACCAGCTATCTTTAAAATTACAAATTGCATTTCCAGGCTTTTGTAATCTCAAGATAAATATCCTATCTACAAATTAGATTTTTTCCTCCTAGCATTGCTAACCATGCATCTTCTGGATGGCTCCAGGGATAACCACCATTCTCTGCCCAGGAAGTAGCTTTGTGCCACTTAGTAGTTGATTTTAAAGAAACCAGGGCTGCTATTTCACTATGGAGAAATAGCATCTTCCCAGTGCATCAAAGAGATATGCCTTTGTTTCTTTTTCGATCTTCTTCACAGTGGGAAAAGCAGTGATTTCAGAAGTCTCATTGTCAGAGCAAGGCAGTCCTCTGGCTGTAGTAGAGAAGGTTTTAAAGAAAATACTGCACTTAGAAGCCACCTAATAATAAAGAAAAACCTAAGAACAAAGCTATTTCTGAGGCCACAAATCTCTGACATCGCTAGTCATAAAATATGAAATGCACAAGTGAGGAGATACAGAGTCAGTTTCTCATGACAGTTTTTGGCGGTCCCATATGAAGATGACGATCTCTGTTCAATAAGTGCTAAGTATTTAGGGTCTAAGATTTCTTTAGCTATAAAGCTGCAAGGTTCCTAACAGTACATCTATCATTTGCCTCATGAAATTTAAAAAAATGAAATTATGGTTAACATCTCCCTAAACCTGATAACAGGTAGAATGAATGAATGAGCAAAGATACTGTGGACACTAAGCTATATCCATTTCCATAAAGGGTTTGATTAGGCTACGTATCTCCTGTCACACATGAGATTTATACATCATTGTCCTAATGGAACACCCTGGTAAAAAAAATCTTAATGTCAGTAGAATCTGTGGAAGAAGTAGGAAAAACAATGGAGTCTGGAGAGTAATCATCTAGTTGGCTACCTGCTTGCTGGAACTGATAACACTGGGTGCGTTTGGCACATCATCAGGCGCTAAAGACCTGGCATGAAAGAAAGGAACTACGACTCCTGACATGTGGCCCTTCAGCATCCTGCAAAGCCAAGACATAAAATAGTGCAGTGGATGCTATGCCAGAATCAGGGGTAGCTGGTGATATGATGGAATGGATGGGGTACAGGGTACCGGTGGAGGTTATAGCAGAATGTTCACATTTCAGTAATAACTACTGGGGGTAGCTAGGAAGGGTTGAAGGAATTACATACCAGAAGCTTTTAAATTCTACCTTGAGTCATAAATGAACCAAATTTAGGTTTTGATACAGGAAAGGGAAACCAGCGTAGAAGGTGAGCTACCCAGTTGGTGTAGCCGAAGCTAAAAAACAAAATGTCTAAAGTTAGGAGTGTCTGGAAAGGAGGTTGTCACATGGCTGGGACAGGTTAGGTGGCAGAAAGAGGCAGTGTCTTAGTTTCTTTCCCTGTTGCTGTGGAAAAAATCAACTTAAAAGAGTCAAGATTGTTTTAGTTCATGGTTCAAAATCACAGTTCATCACAGCTGATAAATCTAGGCAGTAGGTGTGTGAAGCAACTCATCACATTATGTTCACAGTCAGAAGACAGGAGCAATGAATGCATGCATGCTGGTACTTAGCTAGCATCCATTCCTCCTCTTAGGGAATGGTACCACCCAAAATGAGTATTTCCCTACTCCAATGTGATAATCAAGATAACCCATCACAGACATGCCCAGAGGCCCATCTCCCCACATGATCCTAACTTTTGCCAAGTTGGCAACTAATCCTAAACATCATAGGCAGCATCTTAAAGCAAAACAAACAAGAACAAAACTCTAGCAGTTGTTACCGTGGTAATGATGATTAATAAGAGATGTACCATATTTACAAATGTGTAAGGGTACCATATGTGTTTGAGACAAATAAAAGGCAATCGTAAATGTTTTAAAATTGATTCTGCCTCCTCCTACCAGTTCAGACATGGGTTATTGACTTTGCATAGTCAGGATGGGTCAGCATGAGAAAATATTTTACTCATTAACTGGAGGATATCTCACATGCTATCTAGTCATCTTAAATTCACAATAAATCATTACTTAATTCATGGTCCGAATGATGGCTACTGGCCTTCTAATTTGATTAGCTAGTAGACATATCATTTTCTCATCTGTGTCTAAAGAGGTGAGAAATCAAACCAGAAGGCCTGGTGATAGCATTTGTTTTCATTCCTCATGCCACTTGAGTTCAGCTTCTGATACCCGGCTCCTTAAGTTGCTCAGTTGGTAATGCACATCTTATTTAAAGTATGTTCTCATTTTTCATGTGCTGATGCTAGGAATGGAAACACAAGTGCCCTAGAAACCCTTTAATTAATCCTGGAGAAGAAACATGCATGAAAGACACTTAGGAAGTTACACATTTTCCATCTCCTTGGACCTTCTGAAGTGTACGCTGGCACCGTGGTGACAGCCAGGTTCTGCAACTAGATCTGACCTGTTAGCTACAAGATTGTGGTGATGGTTACTTCCCGATGCACCTGTAATGTCAGGGAGTCTGCCAATACAGGAGTAGGATGCTGAGACGATGAAGTGTTTGGATCAGTCATAGGCACATGGGGCATAGGCATAAAGACTGAATACTACTCAACCTGAACTGCTCTTTCTGCACATTCATCTTTATCATTATGCTTTTGGGAAAGGAAACATTTTTAACTAATGCCATCAGTTTGGGCCCAGAAATATGATCACTGTGTCATAATAAACATTATAAACAACACGAAAATTTAGTTGCTCTAAATCTAAGAGCTATGACAGAGTATCTTCACCCCCAGGGCCATTAGATGTAATCCACATCTGATTTCTTACCCAACCTGGCATCTAGATTTGTCTAGTGACTTCCTGGAATTGTGTTTATTTACAAATGTTTTGAATTTATAATTTCACAGAAATTACAGTTAAAAGCATTTTAACACACAGAGTACCAGTTATATGATGAAACAACAGCTCTTAAGCTTTTAAAAATACAACATAAATCACCTCTATACAGGACAGAAGAACTATCGAGTGGATGGCATGAGTATCTTTCCTCTAACATGGCTCTTGGTTTCCTCTTACATGTGCTGAATTCGCTTTAAGATGAGAACAACATGAATGATAACTATTTTACCTTTAAACCACACCTCAGTCTACGAATGATGTAAAAATAATTATAAAGACATAACCAACGCAGCATGATACAGCATATACACAGAAGATAATATAGATGAAGAAAGGACAGGGACTGGGGAATTAACAGGAAGGCAATGGGGATATTTACTAGAAAAGCGCACACCAAGAAGTCCTCTGAGCTTGACAGAGTGCCATCACAATTCTGATCTCCCCACTGTGTACAGAAGCCACAGCACATTATCACACTAGACAATCATGAGAAACCTAGCCATTATTTTATAAACCCATAGGAAATCCTTTCTATTGGTTTCTACATAAAGGGAAATCTGATGTATGATGCCCACTTTTTTTTGCAGAAAGCATGATGATTAGTTAAAATTCTATCTTTATTCTGTCTGATATTCTGAATACTAAGACCGATTCCATAACACAATGAAACCCAAGAAACTCTCTAGAAAACCAAGCTGATATAATATAGGGATAAGGTTTTCCAATATATTGTTAAGAGTCATCTTTAGAATAATAGCTGAGTGATAATTAAAACCTCTGCTCTGAAGGTGAGAACATGCACTTTGATGATTCCTAACCTTCTTTGAGAACTCTTGAAATATAGTTTATGCTTGTGTGTAGAATTTGGTTTCTACCAGTACTTTGGGAGTACCAGAGGACATTTCTGTTAGATTGAGGGAGCTCAGTAGGATTGACAGAAGATTACCCTAGCACTCTGTAACTGTTTATAACACCTGCACCATACATATCCCACTTCTATTCATATATACATCAAAAAGTAAAACCAAAGCCAAATAATACTGCCTATGGAGAGCTATAAAACTTACCATCACAGAGAACAGGATTAATGACCCTGAGCCCCAGTGACCTTACTCTCTGACCAACACCATGATATGTAACTCTCTGGGTATTTCACATGTAAATTCTGAATGTTGGACCAATCATAACATACCGTGATTATGGAATAAGAATCTGTCTGACATAGGGTGTCAGGAATTAGCACTGATATTCCTTATCTGTGCAATGTACCCCTAGTCAGAATAGAGCATTGGACAGAGGCCAATGCTGATAGCCAATGAGTGACTCAGAAGGCTCTATATCCTTTTACCTTTTTCCCAGAAAGGAGCCACAATTATAAATAAATGTAACATAGCTTGACCTCTACAATCTTCAAAGCAAAACATCTACTTTCAAGTGGATTTTAAAATATTTAGAAAGGGGTCCTTGCAACAGGACAGTGCAAATCAGAGCTGTCACATATGTAATGATGCTATCCATTCTGATGGGCTGAATAATCCTGCCCAATTCAGTTCCCCACCCCCCAGCTGCAGGCCTACCAGCCGATGATACCCCACTCAGCTCTGCTCCAGGCTAGCAGTCGAGCAGACTAGTTAAAAGACAATTAGTCCAATTTCACATTCTCTAGCAGCCGAAAAATTTCATGTTATTTCAGTCACAGTGGATGGATGCCAAGTTCACTGGAAGCAGCCTGGCTGATTTATCCAGTCCATTTTAATACTTTAGAAATACTGTTAAAACATGGCTGTCCTAATTACACAGGGATCAACGCACAGTGTCCCTCTCACCCAGGATTCTCCCAGAAGGGCTGCAATCAGCTGCATTCCCCTTAATTTCACCATGCAATTCCAACTAATTTCATCCCAGTACAGTGCTGTCAGACAACTCCCATGCCTCTGCGGTTTTAATCGATTAGCTCAATGTCTCTATAATGCATCACCAGCTGCCAGGCACAGAACTGGACGCTCTGCAAGCGTTTCAGCTAAAAGACAGTTTAATTACTATACCAGCTTCTCAAAGGCATAGGCACAAAGCCTTGGAATCAAATTATTAAAATATTTGGTGTCAACAAGCCACTTTATAACTGAGCAAACAGTGACAATCCAAAAGATGGAAATAAGGAGAAAGTCGGTCTTTAATTGTGAGCAAGCTTTTTATGGGCTGTAATATATTCAAGTAAATGGATTGCTTTAGCATCTCTGTTTCTCAGAGGCACTTGCATTTGGGAGCCTCCTTATGTGACATATAAGGACAGGACTGTTATATTTCACATTGGGAAAAAGAGTAAATGAGTCTAAGTCTACCTTGTACTTTGAAATCGTGTTTTAATATAATTAACTCTGGCCTCTTATACATCCCTTAACTGTCAAAGCTCATACAAGTAGAACAGACGTATCTATGGTCACAATATACTAGCAGATAAGGATATTTAACACTCAAGCCGGACAACTTCCAAATAGATTCTACTTACTCTTCTTATTATGACATAGTGTCATAACCCATGTGACAAAAGAACAAGGAAAGTTGTCACAAAGGAAAGCCACATTAGTAGCACAGCTTCACTGTTTATCTCGGATTGTGCAAAAAATAAGCAACAGAAAGAAAAAAATTAAAAATATATGTGTCCCAGAATTTTATAGTAATTGATGAGGGAGGGCCCAGCCCATTGTGAGTGGTGTCATCCTTGAGCTGGTGGTCCTGGGTTCTATAAGAAAGCAGGCTGAGAAAGCCATGGGAACAATCCAAGAAAGCAGCTCTCCTCCGTGGCCTCTGCATCATCTCCTGCCTCTGTGTTACTGCCCTGCTTGAGTTCTGTCCTGACTGCTTTGATAATGAACTGTTATATGGAACTACAAGTAAAATGAACCTTTCTCCCCATGTTGCTTTGGTTTCATCACAACAATACTAATCTTACTAAGACAATATGTTTCAAAAGAGTCAAATACAAAAGACTATGAAGATGCCAATCAGTATATTTAAGGCCAGCAAGGAAACCAAGAATCCTACCACCACAGACTCCACTAAAAGGACTGAAGGAAGGTCTTTGCTTGTTCATTATCTTGCACAAAAGAGTTATGTTTATTAGTCTAGAAACAGAATAAGTCACTGATTGTAAAACAAATGGTTTTTAAGAAATTTCTCTGACAAACCCAAATAGAAAAATATACCTAGCACAGTTATCCCAAGGAGAGCTGTGTGGAATGGCCTCTTACTTGTTTAATACCAGAGGCACAAACCTAGTAATAGACAAACATCATTAATTCATTTTCTTAAAAAATTTTGCTATGTCTAAGTAGAAACTGTGGACATTTAGTGTTGGCATTTTCTGTTACTTCTTTAAAGTTCTTTTTGATTATAATTACTAACTGCAAACACACTTAGCAATGATGGCCAGAGTACCTGCTGATAGCATTCATTAAAATTAAGTGGACACACACCCTAACCCCTGTTTCAAGGAGGGGCTAATTAAGTAGTTGTCAACTATATTTTATAGTTTCATTAAAGCATTAGACTCTCCATTTTGAATTTCCTTACAATTTCCCTTTTTTCATACATTTTTTTTCATTAGCTATATGATTTGGGGCTCAATAAAGCATGCTTTATTCCCTTAAATTATAAAAAATGCTTCCAATTGTATTATGTAGTAAGACCCACACATCATGGAAAAGGTAAACAGAATAGAGACATAGACCATCATTAGCTTTTCCAGATTCTTCTAGCTGGTAAGTAAACCATGGTCAAATCCCAGGCCACTGACTGCATTGGTCTGTGTTGCCTGGCTGTGGGAGACATGAAGACCAATTGTAACCACAAACTTGTCTTTCATCATTAGTCAGAATTTTTGGCCAGTTACTTTGTAACACTGATTGCTAGCTCTTAAATATCCCATTATAACCATCTCTTAGAGTGTGTTGTTTTGTAAGCACTGCTTTCTTCTTCTAAAGTCTCATGCAAGGTGAATGACTATAAAATTATCACTCCCAGTGAAACATTTTTGAATAAGAAATAGGTTAATAATTGCATTGGAATAAATGTGTTAAGGCATTGACTGTTTCTAGCACATATCATCATAATACTACTGAGTACTGAGTAGCAAAGCTACTCTATAAGAACTCTGAGGCCTCAGATTTCTAGCACACTCACTGGTCTACACAGTGGTTAACTTCAGGACTTGGAATTTCAACGCTAGCAGGCAAGCGGGTGTGCTGGAAATTGACTGTAAGCACATCAGCTGCCACCACTCATTTGCAATCTATATCTAGGTCACAGCCATTTCAATATTGGTCTCTTCAACAACCAGCTTGCTGTATGACAGATTAAGAAGAATTAAGAACTGCCAACATTACTTTGAAGATCACTTGTTTTTTTTCTTATATCATATGAGATCCCAACTACCACTTCTTTCTGAAATTTTCCTTCCATCCAGTTTTTTTTTGTCTATCTGCTCAGAATAACACTAAAAATCTCTCTACGTCTATGGCTCTCAAACTTCAAAGTGAAGAGGTCACATGAGTCATGTCAATATATTGTTAAATCGCATAACTGGCTGTCTAGGATGGAGCCTGAGATTTTGTTTTCTAATAAGTGTCCAGTGGCCTACTTGGCCCATCTGTAGACAACACCCTTAGGGCTGTCTGATTCAGGTTGCATTGGGAGCTTTATTTCTCATCAGCCAATGACTCTAGCCAAGTTAGCGCTTTTGAATGTAAGGTTCTGCATTTAGCAAATGGTAAGTGCATCACAGGGTGCTCCAGGATTATCTGTGATGAAGACTCCATAACGATGGGCACATTACCTGGCACCTTATTATTCTCAATGCACAGCATGAAACAGCAATATCATTTTTAATAACACAAAATAAAGCTGAACTCTATCTTAGGAGCTGGAGTTTATGCAGTGTGAGGCTGACACTACCAAAGTCAGAGTGACATTTTAGAAATGCAAATTCTTGGGGGGATGGGGGAAGCAGTAGTTTGAGTAACCCAGAGATCTGTGCTTACTAAACTCTCCAGATGTTCCTACCTAGTTTGAGATTTTGGAAAACACTGGTGGTTCTTCTTAGCAATAAGTTCACTAACTTAGTAATATAATAGCCTGGTTATTTCACTGGTTTGACCTCATTTAACCATAACATTTGCAGTCCTCTTCATGTCTATTATTAAGTTTTGCTATTATGGGAATCCATAACTGTTCAAAATGCAGACAACAACTGACAGTTGGATTTCCAACCCCAGTTAATATAACTACAACTCAACTTCTACACCTAAGGTTCAGCAAATGTTGTAGAAAGGAGCAGGAGTGGGGAATGACAGTAGAGCCAGAGGACCAGCTAAGTGTCATCTGTATTCGACAGGGAAGCTGCACCTAGGAAACCCCAACAAGGTGGTAACCTAAATAAAACCTGTACAATGACATGACCACTGGACATCACAACATGAATGGGGGAAAAATCTCACGGAGTCATAAACCTAGTTAAAAAGTCCCAGGCGATGAATGGCTGATGAGAGTGGAAGAATTTGTATTCTCCAGAATTTTAATTCATTAATTCATATTTTCCCTCTCATATATATGTATAGTTAGGTATACGAAATTATGAATAATTATCACACACACACACACGAAGTTGAAGAACACACATTAACTATGGTAGCATAAGAGGAGCCTGAGGGGAAGGTGAAAATTTTGAAAATACAGTACTTACATATGAAATTCTTGAAAATGTTTTTAAATTAAAATGGAGGAAAAATAGTAAGACTTTGTGTCCTTCCTACTCATTAAGTACATCTGAAATGAAATTTTACGAAGAGCTTACATTTTTTTTAAATAAAAGCACTTATTGGAAAATGTGTAACATGTCAGAGTATTTCCATTTGTTTGTTCTTCTATGGCCACTCACTCTTTTGAGATTCTGTTTACTCTTCAAGTAATTAGAAAGAGTCCAGTTATTCATACTTGACTATAAAAGTTCACCATCAGACACAGGAGTCATTTTCATAGTTAACATGATTTTCTCAGGTTTGGAGGTACATTTCCTATCCCTCCCCTTTAAAGATCATACCTGAGACCTTTTTTTTGTTGTTGTTGTTGTTGTTAAAACTTGGGTGTCCAGTATTATCTATTATCTGATTTCCTCCTAAGTTGTGTCTTCATAAGGCCATCATCTTCAAATCTTCAAATGCTGGAGGGTCCTAGAATTTTGCTCCAAACCCCTTTTTTCTCTGTCTTCATATATTCCTTGATCACTTTACCTAACCCTGTAGCAACAGATATCAGACAAATGATAACTCCCCACTGGGAAAGTCTAGCATTTATTTTGACATGAATTTTTATTTGTCTACTCTTTCTTCTACTGGATGTAAACTGTGGCAGGAGCTGGCTTTGTCATGCTCACAAATATGGCACTCGCTACTTCCTAAGTTCTCAGAGCAAGAGTATAGATGAAAGCATCTTACATGGAAAGTAAGAATTCACACCCCAAATAAGCATGTATTGGGGTGATAAGGATACATTATGCTCTTACTACCATTCATCCTAAGGATAAGAAATTAATCATCATAATTCTTGCTCGTAACAATTTACAGTGCTTTTTATATGTCAAGTATGTTGTGTTCATTATCTTGGATCTTCACAATAATCCTGTGAAATAATTACTATTGTTATATTCATTTTAGAGATGGAGGAACTAAATTAGCCCAGGAAAAATAATAAAAGAAGTAACTATATAGGAGTAATTGTCTCAGAGTTTGGAAGGAGTAGACATAAGATTCATCTCAACACCAATGTCTTCTTTTAAAACTTTCAAATCCATGTTGAGCCCAATAAATCATACTGCTTTCTTCAAATTGGGAAGTGTGTGTGGGTGGGGGGATAAGTGGTTGGTATAACATTTCCTGTGGCCTGGCAGAGGGTCATCAATTCAGATAATATCTATGAGATATGACATAAATCTTGCAGATAGTCAAAAAGTAATGGAAAAAATTATTTTCTTCTAATTATTTTGATAACTACATTCATTTCTAGCCTCACTATCTCTGCCTTCTGATGCTGGATACTTAACCCTTCTTTTAAAGTAACAGAAATATAACATTCTAGGCTTTTTATCAATTTGCATGGGACAAATTTATCTGTCAACCAATGAAGAAATGATGGAACATAAATGAATCTTAAGATTTAGTGATGATGCCGTCAGGACCACCCAGCACCAAAGTGCAGGATCTGGGAATCAAAAGCCTTCAAATCTTCATGGGCACTGAATCCCCTCAGGGCTACAAAAACCAGGGTAAAACACAGCAGATGCTTCTAGATGCACCCGAGTCTAGGATAGGGGAGAATGACTTCATAGCTCCCTTGATACTGTTCTAGTTTTCTCTGTCTTGCTGTGATAAACACCATAGCCAGATTATATCAGACCACAGTCAGAGCAGGGACTGTAGCAGAGCACTACAGCAAGCTTACTGGCTTGCTCACTAGCTCATGCTTGCCTGGCTTTCTTACATAACCTAGGTACATATATCCATGGATGGTATCATCTACAGTGAACAGGACCCTCATATATCAATCCTCACCTAAGGCTGTCTCTTACAGATAAGGCCATTCTGATCAAGACAATTCTTCAATTGTGATTCCCTACTCCCAAGTGACTCTGGTTTGTGTTAAGTTGACAATAAAAATGAAGCAGGACATATATTTCAAAGTAGCATAGGATCATAACTTTTATACTTAAAGAGTCATACATAGTTCTTAAGTTTTGAGTTCTTAAAAATTAGAATCAGAAAGTTATGTTTTGAAAGGGTTTTGGCCTTACTGAAACAAAGCAAGTTGATCAAACAGTCAAATCATACTAATTTATTGTGTCTATCCACCACCATCAGAGCAGGAGAAAGAGAGAGAGAGAGAGAGAGAGAGAGAGAGAGAGAGAGAGAGAGAGAGAGAGAGAGAGAGACAAAGACAAAGAAGTAGAGGCTAGTGGGAACACTGTCAATTGGGTGAGAGCTGTGTGGAGATAGGTCCTTTAAACATGAATTCCATCCTGGATGTGTCTGTTATGGATTTGACTTCACAAGGAAGCAAAATTACTTAATTCATTATCAACCCGCCCTGATTTAGATCTATGCATGTGAAAATCTCTGTTACTAATTTTAATTGCACTATTCCCTCTCTACAGGATACTGTTAAATTGGTTTGGTGAAATAGTAGTGAATCACATCAAAGTGGTGGGCTACATTTTATAATATATCTAAATAACGATCCCATTTTCCCAGCGTGTTGCCATGCATTTTAAGTATTAATATTATGACTCTGGTTTAGAAGAATGTAGCCTTTTTCTTTAAAATAAATTTTCTTGCTCTTTTAGCACTGTTAAAATTGGGCTGGATTTTAAGTGGCTAACGAGTAATAAAAGAGCAATATCTGCTACAGGGAACCACAAAAAACATGCCGGCAGGCACATAAAATATGTCCATGTAAGTCACTTGCAGATACATCATTCTGATACAGTAATGGTTTTTCCAAACTAAGTGGGCTCCCTTTTGTAGCTGTACTTTATTATCTGGATTCTTATTTTCACTCTTACTCCTGGATCTTTAGAGAAGTGTTTTTTTTTCCCTCACATGCACATTTGTAAATTCAGAGGAGGGTCAAGAAAAAAGAAGTGAAGTCATGATTCAGATCTAAGAAAGTGCCAGGCTCTGCCACCAGTGGGAGGCTGTAGCTTCAATTTTGTTCACTGCTTCTGCTTTTCCAAGTAGTAAGATGGAAAGAAGCCACAGACTTTTCTCATATTTAAATTCAGCCTTTTAAGCACAGCTGCCGATTCCTGCCATGTGTTTCCTAATGGGGAGGCATCGTGTTCAAATAGTAGGTGCTTAGGTGATGAAGCGGAAAGCCTAAAGTCTAGACTCTGCCTAGCCACTAAATTACTAAATTAAGTCTTGAGTTACTAAGGGCTTTCTCTCAGTGTACAGGCTTTGCGTTGTTTTCCTTATGAACAAGTTGGTTTAATTTTGAGTTTTATAAAGCTCAGTCACAGAATAGTTTAGATACTATTTTAAGACAAATCTACAAAAGAAGGTGAAAGTGATGGTACACTCGGAAAAAGGATAAATCTGAACACAGAAGGGAAGAAAGAGGGGAATTACAAAGCTAATTAGGACTTGGCTAGATTTGGAAGGCCAGGGAGTAGGTGAGATCAGGATGCCATAGAGTTAATGAATGGCACTATTAACAGAAGCAGAAAGTATGGTTGGCAAAAAGAGTATGTTCATGAACACCTTTACCTAAAGATCACCAGAGAAATACAGAGGAGGAGGGAGGAAACTGAGGGGTACAATTCATAACCCAGGAGAGCCAGTTCTGTTTAGAGATTTCTGTTTTATGGAAAGTTGTTTTGTTCCGTTGGGTAGTCACCCAATCAGCACTCCATAAGTCCTCTTGTGTAGAGCATTTACTCCAGTGTTGGATATACAATGAGACACGTGCCTCCTATTCCTACTTTCACAATCTAAGGACCCCACATGCTCATCTAAAAAGCTAAGCAAATGCTAGCATTTTCCAAATTATTATACATACCAGGACTACACAAATTAGCTTAACGCTTGCACAGGTGGTTGACCAGGATGCAATCGATAGTATAGCTCCAAATTTATAGATAAGAAAGTGCAGCCTCTGAAAGTTTAAGCTCCTCTATAAATCACTGTATAATGAGCTCAGCCCCACCCCTGATTTTACAGCTATCCTGCACAGGGTGGGAACAGATGACAGCTGGAGAAGACATATGGGGGAGGGCCCTATTAAGAGAAGCAGCTGGAGACGGGGGCACGAAGGGAGAAGAGCAGATCCCGAAGAATGGTACCAGAAACCAAGGAAGGAGTCTCAAGAGAAGCGTGGAAGGTGGGAGCAACACTGAGCTCAGGAGCAGCCGAGGAGTCCAGCGACCCTCCATGCTGACCCCACAGAGGAGCCAATCGACCCTTCGTGCTGACCCCACACAGACAGCCCCTGTCACAAGTCAACAGCACCTCACAGAGATGTCTGGAGCCCTGCACTGTGCCAGATGAACACATGACCATAGTGACTCAAGAGGGTACCAAATCATGGAACGGAAGAGAGACCAAAACACAAATGCTGGTCAAAAGTATCAGGAGGCAGGTGAGTCAGGATGATAGTTCAGACATCAAAAGCCAATTTCCTTTTGGAAGTGACACTATTTTTTTTTGGTATCCTAAAGGCAATTGTACTGTATTATATTCACATTGTACAATGTTGAATATGCCAGAATTATCGTGATGTCCCCAGAAAAAACAAAACAAAACAACACTAACTTCTCCTCTGACCCTGCTATATGCTATTTAAGATTATGATTCTGATTTAAAACACAAAGTTCTAGTCAAAGCAAGCTGTTGAAAGGAAGGTCAGAAAACCCTATGCTATGACTGTGTGGATCATGATCAATAAGATGCTGTCGTTGTGGAAGAAAGACACAGCTAGGAGTATGTAAGAAAGACCTCTTGAATAACACTGTCAGAGAGTCGCGTGTGTGCCAGAAGTCGGCTCAGCAGTTGTGAGCATGTAACTGCTCACATGTAAACTCCATCCCCAGAACCCATCTTGGGCAGCTCACAACCGCCTGTGTAATTCCACCTCCAGGGGGAGCTAACATTTTAGGTTCTCTCTGGCGCCTTCACATGTGCGAACACACACACACACACACACACACACACACACACACACACACACACACACACACACAAACGCACATGCACAAGCACACGCACACGCACGCACGCACACACACACGCACGCATACACGCACACGCACAGTCAACCAGGAGTAAATAGGTTACAAGCGCTATGCAGCAGGGCTGGGCCAAGGCCTGGAACTACTTCAAGGCATCACCTCTATCTTCATCAGCTTATTCATTGGTTTGGAAATTTATAGTCACTTAATTTAGCCATGCGTTAAGGGGGGAAAACAGACTAACATCACAGTAATAAAAATCAGCTTGATTTCTTTTTATTTCCTGCTTCCCTTTGAAGGAGTCACGAAGGATCAAGAGCTAGTCCTTCATTCTAGACTAACTGTAATTAAGAGGGTGACATGTTTAGTTTTACCTTGCCAAAAACTATCCCCTGCCCCCTGGGGAAAAAAAAGGAAAGAAAAAAGGAAAAGAGGAATGAATATACTATTTATGGTCCATACGAAGAGTAGAAAGTGACAGAGGAATGTGCTGATTTAATTATGCTAATGCTGTGGGGCCAGATGGCAGAACAGGCAAACAGGGAGACATTTTTAAGATGAGATTTTTTAAAAAAATAAATATTTGTGTTCCATACCTCTACAGTACAAACACGGATACAGTAATATTCCATTTCTCAGCATGCTTATTATCGTTAACAGTGGTAGGAAGTTTCCTGGGTCACATGTTCAATCTTCCTTTGTCACTTCCCACCCCTCCAGGAAGGCATCTGACCCAATTTGCTGACCTGAGGTGCTTCAAGACAGGAGAGTCATCATGGGACAGGTTTTCACATGATAATATGTGCTTGAGATACACGAGGGTGAGTATAAAACTAAAGTACTCACCATGTCAGTGAGCCATGCTCTTTGCTTGTACCTGGGTGACTGATTTAAAAAAATCTACATAACTGTGCCTTTTCGACACCAGTGACATTTTCAGGATAGGTGTATATTGTATCTCTCTTTTCTCCTCATAAATGCCCCCCTCCATATACTTTTTGATTTAGCTCTTGAATCCCTTATTTATATGCTGTTAAATAAACAAAGCACCCACCTCCAACATGTAGAGGTTAGCTTTTCCTTGCTTGTTCTCATAGAACTTCTTACACACATCCTTGGCTAGTGGTGTTGAAATACTTCCCACGACCTCTTCCATTAATGGTCTCAATCTCTTCACTCCCCTACTTCTAGAAGTGTGTTTGCCAAGTGTTCACAAGTGTAAAGTTCTTTGAAGACTTACCCTCAGCCATTGAGGAGCAAGTCTTTCTGAAAATGGCTAGGAGGCTATACAGGGAGGAAAAGTGAGCTAAATTATGTGGGGGTAAAAAAGGCTGGCTCCTTTCTTCGACTTGATGGAAATTTCTTGATACAGTATCCCCCATAGACTCAATCTCCCCAGTTCTGGTCCCAGTGTCCCTCAAGCTCTAGCAAGTTCCATGTGATAAAACTGCCCACTGAGTCACCTGTATAAGCATCTCATTCAGGGCCCTCTTCCAGGGCGTGAGTCCCAGACACCTCCACTAAAACACCTGTGACATTCTAACTTGTAGAATTCTCTACATTGCTAATAGAATGAATACCTCAACCTATTTTCCCCAGTGAGGGCCCTTTGCATTTTGACGGGTATTAATGCCTTCAGATAAAATAATGAACATTAGAAAAAAAGCTTTCTGGCATTAAAGGCAAATATTTCACACCTCAGAGGCATTCTGAAGTCACACCTTTGAGAAAGCTATCCCTTGACTTAAGACATTAGAACACCCTGTACGATATGCACACATCTTCGGTGTTTCCCCAAATAGCTGTCTGAACCAAGAATTTAAAACTACTGGATGGCACAGTCCACATCAGTAAACCCTCAAAGTCTAGCCAACTACTTGGATTTTTATATCTAAATGGTTAATGCTCAAAGATAGGATAATTCAGGGGCTTCATGACTAATCCTGAACTGGGTTCTGCCACTTACTACATCGGAGTCATTGGATTAGAAAAGATGGAAAGACTCCTAAATGGATAGACAGACAGATGGAGATCATCTTTATTGCTTCCTTCCCTTGTCTATAAAGTTAGTAAAGCTATAATCAGCATCTTAAAATGGGTTTGTGTCTATTAGGCCCCAGTAGAGATAAAGAGCATGGCACACAGTAGGCACTTACTAGAATTTGACATTTTGTTCTTATAACTTTCTCAGTATGCTCACCACTTCTCAAAATCTTCACTGTTTCTTAGGGGTTTTCATATCAGGGTTCTCCAAAGCAATTCCAGACCTGGCTTGAATATCAGGGGGGCAGTTACAAGAGTGAATGCATTAGACCTGAGTTCAGCAGTCAAGTTGACAGCTCTATCATGACTGTATTTCAATGACATGAATAATGACACAAAGCACAGGCAAAGCCCTTTCCAAGACCTCTTTCTCTCTCTCTCTCTCTTCCCCCTTCCTCTCTGTTTTTCATTCCATCCTCACCACTACTCTTTCTTGTGCTCTCTTTACTTGCTCGTCCCTGTCTAAGAGAGGCCAGGAAATCACAAATTCCAAAAAAATATTCCAGGCAGCATAAACCTTTGGCTTCAATATGTGTGAAAGAGTTTTCAACTGCCCAATTGCCATGACCTACAGTGACAGGGAAGAAAACAAAACAAAACAAAACAAAAAAAAACTGGATGCTTAAATACCAAGCATCAAGATCTATAACATAACAGATATTGGAAGTCCTTTTGATAGTGTCCCATCCATAGTTGACTTATTAATCTCCTGGTGAACTTAGCTTAGGGAAAAGTCACAGCAGTAAGGGAGACATTACATTCAGGAAGAAAGGAAGGATGCAAATGAGGGAGGTAGAAAGGATGGAAAAGAGAGAAAGAAAGAAGATCTACTGGAGCTACCAAAACACATTGCAAGGAATTCTCAAAGAACTAATAAAAATGAGAAAATATTTTTAAAAGACAAAAAAGCACTAAAAGAAACAGCAATGGGAATGTAAATTAAGGCAGCAGGATTATTGCAAGATATGCCAGTAATTTACCTCCATTGAAGGTAAATCTTGAAACCACAAGAAACAAGATTTCTCTCCACTTCAAAGCCTTTCTTAATTTTGTTTAAATCTTACTACATTATTAGTTTTATTGATAAAATAGCATATATTGAGGCATCTCATAAATTCACAATGAATATCTGAGCTGAGAAGAAACCTAAACTTTTGTAGTAAGACATCTCTAAGAAAATATATCATTAAATTCCATTTTTTCTCCATGAAGAATGCTGGATTATATGAAGGGTCATAAGGAAAAGAGAGCTTAATTTCATGGGTGAGCTTTCCTATGTATTGACAGTAGCTACAAACTCTTTCAGTTCATGCAAACATAGTTCCTCCATATTCTTAATTTTCTTCTCTCCAATTTGATGAGATGACAGAAGGGAGAGTGGGTGTCTATAGACCTCCTCTAAGTCAAGACCCTTAAATGCCACTGATGCTACTTCAGCAACATTCAATTTGAGAAGACTTCTGTCTGTATGTATTCATTTAATATATTCTCATTTGTACGTTTATATAGGAAAATTGACACCATAAAAGATATAGCAAGTACAATGAGCTAGGAGCACTATCTTCTAACATCTTAATACGCCAGGAATAGCCCGACCTTGATATGCCCAGCTTCCCTAAAGTCTTAAAATTATACAATGTGAATTGTGGCATTTAATTTATTTTATTCTATATGCTTTAAAATGCAACCATTGATTTTTTAAAGCCTCTGGGCAATATACAATAGCAGATTTCATAAACCACGGGGTAAAAATGACAAAGCCATAATAACAAATGTCAAGCTGGCAATTATCCCATCCCAAATAATTCTTTGCATTGCTAAGTTAGATATTCCAAATGTGTCTCTTTTGGACAGGAAAAAAGAAAGAATTTGTACATGTATCAACTATTCAAACAACCCTCTGCATTGAGACATTTGATATTTATCTCTAAAGATGATCAATAAGAGTTGTTGACAATACGTGGAATTTGAATGCAAATATCTGTAATGGCTGAGGTGTGGAAAGTCTTTTATATGCAAGAGTTCATTCACAGAGCTCTGGAGAACTGCCTGGAGTCTCTTCTGGGAGTGTTACAAAAGCAGATCTGATGGCTATGATCTAGTCCCCTTCCCTCTGTGAGCCTTAGTTTATCTCACCTGTGAAATGAGGTGATTGGGCCAGACACACATATGACCAGGAAAGCAGCAGCTACAGAGGCAGTAGCTCACACTTGGACTGTCTTGGTGGTCTGTTTGCAGCAAAGGTAAGCACATCTAAGAGGGTATCATGCCGCTGGTTTGGGTATTGAGGCTTTCCTGGATAGGTTCTGGTGTTGTGGGATTCAGATCCCACAACTGCAGTCTTCCCTCATTATAAATCATCCCATTTCAAATTCCTTTATAAAAGGGAAGTCTGGACCTGGGAAATAAGGTGTCGCTCAGTTATCCAAAGCCGACCATATGATGTTGGGGGCTCACAAAGTACTACCTATCCTGTCACTGTCCTCTCTCAGATACATGTAGACGGGACCTGCTCCTCTCACCCCTTGAGTCATTTCTTCACACAGACCTCTTTAATGTCACACTGATTTTTCAAAAGTGAATTTCAAGAAAAGCACATTCAATAAGCTCCCAGGAGACGCCACAGCTTTGTAACAGTTGAAACACAAAACCTGCTTTAAGGTAGAGGCCAAAGAAGTATACATGTGTTTACTTATATGTTCTTAATTTACATAGGATACCTATCATAAATGTGTATTGATATCACACATTTGTGACATATTCATTTGCTTACTTATCTTCTTAAGTGTTTTACTGTGTATAACTCAAATAAAGGAAATCACTGAGAGTATCAGATAACATAATCTGAGGGCTCACTGCCAGGAACCCAATACAGATTTTCTACTTTTAAAACAGTAATTAAAATATTTCCAGTCAGTACACCTGAAGAGAGTACAGAAGCCAGTGTTTGTAAACATGGGCTGCATGCAGGGACACAGTGCTCAGGCTTGCATTCTGTCTCCACAGGTTATGTCAGATGATACTTCAGATGAGTTACTGGTCTCTCTACATTACTGTTGTAAATTTAGAAAAACAGTACTTCTCTACTAGGACTGTGGTGAGAATGAAGTTAAGTGCCCACACATGGAGAGCTCATTAAATGTTAGCTTTTACCTTATTTGCTATTATAACATAAAAAAGTTCATGCCTCCCTCTTATCAAATATCACAGAAAAGGTGAAATTTATCACCACATAATAAGAGATTATAACATTCACAAGAAGAAAAGTGTATGTTGTTTTCAAAAATGAGGAAAATGGGCATCCTTAAGAAATGTCAACAATGTATTTCATCTTATTTCTCAACTGGGAAGCATTCTTAGGTCTCAAGTCTTAAGGTGAAAGCCTACTATACAAGTTGTATCCTTTTTAAATGAGACTGCTTTATAAATCTTTGCTATAATGCCAGGCCAGAGTTCAGTAATAGAGTTTCAAGGTTAGGGTTAACAAATGCAAGTGAGTTAGGGTAATCTTGGCATCGCATAGCAGATGGTCTTTGTTGTCCCTTTCCCAGTGGAATCTATTTACTGCTGAGGTCTGGTCAAACATCTCCCCACCAGAGAATCCAGAGATGTTAGCAGCAAGAAAGGGTTCTTTTTGTGAAGACACCCAAGAACCAAAGAATATTCCAAAGAAGTGAGAGTGGTAGCAGAAACTAGAACCGATATCCTACTCCTTCTGTGTCTGGCCATCCTCTTAGGCTCAGCCTCAACAACTTAGGGAATGTGGCCAGGTACTGAGAACAATTCATGGAGACAAATCTCAGAACAAGAAGCAGAGGTTGAGCCCCCGGCAGACAGTAGAGTTGGAAACCTTAAGGAGTACTGGATTAGGAGAGACCCAAGAAAGAAAGGCTAGAAAGCAGCGAGAACATAGAGACAAGAGCGGACTTCCAGTGGCACTGATGGTTGAAAGAAGAAGGGAACAGATGCTGAGCATCTTCCCGTATCCATGCTCCAGCAGAAGAGGCACTGGCTAGAAGACAGGAGGAAAAGTCAGCCTCTCTGCACAGGGACCCCATCCATTCCTCACATATCCCCCGCAAGGCACTCAGGCTCCTGATCAAACCTGATTAGTCTGAGGTATCCAGGCAAGTGCTAGGCACACAGGGTCTTAATGGAATCACACTACAAAAATACTCAGGTTTACATTCTTTAATAATTATGTTTTATTTGGATTTGATAACTTTCGTATCAATTACCCTTTCATATAAGCTTTTAATAAATTGCTCTGAACATCTTCACTAAGAAAATAACAATCTTCATTTTATATTTTCAAACCTTTCTTTTATTAATTAAGCTATCTTTTTATTCAGTTAATCAAGCCCAGTTTGATATATGTAATAAAATGACATGAATGACTGTGGGGAAATCAAAACAGGTAATATCTTACTATTATCATAATATGATTAATATTATAATAGCTTCTTGTTGCTAGCATATATGTTCAAGTCACAGCTCTAACGTTTTACTGTGGCATGAGAGAAGTCACTTAAATTGTGTGCCTGCCTAATTTCAAATGACTCAAGGTGGAAATATGACCAACCAACCAACTCTGTTATGCTCTCATCGAATCCACAAGCTGTCCAAGGAACTTGAAGGAACTGTAAAACAGGGTGGCAAAGAATGGAACTCTGATCACCACACTTTGAGATAATCAACACCAAACTACATGAGAGGTTCCTGTTGGGACTTGAGTCTCTATGGACCGCATCTAAGACAATGGATGGAGAGGCCAAAGCAGAGCGGTACCAGTGCCACCTGCAGAGTTGCTTTCTAAAAGAAAGGCTACCTCCCGACAGACAGCTTGTTAAAAATTGTCCTCTCTACTTTTATCTTCGGAATACATCAGGCTTAAAACAAAGCCGAGGACAGAGTCATTTTTAAAGTCAACACTTTCTCCTTCTGCCCGGCTCCTAGCTGGTAGTTAATTTTAGACTCTAGATGAGCCGTGCTTTCTGCTTCATTACCTTTCCCCAAATACTGCACGTCTCCCCAACTTCTACCCTGCTCTCAAGGCAAGCGCCAGCTCCTCCCGATTGGTGCTGAGCCCAAGAGCCAAGAATTCCTATAATAAGATAGATACCACCTCTATTTCCTCACATTGCTTCAGGATAAAATGATGTCTGAATTTCAAACTCTATTATGTTAGAAGAGGAATAAAACTACCGAAGTTCTTATATGGAAAGAGTATACTGGAGGAAAATGACTTTGACACATAAAACTGTTATGTCAAACTTTGTATTACGATGATCTGAAATGTTAACTTGCCAGCTACTTAACAAGTTTTGGTTCTGAATACCCAGAAGTATCTTGATTTAATATGGACCTGAGGAAAACTGAGTGTACAGATTGTGAATAGTGTGTGTATAAAGCAAACATTTTTTATTGGTAAGATTGCTTCTCAGAATAGCTATTAATATTAACACAGGGGGAGGGTGAGAGGGGAAAGACCTTACCAAGAGCCACTAAAATACACTTGTGTCTAGTAGAGTCTAACACAAGCTTTACTTTAATTCCCAGCATCAATATGGCAATGGGAATGCCCTACGGGGATACCAGAAAGCTGTAGCCAGAGAGGAAGGAGATATATTTCCAAAATGAGTAGCTTAAAAAGCTAGGGACTTTTTCCTTTAAAAAAATATACTTGGATGCCCCATTTTCTTAGCAGAAGGAGAGCATTCATCCTGCGAGGACAAGAATAAGCGAGAACTTTCCAAATACTTCAGGAAGTCCAACGGGCACATAAGCACAGGTATCATGAGCCAGCTTCACATAACAGGGAAATGGAGACACTGTGGGTTTTAAATGACCAACAAGGGAAATAGGTTTGATTCTGTATTAAAAATCATTACTTAGACAGACTGGATAAAGGTATGAGAGGGAGGTTATGAGGTGTATATGTGTACCATTTATGAGATAGGAAGCAAGGAAAACCAAGACTGTGAGAAACAAAGCAAGACTGAGATTTAACACATCTGAACTGTCAATGCAAAGCTTAAATGGTACACAGAATTCTGCAACCGTGGTTGTCTAGCTCCAAACAGGGCCTTGAGGCAGAAGCCTGAGCGACAATTTAAGCCAGCATGAGAGCTAAGTTTAACTTGGGTTCTGAAGCCTAATATGCAAGCTGCTGTTAGCATTTTCAGAACTTCAGTGCATGACTTGGATGCTCAATGATAACAGGCAGGTTATCAAGTGGAACCAGGTTGATCTAAAAAAAAACTCGAACGAGCAATTCACGCAAAGGGGTTATTTTCAAACATTTAAATTACCTAAGTGTATGCCCCCAAATCACAACATGCTCAAAGATCCAAGTCCAAACTCTCCAAGCGGCAGCAACATGGCTGGAGACTCTAATCGCATGCAAAGGAAGCAAGGAAACTCCTGGGGAAGACAAGGCTCGGAAACAAACTGTGCAAGACAGCGCTGTCCTGTGGAAACAATCATTTGCATGAGAGACAGCCTTATAGGGAGGTCTCTGGAGCCAACACAGTGGGCTCTTGCTAAGCTCAAGCCTAGCTGGTCCTTTTCATTAGTCTCAGACTTCCTGCCCAGTCTCTGTTCATTCCCTTTGCTTCCATACTCCACTGACAAGGTAGTTACATCCATTATATGAGCTCCTGGCTATCTAGGACACTACTGTTTCTCATGACTTATTTTCATAGTTTAATACTGAATATAAAGTCATGATCAGACTGGTTTTTATCTTGTCCTTCACAAATATGGATCTGTGGACCCTACACATAAGCTTTCATGTAATGACCTAATACATCTTTCCCATTGCTTGATTCTTCTTTGCAAAAACAAAAAATTTTAAAGTAAAGTTCTTAGCTAATATGAATGATATTTACAGTATTTTTACATCAAAAATTGTGTCTTGAGTATTACCCATTATATATGTCCTTCAACATGAGTCAAGGGTTACTGAATTTGACTGTGTCTTAGTTAGGGTTACTATTGCTGTCATGAAACACTGACCAAATGCAACTTGGGGAGGAAAGGGTTTATTTTGCTTACACTTCCATGTAACAGTTCATCCTCAAAGGGAGTAAGAGCAGGAACCTGGAGGCAGGAGCTGATGCAGAGGCCACGGAGGGGTGCTGCTTACCAGACTGCTCCTCATGGCTTGCTCAGCCTGCTTTCTTACAGAACCCAGGACCACCAGCTCAAGGGTGGCACTAATGACAATCGGTTGGGCCCTCTCCTATTAGTTACTAATTAAGAAAATGCCCCTAGGCTTGCCTACAGCCTGATGGTATGGAGGCATTCTCTTAATTGAGGCTTCCTCCTCTCTGATGACTGGAGCATGTGTCAAGTTGACATAAGACTAGCCAGGACAGACTGTAATTAATGATGATTGACTGTTTCATCTCTTAAAAACGTAACTGCCAGGAGCTGGGCATACTCCCACAATTCCAGTCTTCCATCCAGAGGCTGAGACAGGGACATTGTTAGCACTAGGGTCATTCTCAAAGACACAGCGCATTCCAGGCCAATCTGGGCCACAAAGTGACACTTTTTCAAAGAGGACTGGGGTGGGGGGTGGGGTGGGGGGTAAGTAGAAGAGGAGGAAGGGGGAAGGAGAAAGGCAGAAGGGGAAGAGACGGAGAAGGACAGGAAAAGGACAGAAAGACAGTAGGTGCTGCTTTTGTTACTTAAAACTCAAATTGGGTAAGGGATGAATTTCTGTTCCATATATTTGGTGGGAAGTTTAATTTTGGAACCATTTTATGAATTAAACATCTAGAGCTGGGCATGGTGGCACACTCCTGTAATCCCAGCACTGGGGAAGCTGAGAACAAGGGCTGACACAATTTCAAGGTCACTTGGGCTACACTGAGTGACCTTGTCTCAGAAACAAACAAGAACAATAAACTACGGGTGAGAGGCAGACAGGGTATATCAGTGGTGGAGGAGGATAAAAAAGAACAATTGTGCCAGATATGTAAAGAATGTCACGAGGAAAAATAATCACTATTAAGTGACAAATCTTGGGAATATGTGATCAAGGACATTTTTTAGTGTAGGCTTCTGTAGAGGAAAAATATAAAATGAAAACGAATGGGCTCCCATCAGAAGTTGTGTCTAGAAGACGCTGGCTCTGGAACCATGAAGCTCCAGTGCAAGGCTGAGACAAAGAAAGTCAGCATCGCGGGCAGAAAGCCAAGCCTGGTGAGCTCTGAAGGCAGTGTGAGCCTCAGCAGAGCAGAGCCTCATATGTGTAGGGCAGTGTAGGCATTCTCCCCCATTGGAGAGCTATGACAGACAGACAGGAAACGCGTGAGGATGAACTGCGTACGACAGACGTGAGGTGAAGGCAGTGTAGCCTTTTCCCATCAGGCCAGCTCCAGAGCTCAGACTCAAAACCTCAAACTCTGACTGCAGTTTCGCAACAATGCACATGGCAATTCCGTTCAGTCATAGAAGACGTTTCCCACATTCAGGCTTCCCGAGTCCCACCCAAATTACCTTTACCCACTCGGAAGAGGCAGAGAAGCCCATATGAAGACTGGTTCTTCTACAGGACACCAGGTCTCCTTTAACTTGCCACACTTTGTATCCTACAACGTCGACAGGCTTTTAATTCATGCCCAGACTATCTTAACAATAGAACATTGAGCTGAGCTCAGTTGCCTTTGCCTTGCAATTTTCCAGAAGTCCCCACTGAAATATGACAAAATTCTGCAAAATTTAGGAAATCATACAAAACGTGGCTGAAGTACTCCAGATTTAGTCTTCCCTGCAAAAATGAAATCAAACCAAGTACAATCCAAAGTGATTTCTTTATGATTACTAGAATAAAAGCCAGCTTGCAAATGAGATTGTAACATTCTGAGATGTAATGGATAAGAATGTTTAGAGTTGAAATGGGGCTTTTATTCTTGCAAGTAAATAAATGACAGCTTGCTTAATTGTCATTGGGCTACCCGTCAAAATGACCAGTTAGTGGGGAATTATGGAAAAGAGCCATACTGAGTGGTAATAAGAGGTAGACATTTTGGAGGGCTCATGTGTCCTTTACACCATTTAATATTTTTTAAAACTCATCTAATTCCATGGTATATTTTATTCTTCATTTGAACAAAAAGAAACCCCATCGGCATACTTATATGTAGTCATAGACTTCATTGAATCTTAAGAATGAGAGCAAGTCCTGGGACTTACTGAATGCCAATATATCAGACTTTTGGTTTGCTGGGTCACCCTGAAAGCTAAGTATTATATGGCAATGTAATGATGCATGAGGGGGAGTATTAAAATTGTTAAAGAGGGACAGCCTGTTATAGCACAGGCCCAGGCCTGGGGGCACACAGGTGTTGTTATGGGGAATACACTGAAAAACCTTAGGTCAGTGATGAGAGTGGTGCCCCCAATTCCAAGGGAAGAGCTGGAGGATGGAGATGGCAGATAAAGATATAGCCACTGATGGGAGACCAGAAAGCTGGTGCAGTACATACTAGTGCTGTCAGCTTCCAGAGATTATGAAGAGGACCACAGTCCTTCAGGAATATAGCGAAAGACAGAATGGAAGACAGGAACAGAAAGCTTACTTAGCTCACTTGGGGGTTCTGCCCAGGTGGCCAGGAACTTATGAAATGATCTATAATTGAATCAAATCTCAATATTTGAAACTCAACTGAAGAGGGATCGCCCTAAGAAATGGTCTGCCTCCAATCCTTCCAGTCACCGTATCTTTAAGGGAATTTTTCCTGTTTGGAAAATAACTAAATGATCCAAGGGAGCTGCCCAGCTCTAGATTTTTCCATGATTTTGATTGACATTATATGTATTTATTCAAAGTATGACCTAGAGAATGTCAGACATTAAAATAATATTGAGATGAAAATTCTACAATCGTAGAGCAATACAAGCCCTGGTAATGAAGACATACTGTGCTTGAGAAAACCACGGACACAGTGGATGGCAAGTGACTAACAGCAACTAGGTCAAGTAAAACACTGTTAACTGAGGAGACCGCTCCCTGACGTATATGCGCCTCAAAATCCCATGCTATGCATGATAAAAACATACAGTGCTACATGTCAACTTTCAATAAATAAAAGTGAATAAGATGGAAAATACAGCATTGGGGAAGGGTGAGATAAATATCTTTGGCATTGTCAATACTTTCACAACAACTTTTGAATTATTAGTTTTGTAGTCCTAATTTCTGGGGAGGTTGAGGTAGAGACATTGGAAGTTTAAAGGCTGCTAAGGCTAAGGACTGAGTTCAAAGCTAACCAGCACAACTTGATTCAACTCTGTCTTGAATTGAATCATCCAGGGAGAGAAGGCTGGCCGCATGGCTTAGTAGCACAGTACTTGAGTGGCCTGTGAAAAGTATGTAATGGACTGATACATAAACCTAAGTGTATATCCCAACTATCTGTGGTACTTGATAATAAGCCATATGTAGCTAAGACCTATAGTTGGGTCGAGGGGAAGAAAATGGGAGCATATTGGGCTCCAGATTATTGTCATTGTTTTTTTCCCTTAAATTACAATAGCCAGTCTGAGTTAAAAGCAGAATAAATCCAATGTAAGGAGTCTCTGTAGATTATATTCCAATTTACCACAAAATAAAGACTAAACTGAAATTGATAATACTTGCAGCTAGATTTCAAGTTCTAATTAGAAGAATTACTAGTAATTTTCTATTTCCTATATTTAAATTGAGTCCTGTTACTATTTATAATTTATAAAAACAAAATCAATAAAAAATAATTACAATCCAATCCAAATGAGTGGAATTATTTATTTATACTCTCACCCCAGAAGACATAAAAACTTTTTCTATAATTAGACATATTGCTTGTTAAATCAATTTCTATGGTCAGATGGTCTTTGGCATTGCTAAGTTTTAGTCTATGAAAAGTATATGGTTCCTAGATGTTATGATATTTGAAACTAGATATCTGACCTAAACTACAAGTATGGTAGCCAGGCTTTACCCAAATCCAAATACTCATTCAAATGTAAAACTTACCTACAGTATAGAAAGTAGTTCTTGTACTAATACTGTGACTTTTGTTTAAAAGATACAAAAATGTTTTATTACTATTATTTTTATTTTCAAAACAATCTTATTTTACATATCAATCCCAGTTCCCTCTCCTCCCACCTTCTCTCCACCCCACCCCCATCCACTCCTCAGAGAGGGTGAGACCTCCCACAGGGAATCAACAAAGTCTGTTACATCATTTGGGGCAGGGCTAAGGCTGCCCTCTCCTGTATCTAGGCTGAGCAAGGTGATCCTCTATAGGAAATGGGCTCCAAAAAGCAAGTTCACGCACTAGGGATAAATACTGATTCCCCTGCTACTGGTGCCACAAACTGTCACCCACATTCAGAGGGTCTGGTTCAGTCTTATGCAGATTTCACAGCTGTTAGTCTCCATTCAATGAGCTCCCACTTACTTGGGTCAGCTGTTTCTGTGGGTTTCCTCATCATGGTCTTGACACATTTATTTGAATGTTTATGAATAGTTTTAAATTTAAAAAATCTGCTCTTCCTCATAATGTAGATTTACCCAAATAAACTTTTCTTGGATACATTTTTCATCCCTAAAACATTCTCTTTCAAGGCAATTATTTCTTCCTCCTCCTTCGTCCTCCTCCCTTCTTTCTAGTTCTACATTTTAAAAACAATTGATTTTATTTTTGTGCCTGCATAGATAAGTGCAGGTGCTATGAAGGCCAGAAGAGGGCGTTATATCCCCTGGATCCGGATTTACCAGCCATTAGGTGCTGCAAACCAAACTTAGATTCTCTGCAAGTGTAGTATGTCTTGTTATCCACAAGCCATCTCTCTAGTTCCACCCTTACATTTTATTTACAACATAAAATTACTCGATTCACTTGACTTTGTGACTCCAAGTGTAAAACCCTCTCCTGCAGTGCTAATTACTGATGAGCTGGCCTTCTGAGACAAGGCAGCATCTTCAGGAACCTGCTCTAGAAGCAGGAACAGGTTACCAGAGGGCTAAATGACTGTCTCTCCAACATGGAATGATACAGCCACATCAAACACACACACACACACACACACACACACACACACACACACACGCACACACACTGAGTAGGTGGTGGTACACTTTACATGCGGTCTTTATTTGAGGTCTTTCTAGATCCAATACTCCACAGGTATAGAAACTTGTGTTAGGAACATGTGTTTTCTATTGTGATTATTATGATTTCCTTGGAAATGTGGTTATTGAGCACTAACTAACCTTCCTGTGTTCCATTGGACAAGAAGAGTTGTAGATGAGAAGGGAGTAAGGGCCACATAATAGCTACCATGTTTCCAAAGTCTCTCTGTGATCAGAAGCAGCTCCAAGGAGCTCGCCAGGCAGGAACATGTGACCAGCAGCTCCTTTAGGCATTCTGCTCACATGCTACCCGAATTGCTTTCAAAGTAAAGGCAAGCATTAAGCAATTTCAAAACAGTCATTTTCAAAGTTCCATGCTAACCATGGTTTGCTGCCGTTGGAAAGGAACATATCTATTACTGGACAAGGTCGGAAGCAAACTTCCTATTCATGCAGGCTTTGGCCTGTGCCAAGTCCCCAAATTTTCTGGCCAACACAGCCTTAATACTTTTCCAGAAATAATTTTAAAAATAAAAAAGACCAGGTTAGTCTGCAGCTAGTTTCCTGCACAAATTCCTCTGAAGTTGCCAGAAAGATTATATCATCTCATATGAGTTCATGAATACATATTTCCATTGGTTTTTACAATGTCCTATACCAAAGATGAAGTTTTCTTATGCATTTCACATTTAGGAATTATAATAGAGTTTGAAGGCATTCCTTATTTAGGGGATCCTCTAGAATTTGGTCAATAAAAAACATGTCACTAATTAAGAAGCCTGTTCACTAACTGACCACCCATTCTGTTTCCTTAGTGATCCCCATTATTATATTATGTAACCGTATAGTTTTTCCAACTAATTGTCCCAAAGAATGATTCTGCTAATTCATCAATTCGTTCTTCCTTATGTAATTAACTTCATGAGTGGCAGCTCTAAACTATATACTGCAGTTGGCTTTGAGGACACAGAGATGAAAAGCTTGAGGAGGATGACAAAGTAGGAATGTACACACCAAAAAAGGAACCTGAGATGTGAGAATTGATAGTATATTAAAAGATACCCTTTTAAAAGATTGAAAGGATATTAAGTGAGGACAGCAATTTAGAAGACCTCCCTGGGAATGTGGTGAGAGGATGTAATATGATGCTATCCTGGCCAGAGATGAGGGAGATGGTAGGAGAAGTGTACCATCACTGAACATGAGGGAGTTAAGGACAAAAAAATAAGATATGTGTCAAGGACAGAAAAATCAAGGGATAGGCATATTTTAGATATAAAGTACTATGGATTCCCATGCATTCAGAAAGCAAAAGAATAAGAACAGAACTCAAAGTTTTTTTATATATGAAAATGACATACATGTGCTTTATTTATAGAAAGAATACTATGGAAGTAACTACATGGAACATTGGAATGTAAGAAAGAAGGACAGAAGGCAGGCTGCATAGTAGAACTCAGTTGGGTTTGAGAGTTGTCCAGATGAGGATACAATGGCAGGTTCAAGAGAGACAGAGGGCATGGGGACAGAAAAAGGCAGACCTCATCAGTGAGAGTGGGAGGTAAACCTCAAATTTGACGTCGCAATCCATGCTGCAGCTCCTGGTTTGGTGTGATTTATTTTACCTACCTAGCAGACACAGGAAAAGAAATAGGTTTCAGAAGATAACTGGTATCAACATTTCACATGTGAAGAGCCCCTGGCAAATTAAAGTGCATAGCAAACAGGCGAACACATGAACTAAGAACTCTGGTAAGAAACTGTGGATAGGGGAACAGAATGGCCACAATCTATAGGTAGGTAAAATTACAGAATCTAGTAAGATCAGTCCATCTAAGTATTCAGAAACAGCAACCCCGGGAATGCTGGCATCTAAGGGGACGTGGAAGCCTATAAAATCCACTAGCGAACATAATGAAAGACTCAAGGTGGAGAGGACATGCAGTTTACAGGGAAATGTTCACAGAAGGAGGATGGCAGCAATATGAGACAGGATGGGCAACAAAATCAGGACCAACAAATGACTGACTCTTGAAAATGCAACCAGAAGTTTGATGCTATTGGGCAATCAGCAGTACCTAGGTCCTTCTCTTAATGGAAATGCCGTCCATTCCCTGAAGCCTGGCATGTGGAAAACGAAGCCCTCATGCTTAGGGATCTGCTGGACTAGCATTAGAGTTATGACTCTTCTGGTTACCAGGTATGCTCAGGAAAAGTCATTCGGTTACCTCAGCTCAAAATTAAGGGGTGCGGAGAAGAATCACCACTCTATAGGATAATTCTGTTTATTGACTAAAGTGAGAGGCCACACACAAGAACACCTCCCTGCATGGCCTCAGCTCAGACGCATCATGTGATACAGAGGTACCTTCTCAAAACACACATGTAGACGTGTATAATACAGGTATCTAGAGAAATGTCTACTCATTTAATTCTTAGTTCCTTTGCCTGATTTGCATATAATCCTCTACCATGCCCCAAACTGAATTTAAATAACCATGAACTCACAGGAAGTAAAATTAGGGTTTTAGAAATGTAGTCTTAGCCGGGTGGTGGTGGCGCACGCCTTTAATCCCAGCACTCAGGAGGCAGAGGCAGGCGGATCTCTGTGATTTCGAGGCCGGGCTGGACCGACAGCCTCCAAAACAATACAGAGAAAACCCTGTGTCGTAAAACCAAAAAAAAAAAAAAAGAAAGAAAGAAAGAAAAAAGAAAAAGAAATGTAGTCCTATGTATGTATCACCTTGGGAATGGAAAATAAGAGAGATCTCCTGGGTAAACTGGGGGCGGGGTAGAGGAGAGGGAATAGGGGAATGGAAACATGAACATGGGGGATCAGGATGGTTGAGCTTGGTGGGGAACAGAGAGGGAGAGCAATGAAAGGGATGTCTTGATAGAGGGAGACATTATGGGGTTAGGGAGAAACCTGGTGCTAGGGAAATTCACAGGAATCCACAAGGATGACCCCAGAAAGACTCCTAGAAATAGTGGAGAGGGTACCTGTACTGCTGGCCTTCTCCTGTAATCAGATTGATGACTACTCAAATTGCCATCATAGAATCTACATCCAGTAACTGATGGAAACAGATGCAGAGATCCACAGTCAAGCACTGCGCTGAGCTCTGAGAGTCCAGTCAAAGAGGAGGAGGATATGAGCAGGGCAGGGAGGTCAAAATCGCAACAGGGTAACCCACAGAGACAGGCCCAAGCTTTCTGGAATTCTAGAGTAACAGCTAGGGTGGCCCTCTGCATGTGGGTGACAGCTATGTAGCTTTGTCTGTTTGTGGGGCCTCTAGCAATGGGACCAGGATCTGTCCCAGGCTCATGAGCAGGCTTTTTGGAACCCATTCCCTATGGGGGGATGCCTTGCTCTGCCTTGATGCAGTGGGGAGGAACTTGGTTCTGCCTCAACTTGATGTGCCAGGCTTTGGTGAGTCCTGATGGGAGGCCTTACCCTTTCTGAAGAGTGGATTGGAGGTGGGGTAGAAAGGAGGTGGGGGAGGGAACAAGAGGAGAAGAGAAAGGGGAAAGTGTGGTTCGTTTGTAAAATAAATTTAGAAAATTAAAATAAAAAATGTAGTGCTATAGGGTATACCTGCTTTTAAAACGTTTTCATATACCCCACAAGAAACGATCAAGCTACTCACAGACACACAAATTACAGTAGCTTGTTATGACACACAATTGATACTGAACACAATAGATACTAACCTAAAGGCTTTACTACTTAACACAAAAATATAGAAATATATGAAAAGCACTCGAATGATATTTTCCAGCACAGAATAAAGCAGTGACAACTAGTCAAACAACCTATAATGTGCTTCAGTCCCTAGGGCTGAAAGGAATTGGGCTGAACCCCAGACTAAAATCAAAAGGAGAGTACAGAAAAGCTTTTAATTTAGGTTGCAACTAGGAGCCACATTATGCACTGGCACTGACTACCTTCATAAGTGAGTTGTTTATGTGATCAAAGAAAACACTGTGAAAATACTAAATAGGATGAGGACATATTTTTTATGATTTAATACATCTCACTTTTAAAGTATTTTCCTAGTTGTTCTAGGCTGCCACTTTAGTTACATAAAATTAACTCACCTCCAGCAGAAGAAAGACATAATGGATATGTATCTACAAAAAGTAGAGGCAAGGTCCAAGGACACAGACAAACCATAGCTCAAAGGTTGACATACTGGGGATAGGGATAGAAATCCTGCTAGCCACCTGGCCACCCATGGTTATCACTACATTGTATGCATATATCAGCAGGAAACTCCAGTTTATTCAGCTAATATCAATTTGGTCCCAGTTGACTTCCATATATGGAGGCACATCCACCACACAGCCAGCAACACACAACTCTGCAAATGTGTAGCATTAATTCTGTTTTAACCATCATGACCCTCAATGCATTCACAGCCATATCAAAAGGACACTGAGAAAAATGAAGTTCTGTATAAGAAAAGGAGAAGGGAAATGGCTGGGAAAAGAATCACACTGAACAGTATTGATAAGCAAGATGGATGGCTTCAGATTTCTCTTTGTGTTTACTGACAAAAGCCAGTGTGCAATAGCAGGCTGGGTTTGTTCCAGTGAAAAATGAGCAGGGTTATATTGTCTACCCCCAAATATCGCTTGTTTTCTAGAATGCCACCCATCTTTCTCCAGTCTAATGCCATTTATGTTAAATAGACTATATTCTTTCCTTGATGATACAATTAACACATGTATCCACTTTAGAGTGAATGTGTGTGTGTGTGTGTGTGTGTGTGTGTGTGTGTGTGTGTGTGTGTGTGTGAAGTAAAATAATGAGTAGTGTAGAGAAGGTATTTACGGGAGATATCTATCCACAGAATTTTTGTAACCAAGTATGCCTATGAATTTTTACAGAGGCCAAAACATCCACATTTAAGTAGTTAGTCACATTATACAGTTACATCCTTCAAATACCAAAGGCTGAAAAATGAGCAGACACAAAACACAAAACTAAACAGGGGGTGGTTTATTTAAAAAAAAAATAAAGAGGCCCATTCATAGCCACCATCAAGCATGAATAATTATCAATTCTGAATGCAAAGATCATTCAAATAAATATAACTGATGACTGATGGATCATCCACGTAGTGTGCAAGTCACAGTAAACAGACAGTCCACTTTAGAAAGTGTCTGGTGAATTGATTTAACAAGTTTAATGTGAGCATCAGTGTGGGGCTATTACTGATCGTAAGCTTTACTGATGTTATTTGTTCACTTGGAAAAATACCGCTCTTTGGAATGAGCACATTAAGGCTAAAATTGCAGAGAAAACCCTATTACAACTTTATTGCTGGCAAATTGGAACCAAACCTTGTCTGTATATCAATTACTTAGAGTTACCACAGAGATAAATCCTTTTTTTTTCTTTTCTCTCTCTTTCTCTCTTTTTTTTCTTGTATAAGCTCGATGTTGAAGACAGTGATGAGAAAGTCCTTATTACACCCTACCAGCATCACTAGGTTTTCTTAGCAATTTCAAGAAATTGTCAATTAAGTTCTTTTTATTAGGTTCCAAAAGCTGTTAAGTCAAACACAAATCTATCATAAGGCTTGTAACAGCATGTTATTTAGGCACATTTCAATGCTCCAGCCTTTCATTATCTACCTACCTCACTGCAACTATGAAACTCAAGCCAAGTAGAGGAGTTTCTTGGGGATTTTCCTGGGTTCACAGAAATTGGAAGTAAGTGGTCACTCATTTGTAACAAAAGATTGACCAAACTCCCATTCTTATGAAGTTGGAGGCAGGAAAATGAAGATTCCCTCTCTTTCACTCTCCCTCCCTCCCTCCCTCCCTCCCTCCCTCCCTCCCTCCCTCCCTCCCTCCCTCCCTCCCTCCCTCTCTCCCTCTCTATACACACACACACACACATGATGGATTTGCATCAAAACTCAAATTAGATTAAGAATAAGTTTGATGCAGGAGCCCCCACCCCCAAAGCATAAACTCAGGACTTTTACTCAGCAGTACACATTTCTATTAGTTGCAGCTCTCACTCATGACCCAGGAATCATTATGAGACAGTGTTGAATCATCCAGATGGCAACGGACATCTAAAGTGCCCCAGTGAGCAGTGGAGACCACAGCAGCATGCCAGTGGTTGTCCTTGCTCCCTGACCTAAGAAGACATAATGCTGGGAAAAGACAATGCTGTGGGGCCCCAGGAGGAAGGAAGGAGGTAGTACCCTTGGAAGAACAAGACAATAGAGGTGCATGGAGGTCAGCCCCAGAGGCAGCTGATCCTTTGACCTTCCAGACAGACAAACTGGGCTTAATAGCAAAGGGACACAGAACGGCACATAATTCTGATGAATAAATATGGCCCAATGCTAGTTAGGAGTCGTGCATGGGAGGCATTCATGACATCCACATTTCAGATGAGACTGTTAAAAAAAGAATTAAAATGGATTAAGAGTGATGAGTACTGGCTGAATGAAGAATGCTACGCTTCACAACTTTGACTCTTGAAGAAGTTCTCACTCTTGGCTTCCTTCACAGAAAAAAGAGAAAAGAATTGAGAAGAATCGTTGTTACTTACTCTTAAATCCTCTGACATACTGACTTGATAAGCACGGGTATTGTTCCAATCTATGAGAATTTTAATGGTTTCTAGGTAAAGATTCAAGTTTGTATTTAACTTATTTCCTGAAACATGTGCAGGAGCAGTCTGAACCTGACTGCTTAGATGACAAGCTAGGATGTTAGAAGAGAAGGAAGACAGTACCCTCAATTCTACAACTCACACCCAAAACAGGAGGCCAAGAAAATGATGGAGAAAGTGTGCTAACATCCCAAGAAGGGAGCCTGCTTGCAGAATTCTGCAAGGCAGCAACTGTGTACTCAGACTGCGGTGGCTGTGGTTTTACAGGAATTGTTTTTCTTGAAATCTGACTTTGTATTTATGTTTCCACAACATTCTGCTATAGCCTGACTACTTGGTCACAGGCTAACGACATTTGAAGAGGAAGAAGGTCAAAGCTATCATTATGGTGGTGACAGCCAATCGCAGCAGGAAAAAATAAGCTTTATTTATTACTCTTAATACAAGAAACCTTTACTGTGGAATATAATTGCACTGTCACTACACACCAGAGATTTTTAATCCCCAATCATTTCAACATATTTTACAGTTCATTACCTCTCCAGCTAGATATAGCAGGAAGGACTCTCCTGAGCCTATACAAAAAAGCATAAAAAAATCTACTATTTTTACACTCATATTTTCAATGCACATACACACACACACACACACACAGTGACAGGAATTGAGAAGTGACTAAAATCTTATATATTTTAAATGAGCACTGGAACAAAAATATACATGTCACAATAGACATTAAATCCCTCCACTAAGGGCTGGACCACCTATCATTATGAATCATTTACAGCAATGGAGGTTAACAAATAAGTTATGAAAACCAGCATGGCAGTGTCCAGACCAAGTAAGACTGACTGCACACCTTCCTAGCAACACACAGTCCTGCAGGCCATACACAGCTACGCTGCCTTTCAAAGGAGACTACATGTGATGGTTCTCACAAATCCCAATAAGTGTCGCCATGAAAAGAAAGCATTTGTAGCACTGTGAATTTTGTTCAGTAAAAGTCTATCACTCACAGTCATTTTTCACACACCATAGCTCATGCATCTTGTCCTACATGGATTGAATTTAGACTTCATCACGATTTTGCTATGATAGAGTTGTCTAGTTAGCTAAACCATATCATGAAAACAGGAATCACTTTTTCAACAATTCTGGATTCTGCAAATCCTGCTGTTTTGGACTTAAGAGTATTCATCGTTGTGAGTCTCTAATGAACTTGAGAACAGTAATGAGGGAGAATTTACATTCCTTCCAGTTCTCACCTATTAACCTGTACTTCCCTACTGAAGAGGCTTTCCCAAGCCTATGAAGATGTCACCTATTATAAAGTAGGTTTTAGTCGAAAACAACTATAGTAGGTAGATGGCATCTGCAGAATGACACCTGAAGTTGTCCTCTGTTCCACACACACACACACCCCCCACAAACATGTGCACGCCAACATCACTATACAAGTATGCACACACACATAAAAATAATACTTGCAGTTTTCTACATGGATCCATCTAAAAACAAATTATATAAATATTGTGTCTCTCTTCTTATCAGTAAAATTCATTTTAAGTGAAATGCCTTAACTTTAAGTTTCACGTTTCATTTGGAAATCATCAGAAGTATATAATAATACATGGATATTTACCAAGTTCCAGTGACTTTTCTTTGAAAAAGAGGAAGACTTTAGAGAAAGTCTGTTTTCAACACACTGTTAAGTCCTGTACTACGAAGGTCATCATACATTTCTGCTGCCACCTTGTGATAAGGAACCCAGGTCTCTATTTCAAAATCAATCAGTCTAAATATTCCTTGCTTTTGAGTGGGAGGAGAAAGCAACTCTGAGTTGTTTCTTAAAATCTCTTCAGAAGAAAAACAACACAGAGACAGTACTGCACTGCCAGCTACTGCAACCAGAAACACTCATGGGCTTTCCCTAGTGCTGAAACAGGAGATATTGCCATCTCTGCATGGGTATTTACAAAGCTATCAGGAAAACTGAAATTAAAAGTGAATGACTGCATTCAGTTAACACAGGTGATAATGAGCAGGGTGAAGAATGGACACTAAAATAATATACTCAACATTTCTAAAGAAAAGTGACCAAATATGACCCTGGACTCTGCCTTTACCTCCTATTTCGTTAGCAAATCTTGACTTAATGGACATGTTATTCTGGGGACAATGCATTCCCTTCCAAGGACCAGAACTTCAGTAGACTAATATAAGTACTTAGTGGTCAGAGCAAAGTTTGGATGGCAGATTTGAAAAAGTTCTGAGTTCCCAGCCAGAGTGAGGCACTGGGAGTGAGGCACAAGTTTACCTCAGGTTTTCACTAAGGAGCCTGAGACTCAGTGTATACCACACCCTTGCCCAGGGTCTCGGAGTCAAACAGTAGCAGACGGCCTTTACTTCCAAATTGTCATCCTTCCATCCATAAACACATGGATGGAACAAAATACTAGTAGTTAAAAGGCAAGGCTTTGTTTGAGCATGTTCAAAGATAATTTTTTTTTCTGTTCCCATGACAAAATACCTAACCAAGGTAGGAAGTATTTATTTTGTTTGTGGATTCAGAGGGTTTGGCCCATGTTCTATGAAGGCAGAAGTAAATGAGAGGGGTAGCTTTTTCAAGAGAAGGGGAACAGAGCAGTGAGGGTCATGCCCCCAAATATCTACTTCAGTCAAGAAGCTCCACTTTCTACTTTGATACTTCCAATGATGCCATCCTAACATCAACTGGTCAAGGGATTAATCACTTCATTACATTAGAGCCCTCATGATTAGATCATCTTTGGATGTATCCTCACAGTGACAGGAGTCCTTCCTACTCATCTATCAATCCCATCAAGCTGGCCAATTCATCTACACACGAAAACCAAACATAGTTTAGTGCTGACTTTATATAGTCTCTAACACTTAAGTAATCACTTATCCAAGGAGGTTCTTCTTGTTTTGTTTTGATTTTGTTTTTGTTTTTAGTCATTGATACACACCATAGCTTTGGACACTGTTGCTAACATAGTCAGGAAAGAGTTGGGAGACCAGCTGACAATACTTTAAAGAAACTCTACTGGGTCCACAAAACAGCTTGGTTCACTATGCAAAATTTAAGTTTCACTTTTAGCTTCATTTGGAAACTCTACTTATTATTGTACATTTCCTGTACATGATTAAATGATGGAGGGTAGACACAGCCTATTGTTTTAGCTAGTAACTAGTTACTTCTATGGTATTAAGGATGGAACCTAGGACCTTCCACACTTCAAGTACTCTACCACTAAACTATATCACAACTCTCCTTTTGCTTTCTATTTACAGACAGGTTTTCATTAAGATGCCCAGGCTGGCCCTAAATTCATTTGGTTGGCCACAGAGATGTTAAGTTTGTGATTAGTCTCAGCCTCCCTAAACTGACATTACAGGTTTTCACCTCCAGGCCTGGCTCATCTCCCTTTTTTGGTATAAATATACATATACCATCAATTATTTTTAAGTAATCAAATGTTTAACAAGGTCATTCAGAAAACTAGCTTAGCAAATGATATCCCTCCATAGAATCAACAAAAAAGAGCTAAGTTTCTGATTCGGGAAAGTAGGAGCCATGTAGTATATGAGTTAAGGTTGCTGTGCAACATCATTTGTAGCATCTGAGCGAGCACTAATTGTTTATTAACAATTTCAGCGAATGGTTCTCAAGGAACATTTCCTCTGGAGGACCTAGGTCTAGCCAAAAAGGCAAAGGGTTGGGCCTCTCACAGAAGACTAAACTATGCATTCTGAAGACATGCCCAGCAATCAGCCATCCCCATGATTCTAACCCATGTCAAACTGTGGGAATCACTCAAGTAGACACATGAAAAAAAGGAAAAAAACAACCTAGTCTTCATCAGCATTATTTAGGATTAGTGACAAATAAAGCTCTCCAACTCAGTGTTTATAGATAATAGGTATCTTTAGATATAAATACATCATCCCATTTGCATTTATCTTGCCAGAAATTTTATCTCTGATGAGGTATTTCTGCTTCCGTTATAGAGTTGTGTGTGTCTGTGTGTGTGTGTGTGTGTGTGTGTGTACATGTGTGTATGTGTGTGTGTACATGTGTGTATGTTTTATATCCTTTAAGGTCACAGTATTACAGAAAGCAATTTGTCATTAATAATTTCTGCTAGCTGTGTAGTTAAAAAAAGACGACATAAAACAATGAAAACAGGTATTTATAACTTGAATATATACAAAATTTACTTGGTCAGCACTGGAAAATGATTTTTAAAATCTCCTTAATTTGTCCCTCTGTCAACATTTTAATTAAAACATGCTTGAGAACTAAAAGTCTCCCATTGGAGAGGAATGTAGACTTTGAGAGAGAAATTGTAAGGAATACTCACTTGATCACCTTTTTCCTCCACTCAAGGAAAGGCTTTAAATACTTTCATGTCATCTAGAGCTACAGCTTTACATAAGAAACTTTAATCTTAGAAATATATTTGTACCATATTATCTTAGATGACCTTAGATTTAGCCATGTATGATCTCTAAATTAGCTGGTTGCAGATGGGTTTCACCACCAAGTCAGACTGGCTGGTTACGAACGTCTCTCACTTTGCAGTTATCGAGAGATTAGGAACAAGAACTCTGTCAGGTTCTAGGCTCTGACCCTGTTAGGCTGAGTAAAGGTGACACTTGCTCCATCCACAGCCTTCTCCAACTGGACTTGATTCTGACTAAGGCATGTGAAAAGGCTGTGAAAGAAAAATGATTCACTAGGCTCATTTCTGTTTTTATAAGCAGTCTCTAGACTCAAGACACCACTATGTATCTCCCAGCTAAGTTGAGGAAAGTACCATCATTAGGAATTTTATTGCAAATACAGACTTAGCTATGCACAATTTTCAGGGAAGAAAAAAAAGTCATACAAAAAAAAGTTCTCACAGTTTCCTTTTCTGGTGAAATCACTTGGTATCCCTGCTGGTAAATTTAGACAATATAATTGGTCTTGAATTTGGGAAGGGAACAGAATTCCAAAGTGTACCTTCTATTGCTCTTTTAGTCTCAAAAGTATTATTTTTCAAATGCAGGTGCATCACAGTGACTTGAGAGATTAGTTTCCTTCACCAAAAGGTTGAATACTAGCATACCGTAAGAGGACCTCAGCAAAATTCTAACTCTGGAGTTATTAATATATTAATCTGAAAATGAAGTCCCATAAAGGAGACTTTTAAGTCTGTTAGCACAAATGCCTGTTGCAATGGTTTACAAATGAAGAGGTAAGTTTAGCACTTATTATTTTAAAAACATGAGGCTATTTTCATGTTACATCAATATGCATGTCTAGAAGCTAGTTTAAGGAAACTATTCACCATGGAAAGTTTTAAATGTACAGTATCAAAGAATAATTTTTGACATTTTGATTCATACACGCTTATAAAGCTCCAAGACAACATGGTTTAATTATAAAACATATTTCTACTGCCTTAGTCATGGCAATTAAATTTGATTGGATACTTTCTTTATTCAACAAGCCCCTTTCATGTCATTTTAATTTACTGTCAAAGCAGCCTGAATATTGGAAACTAAATTATTTACTACAGCCCATAAGCCAATAATGTTCCATTTGTCTCGTACAGAGGGAGACTAGACTAACAAGATTATTAAGGACATTACTTGTAATAGCGAATGTCCTTCACTTTATTTGAGCTCCATGCTGTGCTTTCAGAGATCATACTTCAAAAGAGGCCCATTTCATTCCGTCACAGAACCTCTGATATAAATTATTCTCCACTCCCTTTGTAATATTTTGATCATAGAGAAAGTGCACCCAATATTGTTGGGTTGAAATGGAAGCACTCTTTTCTCAGATAGCTACATAGTTTGCTTGTGTTAAACACCTTTGATGCCCTCCTCCGTGCCAGTATTGCCAAACATGGAAATATCAGGTGAATTTATCTCACAGTGATACTATTTCATACATAAAATTCAAAAAAGCTTTTGTTTTCACTGCCTTGAATGCAAACAATGCTTCTAAGATTCTGGGATATATAAGTAAATCAATAGTCTCAGTTTTCAGAAAATCACAGTTTGTTAGGCATTATATATCTAGGCAGACATTTCACACAGATCTCCATTACTGTGAAATCCTAGAAATGAATTAACACGTCTCATCCAGAAGCACTCTCAAAGTCATAAAAAATAAATAGGGCTATGGTAAACTCTAATGTGCCCATGGTCCAGGGGAATTCTACCGAGGTTAGCCTCATGCTAAGACTTATTTAACATCTTCATTAGTGGTTTGGAGAGAAAGGAAACACACCAATTATATTCACAAATGGCAATTAATTGGGAAGTATGGTAATTATTAATATAAAAATGAAAAAGAACACAAAGAGGGCTACAGAGGCCAGACCCACATAAAAAACTTCTAAAACGGCAACTGATCAGTAAATTAAAAGGCAAAAGCAGAATAAAAACATCAAGTCTCCAAGGGGCACTTGGAAATTATACTTTAAAAAGATCAGGAGATGATGTCACATCAGCAATGAGTTACAGGACAATTCAGCTTGGCAGCTAAAAGGGAAAGAAGTGATTAGCAGAAACAGCCAAGCACTTGAAGCTCATAGACATCTTGGCATGATGGACATTTGGTTGGCTTTTCAGCAGTGAATCAGAGATAGTTGAAGGTCAGTGTGAGACAGAAAACGGTGAAAGATAATGTCTGCTACAATACATGATCATTTAGAGTGGCTCAGTGGTGACTAAGGCTTACAGGTTGAGATCATCAACATGAAAGAGCGCTGCACTGGGCATCCATAGTCTTTAGACACCCCACCGTGTTCTAAACATTCTTCAATAAGGTGGAGAAAGTGGTAAGAAATAGAACACTAGAAGAGGGTCAAAAATAACAACAAGAACAACAAAATGTGACTACTGGCTTTGATCTTATGCACATAATTGAAGTTTAAGTTAGAAAGCCCCATAAAAGGGTGATCACAGTGAAGAAAAGGCTCCTGTTTCCCAGGGAACTGATACAACGACTTATGTAGCAGATCGGAGATACCCTGAATATCTAAAATACTATCAAGCCAGTCTCTCTTGCTTCTTGCCACTAAAACAACAGAAAGAATTACACCGTGAGATTGACTGGAAGCCCATCCTCTCCAGCAACGTGAAGGGAGCTATTTAATAGTGCTTTGACCAGTGAGCAATCAACCATCGTTTGCTATGGGAAAATACAGAGGCTCCTTAGCTATGCTGGAAGGGTTCTATATGCTATGGTTGAAAGCAAGGTGTGTTCTCACACTTTTCCTGGGGAGCTCCACTGTTTAACTCAGGAAAAAGAAATCTATCTCTAAGTTGGGGGAAGTGAATGCATATGAAGTTGTAGCTTGCACTTTCTAGGTGACAGGTCTCAATTTTGATGCCAGGGAGCGCAAGGTGACACTTCCGTACGTGCCTCAGATTCATGCAATAATGGGCCAATATTTCAAAGCAAATGCAGCCATGATGTTTATGTTAAAAACAATAGGTTGTGACAGCGTCAGATGGTCTATATCCCTCAAGTGTTGAAAATAAATTGTTTCTTTTCGCACACAAGAGATGGAGATTACCAAGGTGAAACATGACAGAAAATTTGTAGAAAACGATCTTGTCTCTGAGTAAAGCCTGCTTCCTGGTACAGGCTGATAAAAACAGTACCCCACAGGCCACTGTGTATCACCTTAATGAGTCAAATGACAGTGAATTTTCAACAAAGAGCCTCAGGGAAAAAAACCCGACTATTTTATTATCTGTTTTCTGCTAAATTTCTATTCACACATACAAAAACAAAAATCATAAAAGAGAAGGTTCGAGTTTAAACAGCAGTAGTAGCTAAGTCTCCATTTTATTTCAAGATGGACGCAAGCCTGGTACACATTAAATTCACAGTTAACTCCTTGTTAATAACCCAATGCATTGGTCTTCTTCAAGCGCCCACCCCGTCCCAGCTGGCTGTCTTTTCCCCTGTAACTTCCACTTCTCAATGAACTAAAAGAAAACCAGCATTTCTCAGTGCCAACACAACGAGAATCCTTCCCTCACCCAAGGAAGAGCAAACTGGAAGACGGGCTTGAGTCTACATATGCTAATAAATAAAGAGCAAAATGGAGCAAAAGCAGGACACTCGCTGGGTTCACCCGAGATCACTGATCTCGGCGTCTTTGCACGTACACCAATGTTCACCGGTGGTGTAACTTCACCAGTGGTGTAGCTTCCTGTGCAAACATTATCTTACTATCAGAAGAGCTTTGTCCAAATTCTCAGCGCCCTGGGTAACTTGGAGAAGTGGAGATTTTTTTTTCTACAACCTGTATACATATTAGTTACAGCTGACTAAACTGCCAGATATTGTGGGAGCTGGCCTTCCCATGTTCATTTTCTATGCCACTGTGTGATTCATTCCTTCATTACTGGACCATTTGCCTTGGTAAAATAACTAATTACTAACCTCACTAACGCAAATGAGAAGGCCTAACTCATTGTGCTGCCCCACTAGGTAAAAGAAGGCGACTTTCATTATGACCTCGATTCAATTATTACTTGAGTTTTCGTTCTGTCATATGTGTTCATAGACAGTACCATCTTTTGTCATTTTAGTCTAAGACTTTTAAAATAGCATGCAGTAGAAAATGATATAAAATGTTACACTGGGTCATTTAAATTGCTTGAAATTTTAATGCAGCACTAGTTTTTCTGTCAACAATGAATCATTCTGCTTCATCTGAAACATGTACATAACCAGTAAGGATTTATTTGGAGGCATGTGTGCTGTGTTCACACTGGTCTGCAGCAGAGAAGGACTAATTGGGAGAAACAAGGAAATGACTTTATTTTAAATTTACTAGATCATTTCTATTCATATGTATCTCAATGTAAATCATTTTTTTCTGTGATACATGTGAATATTATCAATATCAGTTCTGAACTTTATAATCTCTGAATTGTCTCAGCTCTGGAGGCAGTATGTTCACAATCTCAATAATGTCTCTGGATTTAACATGATTCCAAATCAACTCCAAATGGAACAAAACAAAGATATGCCTTAAGACACTGGATGCAGCAATCCTTTGCCCTCCCCAAATATAATACTTCATTTTTTATGAGCTGATCAATGCCTGAATTCTTTGGATATTTCATTTTGAAAAATGTACTGTGAATTAGGCTGTCTATGCAAGGGTTGAAATGTACATATTCTGCTTACAAAAATGTACATGAAAAAACCCAAATATACAAAATATATTATAAATACATGCACTTGAATGTTATAATTATAGACTATGCCAAAATGCATTGCAAATATATGCTGCACTCAAGTATTTTAATATTTACCTTCTTTATGTGCATACCTATGCATAAAATTCTATACATAAAATATTAAGGTAGAGCAAAAAACATTTCAACGTGGAAAACGTACATATGCAAATCTATAGATACACGTATATGCAAATTTATAGATGTATGCATGCGTGTATATTTTTCTGATTGACATTTGTATCTTATCCTCCATTTTGACTGAAACAGTGAAATAACTAGCATGTTGCCTCTCTGAAGCCGAAAGCAATTTCCTTTTCTAATTTTAGTTATGCAAAGCCTATGGGCATCATCAGCATTTAGTAATTAGTTTTATAATTACTGCTGTTTTGCTCACTGTCATTCAATTTTTCTTACAACATGGTCTGGGATTGAAACATCCCACATCCACAGCTGTGTAAATTGCTACCCATTTATAAGGCAAAAAAAGTAACATTCCATATACATTATTATTCAGTCAAGAATGTGTTATGGGTACTTAGGTGACGCCTTGAGTGCATAAGCTGCCCACTGAAATGCCGAGAAAACTGGTATTGCAAGGTTCTACAAAGGCTGTCTAACAAATAGCCTGAGGCCAGGAGAGTCCCGGAACAGGAGGATTACACCAATGAGCACAATGGAGTATCAGAAACCTAAAGATCATGATGTCAAGACAAGTGTTTAGTCTGTTAGGGGATGCTGTTCCTGGTTCATAGGAAAGAAAAAACACACACACACACACACACCCAGATATCCACCTGTTCTGCTGCATTAAGAATACTGTTTCTTCAAAAGGGAGGCCAAAGCAATGCAGAGGTTGCAATCTTGGTAGATTAAAGTTTTCTACATCCAGTGAAAATCCAGCCCCAGGGTCTGATACTTCACTTCGATTGCAACTGTGAAATCAAAGCACTGACCTTTCATAAAGACCCGAAGTGCTAGGGTAAGAAAGGGCCAGTGTAGTGTTGTAACCGTAACTGTTAACTTAAACAGCAGCTTCAGGGAAACTAGGAGCATTCTTTGAATAGATACCTTGTAGCTACATTCCCAGAAGATTTGTGAAAATTAAAGCAAAATGACCATGAGTCACTTACTAAAATCTGAAATGTTCAGGTCAAATCAGGGATTGTGCATTAACCCCTACATCATGGAGTTGGCTTCAAAGTAGCCATATGGCTTAGGGTTGGCTTCCTTGAGAACATGCACTAACGTGGTACTGAAATGAGAATCCACCTGACGATGAACTTGGTCTCTCTGCACCTCTTTCTCTTCATCTACACATATAGATGTGTACCTACGCTATACATCACTGAGTGGCTGAGGAGGAGAGCACTGAAGGCATGGAAAATGATGAAAGCTTTCCCACGTGGCTCCTGTGATCCTAAAGCATCCTGTTCAGACCTCTGGCAACACACACTGGTTAGTTTCCTTCAGGTTCATAGTGCATTTTCTCACAAATAATTTTTAAAACTGTATGTCCCAAGTCTTATTTCTACAGTGTATAAACTATACATATTTTAAGAGCAGAAATGCATCTTCAATTTCCTTTCTGTTATTGAAATCTAGGCACATGTGGCAAGTGGTTAATACAAGCTTTCTATTCTAAATGAGTAAAAAGTGTTGCAATGGGATAGGAGAAAGAAAAGAAAATTCTAAATGCGCTAACAGTGAGACCTTGAACTAGATAGCGACTGTGTAACTGAAATGCAGAGGCAAGTCAGAGTTCCAGGTGACACACAATGACAGAAGCCGACAGCCAGGCTGGAAGCCATAACTTGACCACCATTTCTGCACCAACCACAGTCATCAACCAGTACTTCCAGGGCCAGGGAAGCTGGAAGCATGAGGATGTGGATTTGAACTCACAGCATCCACATCAAAGCCAAGAATGGCAGCACACAGCTCTAACTCCAGCAGTTGGAGGCAAGGGAAGACAGGCGGATCCCTGGAGCTCACAGTCAGGCTGAATCAATGAACTCCAGGTTCAATGAGAAAACCTGTTCCAAAAAATGTACATACGAACACACAGATGTGTGTGTGTGTAGGACACCAATTGTGAAAGACATCTGATATTGACTTATGGCTTCCATGTGACATGAATACATGCTTACGTGTTTCTGTACATGCACACACACACACACACACACACACACACACACACACACACATACACACATACACACACACATTAGTTTTCTACTTTGTTTCTTTTCCAGTGGGGACAGGAAGAAATCCAGAGAGGAGAGAAGGCAAACCCAAGCAGCTCTGCCATCCTTCTGGCTCCAAGCCCTGGAGCTGGAGACAGAATCACTGCTTAAGATGGGAAGATAAGCCAGACAGGTGCTAAGAATTTCCTAGAAGTATATCCACAGAACATTCACTATCTTGATATACATACAGCCAAAAGGCTCATTTGATCTAGTGTGTCTGAGAGTGATAAGAAACTCAAAAGCTACTATTTATTTGTGAACTGAATGGCAATGTATTTGAATAAAATATTTTAATACTAATATTCAAAGTACTTTCCCAAACTGTTTGTATTTGAGACTAGATATGCATGCCCATAGGTTCCATGTACTTAGGGATTCTTTGGAAGTCTCTCACTGGTTTTTCCATCTTTCTCAAATGTAAGTCATAAAAGGGCACTAAAGGGTTCTCGTGAGTTGTTGACTTTAGTGTTACGACAATGACTATAATCTGAGTTAGGCTTAACTAGCTAGCTGCAGATATCTACGTAAGTAAAAATTAAAGCCATATTTTGAATAAAAAAATGATAAAAGCCTTTATTTCAGTGAAAACAAAAAGACTACCAATTCCCATTCTTGATTCATATTGTTTAATTAATACTTGTAGGACAAACAAGATCCATTAAGAAAGATGTTGTACGCCGGGCGTTGGTGGCGCACGCCTTTAATCCCAGCACTCGGGAGGCAGAGGCAGACGGATCTCTGTGAGTTCGAGGCCATGCTGGTCTACAAAGCGAGTTCCAGGAGAGCCTCCAAAACAATACAGAGAAATCCTGTCTCGAAAAGCCAAAAAAAAAAAAAAAAAAAAAGAAAGATGTTGTACAATCCAGCTCTGGGGCATGTGACACCTAAGGCCTCTGGCATCTGACACAGGAGGCCCCAGCACTCCTGTGAAGTTCCTGCACACCAACACATATAAGTCACAAATCCTTATGGCTAAGAAGAGACTCAGCAGTTAAGAGAGCATGACGCTCCTGCAGAGGACCCGAGTTCAGTTCCCAGCACCCACACGGTAGCTCATACATCTATAACTCCAGCTCCAGGCAATCAGGACCCTCTCTGACCTCTGCAGGCACCAGGCTCACACATACAAGCAGGTAAAACATTCATGCCCACAAAATATGTTTTATAAAAACCGTGAAACGATTTTTCATTTGACTTGTTTGTTTACTCATAAATTCGTGAAGCTTAAAGACATAGCTGGCAGAAGAGGGACAGGAAGTTGAGGAGGACACACTGAGGAGATGATGATGATTTGAAACGGAAGGAAAGGACCATCCTATTTATCGTCATAGCTGTTCTTCACCATCAATGCAAGCTCTTCATTTTCACACCAACTTCTTGAAGCTCATCTTATTTAGTTTGTAACCTACAAACCTTATCTAACCCATTCATCAAGAAACACCCTGATGGAAACCAGCCACCACTGCCAAAGGCTCGCAGAGAGTGAACAGCAACAGAAGCATCAAAATCAAATACGGGACTTTGTGAACAGTGGTATGCCTACACGATCACCACAAAGACTCCACGTCTGCCAGCTCTCCCCAGTCTGGGTTTAGTGCCTTAGAATTGTACTAGTTTGAGTATTTGGAAGTGACCTCAGACTACTGAGTGGTTAGAATCCGGCTCTACTGAATGAACAAACTAATACAAAGCTACTTAATAAAGTGTATCCAGAAGAAACATGTATCTAACTAAGGGTACCCACAGTCTCTTATGTATCTAAATCATAACTCTCATCGAAAACTGGACTACTGTTTGCATTCCTGATCCTTTAAGTCTGTCTCTCACTTCCCTATTTCTCAGCTACTTCTGATAAGATTGATACAATTCCGAAGATGCCTAATGCAATGTTAACTAAAAAATATCCTTCTGTTTATAAAGTGACATCAACATTGGTATCTCTAGATAATAGGTAAAAGGCTAGAAAACCCCCAAAATACATTTGTAGAACTTTGAAGACCACTTTTAATTTGAAGCTATGTTCTGGATTTTGTTGTGAGATTTCTCTTCCATTACCACATAATCTAATACATATTTGAATTAGCAGCATAGTTATGTTACAAATCATTTTTCACATTAAGAATGCACACTTCAAAAAAATAAGTCTTCATTAAGGGATCTAAATAGGAATACTAAGGAGAAAACCTCGGTGTTTTTCACAGGAGAGTAAGCATGCTGGATGCAGCTAACTTTCCTCAAGATCTCCATTGAGTATCCTTGAGTGTAACAATCAAGTTCCTTCAACTGTTAGAGCCTATTAACTCCAACAGCACAAGACACGAATGGGTTAAAGAGGCATAAATTAACTTTATTGTCAATCATTGCATGCTGAAGAATAATTAACTCAGTATGTTTATTTATCTACTTTCCCTACTTGATTAAATGAATGATTGATGACAGGTTCCTTGTTTTCTTTTCTTCCTTTTTGTCAGTATAAATGATCAGTATGAAACTAAACGGTGACATTAAAATGAAATCATTAGCAACCAAAAATGCAGACCGACCTACACATAGGATCCCTTCTCTTTCCATATTGAGAAATCTAATCAGATCATTCACAGCCCAAACAGACCCTGAACATCATCAGATGCACTCCTTCATTGGGGCCTTCCCCTCTATTTCCACTTTGGGCCATCTCAAGTTATGTTACAGGCTATTTGTTTCCTTTAAACTCATCTTAATGAAACTAATTTATTGCTTTTTTGATTCACTTGTTGGTAGCATTTAGGAACTACAGAGCTAGCTAGCATTTGTGGTCTTTACTGAGGGAACCATAAAGATGCCTCTGAGCTGGAGTTATTCAAAATCAGCATATCAAATCATTGATGAATGACCATTTTAAGTAACTTGGCTGCTGTGGGATTTGTCCATATTTGATAACCTTTGAAAGGTTATTGGTTTTAGTTTTGCAAGTCAAGTGACTAACAGCAGCCACAGAGACCCATCATAAACATTCCATAAGGATAGGCTTCCTACACGAGCAGGGCAGAAATGGCCCATAATGAAACAGGGGGTTTTCCTCCATGTCCCCCTGGCCAGTGCTACATGCTCAAGAAACTGGAAAGAAACACTCAGATCTCAGAGAAACTTGTACTTAAGCATCTGGTTCATATGGGCTCTCTTCTAAGCATTTCTTAGTCATTGTTTAAAATGTTATCACTATTGGACAATCTTGCATGGCAAATCCTTGAACAATACTATCAGCCTCAAAGGAATAGCTCATGCATAGAACAGAAAGAGAAGCAGAAAAGCAGGCTGGGAGGTAGAAGGATGTTTTCACGAAAACAAGTTTTACCAAATATCTGTTGCCATAGACATGTTTAACATAGGGGAGCTCTCCAATATATAAGAAACTTGATCTATAAATATTTCTAAAACATTCTATCAATCACCTTCACTTGCAGACAAGCACAGATGACAAAATTTATAGTCACTGTATACCCCTGCTAAACTCAAGGAAATTTTGAAAACTACGTGAGCAACAATTTGAAAAATGGAGTAGATTTCTTGCACAACTACTTTGTGACGCATTCCTGAATGTGAGAGCAAAATGAATAAGTTGTGGTGACTTTACCATCAAAATTTGTGCCTCTTCGTTAGCATATGTGAAATGCTGCCACTCCAGGAGCATACAGCTTATTGCAGGGGAGTGCATTTGGAGTAGAATACAAGTGCCCCTGGTTCAATAGCATCTATAGTTTGATTTCACTGAGCAATGAACTCTTACGCCTATGTAGAATGCAGCAAAAGGTGGATGACAGGACTCTGAGGGTTCAGAGAAGTCTGTGATGACAATGGTGACCAGTCTCATAGTGAATAAGTCTGTAGTAAACTGCACATCATTTTTCAGAATATAATTTCATTCTAGGGTAGAAGGTGGAATTCCCTCACACACACATCAAGTATACTACCGAATAAAGATTAAAGATGATGAGTCAATCAAATTTTCTCTGACTGTAGAAGTTTGAAAGATTCTCTTCCAGGGGACATTAATTTATAAAGCTCACTTTGTTTTTTTAACTCCATCAATGGAGTGAAACTATCTATTGCTGTAGCTTTAGACAACCAGAGGATAGACAATGTATCTGAGTTTAGACCCCACTGGTTACTAGAAGAACGGCATGGTGCCTCTGATGTTAAATTACAGAGAATTAACACATATTAATTTGGTGCTGGTTGTGCAAATGCTTCTGGCATTTCCTTCAGCACTTAAACTCATTTTCAGAGAATGGACTGCTGTAAAGAATGCAGGCTCATTAAGAGTTGATTTCCTCAAAATGCTGAAGGATGGCAACTTTCAATTGTTGGGAGCCCAGCAAGTAGCATTTCTCTCCTTAGATGGGGTGAGGGAAGACTCCACCACACTTTGTTTTGAGCAGGCGTTGTGGGTTAGAAAACGAAAATTTTCATCTTGTTGTCACAGCCTGGCTTACCTCGTTTCAAGGCTGGCTGTGTTTTCTTTACACGGAATAAAATTTTAGCAGGAGCAGAAGCCAAATGCATAAAATGAATGATCAACTTACAAAATTCGTATGAATCTATTCTTTCATGCGGCTCTGCTTTAAAATAGCATCATAAATGCACATCTGCAACGACTGCACCCCTTCCTCAATTGTACAAATTATTAGAGTCGTTGACAAAAGGTTTTTTTTGTTTGTTTAGGGGTTGGTCTGGGCACTCTCTTGGCAGACTGCCACTTTTCTAGCAGTGGAAATACTGCATGCAGAAAGCCACATTGTACAGAACAGCTGTTCTGTTAAAACACCAAGCTAGCAGCCCAAGAAATGACTGACTTCACATGTGAAGTAAAATCGTCCCCCTGCCTTTGTACTAATTTAAATGAAATGAGACTACAAAACATTCACTTGCATGCCGTCTAGTCTTCCCTCTCAATTACAGCCTGTAGGGACTTGTGTGCAAATCCTGAGCGGGGCGGGCAGCCTGATTCTCCCTCCATGCCCAGGGCTGCCCTTGAACATCAGTCATTTGACTTCCTAGGTTCCCAGGATTGGGGTGGTGGTGGCTCCTTCTCTGGAAAGAGGAAACTATATTAGGGCTTCAAATTTTTAAAAGATAGTTTAATCCAGCCTTTTCTATATCGACTAAAAGCAGGAGCATCAGAGAGCAGACACTAGATTATATTTCATTAGGTTGTTGGTTTATCTTTATAAACCACAGTGTGTGATTTATGCTGTTTGTTGTTTGAGAAGATATTCACATAAAAGAAATATATGGCATTCTGCTCAAAATAGTCTTTTGTGAGGGGAAGTCTTCATAATTTCACCTCAAATCTCATGGCCCCAATTCTCATTAAATGTTACCAGGTTTACACCATTCTCTGTGATACATAATAAATTGAACAGTACCAGTGAGTACCAGAAGTTAAGACTGAATATTTTCATCTGAGAATGGAACTTCTGGCAAGACTTTCTTAGAAAATGATTACATTTTTGTTGAAATAGTACCATATGTATCTTTTTTATAATATGCCCACCTATATGCAATTGAAAACGCTGTCCATCTTACAGATCCAGTTTAAAAGCTACCGTCTGTCTGTTAGACTTCTTTTGACATGACGAATATCTTTTCGTATACCCTAAAACCCAAGTTAAGATTATGTCTATTTAGCTACACTCATGAGGAAGTATCAAATATATTTTATTATTTTACTAAATTGGCCTTTGTATTTCAGTCATCAACTATTTGAAAGATCTCTTCTTATCAATTCAATGAAATATCTACATAGTAGCAATTTGTAAATAAGCTTCATAAACTTTGATTTTGCATATTAAAATATTTTAATATTCTCAAGTCACCTGTGGCATTTAAGAATTACCAAATTTCCTCCATTCTATTACATTGTGAGTTGTGATTTTTTTTCCACATTAGGATCTGAATCACTTTTTAAATATTGCAGGTTAAATTCAACCATCATCCTGATTTACTTAGTCTTGAATATCTTAATAATTATACAAAAATAAAAACCACACAGAAACCTTAATGTGTGGTACAGATCATGAAAAGGAGCCCTAATATGCTCTTGAACATTCCCATACAAATTGAAGCCTTCCAGTAAGTGCCCACCTCAGGAGAAGGCATATTCAAACAGTCAAGTCCCAGATGCAAATTTTACAACAAGACGGCTGAAGCAAAAAAACAAAACAAAACAAAACAAAACAAAAAAACTATTCACATTACAGAGATTCGAAGTCAGGAGTGCTGGACTCCATCAACCAACACTATTACTGAGCCGTTCTGAAGACACGCTGAGACAGCTGGGATGCTGTGTCTCCAACCTTGGATGTAGGATGTGCCTTCAGTATAGGCAGTTGAACCTCTCTGCATTGTGAACTGAACAGCTACATCCTCGAAATAATGTATGCTGAAAGCCCAGTTCCTCAGTGTGATGGTATGTGGAGGTTGTAGCTATGGGAAGCAACTGTCAAGAGGGTGGTTCTCTCGGGAATAGGGTTACTGCTCAGGATGAGACAGAGTCATCAACCTTCTTTCTTTACTTCCCTGTCTTCCCATCACACCCCACATCAGCCGCTTGGCCTTCCCTGAGAACTAGACCGTGACACACCCCAATCTTAGGTCTCTAGATTCCCAGAATGGTAAGTCTATTGTATGAGCTAGCAAAACTATGATGTCATAGCCTAATAGTCCAAACTAACAAAGACAGCCTACAAAGGGCCCTGTTCCTGATTTCAGTTTCCAATGGAAGAAGCTCCCATAGCAACAAGGGCAATGACTGACCACTAACAGGAAGGCTGTGGCCGGTGGCTGTGCCTGATAGCCTACCCAAATGAAAGCAACACCGGGTGTGCACCGAACAACGTGGTAACAGATGTCCCTGTGCCTTCGTGGCTCCACACCTACAGTAGATACAATGAGAAGCACTCTGGGTCAGGGGTCAGCTAAGTCGATATCACTGTGCCACTTTCTACCTCGCCCCCCAAAATGCCCCAAATGAGGTTTGTCTGAATCCCAGTCTCAGTGCTACCCTGCCCAGGACATGCTGCACGTTCCTGCTTTGTTATGCTCTCTTCATGCCTCCTTTCAACATGGAAAATGAGAGCAATTTTGCTTTTATGCTAAAATTCTTGTAAAAACCTGGATACTATTCATCTATTTTTACAGAAGAAAGCCAATATTTTAAAGTATTTATATAAAACCCAAACTGTGTACACAGTCTGTTTTCATCATGCGTGCTGATATTCAACACAGCCTTATTTTTCAAACTGTAAAATTATATATGAGTGATGTGCTCTAATTACCAAACACCACCAAATTTTTGTTTTGTGTCTAGAACGCATTGGGAAGCTCTGATGAGGAACACACTGAAAGCCGGTGTCTTCTAAGCATTTACACAGTGACATTCACACATGGAGAACTTGTCTGGTACCTGGTGAAAGGCAGACCCCAGCGGACATGAGGAAAAGACGTTTGATTTCTTGAATATAATAAGTAGCTAAAGTTAAATCCTGCTATCCAATTCAATCCCGATTCTTCATTTTGGCATGGTTTTAGAAATATGTGAAATTCTATCAGCAAAAGATCAGGTTATCTTTGCCAATCTGTCATGTGATGATGACAGCATTAGATTCTGGGGCCAGCGATGCAGCTCATTGGCTAGTGTCTACCTAGTACATGCAAGGCAGGAGTAATAAGAATGGCAATGACTACTGTTATTATAAGTGCAACTTTAGTTAAAAATAACAACTATTGTCACATTAATAAGTGTCATTGCTGTTATTATGGCAGTGCTGACGATGGAACCCTAGGCTTTTTCATGCTGATCCGGCACTATAGCACCCAGCTCTAACACAGGGTTACTGACAAATTTCAGATGTCTTATTCCTAATAATTGTTTTATGATAGCTACAGTCACATGCAGATTTAAACCACTGGTTAATTTAAAAGCTAATACATTATGTGGAAAAGTAAATCAAAACTATTTAACCCAACCAACCAGTTGTTTGACAGAGAATTTAAGTAAACAAATCAATACAACAACAAAATCAAACCCACAAATATCTGTTTTCATCCTTTTTCTAAAATAATATACAGAGAATATTATCTCAGTAAGTTCTTGTTTTAATCATTTGCTACATTAAGTTATAAAAGCAGTCAAAAGAAGTGAAGCCACCTCAAATGCACAAAATTTTATAGACCCATGGTTAATACCTCACATTATATGCCAATGCCACACTTCTGGCTGGTGCACAAGTTATTTATGGTTATCACAATATACAGGTATATTAGCATATATAATGCTAAATATTGTCTTAAAATACATTCCAGGACATGATGTTACACATTTAAACATGAGTCAACCTTGTATAATTATCACTAAGATCTTACAAGAATGGATTTTTAAAAAAACTACCACTGTCCTCACCAATTCTGATGTCACAGACAGAATTGGCATGTCTGTGTGCACACATGTGCAAAAGCATGCATATATGTCTGTTTGTGAATGTTTGCTGGCCCACCTTTGAGTCCATAACCCAAAAGAGACACAAGAGCCTCATGCTGAGGGGAATAAAGCAAAAATTAAAGAAATATGAACCACATACACAGAGGGAAAGCACAGGGATTGTGATACTATTAATAATCAGCTACGAGAAACCTGAGCCATCTTAGAAGAGTCTCAATCAAGCTACTAATTGCTCAATCCTGTCTACAGTATTTGGGTTCAGGATTAGAAATTAAGGAATCATCCAGGCCAAGATCACTAACCCCAAAAAAAAAAGGTAGAAACCTGAGCTCTAGAAGGTTTTACAGCACAAGCACAGGTCACAGGGCTTGTTAAGTTTTGTGAAAAGCTGTCAAGTCACTATTTACTGATTTCCTACTACTTTTTTAAGGAAATATGAATCCTACATGATAGCTCACATAACTGAGACAAGACAGTTAGAAATCTGTTGCTCAGACTTCAGGTTACACACCCGTTACATACTCACGGGCATTGTGAGACTGGCATTTTCAACTCCTTCCTCTGCATCTGAGAGCGAGCCTATGGGACAGGAGCCTCTACTCTTTCTCCCCACTTACTTCCCCTTTGATTTCACCCTATCCTCACTCTTCTCCTCCCCAGTTTTCCTATTCTTCCTTCTTCTTCCAGTTTTATGACCTGCACCTGCCCAAACAGAGTGTTTCACTGGTGGTATTTAGATTTGCAAACATATATCTTTATTACAATTCAGCTCTAAAACAAGATTCACTACTCCTCCAGGTACAAACCAGTATTCTTAGATGATAAAATGAGTACAAGGAGTCAGATCACGCTTTCAGTGAGCTCATGTTCCAGTGCGCAGGCAGCTAAAGGAGCAAATTATGGACTGACAGCAGAGCAACGGAAGAATATAAGTGTGCCTCACAGAAACGGCTGCTGGTCCAGGGAGAAGGGAAGTTTACACCGTAGTGGAACATCTGAACTAGGTTTCAAACACTGAACGGGAACACGCCAAACTCACCAGGGGTAGGGAGCCCAAGGAACCACCCCCCAAACCCAGAACTTGGATGTGAAGGAGACTAGAAGAGCCTGAGAAGCCAGATGTTCTCTCCGACTGTTAGTCCCCATTTTGACCCAAAAAGACTCTTGGTGGAAGGTGTCTTTCACTATGCCCTTTGTTCAAGAGATGGGCTGAGAATACAAAAGTATCTAAAAGTTAAGGCATACTCCCCTAGCCCCCCATTCTATGACAGACTCTCTCATCTAATCACATCCGTACATACTGTCTGGCCTTCATGGAGCCTGGGCATGAGGTTTTCAGGAGTTCTTTACTGAAGGCTTCCAGGGTCACAAAATTTGATTAAATTAACGTGTTCTAATGTTATCTTGCTAGATTGCCTTTTGTTATAGGGATGCCAGCCATGGCACTTGTCTTGGATGGGTGTGTGTGTGTGTGTGTGTGTGTGTGTGTGTGTGTGTGTGTGTGTCCCTACAAAGAGGGCATTCAAGTCTAATGGTGGACTATATGAAACACACATACGTGGCTTGTAGCATTGGACATTGCCAGAGGAAAATGAGATGATGTTGGAGATAAGGATAGAACAATCTAGTAAGTCCCATGCTTTTATCATGTACCTATGTCTTCGTTATGCTTCTTTGTGGCATCTTCTAAAAGCAGTCCAGTGAGTGTCACTGGCCATGAACTTACTTTACTCTGACTCAAGTCACGTGGGCATAAATAGTGCCACCCCAATTCTGAACCACTGCACTCTGAAGAGATCAGTTCTTTCCCGGGAATAACCGATTGATCGAGTCTTGATAGTCACTCACTTTCAGTGACAACTCTTAAAAATAAGCTTTCTGTCAGAATTTCGGGTTGAAAGGAACTCTGGATGCCCAGGCCCACCAGCTACACCAGCAAATGGGGCCAACAAGTCCAACTCTCACGGTGGCATACAGCAAAAAGAACACAACAAACAACAAAGGAACCCAGCAATTCCACAGGATATTTCCATGCTAGATTATAACCCCACACATCACAGCACGCACATGGAGAGGTATTAAAACTTTTCATGATAGTGAGAAGCTATCATTAAATCCCCATTTGTTAAAAAGCCGGATCTTCCTACTATGAGAGGATGGGCCTGGAGAAACGGGGCAATGTACACATTGCCTGTCCAATTGTGAATCAAATCAAATCAAGGATTAACCTTTAAGTGATCTCCTCTCAGAAACAGTACCTTCACATTCATATAAAAAAAGGACAGGATCATGTCACTAAAAAGGCTTCCTGGAGGTATACCTGATAACAAGAATTATATAACGTTACATTTCCATGGGCTACTAAGACCTGGCATATACGTTGCTCAAATAAAGAGCAAAATGCACTAGCAGGTGGACTCTGGATGGGTTTTCAATGGTGCCACAAGCGACTCTGGATTGAGGCAGATGGAATTAGGTATGAGCCTAAGTCCCCCAAGATCCTAAGGATGAAGTGGCAAGGACAAGAGCCAAGTAAGTGCCAAGTTTCCATTTTTAAACTTATTTGCCTAGCTCTAAAGAAGCTTCTACTCAGAATGTAACAGGAATTCACTCTTGTTCCTGAACCCCTTGCCTATGTGAAAAGAAAAGCAAAGACGTCATAGGCTAAGTGTAGAGTAGCAAACAGTGTTCGCCTTGTAAGGTTTCTGAGGAAGTGGATTGAGCACCTTGCCTTCAAGCATGAATGTCACCTGCTTGAAGCAAACATATGTCAACAACCACCAAAATGCTAAGGCAGGAACTGGAAAGACTCCCCAGCTGTGCAAACCACGAAGACCTATCATTCAGATCATCTTAGAAGCCCCCTTCCTCTCCCCAAAACAAAATATAAAATTCTCCATGAGTTAGTGGAACCACCATCATAGCAGCAATTTAGTGCCCTTCAGGATGTTAGCCTGCACCCAATACCTTCCACGATTACTTTAAATGTGTATGCTAAGCACCACTGTTTACATATGAGTATAGCAATTGAATAATGACAGGCACCATGCTTAAACAGAGCCCTGCCACTTATTCCTCCCAGAAATAGCTACAACTTAATTTCTAATTGATCCCTGAAACCATGGAGGGTTTATTTTTTATTTTACACATTGAGTATTTTGTTTCTATGCATATCTGTACAACACATGCATGTCTGGCTTACAATGGAGGCCAGAGGGGGTGCTGGCCCTCCCTGGGACTGGAGTTACAGATGGTTGCAAGCTGCTATGTGGGTGCTGGGAACCAAACTGGGTCTTTTGCAAGAGCAAGCAAGTTGCTCCTCACTGATGAAGCATCTCTTCAGTCTCCAGTGAAGTAAAATTATATAAAGACAGAAAATCTCTTTCCCCAGGGGTCTCTCTTGATTTTAATCAGCAGTTGTCTTGTGTGTTTTTTGATTGCTCCTCTGCAGAGACTAAGGTTGTCATATATATTACATATTCAGCATCACTGTCCACTATCCACGCAGGCAAATTATCATTTAAAACTGTAATGTTTCAACTGAAATAGAACTTAGGTGCACAATGGCAAATATTCCCAGATTAGTTGAGTTGCAGGAGACATACTCCAAAAATTGACTGAAGTCCATGATATTAGAAAGACAGAAAATTTATCTAGTTTTAGTAAATGTCAAATCAGCAGCTATTGCTTTTAAGATTAATAAAAGACGTAATGGTTTCTAGATAGCCTCTAAATAGAGATTACTATGAATGGAGAAGTGATTTACCAACAGTCACCACAATGAGATTTCTTTAAAGGTTACAATCATCAGTTATTTAGCTGAAACACTGCTGAGAACGCCTGGTCATTTCGTGAATAATGCATAATGTTCATTGTAGATTTGATCTGTACTATAACAATACAGATATTTCTAAAATAATAGAAAAAACTATCTGGTTGCGTTCCAATTGCTTAACATATCATTTCCATGAAGTAATTGACTCAGGACATATTCCACACTGTCACCTGAGTGTTCTCCCCGCAAGCGTAACTTGTAATAATCTGTATACAATGGGCATCACACACAACAAACTCATCAACCTTTATAGACTGCTAAAAAAAGATGTGATGAATGTAGGGCAGAGTGAAAGACCTTTCAGAAGCAGCAAATTAAAATGATTAAAATTCTACATAGTTGTGTGGGACAAATTTAAATTTCAGCTTTGAAATTTAATTATTAGCATGATCAACTCATCACATTAAAAAACTGTTGCCTACACAGTGTGAGTACTTTTCATATAAATTTCAAAATGCCTTTAGGTTTATTCAAGAGGCTGTTTGGGGAGGCTCAAAGTATAATGTCTGCCCGTTTTATTGTTGGATTATGAACTGCACTTCACAGAATGCTGCAGGCTATTTATACAAGCTTGTTTACCCATATGAACTTCTTCAAGGGCACAACACAGAAGACCTTAATGAATTAAAATGAATTTCTTTTGATGTTGTTGTTTCATGACTGTTTGATCAAAATGAGTAGCAGTTTTGCATTAAAGAACTAGAATAAAGCAATAAGCTGTGCACATAGTCTACAACAGAGCTAGCTTGTAGAAAGTGCTCCTGCATCCTCTTAAACACTCGAGAGCCTGGCTTGACAGGGGAGACTCACTGAGATTCTATCTTTAGTGCTAGCCTGTTGCAAGTTTACTAGCAATGAACATATATCAATTTCCATGCTCTAACTTCGTCATTAGCTAAGAAGATCTGTTATCTCCTTGCAGGCTCTTCAGCAACTATCCTAGTCTCCCTGCTTTCCTCAGTGGTACCACACAGCCTTGCGTAGACTATGACACCCATGGGATACGTGACCATGCTATATCTTCTTATTAAGTGTGAACATAACAGGTAATTACAGAGCTGGGCTGACTGAAAGTCACACAGTGAGAAAAAATCAATTAGTAGCTATAGTCTAAGCCTGTCAAAATTCTCACCTGGAATTTTTGATGTGGATGACACAAAAAAATGAATATCGTTTATAGCAATGATATGGAAGACAAAAACACTGGGTTCTGTGTCTTAGATTTGTTAACAATTCACTCATCTCTCATCTAAGTAAAGTAAGTCAATATATGTCTATATGATCCAAAGATTTGTATCTGAAAAAGACAATTCCAAACACAAGTTGTTTTATCACACCAGAACTGAATGGACAGACTATACAGCCATCATTCTTTTTCTATATTGGTTTCCATCTCTACCAAGAAAGCCTTTTAACTTTAAAATCTTTCAAAATGGAAGTAAATTTTTGTTAGGCTAAACAAATAAATATGAGTGCAGTCCACCAACTTACATCAAACTAAATAATGTATTTTCACACTGCATGGTTTATGACTCACTGAGCATATCAGTTCCTTTTACATGGTCCGAAGGAAACATGAAGATAGCCATGCCTGAACTAGAGTAAACAATGTATATAACATGCACATATTTTGTGAAATTGCAGGGCTATTTTGGTATCTAGAACATGTATTAGTGTGTTACCAAGTTGATATCTACATTCTCAAAGGCAAAACAGTCAACAGAAATGCACTTCCATATTTTTTTTATATTTTGTCATGTTGATATCCTACCTGTGAGTGGTACCTTGGGTATGTGTTCTTCAGACTTTGAATGTCATGGACAATACTATGGCTTGGTCTATAAACTATGGCTTGTAAGCCCCACTGAGTAGTAGCTTTCATGTGGTCTTAAATACAATTTTACTGGAACACAGCCACATCTATGTCTTTACATACTGTTTGTGTCTGATCTTGTAGTATATAAGCCTCATGGCATACAAGCAGGACTAAGTAGATTACAAAGCCAATGATATTTACTCTAAGGTGTTAGCCCTGCTTTAGAGGAAAATAACATGAAGACATCCAAATTTTAATCTTCCTCTCACAACAAGAACACAATTCTTATTATTTAAATTTTTTATATATTTTGATCACATTTTTCCTTCCCTCAAACTCCTCCCAGATTCTCACCACCTCCCTACTGTCTATCCAACTTCAAAACAAAACAAAAAAGAGAATAAAAACAGACAAACAAAAACAAGAAACACACATATAAAGAGTCTGTTATGTGTTAGGCAATTATTCCTGGGCATGGGTTTGATAGACTCAGTATTACTCCATTGGAGAAAACTAATTTTCCCTTTCCTAGTAGGTATCAAAATGCAAACAACTTCTTGTTTAGGAGTGGGACTTTGTGTCAATGTCCCCTCTCCTTAGAGCACAATTCTTAAGGAAAGATGGGTCTGTTTCCCTTATCCATAATGTTGGCAGCTAGAAATGTCACAAATTCAGATTTTGAAATGCTTGCATATATATGAAATATCTTAAAGAAATGAGATATGTCTATATACAAAATTCATTTGCTTTTCATCTATCCCTATGCACGCCATCTTGATATAGGTTTACATATTATTCTTAATAAGTTTATACAGGTACACAACACAGTTTTCTCATTGTGGTATGGTGTTGGTACTCTGAGCATTAAAGAGCTTCTAAGTTTATAGTTTGTGACTATGGATTTTCAAACTAAGTGACTCACATATTTGTGATCACAAGTCTCATAATGCCATGACAAACAGTCACAGATTCTGACCCTTTAGTTTGATCAGAATCCACCAGCCAATACTCTTTCTAAACACAGTTAAGGTTACAAGGACTTCTCCAGAAGTAGCTGGCAGTATGGACTCACCTGAGAATTATTTTGGATGGGCATGGTGGCATATGCCTTTATTCCTAGCACTTGGTAGGCAGAAGCAAGCAGATCCCCCCTGAGTCTGAAGCTAGCCTGGTCTACACAGTGAGTTATAGACCAGCCAGAGCTACATAGTAAGACTTTGTCTTCTCCTGACCCGCCTCCCAGCCCCAATGTCGCTAAAGAAGACTCACCAGTTAAAAGACTTGGGTTTGGTTTCCAGGACATTAGGCAACTTACAATCACCTGCAACACCAGCTCCAGGGAAAGCCAATGCCTCTAGCCTCCAAGGACACTCACACTCATGTACATAGCCCCACACAGATATATACACATACACATAAATAAAATAATAAAAATAAATCTCAAGGAAAAGGGCGTAATTTGCAGATCTCCCTCAGAAGAGGCTATCTGTATCTCTCTAAGTAGCCTGCTTTTATACCATGCTTACAAAGATCCTATATACAAGGTTAGAACACGAGGACATCAGAATCTCAAAATTTAAGGTCATCTGCTATGAAAGACTTGCCCTTAGGAAAATAAAAATCAATAGCCAATACCACATATACATCAGTTAATTCATGCATAATTGAATGCTAAAAATGCCTTCAACTTTTAGGGGTTTGGGGAACAAACAAGAAATTCTAGTATCAGAGGGACAGAACTAACATTTACAAATAATTTTAAAAGTAACTATGTCAAAGATTTGAAGAAAAAATATATGTTTATGTTCATAACTTTCAATGTTTCCATAGAGAAACATGAAAAATTAATACATGGATTGATTTTCAGGGTCAATAAAGTCATTAATTCAAAAACACCTGCTCTGGTTGGGTCCTGCTGCTTTCCTGTCTTTGTTTATTTAACACAGAGCACATTAGCTCCAACTATTAGCTAACATCCCTACATGCCATTGTCAAGAAGGTGTATGTTTTCGTGTAGCATAAATTAGAACACATATGTAAATTATTTCATCCAAACTCCTATGCAATCTTACAACATGTCACAGAACGTTTAGGCGGACAGACTTTTTGAAAATCAAATAGAAATAGAAGAGATTTATTTCACCTTCGCATGGTGTCTTTCTCATGCAGAGTTCAGATTTCCACATTTGAATCCCTTTAAAGGATTTGATATGCAGGAAAAGAAGAAAGGATGTTGGTGAACATTTCATTCCAGAGGCACCGACAGACTACCATAATGCAGAAAAGGCAGCGGCCTACAACTTACCTTTGACTGAGGTGTTGGGTGGAGGGCCTTCCATCCGCAAGTTCCATGGAGGGTCCCCTTGGTTGGCAAAGTCCCTCATTTTGAGATAGCTAATTGTGAGTCGTATGATGGACGCCTTGTCGAGTTGGCTGGTGATGGCTGCTGGAAGGGGCAACAATTTGGCCAATTCATAGAACTCAAAGTTTTCTTTCCCACGACGGGAACGAGCCGCATCTCTGGACTTCTCCTTTCTCAGTGCTTGTAAACTGAAAGCAAAGAGAAGGGAAAGGGGTGTTTAGAACATGGCATTATGCTCTTTAGCTTCTACCACCTTGCCACCCAGAATATACCGAAATTAAATTCAGAATTCGAGATCCAGAGTTAGATGAAGTTCAAGTAATGTTGATGGTGGCTCTTGCCGCAAACCTGGTATGACTAATAAAATTGCGTTTTGCTTGTGACAGTGTTTCCCTCTTCCAACTGCCCATTCACTCTGACACAGGCATTTTTTGTAAGACATAAGACTTACCAGTGAGGCATGCTGTTATAACCATAAACAATTTAAAACTCAGCGTGTATGGCCTGAGTTCCTATACCAATTCTCAAATTGAAGATTTGCTTAACAACTACAGAAAACACTTTGAAACTTTTGTTTCAGTTGTCATCTTGTAGAGCAAAGGTAAACAGGGACATAAGTCACCTTGGAAGAATCAACAAAGATGATGCCCCAGTGTTCATAGCCTTTTGCAAGGATATTCTCACTCTTAGTCACATGAAGAAAATATCACACTGAAAATAGGGATTTCAAAATGTGTTGATGTCCACTTGATAAGAGAACACTATAATTTTGTATAAATTGGTCTGCATTGGCATAGGCATAGAGTCTCTCAGATACTAGAGAATATATTGCCCCCAAAAGCCAAACTTTATGATAGCATGAGCTTTATGTTGAAAGATAAGCTCTGTCTGGGTTATTAAAATTTATAGACATTATAGACATATTGCTTCACAGAAGAGGCAACAGGTTGGATCCTGAATTTTCCTTTAACTATTCATGTGCATTTCTGTTTGAAGTGTGCTCACATTGCTGAGGGCAGGATCTGGTACAACTGAGAAGCCGTGTGTGAGTCTGATGGGAGAGTCATCTCCTCTGAGTCACTCTCACTGCTTTGCATAGGTTGAGCAATGTATTCAAATTCAGACCCCTGTGATCACTAACTGGCTTATATGTACGGCACCAGGGAACTCATAAAATAACTGGTGACTATCTGCATTACGGATCAGAGACATTTTAAATGTTTAAATCCATATTGTGGATTCCAGTTAAATAAAAAGAGCAACAAGGAAGGAACGAAGTCCAGAGAAATAATCAGAATGGTTTTGGCTGTATGACTCAACTTTCCGTAAATACACAGTGGACAATAATCAGCCAAAACACATTGTAGCAGCCATGGATTGCTTACAGTGGAAAAATCCATGCTCCTCACACAGCTGAAAGACCTTACAGAAAATCTACATAACTTAAGAAATGCCATCAGACCAGCATGCATGCTCACTTAGTTAATATATAATATAGCATATATAATAATGAATATATATTACACAAACAATGCTATAATTTTAAGTCATTTAAGTAAAAAAAATCTGTCCTCCAATATGATTCAGGTGGTAACTTCAGACAGAAACATGATGCCACATATATCCCAATAACCTGGTCATATATTAGAATCCATAGATGTTTAATATTGGCTTTTTGAAAACTATGTAAGGTATAGATGTCTTACCATCTGACACAGTGTAAGTATAACAAGGATTCAGGCTAAGATCTTAGTCCAGAGGACCTCCTTTTACAGTGTCACACCTGAGGACAGCTACACAGGCTATTCCAAAAGCATCATGGCTTTCACCAGGTTTTGCTTCATCATGAGCAGGAAGCAGGGCAGTGGTTAGAGTTTAGGGCTTTGCTTTCCTTGTGTACTTATTACTAAATACTACTCCAGTAGGTGGGTTAAGCTGACATTCCCTTGGTATAGTAAGAGCCTATGGTAGAATCTAGGGCAGGGGTGTTAGACCTTTTAAGGTTAAGGAAGGGACTTTCAGTGAATGAAGAGGACAGATGAGAAGGGGGGACGGGGAATGGAAGCCAACAACCCTAGCTATGAGATAACAAATGATTTCAGCTGCCCACTGGTAATGCCAGACTTCCAATACTGCCATTTCTAGATTTAAAAAATAATATACATTTTCATAAGAAAATTTCAAAAATTTAATATGATAATTATAGACTCATTGTTTAACTGTGCATGCCAATAATGCATGTTATGGTCAATTTTGGATCAGTGACTCGTTTTACAATCAGGCAATAACTGGGGAGGACAATTTTGAAGGTAGTTTTACATGGATGTTATGTGTAATTTTCCTTGTCACCCAAATGATCATAAATGAATTCATTCATTATCTAATTAATATTCCTAATATTTACACTAGAAATTTTTCCATGTAACTAAAGCAAAGTGGATGATTAAGCAATTATTCTGAAATTGATATTAATGAATAGGCTTGTCAATAAACCAAGGGAAAAAATTAATCCTCATGAGGGCTGGGGATGCCAGGAGAGGGGGAAACGAATAGGGAAAGGTTGATGGATGGGCACTAAGTTAGAGTTGGCTAGAAACAAAGAACACGTGGCAGGGATGCACACACTCAGTGTGGGAAGCATACACAACAACAGAATACTGTTCCGTAAAAAACCAGAAGACAGAACTTGGAAAGATTCCACCACAAAGAAAGCATGAGGTTTTAAAGAGATAAATGTTTAATCTTGTTTAAATGTCACACAATGCCTATATAAGTTGAATATTATACATGCTACCAATAAATACACATGGTCTTAATATTTTATCTATGCTAAAATAAAAATAAGTAAAACATTAAGACGTGGCTTGATTAAAGCAGTAAAAAAAATATCAGGAGAGACAAACTGCAAGACTATGAAGACCAAGTAGTAGCATCCAAAGGGCTAATAGGAAATAACCCTGCCCCACTCAGGGAAGAGAAGCAAACAGGCACTGACAGCTCTGAACCCTCTGCTTAAATATTGCATTTTCAGTTTTCCATGCTAGCTAATAGAGGATTCTCTCTCTCTCTCTCTCTCTCTCTCTCTCTCTCTCTCTCTCTCTCTCTCTCTCTCTCTCTCTCTCTCTCTGTCTCTGTCTCTGTCTCTCTCTCTCTCTCTCTCTCTCTCACACACACACACACACACACACACACACACACAAGCACCTACCCTACCTCCTTGCTCTCTTTGCCACATTCTCACCTCTACCTCCCAAACTCTAACACACAATATATCCCCCTACTGAAGTCATGTTCTTGGCCATTATCTTAATAAAGGGTTTCCATGACTCCCACATCACATCATTATTCAGGCACCATAGTTCAGAAGACTTTCGGAATGACAGCACTGTGTCTATAATAAGTAGTAATTGGTTTTGAGGGCAACAGCAATAAAATACAGTCAAAGGATTATAAAGGCTGTTGAGACTCTGTTATAATAGATGAAACTAAAGATCTTAAGACAATAACACAGCTTGCAGATTAATCTTCTGCTCGGTTTTATGAAGTAGAGCCTAGCTATAATCAGTTCTCAAATTGAATTAAGGACCATGTTAAAACCTAAAATAAACTATGTTTCTGTATATTATGTTCTAGACAAAAGATTTTGACTGCATTCCTCAACTACAAAACAACATAGATTGTGTGTGTGTGTGTGTGTGTGTGTGTGTGTGTGTGATAAAAAAAGACAGAACTTCAGATTCACAATTATTTGCTTTGCTTCCTGGATATAAACTTCCCAGTGCTCAACCATGCTCAGTTGGATTCTGGGTAGAAGAAATGTAGTGCCCACTAATCCTCAGCAAAGACTGTGACAATATTAAAGCTCTTTGGTGACTGCTGCATAATCTGCATCAAGGATTATCATCATCAACAAATAACATGATCAACAAATAAGTTCAAACAACCTTAGCACAATATACATATAACTTTTCATCAAACACCATATGCAAAGTTATATTTATAAGTCAATTTTTCAAGAGATAAATTATTTTTAGATTTTTCAAATGGGTTTAATCACCCCAACCAAAAGGATAATGCTAAAGGCAAAATATACAACTCCTGTTAAGATATGGGATGCTCAGCCAGAATATTTGAAGGTAATTCTTGTTCAATGACTTATTAACTATGTAAAGCTCACTTCTAATGCCTAAGTTTCTCATCTGTGAAATGGGATGACACTGCTGAAAGAAAGCAAAATTTTAGTAAAATGTTTATAATTACAAGAGAAGACCTGTGTGATGACAGTCTAATCTAATTTCACATGGACAGTTTTTAATTCTTTGAATGTCCACAGTGCTCATTTATAATGAAGACACTCTTTTCACTAACATGAGTAAAATAATATTTTATTGCTGATACTGAATTTCTATTCTGTGTAATATTTATTATTCTTAGGGCCTACCCATCATGTGCCACAGGTATACTTAATGAGGTATTCAAATAAATATGTACACATGTATAATTAATATAGTAAGCTTGAATGTTTATAAAAAGTTTCTGAATAGAATAATGAGTAGCCATTTTCAGTGCACCAAAACGTGGTATTCAGATGCAGGAGGAGTAATTTTGTCCGTTTATAAAAAAAAATGAACATGCAAAGAACTATGAAGAGAATAGATTACTCAGGGAGAGAAAAATATGTATGGAAAAATCTTAAATTATGATAGCAATTTAAATTAAAAAATGCACATAGGTTCTCTTAGAAGGAAGACAGTTTCAAAATATCTCCCGAATCTCACACTCCAAATATTCCCAGAGAGTCAAATCCAGGACCATGGAGAGTTCATGCAAACAGGAAGTGTGGTTTGACAGACTTTGCCACTCAGCATCCTCAAGGGGGGTCATGCCCAACTGAGAGATTGTATTTAATACAGAAGTTGAGGAAATAGAAGAACCAAAACACAATTAAAGAAAGGGCACTGTCGGTATCCAAATGCCAATGCTATAAAATTGATCAGAACCCATGGAAGTGGCTTTGAATACCTACTGCTTATGGGTTGCTCCTCCATTGCAAAGGAAGATAACACTTTGAATTGACTATTCATTAAATTAGAAAGAAATGGCATCTTTTGAGGCTGATCAACATTAACCTCACAAAATTGATTCCCTTTGGTTTCCAAGTCATTAAAACAGTTAAAATTATTACTGAACTGATACAATAGGGTACCCATAGAGGCCAGACAACAAAAGTGATTCAATAGGGAAACACAGGAGGCCAACGCTGTCTTCCTTGCAGTGATCTCTTCAGAAGCAAGCTTTTACAAATTGTGTTGTAATGTAGATGTGTTGATCACCTATGCTACTGACATTCCCCATATGATGATACCCCTCTACATGGAGACCTTCCCACTGAGCCTCAGTCTGAACATCTTCTGAAAAGTTTTACACCCTAACATCCAATCTTTACAAAAGAACATGACAGGGTTCAGATCTCCCACTGAAGGGGAGTACAGGTGGGGTGGAAACAGCTTTAAATTTTGCCTTTAAAAGGTACTTCTAAGGAGCCAGACAGGCAAGATATTATGGATTTTCCTACCTGTTTTCCTTAGGAGAACCTAGCACTACAGACTCCTACTATTTATCAATTAATCTGGCATGCAGCCTCAAAGGAAGAAGACAGACCTGTATTAAAAATGCAGCCATCAAAAATTCATCAAAGGCTTCAGCATTTTAACTCATGAACCTTTGAACACCAGCACACCTGTCAGATCTCTGGTCAGAGTTAATGGTGAAGTCTACAGTTACCCCAGTACCTACAATTGCCCTGACATGAGTTGAATGAGGAGGCTTCTTGGGGGAAAAATAGACAACAGTTTCATAAGCATGCTGGCCCTTTCTTCATTACTGTTAGTAAAACAGCCCTCCCCACACTGACGTTGCATAGAATTCAAAATCAATCAAATCAGTTTGCCACAGAATAAAAACTCTTTCCGGTGTGTTTTTAGAACACATGTAAAAACAAGGTAGTATAATTGAGGAGTGGGTACACAGCTATGACTTGGCAGGAATATGAACAACAAAGCTCACAAATTGGATTATTTTAAAGTTCTTCAAGAGAAGGCAATCATTTCAGAGATCTTTAGCACATGCAGCAAGCTGGGTAGTAGTTTAACTAGATGTTAAGACTGGAACTTGGAGTTCAAGGTAAGAACTCAGCTGCCTAACTAGTACACTGCTCATAGCTGTCATCATTAATTTATGTTAGCCTCTGTAAACATCAGGAGTATAATAGGCCAATTTCACAACTAAATATAGATGTACATTTTGCCCTTATATAAATGGCAGATTGCCACTGTAGATCATCGCCACAGCAACCCGTCAGTAAAGATGCACTGTTTGATGGTCTGATGCGCACACAATATATAAAACCAGTTGTAATGGTTGTTTGGAAGCAAAGTGTAACAGCAGCAAAATTTCATTTGTTCCACAAACTCAGGATATATTAAGCTTGGCTGACAAAGACTGTCTGATGTGCTAAATCAGTTTGACCTTCATTCTTGTTTTATTTTTCTCATTTAACATATGAAATGACCATTATTTTTCCACATGCAAGAAAATATGAAACTGATTGCTTTTAAACAGTGTCAAAAAAGACAGTCTGTGGCCACTAACATTTGATAAAGTATCAAAACCAAAAGGCATGCTTATGGTTTTTAAGCTAAGATATATTCTGATGGAATAATCGAGACCCTTTTGACTTGTGGTAAAGAAGATCAAAAGAGTAATTAAAGGCATTCATCTAAATGCCTTTCCCCATATCCAGAAAATGTCTTGTGTATGTTTGAACTTAATAATTAAATTAATTGGTTTTAGCCAATGAGTGCTTTTCATTCTTAATACGTTAAATAAGAGGATTTTATTTCAGAATGAGTCATTAGAACAGTAATAACGAAAGCTAAGTACTCTGTCCAGCCCTTTCCAACTAGTGTTCACTGTGCTTCAAGTAACCCTTGAATGAACCACAGCAAGATCAAGCTATTCAATGTGTGCTTCCTTGTGTGCCCAAAACCTTGTGAAGCAAAGTGTTTTGTTCTTCAGTTTTTTTTCTCCTACAACTTCAATGTACACAACTGGCAGTTCCAAAATAATGAAAGACCCACAGCTTTATCGAGTCATTCCTCCCTACCCAATAAATAGCACTTTACCTTGGGGCAGCTTGTATATTTCACACCTTAAATTTCTATTTACCAAATCAGCTAATCACTTCACAATTGAACTCAGAACAACAACAAAAAAATTATCAATTAAAGTGGTTGAAACTCCTGCAAATTATCATTTAGGGATGAAGTAATTGCTTTCATCAGGGCAGAAAAGCCCGCCAGAACAGAAATGTCACTTTAGATTAGTGTTCTCACTCCTGAAGCTATGGATGACACAGCTGATATAAGACTAAATGCCAAGACCAATCAATTGCTTTTGTGGCTCTGCTCTGAGCTGCTGTAAAAGGGGCCATTTTCTAGGATCTACTCTTCATTATAGTAAATGCTATCTCCTTGGTAACATAATTCCATTTCTCATAAATTCTGTCTGAGAGCATTGTCCTAACAATGGATGTTTGTGGAAAAGAATGCTGTTGGTTTAATGCACAGAATCAAGTGTGAATGGCTGTCAAACTGCTAGAGTTTACTAGTTCTTAAACATAAATTGAAGTCCTACATTAAAAAGAATTCTTGGGAGAAATGAATGTCCTGAATGAGGGGAAGGTACTAAATTTGAAGGTTCTGTGCACTGTTTTAGGATTCTGGCCATTCAAGTATTTATCTGCCCTGCACATTAAGCCTGTCAGCTCACAGGAGTGGTTAGGAGTGGTTGAGAAAAACTGCACATGCTTTCTCAGCAGTGTGGTTTGCAAATGGGAACCCTCAGAAGCAAATATGAACTCATTAGGCCACTGCGACTGCTTTGTGAATAACCACACTGAGTTTAAAGAAGAAAAGAAAGGTATTCTTTGAACAGGGCACTTCCTAGAAAGCACCCAGAGATCTTAATTGATATTGTGCACCCCCTGAAGTTACGAGGGTCTGGATTGCAGGCTTCAATTAAAAGGAAATTGGAGGAGCTAACACAGTGAGAAGGCAGCAATTCCCCGCACTGCTCTCCTCCGCTCTGAAGTTTAGAAAGAGATTCAGGATCACGGGTCTTTGCCCGACATGGGATAAAGGCTTTCTCCTCCTGGTGAGCACACATGTGTAACTTCCATTAACCGTAACAGGAGGCGTGAGCACACATTGAGAGGATGCTGTAGCTAAACATTTGGAAGAGGTGGAGGACCTCTGCTGCAAGGCAGAGGAGAGCAGAAGTGGGCACCCTTTGCCTGAACAGCCTTTCATGCCCCTGCAAATGGTGCTGCTAGAATTTCTAGTGTTCTGATAATGCCAGTGGTAGACCATGGCGCATGTTATTTCTGCTTCTTAAAAGTACCCGTTACTATCAGAGAAGAGCATGGAACATAATGTAGTAATAAACACAAACAGGTTTGAATAGTTACTATTTTCTAATCAGTTTCAAAGTGCTTGAAAAAAAAACCTGTCTTTGTGGTGGCAGGTATCAGTAGGGAGACAGGAGCCAGTGTCAGTGACTAAGTACGGGAGATAAAGCAGAGGGATCCCTCCAACACCGAATCGGGGCTATTTCAATCACGCAACTTTTGTTGCAGGTGAGATGGGGTAGGAGTTTGGCTTTTCCTCCAACTTTTCACACCTATCGCTAAAAGCAGGGAGTATTTTTGGCTCAGATAGGGCATTCCCTGGATGCTGGACTTCCTGTGCTACACGTGGGACAATCCTAGATAAACCAGGATAGTTGATGCCTACTCTACATCGGGATTCAAAGTGGAATGGGGAAGTGGCTGGTTCCTTGGCAAGGAGCACCGCCTGTCATTTTCACCAGAGCACCATTGTGCCTCTTCAGGGATAAAGATGTCATGACCCATCTTCCCTACTGAACATATATGACACCAATAAAGCTGGATTTAATATATAATCATCTGTGTAAATTCCATGAAATTGTTATAAAAACTTAATTCTTTGATGAAATATCCAACAAAATCCCTATTTTCCAGGCTTTTGGTTACATTATTCATTGCTTCAAATCACAAACTCAGTTGCTTTGGAATTCAAATTGAAAAACGATATTTTTATAAAAGGAAAACTCACTTTCCTTCAAGTGTGTTTCAAACCCCTTGGGAAGCACAACTAAGTGACAGAGGCTCTGAAAACCTTCGAGCTTCATGTGACACCTCTGGAAGTCAGGAAGCATGCTCTGACAAGTCTGAGGACCTTTAAAAGCTATGATCACATGACTGCCACACACAGGCCATGCTTTTCTAACATCAGGAAACCCATCTGTAGAGTGGAACTTTCTGCATTTCTTCGGGAAAGGAACGCTGCTGAGTAAAAAGGGCCACCCTTTCATTAAGCACTACACTCAAATATGAAGTCCGACAGCCTGGAGGTAAAAACCTACATGTTTTTACCCACTAAGGTACCACTTAAGAATTGATTTGAAGAGACATGGGTACTTTACAAAGGAAGATATGATATGAGAAATGCCCACTTGCTCCTGAACATTCCGCTTGAGAACCGTATCCTTCACAGAATTCCCATTCTTGGATATTTTAAAAAATGTCTAGTCATCTCATGAAAGTCTGACTACGTAACAACTATTTAGAGCCAAATGTGGTTATATGGCAGGGCAACAATCACCAATTATAATGTAGAAGTGTATAAATTAAGGATACAGTAACCCAGTAGGTTTTCGGATTTTATGGACTTACGAGTTGCTTATGGGAAATACAAAGGTTCTACCATGACACAAGCATATATAAAACAGAAATGTTCTGTTTTCTTATCAATTGAGAGACAAAAAAAGTTTTACTTTCAATGAGTAATTACCGTAACTTTCATAGTAGCACATACCCAAACTGTGATCAAGTTTTCAGCTGTAGGAGAACAGATAGTGGATTATCAGACCTTATCAACAGCCTGCATAACTGAATGGAGCAATGGCAGGTGCTAATTTTGTCTGTGTGTGCTGCTGTGGTAGGAAGGTAACCCCCCCCACGCCACTCCCTAGAGTGAACACGTAATCTCCATCTTGTGGTGTTGTATGTGGAGACTTTCAGAGGTACGGCCTTGTGGGAGGTTAAGTCACTAAGGGCTGAATTCCAGGTCTCCTAGGACAGATCAGCATGGCTTCCTGTTTACTCCCTGCTTCTTGACCAGGGATGTAATGTGACTGAGTCATCCAACTTCTGACCTTACCACCATGCCGGTTCCCACACTGATGATGGAAGGTATCCCCACCTCCAAACAATCACACTGGAAGTCCAAATAAGCCCAGCCTCCTTGAGTTCTTCTTATAGGGTCTTTTGTCACTAAAAGGAAAGCAATAACTAACATGGGGCCTTGTCATAACGCCTCCATAAAAAGCACGGCTGGGACTGGAGTTCAGAGGGAAAATAGTTCCCTTGCATATGTAAGGTCATAGGTTCAGCCTTCAGCGCTCTAACAACTGTAGCAACTGAATTTGTTAGACACCAAATAATTAGCTGAAATACATAAAATGTAAACAGTGTGCTTGAGCAGTTGCCTCCTGGGAAAGCAGTGCCACACATCCTTGACAACCTTGGACCCAGATGCCTTACAGGTACTTTACAGGAACCTTTTCTACCATATCTCCATGCTCTCTTCTCTGCATTTTCCCTGGACTTGTTTGAAATGGGATAAAACAGGTGAAAAGCTTTCCACTCAAGGTCTCCTTTTGATTTATGACACAACAAAGGATCCTATAGTCCTCATTCTTCTGAAAGACAGAAGTGCTACTGAAAAACATCTGGTTCCTAAGATGGGCTAAAGATCAGTTGGCAATGGGCACCCATGCCTAGACATGCTTTCAAACACTCCTGGATCATCCCTGGGAGAAGGTTAGATTTCTTATATGGCTACTTCTAAAACCAGTCTTTTCCTAAATACTCAATATGCTCAAATCTCTCAGAGATGTGATTTCAGCCTCAAGTGGGTGTTTACTAGGTATGCCGTGATGGTGCTTAGCCATTTTCTTCTATTCAGTGTCCCTTTTAGAGAATCACTCATTTGGATTAGCCATGTCTCCTCTAAACTCATGTGTAAGAGGAGCAGTAAAGTTGGTTTGTTTTGTGTTTGTTTTTAAATATTTAATGATTCTTTAAAAATGTCTTTGTGGGTGGCAGTACACAAACATTCATGGAGAGGTCAGAAAACACCTTGTAGGAATCAGTTTTCTCCTTCCACCATGTGGGGCTCAGGAATCAAACTCAGGTCATTAGGCTCGGCAGCAAGTGCCTTTACCAGAGGAGACATCTCATTGGACTGTGTTTATTTTTAATTTTATGGTTTGCTATTAGCCTATTATAAGTGAATTTTTTTAAAAAATAGGCTTATAAATTCTAAACCTAATGAGTAAAAGGAAAGTATGTAAGAGTTTAAAGATGAGTGAAAGAAAGAAGGGCAAGCCTAATAATAAACATCTCTGAACCTCACTTATCAGTAGAAACAGGGAACGGTGGAAACTAAGGAAAACTGAAAACTACTGAACAATGCCATCTGTTACTCAGGAAAACATACCATTTTTACCTGGGAATGCCAATCCAAAGTAATTGAGTGTTTTTTAAAAAAATTTAAGAGACTTATTTAAGTTATGAATCCAGGTATGTAGTGCGTGTACATATGTACAGGACAGGTGCTTCGGGTCCCCTGGAGCTGGGTTTATCTGGTGGTTGTGAGCTGACTGACCACTGCTGAGCCATTCCCCCAGCCCCTCCAGTCTTTCTTTTAAAGAAATTCCAAAACAAAGTTGTTTTTTTTAAATGACTATCTTTTTGTTTACTATAAAAAATGAAACTCTTGTCAGGGCAGGGTAGCACACCCCTTTGATCCCATAACATGGAAGACAAAGGAAGGCAGGTCTCCGTGAACTCAGGGAATGCCTTGTCTACATGAAGAGTTCTGGGCCAACCAGGATTACACAGTAAGACTCTTGTCTTAAAAAAGAAAAAGGAAAAGAAAAAGAAAAAAGAAACTCTTAGTATATCTATGGGTTTCATTGGCTTGCTGCATTTTGAATGTTTGGTTAAATGCCATTAATGACCTTTCTAGAAGCCAGAATGTAATTATGGACATTGAAATAGAGCATGAACATTTTTTCAAAGTCAGGTAAAAAAAATCAAATGGGTGCTGGGTGGTGGCACATATTCAGGGCAGAGGCAGATGGATCTCTGAGTCTGAGGCCAGTCTGGTCTACTGAGCGAATTCCAGGACAGGCAGGGCTACACAAAAGTCCCTGTCTCAAAACAACAACAAAAATTGATCAAATGGGAAAAGAGTATAAGAATGAAGGACACTGAAGAAAATCGAAGTTGGCCTGGGAGAACAAAAACCACGACTTAGTGATCTTTTTAGTAATAGGCAAAATTTCTGTTTATATTTTCCTCAGTGTTAGATGTTGAATATACATGTTCATTAAAGACTTGGTCCCCAAAGCAGTGGAATTATTTTAGGTGATGGTGGCAACTTTAGTCTAGCTGGAAGGAACTGGTCACTGGAGACATGCCATTGAAAGTTATCTTATTCCCGGCCCCTCCCTGTTTCCCTCTCTGCTTCCTGAATATTCTGAGATGAGCTGCTCTGTCAAGATGTGTCCTTGTCATGACTCTCTGCTTCATCACAGGCACAGAGACCATGGAACCAGCAGGCCATGACCTGATACCTCTGAAATCATGAACCAAGACAGATCTTTTCTCAGCTAGTGTTTCATGAAAAGACAGACTAACACAAATAATTAGCACCTTGGGAGTGTGGGGGGGCGGTGGGGGTGTCTAAAACTATTCCTAAAAATGTGGTTCGGAAGATTTGGACCTAATGTGTGAGAGGAATTTGGCAACATTTGGAGATGTGAGTTAGTGAACCTGAAAAATGCTATCAGTAGAACTTGGTGGGCAATTTTGGCAAGGATCTGGAAACCAGAATGCTGATACAATTATAGACAGTAAAGACTTTGGTCATGGTATTTCATAGGAAATAAGCAGTCTCTGAAAGTGGACTACACTTCACTCATGCTACTTAATAGTGAAGAATTTGTCTACATCTTTTAACCGGCTCTATAACTGCAAAAAGCTAAGATTAAAGATGAAGGGCAAATTAATAGAGTGGTATTATTTCCATACAGCCCAGCACTCAGGTTACAGCACATTCCTTCTGGCTGGTTTTATCCAAGTTCTTAGTGAAAACTGAGGGCAAAACTCAAATCAGAAATATTTAATAAACAAACAAACAAATTATAGTTTGGCTAAAATGGAGGCAAGTTGAAGAGCTGGGGTTAGAGGGGTGGTAATTATGGTACTTCAGTGCTGTGAAAGACAAAAGAAAGGATGTGCAAGGATAGATCAAGCACCACCCATCACAGGTTTAAGACTACAAAGTCTAGAAACATTTGAAAATCCTTATTTTGTCAGAGAAGTGGTGACAGGGTGCTACTCACGTATCACAGCACAGAGAGATGTTTGTCCATAGTTCATTTTACATTCTCAGTTTCTCAGGCACTCTAAGCTTCCAGTTGGTCTGGCTATTGGCCCAGCTGTTGGCAGAACCTGGCACCATCCATATTGGTGCTGATCTTACCAGCATGCAGAATGCAGGGTTTAGGAATCCTAGAAGCTTCCACACAGATTTCAGAGTCAAACATTACTAAGAGCTGATTGGACGAGGAATGTCAGAACCATTAGATTTCTGATCCTTGGCTAGGACTAAAGCACTTCTTTGCATTGCAACATGGGTACGAGCTTTTTGTTACAGTGTGAATGTGAGCTGTTTCCTACAGCGTAAAATGCTGAGATCTTGGTCCACAGCTGGAGAAACTACGACTGGAGATTTTAGGATGTGGGCTCTTCCATTGAAGAGTATCCCATGCCTTACTCCATCCTGCTCCTCTTTCTGCTTCCTAGATGCCATTAGATGATTGTCTGCTTCCTTTCAGGCCCAATCTCAGACTAAAACCTCTGAAACAGTGAGCCAATGTGCCTCATTCCTCCTTTAAAGTGCTTCTCTCAGTCACAGTGATAAAAAGACTACTTTTGGAAATTTACTATAAAGACTCAGAAAGAAGAACAAATAAAGTATTCTGTGAGATTTAACTTATATTTAAAAGTAGTTCTAAAAGTTGATAATATTCTCACACACACACACACACACACACACACACACACACACACACAATTGTTCCAAATATTTAATCAGCATACCATGAAGACATTGCATTAAAATCTGAAATACCTCTAATTTGTAATAAGAGGGCAGTGTCCCCCATACAAAGAACTAGTACTTAAAGTCAGAAAAGCACATGCTAAACAAGACTTTGTTTTTATTAGTGTAATAACGATGTTGAGACAGTGTCATGTGCACACAGTCAACTTCCTTAAGTATTTGTTGAATGATGATTATGCTGCTGATGATCTGAATGTCCTTAAAAGTCATGATTATAAATAGTAAACAACACATCCAGTAATGGTGCTATGGAAATTAAACCTACCCGCAAATCAGTCCATTAAATGACAGTAATAGAACAGAAGGGATGGGAGATGCAATGGGAAGCAAAGATACACACTACAAACTTTCATCTCCACAAATGCTAACCTGACAGAAATGTGTGCATTCTCAAAGCATAGCTCCCTGACCTCCATACATTTCAGAGGTGGTGGGAGCTAATGTCATACCAGCTTAGCCCAACTGAATGTGAGTAATAAGGAAGAGAAATCAAGAAACTGCCTAGCCTCTATCAGTAATTATATATGGTCATATTCAGAATTCCAACTCAAAATCCATCCTTTCACATGTCAAACAGAGCCTCTACAGGAGACTTCTCGATGTTCATGGTTGCACATGTATCATCAGTGTGCCAAAAAAATGGACAGAGGCAGTACTCAAAGGGAAAATGGCAAAGAAATTACAGAGAAAAGGTTTGGAGATGGTAGGGAGCCTCAGATGGCTTGATGTGAAATGTTAACTGCTTGAGTTGCAGTGAGGACATTAGGCAGACACACTGTCTGCCAGGGAAAGTGAGCTGTGGAACTGCTGTCTGCCCATAACTAAACTCCTGCTTCTGCTATGTGCTCCGGCAGTCTGTGATTCACCTCTATTCTCGTGTGAGCTTCCTTCCTGTTAAGTTCCCCTGTAGGGACACCTGCAGCATTTTCATTTCCTCCTGGCCAAACATGCCTATTCTCTTTCCCCTGTGATGGAGGCTAACAGCTCAGTGGAGAGAGGCCCGTGATGTCTGTGGTCCTCTACTTTATGGCTTGATCATAATGGTGCACTCCTACTCAATTTCCCCCACAGGCGGCAAGAGTAGGAGAGACATGCTTATGGAGGGTCTGCACAACATCTCATCTGTGCTTTCAACTAGGTCTCAGTTTGGAAAGAAAACACAAAGAGATGGACAGACAGACAGACACACACAGAGAAAGAGAGAGAGAGAGAGACTGAGACAAAGTTATAATTTGTTGCCCTCCACTTGCCCTACAAGTCATGAAATGGTGTATGCCCAACTATAGTCTATAATTTTATTGATAGACTCTGACGACATTATAAAATCAATAAGAGCAAAGAGCAAGTGGTTTGCTCATTTCACTACAAATCCCATGCATGATTACAAGCTTCATTTAGAAGATTTTTGGAATTAAAAAATCACTTATTATGTATTGGTATCAATATACATATATATATATACACACATATATACATACATATATGAACTATACATATATGCGAACTGTGATTATGATGAGAAGAAAAAAAATCAAGCTGATCCTACACAGAAAACAGTGTCATATTCCTGCATAAGGACAACTAATTTGGAAAATCCCTGTAACATTTGGGAGAGATATGATAGGCAGGAAAGGGGCACTCCTGAAACAAAAGGCAAGGGCAGAAAGACTTCCTCTTTTCACATTCCCCATGAACTTACCAGGGGCTACATCATTGGAATAGCACAAATCTGAGTGTAGGGAATGTGGTCCCCAGAGAGCCAGTACTCTAACCACTTGCAAGTCATCAGTCTGAAGACGCTTCTGCCATGTGTGGACCACAGAGCATACAGAAAGGGGGCAATATTAGAAAGTCTACTATTCATACACGGGAAGACTTTTCTCCATCCTTGTGGACAGGGAACTTGTTGTCTTAGGCAAGAGAAGGCTAACTGAGTCATCATGGACAATCCTATCTCAGTAGTCTGTGCTGTATATGGGAGATCCTGGGTGGAACCAATATTCACATTAAAATGGTTATTCACCAAATGTACACTAAAACAACTGGAAGAACCTCTGGAGAGGTCATTAGATATGTATACATAAGGAGGTTATTCGATGTCAGAAAAATAAATATAACTAATAATCACAACTATTCACTCTAATCTAATTCTGTTCTATATAATCAGATGGTTGATGACATTCTGGCACCAGTAGGTATTTAATTCCCCCAATCTGTTTACTGACCTTAAAACAGATTGTTTGCTGGGATACCTTTCAATCTGAGGAGTCACTTTTCACTCGAGTTCTTGTTGTATAATGTTAGTGGAGTGCTGAGGACTGCCTTCCGCGAACGGCATCACCAATTAATCTAGTTTTAGTGGTGCAAACCCTCGCTAGCCAGCATGGTACTATCTCCTACAGCTCTAACATGCAGCCTGGGGATCACCAGGGGGAGGCTGGATGATTGCTAAACTCAAGCATGGAATGTGAAAGAAAACTGCCTCCACTGAAACTCCTGCTTAGGGGTGCCCGTGTCTTGCCCCCCATCTACCAAACAGAACACCAAGCAGTTACACTTAGCTGATAGCAAGTAGCAAATGCCAGAGCTGAAAGAAACACCACCTACCGGTAAGGTACAGCTTGGTTTTAAATATCCGTTTTGTAGTGATGGGAAGGAGAGGTTCAGATGGTGGCTTTGCTTGCATTTTCAAAGAATGTCTATTTACTATCTATGTGTCTATGATGGGAGGTTTCCATAGAAGCTAAACATCTGGGTCACGCAATCAAGAGGCACATGCTTGTTGTTCTCTGGTCCCAGGCTAGGTCTAGATCATCACTCTTCTGTCTCATGAGGTACAAATGCACCTCTCCTACCTGTCCCCAAGTGAAGCAATGTTCATACTGCCTTCCAGTTCATTTCCTTTAGCTACCAGCACAGCTCTCCCCAAACACAGGCTTAAATCCCATGGGACAGTGTGATCCATAAGGGACTGCAAGCTACCACCCCACCACCTCTCCAACATGTGCTGGGCCTTGGAAACAATCACAGGTCAACACAGCATCTGAATGCAAGTGACTCACTCCTGTGGGTATTACTTAGAAGCAAGTGGCTACTGGAATCATAAGCAACTGAATTTGATTCTCTCTTAATCATACTCACTAGACCTACAAACAATATAAGCTGGGCTGGTAAGTGATGTCTGAAATCACTTTCAGTAGCAGGGAAAAGGCACCAAGCCTTGTGAACCACATATGCTAAATAAAAATGAAATCTCTCTAAATGGAAATGTATGGAGAATTTTTAATACTGTAAGCAATGCTTACATTAATTTCACTCAGCCTTTTGCTGGCTTGGGAACCAATGGCTTAGGGTTTTTTATTTGCTAGCAGATACTATTTAGCTCAAAGTTCGGAAAAGCCACAAACTCCAAATCTTCTGTGTTTGGGGTGACAGGAGGTGTAGTCTTAGATAGAAAGAGACTACAAAAGGAAGGGAAGCACCTTCCTAGAGAGCTATTATACCTGATAGGCTCCATGCAAGACAGTTGAAATGTGAGCCTCAGTATTCAAAATAGAAAGGATACAATCATATGTCTGGTTAACTTACAGGAAATAGTTCCAGAGACAATTTTACACTAACTACAGTGATTTGGGCAATTTTTTAAAATAATACCAGCCAATTTCTCTCCATTATACTCTGCTGGCAGAAAATAAAACATTTTTCTTTGAAATGATTGCCTTTGGTTTTGTTAAATCATGCATTCTGTCAACATGTGGTCACCATTTTTACATGATCTTTCTGCTTCCCCAGAAAAGAATGAATTCACAGTCTGAACCCTGATATAAATATGTAATCTTGCAACTGTTAAGGCTTCTTCGATTACTGCAAAATGAAGAGATATAAAATGGACTCGGTATAAAAAGAAATGAAATGAAGAAAAAAATATGATGATGACCAAATAAGTATAAGACTCAAACTCCTGATTCTTCTCCAAAGCCAGGGAAAGAAAATGCGTGGGGTGATCTTTATTTTTTAGTGTGACACAATGGGACTGTATAAAGTTCATCATTTGGCAAGCACTAATATTTGAAAACACTTTTGGGGACCTCCATTTATGCCCAGAGACACATGCATGTACTTAGCTGCAGCCAGGAAAAGGTTAGACCTGAGTCTTCAGTGTGGTCTTAAGACAGACATTATCTTGTCATTAAATAAGGACTTTTCAGATATAATTGCAAAATGCCTAGGCTGTAATTGCTTCCACTCAGTATGTCATCCCAAGGATGGAGATCCTTATCTCCATCCTTCAGTCTGTCTACTTTTTTAAGGGTAAATTATTTTCTTAAAAAAAACTGTAGATGTTTGTCTAGTTGCTCCCCTTTGAGCCTTTCCTAGTGGCACAGCCAGGAAATTCCTTCTGAGATAAGTGCAGCATTCTGGACTCCCTTTGCAGCTGGAATTTTGTGTGGGTACATAGAAAAGTTTAGTTTTACTTTACACAATAGTTTAAGCATATAGACTGTCTGAAAGTAATTTATAGGTTTAAAACCCCAGTGTTAAGCCTAATAAAAACAACTGAGATACTTCCCAACAGATACAAGAAAAAAATTTCAGTTTAACATTGAAATGGATAAATATATGAGCAAAATCAGAGTGAGAACTTTTAAGTTGTCATTTCTATTACATTTATATTTATTTTGTGTTTGCATACGCATATTCCCTAGTACGTGTGCAAAGTCAGAGGCAACTCTCAGGAGGTGGTTATCTCCTTCGAACATGTGAGTTCCAGGAACTAAATTCACATCATCAGGCTTAGTGGCAAATGTTTTACCAGCTGAGTCATCTCTACAGCTCCAAAGTAATGAACTTGTAAGAAATAAATGGGAAAGCAATGCTCACTCATCATCCTCTGCAATGTAGATCCTGTAGACAGCCAGAAAGAAAGCTGCAGCAGTATAACCACACTCAAACCCAGCCAGATTGTGTAGCTTTAGGGGGTGTCCATTTGCTATCCTACCTTGGACAGAAAAGAAATAACCTAAGTTAAAATGTAAATTCTGGAAAACGCTACTTCAAAGAGGTTCTGCCATTCACTAGTAAATGGAATATTTAAGGAATATCCCTTTAAGGAATATTTCAACTCTGCTTGTGAATCATCTAAGCCTGATATTGTGATCACTTTGTCAAAACACTAACAATCTCTCTCTCTCTCTCTCTCTCTCTCTCTCTCTCTCTCTCTCTCTCTCTCTCTGTCTCCCCATCTCTTTCTCCCTCTTTTTCCTCTCCTTCAAATCACACACACACAACATACATAAACAGCAATTATAACTCCTTGGGTGTCTCATGAAGAGGCTACACGCTCATCTTATTATTTGTACTTTCTGTATTTCCATTCTATATTGTGTGTGATGGCATGCAGTGTGTGTGTGTGTGTGTGTGTGTGTGTGTGTGTGTGTGTGTAAGACATGACTTATGTTGTGGCTAAACCTTTAATTATGGCATAGAGACCCAGTGTCCATCAGAATCCCACCATCATCAAAGTTGGGGGAGTCCTGGTTTCTAGGAAGCAGCAGCATGGAGCAGGGAAGGCACTAAAGAACTGACCTTAGGCGCATGTTCCTTCTGGACCTCATGCTTCTAATAAGATAGATGCATGGTAGGGGTATTTGTTGGATGTGTCTGAATCTTTCCCTAAGCTCTAAAATACCTTATTTTCCCTAAGAACTTTCCTAAGAATGATAAAAGCTAAAAGAAGGTATTTTGCTTGACTCAGGAGGAACTAAAATATTGTTAGGTAAGTTGTGCTACTTTCCAATGACAATTCAGACAGCACCGCCCACTCTGCAAGAAGAGCTATCAAAGGCTAGACAGGGCTCACTCAGTATACAGTGCTCGGTATTCATGGATCAGTGTTCAGGCCACTCCAGCTGTCTGAGCTCAAGCACACACCTAGAGACTATTGATTTCACTTACTAAATAAACAAACAACAACAACCAAAACAGTCTCCTTTTCATTTCTTATTAGCCAAAGATTTAATGAAATATCTAATAACTGAGCACTTAGTATTTTCTTCATAGTGTATTAATTAATTGGCTCATATGGTTTCTCACTAATCCTTAAACAACCATATGGTTATTCATTGATGAGACCAAAGGGGCAGACAGTGGTGACATAACTTGGCTAAAGTTTCCTGGAAAGTCGCTTGCAGAGGCAAGGTTCAAATCCAAATGTTTTGACCTATAAAGTGCTGGTGTTCAACCCCAGCAAACATGGGTAGGTGAGTGACAGAGTAGAAAGAAGAAATGCAAACACTTTTTTTAAATCACTGGAAGTATGGCAAGGTGACTTTGAAACCATGGGAATATTTTTAAAAATCAGAGAATTTAAAGAATATTTTAAGATCCCAGGATTTGATTTTAGGAATTGGATTGTTGTAGCCGATTTGCATAGTCTTATTTTTTAAAAAAAATAAACGTGTTCAAGATAAACATAAAATAGCATGATTGTTTTGTTTGGCCTCTTGCCACTCTCATGAGAATGGCTAGCAACACAGCTGAGAATACTGCTAGTTGTGTGGTGGAAATAATTGGAGCCTTCCTAAGAATAATTTTAATTTGGTGTTTCAGGTCGAGTTCTGCTTGATAAACTCTACTTTGTATGGTATTTCTGAAAAGTAGAGCAAGTCAGGGGTCTGACTAGCATTTTTAAATCTTTCAGATTGAAGTCAGACCTAGTGATTCTGTTGATGTTTGTCAGGATATGATCCGAAAAACCTAAGTGTTATTGTTTCCTAAGTGTTGCTGTTTCCTCAGTGTGGTACAGAGATAATCCATGGCACCCACAAATGACTGGCGCGAGGGAATCTGTGTGTGTGCGCGCATGTGCCCATGTGCGTAAGTGTGGGGGTGTGTCTGTGTATACATGTGTGAGTACAAATGTACAAATGCAAACGGAGGTTGGTCCTTTTGTAACCTTGCTTGAGACAGGACCCCCTGGTGCTTGCACTGCCCATGTCAGGTTAGCTAACAGGAAAGTTTCTGAAGTCTCCTGTTCCTACCTCCCATCTGGTCATGGGGTGTCAGAATTTCAGGCTTCAGATGGGTTCTGGGGATCCAAACTCAGATCCTCGTGATTGCAAGGCAAGTACTTTATCCACTGAGCTACATCTTTCCAGGCCCAGAATTCAGACCTGTCATCTTTACTGTTTCTTTGTCATCCAATTGCAATTCCCCACTCCCTTTCACCTTTATTTACACAAAAATGGCTAGTTTCTCTTGAGCCAATTTATAAGGTCTTACAAGCATTATATTACAAAGTACATTATGTTATTGACTATAGCTTTTACTTTATGTTTTTTCTACCAGCATATATTTTCTATCCATAGATACTACCAATTTGTGATTTCAGATGATAAATGTACTTTCTAAAGCAGTCCCTTATATAGGCATCATAGCCTTTGGGGTTAAAGGTAGGTACTCTCTCGGTGAACCCATGAAGGAGCACTGGCTTTGAGAAACTATCTGTGGCCCTTCTTCAAACATCTTAAGTCTGCCATTGTGGTTGCAAAGTCAACTGTTCTCTCTACAACTCATTTTGACCCTTATTCAACCAAATAGGGATAAAAGCCTCACTGATGTTCTGAACAAATAATGTGACTTGTGGAAAAGTAACAATGAATTTAGGGGTGTCCCTAAGCATCAATTATTATCATAACAAAAATAACATAGCTATATTAGAAAGCAAAGAAAGAGAAGTGAATACAGGTAACTATCTAAGCTATTCAGTCTAAGGGTCCATAAAGATCCAGAGGAACAGGACAGATACCAGGGTTATTATGAGGAGTGTAGTGGAGGTCCCTGTAACAGCATCTCAAGACTGTGAGGGCTCTAGCTCCCCAAAATTCAATAAAAAGCCCACAGATATATACAGGACTCTGTTAGGCCACTCAGAGCTTCTGTCTTCTACAACCAAAACCAAGATACATGGACTCCATTATCTATACATTCTCTTCCCCTCACTGTTTAATCAAATGGAATCCTATAAGAGAAACAGTCAGTCATAAGCTTAATTCAGTGAGTTTCACTTCTAAATTAACCCAAACTATTTTATATTTTATATTTTAGATGGTTCAGAGAAACATAATTGTCTCTTATCACCATGCCACTCTATTCACAGAGGCATAATGATGAATTTTTGTCTTGTATATAATACCTAAAGGATAAATACACTCAAAGGAGATACAACTTTAGCCCACTTAATAGGAATAAAATCATTCACTTGATACCATGATGCAACTTGAAAATGCATGTCTTGAAATTGGAGGCCACATCGACATAGTTAGATCACCTCATTCTACCTAGCCATGAGCCAGCATTTCACTGAAGACTACAGCAATTTGTTTTCACAGTTGCCTATAAAAACTTATGTTAAGCCATTTCCAAATTTTTATATTAAAATAACTGAATTACCGCTACACATTTTTATGTTATATTCCAGGAATTTGTGGGTAGAGATAGACCTTCAGGCTATGAATAGGAACATGTCTTAGCTAAAAGAAAGCCAATCTCTACTTAGGAAAAGAAAATCTTTTGATTTTGCTCTGACAATGACCAAACTAAGCCAGTCTCATGAGCTTACCTCTATGTATTGATAACAAAATGAAGTGCACTTGCATTGCCAATTTGTTTATCCTGGAATTACATTAGAATCCATATAATCTAGTACTTCTAGCCTGATACAGATCTATAACTCTTCAAACATTAGGATTTATAAAGTAGTATTAACTTTGTAAAGGAGCAACATATCTTAAAAATATATTAAGTAAATATACATTATAGGGTTGATCCTACTAAACATCTCACTGCGTGTTCATATGATAAGAGCCTATAAGCTCTTAAAATGTAAACACACAAGCATACAATACAGAGATTACTAGCTTTATACATGTTAAGGCTTGGGCTTTTGTTTTATTTTGGACTGGTTGGGTTCTTTTGTTTGTTTGTGCCTGAAAGCAGCAACCTGTAGACCAGATATCTGTGATAAAGAAGTCATGTCAGTGGTCATGGAGAGCACAGTCCTTAGAAAATGCCCTACCTTTTGAATTCCAAAGTATTGAAATTCAGTAGCTATAGGCCAATAGTTAATTTTCCTACCTCTAGATGCTCATTCATGGGCCTTACTCTGTACCTAGTCCCAGGCAACCAAAGCCAGTGTAGAATCTTCCAAACAGTCACCCAGGGTGAAATGCATGCTATGTCCCCAGTGCTTAGAGCACAATGCATGGTTTTGTGAGCTTTTCACCTACAGTGTACAAACACATTTTTGAAAATAAAGTGTGAAATTTAAACACCTTTGTTCTAAACCAAACAGATTCCGCCAAAAATGCTGTATTCTGCGAACTCTTGGCACTGACAGGGCAGCATGAAATGTCCTTTGCATTTGGCTGCCAAAGACACGAGTCTGGACCCAATAGGAAGAAGCCAGGTAAATTGTTCAGGCTTATGACCTAACATTCTCCTTGGCATAAAAAGATTCATTCTTCAGCCCTCCAATAAGAGCTGCCAATTGGAAAGGCAGTGAAATCATTATTCTGTAACTCAGCGAGTGTTTCAGATAAACAGTCTCCAGTGTTTGAAGCCTGTTTTCTCATTCTTTGATTTTTTAAGGACTGAAAATACAAACTATTCAGGCTGTAGTCCTCAGAAATGGTTTCTAAAAAATAACCACTAACTCTTACTTCAAGGTTAGACCAGAATAAAGAAGGAAAATGATCCTTATACATCTATCTCTATTTTTCAATTAATTACGATGAATACACTGCCTGTAACCCTGTAAAGACATGCAGGAATACTCATTTGGTATCTCGTTGAAGATAATTTGGAAATTATAGCCATCTCGATGTCAAAAGTTTTATTATGGTGTTCAAAAAATAACCAGAGATAATCTCTCTCTGCATCAGCACGGTGTCCTGAGCAGGGCATGGAGGAGACAATGATTCAAGAGTCAATTGAGAGGAGCATGCACCAAGTGTCCCTGTAGTGAAACTGTGGTGTGCCAGGGACACAGTCCCACATGTGTGAGGAGTGTATAATCTGCTTGGAAATAGAAGACAGTTACACGCATAAATGTTACAATATTGAACTTGGTAAGCACTGTCAAAGGTACAAACCAATCAGCCCAGCTGAACATTTGTGTCTTCAAATGATAGGACTCCCAATTCTCCTTAACTGTGGACTGCTTGGGTCTGTGCTAGGACATCTTCAGTTGCTAAGTTGGCACAGCACTTAACACCTCTCAGAATCTCAGCACTGCATTATAAAACAGAATCAGTGGCAAGTTCTCTAAGGTCAAGATACCTATATAGATATCAGTAAGATATCCTCTAAAGGTAATAAGAAAAACGCATTGTAAAGGTAACAACAAAACAACTCGCAGTAACAACATCCATCTCCTATCTTGGTTGCTGTGATTAAAGAGCAACACTTTAGAAATGTTTTAAAAGGATTAAATATCTCCATTTTAAAAAGCAAAGAAACTTAAAACAAACTGAAATGATTTTTACATGGCCAAAGGTGTGGAATTTGTATTTTAAAAGACTAAAATAGAACTAAAATATATATATATTTTACCTCAAGTCTAATGATTGTCAAGTTGCAAACTGAAGAATGCAGATGAAGCAGAATTGCATAGATCAAGATGGAGAGAATGATGTTTCCATAGAGAAAAATATCTAAAAGCCTGATGACCTGGAATTTTGGGTAAGAAGGAAGGTGATGAGGTAGCCAGTGCAGCTTCAGAACAGGGTGTGGTCTGGAGGGTTGGGATGGATGCTGGAGAGGCAGAAATCAAGACCCTACAGGATCCTGCAGACTGCCTTGGAAAATTCCACCTTTATTCAAACAGCAGATAAGAAGCCCTAAAGAACAGAGAGAAGGCGATTGCTTCCTCAAAGCCTAATGGAAGTAGGTGCATTTCCAGGCTGTGTTGATCACCCAAGAGTGGTCATTCACAATGCTGGTTTACACTAGAGCAGAGTTGCCAAGGTTGGTTCAACTGACATGGTACATAATTTTGCACTGCAGCATAGTTTCTATACGGTGTACCAGGGATGTTTGTTTGTTTGCTTGTTTGTTTTTAATCCTCTCTAGCTTCTCTCCACTCAGTACCAGTAGCAACACCTCACTTTTAACAACCAAGCACGACTAAAGAGAAGATACACTATCACATGTAGGATAAAAATCTGTCCTTAGCTAAAAAGAATGAACTAGCATTGACGTTGTGGAGTGGATAGAGAAGTCAGATTCTGGAAACAATTACTGTAAAACTCAGCAGAACTTTCTGGACATTGGGAAATAGGCTGCAGTAGAGAACCATGCTGGGATTCCACTCTCCGTGGCTCTCCAACTGTGCACCTGAGGCTGTAGTGAGCCTATGTAATGAGAAAGGAGATGTGGGAGCCAGAGTCGACGTGGGTGCTGGTCACATGCTCAGATTTAAGCCTGCAGAATTGGAACCATCACTTCAACACCCCAGTAGCCCTGTATCAGGAGCCTATGCTGATATATTCAGGAAGGAAGACAAGTGACCAGCTTAGAGATGGTACCCATCAGTACCTATGCAAAGCAGATTCACTTAAAAATAAAATCACTTTAATCATATTATTTCATTGTTGGAGACCAGAACATTTCTGCAATAAAAGTTTTCATAGCCATTTCATGCTGTAAGACAATGTCTTTCAAAATTATTTTAGTATTTTAAAGCAAACAGATTGCCAACTGCATAGGCAGAGTGTACTTAACACTGGAGAGTCAGAGCTACGTGAAGTGTAACTTAAAAGTATATGAGGCTCACCACAATCAAGGGTGCTTTTTAAAGGCTTAATTTGCAAAGCAAAGTTAAAAACGAAGATCAAGGGTGACTTTTGGGGAGGGGGTGTTCCCACTTGTCTTTGTTCAGAAATCAGTGGTCTCCCATCCTAGCTTCTTGAATTATATTCTGATTGCAACTACCTTGCCTGAGACCCAAGCATTTCTCATCAGAACTCAGATTCACTTGATTTTTTCCCTAGTAGTGTATGATAAACATAAGAAAGTTCAATTCTTAATCACTTCAGATCTCTAGAATTTTTGAAGATAGAGTCCATGACCTTGGGGATTGCCTGCTGGAAGGAAAAAGAAAGAAAGTAAAAGAACCCCAGTTCAGTTCTATTATTTAGCGACTAAAGTCATAACCTTGACTCATAGTGTGCCTCCGAGCCAGAGAAGCCAAAAGAACATGTGGTTCCCAAGTGGCTGTCCTCCAAAGATTTTCCATGGTCAGTACTCAACAAGTCCCAGCCAGACAGGGAGAAAGGGGGAGAGATAAAACAAAATAGGAAATATTTGTGTGTGCCTATGATTCTCCCAGAATCGTCTACTCAAGAACATATTCACTGTACTTTAAGCACAATTATTTCTCACAAGAATCCTTACCACTTTTCTGATGTAATACTTAAAGATAATGCCAGATTAACTCCCAACTGAATGTAAATATATGAGGAAAATGATATCCAATAAGATTGAAAGCATGATTCATTTTCTCATTGTGTCAGTAAGTGTACTTTCCAGAAACCTGAACTACTTAGATTTTAAAACTATAGACATTTTTCATTATCTGAATATTAGCCTGGATAACACAAAACACTACCAAAGTGAGAGCTGTACTAACAATCAGAATCTTGGGGGGAATAAAGCAGATAGCACCACCAACATGTATTAGAAAAGATGTGTTTGTACCAAGGAAGAAAAGAGTTCTTACATTTATTTCTTATTCTTGAGAATGTACTTGACTTTCAGGCCTCCATGAAGCACACTGAAGAGTTTTGCAAAGGCTTACATGTTAATCTTAACTGGTTATAGTATCCTATTATAGACATCCCTTGACAGAAAAGAGTGGACTGAGTCCCCAAAAGAGTATTCTCTTTCATTCACCTAGATGACTCTTGAAAGCAAACTACGTTGACAGTCACATGATATACACAGGAAAACTAGAATGTGCTATTGTTACTGACCTGCCAGAGAATAGCAGGTGGGCCTGACTTCTAGGCTTCAGCTGCTAACCAGTTTCTTTTTATTTCCATGTCCCATAGGTACCTCCAATGCACACCTGAGATCTTTATCTTCCCATGAAAACTTGACTGGCCCCAGCGTGCTTATTCATGTTAAATGGGATGCCGCATATACTACATTCCTTCTTGCCCTAACATCCTTGGTTATCTACCTAGAAATTCTCTTTGCTTAACTATATTTCTTTCTTATCTGTGTTGCTGCCCCTTTAAGAACTGTGCATAACTCCTTAACCACTCTGTATGTGCCCATTCCTACCTTCTTCATCACTACACTCAGATTGTCCTTTGAATTAGTCTCCTTCCTACTCAGAAACTTACATGGATACCCACTTTAATACAGCTTCAAACCCTTCAGTATGCTCTAAAGTCTTTGTTTGAGTTGGAAGTCACCATCTTTTCAATTTTATATCGTGATGTGAAAGTCAACCCCATCACCATTTATCTATCTCGCCTCACAAAAGAAACGTACTCCTCCTTCGAAACCTTCCATCAGCAGTCACACTTCCTTGTCTGTGTGAATCAGTCATTGTATACTGTGTCATCCTGCCTCTCCCTATGGAACGCCAGTCACATTAGATTCAAGACACCCAGCTGATTTCCTTCTTGACTGTGGCATAAACCTCAAGAAGACAAGAGAAACAGCCCAGAAAGCTGTGGTGTTGCAAGGTAAAGAAGTGAGCAGCTCTACTTCCAGTCACCTCCAAGGTTTCAGCAGGGAGGGGTCTTTCAGACAAGCCGATGAAATAAGAGTTTCCAGGGAGATTGGAGATAAGTTGAGTATGATGGATCAAGTGAGCATCCATTAAATAAAAATGGCAACTTGCAGGTTCACAGAAACAGCTTAAAGGAGGAAGAGGAGGAAGAAAGCAAACTAGAAGAAAGGACATTTTACTTGGACAACATAGTTTTTAAAGGAATCAGAAATGGTGGAGTGAGACCAGTGCTTGTTAGGGAATTCATTCCGCTTTATTGAGGAGTGTGGTTCTAGGATTGCCAGGGAAGTAGATCCAAGGTGTGCCCTTATGCAGGATAGCCTTCCATGTAAGTCCTGAGTCTAGATAAACCAGGATAGACAGTACACAGGACAAAGAACAAAGAAGATTTCTCTCTCAAAGAAGAGAGTTGCTCACGAGTTAGAGCTCGACAGGGATCATTAACCACTGATTGTGGTTGAAGTATTTCCTTGAAGGCACATGGTGGGGGGCTGTGGACATAAAGACCCACATTCCTATAGAGAAGTGAAAACTTGAAGAATACACACTTGCTTTGAAAAACTGGGCTCTGGAAGAAAAGGGTGGAGGAGATAGCTAAGGTAAAGAGAGCTTTTTGGAGTGATGGGAAGATCTGAGCACACTCAAATGCTAGTGTGAAAGAATAGAGAGTTAAGGGCAAATAGCCAAAGGGGGTTACCAGGTACCCACATAGACATTTGCTGGTATTGCATGAAGGAGTTAGTTACAATCTAAAACAAAAAAGGATGCATTCAGCATGTTTACATGTCCCTAAAGTCAAATTTAATGGAAAGAAAAATTTTAATGGTGAGAATAATAATAATTTTTTAAATTTTCATTTTATGTGTAAGGGTATTTATCTACATGTATGTATATGCAGTGACCATGCAGGCAAGAGGAGAGTATTGGATCCGCTGAAACTGAAGTTACTGACAACTTTGAGCCACCATGTTGATACCAGAAACAGAATCTGGGTCCTCTGCAGAAGCAGAAAGTACTGTTAACCACAGAGCCATCTCTCCAAACCAATAATAATAACATTTTTAAATCTAGTGATACAGTTGTACAGCTGCTGTTTATTTTATTTGACATCTTCAAGCTAGTGTCCTGGGAATTTAATAATACACCTTATTTAAACCACCTCTAAATTATAATGCTGTGAATCACACTCCATTTGATAACACTCCAAAAAATGTGATGGAAAAACGTAGGCAACAGTGAGCTGCCCTAGAGAAAGTGTTGAAAATTCCAAACCACAAACACAGCAATGCACATGTGGTCAAGTACAGAGTGTGTTTGGCAGATGCTTTACTGCAAATGCATCACCTCTGTCTGTCTCTCACCCAGGCTCAAAGACCATCTTGAAATAGGGGATAGAGAGGGAACTAAAAGTAACATGTCTAAGCCGGGCGGTGGTGGCGCACGCCTTTAATCCCAGCACTCGGGAGGCAGAGGCAGGCGGATCTTTGTGCGTTCGAGGCCAGGCTGGACCGATAGCCTCCGAAACAATACAGAGAAACCCTGTCTCGTAAAAACCAAAAAAAAAAAAAAAAAAAAAAGTAACATGTCTAAAAAGTTAAATAAAAAATTATTACAAAACAAAAGAAATAGGGGATGGAAAGACTGTAAGAGCCAGAGGTCAAGAAAGACCAAGCAAATCAGCGAATCCCAGATGTTACAAGACTGCTACACTCATGAATTAACAGCAGATACAGTTGTCTGGACAGGACTTGGACAAGATCCTGCTAGCATGGAGGAAGAGGACATCCATGAGCCTCCACCCCTAACTAAGGAGCTATGGACTGCTAATTACTTCTGGGTTAGGGAGAATCAGCATTCTTTAAGGTCAACCCCCTTTCAGTAGATGGCTCCTCAACCAGGAGTATAAGGGCAGCACAAACTGGTCTTGTTGGGTTGTTTTAAAAGTTAAACAGAGGAAAAGGACATGAAGTTGGGAGGGCTATAGGGAAGAATGGGATGGTTCTAAGAAGAGTTGGGGAGAGAAGAGGGGGCAAATATGACCAAACACATAATATAAAATTCCCAAAGAATTAATTTTCAAAAATAAAGGAAGCTTAAGACAACTCACTTACTGCTATGGAAAACACTTCAGGGGAGAATGTACTTTTTACAAATTCAACAATAACACTTAAATTTGAAATCTAAACCTCAAACAAATAGGCTATATCCGGTCTTTCGTCATTACTTTCTCATTGACTACATCTGAAATGCTCTGCCTAAAACCATGTACCAGGGACAGGAGTAGCAGTTCAACCAGCCAAGTGCCTGCTGTACAAGCATGAGACAAGAGTTTGAATCCCCACAAAAATGTAAAGAAGTCCAAGCGTGGCTGTGGGCAACTGTATTACTAGTCCTGTGAGAATGGGTGCAGATAGGACAATCCCAGCCAGTCCAGCTAATTGTGAGCACAGGGTTCAGAGACCCTGTTTCAAAAGATAAGGTAAAGAGTAGTCACACTATCCTCCAGCCTCCAGATACACAAGCACATGTAAGCACAAATTATTCCATGTTACTAGCAGAAAATCATACATACATCACAGGTCACAGGAAAATAATAGATGGGAAATTAAAGATATGTATTTTAGCATTCACAGAAAATGTAGTTTCTAAGAGAAAATGATTGCTACAGGATTACTGTTTGCAACATGCACTCAGTAGAAAGTGGCAGACAGAAGCTAAGGAGGGGTACATTGGCACGGTGGCAGCCTGGAGTGAGACACTAAAGTCCAGACCAGAGACATCCCATTTTTGTCATTTGAATTACTAATCACATTTTATAGCAGTCATTTAATTTTATTTTTTCTTCACTCATATTAAATAAAAATGTTAACAAGTTACCAATTAGGTAACATAAAGCATTATTGGGCACAACATCCTCAACTATTCAATGTTTAAAAGATACAAATTAAAATTACATTAACAAATTTTTGAGTCATACTGCAGAAATATGAAATAATAATAAAATTCTCCTTAAGTCAAATGGCAGTGTATTTTAGCAGGAGAAGGACACTTTCCTCATTACTTTACTAAGGAAGATGTAGACATTGTTGTATTTAGACTTATACCATCTAACTGCCTGGCATCACTTTCTTCCTTTAGTGACCTAAGTTTATTATGGATGACTTCCATACTCGTGTGAATATCTAAAAGCACCTCCCTCAAAAACCTCCCATCTTCCCCATGTTTCTATAAACATCTACAGCTACTGATAATATATGTGTGTGTGTGTGTATTGTGTGTGCTCATTTGTGCTAATGACCTTGTCATCTTTTAGTGTGGCTTCAAATGACTGACTATATTATCTAACAGCCCGATTTCAAGTTCCCACATCCTACCAGGGAACCTCATAAGAAAAGAGATGCTATAGGTCACTCCAAAGAGTGACACTGGGCATCAAGTAAGCTTTTACTGGAGAGAGTGCTAATGACTCTTTAGGACACAGAAACGATGGCAAGAGATGACACCAAAACAAAGATATCCTCTGATCCACAACAGAACTGCTCACCAGCACATGAAGCCTCTTTACCTTCCCCCTCCATCCACGGGCTCCAATCTCCAACTTGTCTGTCCTCCCCATCACACACTATAAATCTCCCCCACCCCTTAATCAGAGGACTAAAATCTGGAAGGCCTCTTGCTACTTTAAGACTTTGAACATTTGTAACAAAAAGTAACTACTATACTAATGAAGATAAGGAAAATCCCCAGTAAAATAGTTTTAAATGTTATAAGTGTTTATAAATAACACTTTACTTATGGTCACCTAATACTCTCACAAGGTTCCCATCTTAGGTCTTTATTCTCATGAATTGTTTCAATAATTTTTAAATACCATCCAAAGGTAGAAATAATCCAGTGAATTTTGAAATTCCTACCTACTTTTCACCTCCTTTGTTTCATCTGTTTTCTCCTCAATGTTCTTCCATGCTTTGGTGTTGTTCATAAAAAGTAAATTCCCTCAGCTGACTTAACAGGTTTTCACCAACCAACATAAACGCACATCCCAAATAGTCCCACCAACACATCTTCTAACATCATTTCTGGCTCAGCTGTATTTAGTCATGTGATTATACATGCCCACTTCCTTGTTTCAAGAACAAAGACATCATCCAAAACCTGCACAAGGTTGGAGTACAAATGATGTAAGCAAAGAGAAGGATTAGCAATGTCTACTTTTGACTAAGCATGCATCTAACTCACGTTTTCTAGTCACCAAAGTGCCATAAAGTGAGGTCTCACTGCAAGTATAGCACAGTAAGGATGTGTTTGCATACAGACTTGCTAATTTGACAACCTGGTCGTCATCATAATTTGATTGTTCCAGAAGAAAGGGAATTGTTCCAAAGACTATCCTGTGATATTGGCCTTACTCTAAAAGTTGTAAATATCCCTGTGCACCTCCATCTGATAGACAGTCATTAGTACATTTTTAGGGAAGTATCTCTTGAACCTCAAAAGACTAAACTTAAGCAGACCTCACAGCAAAGCTTCAATTCCCACTGAGATCTTTAATACTAAGCATTCAGCTCACTATTCTGCTGTGCACTCAGCTGATCTAAGAGAACAGTGAGAACAAGTAACTGACCTTGCTTGCCTTGGATCTCCCATAAAATAAGCTGTTACTACCTAAGCCAGTGCATAGCTTGAATCTTAAATCACGTACTCTTCCATGCCCCTGACTCAGATTAACGTACGTACGTGTGTGTGTGTGTGTGTGTGTGTGTGTGTGTGTGTGTGTGTGATGATCACTTGCTGAAAGCGGTAAACAGGGTGTAAGCAATGTCAGAAGCCACCATAAATACTGCAAGCAACATGGATATACCCTGATAACACCTGTTTGCAGTCTTTCCCCACGTGATGTTTGCTGTGCTGTTCAATAAATACAGAGCAAGTCCTGTTGTGACACACAGGAGGACACAGAAACAGTACGGCAGGACAGTAGACAGACATACAACAGACAGGAGAAAGAAGTTGTGAATTCAAATTTGGGCTCATTCCTGGTCAAATTATTCCAAGGGAAAGTTGTTTTCATTCCTTAATGCGACATAGACACACTTTGGTGCTGCTAAGATTATCTATAAGGCATTATTTGACACAAGAAGGCCTTCTCCAAGCCACTGATGTTATTGTAGGATCAGTGAAAGAGAAGGTGAACATACTTCTCATCAGCTGGGTCAATCATAAAGCCTAGATAAGCCATGTCACCTAGTCACTGCCCAAATTCCTACATATCCCTCATCCTATTCCAGTGGCTCTCAAGCTTCCTAATGCCGTGACCCTTTAATACATTCCTCATGCTGTGGTGACCCCAACCATAAAATTATCTTTGTTGCTACTTCTTAACTGCAATTTTGCAACAGTTATGAATCATAATGTAAGTATCTGTGTTTTCCAAATGTCATAGGTCTCCCTTGTGAAAGGATCATTCAGACCCTCAAAGGAGTTAGGACTATAGTTTGGAACCATGGTTCCATTCTTTTAGAATAGGTTAGTAACATGGCAAAACCACACATTTCATTTTTACTCTTGAAAATATCTATAATACAGAAATGGCATCTTAAAAACCCTCTAGGACCAGTACAGTTTATTACAGAATCATCATCCCCCCCAATTTATAACCAAAATTTGAGAGGGTAGGGGCAGGCTCTGCTTTAAAAGATGATTAAACCACTAGAAAATAAAATGGAACAAGATTTGCCTAATTTTAAGAAGAAAGTAAGTGTATCATGTCAGTCACTCAAGAATCCCATGTTATACTGACCAGCAAAACTCATCCACTGTATTTACAGGACACACAGCTCTAGAGCCAATCAAGAAATGATAGTATAAAGGGAATTATAATCAAGGCGAGTGCAACAGAGTGCTGAGTGTGAACTGCTGCCAAAGAATTCTGGAGTGCCTCATCAAGGCTTACGGAACCTCGAAATATGTGTTTCACATATATAAAGTTGGAATTATTCTCCAAATTGCAAATGTGCATGGAGTGGTATTTCAAGACCAGTATCTATTTGCCTGAGTCAGGGTCTCATTATGTGGCCCAGATTAACCTTGAACTCCTGATTCTGTCACCTCAGCTTCCCGTGTGGTGGGAACAAGATTTCTTAATAGAGACATGACCACCCCCCAAATTTTTAAAAAGACATTATCCAGGTAATGGAGTTGGACAGGGGATTGGAAGTAAATGCAAGATATCTTTTACAATGACAATTTAGAACATTAAAAATAAAATATATTGGGTTAAAATGGTGTTAACCTTACAATTCAAAATAGGGGCATGCAGCGATTTCCAGTGCTAAGAAAAATTAGAATGCAAATTTCAAATCACATGCAAATATACCCCAGGGCAAACATCTTCCTGGGATTCATGTACAATTATTTATTTGTTGCTTGGCAGAGTATCTTATCACTAGCCAACACACCTGTTTTGCCACAATATTTACATAGAAAATTCACGTTGTTTGACTGAGAAATCTTGCTGCCCTCTAAAATGCCTAAGATGCTTAGAAGTGTTGAAAGATGACTCCTGGGCATTTAGATTTAGAGAGATGTTGCTGGCCTCCATCCTAGCATCTCCTTCACACATAACCATTCCATTTCTCTGCTCTTCACAGCAGCATCACCATTTTCCCTAGCCTCGTGGGTTTGTGTCATACGGTGCTTTCCACCATATTTCAAGAGCTTTTAGTTGTAGAAAATATAAATATGAGACTTGTTCTATCATCTACTAATTGTAGTCACCATTTTTTTTCAGTGTTGTCATTGGATATACATGTCGGGTTACATATAGTAATGTAGGGCTAGGAGGCAGGTGTTGAAGACAAGGAGATGGGGAACATACTTTTCCACTTATCATCAACATTGTAGAATGGACACAACAATGGTGATAACAAGAGTTATTATTTAAAAAATAATATAACAGTGAAACACATAGTTTGTTACTTAATGCCAAGAATATGTACAGATGTCTCTAAAATAAAGACATTTTGTTTCACTTAAATGAAACTTATAGTCATAAGGATTTTGGTTTAAAAACATCTTCTGATACACTAATATATCAGGAATCAGATATCCTTTCATTTTACAGCAATGCCTTGACCTGGAGGGCACCAAAGAAAATCTTGAATGGCAATCTGTTGATGAATAAATACATACAATTAATCCTCAGCAAAATACTAGTAAATGCTATTAATATTAAAGGATTGTATATAGAGGGAAACTCAATTCACATTATAAGGATCATGCCCTTGAACCAAGTAGGTTTTATTTCAGGTATGCAAAGGTGGCTCAATATCATAATATACCACATTAGGAGAACAAAGAAATGCACAATCATGTTAATTGATATAAAATACATATTCGAGAAAATTCAAAATCATTTCATGATAAAACCACCCAGAATAATAGTAATAATTAAGGACGTTTACCAATAAACCCATACAGCTAATATCATACTTAATGATGGAAGGCAGGATGCTTTTCCCTGAAAATGAGGAACAAGGAAGTGTGCTTTCTTCTCTGTGTTTCACACTGCACTAGAAGTTTGACATAATAATTAGACAAGAAATCAAAAGACATCAAATTAGGAGGAAAAGTGAAATGATTTATCCTCATAGATGACACAGTCCCACACAAATGAATCCATGATCAGACCACTAAATATTTACAAACCAAGAAATGTTTTCGGTTCCTAGAATAGTAGAGAGTAGAAGTTACATTTACATAGACCAGGAAAAAAATAAAGGAATTTTGTTCATAGTCACATAATAATGTCTAAAATATTTAGGCATTGAATGTAACCAAGAAAGGCAAATATTTGTAGACTTAAAATTATAATTTATTGCAAAAGAACAATTAAAATTATGAAATGTTTAAACTATCATTTAAAAATGTTTAAGCAAAAATAAATGAAAAGAGATTCCAAGTTCAAGGATCAGAAGACCGAATTCTGTAGTGATGTCCCTACCAGCCAAAGGTACCAGAGGATTCCTAATAAAAGCTTTGGAGAAATGGAGAAGGGAAAACTGAAGTTTATGAAAATCCCAGATATAGTAAAAATAGTCTTGAGGAGAAGAACCAAGTAGAATGGCACAAGCTGACTAGTTTTTAATTTTAAAGTAATATTACAGTAACCAAGATGTGGTAGTGTTTGCATACAAGTGGATATGGGTCAACAAGACAGAGTTCAGCATCCTGACAGAAGTCATACATATCTGTGGCCAACGGATTTTCAGTAAGGGTACAATCCACACAGTGACGAAAGCACATGCAACTGGATTCCACAAGCAACAAATGAAATTGGATGGCTATGTCACACCATGTATAAGAACAGACTCCAAGTAGATCATAGACTTAAATATGAAAGCTTTTACCACAGAATTCCTAGAAATCACAAAGAAAATCTTTCTGTTCTGCATGTGTGAATAAATTATTATGTGTGAAATCAAAACCATAAATTATAAAGAAAAAGAAAACTAGACTTCAAAACTGAGATAAAATTGTGCATTATAGAGCTGCCATGAAAAGACAAGCTACACAAAAGAGGAAATATTTGCAAATCATACCAGCACTAAGAGCATAATATGAAAAATATATAAAAAACTAAAACTCTGCTACTAACAGATAACCCATCTTAAACAGTAGACAAAAGACATTAGCCTAGACATTTCCAAAAACTAAATAAATGACAAAAATAGCTAGAGATCCCATAAAACATCTTTAAAACATTATTCCTTATGCAAATGTAAATCAAAATGACAAGATTTCACATCACACCTGTTAGCATAGCTATAATAAAAAGATGTAAAGCCATGGTTCCTAGGATGTGAAGAAATCTTAACCTCATGTACTTCTGGTCAGACTATATAATGATGCCCCTCTTTAGGCAAGAGTTTTGTAATTCTCGAACATAGGACTGTCACATGACTGGTAATTCCACTAAATATATACACAATCCATTTAAAAATGGGATCTGAAATAGATACTTGGGAGTCAATGTCCAATGCAGCATTATTTATAGTATTCAATTCACAAATCCATCAAGAGGGAAACAGATGAAAAATGTGGTCTACACATACAAGAGAATGCTAGTCAACAAAAAAGTGAATAAAATTCTGCTAAATATGACCACCTAAGTAATATCACCCAAGATGAGTAAAATGAGGCAGACACAGCATGATAAATACCGGTTCATCTTTTCAGTGGTCACGTCTACAAACAGGCAATTACATAGAGGCAAAAAGTAAATTCGCAATCACAAGACAGAAGGAGGTAGGAGACAAGATTGAGAATTTATTGCTTAATTGGCACATGGTTTCTACTGGGAACCATAAAATTTTAAGGAAATAAATAGGGGTGATGATTGTACAGAATGGTGAGCGGAGTGAATGACTGACTTAATTGCAGACTTAAATGGCCAAAGTGGTAATTTTCATGCTGCATACATTTTGCCACAATAAGAATATTTTAAGTGTATATAGCTAAAATGTTGTGCTGTTGCTTGGCATTATTTGCTAAGCAGCCAACATGTGTCTTCTTTAATAGCATAAAACACACAACCATGTCTGAGTTTCCAGCTGGATAATATTAAGGCCTTTCAGAAGAAACAGCAAGAAGACCAACCATTGACTCCACAGAAGCCACAGCATCCTTGCATTCAGCATCTATGTCCTCCCACCCTGCGGGTACCATGGCCAAAGACTGAAGAAGATGCTAAAAGAAATAAAGCCAAGGTGAAGGATGAGCCACAGGGAAAATCTGCAATGTTGTCTGCTAAGCCTGCTTCTCCACAGCCAGAGCACAAGCCTGAAAAAGTTCCTGCAAAAAGGAACAGAAGGTACCCAAAGAGAAAGGGGGAAAATGGATACTGGAAGGATGCAGATGATCCTGCAGAAAATGTAGCCACCAAATCAGACCCAGCACACAAAGCATGGGGTGCTGGGGATGCCAAGTGAACATATACATTTCTAGAAACCTCTTTTGAGGACTCTACAGTTTGAAATACTGTATCTTGTCAATTGTTATAAAAATGCAGAATTTTGTTGTACTTTTTTTAAAAAGCTATATTGCTAGCACACAAATTATGTCATTATTTTATGGGGAAGAAAAATGTGTCACTAATGAAATGCCTATCAAGCTGGATTGATGAGGTGAAAATACCTTTCCTGTTAATTTTGAATGATACATCTTATCTCCCAGGAATGTGTTCCTGGTGGGAAAATCATGAATTCTTTTTTATATCCTCTTCCTCCCCCTTCCATCATCAACATAGATGTAATTCCATTAAAAGCAGAGCCCTATGGGACTGGACCTCTAAAATTGTTTTTATGCCCATCTATTGGCTGATCTGGACTTTGCAGTAAGTCATTAAGTGGTCCTCAAAAGAGTAGTGGTTCCTTCTGTAAGATGGTGGGTCATGACATTGGTAATTCTATCATTTTCTTTCATTTCTGAAAAGCAAAACCAGATTGTGACAACCTGTTAAACAATTTACTTAATGCAAAATGTCAACACTCACTCTCTACTTCTTCCTGCTTTTGTCAAAGCATCTAATAAGGACTTCACTGGATGTTACAGTGGCTTTCTAGTTTGGGAATTCTATTCAAGAAGAGACCATGGAAGTTCGTGAATATTGTTAATGACTGTCTGCCTATATTCTTCCTGAGATACCATGATTGTTTATGAGATGTATTTTTAATAAAGCTAGATAGAGTTGGGCTTGGAAAAATATTAATGCCTATCTAAGTCAGTGACAAAGTAGAATGATGAACAAATAAGCAAGTTCATGAATACACTAATAAGTAAACCAAACAACACTTCTTGGTGACTAGTTAACTAATCACCAATTGTTGTTAATGATGTTATTTTATAATTACTCTGCTCTACATTACTGATTTACCATTACTAGTAATCTCTGATTTTATTTTAGGTGATTGAAAAAATATAAACACTGGGTCAGAATAGGGTATTTTGCCAAGAATCATTTAAAGTAATACTCCATTGAGTGTGATGCCATCCCATTGGGATAGTGTACAGAAAATCTCAATTAGCCCAAGGCAATACCTTATAAATTAAACTTACAGGTTTTTTTCATTTAACTATTCAATAAAAATGAATATACTACCATGTATTGCCAGTTATTAAAACACAAAACACCTTCTTAGAGAATCAGATTTATCATTATGCCAAAAGTTAATTGCTTGTTACACTGTATTAAGGGAAAATGTGAAGGAAAAAATTCTTCTCTTAGCATTTTAGCACTATGAATAAAAAGCATTTTAAAACCTCTTTCATTTATTTTGTTTCCTTTTGAAATGACTAGATATGCCTCATACAAAGAAAAGATGACTGAGCAATTAAATTTTAGTTTTTACTTGTTTAATATAACATCAAAGAAATAGAGAGTGTTTATGTACAAGCAACAATTTAATGACATTTCAGACAGGGATTAAACAAAGAGTCTATATACCATAAAATCTAGACCGTAGCTAGTTCATCAGACAAAACTCCTTGAATTTTCAGAAAAGGACAATATGGATTTTGTCAGCAATTCTTTCACCCAAATCTCATATTCTGCCTAGGTTTGTGCCTTTACCACAAGCATTTCAAGCTGCATCAGCATTTGTTAACCACTTCAGCTCAGTTACAGCTTTCTTGATGGTGTCTAGGTATAAAAAGTCTTTGCATAGCTACCAAAGAAAGAAAAAAATCAGTCATGTTAAAATATAGCTATTATCACTGAAAGTCTGCAAAACAGCATGTATTCCCCCAAATGATTACTGTCATCTTTTGCATATCATCTCCAATAAACCATATGACATGGACTAGTGAAGAGACTGGTGAGGTTGAATAGCTGTAGTGATGGTTCAAGTTCTCCTCTGTATCTTCTCTCCACAGAAACCTTAACATAAACCCTCATATGCATCCCCTATGACTTCAGCCCCATCCTTCCACACAACTCTGTCTTCATCTGTCTCAAAATTTCTTCCTTGCTCCTGTTCTCTTTCTCATCATCATTTCTTAACTCACTTAGAGAATCTTCATTTTTGCCTCTGATTCCTCTGTAAAGATTATGAATGATTAACGAAGTCCTAGACCAGGTAAGAGAAATTGAGTTGAGCAGACCCACTAGACAGGGCTGTGAGCAGACTGTAGGAGCCCACAGAATTGACTCCATTTCACTTTGACTTAAGGTCAGAGAGATTCTACCTGCCCTTGCTCTTTTAAAGAGAAAGATGTCTGGCCTAGGATGTGGATGCAATAGGATGTTTGACCCTTAGGTATGGTCACTGCATGTTCTGCCTAAACAACAGAATACGTAACTCAGGATACAGTCACTTGATGTCTGAGGTATTGAAAAGGTAATTACTCTGTTCCTTATATTACTGGAAAGGAAGTCTTTCATCCTCCCCTCCCCCCTTTTTTGATGGGGGTATAAACTAAAAACTCTGAACAATAAATTTGGGTGATTCAGTATTCACCAGATGCCCTCTCTTGTTTCTTGTCTCTTTCTTCCCTCATTTGAACCTCCCTTCACAGGTAAGAACCCGGATTAGCTGGTGGGTCCAGACAGTGGACCTGGCAGGGGATCAAAAGAAGCAGGGGCCCAATTCTACCCACATTAGATGCGGGAAGACAGAACACAGACCTCTGCTTCCCTTTCTCCAGCTCTTTGAGCATTATCTTGCAAGTTGTTCATTGAATAAATACATACGTGAGCAATCTATGGTATTACCCTAGAAATCATTCCAGAAATAAATTACGTGCTATGTATACATTTATGGGGGAAACAATCACTTCATGATAACCACACCAGGACTCTTTCCCATCATGTGAGACCCTGTAGTTTTGGGGGTTTTACTCTGTAATAGAATCCTTTCATTCTTTTGACTACGAACAAACCAGCATTGTGGTGTGTAAGACATGCTATGGGCAAACAGCATTTGAACCAAAATGGCAGATGGTTTGAGATTGCAGACCACTGACCAAAACAAAGGCACAATCATTCTAGGGCTGTTTATTGAACACTTGATTAGATCTACTAATTATAAACTCCTTCATAAAAAAAAAACCACACAGTATTTTTGTAGTAAATTATGTCACACACACACACACACACACACACACACACAAAAGACACAAGCCACTTGAATGTAGTCATATTCTTAGACTCTTAAAGCACTGGGGATCTCATCATTTTTTTTCTAAATACTAGTAAATTCCATAGGCAATTTCTTTCTGTACATCAAATAACATTCCCTGATGCTTGTAATGGTGTAAGAACAATTGTATTTTAATATAAGAGATTTACTGAGAAGGAACATTTGCTGTTAATTATCACCTTTGTATTATCTTATGTACACAACCTAATGACATTGCTGGTACAGCCTGTGAAAGGAAGGTGAAAACACCTGACTTTCAGAAACCAAGAAGAGACAAAGAAGACAAATGGATATGAGAATAAAAGCAATTCAAATATTAAAAAGTCAATGCTTCCCTAAAATTGTTCATGGTAAAACATACATTGTAATTATTTTTCTACTTTGAGTAAGACACCATTGGGTGCTAAATATTTATTCATAGTGTAATCCTGAATCTCAAACTATTCATCTTTTTTTTTCAAGCATCTGACATGCTGCATAAACAGAAAGTTTCTATAGTTTTAAAAATAATAAACAATATAGCACATGAACTTTGATTTATTATGCAATTAATCTCTTTCTATCTCTCTGCTATACATAATTCAGAACCACACAGGATAGTTCTTATAGCATTAATATTTTGCAGTTCTTTTAGTTTTAAGGCTATGATCATTTTAAATGTTTCAGATGTGTGTCATTTATCACTAATGTTATAGTGGCACTGCCATTTTAAACTCTAATATTTAGTGGTTCTGCTTTGATACATAAACTTTCCCCAATGCTGATGATGACAATTCCCTTGATTTTTAAAGTAATTTTTCAAGAGAAAAAATTAAGTGAAATCTAATATTTTCTAAGTCTAAGATATATGAAATATTTTAATTTCATATGACATACAAGGACATAAACTATGAGTCATTATTAGGCTACTCACTTGTTGGTCCAACTTATAGAAAAATCAAAACAATTAGTTTCTATAAGGATCTGTTTATTTTTAATTTCTCTGAATGAGTATTTTATCTGTATGTCTGTCTAGGTACCACATGTATGCCTGATGTCACCAGAGGCCACAAGAAGGTGTCAAATCTCCAGGAACTAGAGTTACAGATGGTTGTTAACATTCATATACACGTTAGGAACCAAACCTGAGTTCTCTGCAAGGGTATCCAGGGCTCTTAACCAAGGAGCAATCTCTCTGTCCTCGGGATATGTAATTTGAAAGTATTGAAGATTGTCTTATTATTTAGGAAAATACAGTTCTCCCTTGTTAATAAAACAAGTTTTTCTTATTCTAACATTGCAGGATGAAGAATAAAATCATAACAAAAATTGGGTATATGGGCAAATATTTGAAAATGCTGTATACTTTATGTATTTCCTCAGTTTGGAAAAAAACTATTTATGACAATGGAAGACTCAAGTATTAAATATAAATGTTTATAGTAAGCAAAATGGCTGCCTCCAAAAAATTTAGAAAAAATACAAAAGTATTTATTTAGCCACACTAAAAATTATTTAAATCCAGATAACTAAATATATTGCTGTTATGAATTATCCTGACATTTCATCACAGGCCTACAAAATCCCCAAGATATTTTCTTATTTACTTTTCAACTGTAGATTATAAATATTATGTTTTGCTCTTTTTGAAAGCATGATTTTGAAAAAGAATACATCTTTTAGGAAAATCTAATTTCATAATGTATCTTCAATTCATAGAGCAATGAAAAAAAGTCAAGAATTTACAATACTGCTCCTTGATGGGGGATCCAATTTTCATTTTACTAGAGCTGGAATTAAAGATTAGTATAAGAAAGCAACCATCAGGAGGCAGCAGGAGGAAGGCAAAGTTGCTGCTGTGAAGAAAGTAGGAAGCATGACCGAGTTGTGGAACTCTAGTAAGGACAAGACAGATCCAGAGAAAAGGGCCACTGAGACAAACGCAGTCAAAATGCATACTATGGACCATTGTGTTTCACTGAGAAATCCACACAACTCCAGAGGAGAAAGGAGGGAGGAACTCAGGGCTACCATGGAAGATCTTAACAGTGATTCCTAACTGGCACGTGCAACTCCATCTTGGAAAATGACTCAGGCCAAACTCAGAGGTCTTCTTAAAACTTACAGATGGCTTCTCCTCTGACACATAACTGAGTCTTTGTTGTTGTTTTGTTTTTGTTTTTCAAGACAGGGTTTCTCTGTGTAACATCCTTGGCTGTCCTGGAACTTGTTTTGTAGACCAGGCTGGTCTCAAACTCACAGATACTCACTTGCCTCTGCCTCCAAAATGCTGGGATTAAAGGAATGTGCCACCATGCCCGGATAAAACTAAGTCTTAGAGACTTTAGGTGGTTTCCAAATGTGTGTGACTGGAAGAGTTGGATGATATCTGCTCTCTGTTACCAATGACGACCTGCTTCTCGGGGCAGAGACTAGTCTTGTTTGCCAATGAAGGCCTTTTTTAGTTCTTAAAGCTATATTGGGAACACAGTAAGGAGTCTTTACATGAAAGAGTATTATAACTTCACAGTGTTCCTGACTTTTGAATTCACCCAATTTTAACATTAACAAGTTACAGGAAACAGTGCTACAAATGAATTTCTTGGGTTGAACCAAACTGAGTTTCTGAACAACCCTAGGCTAAGCTGCTTCTAAATGTTCAGGCTGACCAAACCACTGCAGAAAAAGTTAAGCTCCTAAGGGCAAGATCCTGTATGGTAAAGGCAAGCAAAGTCTAAGTGAGTCAGTCATTGTTCTCCACAGGCTTCCAACAGATACAGGAAAATGTCAGAGGTTGGGGTGAACCCTGCTCAGGCTATTTGCTGCTCCTGAGCTGTGAGGAATGGAATCTCCCCAAAGCTGCTTCACTGTCTACGCAAAGATTTTCATTGCTGAGAGCTGATCAGTCCCTGCACAGGTAGACTCTAAATGTTGTCTTAAACATCCTACATTCAAAAATTAACCCAAGCTGAAATGAGTGATTTCCTCCCAACAGAGCAATTAACAATATTCTGTTATCACATGACACCACAAAGAATGTTTTCCTCTAGTTCTTCTGCCCTTAATGTCATACTGCTTACAACTGTGTATCCCTAAGACTCCAATTTATGCATAAATATTTACAAAATTAGCACTGTCTCTTGCTTTCACAAATTAGTGTAATGCTCAATGGATGCAACATTTTAGAGCCCAAGAATTGCATACCTCAACAGTGCAAACCCAAGTTTAACAAGATCCGATCCTCAATAGGCTGGCTCTTAAACGTATCTGCATAATCTAGCGGTATGTGAGAGAATACTCATTCCATTTTCCTTCCCCACTAGCTCACTAGCTCCGAACTTGACTTGAATTCTTTACAAAGCTGCTTTGGGAACCTTCTCTCCAGGAGGTTAGAATGCTTTGAAAATAAAATATAGCTGACAGGGTTTTGAGAACTGCCCAAGCGGTTTGTGACAGTCTCATTTGGTACAGATAACTGACTCCTCTCTTTTGTGGCTAATAAACATGGGGTGTAATTTATAGAAGGCTTCTGAACTGTTAGGGTCCCACTTCCTGTGTAGACATCAAGCTTTGGAAATTTTATTCTAAGATATCCAGAGAACTATATTATGAAATGTTCATGGTATGAAAAGCACAGAATTAAGATGGTTTCGACTATTAGTGTCCTACTTACGTTATGTTGGAAGGACAGTGTGGGGAAGTTTAGTGAGGAGCAGGTCCGGCCTTTAAACCTCCTTTAGTGATACACTAAGTGAAGAGGAAAGCATTTGCCTTGCTAGCCTTTCCCTCCTAAGCTCAATTTGCACACTCTTTGTGTCTTTAAATTAGTCAAATGATTTCATTCATATTTTTTCACCCCAAATTTGTAAGTGAGGCAGAATCAAGTGTGCACCATTCCACCTCACATGCCGTCCCATGGAAGCCAGCACCACGACTCTACCCTAGAAGAGGGCTAAAATGAAGATAAAAGGGCAGATTGTTTAATTCACCTCAAACTTAACAACCATTTATAGACTAGTGGCAGGCACTGGCCAGGAAAAGGAACAGGAAAGAATACAGAACGTATGGCCCTTTCTTGATCTCCCTCTATGAGCCAGGCACTGAGGGGGACAGGCAGACCCACCATGAGTTCAGGACAGGGCAGAACTCAGGCTACCACAGAAGCATACACAAAGGGGAGGGGTGCTTATTGATGTCTGTCCAGGGGAGCTGAGGAGCTTTCAAAGCCCAGGCAAGGTGACATTAGAGCTGGCTAAAGGATGAGATGTGTGGTGTGGTATGCAGCGGAGAAGAAGCCCATAGGAAAGACAGTAGCAGCCATGTGACTTGTAGATGCTGGCACAACATGAAGAGACCGGGCCTCAGCTCAGAACTATTAAGAATGGCAAGAGGAGATAGCCAAGTAAGCCTGGTCTCCAAGGAGCCTCACGGGTTGCCAACCAAGGAAGCCAAATGATGTGTCAATGACCACAACTGGAGGACTAGAGTCCTGGTTCTGTGACACCTAGTAACCTTGACTATCAATTGTATCAGGGGAGGGGGCAGGGCAGATAAGGGGGAACTTTTTCCACAAACAGAAAAGAGCCATTGCCAACCACAGGAATATGGGAGATTCTAAGTATTTTGCACAGGGTTGATGAAGCTAAACATTACATAAGCGCATCCCAGTACATGGGTTCCTTTCTCTACCTCAGGCAGAGCCTGGCTACATTTGATACAAAAAGTAATGCTCTTTGAGTGAGTTGAAGTGTTCTGGGGATGGTGGATGTTGAAGGGTCTACTGTCTCCAATTTGCCTCTAACTGAACAGGCAAAACACACAGACACACACAAAGTCAGAGAGGAAGTTATAATGCAAATAAAGAAATATTTTGGATTTTCAGTGTGGAATGATATTTCCAATTTCCTGCTGGCTTCCCTCTTTCAAAAAAAACAAAATGTAAGTATTGCCCTGATAAGGCCTCCAGATGAGCAAGGAGGCTACAGACACGGTTTTGTTTACATTTTGCATGCTTTAGTTTTCCAGTTCAGTAGCGAGGGGGGCTATGCAGCTCCCACATTCGCCTGAAGCTACTTTAAGCTTCAGACCACTGCTCTAGGCATTGGAACAGTCTCTGTAGTCCCCATAGAAATCCTCTGGAATGCAGTTTCCTGCTGGTTTTGTTACCCTGCTTCAGAGTCTACTCCTTTTTGCAGGGAAACCAAACTCCGCCCCACAGTCCAACCAGAAAGACTTTAACCCTTCTCTTCTGTAATTAAAGTTCCTATTTACATGGAAAGGTTGTTTGTGAATAATCCCTGCAGGGAGTCAACCCAACAAAAAATCAATTGCCCAGCACTCTCACAAGGCCAGGCCGAAAGCTTGGCACCTAGCACAATACCTATTTGTTGAACAAGTGATGAATGCTGACCCATTTATCTGGATTGATTTTCCTCTGCACTAAACCTAACTTATACGCTTCTAAATTTGACTCTCTTATCCTTTTATAGAATACTTCAATATATTTTTTTCTCTACATCTTAAAACCATTCCCTGAAGAATTCTCATGGCTCTATATCAAAAGTCCTATTAAATTCTTAATGGGATAACCATGAAAAAGGAAATGATTGTATTAATTCTCTGTCACAAGGAAAGAAGGAATCAGCCAGCTGACTGCTGGGGAAGCATTCAGTTCTGAGTCAGGAGCCTGTGCACCCCACATGTTCATTCTCACACGATGAACACATATTAAAACTAAAGGTGAGGCTTTTCATGGGGGAGAGAACGCATGGCGTTTGTCCATCGGAACCTGGGGCACCTCACATAAAGCTCTGGCCACTCGGTCAAAGTTGTTCAACTTCACTGCACCTGGAGGCCTGGCCTTCACTGACTGGAGGAGTGAGGGCAATCCCTGGGATCACTCAGCACCTGACAAGCGACATGTGACACATACTCGGTAAGCACTAGTTTCCACCACCATTCTACTAGAAGTATACCTGAGATTTTTACTTTAATAATAATTGTCAATATTTTTAAATAGAATGTGCTTGATACACATTCAGCATGAATTTCAAAGCTGACATCCTTGGCTGGTAAAGAATTTGTTCTTAGAAGGAAGCTTTGTTTAAGAACATGACATGAGAGAGTTACATAAAACAAAACATTCTGTTGTGTGATATTTTGATTGCACTCTGACAATAAAGTTTGTTAATAAAGAGGTTCTGGATGATGCAGGAAGTAGTAGGGCGGGGCTTAGAGAGGAGCCTGGCCTTTTGGAGGAAGAGGAGGAAGAGGTAGGAAGTCACCAGTGGCTGCTCTGATCTTTCAGGTTCTTACCCCAATATCTGACTCCCAAGTTTTTTACCGATAAAGAATAATTAGTTAAATGCTTCAGTGTTCATCTTTACCTCTTGCTAAGTTCTCTTTTTCCCATTGCCAGTACCTAAAACTCCTTGACAAAATTAAAATTTCTACAAAACTTCCTTGTCAACGTTAAATATTTTCTTTGACAGAGGAATCTGAACAGAATGTCTCAGTGCTTTCTGGGGAGAGACAATGATGACAAAAAAAGCCTTCCCTGATTGACCACTTCAAAAAGACAAATCACAGAACACAGGAATTCTCACAAGTCCGAAATTAAAACCTCACATCAAACCTTATTATCACACTGAAACATTTGGCCATGAAAACACCAGTAGACAAGCTCTTTCTAAAGAGAATTCCATCATTTCTTTAGTGCCCACGGCCCTGCCGGCTTCCCAGTGCTCCTATGACAGTACAATCAGTCAATTCAATCAGAAGAATTTTAAAGTGCAACGGTAATTCTCTCCCACATTTTTTCTTCACACTGTCAGTTCAAGTCACCTGCTGAAAGCACTCATGTGGAACAGCTCGGTATTAGCTCGAAGTTAGCACCCGTCCACAGTTAAAACCTGCATATTCAGTGTAGGACAGGGACTGAACAGCACGTGAGCCCAGCCATAGCCCGGCACGTTGCCTAAGCTCCGCTTCTTCACGTTCAGACACACCAACCCTAGGATCACATGACTGACACCAGCCAGGCAAGGAACATGTGTTCCCAGACACAGGTACAAATGCGGCATGAAGTTAAATACAGCCTACTGTAAAAACAAAACAAAAACAAAATCTCAACTCCACATCCAGTCTATTACAGTAGCTAACATGTCTGTCTAACGAGGGCACTACCAAAAGACACAGTACATTTTAAATGAAAGCTTCTATCCCTTTGAGCTTCAGCTTGGGATTTGCAATGGCCGGTACATTTTTCCCGTGGTTCCTTACACAGAAAGGAAAGTGCGGTTACTTCTAGTGTCTTACATGCCCTAGCACCTCGCCTGCCCAGCCAGGCCAAGCTCAGCAGATAAGGTCTGTGAGCCAGAGTGAAAGGCATTTACTACATCTATTCAGAGGGTTGTCAATGGACAACCTGTACAAGATTTATGCTTTAAATAATAGATGAACTAAACACCTTCAGGTAATTGGCTGTGTGAAGCTTCACAATAGGCTAGAGAGCTTGTCTGACAAAGTCAAAGAAGATTAAATAATGAATGAGGAGTGGGGAGGGTTTGTGCCAAACCAACACGGCACAGCTCCCTTTTTAGAGCTAGAGTGGTCGGGAAGTCCAGTTTCCAGGATGCTAAGAAGTGGCGCCAAGGCTGTCCACAGAAATGGCTTCAAATGTCCTTATTTTTCAAGATTTCCAGTGGGTGTTGGCTCATGGGAGTCAGTTCTTTGAGTTTAAGACAGGCTGAGTGATGCATGCCTGTCCAAAGGCTACACCATGCTCAATTCTGCCTGCAATTTATAAAGATAAAACCAACATGTGAGGCAGTCTGGTGGTGGGGAGTATCAGAGAAAACTTTTGAAAAATAATACCTCTGACACAAGTCCAAATTTAATGGCATCTGCCACAATGAGACCAATACAGCATGACAAATCCAGCACCCTTCCAAGATATGTGCAATGCAGTCAGTCTTTCCTAGTAGCATGTTTTTTTCCCAAAAGTGGCAGTTTGCTTGTTAGCTTTGGCAAAAAGGAAGAAGCTGTAGCCATTAAAAGGATAAGAAAACGAAAAGCAAATAGATATAGAAACTAGATCTAAGCACAATGTGCTCAGGGAAATTCTTAATGAGTTGTACTTAATTTTCTTTATCAAGGGTTCTAACAAGTTAACATTACACACTCATTGTTGATCCTATGTGGGACAAAGGCCTCAGCCTCTGTAAGCCAAAAGGAGCTTTGAGAAAAGCACATTTGGGTGTTCATATAAGCAAATTATGCCACCTTTGTGGAAAATTCAGAAGGGGGAAAACTGAAGTCCAGTTAGGGAAAATTAGAAAGCAGCCAATAATTGTTGAGAGCAGATATAAGTGCATGTGGGATAATTACTCTAGACTAGTGGTTCTCACCCTTCCTAATGCCACAACCCTTTAATATATGTGGCAACCCCCAAGGGTAAGGTTATTTTTGTTGGTACGCCATAACTGTAGTGCTATGAATTGTAATGTAATCTCAATTTATTTCTGGAGATAGAGGTTGTGACCCACAGGTTAAGAAGCGCTGGTCTAGACCCTAGCTGCTGCATGTTTGAACATTTCTGTAATAAGTTTACTTTTCAAAGATTATAAACAAGTATGAGATAGCACTAACTAAACCTATTCAAAGCAACTGAGACCAAAGGTTACTTTCAAGAATTAGGGCAAACAGGCCTCCAGAGCCACCACTTGGAGCCAGTTTCCACAGGTATCCAGGGAGTCTGGGGTACTGTGGGCTATCTCTGCAGGAGCGAGGCCACACTGCTCCCCTGGTCACAGCAGTAACTGGCTTGAGACCCGTCTTTGGGGCTCAGGATGTCTGTCACCTCACTATCACCACTCCTGCTCCCCACATCTTGTGTGCCTAATGTCCTTCCAGTGCCCAGTTCTTCCTTAACCATGCTGTGTCTCTCACAGCAGTCACAGGTTCGTGACTCTTCTCTGCTTCTGTTCACTTATCACCTGCCTCCTGTACTACAGAGCAAGCAGGAGCTCTTTCCAGATCCCTGCAGGCCTTCGCTGGCGGCTTAGAGCGACTGACCCCTCTCTAACACCCCCTATACCCTCTTAATCATTTCTAGAGTCCATCATGAGCTTGCTGCTCGCAAATGCAAGGTGATGGACTCCCGTTAGACTGTAGAGGAAGCACTGGAAATGCCAGTCTATACAGTGAGTACCTGACAGAGAGACTGTAGGAAGAGCCTTCAAACTCCAGGCAACCTTCTACCCACACACCTCCTGACATCTATAAAAGTGCTCTGCCTACTTTTTAAGAGCTGAGTAAACGGAACTGGGTGTGATACTTAACATCCCTGGTCGTTGCTATCTACAGCTCTATGGATGAGACGTCAAAAATTAATCACAACGACAACACAAGAAATTGCCTGGCACCTGGCACACAGCAGACGTCCACATGTGTGCTCCTTGTCTCCATGATTCCCTTCTTCTAAAACTTTCAGGAAATTTGATGAAGGAAATATTAGAAGTGTCTAGGGAGATAGTGTTAGTCTTTAGATCTGGAGAATAAACGTAATTATTTTCACATCCTCCAATGTAATCAGGAAAAGCTAAAATCATTGGCAGTTTCCCATGACCACATGGCTCAACCAGGACATTAGCAGATACTGCAGTGATCACCATTTTCCAGTGCCCTGTTCCTTTTTGGAATTCTATGTATTTCATCCCATTCTACATTTGTCAGATGTGTTCAAGATCACAGACTTTCAGTACTCCTTATAGTAAACACTAGGGAGGTAGTGAACAAAGTATGTCTGCCACAGAAACAAAGAATATTGCAGCTGGAAAAGAAATGCCCAGAAAGTGACCTTGGTAGGATTGTGGCTACGAGTTCCAGGAGTTGTGCAACATTTTGGAAACAGAAAGATAAAAATCTAGATTCATAACCCTCAGGAGTAAGACAGAGTCTATGGGCTCAGGGTGGAAATAGACACACACTTTTCATTGGTTCGCAATTAAACTATTAATTCAGAGTTTGCACCAAATCTCTGGGAATGAAACAGTTGTCACTTGTTGACAATCTAACTATAATATATTCAGAAGTAAGTGATCTTAATGTTTCAAAATTGGATTAACTACCCAGAAAGGCACATTTTATATTCTCACTTCTAGAGAACGAAATAAAAGCTCTGAGAATATAGTAGTGTGGCTATTATATATCATTCATCAATAAACACAGAGGCCTGTTAGGAATCCAGGTCTTGGGTTTCAAGTATGTTCTCTCCCTCATGCCACATATTTGGTCTTATCATGTAAAGATTTTTTAAAAGTTTTATATTTAAAACACATGGCCTAAGTTTTCTCTTAGCGTGTTAAATTAAGCTATAATTATTTTTCAATATGTACACAGTAGTGAAACATAATTTTATTTTTTAAAGGCTGCTCTTGTTGAGGTTTTTAATTTGAAAGGTTGTCTCTTGCATTTAAAATTATACTGTTTAACACATACAAAGACATCACATCTAACAAAATTAAGAGAGCTACTAGTTATTTATTATCATTATTATATATTCTGTACACATACCCATATATGGCAGTCAATTGGCATACAGGGTTGAGTTCTAAGAAAAACCCATGATTCCACTAAAATATTTTATTAAGCTCATATGTGAATGCATTCCTAAATTACAAGATGTCCCACCACTTATAAACGGAAAGGGGCAATTAACAGAAAGAATATGACAAAAGTTTTCTGGTCTATCTACAAATTTAGTAACCCTTATCTGAAATGCTTGAGAGCCAGACATATTTTTGATTTGGGACTTAGGGATATTTACCTATACATACATTACCTTAGGAGATGAAATTCATTTACGCTCCTTGTATACCCTTATACAGAGTCTGAAGTAGTTTTAACTAAGCCTTGATCCGAACTGTGGCCCATCACATGAGGTCATATATAGAATTTCATATCAGTGTTCAACAAGTTCTAGATTTTAGAACATTCCAGGCATCAGCTGTTTTAATTAAGAATGTACAACCTATAAAAAACCAGTGTCTCCATCATATGGCCTCAGCAGGACCAGCTCCCTCTTCCAGATTATTCTCTTACTGGATTTCAATGTATTGCTTCTAGGTATTGTTTTTATATATTGTTTTAACGTCAGTCATCCTGTTTCAGATCCCCCCACTGCGGCTGCCTTAAATACCTGTATCTCTGGAGTACCTTGAATTCCTGGTCATTTGCCTGAAGCATTTCTCTATTTCTCTCTCCTCACTTAACTCATTATGTTAGATCCTGGTTTAAGTTTCTGGTCCCATGGCCTGAAGACACAGGCCACATGCTCTTGTGGTTCCCTCTCTGGGACAGAGTGTTAAAAAGTCATCAGTGTGGTTTTTTTTTTTTTTACAGCCTCTACCCAGTACCAGGCTTTTTGTCACATAGGCTATCCTGGACTAAATTATAAAGTGTGAACATTTCCACCACTCCCCAAAGGCTATAATATATAATGGTGAGACATTCCCCTTGTCTGGTGAATTCTCAGAGCCCTCCTCTAACCCTGTCCACAAATGTTCTCTCCCTTACTCTTACCTTAAGCATTCTTCTAAGGAAACTCCTCCTCAGGTTCCAAGGGGCAGTCCCCCTTTCCCTCGAAGACCTTGTTCATACAATCTCTGATATAGCATATTCCCCCTTTTCCTTTTCCTGTTCTTTCATGTCCAGGCCTGGTCATGGCTCTTGTGGTCTCCAGGACCTGGTTCCTATTAAAGCTCATTCTATCATTCTAAGAGTTTAATGATGTTTCATCTCCTCTTCCAAAACAGCTTACCTGCAGTCTGTTTTCTACTCTATTACCTCATCATCTATAACCTGGAATTCTTTAGGGGTGGGTGTGTGTGTGCGCGCACACACACACACACACACACACACACGCGCGCGCTGTCTACCACTGGAACTGCTATTAGCAAGAGAGTTCTCTACGAAGTACCTAGAAAAAATATAACAGTCACCCAGCAAATGTATGAGCCAGCAGTTTTGACATATCAGCATGTATCCAGATTATCTGGAGGGTTTGATATGACACAGCTTCCCATGTCCCACCAAAAGCTTCTGATACAGTTCTCAGACTAGGTCTACTGATTCAACCTTCTAGCCTGCTCCCAAGTAACGACACTGTAAGGAATTACTAATCCACTTCAGCTCACAGCACAGGTCTCTGGCACGTTCTAACATACTTTCTGAGCTTCATGATTTGTCTCCAACAAACATCATTTCTTAAGAAATGAAAGTCACTGTGACACTTTTCTGTGGTGATATCTCATTTGTACATACAAAGCCTGTCTGAAGATCAGAGGATGGAGCTTGCCACTAGCTAACCATAGAGGTCTGGAGGTCTATATAGACAGACAGGAAGTGAGATGACTGTGCAGAGACAGGAAGTGAGATGGCTGGGTCGAGATAGGATATAAGCAGGAAGAAATAGGAACTCTCTAGTTCCACTGGGAAGCTAATGAGGTAAAGGTGGCTTTGGCTTTCTCCATCTTCTCTCTGATCTCTCAGCATTTGCCTCTGACTCTGGGTTTTTATTATTTAGACCAGTTAAGAACTCCATTTACACTCTTTTCCCAATGATTCCCACAATTATGAGACTACCCTTCTTTTGATTTTTAATATGTCAATTAGTATGTACTTAAAATCTTTGTTGTTGTTTTTTCAAAATGTCCCCCAAGGACCTCTGTGTTGCAGACTGGTTGGCCCAGTCCACAGTGCTATGAGAAGGTCATGATTTAGGAGGTGAGGCCCACTAGACAGAAAAATATATTCACTAGGGGTGTGCACTTGAAGGAACTATTGTAGCTCCATCCACTACTCCTTCACTCTTATTGCTCCCCCATCACCATGATGTAAGCAGAGTTCTTCCATGTACTACCGTGCAACAGGCCCTAAAAAAGAGCCAACCATGCACCACACAGCCTCTGACATACAGACCAAAAGAAACATGTCATCCTTATGAGATGGACTTCTCAAGTATTTTGTCACAATGAAAGCTGATGAAAGCAATACATTTTCATTAATCAGTGTTTACTGAGTACAAACTCTCAATTCCTTGCAGTATCCTAAGCACTTTGCTTGTGTCTCTATTTTCACACAATCTTCACACTCCTCCTCCTAACAGGCAAGACAAGGAAGGCACAGGAAAACTGACCAGTTAACCCACCAAGGTAACTTCTAATCTTGGAGATGACACCCAAGCGTATTCAACACAATTCTGCACTTTGACTTCTAAAACAGTAGGTGCATGGTCTTATATAAGGTACATAGTCCATATTCAGGATTTATAAAAGTGACTATAAAACCAACCTTAAATGCTGATTCATGGATCATCTGAACAACAGGTTTCCACAAGTTGTGATTTTGCTTTTTTACCAGCATAGGACAGAACATAAAGATGTATTCTGAATTTGCTCAATAAGGATACCTCCTACCATAAGCCTGAATGCTAGACAAATTCAAGGGATACAATGATATACTGGCTAGCCCTTCCTGTGAGTGGCCTTAAATCTAAGAATTTCTTTATCCAAGGACAAGTTATTTCACCTTCCCATCTGTCCTGTGAATTTTTAAATGTCTGAGACAGGTGGCCTGTTAGAAATGTAAAACCCTGTGGATACAAAATATGATTAAAACCTGATGCTATGCTCTCTATTAAGAAGAATCTTAAGTTGAGGGTGATTTTGTAGATATCCTATGAATTGTGTCAAAGATGATTTGAAACTTATATAACTAAAACCTCCTTAAACTCTACATCAGCATATGCTGTAACCAACGTTTCCTTGCTCAAGATTCCTGTAGAAAATGTACTAATGCCTGCGGAACAGTATCATGAGCCATAAAATGTGATCAAATCATCCATTTTTTAAAGGTTTGAGGGTCACAGCTCTCTTCTTTCTGAAGTCACTGGTGCTTTTAGTGGCTTATCACAGAGTTTTAGTGAACTAGCTTACCAGCTTTTGCTTTGATTCCATCTTTGGGAAATGTAACCACAGTTCTGCACCAATATTTATAAATACTGCATTGCTAATAACTAATGGGATCAGTTAATAATGAAGACAGAGCTGGAGCTTATTGCAAATGCTTCTATTTCATATAAACGTCAAGTCAGTGAGACCTCTCTGGAAACCAAAACTCACAAAAGAAGAGTTAAACAGCTACTTGTCAGTCTCTATGCCCCATTTTCTATGTGTAATAAAAAGCTGAGCATGATTATTTTAAACATATCCATTTCTTTCTTAGAGAAGATGGAAGGAGTTTAAATGAAATCCATTTACTGAGAACTGAAATCTATGCTGTGTTTCAAGTTTGGCACAGAATACTAAGCAATGATCATGCAGATAATTAAAATTTTAAATGTTAAATGATTTATATTCTTGTAAATAATTAAGGGAATTTTAAAAACCCAAGTAAGGAAGTGTGCAGAGAGAGTATATACTACCCATCTATTTTCTAGAACAGTGATATATGAGAATATGTTACTTACATTTTGTTACTGGTAATATCAGCTGTGGTTTTAATTTAAAAAGCTTTAGCAAACTTAATGAAATTAGCCAAATTGATTGGCATTCTGATCCAGAAAGTATTAAACACATCAAGGTAAAAACAAGGCCACTGTGACAAATTCAATAGATCAATCTGCAGTGATGCAAAAATCCAATAAATTGAAATTTAACTAAAGAATATTGCACAAACGCTAATCCCATCTACAAAATAAAGGAGTATTCATCTGAGACTCTATTACTTACTATTACTGCCATGAAATCTATAATTGTGTTACTCTTTGATTCTAGAGCCTTGGACTATTTTGCATCTTTTTGAATGTTCTTACTTTTGTTTACTGTCTGTGCACGTGCACAGACTTCATGAGCTGGCCTCCCCCTGGCTTTGCTCAGTCAGTCCTCAGTCTTTACTAAGCATTGTTCTATCTTTGCAAAAGAAATACAGATTTCAAGGAAGTTTCTAAAGAAATTTAAACTGAAGAATAAAGACCCAGAGCGTCTCTTAGTGAAAATAGTGTAACATGGCCCAAACAGATCCCTATGAATCACAGGGGGAATAGCACCTCTAGTTCTAGAAACATATAGAAGGTTGAAAAGTAGAACCAAAACTATCTTAAAATTCAAAAATACAATAGTAAAAGTACAAAAACATAGGAGTTAAAGAAAACACTCCCAGAGGGATGAGAAGTAAAGAGTAGGAGGAGGAGACACAAAAGATCTTCCTTATAAAAGACAAATTAAAATACCCAACAATACACACCATGCAAGCTAACAGGTGCTTGCTTTCTGTAAGAGTACAAAATGGGTATAAGCAGTGGTTGTCTCTCTTGAAGACAGAGAGAAAGAATTAATTTTATGGTTATTTTAAAATAATACTGTTATAAACATACGTTTTGCTACTAACGTATAAAACTAAATTTCAAATAAGAATATCTTCTTCAATCTCTACTTTCAGAATTATGAGCTTCTAATATGTTCCCACACATATAAAGCTATATATTGTTATTATTTATGATATTATTTGTAATGGTAAAGACTCTCACCTAGAGCTAGAATGCCAGACAATAAATTATGTAACCCCATAAAATGGAAAAGTATACATCCATAAAAAATAGATTTATCATATACTAACATGGAGACATTTCCCGAATAAACCATGATGCTGAAAATGCATGGAGTAAAACAGTATGTGCATTTTATGAATATACAAGCTGTGAATCTTTACCACCTTTTTTTCTTTTATATTAACACATGGATGTGACAAGAGGCCATGGGGGGAGGCAGATGCTATGGTCCTTTGTACCTTTTGAATTTCAATCATATGAATATCTTACTTATACATTTTAAAGTAAAATGGGATTTTCCCCCTGTGAAGTTTTGTGCTGCAGTAGTCCTCTTGGCTTACTTCCTCAACCACCATGGAGGATTCAGAAGGTGCTGGAGGAGCAGCCACAGCCCCCTGGCCACCATGGACAAACTGTAAGGTTGAGCTCCAAGGATGCTCAACAGAGAAGCCTGCTCTGCGTCTGACAGCCATTGTCCCTGACCAGAACAAGAGTTAGCCTCCTTCCTTCTGCCCCCAAGAGGGTGTTGGGCTGTGAAGTCTGGAGGGGAGCATAATTAGTGTTAAGAGAACCATGGTCCCTCTCAAGGATGCTCACACAGAAGGCAGACTTAGAAAACATGAAGGCTGCACTTCACCCAGCCAGGACGATGCGGACGTTATAATAGCTCTATTTCATCTGCTTCTGTAAGGCCTGGCTGGAGAGACACAGCCAGAGGGAGGCAGTGAGTGGCTTCACAGTCAAAACTCAGCATCCCACTTACCACTCTTGGGTTAAACTAGAGAAAAGAAGATCAGAGACAAAGACAGGACTCAGCTGCTCCAACAGTGTCGTTTGGGTGAAATCACTGTGGCAGTTGTCAAGCGGGAATAACTTCTGGTCACAGAGGATGGAGGGTTGAGGAAGGACTCTCATGGGGCTCATCTAATTCAGTAAATATTTCTTAGGGTACCACTGTTTGTTAGACACTCTACTGATCAGACATAATGTAAGTAAAAGCAAGACTGTCACACAGTTTCCAAAGAGTTAGACCAAAGGAAAAGTAACGGGGAAAGTTGAAATAATATACTGCATGAAACCAGCGCCTCACAGCTGAAGGCGCCTAGGACAGGAGCCAAGGCAAGGTGTGACCAAACAGAGCTTTGGCTGGCACATGTTCAATATTAGTTTAAATATTTTAACTACTTAAATCCTGAAATATTTAAATTCGTTTTGATATTTCAATATTTAAATGTAAATTTTAAAATAGTTAAACATTGCTACAGAAACAGAGCTTGGATAAGAAATTTTAAAGGCACAAATCTCGGTCCACACTATTCTTAAGCAGTCTGAACACATTCCAATGCCTCAAAAATAAGAAGGAAAAACTGCTTGGTTCGGTGGCACGTGCCTGTATTCCCAGGATTTGGGAGAGGGGGCAGGTGGATCTCTTTGAGTTCAAGGCCAATCTGGTCTACATAGGGAGTCTCGGGCTAGCTGGAGCTACAGAATGAGACATGATCCGCAAAAAATAAAAATAAAAAGACCCAAAGTGGATGACTTTTTCAAAGTCATTTTAAAACGCAAACATATCCTTTCTTCTTTCATATGTTCATCTCACACTGGGTAATAAACAGAAAGGAATGCAGGTGTTATGTCAGGATTATCACATGCCTTGTTGGTAAGAGACACTGGACATTAGCGCATTCTCCTGCTGGGAGAAAGTTTCCACTCTCTTCAGATGACTGGACTGTGTAACACTAAATAAAGTGCAGTGCTGCTCAGCAGAAACTTGACACAAACTACACACAGCACTAAAAGTTTTCTTGTTGCCACATCACAACTTAGAAAGAAAGAAATAGGCTGAACTTAATTGTTCTATATGGCTGGAGATTGCTTGCTTGCTACATGAGGACTCTATCAAAAATACAGCATTTCACCTTGAAATATGAAAATAATATATGGATCCTACCTATCCAAGGGCATGGGAGATCCTTCCATTTTCTGGTGTCTTCCTTAATTTCTTTCTTTAAAGACTCAAAGTTCTTGCAATACAGGTCTTTCACTTGTTTTGTTAGCATTTCCCCAAGGTATTTTATGTTGTTTTTGGCTATTGTAAAGGGCAATGTTTCTCTGATTTCTTTCTCAGCCCTTTTATCTGTACTGATTTTCTTGACTTGATCTTGTATCCTGCCACATTGCTGAAGGTATTTATCAGCTGTAAGAGTTCCCTGGTAGAGTTTTTTGGGTCATTTAAGTAAACTATCATATCATCTGCAAATAATGAAAGTTTGACCTCTTCATTTCCAATTTGTATACCCTTGATCTCCTCTTGCTGTCTTATTGATCTAGCTAGAACTTCAAGGACAATATTGAAAAGGTATGGAGAGAGTGGACAGCCTTGTCTTTCTTGTTCCTGATTTTAGAGGAATTGCATTGAGTTTCTGTCCATTTAGTTTGATGTTGGCTGTGGGTTTGCTGTATATAGCTTTGATTATATTAAGGTAAGTTCCTGTTATCCGGATCTCTCACAGACATTTATCATGAATGTGTGTTGGATTTTGTCAAAGGCTTTTTTAGCATCTAGTGAGATGATCATGTGATTTTTGTTTCTCAGCTTGTTTATATGGTGGATTACATTGATGGATTTTCATATGTTGAACCAACCCTGCATGCCTGGGATGAAGCCTACTTGATCATGGTGGATGAGTTTTCTGATGTGTTCTTGGATTTGATTTGCCAGTATTTTGTTGAGTATTTTTGCATCAATGTTCATGAGGGATATTGGTCTGAAGTTCTCTTTCTTAGTTGTGTTTTTGTGTGGTTTGGATATCAATGTTATTGAAGCCTCATAGAGTTTGGTAAAGACCCTTCTAGAAGAAACCATCTTGAGTGAGGTAACCCAGTCACAAAAGAGAAACATGGTATGTACTCACTCATTTATGGATTTTAAATATGAATCAGGGAAGTGCCAGCATACAATCCCACTGCCAGAGAGTCTGGGAAACAGAACCTTCATCCAGAGACTGACAGAAGCAGAAGCAGACACCCACAGCTAAACACTGAACTGAACTCCAGGAATCCAGTGATAGAAAGGCAAAAATGATGAGCAAAGGATTTAAGACTGGGCTGGTTTAACCCTCAGAAACAGTTGACCTGAACAAGGGGGAGCTCTTGGTCCCCAGACTGATTACTGTGTGGAAAGCATTGGACTGACTCAGACCCCCTAAATGTGGGTGTCAGTGAGGAGGCCTAGGTAATCTATGGGGCCTTGGGTAGTATTTATCCCTGGTGTACAAATAGACCTTTGAGTGCCCATCCCAAAATGATGGGTGCTCTCTCAGCCTGAACTCTTGGGGGAGGGCCTAGGCCCTGCCCTGGATGAAATGACAGTCACTGGAGATCCACCATGGATGGCCTCACCCTCCGGGGGGATCTGACTGGAGATTGTGTGGGGGACTGGGGGACCTGGTGGAGGAGGGAGAGGGAGCTGGGATTGACATGTGAAACAAGCTTGTTTCTAACTTAAATAAAGAAAAAAGATAAAAAATAAAATAATATATGAAGGTGTTTCTTCATTCTGTACTTAAACCTCTGTAACCTATGACGTATGTCTCAGCATCCTTCAGCCCTGAATTAGACAACACTGAGTTGTCACTGGGTCCATGGTGCAACTATAAAGACGCATGGTCAAGGCACTTGCACTTATCGTACCTCACAACAAACAAAGTCCCCACATGAATGGCAACGGAAGAAGATATTTATGGGTTCACTGTTTCTTACACCAACTTATTCTATGGAATTTTTAAGCAACAAAAAATGAGATGATAAGCAAATATCTAATGCCCTAAATTAAAAGAAAATAACCTTGTATCTAGTGAAATTATATCTTGTATAAAAGTAATTAATGTTGAAACGAAAGTTAGCCACTTCCTTCAGAAAGGACTGCATGCCATGGTCACGTGTATTATTATAAAAACCTTTCAGAGAAGCCAAGCCCAACACCAGCAGTATATAAGAGCTTGGCATTCAATCACTCACTTACCTTTTGCTTGTGTCCTGAGCACTCTCCCATGACCAGCTGGTGTAACCGCACATTTGAATAAGTAAAGCATGAATTAGAATCTATTTATGTGAATGCCCAGACCCTTGCTCTGAGTCATTAAGTCAAATCAACACAGAAATGTTGAAATCAAGTATATGCTTGACACTCACTTCTTATTGGCTATATAAACCTCTCAATGACCGCCTGGACTTTGTAAATGGCAAAAGTGTGAATGGTTGCGTGTGAATTGTCTTTTGAATCCAAGCTTTTATTTTACATTAAGTTTCTTGCATGTGAATGAGTGCTTTGCTGGCATGCATGTCTCTATGAACCACAAACATGCCTGTTGTCTGTGGAGGTCAGAAGGGATTGCATTCCTGGGAACTGGAGTTACAGATGGTTGTGATCTGTCACGTGGGTGCTAGGGAATTTAACCTGGGTCCTCTGAGAGAACAAGTGCTCTTAAACTCTGAGCCATCTCTCCAGCCCAAATCCACACATCTTGATCATAAGCTAAACATAAAAGGGTCACTTGATGTCCATCTCCAAGTATACATGGAGTGTTTGAAATCTGCTATCTTACTATATGTCTGAATGCTTTCTTTTCCTTTGAGATAATTGCAGGTTAGCCGTGGTTTAAGAAACATTCCAGTCCAGATTCCACATTTTGAATATGGAGAAACTGAGTGCTGTAGAAAGGACCTACAAAGTCATGCTGATTACCAACTGAGAAAGGCAAGACTTCGCTTCCAGTCCAGGCTACAAAAACATGCTTTTACCACTCACTTCAGGGAGGGCATTTCTACAAGTAAACCAGCATCTTTATTCCTTAGACAGCATGGAAAGAAGAATGCAGATGAATTTCAATCAATAATTTCTTATTCAATTGCTGTAAGAATGTTTTCACGTATTGCACAGATAGACCATTGTGCCCACCTTTAAAAAGCAAAGAAAAGAAAACCTGACACACAAAAATTTTTACTTGCTCCACATATAAATTAGGAAGTGATTATTTGCATTACAAAAGATTACACCTTTCAAAAAATGATAAGTAACAAGGTTCCTTGAAATACCAAGTCCCTTGGTAGAAAAAAATTTATCCAATTTGCAAAAGGAAATAGGGAGGCACAAACTTCAGCTAAGCCAAACTCCTGCTTAGAAATCTTCCCGGCCTGTAGCCTTCCCTTTTGCTTTTTCCTGCAGGATGTCTATCCTGGACATTACCCATCCCTTATCCCAGTATTCATGCAATAAGGCATCTGCGTGGCCACAGTTATGGGGTATGGAAGTTCCAGAGACTGTCTGGGATACTGGAGTACAAGGGAGAATGAGAAGAAGCCATTTAGAGTCTCCAGCATGGTTTTACCAAGTCTCACTCCTGCTGGCTTCATGTTCTGCTGCCTTCCTACATTCTGAGCTCTTCAACATCAGGATGGTTTCTTGTTAATAACTAAGCCCCTGGGGCCTGGCCTGGCATCTCATTCACAGAACTCAGCAGACCAACAAGGGATGGAACGTGACTTTTGTGTGCCGCCATGTTCCCACTGTGGTTCTGGGCTCATGGAGTACCATCATCTTATTCAGTTTTGAGTGCAGAGTGATGGAATATGACTGCGTGGTCCCTTGTCAGACTTGGGAGTTGGGTAAGTTGCAGGAGCTCACACAGCTGGACAGTGGTAGGGATTGTGAGTCCACATCCATGTGACACTCTGAAGCTCAGGCAATCTCTTTGCATGGGGCAAAGATATAATGTAACACGAGTAAGAGGCCACAGGACAGATGCAGGTAAGAAGGCAAGCCCCTCTCTTAATGATTTTCTCTTATCCTAGAGACACATTCTGTATTTCTACCTGCCACATATGGGGCATCAATAGCTTTTCCTTAGGATTCATTCCCAGAGCAAAGCCCTTGGTGGGAAAGGGTATGTTTTCAAGCAAGCAAATTCTAGTACCTTTTTCATTTTAGTGTTTTCAATACTTTTTTTACAACAGTTTAAAAACAGTAAGCATTCAGTATTCCAGTCTCCTGAGTTCAGGGTTGTACTCTGGCTCTGTCACTTCTCGGTCATGTGGTCTCAGAGAGGGACATGGAGCTGACAGAAAAGTTGAGCATGGTGAAGAAAAGCGCTCACTGCAGTAGAGAAGAGAAAACCTGTACAGCATGCAGGAAGTACTCAGTGCGATAGGAAAGGGAAAACCTTTGCAGTACAGCATGCAGGAAGTGCTCACTGCAATAGGGAAGGGGAAACCTGTACAGCATGCAGGAAGCATTCACAAGCGCTGCAGATTTTCAAAGTCCTACATGGGATGCAGTGGTGAGCAGTTATTCCAGAACATGCCAGAAAAGGACAAAGGACTGCGTATAGTTAGAAGACTGTCACGAAGAACAGAAAACAGATCTGCCTTTGGATTGACACCTCCTACAAAGGAAAGGGAAAACAGGAAATCTACAACAAATACAGGAATTATTCTAGAGAAACTACGGAAATTTTAAAGCAACACTTCTAAAAGGAATATGAAGTTTGCACATCAAAGGAGTATATCATGATACAAACCAAGAAAACCTTTTTAAATTTTGTTGTGAAACCCTGAGTTCTTCATTTTTCTTAGATAAGATGGGATGTTTCTTTATGAATATTCATTGGGCTTTTTCCTAAGGACTGGAAAAGATTCATGTTCCTCATAGCATTAAGAATGATTCTCTCATACATTCACATTCACACATATCTAGGAAGGCTTTCAACCCAAGCCCATAGAGTTCTGGTTAAACCACAGTCCTTCATAGAACAAACCAAGGTGTATCTTCAACCACAGATAGTCCTGGTTGGCATCCCTACAACTTTAAACTTAAAGGAGAGACACCAACACTAGCTTCTACAATGGTTTAATTGAAGGAAAATTTTGTGAGCTAGGAATTTTATAACAAGCCAAGTTATAATTCAAGTATGATAATAATAATAAAAATAAAATATTCAAGGGCTCAGAAAAATCTAACACGTAAATCACTTAAAACCACTTCGAGATGTACTCCAGTTAACTGAGAAATGAATCAACGTGGAGATGCTGTGATGTGACAGAATTCAGATTGAAAGTTAGACATAAGTGACTCGGGAGCTGATGAAAACGTTACAGAAGTGCATCTAAATTTTAATATCATAAAATAATTTGGTAGTAATAAACTAAGTTCAGCACAATAGGTTTTGCCCAGAAGGTTCACTTTTATCTAATGCCACAAGTTTTATTTAAGAACCAGACAAAAACAAAAATTTCCAAACAAATATCATGATGCCTCCTTTCGTGTATTACCTTGATTAGGTCATAAAGTACACAGATACTTGGTCAAACAGTATACTGAGTGTTTCTGTGACATTCTTATAGGATAAGGTTAAATTCAAAACAATGAGAAAAGATATATACATATATACATATATATACACACATTAAGATATATATATATATATATATATATATATATATATATATATATATACCTACTCCTACCTAATCCTTAATGTGGTCAGCACTTAAAGAATCGCTGGAAGAACTGAAAATGGCAACAAGTGGGGTGTACTCAACATCCACAAAACAACAAGCCTCTGACTGGACATCACTCCTCACTCCGTCTCTCTCTCTCTCTCTCTCTCTCTCTCTCTCTCTCTCTCTCTCTCTCTCGCTCTCGCTCTCTCTCTCTCTGCTCTCTCTCTCTCTCTCACACACACACATATGTATACACACATGTATGCATGCATGCACACACACACACATACACACACACACAAGAACACACACGCACACGCACGCACCAGCATGCAACCACTGGACAACTCAGCCTCCCACAGAAATGTCTTAAAAGATGTTCATTCTTGAACTTTGGGAGCCTGTTCCACATGGAGGGATGCTCTCTCAGCCTGGACACGTGGGGGAGGGCCTAGGTCCTGCCCTGGATGAAATGACAGACTCTGGAGATTCCCCCCCCACAAGAAGGGCCTCACCCTCCCTGGGGAATGATGTGGGGATTGGGAGGGGGGCTGGGAGAGGGTAGGTGGAGGGACAAGGGAGGAGAGGTGGGAGAGGGAGCTGGGACTGACATATGAAGCATGCATGCACGTTTCTAAGACAAAATTTATTTTAATAAAAATTTAAAAATGAATGAATAAATAATATATATATATATAAAGATGTTCATTCTTTATTAGGGAAATACAAATCAAATTACAATTAGGTAATGTTTTCCTCACAACAGAATGGTGGCTATTATTAAGACATTTCTTCTATAAAGAAAACATGGAAAATAAGTGTTGTCGAGAATGTAAGGAAAATACGACTTTCTTGATGTAAAAAGATTTTTAGTATATTCATTGATTCACTAAGATGTTAGGGTACTCATGATATTCTGAAATTGATAGTAATGAAGAAATTCCAAAAGGAAACTTTGACAGGTATAAGCCTGCATAAAAGGAAAAACTTATCTATAGCAAAATAACAACCCAAAAAAGGAAATGGTAAGACTTTAATGGTTCAACACAAGTAGTTCAGAGATCAGCTGAAGTAACTGAATTTCTAGGAGGAAATCAGGGGAAGTCTATTAAATGACATAAGAAATGAAAATACAAAACTATGTATTCAACACAATGTAATTTTATGATTTCCAAAGAAACACTGGTTTCACTATCAAATGAAGAAATGTCTTTAAAAACGCCTTTAAAAGATGGGGTGAAGCCCTTATATTCAAATGAGGCTTGGTAGGTGATTCTTCTTGCTGGGAAGTAATCTATTCATACATGTGAGAAGCCTCTGGATGCCCACACACACCACAATTCCATTCCTGTGGAATAACCTTAACAGTGACATTCATACAAAATTTACCTAAATTCTTACATGTTAATTTATAATAGTAAATATATAGTAGCAAATGCACAGGAAAAATCTAAATTACTGATTACTAATTAAATCACAGTATATCTTTGTTACATATCTTTGAAATGATACTTTGAAACAATTCTTAATGATGTGAGATATGCCAAAGAAGTACTTTGAAATCACTCTAACAAATCAAACACAGGTAATTTTAGATGAATGGAAAGAAATCTTTCTAGATGTTACAAAGTAACTAGTGTGCTGGGGAGGATTGTCTACTGTTATCTTTGTGCCTAAATGTTAACAAACTTCTATTATATGTTCACTTTGCCATGGAGAAAAATACTAAATAAATTCCCTCTTGCTAATTGACCTTTGTGTCTATTCTACAAGTGTTTCTCTAAAATGCTCTTTGCAGTTACTTCTTATATCACTCTGCACCTAGTGACAAACAGAAGCATCAGTGGAGTAGTGTATGACTTGCGTTAGGGTAAGGACAACATGCTTAACGTGAGGCTTCGGGATCAATTTCGGGCAAGCACACACTGCTCATGCAATTGATTGGCATGTTAACTTCTTGACAAAATAATAAGTGACTGCAGGTGTCAATCATTGTCTCAATGTATTCCATTGTACACTTTTGGTATCAACATGATTAAATTATGATTGTGTCCCAAATACAACAAACTATTGTGAAATTACTTCTCCTCTTGGGAAGATGCTGCCCCTGGTGCTCAGCCATTGTCTGACCAAAAGAAAAGAGAAGCCAAACTCACTGATTGCCTTCTGAATTGGAGATCCGATATCTGAAGCTTTCGGGATGTCTGCTTATGGCTGGGTTTAGTCAATGGACTTTCTTAATTGTATCACTTGCTTCTAAATTCAGCCAGTCCTGACTGCCTCCCTCATCTCACTCCCCACTGTCATGACACTTTCCATTCCTCCTGCACCTTTTGCTGTTTTCATCCCAAAGGAAGAGAGAGAGAGACATGGCTGCTCCTTTTTTTCACAGATTTTTGTTTGTTTGTCTTTTTAACAATTTCCAATGCACTTGCCTTCTAAGAATTAGAATCCTGATGGGAACCGCAAACAAAATCGAAGTATGAAAGGGAAATGACACAGTGGAGGATGCATGAATTCAATAAATAAATGCAATGCAAATGAGAGCATTCAAGAGACAGAGGTGCATGCTGCCCACCCCAGCATTTCAGGAAAGACCAAAGATGCACCAGCCTGGCATTAAAAGGAAGGGGTCACACACAGAAGCAACGTTCACCAGCCTACCAGATACCTTCTCTTCCCTATAAATAAATGACCTAAAACGCCTTTTTGTTTGCTGTTTTGTTTCTCCCTTCACACATTGCTGAAATCATCTTCTGTCCCTGTACTTCCTGTCAACAGGAGCACAATCCATTTCCTAATACCGGAGTAATGTACTAGCCACCTGAGCATCAGACTTGCTTTTCCTCATTTTCAGGGAATATTTATGGCACAAAATGCCACACTTATTTCAGTATAATTTACTGTGCAGAAGTGGTGTTTCCATGAATTAAAACCACGGCACTGAACCACACCACCAAAGAGGAATGGTGGGAGTGTATTTCATCACAGCCCGACTGAGGAATACTTTAATATATATTCAGAACGGGAGCACTACCGTAATAATTAGGAAGGAACACTGACAGCAGACACCATGCAAAATGCCCTGGAAAATTGAAAATCACTTAAACTCGGATATACATCTTTCTGAAGAGAAAGGAAATCATGCAGGCTGAGTATTCCAAGGCTGGAAGGCCAAATGCAGGGAACACACAGCAAGTATGTGGCATCCAGACAATCTCAATCAATGCTGTCCAGTAGATCCCCCGTAATGTGGGAAGTGCTTCTTCTAGGATGTGCACCTTTGGTTATAGCAGTCACCGGCACCGAGCAATTCAAAAGTGATCAGTGCAGCTGATGGAATCTAACAAGAACGTTATTTCATTCTGCTAACTTAAATGTACACAGTTACATGATGCTAGTGGGTGCCATGTTGGATTGAACAGCACTACAAATAGTTCCCTATCAGAACAAAATCACAAAGTCAGACAAACAATGAAGAAACAGTCTAGGTATTCAACTCCTCAATGATGGACCACACAGATGCAGTGTTTAAAATAATTCAAGCATCCACTTCTCCATATCAGTCCACAACACCAGTCATTCAACTAATATACTCTAACAATATAGTATTCCCATCCCTGTGTTGTCAAAAAAATGATCAAAGGTATAAAAGAAAACCACCTAATTCTCACAAGAGAATTGGACTATGCTGAATGTACAGACATCCCAGGACAAACCTTCTGAATGGTACAGGTGCAATGTAACAAACAGCAGTAAGCAAACATGTGTGTGTGTGTGTGTGTGTGTGTGTGTGTGTGTGTGTGTGCAGAGGTGAACAGAGGAAAGCAAGTGTTGTTACAAGCAAGCTGTGGCAGGTTTTCATACAGACAGGCAGACTGACACACTTGCTAACTAGACAGGCTAGTCTACTGAGAAAGTGAAAGACCCTACTCAAAACAGGTGGATAACACCCAAGGAACACACCCAAGCTTGTCCTCTGACCTCCACATGCTTGAGCACTCATACACACTCATGCATACCTGACACCTGCATACACGCACGCGTGCACACACACACACACACACACACACACCTTCAACATCCTATGGCTGTATGTCCAACCATATTTTACTGTTATATATGCTTGACAAGCCATGTATAACTATTTTGTATTATTCCTTAAGGGAATCGTAAGACTACCCTCATGTACTCAACTCAGAGTATTACTCATTCGGATATCTGGTTTCAAGTATCTGTCAAAATACCTGGGGGAAATAAACAGTAAGTCTAGGCGAATCTAAGGGACAGAAAACTTGTTACTCACATAAACTTTTGGAACTAAACTTAAATATTCTCCACCCACCATTTGAGTGTACTAGTCAAAAACTTTCATCTTAAACAACAAAGCTCCTTTAAGGAGTAAATGCAGTTCTTTCTTCTATTTCTTCTTTTGTCTAATGCCAGGACAGATTTTTCTAGAAAACACTGTCTAGTAACTGTAAAGCTAGGGTCTAAGGAACATACAGACCTGTAGCTCAGAAGCCCCCTCATTTAACTTTTGGCTGAACTATAACATTTCAGGTGAGTTTACACATACATCAGCATCCTGACTTTAAGTAGAAGCAAACCATGTGTAATCATTACAGCATAGCTTCACTCCCCCTTTCCATGGCCACCATTAAATCTCCTTGAGTTTTGAAATGGTGGGAAAATTTATAGAAAATGGCATTTTACACAGGTGCAAAGATATCTTGTGTCTTCTTAAACAGAACAGAAAACAAAACCGAATCACAATTGGCTGCACACACAGCTCCTACATGGATGCACTTCCTTCCCATTCTTAATTTTTCATATGAAGCACTCTTTTTAACTGCGCTTCCTAACCCCAGAGACGAATAAAACCAATTCCATGCTTAAACTTTCTCTATGTCTTTGCCTGTATTCAAGAAGTAGTTGTATGAATACTGTTTTTGTGTTCATAGAGTAGGCACTGATAAGTAAAAATGATTACAATGGGTCAGCCTTGTTCATAATTTGAAAGCCTGTACATATGACAAACTCCAGGAAAATGAATGGTATATGTCCAGCTGTTAAAGAAATGGGCAAGATGTTGTGCTGTCTCTGATCTTTTTAGAAAAAGAAAAGAAAAACCAGCAGACAGCAGATTAAAATCTCCTTTGTACCTACCCAATAATTCAGTTCAGAGAGTTGGACCTCCCTATTTTCTGACTGTAAAACAAAGGATAACCAGGCTACAATCTGCAGCCCCAGAGAGTCTAGGTAACAGGGAGAGCCCAAAGAGGGACAAAACGGACTTTCCTGGGAAAGAAGAAATAGACGAGATCTCTTGGGCAAAAGGGGGTGGAGGTGGCGGTGTGGTGGGGATGGGACATGAAGGATCTGGTCAGTGGGTTGGGAGGGGCAGTAATGAAAGATGTCTTGTTGGGGATAGGGGTGCATTTTTGGTCAGGAAGAATCCTGGTGCCAGGGAAAACTCCCAGGAATTCAAAAGGATGACTCCAGGAGAAAAAGAAAGAAAAACAGAGAGAAAGAAGAAATACTGGCTCACCAACAGTAGTCTTCCATACTTAGAGCTAGATCCAGATATTCTGGCCAGTGATGGGGCGCCAGAGAAGCCTCCACAGTGAAGTAATTTGTCAACAGTTTGTTGCATTTAGAACAACAAAACACCTTAGTTATATTGGTTCATAAAGCATACAATGGAGTTGGGAGTCACAGTGAAAATCTTGGTCAAAAGTAGCTGGAAACTGCATTTTCATGTCCATCAGAAACAGATCTATTAAGCCATCACTGGTATGAAAATTTAAATTAACTATTAAATATAGCTACGTTGTAAGTCCTTGGTTAGTTATATGTAATATGAATGAGGCTTTCTTCATTAGTGTCATAATTTCTCACTAATCTTGATAATAGCTAAAGATTTAAACAGCAAAAACTGGTTGATATACATAAGAAGCCATTTTTACCCATACCTACTTACACTGAATCTGAAAATCATACTTCATTTAAAATAGTGCAAACCAGAGTGCCCTTTTACAATCCAACTGATACATAAATACTCGTGCATCAATTTTCTTGCTTAAAAAATAGTAATCTGAGCCAGGTAGTGGTGGCACATGCCTTTAATCCCAGCACATTCACAGGTGGCAGAGGCAGGTGAATTTCTGTGAGTTCCAGCCCAACTGGGTCTACTGAGTGAGTTCCAGGACAGCCTTCAAAGCTACAGAGAAACCCTGTTTCAAAAAAATTTTAAAAAGTAATCTGGGTTGATGGAAACTCTAGCAAAAGTTTTCAGTGATAAGCTGTCAAATAAATGGTTCTGCTTGCCTTGGAACTCCTCAGATGATACCGGAGGCTATATCAGTCATATTGGAGCCTTAAATATCTGAGATGCCTTGATTGAGATTCTCATGCTAATAGTCCAACCATTCACCCTTAGTCAATAAAAACATTCATTTTACTGCTTAATGTCTTCATGCCAATTCAATTATGTTTCTTATTTCTGCCCGTGTTATATATATAAACTGTTACTTTAACATCTAGACAGTTGAATTTTCTCTTGAGTTCTCTAGCAAATGACTCTTTTTTTGTCATGTTTTTTTTATTTATTTTTCAGTTTAGCTGGTTGTGGTGGCAAATGACTCTTCTTAAGAGTGTCAATTTATACTTGATCACACTGAACTCAGATTATTTTTTTAAATTTTAAAGAGAACAAATAGTCAAGAAGCTTTGGCATACTCATTCATCTTCTACCAATGCCCTTGAAGAAAAATAAGGTGTGTGTGTGTGTGTGTGTGTATGTGTGTATAGTGATTATACATAATCAGTCTGATTTTGGGGGGAGGAAATTATAGCAAGATCTTAGAAACTAGAAAAAATGGCTCCTTTCATAGAGCAGGCAAACCAACGTTTGCACATTGTTCCCATCAACATTGTAGCAGGAACACAGTATACACTACCCAAAATGCCAAGGCCAGGGCTACAGTATTTACTGGAGCAGTGGTTGCTAAGACAGAGGCCTAGCATGTCCATGCATGTCCAGAAGCAAAAACAAAAAAAAAAAAAAAAGAAAAGCAAGCAAGCAAGCTTGAAAGAGTTGGCGAAAGCAAACCATATAACACTGATTTGAAGATTTGAAGTAAGGCTGACTTATGTGCCAATCTCCAATCTCAGGTCTATAATTGACTGTCTACTATTATGATAGAGGCTCAGTCACCATTTTGAGGCCTCAGTTTTCTTGTGTAAAATGGAGACCCTGACACTTACATCATTAAAGTAGCTGGTGTCTCTATAAGAGGTTGGCCTTTTGTAATAACATCAATAAATTTCTTTTAGGAAAATGCAATGAATGTGTATTTTTTTAAATCATACCATTTCTTGAACATAGCTCTCTAACCGACACCTGGTATAACAAGCTCCAAAAATCACGAGAGGCAAGAAGAAAGTCCTTTCAATATTAAATTAAGAAATCTGCTAAAAACGTGCGACTCCCCAGATGTCACCACCATCAGCTCATGGTTTACTGAGAGCCACAGTGGGATGCCACAGCTCAGGATGGAAGCAAGCTTGCCTTGCTTGTGCCTGTCTCTGCAACATGAGAGCTTGAGGTGGTTAAAAGGACTGCTAGGCCACATAGGTAACTCTGTGGAATACCTGTCTAGCAAAGGCATGACTAAGAGCCAAGTCTAAACTGTCATGTCAAGCAGGGATACAGGAGGGGCAAATGTTGTGACAGCTTTCAGGTGACATTTAATAATGTTGATAAAATGTAATTTAATCTGTAAAGGAAGGACTATCAAAGGACAAAAGCTGCCATCAATCTGGTAGCCAATAATCCAGGACCAATAGCTCCATCAGAGATATCTAGCATTTTGACAGTGAGACACAAAAAAAGTTGGAATGGCATTCACAGCTGTCTTTGGACGCTGCAGGTTGGACACCCCTATTGAGTGCACATCGTCACACTGCAGTCGATGGCTGGGGTGATCTAGAGCTAAAAACTTGTATTCGCACATGATAACATCCCTTTGATCAACATACAATAAAGGAAAGGTGTATTTTAGCAGTAGAAAGTTGTAATCAGTCAGACATGACCTTATCCTTATTGAGATCTGACAGATAAATACAGTACCAGGATCCTGGGTAGAGAGGTGACTGCACTATCACACCACAGCTAAACAGAAATTTGCTAACTTCTGATGAGAGCGAAGTTCCACTGACTGTATTCCAGTCCACCTCTCATCCAAAGCACTACCTGGACCTACTAAAAGCATCTTCAGAGCACATCCTGAGGGGCAGAGAGGACAACTCAGTGGTAAACTGTCTGCCTGGATTGATGAGGCCCTGAGCCCCTACCTCAGCAAAGGACAACATGAAAAACAAAATCAAAATAATAACAAACAGAAAACAGTTCCTAGGAATTGCCTAAAGTAGAAGTCATCTTCAAACCAAAATTAAAAACAAAAACAAAAAACAGGCCCCCCTGTGCTGTGATTTTAACTAAATAAAATTTCTGCTTTCTTTAAAAAACATTTAGACAAAACCTTTGCCTGTAACGCTGTGCTTTTCGAGTGTTGTTTTGATGTAAAATTGGGTGTTTAAGGATGGAAACTCCCTCAAGCGCTCTGAAATGATAGTGCGGTTGACAGTGTCAAAAGTCATGCTGAGATCAAGGCAAATGAGAGCAGAAGCAGGGCCACCGCAGTCATAAAGAGGTCGTTTAAAACCTCTTTGCTGCGATGCAAACTAAAACATGACTAGAATCTCATCAAAGCCAAGAGTGGGAGAGAAAGAAGTTCAAGTGTCCATCTTCAACCGGAAGGAAAAAGCACCAGCCCACACTGCTGAGACCCCACGCCTCAGGACAAATGCATTTGTCTGAGCCCAAGCACAATTTGCATTTCAGGAGCAGAAAACTGTAACTCAACATAACCGGTGGATCTCCAAAAGAAGGGAGACTCATGTGCACACAGAAGTCAGCCACACTGGATGTTAGGCAACTTCTTACCAAGTTTCATTTGTAATTACTCCTGGGTCTTTCTACACTCATCTCTCTTGCTAAGGCTGTTTGGCCCTTCAACCTCGGTTCTGGGAACAACCCTCAATTGTCTTAGGGGAAGATGGAAATTCTGCAGCTTCCGCCTTGCCCTGCTCAGTAGCCACTAAAACAGAAACCTCTGAGAGATAGCCATGCAGAGTGGGGACCACATTCCTGCTACAATTTCTCATTTCATATAATGTGCACTGTCTGATTAAAAGGCTCAAACCTGTCTCCTTTCTGTAAAGCCACAGATAGCTTTACAGTAGGCACAGTACCGTTTTAGTTTTTACTGTTTACTATTTACTATTTTGGGCATGTTGCCCAGTGACTCTTCACCATTAATTATTTTAATCAGTCATAGACTGGTGCTGAGACTTCACCACATTGGTTCTCATCGGTGAATTGCTAAGCTTGATAGCTGGCTTGACCAATGCCTTTTTACACTAGTAACTACAATCAAAACATTGCCAAATTCCAACATGTCCTCAGAGACTCAGAGACACAAAATTACCAAAGAAAGACTGCTAATCTTCCCCAAAGCAAACATTTCATCATGTTTTATATAGGACCTGAGTCCTTCATAGCTGTCATGTTTACTTTGGAGACATTTCTGCCTGTTTATGTGGGGTGTGGTGTATGTGTGCATATGTATGTATGTATGTATGTATGTATGTATGAACGAATGTATGTGTGTGTATGTATGTATGTATGTATGTATGTATATGTGTGTGTCTCCCCATCCTCACCACTACAGATTCTTACTCCTAAAGCTATATGTACATATATATGATAAATATACTATAGTATATTTCATTATACAGTTTTTGGTTTATTATATTGTTATGATTTATTTCATTGTAATATCCATAACACTAGTGTGGAAACTCCATCCATTACATAGACTAAGAGTTGAAGAAGTGAAGCTCTGTTTCATGATCTATCCACACCTTATTTACCTATTGAGGAAATATGAATCCCACCAATAAGAGTACTATATTAATGTATTCACCCACCAGACCAGCTAAGAAACATGACAAATTAGAAATTTCCTTTTAGCTCTAGGATTGTGCAATTTGGACAAATACTTATCACCAAGTTCTTATCTAAAGTACACTTCCCAGGATTCATACAAGGACAAACAGAAAAAACGAAGACGTACCCAATAAAACTGCTCCCAGCATGACAAACATGAGTTGCTTCCTTGTCTCCGTTTGCTCCTACAGCCACCTGTCATCATCCGGCTTTTGTCACCGATGCTCCCGTCCTAAGTAAAGCCTCAAGCATTCTGTCACTTTCAGTTTTCTGAACACTAGTTGTTTATCACAAACTGCATTTCCCTTCATGGCCAGGTTTCCTTGTCCCCGGGTTCCTATCGCTCCCCTCTTACTGCTCCTCTTCAGCTTCTCGGCCTGGCTTCCCTTCTCACCATACTTAGTCTGGTGGTGTTCCTGTCTTCCAGTGCACCTGGTCACTTCCCATCCCCCTGGCTACCCTTCCCAGACCCAGGCAGCCAGTCTCTTCTGACAGGTGCACAGGAATACACATCCAAGATCACCTGAACACTGCCCTCCTCTGTCCTTACCACTTTTGCTTCCTTGAACTCACTTCTGGACTCAGAAGCCCAAGCTAGAAGGAAACCAGGCAGTCATGCACCAGCCGGGCATTGTCCTTTTCAAATGGTTTCCCAGCCTGAGAGCTGGCAGCCATCACCCATCACCTGAGCCTAGGTCTTCAGTCAAGCTTACCTGGATTATCAGTTTCCCGCACTATTCCTTTCCTAGATTCCAATCCAATTCTTTGCAGCCTAAGCCAAGAATCAAGGACCTTCCAGATCCCTCATGGTACCTTCTTTCCAGGGTTATATCTGCCTGTTCAGCCCTATGTTTGGGCATACATTAAACCCAACATTTGAATCCACTCACAATCTTCCTGAAGAGCTAACTCTCCACACAGTTTCCCCTATTTTCTCTGTGAGAGAAGAAGAAACTGCTCCTGCAAACTTCATTTCAGATGCCACATTCCCAGGTCCCAGGCCATTCCCCAAGTAGTGTGTCGAACAGCTCATTGAGAGCTTCTTTTAAATAACTCTGTCCAAAGACTTTTGTCTGACACCCATAAGAGACACTTTACAAATATTGACATGAACACACACATATACATATACACAGATAGACAGACAGACAGACAGAAAGACACACACACACACACACACACACACACACACACATGCAAAGGCCAAAGCAAGATGACCAAATTTTCTATCACTAATAAGATTAGTAAATGATAAAACAAGATGACAATTTATAACTAAGATTGTGCCTACTTATAGGAAACAGATATGTAGAATCCTAAATTTATCATTTAGATCTAACACAAGCAGACTAATAAAGGTACCACCTTCAGTGTTGTTCAGCATGAAAGAAATCATAAAAATCCTGTTTAACCTTTAGAAGACTAATAACTCGACCTTACAGAAGCCAGTTGAACATAGGGCTGTGTGTGGTTGGCAGCTCAATATCAGAGAACATGGAGAGTGCGAGGAGGGGTTATGCAAGGCAAGAGTTTAAAAGATTATCAATACACCTACATTAAAGCTAACACTGTGTTTATTTAGTCTAGAAGACAAAGTAGCCTCATTATGAGTAGATGACCTAGTTACCATCTTCAGCCTAAGAATATGATTACACAAAAGATTTAAAACTAGTTTCCCCTTGAGGGAAAAATGGTTCTTTTACTTTCATCTCCACAGAAGACAGCCTTGGGGGCCTGTTCTGCAGACACACTGGAAAGCAACAAGGACAAGAGCTAAGCAGGAGATCAGGTCTGGAGCAAAGAACTCTCTTAACCGGGGCTCACAATGACCCTGCTGAGGTTGCAAACCCCTCTGAACATCCCTGAGAGTAGGATAAATTCCTAGACTCCTAGGAAGGGACTGTGTCCTCTCTGAAGGTGAACTCTGAATTCCATGAAGTGCATGAGGTGCCCTAGAGCGCAAGCTTCTACTTGCCACGCCTGCTTCCCGTAAGAACCTCAGAAAGAGAGACAAAGCTGTGCAAAGATGGCCATTACCAACACCAAGGATTTAACTTCTTCAACACTAAGATCTGGTAGCAGTCAGCCAAACTCAGGAACATTTTAGAATTCATTCATAAAAGCATCTGCTCCTACATCTTCCAAGAAGCCAACTGGCCCTAAAGTGTCTGCCAATAACTGCATCCTTGCTTCTACTTACGAGAGTCCCTTTGTATCTTTTTGTACAACAGCATAATGATTTCAAACAAACGAGAGAGCAGAAGACGGAGCGCTTCCAGGAAGTGCGATTGCTCCCCAGTAGTCTCTGTGGCAGTGGAAACACCAAGAGTTTTCGCAGTGACATCCCTCTGGTTGCACCTTACGTTCCTTTGTGAAGTGGCACACTCACTTTACGGCAAGGCAAAGGAAACACAGTATTGGGGTTCACGTGTTACTCTCTGCCTTTCATTTGATTCATCAGTATCTCTGGCCTGGCAAGCTAGCTCTAACGATCACTGCACGACTGTGCCTATCTCTAAGCTACAAACCAGCCTAAGCCAGGAAGAATATTAACTTCTCCTAAGGGGCTACCAGAGGACAGTCAGCTGAAAAAGAAATTATCTCATTGAAAGAAAAAAATAAAACAAGCCTTCCTCTGACTTGCCAAAGTCTTGAGAAAAAATTTTAATTGACGATTCAAGAAACTTCATGAAATGAATTATTCTGTTAATGTTTTATCAGTTATAATTGCTCTGTGAGAAAATGTAACATACAGTAGCACTTATATGTCATGTGTGGAAAAATAACATCCTAAATTAAAAGTGACAAACGTGCACATTACACACCGTTAAGGAGCCACGCTGAAGGCAGATGGTGCTATCTGCTGCCTAGTCATGGAGTTGTGAAAACAATATATTGATCCTAGCCAAAGGAAGCTTTTAAAAAGCCAATTTTATCTTTAAAATATCTTTGAAAAGTACGATTGCATATCCTCTTATTGCCCACATTAACAGTTGCTACATTTTATATTAAATAATGCAACTGATATTTTTGTTTTCTGAGACAATTTTTTCTTTCTCTGGGCATGCAAACATATGTATGTATGTATAAATACTCGTTTCTACGTCTGCAACTATGAATGTGCCTGATATTTCTCACAATTTCCTAGTTACATCATACTGCCATACCTGTGGTGCATTCTGAAAATACCACAATTGGGAATGAGCAAATGGATATAACCATTCGGGTATAATTTGATTGGAAGATCAAAATATTAATGAGCCTGGCAAGTAACATAGCTTTCTTCAATAGCAGAAATTTCTTTTCAAGCTCATAAACCTATTAGCACCCTTTAATGTCTCAGAGAATATAAAACTGATGCAGAAAATCTACTTATGGTTATATACTGAACGGGCGCCTTCAAGCTAGGGATGAAAATGAAACTCTAATTCAGGCAATCACTGTGATACTTTCTGGATAAACTATCAAGTAACACATTGTTGGGCTAAGACGTCCCTGGACATCAATTCCATAATGATTTCTCCATTTCTGTGATTCCTACACTTACATCATTAGCTCAAAAAGAGATAAATTAATGTTGTGGGGTTTTTTTTGGTTGGGTCTTTCATTGAATTCTGAAATGAGAAGTACTATAAAGATGATCTGGTTCAATCAATGAGTTTACCTCGTGGCATCAGTGGAGCCCAGAGCTTGTAGTAACTTTTCAGTTACTTCACAGAGAGACTCATCCATGGAAACAAAGCCTGGAAAACCTAGCCCCATTTTCTGTTCTGGGGATTAGTTTCTGGACACAAAGAACTGGAGAAAATCTTATGCAAAATTCTTAAAACAAATTGGATTATTTGGCATGAGGTTGAAGGTGATTTAAAAGGAGATTGTAGAGATAGGCATGACTCAGAATGTAAGAGTACCTGATGATTAAGCCTGTGGACCTGAGTTTACATCACTATGTGCAAGTAAAAAGCCAGTCAAGGCTGCACATGCCTATTAGCTCAGAACTGTGGGAAGCAGAAACTACAGGCTCATGGAGCTTGCTGGCTACCAGGCTAGCCCCAGGTTCAGTGAGAAACTCTATTTAAAAGACACAAGGCAGAGAGATGAAGAAGGACACCCAGCATCCCCCTATTGTTGCCTCACAAACACACATGAGCAACATGAACCATGTTACATATACCATGAACATACAGAACAAAGGAGGAAGAATATTGTCAGTATATGCAAAGGCATATGCAGGGCAAATGTGCAGCCATTTTCCCACATTAATGAAAACATATTAAAAAAGCTTTTCTGAGACAGTATTTTATATAAAATAACAAGTCATTCTGGCTGAGAAGACTACATGTATAAGGGTTAACACCATATGCATGAATAGCATTGCTTCACTGACACATCTTTTAAAGTCTGTACCAATTCATTTCTTTGTCCAAATACTTATTGAGGATGCCATACATAGTACATAAACTAGGTGCTAGTTTAGCTTAGGAAATACAATGATCGTAAACTACTATTCTACTCATTGGGTATGGAATGCAATTTAGCATGTGCAACCTGCAAATGTTAATCTAGCTTCCCCATTAATCTAATGAAACACAGCACAAAGCGATTATTCCAAATAATTTTATTTGAATTGTTTTTCCTTCTCAAATAATTTCAATCGTAATGTGTTTCATATGATAAAGTTATGATACTCGTGATACATCATCTCAGGCAATATTTAAGACGACAAGGGCTGAGTCTATAAGAAGTATTTCCATTCTTCTGGGAGTTTCCTCAAATGGGGTTTAACCTGGGTTTTTAATTGAGGATCTATAATACTTTTTCACAGAGATGCCGCATGTCTATCTCACCTCTTTCTCTAATAGATGTGACCTACATTTTGCTGAAAACAGCTGGGTGCTCTGTCTTTGTTTGGGTGCACTCACGTCCATTTATTCTTCGATTATTTTAGAAATTGTTCCCAACCAAAATAACCTGACAGTGTGAGTGAGGTTTTTCAGTTGAATAACTTTTATGGGTTTTTTTTCCTATCCTAATCACTCCAAAACTTTACTACTGACATAAAACCATGACAGTTATCTCTATTTCTTATGGATGTGATTTTAAAAAATGAAACCATACCTCTCAATGATGGATAGCATTTAAATTTCTGAAAATAAGCTCAGTCAAGGGCTAGACTGTCCCTGGTCTGGGGAGAAGTTTGTATATATGATATACCCAACAATACAACTTAAGGAAACCGCCAGCTTATGCACTGCTGTGAGAATCTGCTTGTCATAAAGAGAAAGCTCTTATTGGATTCAGAGGGTGTGTGCTGAAGTGGGGAGACTGAGCCACACCCTCCATCACAAAGCCACTGGGTTACACATGTTCATTTCTGAAAAACAGCCAAGAACTAGAGACCGGCAAACTGAGAGATCCACAAACTCCCTAATTCCCACACTGCCAAATTTTTAAAGCAGTTGGCATCGAAATATGCGAGAATGTAAGGTGCCTTCATTATCATGTTAGCCTGTTCCTGCAGTACTTAGGAGTAACCTCAGGTTATGCAACTAATGGTGGTCTTCAGAAAAGGAAGGGAACAGAGGGATTCTGCAGACAAGGAATTATGTCCATGGCTGCTGATGGCATCAGAGAAAGCAGTGGGCATGTGCTAAATAAATAGAAGCCTGTGGGAAAGAGAATCCCTTGCCCAAAGAGCAAAATTATTCCTATCTCCAAAGTGATCACTCATTTTACAAAATGCATTTTTAGCAATAACAAAAAAATATACCTACCTTTAAATCACTGTATATTTAGTACTCAGCACATTTATCAAGGACACGAGTTGATTGATCATTAGTGCAAAATGCTTAGAAGCTACACATTTTTAAAAACTAAGCATTTTTAAATAAAACTTGACCTGTATCACCCACACAGATTGACAAAATTATTGAATTCATACATTCAATATATCTAGACCACAACAGACTCAAACACATGTGTAAAAATAACTTATAAAGTATAGACAAGGATGCTGCCTTGTAAAAATCTTAATTGGTAAAATAGCAACATAATTTTAAGAAACTGAATCTTTATTATAGCATCATGGAACCATTGACTGTATGCTATAAGTGCAATTCTAGGAAATATTTTGATTCTGTTGAAGACAAATTCATAATTTAAAACTAAAACCAACTTTAGCATAATCAAAACAAAAAAGGGAATCATTACTACATAATTGATTACTAGAACCAAAAAAAATAAAGATAAAAAATAAATCACAGCAAATGTTGGTTTTGGCTAAATCTGAGGTAGCATACTTAAATACAAGCTGAGGAAAATAAAATACTAACTGTCATCACAGTCAACATGATGTTTGTAGAAGAATTGTAAATAATCTGTCTAAAATTATGTCAAGTTTATTGCAAATAAAGGAACGATTTAGAAATTCAGGTTAACTCTGTAGAAGGAGCAGGGCAATAGAGGGGGAACTCACGTAGATTCACTAGTACTACTAGGGCTCTACTCCTATAAATTAATGATGAAGTTCTATGCATATTTTGTTCATTTTTTGTAGTCACCAGACATTTCACAGATCTGAATCATTTAAATTGAATACCTATGTCCTTACCACCAACCACGAGGCTCTGGGGTTGGGAGCAATCTCAACTCTATTGGTCAGTGCTTCCTGGCCTTTAGGAGTATTCTACTGGTGCTTACTTATCTGTCACAGGAGCAACAGGACACCCTGCCACAGCCTGACCCCTGCTGTTTCCTTCATCAGCCACCTCTCCTCCCCTCACCACCACCTGAACCAACCTATGCTGTTCTAACTGTTCCCATCCACTATTCTTCATGCTAATGATTCCTACCTTCTTGCTCACCCATCTAGTCACCTTCCTTTCCTCCAATTGTCTTGCTGACATGCACATCTAACAGAAATCATCTCCACATCTCTGCAGATCTGTCTTTTCAACATGCCGAGGAAAGCTATCACACAATGACTAGACTAATCTCGGAAATGTGAGCAGCCTCTCTGTTTTTCAATGGCAGCCTATTTGACAATGCAACAGAAACTCAAGTGTATCAAAAGAATGAAAGTATCTATATACTTCTCCATTCATGATTACATTTTCATTTCTTTTATTTGCAAACACATAAGATGGCTAATACCAGAGACTTAGGGGAAAACAACAACAAAAATCACATTGAAAAAGTCTTCTGTTCTAGTTTTATCTCTGTTGCTGTGATGAAACATGCTAACAAAAAAACAACATTGGAAGGAGGGGCTTATTTAGTTTATACATCAGACCATAACCCATCACTGGGTGAATTCAGTACAATGGTGTCTTTCTCTTGTCTAAATCATCTGTTTGAAAATTGCATAGTATCTATTTTCTAGGCAAACCTTTCTCTCGACCCAAGTTCCTAAAGTAGCAACCTGAAGGTAGAAACCATGCTTCTACCTTCATTGCTCATTGGTTAGCTCTAAAGCTCATGCTTAGCATTGCTTTCTTATGGAGAACAACCTGCCCATGGAATGGTGCCACCCACCATGGGCTGAACCCTCTTAACTCAATTAACAATCAAGACAATTCCTCACAACAAACCTGATAGAGACTTTGTTGAAAGTCTTTTCAGGATATTCTTGTCTCTATCAAGTTGACTGCTATCTTGGGCAACTTCTAATAGTTTTTACATTTCAGCAGCAATCTGAAAACCAGAATGCTGAAGGACTTTTAACCGTTCCAGTTAATGTCTGTGAATGTACCACTGGTCAATGCACAGAGCTGAAGGCAAAGAGGCAACTTTTCATGACACAAGCAATGCCAGTAGACCTGTACATTCAACGTCTTTCCTTGATAAAAACCATGTAACTAAGCTAATTAAACCTCATGATTTTAAGAAAATAAGCAGTACTTTCCTAATAGTTGAGGTTTAAGGATGGGTGTTTCTCCTAACATGTAACTCTTAGTTGTCATACAAGCCCCACATGTATTTTATACCCTTATTTAAACATGTTTGGGTTGTTTTTATATAATCCAGATGCAACTGAACTGTTTCATAGTCATTTTCCTCTCCTTAGAAACTTATCTGACTTTTCTTTCTACCATTTTTTTGCCTCAAATCTTCAATATCACAAAATGACTAGAACTATTAGAAGCTTTATTATTGCTTAATTTTAACAGACTAAAAATGGAGGAACAACTCCTCCATGATTTCCTTGACTCTTGATTTCTTAAATCTGCCTACTGAAGATCAATTTCTCTCACCATAAACATTCCCTTCAGACTTAGGGGTGAGCTAATATTTCACATATGACCTACTTCCTTCTCGTGCTCATAATTATTTGTTAATAAACTTAATTTCTTAGTTCATTAAATTAATTAATCCATTAATTAAATCCCTTCATCCATGAGACATTAAAGACTCACTAAGTATCCACGATGTACAGAGACCAGGGATGGCACTGGGCAGTCACAGGAAAACATACAGCATGGCTCTCAAGCTTTCCACACAAAAATAGATGTGTATTTTTGTTTCTCCAACCTCCAAGTACTACGTCTTTCTTTCCTCTTCATTCTTCAGCATTTTCCTACAGCCTCATGACCCAATTCTGTTCCACGTGTGTATTTACTCCTGGGGCTCTTTCTGCCATGAGGTCCAAGCTTGGGCAGCTATAATGCTACTTCTTGGTCTTCTTCTACTCACCATAGTTAGCTATGTCTAATCTTTGTTCTAGCTCTACAGTGCACCAAAAATGTGCTTCAAAGATAATGTCTAGGGAGGGAAGGAGGAGGGAGGGAGGGAGGCACAGTGGTGTCTTGCTCTTCTCTAAGTCGCCCACTTGGAATTTTAACACCACATCAACTTTATCTACTAGGCAACTTTCTCCAGACACTAGGGAGGACATGGCTTTCATTTCTGCTGAGGGTCCTGACTTGAGTTTCTTGACTTTTATCCAGTAATTAATATCTTTTAGTTCTTGTTTCTTAGGCATAATAGAGTCCATGAGTGCTTGCTGTATGGTGCTAAAGCTCACCTGTAGTGCCCTCCTCAGGCCTAGACAGCATTGCCAAACCCACTACACCAATGAGGAAACTAAGGCACTATGTGACCATGTGGCTTGCTGAGCTGTGAATGGGTCTCAAGTGTCCTGGCTTCCATGTCCATGCCTTCCTTTACCTATCATACTACTTGGCCTACCATGTCAGAGGAAAGACATGCGTTTCCTTTTACCAAAGGCATAAAAGTCTTTTAGTGCCACATCTACCTTGTGCTAAAAGGGTAAATGGTTTTAGTAAACAGCCCACTTTCAGCCAGCCCTTCCCTATGAAGTCAGTATACATTTCAGTGCATTAGGACTTAGCTGATCTCCTCAGGGCTGGCAAGAGAAAAATCCCAGGCAAAATGCTTCAGATTTACCTGTGGTATTTGTCTTCTTGGTTCTCAGTCATCAACTATCTAAGAGGTGACTGACAGATCTCCCACGGCTCATCAGACTGACCCAGTTTATCATTACTCCTCCAGCATCAGTTCTTAGGTACCCATCAGTTACCTGAAAACTGAATGCAAACCCTGCCCTCCCTTGGATTATCTTCTGGAGGAGACCAGAAAGACCTGTTTACTGGGGTCTCTCTCTCTCTCTTTCTTGTTGCTGTTTCTTCATTCTTGCTGTGACCTCTTTCAAATGCTTGCTGATCACCATGCCTGGGCAAGGTGCCTGTACAACACTGACTGAGTAGGCAGGAAAGTGACAATCGATATTCTGTCTTACCACCCAGCCCACATCCAATCATATAATGTAAAAAGCTCGTGAACCCTCAAGACTGCGTTCCCATGAAAGCCGCATGTCTCCATGTCAACAGCAGGGCCCAGTTATCCACTTGGTTTCTAGTTGATCCCCAACTCCTTTCATTGCTCCCATTTATATCTGAGAAGAATCCAGGGTACCTCAAGTAATTGCTAAGCTCTCCATTAATACACCCTTTCGGTCCTCTTTCTGATAGACCTCCAACTCACATTCTAACTGAAACAAGCAATATTTAAGGACAGGACAGTCAGGACTTCTTAGGGCTGTCTTTAAAAACAAAACAAAACAAAGCAAAACAAAACAAAACAGGGGCTTCTTAAAAATAAATATGTGCCTCAAGTGTTAACACATTGTCTTGTTTCCTTTAGCTTCTATGTGACTAAAATCATGGACTTCATTCTAGGGATTTTGACAACCATAATAAAAGTCATAGTGATCTTTTATGAAGTTCTTCAGAAGTCTTTCAGTGATGAATGGCTCAATAAGTTATTTTAGTCAATGTCTCCTGCTTTGCTGTCTCCTGCTAGCCTTTAGCCATCTTCAGCTTGAGAAACTATAACTATTGTAAGTAAGGGGACCTACCAAACACCATGGTAAAAAGAAACTTAATAGCAACTGGATGTTGGAAGTTTGAACCCACAGCATAATGTCAGACTGACAACTGCAAGTCCCATAAACCCCTTCAGTCATGTGCCCAGCATTCCTGTTAGTATCATTGTTAGAAAGAAAACTCTAAACCCACTTTCATGGTTTCAAAAACAAGAAAAATCTATGAAAAACAAATTCATTTTTAATAAAGAATTAGAATTGTTACGACTTCCTCAGGGATGTTTCAAGTCCGGCACCGATAGTCTTAATTGTGTGATTCAAGCTGAGCTCACAGAAGTCCTTCTCATGGACCCCTGTTCTAGGGAAAAGTGGATAGCATGTCATTCAAATTTCCCACTTTTGCTGAAGAAATATTGAAACTTTTCCATTTTGCACTCCATGGTGCAACTTAGAGACCCCATCATGAATTCACACGGCGGTTCTAGGTGTGAGGAGGACAAGGTGAAAGCAAACACGCCGTTCCCTGTGTGGTCTGGAAGCATAAAAGCATTCCTTCACAGCCTGCTGCTGTTGCCATGGGGCCATTCATACACACAGAAAATAATCAGAGCTGGAAGCAAGCTACCACCCTGCCTAGGTGGGAAAAACAGATGCACTGTGCTGTAGCTCTTATTATATTACTACTAGTACATTAATATAGCCACATTGTTTGTGAAAAGGAAAATCTAACCTCTAAATAAAACACAGTGTTTCATGGTATACAGGGAGAGTCATGGGTTGTTCCAAAGAAGAATTCCTTACCCCCCACCATCCAGCCCTGAGATGACTGACAGATCTCCCGCCTCTAATAAGACTGACACATTTTCACGTTAACTATAATCAAATCCTTGGGGTTCTATTTCTACTTCACCCTGGTTTTCCTGAGTATACTGGCTTCTCCACCTCTGCATTCAAGCTCCAGTAATTTCCCAGTTTAAACACTTTTCTTTCTCATACCCTACTTCATATGTGCCCTTCCATTACACTCCTAGGTCCAGAATATCTAACATATCTCTCTCAGGATGCTGACAGCAGGGAGGTGACTGATGGACTCCGAAGTCTCCCCAGATTAGCAGCTTGTGTTGCTGAAACGGTGTCCTTTCTACGTGCAGCGATGGTCTGGATGCTAGAACTACACAGTTGACCAGGCACACACACACAGCACTTTCAATGAACAATGAAGTGGCTGTTCACACTTATAGCCACATTCATAAACATGTTGTCATAGCCATATGGGAGGTGTGCAGAAAGGCTAGGCCTTCCAAGCAGGGCAACCAATTTTGTGTGATTACTAATAGATAACCTGAAGACAGAGGAATAAACAAAACTTTAACAGATGAAAAGTAAAAAGACAGAAGAGGAAATATATTCCAGTGCAAATACTGTGATAAATGGTTTATCTGGGGCATGGCAAGCCAATTGGGGTAATGTCAGGCTAGGGCATATATGACAAATGACAAAGAGATATGGAAAAAACAGCTGAGCATTATGAATAGTGTAGGACAGAATTGAGCTCTATTCATAATAGTAATAATAACAATAATAATAAATTTTGGCAGTAATCACTACTGAGCCAGGATGAGGAGACATGAAGACAGGGAGGCCCATTAGGAACACAGGTATATGTGAAGCTTTGAAATTCAAAAGAATGGAAGGGAGGCTAAGGTTCAGTTACTAGCGAGTCCTGAAAGAGATCCTGGCCACCCTTTCACAGTGGTCTCATATGAAGTTTTGCCTCCAATTTTAAGACACAGAGACAGTACTTAAAGTTACTGTGTGTATTATCAGCTGGGGAGTCTGTTTAAAATGCAGATTCTTATGCCTCATGTCTTTAAAGAATAGAACTTGATGATCCCCCATGGGAGGTCTCACCCTCCCTGAGGAGTGGATGGGGGCTGGAATGGGGGGGTTGGTGGGGGGGATGGGAGGGCAGGAGAGAGAGGGAACTGGGACTGGTATATAAAATAACATAGTTTGTAATTTAAATAGAAATTAGTTTTAGAAAAGACTAGAACTGATGTTTCACAACTTTTAACAAACTCTCAAGAGCAGTCACTACCTACTGATCAGATCCACATTTTGAGTAGCAATGTCATGTGAGTCATTAAGATTCCTGACTCCTTCCCCCAAAAAGATATGGCAGCATTGTGAATACTAAGCACTTGGGACCTCACTGTCAGTTACACAGGGTGGGATAATGCATGTGTGTTTGTCCTATGCTGATGTTTAAGCATTTGCAGTGATTACCAAGACTATCCAGTCATTTCTCATATGAGGTGGGACTCCTCCATTGCTAACAGCACGCAACTTATAAAAAAAAAAAAAACAACTGACAAGCAAAATCTCTAATTCAATCTGGTAATCACATCAAAGCTCATTAGCACAACTATATGGCCATTTGGTAGAGAAATAAAAAATATTCGAAAGGTACATATTCTAGCAAAAACTGGCTTTGAAGTCTGCTATGGTAGTAATGCAGTTTCGATGTTAAATGATTAGGTTATGGCAAAGAATAAATGGCGTCACACAGAAGGAAGGCCTTCATTTAGCTTATCATTTCAAGTTTTCTATGTTGACCCTCTGACTAGAGAACTGTCTATACAGATGATATCTGTTAGAGTTCTCGGAAGCAGTCAACATCACTAGCCAGGAAAGTAATGTCGGAAGAGGACATGAACAGAACAATGTATCTTGATTCTGAATTCTTTTCTTTCCTTGTAAGGCAGCAACTTCACCTAGATTGCAAGTCTTCTTTTCATCATTTTCCTGGTACACTGTGACACAGATGGTGTGAGGTAATTTTATGCACTCCATCTAAAAGCATCAGTTCCCCTTTTCATTGACCAATCCATGCTGCTTCACACAAAGGAGACATATTGGTGATTTATCTGGTATAGTACAAATCAAGGCTAAACAAAAGCAATTCATTCCAAATCAGGACCCAGCCCTGAGCTGGAGAAACTTAGATGTCCCTTGATTGTTGCAAAAGCAATCACCATTTTTCTATCTTGTTTTCTTTCCTCTTCCACTAAAAATAGAAGGAAAAAAACATCCAAAGAACATGGAAGTGGGAAGTTGAGGAGGAGCCTGCATTCCAGCCTGACTCTGATATAAATTCCTTTAAAAGAAAGAAGGGGGTGTGAAAATTATATCACCTCACAGAGGGAAAAATGAATTGGCCATTTAACTTGTGAAATATTGTCCTATCCTCCCCCCAAAAAACATTTACTACATTTCATATGACTTATTTTCAATTGAATAATTTAAGGAACATTAAATGATGCCACTGCTTGCCTGAAATTTGTGAAGTTTTCCTTGCACAAAGCAATAACCTTACTAAGATGTTTCAGGACATAAAAAAGCAAAATCAATGCTAGGAAAAAAATGTTCTTTTTGTTCTAGGGTCTATGTTTGGAAAATATTGCCATGTAGCATTTATAGTAACAGCTGTACGGTTAAACTTTAGGCGCAAACTGAACTGCAGAGGATCTGCTGCATAAATAAAATCCCCATGGCAACTAAATGTGCTACTAGATAACAGAGAAAAAAGGATTTATGTGTTTGCTGAGCAGTCTTGCCCTAAAGGAATTCTCCAGGCAAACGCAGGCCACCTGCCACATGTTATATTAAGCTCAGCCTTCTGGACTGATTTTCAAACCCACAGCAAAAAGGTCTAACTACTTTTATTTGGAACTTCCATTGTTCTTCATTCCCAGCCCCTCCAAAAATCAACAATTCATTTTTCAACTTGCCTGCTATGTTTTGCCCCGGATGCAAAAGATAATTAATGAATTTGTTTGTGCTCCTAAGCGTTTTGTTGATCTTAGTGAAATAACAAGCATATGTATAACCAAAGTGGGTTTTTTTTAATTTTCAGATGCAACTCGCTATTTGCAATGTAAGGTAGACTCTGCAGAAGCACAGCACGGTGTTATGGGAGTATTCTGAAGATGAGAAAAACAACAACACAGCAGGGAGATTAACATCATCTGTAAATGTAACACATGAGGGATTTATAGTCACTTTCCTCCTAGAGGAAATGGGTGCTAGGAACATTCTAGGAGTTGGTTAGAGATGGTGTTATGAAGTCGAACAACTGTAAATAACTCCTTGGGAACCTTCCTTTTTCTTTTAGGTATACCTCTCCACCTCCAACCCTTACCACATCTAAACATGGCGATGCCATATATTTATGCTTATGGTATCGCAATGCTGTTTAATGTTAAGATAATTTGAATGGAAATTTGAATAAGTTGCATATTTGACATTAGAGGGCACCGAAGACAAAGAAGCATTCTATGGGAGCCACTCAACATAATTCTTGGCGAGAAAAAGGGTGAGTAGACCAGAAATATGTTCCCACACATCCAAAGAGTTCCACCTTGGTATTGATACCCGTGTCAGCCTCTATGAGATGGCCACAGAGTTTCCACCTGGAAACAGCCTTAGCTACTGCCTGTCTCCCAATCCGCCTAAACTCTCGCACTGTCGGGTGAATTTGTTGGGGCTATTTTTGCCTCTGATAATATGAAAGTGAAGGGGAAAAATGAAGCACTGACATAAAAATATCAGGTAGATCTTTCTGGAACACATCAATCTGTGGTCTCCTTTCACTGGTGGTGACATGATTGACTATGGCAGGAATTATTTTCAGGCACTAAATAAAACCAATGGACATATTAATTATAACCTTATGAAGTAAAAGACACAAATTTCTATCAAATGAGGTTACAATTTCAGTAGAGTTTATTCATTCTCAGATATTTATGGCCTTTGACAGCTGGGTTCCACATTAGTATCTAAGGAATGAACAAATCTTTGCAAGCCTTTTTTTCCATATCACAAATAAGGCTACTCTGTGATACACAAAAATCATAAAAGAACGTCATAGAGAAAACACATTTAGCTTTGAATTCTCTGGCTCACATAGCACAGCCCCAGCCTTCATGGCTAAAGTAAGCTGTCTTGGAATTTCCCTACCCTGGGAGTAGGTACTTTTTGGAAACAGCAGGTGACCACTTCAGTTGAGATCAAGGACTTGGGTGTGATTTAGGTAATGCACAGTCACATCTGTCACACAGATTTTGACTGTGACCCTCTTCGAATGGCTAAGCCTTCTTCAGCCTTTTTGGTGCAACGCAGAAGTAATGCTGGTATGAAGAAGAATGTATTTCATTATAGACAAATGTGGCTATATATGTAGATTAATGTTACAAAGCAATGATTCTAAAAAAACAAATCAACATTTGCTAATACTTTGGATCTAAGCAGCATTCTAAATGCTACCTTTTTTTTTTCTCCCTAGGAGCTTGGTTGCACTACACATTCTAGTTTCCCTTGCAAGTGAACGTGGCCAGACTTCTGTCTTGTAGCACGTAGACTATGGACAGAGGACGCTGTGTGCTGCTGCTAGGACTAGCCAACTCTAAGTGCCCTCCGGAACTTGTCCCTCCTCTCTTCTAGCTGACTGGATGGGAAACAATGCTCGGGTGATTCTGAAAGTCTGGCACAACGTCTTTGTGTTCATGAATGACTGGGAGAAGCAGCGACTTCCTGTCTACCAGCAACAGGCATGCGGGAAACTCCTGAAAAAAGAAAGTGGTACATTATGCTATTGAGAGCTTTGAGCTTTTTCAACCAGTTATCACTGCCTAGCTGCTGGACAGCCGATCTCAGTCATTTAGTCAAAAGGAAGAAATTCAGAAGGACCCTTCTGAACACATACCATATGATACATATATGTGTATATACACACACAGATTTGAAAAGTTACTTAAATGTGATTCCAATTTGCACCACAGCACATGTTCATCTTACAGTTCTTGGGAAATTATGGAAATTACTACGCATATGTGATTCCTAACAAGGATAAATCCTGTTACAAAATGAACCAAGAGTAGCATTGTGGGGCACAGAAGGGTGTGTGTGTGTGTGTGTGTGTGTGTGTGTGTGTGTGTGTGTTGTTTAACTTCTAAATTACCAGGTGACTGACAAGGAAAGTTCAGCAAAATGCTGACTCTCGCCAACTAGGAAAGCTTCCTGAGCCAAGCAGTGTTTTCTACAACTTCCTCCAAATTTCCATGAAATGGCACCAAACTAGCTCACAACAATGTTTCAAGCGGCCTTCTTGCCCATGGGAATGGATACTTGAGGTTTCCAATTAAATGCTACAAAGACTTTAAGGGACTATTGTTGTCAGTCACTGTGTGACTGGAAGCAAGTGACAGACATCAATGGAGAGCAGGAAAGGTATATGGGGACTGGGTCCACAGCCCCATGGTCCGCTGCTGTGGGCTAGCAGTCAGGCAGGAGAGAAGAGTGGGCAGCATTAGAGGAACATAGAACATATCTGTTCACCTTGCAAGAGAGATCCATTGACCTTCCAAGGTCCATTGCCAATTCCTTCAGCCAGGTCCACCTCCTGAAAGCCCATGATCTGTGAACTTACCAATGGCCCAACTGATGGATTCAGGACATCCATAACCCAGTCACCTCTCAATTGCACCATCAGTTGACAATTGAACCTTCAGCACATGTGTCTTAAGGGGACATTTCAGATTCAAAGCAGAACAGGTAGAATTAGATCTTGGAGTCAGTTTTACAGAAAGAACCTAATCAAGTCTATGAAACAGACTTCAGACTTCAACTTGCAGACTGAGGAGCTGGACTTAGGACAAATATTTAGGTCAGCTGCATGACATGTATCTTAATGAAAGCTACTAGGTATGGGTCCCAGCCATGCTATCATTTGTATACATGAAATATGACAAAGGCAGATTTCAGAAAAATGTCAAAACAAACTCTAAGTTACTATTTTTATGCTCAGGTAGCACAAGTGAGTAGGCTTTAAATGGTGTGCATTTCTAGTGTGATTTCTTTACCAGGTAGGACACATACCCTATAGGACACAACAGTACTTCAAATGCCCATTGCTTTATCCCACAGAACTGTGATCCATCTTGACCTCAGACTCAGAGTGCTGTCATATCACTGAATTATGTTCGCACCTGCTCAACGTTTACACCAACCTATCTTCACATTCATTGAGCAAAAGCGGACAACATCATACACACGATCCTTCTCCACCTGCAAACATCTGGGGAAAGGTAGCCTGTATTTACTATATCTACTTCTGGGTTAGTCCTTCTCTCTAAACCTAGAAAACCAGGTTTCTAATGTTCTTACTGTTTCTTTCCAGTTTTCTAATGTTCTTACTGTTTCTTTCAAATGTCTAAAGTACCTCTAACTGCCAAGCAGACGGCCCTGTTTCAGGTCACAGCCTCCACCTTTCTTTAATCCTTTCCCAGCCTTAAACTTTTCCTTAATGCTCCTACCAGTAAGGAGACTGACTCGTGGAAATCAGTGACACCCTGTAACACTGGTTTTTAACACTCAGTCTAGCATGTCCCCTCAGAACAGAACCCTGACTGGCTTATAGGGGTCATGATCTTCTATTCAGGCACCTTCTAATGTCAACTTCTCCCCATTCAACTTCTTCAGTCTGCTTTTCATTTTCTTACATATTTTTGTGTCTTCTAATTGCAGTACTGTTATTAACACTAATAGACCTACTCTCTTCAGTAGCCACTCTAGACAGATGAGACCTCTTTTATATGGGAAGCTACTTAATTTCTTGATTCGCAGTCCTGCTCAGTTTTCTCTTAGGACGTTACGTGCCCAACTTGATTCTTTTCAGTGAGTAGATCTTAATATGAACACCACATAGAGAGGAACACAAAATAAGCCTGCTTCATACTCTTCATGCTGCTGCATCAAGTGAATAATTCCGAGACAGAGAAGGGGGTTCTCATCTGCTGATTGCATTTGTGTGATTGCATTTCTCAGTCATTACTTATGACTCTTGTAAGAAGTACTCTTTCTGCAACCAATGACATTCTTCACAGTCCCACATCTCGCAGGAGGGCGTGAGCTTACTGTGTATCAGTGTCCCACAGACTCAGCAGCACAGCACCACGTGCATTTGGGTTCGGTCTGTCCTCTCGAATATGAATCTCACTGAGCAGCAGCAGAAATGTTCTGCACAGTATTATAAAGCCAGGCAATATATAGACCTCTAATAATGTGCTTTTAGAGTTGTCAGAAATAAATTTAAAACTAATCCTGTTCTTTTGTTTTCAAAGACCAGCACATTAATAATGGAATATTAGTATAATAAAGAAAAATAGCTCATGGGGATATAAATTATAAAGTGAGTTGGTTTGCTGTGTGAATTATGATAGCACATTTAATCCAAAATGACAATGGAACATTTTAAAAAATAATTTCAAGTTATTTCTTTATGAGAGCCTGGATTCTCATAAAGCAATGGTGTCAGTCATTATGCTTTCCTATCTCCCTCAAAACTTCCCTTCTGTGCTCTGTCTCTATGGTGCTGCCGTTGAGACATTTCTGCTGGGCCAGCTGCTCCCTGTTAGGCTCTGCCATGGGGCCTACCAAAGGGAGATGAAGAGGCTGACAGAAGAGGGAGGCTCTGTAGACTCCCTGCACGGTCAGGTAACACCACCTGCCAATGGTACTTCCTTCTAATTAAAGGCAGTGGCCAAAGTTGGTGCATCATTTCTGTATGCTCACAAATTCAGCGTCCTCATGCACCTCTTCAGTGACAAGCCACCCTGCATCTCTTCAGAAGTCTGACTTAAAGCTTCACAAGCTCTCTTATCTCTAATTTCTTCAACTTTGCACTTGCCTCCTACAATTGCTCTCTGCATAATATTCCTAGAGTTTCATTTTGTCTTGAGTTGCTGAGTTTCCTTCGCAGTTCATTGAAGCCCTTTGTCCAAACAGCCAATAGGGTCTTTGTCTCCAACCTAGACCTTATGTAGAAACATATGTAGCAGTATTTAATCTTGCATTTTCCAATATGTGTTCTAATGGCTGCTTATATCTAAAGAGTCACTACAAATTCAAAAGGGTTTGGGGTCTCAAAATGGTTAAGAAAGCAATATATCATCCTACCATAGGCTAGTAGAGAGTAATTTAATAATTACCAAAAAAAGCCTTATGGAGTCCATCCACAACTAGATGCTGTGATAGCCACCTTTCCTCATAGCACTGGGGAGGCTCAAGGAGGATTGTGGGTTTAAGGCCTATGTAGGCTACAGAGGGAGAATAAGAAGAAAGAAACAAAGGGAGGTAGAGAAAAAGAAAAGTATTCAACCCACTGTTTTCCAAACTTCAGTCTGAAAACTTTGCAGTAATTATTAATACTGTGGAACTCAAATTCAGTTGTACACACTTCCAGAAATGTTGATCCTAACTACTCATTAAGTATTCAGTCTTCAACTCTTTCAAATTATTTAAGTATAAAGCATCAATCATACATAAATCATGTAGGTTAAGTTTAAAGAACACTATCTCCAAGTTTTCAAATGAATGATTTAAGTCTATCAATCAGTTTGTAGCCAGCAGATACTATTTGCTAAATACACTGCTAGTGAAATACCCAGGACCTGGAAATCATGTTAAATCTGACTCCTCAACATAATATACAAAATTTTAATTCCTCTTGCAAAAATGCTAATACTTGGAACTTTTCTCCAAACATGGAAACTGTATCATAAACAACCGATATGAGAGTCACAGGCATGTGTTCATGTCCTCATAGCTATTAAACTTGAAATCCAAACTTCAGATAAGAAGGAATACGAATGTGGCTGTCTACACGAGTGAAAGAGCTGTACTTGTTTACATTGACAGCATTACTGGACATAGCTAACTTACATTCCAGCTGAAATCTGTGCTCAATAAGATACCTGACACAGAACCAACCGTATCATTATGTTCTATACAGAGAAGCCCTAAATTGCTGAAAGATACAAACATTCAAGTCAAGACGGAAAGCTCCATCAGTTTCCCTGTCAAACACAGTACCTTACCAAAGCAATGAACCCCACTGAAGTCTCATCTCAGTGTTCTGCAGTGCACCAACACCCAGATACACTACAAGTCTCAGTCTATGTAACCATTTCCAAATGCTGAAGAACACAGCAAAAGATTTAGAGAAATATGCTGGGTGGCAGACTTTTTTTTCTTATGTTTGTGTGATATCTCTGGGGAGGGAAGGCCATGACAGTGAAAGGGTGGCTTTTGGGTGCATGGAAGAGGTAAGACAGAGGGTAAATAGCATCAACGTATTTTATATGCATATATAGAAACATCAAAATGAAACCTTCCATTTTACGTCAACCCATGCTACTACAGAATTTTTTCTTTTTTGAGATCATAATCTAATTGCCCCTTGCCTTTCCTCCCTTCCAGTGCTCCCAAATACTACCTCCTTGCTCTTTTGTCATTAATTGCTACTACTTGTATGTATATACACATATATTCCTAAACATAACCTGTTCAGTTTCTATAGCATTCCTGGTATGTATGTTTTCAGCATTGACCATTCGGTATTGGATAATCAATTGGTGTGCTCGCTCTTCCTTGGGGAAGACTATTCTCCCACTCACAGAATTCCTCAACTGACCGTAGTTCTTTGGGTAATGCTGAGGTCTCACAGGCTTTCCCCTATCCACTCTGGCAAATATGTTGTTGTCCATGTTTAGTTCATGTTTGGGCAGCCATGTTGGTAAGACCCTATGAGTGCATCTTCTGTCATTATTAGGGGACATGGTCTTGCAGCAAACTCCCTGATCTTCTGGCTCTAACAAATTTTCTGCCTCCTCTTCCACAACATTCCATGAGCCTGAGATGCAGGAGTTGTTTTGGGGAATGAACCCATCGGGTCTGGGCTTGACAACTCTGCATTTTGATTGGTTGATTATTTTAAAGATCATATACTAAGTAACATGCATTGAGGTAGGCTTATACATATATCAGTTTAAATCTTTGCTTCATCCCTGTTTGGCAGATGAGAAAACTGACATTTATAGGTTTAAAAAACGCACCTCTGATTGTACAACTTCTTCTACTTGTGGAATCGGGATCTTATACTTACATTCAGTTTTGGATGCCCCCACACACACACCCTGGCAAAATGTCAGATCCACACTGATTTTCACAACAGCAAATGAATGCAGTCATATAGAGATGCTCCATCACATTTCAAAAGTGGTTCAGGCAATGCGTTTCTTTATTATTATGAGGAATAGTTTATTGGACTTTGCAATAAATCAAATCAGGACTGTAAAGAAAACAAGATAAAACAAAACCTTCTTCACAAACACATAAAAAAACAGTATAAGTTTTACTATAACTTGATCTTTGTTAGATGCGATCACATAAAATACTCCACCAATAGATATGACAAGTGCACTTTATATTTCAATGTGTCAAACCAATTCAGTGCTCTGAAACTATGTTGGAGCTGGCAGGCAAGCAGGCTATATTAAATTTTTCTCTGGAATCGACTTCAATTCTAGACTGAATTATTGGAATTTTAGTGACCCTAAAAAAGGCTGTCAGAAATGATATTCAGTGCAGAGATTTCAAATCTAATGCTCTATTACACATACTTCACATAAAATAATATAGTTTCAATATAAACAAACCAGTCAAAAAACACATTCTATTTGTTCTTGTAATTTGTACGCATTCTGATATTGATTTGTCACAGCAGAATCCTAAATGTGTTTTGCTTCTCATGACAAAGCTCACAGGCCATACTTCATAATTCAAGAGTTCATTTGGATATGATGCCACTCTATGTTTGATTATTAAGACTTTATTTTATGCTTCATTTTTAAAAAATATGCATCAGCACAAAAAAATAGGTGGTTAATAACTCCAGCAACCTGCAGCTCCTCTTTGTTGGGTTTAACGTCTCTGCACATAGGAGAGAATTCTCTCAAGTAATGTATTTCCCAGTATAATACCAGTTGCACTCGGTGAAGATCAAGTCACTGAGTGGGGCTATGGCTCCTCTCTCTTCTCTAGGTCCGGATGGGAATTCACATCCCTCACTGCACGTAGGCCCCAGTTAAGACTGGAGAAAACAGTTCAACTTTGAATATACTCTACATTTTAAAGAAGAAAAAGTACATTGTGGTGGTTGCATCTATACTGCCATCATTGTTCCTGAAGCTCCTTGTTTAAGGCAATGCTGGTGTCATGAATCTGCCAAAGGACATTGAATCTCAAGTGGTGTCAATGTGAGAAAACCAGAAGTCATGTTTAGGTAGCCATGTTGGTGAGATTTCCTGGATGTAGCTTCTCTGATATCTCTAGGAGACACAATCAAACACCATTCTCCCTGATCTTCCGGCTTTTACAAGCCACACTCACCCTTGTCTTCCACAATGATTCCTGACCCCTGAACCTGAAATGTAGGAGTTGTGCTGTAGATAAACCATCTGGGGCCTGGAATCCACAACTCTGCATTTTGATGAGCTATGGATTTCTGTAATGGTCTCCTATAAAATGAGAAGTGAATTTCCTGAGTTATAAATTTTCTCTTTAAATGTTCTCTCTTTTGTAGAAAATGTATCTTTGTTGTTGTTGTTGTTTGAAACAGGCTTTCTCTGTACCTTTGGAGCATGTCTTGGCACTCCCTCTGTAGACCACCTGTCTCTGCCTCCCAGGTGCTGGGATTAAAGGCGGGCACCACCACTGCCTGGCTAGAAAATACATCTTTTCACAAGGCACAAAGCCAAAGAGAGTATACATAATGTTTGTGCAGTCCTGTGTCATCAGGGAAAGAGTGAAACAGGACTCCCAAGAAGGGTAGCGTTACGAATGAGCTCAGACCAAGTTCACAGCTGTGTCCTCCTTAGGATCTATTTAGTCTGCCCTGAGACCAGGAAGAGTGATGGCCAAGGGAAAAAGTAAACAAAGGCTCCTGACCTGACTCTCAGAAGATAAATACATACACATGAGGACAACACCCACATTTAAGATATTCACTATATGCTTGGTGTTATGGGAGACAGCTTCCATCTGGTGTAGGAGAATTTGGAGCTGAAATATTGGGAAATTAGATGGCACTCCAGATTTTATAATAATTTACAGTATAACTAAAGCAAGGTGCTTAGATTTCCTGTGTGCCTGTTCTGAAGCAAGCAGGTCATGGACATCCACTGGTTTCTAGTATTTTTAAAGTAGAGGTTATTATCACCACCTGTCATTAAAGATAGTAGTTTTATGAGCAGGTCTCCAGGGCCAGTCTAAAAAAGCATGTTCTTATTAACTCTTCCCAAAGGTTCCCTGACTGGTCAGTCACTTTGGGGGGGGGGAATATAATTTGCTTCCCTATTTATTCATTCATTTAGATTGACTAACCATCTTCAACACATAGAAGTCCTGGAATTTCTGCTCTGGTCAGGTTTAGCTTGCTCACAAATCTGGGATGAAAACAAGCTGAGCAGAGACTTGGATTTGAACTGACATCCACCAGCTGCTTTATGTGGAAACAAATACCTCTTACACTTCTGCTGATATCCATGGGGCACCCTTGCCGTCACTTAGTGGGAGGTAAAGATGTGCTGTGTTCAACAATGATGTCCACTTGCTTGCAATGGGGAAAGGATGCTGACTGCATTTGCTGAGTTCTTGGCTGGGAATTAGAGGCCCTGATCTTTGCAAGGTCTTCAGGAGCTTCCCATTTCTACAGGTACTGCCCTTATACTCTCCCTGGGTGCCTTTCATAGAACTATTCCAAAAGCACAGTCTAAAGAACCAATGACTCTCTGACAGCCAGGCTTCCAGAGAGAAACAACAGTTATCTCACCATCTAACTTTAATGTCTTAAATAACTCCCCATGGAAATGACCTTGATTAGTATCCATGTAGACCCTATATAGTCTGACCCATGTCATTTATTACTTTTTTCAATCTAAGGTTTTGATTTCATGGTTTTGGGGGCATAGTCTTGATCATTTTTTCTCTAAGTAGCAATACATGTTTACCACATGTACCCCAATTACTAACAGAGCACTGAAACATACAACCAAATCTCACCTTGTGAGTCGGGTCTTGTTTGGTTTTGTATTTTGTCAGCATGTGATTCCCCAAGTCATTGTAACAAGGAGAAACTGCTGCTGTGTCCAAGTAGCCCAGGCAACACAAATTGAAGGGGTAAAACTAGGTTGAAGAAACAACTAAGTGTCTGGACAGACAGACTGGGACACCGAGGTAAATCTGAAGCTGACTCCTGCTTTGTGAGTCATGGGTGTAGGGAGGAGAAAAACCACACTGTGTGAATGGCCGCCATCACAGCTACTCCTTATTCAACTTCTTACTAGATTCTTCTAAGTTTTCTTTATCTCTAAAATGGAGTAAAAGTATCATACTCTAGGCTTTTTGAAGAAAATTTAATGTTCCTTAGAAAAATATATACTAAATGACAGATTGGAAGTGTCACTTGGTTATAAGTTTAATGTGTTTGTTTACAAAAAATAACATAATTCTTATCCCAATATCTAGTAATCATGGTTGTAATCCAATTTACATGATATTGGTGATTTTAACCTTGATATTTCCTATGTAAATATAAATATTATTCAAGTAGATACCATCTATCCCATCTCCAACATACAGTAAAGGGTTTCACAAATCAGAAAGCCTCTACTGGAAATATTTCTACAGATCAAAGTTGCCTAGAAAATCTATTCTCAGACAATAACATCAGCCCCAATTCCCATTATCCCTGCTGAGGTACTTAGCAAAGAGGTAGCTATTCATTCCTTCATAAACTGAACTACATCAGAAACACAAACAAACTAAACACAAAAATGGGTACCCTGTTTTTTTCCAGATCTATTTGTTGTGCAGAACATACTCAATTGTCTGATAAATTGGTTAAAATTGGTGCCACTAGAATTGAGTCACTGAAGGGTATATTTCTGTCCCCATATTAACTGTCATGTAGCAATTGTACCTAATGAACTTAATATGGCTTATGGCCATGAACAGCTTCCTCTCAGAAACAAAATCTAAATGTTCCTGTGTTTGACCAACTGGCAGTCAACACTATCGTCCAGAGGCACATGAGGTACTCAGGCTCCACTCCAGCCTCTGGCTGTTTCACTTGTGTTCCGTGTGTTCTTTAAACATAAGCATTTACACTGAAACACTGGGTAGCTTGGAAAAATAAAAGAGTCACAGAAGAAATCTGTCATTTCCTTCTAACAATTTCAGTGCACATAAAATTTCTACAACTCAGTAAAGCATGGCTAAAGAGGAGCCTTCATAAGGCTAACCATGAATGCAGTCACTTACAGATGTTTACACATGTGAATTGAAATGGAGTATCCTTTAAAATAGAATAAACATGGCAGAACTCAAGAACAAGACAAAACAAGGATAGCATTTCAATAAACTAGGGGGTTGATACTAAAGCCAGCCCTTTGGTGCTCGGCTCTTCTTGAAGCTCAACCAAGTCACCATCCTTTTGTAACCCACACAGATGGTTGTGCTCACCATACCTGGAAGTGCAATAGGCTTCACACCTTCAGCGGGCACACATCTTACACCTCTCTGGAGTTCCCTTGTGCCCATCCAGACCCTGACTACAGAACACTTTCAGACGTACAGAAATAGACACATTCTCTTTTTGTCCACAGTTAACTTTGGATGCTGGCTCTCCTTCCTCTCACTGACTTCACCAGTTCCTTTCTACAACACAATAGCCACCTACTGGGCTCTGTTATTGTCTTCTAGAAGGAACCTTTCCAGTGTAGTCATGTACCTTCCTCACCAAGAAGCACAACAGTGTCCTAGACGAAAACATTGTTGCCCCTGCCTCTGGTCTGAAGCTCTCCTGTGAAACTTCCCCACTCCCAGTCTCTGTCACACAGCTCAAGGCTGCTCCTCCATGACTTAGAAGCACTAACCTCAAAATAAGACTGGAAAGTCTAATGCTAAAGCAATTAAAATTTCATGGCGCCAATAAATCTTCCCAATGGCTATCTGGCAATCTCTTCAAGGATGCTATTTCTCCACAACTGGTCCTTGCTATAAAGGTATTTAGCACCTTTTAACCCCGAGGACACCAAAGCTTGTGAAAACCCAAACACATGGAATAAATCTACCCCAATAGTAGGTCAATAAAGAACACAGAGTGTTAGGGATTCAGTGGAAGTGAGTGATGTATAGACAGATTCTGCACCCACTGGCTCTTGGATAAGACCCCAACATCAGCAATAAGGGACAGCAAAAGCTCCTAGGAAAGCTAAGAGCCAGGAGCTCTAGCTGACCTATAGCTAGACATTAGATAAGCAATTCTCAGTATGTGGATCATGACTGACCTCTTTTTGGGTCAAACAACCCTTTATAACAGGGTCACCTAAGACCATCAGAAAACACAGATATTTATGTTACAATTCATAGTGGTAGCAAAATTATAGTTATGAAGTAGCAATGAAAATAATCTTATGGTTGGGGCTCACCACAGCATGAGAAATTGTATTAAGGGGTCACGGTATTAGGAAGGTGGAGAACCACTGCTCTAAATGGAAACATCCACTTCTGGCTAGGTATTGGTACCTAGGACTGACTTCCTCCCTCCCTCTCTCCCTCCCTCCCTTAACTTCTGTAAGAAACTAGAAAGGGTAGCGTTGCCCAGGCTAGCTCCACTGTGCTTAAGTAACCCTACTGCTCCAGGCTCCTCAGTACCTGGACTACGAGGTGTCTTCTGACATGCCTGGCTCATTTTCTTCTACTGCACATTATTAACTTGTCTCTAACTACCATTATCTTTTTTAGAAGGAAGGCATGCTTATTTGAAAACAATTAAATGAAGTAGACACTTAAATGCTTGAAAATTACTAAAGATATAGATACAAATTAAAAGGTGGAGAAGTTAAACAGTTACCTTAGGAAATACCATTTTCAAGCCCAACCAGAAACACCCACATCATTGAGATAAGTTTTCTTGATTTAGCCTTAAGTTAAAGCCTTAGAAAAAGATAAAGTCAAACTTCCTTCTGTTTTGAGGCATCAAACTCTTCCTCAGTCAGTAATTTCTCTCACCTACCTCATCCTCCCAAGGTCATTAACATGCCAACACACAGCAGCTCCACTGCATGGTATTGCCCATCCTGTGTGACTCCTAGGGTTCTTATGGTACTGGCTCAGTAATCGTCTTCCTAATTTGCACTGTAAAGTAGACACCATTTCCATCTATCTTACAGATGCCAAAGCCAGGGTTCCAAAGCTGACACCATGATCTGCCAGTTACAGAAGTAACAACACACCTAACTGCTAAAGCTAGCTCCTAGTTCTTCTCCCCTCTTCTTCCACTTTCTGCTCAAAGCTAACCCTGAAATGTTCTGCAGGATAGTTATCACTTAGTTTTTATTTTGTATAACATTACAATGGGAATTTCCATAAACATATCCATAGTGACATCCAGGAGCAGAAGGCTACATGAAGAATGAACTGGTGGACGAAAGCAAGAGTAGAGAGTGCCAAACCGCCAAGACATGACTTAGGAAATGATGACGGTGGCCTGCAGAGAGTGTGATGGTGATGCAAGGAACAGATAGACGTGACAACCACCGAGGGGACAAATCACCAGGATGACGGGACTGACTGGGTAAGGGTGAGAGAGAAAATGAGGACAGAGGGTGAGTGGCTTTCAGTTTATGGCTCATAAAATTGAGTGAATGGTGACCCCATGTATTTCAATAAAGAATAAGGAAAAAAGAACTAATTATTTCAGGGTAAGAGTAGAGATCATGGTGACTGTGGGATATTCAACAATGAAGAAACAAGATGGAGTATAGCTAAGCTCAGGGGAGAGTATTGGGACAGCAACATATATTAGGGAATATTTAGCAAAATGGCATGCAATGTAACTTGGACTCTAATTTTCAATACATATTCTAAGATGGTGAACAACTTCAGAGGCAATATGCTTTCTGCCTCAGATCAATGTAGCAGCCATCATCTGCTAATGAAGCAATCACATTAAGAATATAATTTCCAACAGTATTCACGGCTTAAGGATAATTTTAGACAACTTTCTCTATTCCTTTTGAACATGCATATGCACTATCAGATTCTAATGTTTTAGGATATCGGTGTTACTACACAAGCCCCTGAACACAGTCTTTGTTTAAACATGCCATCATTCCCTTTTTCTAGATTTGAGACAGGGAGACAGGGTTTCTCTGTAGCTTTTGAGGCTGTCCTAGAACTAGCTCTTGTAGACCAGGCTGGTCTTGAACTCACAGAGATCTGCCTGCTTTTGCTTCCTTTGTATATTTTTAAAGATATGGACTTGTAACCACTCATTTTCTTCTAACTATGTTAGTTTAGAAACATTATTTTGATTTAACTCCTGGCATCCTGCATAGTATTTCCATCTCCAAATTCTGTAACAATGAATCTACTAACAGTGTTGGTAACAAGAAGACGGGTACTTTCTTATTAAAGGGTGTTGTAAATGACAGAAGACACCAATAGAGTAAAGGCTTGGATCTGTAAGCATGCAGAAATGCTCAAGAATGAGACACACATGTGTGTATGCACACATGTGTACAGGCAAGTGTGTGTGCCTGCAGGCTGTGTTGGTGGCATATGTTTGGGAATCCATCTAAAGTCTAGATTTTCCAGAAAGACCTAGTCATGTGATTATGAATATTTCCGTAACCAGAAACACTGCGTTACAATTTATTACCTTACTGATGGCCCTTCAAAAGCTATAAAGAATCCAGTAAATCAGAATAATTGATAATTCAGGGTTATGTGGAGTTCAGGCTTATATTATGCAACAATGTGAAAATATATGCCCAGGTAAACATTTACCTTCATCTAGAACAAACCTATTTCAGTGCTTTGGAAGCACTTATTGAGGATGAACCAAAAAGAAAAAATATGACCAGAGACCAGGATTTTAGGCTGGCATTTTACTGCAATTAAAATAATTTTCACATTTATTAAGACTGGCCCTAATTGCTTACATTGTAAAACTTAAATGAGGGAAAATATGCACTAAATTTAATTTATGATCCAGGACTTTCATTAATTCAGATTGATAAATCTCCCTAATAATTCGTTAGTCATTTTCTTAAGTGAAACACACAAATGGCTTTTTCGCCTAAATTTTCAGTGAGAAAAGGAGGTAACAGACACTGAGAGTTAGGTTTTTCCTCTTGAACATAAATATATCTACAAAATGCCTGGGTAGGTTCTTTTATGAATGAATCAGCAAACACCTATAGATATAAATTTCACACAGTTCAGAATGCTTATTTTCTGGGTAAAATTATAGTAGCTGAAGCTTTTTATTTGAAAAAAGTGGTTCAATTTAGTAATTTCTCTTTATTACAGCTCTATATCTCAAAGTTCAGCACAGGAAAAAAACCCTGGCAGGTTCATTTGCCACAATTCCCAATGTCCAAATTCACATGATCACAAAGGCTCCGGATGGAGGTTACCTATGAACAACATTTTCAGTCCTTAAGGTAGAGAAAAAAAACAAGACAAAACAAAAAACCCAAACAACTAGACCTAACACAATTGCACCAGCTATAGACATTTTGTGGGGAAAAAGTGACTTAGGCTAATTTTTTATATATGGTGTGAAGTTGCACATACTTGTTCTGAAGTACACTGCTCAGAAAATTCCAGGTTTAGTGAGAGATCCTGTCTCAAAAAGTAAGACAGACAGCAATTGAAGACATCATTCAACACTGATTTGCACATACTCCATATGCATGCTCCCATCTGCACACACACCTACACGGACACATGCACACATGCATGTGCGTGCACACACACACAAAAAAAGAAGAAATAAGCAAGCACTATGCAAATGCACAGCTCCATCTCACAAACATAATGTTTACCAAATGATATCAAATATCAGGGCTGGAGAGAGGGTGCAGCCGTTAAGATCACTGGCTGCTCTTTCAGAGGACCCAAGATCAATTCTCAGCACTCATAAGGCTGCTCAGAATCATTTGTAACTCCGGTTTCAGAGGCTCTCATGCCCTCTTCTTGCCTCTACAGACACCAGACATACACACTGTGCACAGACATGCATGTAGGCAAAATAGCCATACACATAAAATAGTTTTAAAGATGTCAAACATCAAAGAACTCACGTTCTAAGACATCATTTCACTAAGTACTGATAGAAGGAAACCAGTACGTGATTTTAGAAGGCACACTCACTCTGGGAATAGAAAGGAAAACAGCAAGGAGGAGTCATGAGGGTACCTTGTACGATATCTACACTTCCTCATGGAGGTGCTGGATAGACACTTTCCACTTTTTTGTTCCAGACATTCAGAAAAGGGGCTAGCTTAAATGTTAGGACATTTGAAAAGCGACACCAGAACCAGAATGGTCAAACAACATCCAAAAGGCAGTGAAGCAGACATGATGGTAAGAAGAGTGAGAACCCAGAAGTCCTGTCGAGACTTCCACAGTCATGAACAACATCACAGAGGCAACAAAAAAACATTCTCCTTCTTAACACACTGCAGAGAGTTCTTAATTTCATAAAATTCAGACCATGGATATGCACACACAATGCCCAAGCAATTGGAAGGAAAATATTTTCAACAATGAAACACAGATTATGCACTTAGCATAATACTCAATACTCAACACTGGCATTGTCCCGATGAGGAACCCGAGGCCCAGCGGGAGTGAGCATTAGTATAGTCATATATAGCTTTGGTTAATGACCTGTCAAACGATGTACTGTCTTATATTAGACTCCCAAAATTAGCTTGAGTCTTTTTAAAATTCTGATTTAAACACTACATAAGTTGAGTTTGAACATGAAGGGAGGTCGAGGTGGACACAAGTGACCGTAAAGTGTCAAAAGCCACAACAACTGGAATCCGAGAATCGGCTAAACAGAGCATCTACTTTCTATTCATAATCAAGTTGATCAAGTAATTGTAGTTTCCTCGGCCATGAGAAACTATGTCACGGAGTTACGTGGTTGTTGCTGTTCTAAGATAATGTCAGAATTTCCACAGAAAACTCTTTCTCTCCTAAAAATAATCTGTTTGGGCCAGGGATGTATGAAACTCCCCAAAATGCAACATTATTGCATGAAGGATGGAAAGAAGCTTTCCCGTCACTTGACATCCATAGCAAACCACAGAGCTGACCTCTGTGCTGCTTATGTAATCTAAACCACGCCCCTTTGAGCACACTAGATACGTGAAGTTAAGTTAGAAGCATTTTCACCGCAAGAAACAAGGGCCATGGCTCCATGCAGGGCTTTCCTCGTGCCAGGCCTCGGTATCCCAGCCTCATCCTGACTTTCTGTTTCTATTCATCTGGACGAGACAGCCCTTCACCAAGGATACCATGAAGCACTGGATTTATAGCCATAATGAAGTTCCTTTGGATCTCTGCTTTCTCCGCAGAGGACAGGAGGAGAGTGTTCGTCTCACCAGGCAGCTTATTAGGATTAGCACTGAATGAGACACCACAGAATGTCAGGCCTATCAGTTACTAAACATGCATCATACAAACTTTGTCTTTGCGAGAACCTCTGCTCGGCATTTGTCATCCACCTGAATAATTAACAAGTACATGCTGCCTGCCAGCAGCTTAGGGAATTAATTTCCCCTGATTACATTCATATCACATCCACAAAGACTCAGACCACACGCATGCCATACTCCTGCCTCTCCATGCTACAGGTAAGGACCACACTGGGTTGCCTCTGGCTCTAAGATGATTTCGAACTCAGGACTGTCAAGTTACCAAGGGTTTCGTTTACACATTTTGATGGCTGCTTAGAATTCTGCCCTCACTTATTCAAAGCCCCAGAATTTATATTAACTACTTTTCTGCCATTTTAAAATAAAAATGATTCTAGTTATATATATCCACTATTTTTTAAATTGGTGTGAATAACCACATGTTATAAGAACCTCACATATTAAAATCATCAGCAAAGTATACATTTCAGGACAGGAAAAAACACTGCTGATAAACTTAGCAGAATTAAAATTTGAAGCAAGTATCATCCTGACAGGGATTTACACACATAACTATGACAAGAAATTTGGACTCATAATTTCACATGAAGTCAACAAGATAAAAATGTGTGGCCAGAAATGCAGAAGGGAGATCAGATATTTTAGGCTAGATTCTTCCCAAGTGATGTATAGGTTTTCTATGTCTACATAGAAACGGTTTGAGGAAATCATCACTGACTGATGGGACTTTGACAGCATACCCTTAAATACTTGCCTTCTAATAGTTAATTCTTGTCTGCACGGTCAGCTCTGTAACATCAGAGAATAATTTTAGACCTTAGTTGCAAGTTACGAGTGTTACAAAGGAGAATAAGCTGATGAGCTTTCTTCTGATTTTAAAAGGTGTAATTTGAAAGGCGCCTGTCCATTCTTGCAATCTGAGAGGCAGTTGTTCATTCACGCTGAGCATGTGCATCCTTCCTTAGATAGAGCCACACTATGGATCATATACAACCACAGACACCCACTGTTAAAGGGCTCCAGAGGAAGGACACTCTTACGGAGGTCATTGCAAGCTTCAGAGACTCACGAAGGACACTACGAATAGCAGTGCATTCCTTGCTCTGGTTGGTGAGAACACTGGGCACTTAGTATAATATCCTCTTCCTGTTGTGACAGCTCATTTATGTTGGTAGGCAATGCTGACATTAAAATGACTGACTTTAGACAGAATTGCTGGAACTTTACTCTTCATTCAATGAGCTGCTCCAACCCTTTGCCTGAAGATCTACTCAAGTACGTACAATATATTTATATGTAAAAGTATATTTCCCCTCAATTAGTGCCAGCATCAATGTTTAGAATTATGGTCTTCTATAATTACCATATTTGTAAAAATTATGACTTGTAAGCTTTGTTTTAAAAGTCAACCAAATTGAATGCAGCATTTGGATCAACATACATCATTTTTAAAGAATGTACCATAATGAGGTGCTGTATTTAGTACCTCCTTACACTAAAGTCATTATCTGTGCAGAAGTTATTAATAATGACATTGTCAGAAAGCAGATATTCTATATCAAGTTAATTTATCAGATTTGACTTGATTTAATTTTGGGAAATATGTGAGACTTGGAATTTCTAATTTTAAAATATATCTAAATGGAAAGGAACCATGTATACCATTTTATCTGTGTTCTCATAGCATGTTTAGTATTGTTGCCACTCTTATTGAAATTTAAATTGAAAACACTTGGCTTCATCCCTAGCCTGGAGACCTAGACCTAACTGCAGTCCTACTATCATGAGGCAACTAAAATTGAGGCCTTGGCCCCATCCTCTGTGCTACATTTTCACATTATGCTAGAATCTGTGCAATTCATAGAAGATTAACAAATGAAAAGGAATGACAACCCTCTTCTATGACTTTTCTACCTCTTATAGTAACGCAGGACAGACCCTGAACTCACCACACCAGACTCACATGGGGGTTCTGTGGTAGGATAGGAGAAGAGAAGAGGAGGCTGTATTTCATTAAAGGAGGTTGAAGAAAAATGCCAAGAAATCACCAAATGTCAAACATTGGAATTCATTTCAAATCAGAAGAGAGGTGTGCTTTCTAAAGAGTTAGGAGGAAACTGATATACCACATCTCATTGATTTGCTTTCTTCCTTTGCCCTGGATTACATATACAAGTCTGATTTTAGATGTTCAATTGCCCCTTCTTTCTCTACACCTGAGATGGAAACGCAGGGAAACCCCAATTGGTAGCAGGCATCCTAAGTTTACTGTGGCCATTTCTGAAACAAGAGGTTCCCATAAAAATTGCCAAACCCTAAAGCAATTAACTGTAATATGACAATGAGATGTTACCACAGCAACAAACAGGATCTGTTGGTAACCTGGTCCTGTGTTAACTTCACCGGCTTCTGTGTCCCTGGCTATGCATCTCAGGCCATCCTGCCCCCGTGAAGACCCAGCAGCCTAGGACTCTCCATATTCTGTGGAAGATATTCTGCTCCACAGCAATGTCCTTAGCTTATAGGGACACAAAATTGAGGTGACCAGTCATACTATAATTGACATAGTCATAACCAATAAACAAATCATAGATTGAGTTGACAAACAAAAGAAAAGTACCTATGCTAAACCCAAAGAAATAAAACCTACCTCTCCCAAAGTCATTTATATTAGCAAAATAAAGGAAATATGTAGATCACATAGAAAAGTAAATTTAAGACATAACAGGATATAATTCATAATCAAAACCAGAAGTGTTTAAAAGCTAGGACCCCCAGGTAAAGGCACTTACTAACAAGCCTGACAACTTGAGTTCAATTCCTGGGATTCACATGGTGTAAGGAAAGCAGACTCTTTGCTATATGTGTTCTCTCCAAAGGCACAACATGGCACACATGCATAAACACATACACACAAGCACACACATGCACACGCACATTAATAAGTTAATGTAAAAACAATTTAAGTTAGGAATCAACAAGAAAAACAAATCATATCAACTGACTATAACAAAGCAACAATTAAAGCAACAACAAAACCACCAGAATCAGCCAATATGATCATTTTAAAACACCATGAGGATAATTTTAAAATTAAGAAATGACACCTATGTTGAGGTTATTGTGTAAGACATAACAATCCAAAGAAAATGAAGAAGTCTGGAATTACTGCAGAGTCTTGACAAGTACAATAAGACAGTTTTAGAGAGATTCTCTGAACAGTTGGTAAAGAGCAGAAAACAATGAATGTAAAAACTCTGTCTCCCAAGGAGAGAAATGGATGCCACAATGCACTTGGTAAGGACTGATTTTAAAACTCATGGCTTGGTCTCTGCCATGAGCACAGACATTACTATGGCAGGACTACTGATCAACAGCTTCACTTGAGTCCTGGACCCCACATGGGGATCAGAAGTCCCAAACAACATCTGGAATACTAGATTAGAAGTAAAAATATTTCTCCCTATGATACTTGCTATAATATAATGCTATATAAATAAGAAAAAATTAACCTTTTGAGTCTTCAATGAGAACATAAAGGAAATGGTCATCCAATCAAAACATAGTCTATATGCACTATACAGTCAGTCAAAAACACCCTCAGTAATTGCTTAATCAAGATGTTCTATAACCCACACAATCAACTAAATGAGGCCTCCAATGCCCATTACATTGAAGAAAAGTACACATCATTTTTAACATATGGTGGCATGTCCAATCCAGGATGAGTATCTATAGCCTTCTGGGTGTCACAGAAGAAAAAGCATAATGACCTTGCTCTGAGAGTGTGGGTAGAATATGCTTATAAAATATGCCAAGAGACAATATGCTTTCCACTCCTAGGAGACTGTTGGTAAATCTTTTTTACGAGTGCACTATGAGGTGAATAATTAACACTTCCAAGTGAAAGTTGACTACCATCATAATATTTAGTCAATGAATTGTTACAGCTGAGTTTTAACTCACACAAAAGTAACTATAATACTTTCAGTCATAATAATACTTCAACATAAATCTAAAATAAAAGATAATGAATTCAGTTCAAAATGTCTTTTCACAGACCAAGGTTGGTGGTGGTATTTTAACATTATTAAAAATGAAACAATATCAACATAAAATGTCTTTTCACAAAAAATTATATGCTTAATATTTCAAGAGTGCAGATTCTGTGGTACAAATCTACTCTGCAGAAAGAGGACTCTGCCTAGTGTAAGTATCTGCAAGCCTTTTGGTTTACTCACAAGATTCGCCCACAGGGCCTCTGGAACTGTCCACTGCATAGGAACATAAAGCACACTTGCCATGCAATAGGCGATTCCAGAATTCCAGGGAGTTTCACAGCATGGCCAATGAACCCTTCCCGTCTAGAAGGGACTCTCACGATAAGTGCCAGATCCATCATCATCTTTCAGATAACTGCTGTGAGTTCCTCACACTGTATACATGGCTCACTGTGCTTCACAGTGACACCTGTTGCTCATATGTTACCTCATATGAAGAACAATGGCCTTCCCTCAGCTCTTGTCAGTCTTTTTTGCTTTCATCATCAATTTTATCACCACAGGGTGGGCTAGTCACTCTACAGTCAAAGTGATTCACAGGGATCCCCCTCTTTTCTGTTGGCCATTTTCTTGTATATATCATTTTTAAGAGGTTGAGCACATGATTCCCTTGCCTAGAATGACTCTAAAGGTATGGAATGCCAAGAAATATTTATTTTCATGAGTTATCCTATGCTCCGTCTATGATACAGTTTTGTGGGGTAGTATTAACTCATAGGCTGCAACCTATAACTACTAACATCCTAATTTATAGAATATAATCCATTCCAAAATGAAGGTCTTCTTGAGCTGTGCTTGAGAAGTTGTGGGGAAAATCATACCATCATTCTCATTCCCACTCACACATTCCTTAGGACTGATCTCTCTCTCTCTCTCTCTCTCTCTCTCTCTCTCTCTCTCTCTCTCTCTCTCTCTCTCTCTCTCTCTCTCTCTCTGCTCTCTCTCTGTTTGCTTTGTCCTTCAAGATAGGATTTTTGTACATAGCCCTAGCTACCCTGGAATTCACTCTGTGGACCAGGCTGGCCTGCCTATGCCACACACCTCTCTCTTAAAGCACTGAGTAGTGTAGTGTGTTAGCAGTCTATCCTCCTTCACTGAGCTACAATCATACTCATCTCTTAAAAATAGGATAAGCTTATCCTTCCTTTAGTTACCATAAAATACACACATTCAATTGTACTCTGCTAGTGTCCAGATACAAGAGAAAGAAGGTAAATCCACCTTGCACTGGTTTCTAGTGAACACATAAAAAGGTACACTGTGTCCTCAAAGTGAACTTTTAGAGAAAAATCCTCTATTTAGAATTTTATGCCTATGTGTAATTGGACATGCATATGTTTAAAGTCATTTTGGTGGAAAGAGACACACAAAGTAGAGAAATGGTTGTATAATTCAACATGTCAAAATCAAAATAGAGGACCACCCAAAATATGCCCCAAGTAACCAAAATACTCCTTCTCTTTAACTCCATAAAAGAAATCCCCAGACAATAATTGGAGATTGAGTAGTTTCTCATTCATGTGGCATTCTGTCAGTCTTGACATTGCAGATCTTTCTAATCTGTACTGTTTTATTTTGACTAACATTCCTTTGCAGTCTGTGTGACTTTATTTCATTTCTGAATAAGATGCCACGAATCTAGAGACACCTTGTCTAACCATCACAAACAGATGATGTAAACACACTGAAGATCTCACATTTTGGGATTTATTTTTTACTAAAACCTCTAGTGTCTGAGAAAGCTTCTGTTTTCTACTGACTGAACCATATAACGCCCACACATACCTGCTCATTCAGGAGCACTCTTGGCACAGCCTTCATTCCCAAGTTAGTAAGGGTTGAGACAACTAAGAAATTGATAGCAGGGACTCCAGCTCTAAGACCTTTCAGTGGTCTTCTAGGAAAAAGGAGGGTGTGAATTCCATGCCTAACTGCTGTGGGCAGAGTTCAGAAAGACTGACCATCAGCCTTCCCCTCAGCTCCTAGGGTACTGCTGTGCCTTCCCACACCAGGGAGCCCACATGACTTTGTACTTAGGCATATACTGAGGAGTAAATATCAGAGTCCTTCATACCTTGTAGAGGGAACTAATTTTCAGACATTGCAACTTTCTCCAACAAAAAGATGACTGACAGATAGAGGTGTGTTTTTAAAAGAATATATAGTATAAAGTTTGTTTATTGCACCCTAATTCCCTTTGTCCTATATAGGGTCTTTTAAGAGTAAGGAGAACTGTATGACATCCCCTTCAATCTGAAGAACCATCTATAAATGAAACCATTACTCTAATAGCCCATCCAAACCTACAAATTCTCATTCAGGAGCACCTTCAGAATATGCTTTCATCTCAGGTTTCTTCAGGTTAACATGACATGGCCAATGGAATATCAGCACTACCACTGGTCCTTAAATGTTCACGGGTCTTCTATGGAAAAGAGTATAGACTCCACACACAACTAACTGCCTTGTTTGAAGCCCAGTACAAAGTCCTATGTAATCCCATTACAACCCAAACAGGTCTTGCCTGATTTCTAGACTTGACAATATAGTATATAAGGAGTGTCAAAGTCAACACACTTTGTTAAAACAAGAGGCAAAAAAAGGAGTTGTACTCAAATTGGACAAGGTCTAAAAAATCTTTTACATCAAATTTCCAAAAAAAATCTTTAGAAAATTTCAGAGACAAAGTGAATGTCCTTCAAAGTCAGGCTGACTTTATCAATCCCAGCTGTATGTGCCATCCACCTGCCAGGGCTCTTCTTTACCACTAGACCTTCTGTGGCAAACAGATCAAAATACTCTCATAAATGTCATTAATAAAGGAACACAAATGAGAATCCATTTTCAACTTTTCCATTAGCTCCTGTCTCAGTTCTCATTGGGGAAGGCGGGCAACACTAGTCACCGAATGCCAACTGTGTTGATAACACAATTCTCCTTTTCCATGGATGCTTTAACAGTGCTTATTTCTCACTGGCATGACCAATCGCTGGGGACAATTGATCTTTTAATAAATCTTTAAAGAGAAATCATTGCAAGTTCGGTTGTCCAGGAAAAAGTCCTATAAATCAGTCTATGGTAACAACGTTAGTCTGCCCTCCAGAGTATTCCATTTTGCTCACACCAAAATAACCCAAAATACACAAGTGTGCCCCGAGGACTGACACAAAGTGGTTCAATACAAATTGATTCGTGCACACCCAGAACTGTAAAGAAGTGGTTCCCCTTATGAGACTAGACAGCAAGTGCTGAGTGCCCTGGTAAATGAGGAGAGGAAAATGGATCTATCAGGTCACTAAGCCTGGACAGTGGCAATCTTTGGTCCAGCTAAAATCTTGAACACAAAAGAGTTAAAAATGTTTTCGACCATAGCATCTGAATCTTCAGTAGACAGTTGTGAGTCCAGAAGAGTCCAACAGTGGTTCTTCCTTACTTAGGAAAGAGGGCAGTGTCCACCTGCACAAGCCAACCTCTTTACAGAAGCCAAAGGCACTTCCATGGGGACACAAGGCAGCAGCAGCAATGTGAAGCAGCAAACAAACCTTGGGGCTGGAGCAGGGGTCCCTGTATGCAGCAGGCAGCCTCACGTGCCAGTAATGTTCTCCACAATAAGCTGGGGAAAGTTGGCCTCTTTTCCTCTCTTAAACTGGGGAGATGGTTCAACTCTTACATCCTTACTAACCTCTTTGTGACTGTATTTACAAGCTCTGAGTGGAGGGTATGATGTATCTTAGGACCTCGATCCCCTTGGTGTCAATGCTTAAAGATCTGAATTTACCCACCAGGTAGAATGGGGACATGTCCATGGCACAGTTCCCTTCTCCCATGTTCACAGTACACCTCAGCTCTTTATTGGTAAAGAAGACCACTGGGACCTGATTCATCTTCCAAATGGCACTCATTAATAGCCAAGAAGAATTGTCTGGGAGAGTAATCCTGGGACAGGGAGAACAGGTGAGGAGAACATTCCCTTGTTAAGCAGGAACCAAAGTAAAGGCAGAGAAAGTGCTGGACTGCAGCTGGCCCAGGGCTGCAGCTCTGTGGCAGGAGAGCATTCCCAGCATGCTTGAGTTCCTGGCTTTGATCCCCAGTCAAAGAGCAGTTGAACAGATTCTTGCTGGGCTCCCTGTTTGTAATCTCCTTGCCCAGGGATTAGCAACTCACATCAGAGGGTAGCTATGCCCAGTTTTGCCTCAAGGTTTTTGCTCATCTCATGTGGCTTTTTCATCTTGAACATTTGGCCAAAGCACCAAAGCTTCTGAGTAAACTCAAAACTCACTTTCTTTCAGGAAGTTTCCTCAGCTTCTGCTGATCCCATCTTCCTCTGCTGGGTACTGTCCTCAGTGTGAGAACATTCACTGTGACATCTGTACCCTATCTGCTGGTTAATTCTCAACCATCTCATATACTGGGTAGGCGTCTTGCTTCATTCTTGTAAAAGTAACATTAGGAAAGAACTATTGCTCTAAGTTCTATGCCATGGGTGTCAGGCTCCTGGAACTGGAATTACAGTTGTGAGCTGCTATGTGGGTGCTGGGAATTGAACCCAGATACTCTGGAAGATCAGTGTTCTTAACCACTGAGCTATCTCTCCAGCCACCATTCTGTCACTTCCTGAGTTATATCTACCCTACTATGTAAGAAATGTAAGGTCCATGTAGTCGTTAGTTAGTTAGGTTACTGGTACTCACAATACCAAATGATCTAAGTCAGTTACAGGATAGGTACCATTCCAAGAGGAATGAAGATGCCCCCTCAAGCCTAGGACCCTCCAAGTTTGGAATGATTGGGAGAATCAGGGCTTCTTCCATTTTATTTCTAGGCTCAAAGTCAAGACTACTTGCATTTTATTAAATAAGTGTTAATTTGTCCATCCTGGAGACTGACCCGGGGTGCAGCTGACACACCCCTGAACACCCAGAGTTCCAGCTACAAGGACAGAGAACTTCAGGTAATTTCAACAAAGAGTCTGGAAGTGAAAACAAATTATCTATCTCACACAAAATGAAGCCAAAAGGGGCAAAAAAAATGTTACTGCAATGTTTCAGCAAAGCAGCCCTGATTCCCTTTAAAACACACTTTACGGTGCTAGAAACTGTGATTAAATCAGGTCCTGGAAAGTGCTAAGCAGAGAAGAAGTGTTAATTAGTAAATTAGTAAGGATACCATTTTTAGAGTGAAAAGGCTTTCTTTTACACTTTTAAACATTTACAAAACACGGTTTCTCGTTAAGGTGCAATTTGGAATATTTATGGAAACCTGATTTTTATGTTTTCTTCTAAATAATTCATATCACTTTTCATCCAGTGAGTTCAAAATATATTCCTCCCCAACACACCACCCCAAGTTAAAAAAAGAATGTGGAACAATGTAAAATGAGCCATACATCACAAAGAAGACACGGATCCGGAAAGAGGAAGAGCACTGCCAGACACGATGCCACGGATGACACAGAAACTGGTAGTGCTGAGGGCCCGCTGACTTCACACCGTCCAGTCGCCAACCCACAGGGCACACGCAAGCATCCCATCTTTGCTCTTTAGCATCCTGGCAGGCAGGACATTCTGGCTACTCATAGCATTTCCCATACCTGTGAATTTCTACCACTGGTCCAGGGACCATTGTGACTGAACCTGACAGTAACACAGACAGATCTTTACATGTTTGGCCATATCCCTCGTGCCTAACAGTGCTGCATACCTAGTAGGCACTTGAAATGGTTGTTGCATGGATATGTATTATGCCAGACACCTAAAATCCTGGATATTTTTTCACAAAGCCTTTGCAGGACTAAAAATCTCCACTCCAAAAATAGCTCCTGTAAGCTACAGATATTTAAAAGAATATTCTGTCATATGTATTCAGTTGGAAATGCATTCTTGTAAGTAACACATTGCTTTGGATTAATCAGATAAAGATGAAAGTCAAGAATTTTGCCAACAGTGTTTCTTTCTGGCATTACCCAGTTATGCCTTTCAGCTTAGCATATTGTATACGAAGGATATCTTGTTGAAACAACTGTTGAAAGCAAGTCATGTCATATCAGCTACTCTCAGTACCCTATGGGAACGCAAATGGCCCAAAGTCTATGCTAATATACTCTTCCTGCTCCTCTGCTAAGCTACAACAAAATGGGTTTTTCAGTGGCATGAAAACCATCATAGGAGCAACACATTATCTATATGTGTTCCAGAAAGGAGAGGCAGTGCTCTATAAGGATTATGTAGAATCAATTTACAAAGGTAACAATTGTTAATAAACACCATGAAATAACCTGGTAAATAATTCCAATCTTCATCTATCAACTCCTAGGTAGCCTTGACTCCTGTCGATGGAGTTAGTAAACTGGCACCTATGGGATGATACAAGCCTTTGTTCCCAACACAGTCTCCCACACTAGCCTCCCAGTTTCCCAAGTCTCCTGTACCTTTTCCCCTTGAGGTTTAAGCCTTACCTCTTATTAACTTCTGAGCATTAGAAATTGTCCCATCGCAAGAACATAACCATACCTTGGTTTTCAGTTTTGTTCTGGCTTTTTTTGTTGTTTGCTTTGTTTTGTTTCAGTTCAGGTGATGATTACAAAATATGTGTTATTTACAAACTTTGTGTGATACTTTCATTGGTCAAATACATTAAAGCTTGACAGTGACTGCCATAGAAATAAATAATCACAGAACTCCTTTTTAATAGAATAATTTTAAAACTAATTCAAATCTTTAATGCATTTCCAACTCTGATTGAAACAATTAATAAAATACCAATGTATCCAGGTTTTCTAAGGCCAGAACTTCTTAAACTATGCAAAATATATGTCTGTGGGCTTGCAAACAGTTTGGTAAGGACTTACTAAATTATTGAGTTAACTGTAGCATTCATATACCACCACCTCCCTTATCTAACATCACTACTTAAATTAATGTCTAAATAAGCACCCTCCACCCTTTCACCAGCAAAGCAGCCTGATATTTAGTGAAACTGATGCCATTTTCTAAGTGTTTTTATCGATTAAAAAAAGTGGCTACCAAATGTGTTCCTTCATCTAGAAGCTGCCTGCCAGGTGATCACAGACATCGTGGCAAGCCATGCAGGAGGACTAGGTATTAATAACCATTTGGTGGTATCAGTTTTATGAGCTGAGATTCGAGATGAGGAAGGCATGTGGAGACACTCCTTAGAAACAGAACTCACAAGGAACTTTATAGTAATAGATATGAAATGGGAAACTGAAATGCCAACTACTAAAGGACATGTTTTGAAATGACACAAGCTAAGATACTAAATCTGCTAATAATAGAATGATTCCTTCAGAACATGCACATTCCTGTTCTTTGACTAAAAATTTAGAACACCACAAAGATCCCCATAGTCTAGGTAACTTTTAAGAACTAGAACAGTAAATATAATAATATGAGCCTTAGTTACAAAACCATAGCATAGTTTTGCTACAAGTCCTACCAAAAAATGGGTTATCTCCAGTGCCCCAATAATCAAAGTACTCATGGTATAAAAGATAAAATTAGTTTCCTATGTAATGGAAAAACTCTCAAGTGGGGCTTGTATTTTGAAGAAGAAAATAAGATGCAATACTTTAATTACAAGTTCTAAGGAAATGATTAAATTGAGATTTGTTTCCTTCACCTAGATGGAAGAAATGAGATAAGGAGAGTGAATCCTGGAGCTCATAAACACCATTATAGAAGCATTTTATGATATACACTCTGCAATGCGGTGCTTCTCAAGTAACGCATCCTAACTGCACACATTCATTCCATCATTAGCAAACCCTGATACAGAGTTTGCATACTCAGATAACATTGAAAAACAGTTTTTCCTGCACAGGAAGCAACTTATCTCAAGGACGAACTGAATCACCAGCTTCCACCTTTTCTTTATATTAATGTGTATTTGTTTCTTTCGTGTGACAGGAATTAAATGTTTATCATGCCTTACAATGATTAATCCATCTGTGGAACCATTTTAGTTGCCCAGCAGTGTCCCCTGAGCTATTTCTGGTGCTCTATCAATACATTTAAGATTTGTTTTCTGAATGAATCCTGCTGAAGAGGTTGTCAACCTATTAAACACTGCTACCACACAGGACCTAGAAGAGCAGCCCACAAGCTCTCCAGTTTGCCAATCATTTTCATGGTATGCAATGATCCCTCTACCCAACCCTGTCCATCAGTAAGTCTTGAAGTAGTCCATCCTTGCAGGCAGAAATCTATCCAGTCATCTAGCTTCACAATTATCATCTGGCCTTTCAGCTGTCCTCCTTACACATTCCAAACACAGAAACTAGAATACCCCACATAATCAATTTTCTTTGATGCCATTATGTTTGTATACCAAAAATGCATTCAAAGGGTGCAGGGTCTTAGACCAACCACAGAAGGCTGAGCTGGGTCCAAGGAAGGGTAAGTGAGCTGCTTGCCTCTTTCCCAGTCTCCCAGGATCCTGGAGACACTCAGAAACAGCAGGGAGTCTAGTCAAGCAGGAACTCCTTTATTGACCCACAGCAAACATCTTTTAAAGCAAAAAAAACACAGGGCAGGAAAACAGCCAGCCAATGGTTTTAAAGGTTAGCCTATCATGCACCTAGGCACCCTATGTTTTACCTAGTGAACACAAGCTGTTCATGCAGTGGCCTCATCTGGTTCAATCTAGGCAACCAATCACCTTTTTTTTGTAAACAACTCATGACTCGACCATCTGACTCCCCCTTAGTGCCATCTTTGACTGGCTCATGTGACCTATAAAAGGCTAAGTCCAAATTCCTTACTTCTTCATCAAGGTTGCATTAACCTTGCTCCATAGTCAAACCTAAATAGAAGGTGTCTTTTCCAACCTCCATTTGTCACACACAAACATAACTCATTCATTCCCATCCTTCAAGGTCAGCTTCAAGTCTTATCTTCTTTAAGAATACTTCCCAATTTCCCCATAATGACAGACTTGTCTTTCTAGACATGTACAAAATTGTGAGAATTAGATCACTCTTAAGATACTCCCCATGTCCTGTTTTGTGTCAAAACCATTTATCACCGCTCTGTCCCAATTATGTTACTTTTTCAGATCATAATAGGTCCACATATTGTGTATCATCCCCAGGCTATAGAAATCCAGGGGCCCTGTCCCCCACCAAACACTGAGAAACTAGACTAATACCTAGTTATTCACTAAATAATCGCTGATTAATAACTGCTGTGTGTCATTTTCCCCAGTTGCCTTGCAGATTGAGACCTGAGCTACCTACAGCTTCCCTAGAGGTAAGTATTTCCTTCATAAATGAATAATCACGTTTGAAGGGAGACTACAAAACAGCTACAAATTAACTCCATTTTACCCCAAAAGCATTACTATACAGTTCAGTGACTAAAATGAGATGTTAAAAACCAGTAATGGTATCACATTATTTAATTCTTACCTAACTCATTTTTTTTCCTGCTAGAATATAAGGGCTACTTTGTGTTTGTTTAAATTGTAGAAATTGGAGAGCTTTAAATTTTAATTCATAACTTCTACAATAATTAAAATACAGATTACAATAAGTCTATACAAAAGAAAATTGATGATAAATGCTTGTCTGACAGAGAGACATTACATATACTGTCTAGAGAACTAAAAGCACTAGGTCTCTACTCCCTACCAGGCCATGTGAACATATCTTTGCACACCTGCAAATCCATCCTGATCCATAGCATCCTCTGCCGGTCAGTACCAAACACAGATTTGCAACAAATGGTACTCATGTTTTGCGATGTGGTAAAATACTATTCAGGGTTAGGATGAGTCTACCCAACATAAATCCATGTTCACTTGGAACTTAATCCAAAGTGAACCCTGTACCCCCTGTGGAAAGAAAATGAGCACAACACTATAGCAGATCATGGCTCCCTAGGCAACACAGGTCATTGGAGTATTTCCAATGCAAGGAGAATTTCATCTTTGATAACTAACATGTTTTAATGTTCACATTTTAGGTTTACCTAGATTTTGAAATAGAATACAATGATTACCATATTTATTCTGTTCCTTACTGGGGGATGAACCTAGGGATTCACACATGCTAAGAAACCTCTCTCTGGGTAAACTGTGGGCTGAGCTTTATAGATTGACTTTGAACACTGAGCTTTGTAGTTAACTTGTATTGAGATAAAGAAGTAGTGGTTTTCTAACTAACTACTCCAGAATGCCATAATTGAAAAATATTAACATTTGGCACTGTTCATTAAAAGCAAAACTTAGGCATTTTAAAGGATCCAAACAGAACATACAAATTTCATAGAAACATGAATTTACAAGCCCAGTTAATATAACTACTTTGTAATTTGGGTTTTATTCAAATATTTTTATAATGAAATCATTTTAAATTTACATATACATTGACTAAGTTATCTATGCCTAATACTTAAAACACACTTAAAATTAAGACATCATTCAACAGACTATAAAGATATTTTGTACCTTTATCATTTATATCTGCTAAACAACAACAATGGCATTTATCCACCTAATTAAATAAACTAAAAATCACTACAATTATATATTGAAAGGGTCATAAAACCCCTATCCTTATCCATTATCTGAAAATGTATTAAGAGGTGGATTCCCACTGTTGGTTGTTTTATCTTAATCATTACACATCATTTTCTGACTGTTCCTGTAGCTCATCATAATTTAACGTCACAACTAAAAATTTTATTCTGAAATGCTTAGCTTATGAAAATATCTTAGAATGGTCTTTTGGAGCAGTGACTACAATCTAATAAACATGCTCATAGTTCCTATCTTTGCTTTATCACCATTTAAGTGTAGGTCTGGAAATGCTTTCTATTCAACACTCCCTTGACTTTCAGCAAGTTTTATTACTAGTATTTTATGGATATTCAAAATATTAATTACTATTGATGATGATAACATTGTTCCTAATGATAATAAACCATTAATTTATCATTTGGTTCAACGGTTGGGTCAGAATCACTTGACAGCAAGTCAACTATGGGCCACTCTTCTGGGTACATGTCTCACATTGGTAAGTTGTACCAATAGGTAGCAGAGAAGAAAGCTAGAAAAATATACAGAGGCTGAAATTACTTATTTCAAACACACACTAGGACCAAAAGTTTACTCTCTGATGACATAACTATATTACATATTAGAGAATGATATTTGAACCTGGGTAAAAAGATCTCATCCATACTTTTACAGACTTCACAATTTTATCATAAATCTGCATTAATACACAACACCAGGTATATCATACTTGGTAAAGTGCTTTCCCAGTAAATATGTTGCCTTCATGTTATTATGCTAAGGAAAAAAAAACCCAACAAGCTTCAGTTTTCCCCCCTGGCCTATTGTGTAACTAGTTAAACACCGCATACAACCTGGATATTAGAAAAAACATATATAACCCCAACTTTCCAACTCAGTCTGGTAATCTGACCTTCACATCACTTACTATGTCCATGAGTGATGGAGTTGTTCAGACTTTACACTAGTTTCAAATAAAGATCTACAAAGTTAATCCATCAGCACCATTGTCCTGTTTGCCTGCTTCTAACAGTCATTGCTTGCATGCACAGTCATGTAGGATGTATGAAATGGGTTCAGGAATTCTGAGTCAGACAGAATTTGAGTGCTTCCCTCAAGTGCCAGGAACAAGGAAAGCAGAATTTACTGCTCTTCAAAGCCTTCTGATGCTAAGAGCCTTCCCAGAGCAGGAATGCATGGGTCTTCCTTCATTGGGAGCCAAATAAGTTGCTGATGATAAGAGGCATAAAAGCAACAGCAACCATGTTCAAATAAAAGGGAAAAAAAACAACAAGAAGAAGAGCGATATTAGGTATCGAAGTATAAACATGGAGGGGAAAAATAGTAATTTCCTGTGTTGGGGCAAAAAAATATTATTCCCTCTCTGATGTGATCTCATTGCTTTTATGTACTAGGAAAGTCATATCTCACCTGAAAATTATTTTTCTCATTTTAATACACATTCAACATTTTAAACTAAAAATAAGAAAACACTAATATTTTTATGTATTAGATATTTAAAGGTTCTTTGCCAGTCTGTCAATCAAATGCCATCAGAAATACAATTGACCAGCATCTACTGCCATCGCCATAAGGAGGCAGGTAACAAGACTGATCACAATGCAATCTGTTATTTCTCTACTATGGACAAGAGAGCAGCGTTCACTGCAGGAGCCTCCTCATACAATGTCTCTGCATCTCAACAGGTTTAGAATATGGATGGCTAAGTGTGGGAAGTCACTCTGAATGTAAACTTATCTTTCAACTAATTTTTTCCTAAGTACCTACTTAGGAATGAAAAGCAGTTCTTGAGTACCTAGTTCGGGCCAGTTACTGTTCTAATGAATTTGTCTCTAGTAGTTGATGAGATCCTTGAAGACTACAAGAAAACAGATAAAATGACGGAGGTGTAATGTGTTTAAGATGGATCAGAAAATATGGAATAAAACTAGGGCATGCTATGCCAGTGCCCCCAACAGAACCTGGACACTCTCCTACACACTGTGGTACCCTAAATGCATTCAGGCCCACAGAGAAACAGGGCCCTTACAAGGGAGCTTTCAAAGAGTGAGGGGTGACTGAATGATTTAACCATATTACTCATATATACCCTATTAACATCCAACTCTTCAAAGTTGTGCTATACCTCATCTCTAAGTTTGTGAGCTTCTGGAAGAATAAATGACTGAATGCTATATGTATGCAAGTGAATAAATTCTGGGATATAAACTTGGATTTAATTTTGACGTAATTCTTCTTCCATTTTTCATCTCATCTATCAGAAAATCAACTCTGCCTTCAAAATATCTTTCCCAGACACTGTTTCACACGACTTTAATCCTTCTTGGGAGGTAGATGCAGGCAGATCTCTGTGTTCAAGGCTAACCTGGGCTACATAATGACTTCTAGGCCAGTCAAGTCTGTATAGTGAAACCATGTCTCAAAGAACAAAAAAAAAGAAAGAGAAAGGAATGAAGAAAGGAAGGAAGGAAGGAAGGAAGGAAGGAAGAAAGAAAGAAAGAAAGAAAGAAAGAAAGAAAGAAAGAAAGAAAGAAAGAAAGAAAATCAGTTTCAGGCCAGCCAAGGCTATATAGTAACATTTTATCTCAAAAAAAAATCACAACCAAGTTCTTCTCATCAGTTCTACTATACTTGGAATGTGACCACTGAAGCTATAACTGGAGCCTCCATCCAGATCCCCGTCCTCATCTTTGTCCTCTGAGACGTATTCAGCTAGCAGCCAGGCTTGAGTAAATTACAAGGCCTTCTGAGGCCTTCCAGCCTTGTGTCCTGGCTATTATTGCCCTTGTTCATTTACCCATTGTACACCAGCTCCTCAGTGATGAGCACACCGACAGGCTTGTCATCTACCGATGTGTACGCACTACAGTGGACGGCCTTATAGGTGTTCAGCATTAGCAGAACTGCAGTTCCTAGGCATGTGTGTATAGCTTCACACACAAGGGACACTGGCCACATGATCTTTAAATGACTCACATTCAACAGGACACACCTCTGTAGGGGCAACTTAGGGTCTTATCTTTTGCAGATAGTTTTCAATAGACCAGCCTTGAATAGAGATTGATGTGCTCGGAGGGCCAAGGTGAAAGGAAGCAGAAGGGATTCTCATTCTCCTCCCTTTCCTTCCATTCATCTGTCTCTCTTTCTTCCCCACCCCTCTCTCTGTGATGTATATGTGAATTAATCAGGTTGTACCTCATTAGCTGTGTGAACTAGCAAATGGACTTCTTTGAGCTTTCAGGTCCCCCATGTACAAATCAGAATGTTGCCTGCTCCGAAGTAGCACGAGGGGATCAATTCAGAAATGCCTGGAGACCACGGAATGCTCAGTTTGCATCATGCTACTGTGTCCTTCCCCTTCAGTCTCGTCTATCACCGCATATGGAAAACCAGCTGACACAGGCACGAAGGTGGTGAAATCATCACATCACTTGACTGCTCAGAGTTAACATTCCTATCACCTTCAGAAAGATCACCCTGACCTCACTAAACAGATACAGCCTTAGTGAGTGCCGCCTTCAGATGAGATGAACTCAGCCAGAGTCACCCCCTCTCTAGGTCCAGGAGCTATGTGAGTACACATAGGTAGATGGGTCCCAGATTTTTAGCTGCCTCTTACCAGACTCTAGTTTTATCTTTGGACTCTATTCCTACATGTATTTGACCCTCTGAGGGCTACATGGATCAAGCATGTGTCAATGTTCTACAGAACTGCCCTGAACAGACCCCAACCAAAATGTTCTTGGTGCAAGTGAACCAGACTTGACTATTACTTAAAAAACTCATGGCCATAATTTTAGTTTTCTAGTCCTCTTTGCTAAGGCTTTTCACAAGTGACTTGACGAATTTTAAAAAATCAGAATCCTTCATTCCTTCCAAACTCTCATAAATTGTTACTAGCTCTGGACAAGTAGAATTCAAGGAAAAGGAGCAAGAAATCTCTCTCTCTCTCTCTCTCTCTCTCTCTCTCTCTCTCTCTCTCTCTCTCTCTCTCTCTCTCTCTCTCTCTGTGTGTGTGTGTGTGTGTGTGTGTGTGTGTGTGTGTGTGTGTGTGTATGTGGGGGGGTGTGGGTGTCATTGCTGATGAATTTACTAACTGAATTTTCCAAGAGCTCAAGAACACCTGTCCACTCATCACTGGATGCCACTCCAACACTCCCTTTACAAAAGTGCAGGGGAACTACCACTGAAAACTACAATGTCCACAGACATAGATTCCAGACTGGAGATACCTGGAAGTTTCTCCAGGGGATGAGAATCTGAGATACTGCAGCCTTCTCCTATGTTACCCATCAGGAAGTCCCTGGAAGGGCATGCTGTTTCTCCAGAGCAAACAACCTGTTACTGTTCTAAATGCTTTCTTCACCAGGACATCCAAATGTCCCCAACACACACTTGACAGGAGGCGTTGTGCCCCATGGAGCCATGCTAACTCAATTCTACCCTTAAAATTGTTCTCTTAATGGAGCTGAGAGAGGAAGTAAAGAGAGAAATCATCAAAAAAGGTTTGTGTGCATCCCAGTGTCAAGGCAGGGAGGCATTGGGCTGTGATTCACCAGAAGCATCCGTGACAGGCAATCTCCAGAGGAGTGATGCTGTGATGAGAGGTTACATCAGTGGAAATGGTCAGGGAAAGTAACAATTGCTGACTAGAGAAGCAGGCCTCTCCTCATTGGCAACATGTGCCGGCAAGCCAGACGACTGAGGCCTCGGGGACTTGTGAAACTGTGCTGAGGGAGGGAGAGGGGAAATTAGTTCTTACAATGCTGCAGAGAGGGACCATTTGGTGACATAACCCTCAAGCATCCAAAGAATTCTCCAAGCCATGTGCCTCACAGAGATCTCGGATTTGCCCATGGAAAATCACCAAAGCAACCTCCTTTACTTGCTGGTTTGAGCCGGGGTCCTCAGCACCCAGCCCTCTCCTCGATTTGAGAACTAAAGGTAAATATCTCAATGCATGATGCAGATTTCTCTTTTTCAGTTACCTAGACAATAGTGACACAGAGCTGGCAGGTGAGAGACCCGGTTCATGCAGGAGGCCAAACCCGTCTACTAATTCAACAGCTGCTCCTCTTGCACATGCATATCTGGATCTTAAAAGGATGGGTGTTCCTATAACCTGCCACACCATTCTGATACAAATGCAACCTCTTCCTTGCAGGATTTCCACGTTTCAATACTGTACCACCTCTAGATGAAAATAACAGTGAGCTGGTAAAGAAAGACACTGCTTTCCTGCTGCAAGTCTCACTAACCAGTTTATCTCTGGCTCTTGCGAGAGGAATTTAAAGTTCCCCCTCAAAACACCAAGTGGTAGAAGTCCACAACCTAGACAGAAGCTACACCAGAAAAAGCAGAAAGGAAATCTCTGCTGAAGACAGTTTCCATGTAGAAGTTCACTGCCTAGCCTCTAGCTTCCCCTGCAAACTTGGCTCCAGAAACTTCCCGGCTAACCCATTTGTGGGTCCATGCACAAGAACGTGCCAACAGACATTTGTAAATGCCTACAAAGAGGACATGCGGACAAACGCAATGATACTAAATACAGCAGGGGCAAACTCCAGCTTGTTAGCAGTTGCTGTCTTTGAGTAACACAGATACAAATGCAGTGATGGCATTTTTCTCTTACCTGCTGCAGGACTAAAATACATTGCATCTCTATTTATAAAGAACTATTCCAAGAGAGAAGGAAAAATACGGGGACAAAAAGAAACATTCACTAGATGATCATGGGGCTAGAATCAAGCCAGATCCATTTCAGCCACCTGCAGTAATGACTAAATACTAGCACGTGTACTTGTGATCACACAATGAGTCGCTCCTAATCACGGAATGAACATAACTCTCTTCACTCTGATACATGAATTAAGTCCAAAGAGTCACTAAAATATGTGCTTACGACACAGAAAAGGCTGCCATTATGGTGAACACAGCTACAGTTCAGACATGACCACAAACTCCCAGCTATTGTTAAAGTCTGAACGCAGGCACACTGGTATAGCTAGCTGCCTGTATCTGAAACCGCCTATTGGTGACTTGGAACAGTCAACAGGGTCTGTAAGAGACACACTCTACTCCATCCCTCCCTTCATGCTATGGTCTCCACTTATTGTTGGAATGTTTGTAGGGTCCCACATCCTGCAGGCGTGTCCCTAATGAACTGTTTTTGTTTTTCATGGAAGTAGTCAGCTCTCTTGTGATGAAAATATACACTCCAGTGAAGGCAATTAATATACCTTCATTCTAAATCATACTCTGCACCTTCAATTTTTTATTCTTTAGTATCCAAACACCTTATATTTTAAGTGGTTCAGACAGAAAGGTACTCATGGGACTCCTCAAGCAGGAGAATGAAGGAGTTGGTTCAGGAGAGGTTCTGGACTGATTTCATGCTGGGAGAATTCTCCGTGATGTTTGCAAGTTGAAACCACTTGAGACCAACAGCAGCACAATCTCACCATCTTCCTTTCAAAGCATGCTAACAAGCCTCACCGCCAAAGGAGACGGAGCTGGGAACCCCTCTTCTGCGTCCTTCCAACCTACCTCATGTGTAATTTCCCACGCTGTGCCACACTTCTGGCCCCGCCCTCCTCCAGGTTCCACAGGGTGACTGACTGTCCTTCAGCCTGAGGCCCGTGCTCTCTCTTCTCGGCCAGCCTCATCCATTTCTGCCCTTCCTCAGCTCTCCCGTACCTGTTTTGTGAAATCTGTAATGTGCTACACCTGGAATGCCTGCCGCTCAACCCAAATCACCACCGAGGTACCTCTCCCCAGGCTGAGAGGTCGCTACAAAGGTCGGTGTCTAACACGGGGCCTCTGAACAAAGTTCATTCTCTGTTTCTAACTCCTTTTGATCCTTTGTTATGCTCTGCTTCAAGCACAACTGGCATATGTTATTCTAATGTAAGGGGAAAGATCATATAATAGCAATCAATCAATCAAGCTAAAGAATTTGCCACCCCTTCAGCACCAAGCACCCCCTACCCGCCCCCCCCCAGCTGCCAGATGAGACACGTACACTTTGTACTTCTTCCTGTGGTTGGCACATGACAGGGATTAGCACCCAGACACAAGACGGCCATATCACTGTGGGTCTTTTATTCTGTTCATGGACCCTGTCAATGTCTCCCCATTTCCAGACACAATACTTCTGGGTCCAAACCAGGCATAACACTATACTGGTTAGAACACCCACATTTTAGTTTTGCTATTTTGGAGGAGAAAAATTCACTCCTTTAGATTTGTTCATTGTGAAATACAGTATCCTGGGTAGACCACTTGGCCAGTAAAGGAATTTATCACCCAAGCCTGGAGACCTGAGTTGGATTCTGACAGATCCACACTTGAGAGGGGAGGACTGTCCTCTGACCTCCTCAAGTACACCACAGCACATGCACCCCCCCCAACACACTAAATAGATAAAATGTAGTTGGGTTTTGGTTTTGTTTTTGGGGGGGCGGGGATTTGAGACAGGGTTTCTCTGTGTAACTTTGTAGACCAGGCTGGCCTGGAACTCACAGAGATCCACCTGCCTTTGCCTCCCAAGTGCTGGGATTAAAGGCGTGCGCCACCACTGCCCAGCTAAATGTAGTTGTTTTTAATGCAGAGTTCTGAGGACCGGCATATTACAGTTAACGCTGGGTCTGCAGTGCGGAGAGTAACTCATCCTGGAGAAGGCCATCTTTGAAGCCCTAAGCAGGTAGACAAGTGGAACGAACTCCATAAAGAGGGAGAGAGGTTTGCGACAGAGTAGAAAGTTAGAAAACAAACCAATAACGCTTTTGCTCTAGGCAACAGAAGTTTAAGGCAAATGCAAACACATTCCCAGTCAGGGTTACTCACTATTAGCTGCACTTCTCAGTCAAGGTCCCCTGAATGGGACCTTCAGATGTAACAGTGCCCGCCAAATACACCACACGCCTTCAGGCCATGTTGGTGATGAATGGCAGTCCCTTCAGACTCAGGCTTTTCTAAGTGCTGGGAGATGACTTTTCGTGATCACTGTCTACATGATATCCTACTTTATAGCAAGTCCCTCAACCACAGGGCCCATCTCTAAGGTGAATGACAACTTAACCTCTGGAGTGCAAATGCCTCATTCCAACTTAGTTAAACGACTGTTAACTACTCCTTTTTCTCAGTGCTAGAGATCAGGTCAGGGGTTTGCATGTGCTAGGTAATCAATCTGCCATTGAACAACCCCCACCCCGCACACTTTTGAGTATGTGTCTTTTATGTATGTGTAGCATATGTGGATGCATGTTTGCATGTGTGCACATGAGAGTGCACAAGCACAAGCGTGCACACTCATATGAAAGCCAGAGGTTGACATCTGGTATTTTCTTCTACTGCTCTCCACCATGTTTCCGAAGACATGGTTTCTCCCTTGACCTAGAGATCATTGGTTGGCTAGGCAGACCCACCAGTGAGTTGCAGGGATGCATCTGTCTTCACCTCGCCCTACCCTAAGGTGAGGTCACACACAAGCCGCCACAGGACGCCCTGCTCTTTACATGGGTGCTGGATGGGCTCTCATGCCTGAGTAGCAGATACATTACTGACTGATCCATCTCCTCATCCCCACTCTTCCATTTTCCGTAACAAGCTGTATAGCTCAAGCTAACCTGCAAGGCATGATCTTCCTGCCTTAGTTTCCCTTGTGATGGAAATGCAGGTGTGTGCAGCCATGCCTGGAGCCTATAGGCTTATTACTATAATGCCATCTCCCGTGAATGATTGTTTCATGCGTCCAACATTTTCCTGGTTTCATTTAAAAATAAAACTTGCCCTGTGAGATGGCTCCACAGGTAGAGGCAGTTGCCACCATGCCTGATGACCTGAATTTGATCCTTGAGACTCACACCATAGGAAATGAGATTCAGCTGCCATAAAGTGCCAACCTCTGACTTTCACACGTGTGCTGTGGCATGCTCCCCCAACACATGAAATAAATAAATAAATTTGAAATAATACAAATTTTTATATATCTTTTTCAATTTTTATTTCATTTTACTTTAAATTTTTTTTAATTTACTGACTGTTTAATAAAAATTCATACAATATATTTCATCATGTTCTTTCTCTCCCAACTCTGCCCAGATAAATAAACTTTTATTTTCCATTTTCTGATTTTCTATATTGCTTTTATTTTTACATTTTAAAGATGGAAAAACCCCATAATTATCTGAATTTTGAAAGAACACTGACACATCTCAATCAAATCCAGTAATTCATAAATGAGTTTGCTAAAATTGAGTTATATTGTTGTACTAAAAATAGCATTTTCAATAACAAATAGAGCTATTGAAGCAGTTAATCACCGGCTTTATGTCTATATTTGCTTAATATTTTAATATCACTGAAATGGTCTAGCCATTTGAAATATCCCCCAGTAAAATCTAGATGCAATAGAAGTCCACCATCATTACAAAAGCACAGACTAACACTGGAAGGGTTCTGAGTAATACCATTTTGGTAAAACCCGGAAACATTTTCCAGTTTGTGTGGTGCAAATACTTTCCCCAATTCCACCTGTCCAATATCAGGTCATCTATCACATGGAAAGGGGTGGACATATGTGGACCCATCTGATTGGTTGCTGCACACCCCGCCGAATGTGATAGACAGATGGGGAAGCCTCTTCCTGCCTGAGGCCTTTCCAATCTACTGTACTCTGGATGTATAATGATGCAGTCCCATACGTTCTATTCACAGTTACCTACCTGGTCCTGTATCACAGTATTTCTTGTTCTTTGGGGGATGCAATAGGAAAAGCATTGTCCCTTGTGACCCACTCAGCATTTACATGTACAGTTGACTCAACTCACACAGTGGACAGAAGTAACACAGAAGCCTTAACAAATAAACACTTGCTAACTTGCAACACATGAAAATATTCTGTGCTTTCTCACCTTAGCACTAAATTAGACCATGCCTCTGATTTGGGTTGTGACCCAGGGTTCAAAAAAAAAATTTCAGCAGTACAGACAAGCTCACTGAAAATGGGATCATATGTCTGTTGTCTGAGCTGTTACTATGCCTGGCAGTGATTATGAAGATCCAAGGAAGCAAAGGAATTTTTCCCAGATATCCAAGAACTACAGTTGCTAAATGATGCCTTGAAGTAAGTGGATAATTCATGCCATCAAAGCAGGATGGTTAACACTTGACACTGGAAGCTAGACAATCATTCAAGACAGCTACTCCTTCACTAGAGCTGACAATGGGCTCTTCAAAAGCCTGTTTTTCTTCACCACTAAGGAAGTTTAGCTCATTTCTCATTAAGGCTTTGTGTACTTGTTTTCCTACGAAACAGATCTGAGTGATCACTATTTCCCTATTCCTGGTAACCTTCCCTAACTGCACCGATGGATGCCATGGTTCCTACAAAACTTCTAAAGAGCAGAGCTATGTAAATACTGTTAGTAAATAGATCGAATAGACTATTCTCTGTAACATAGATTAATGCTAGCTCCCTAAAATCCAGGAATGCTAAAGAGGTGATGTAAACACTCCTGAATCCGGTCCCTTTCCCCATCAGCACACTTGCATGCTGCAGGGTCTCTACAGGTGCTGTGGAATGTACACTACAGTCACCAGACAATGCAGTTAAGCATCCTCACTAAGACCCACCCCCATTAATCATCTCAGTGACAGAGCTCCAGTTGAACATCATGGGGATTTCCTCCCCTTCTTCATCATTTATTTGCCAATATTTCCTTGTTATGAATATCCCCCAAGTGACTATCCCAGCCATCACAGCTGTGCTGCCTACTGTGTCTACCTAGACTGCAAATAACACTGACTCTTAAAACAACAACAACAACAACAACAAAATCCCTTGAGATGATTCCTACGGCTAAAGATAGGCCTTACTATAAACTAAATCACTCATGGCCCATGGTGCTCCTGTTAACTGACCAGCCTCGGCCTTTAAGCAGATGGTAATTTCAGACAAGTGAAGGTGGCTTAATTACAAATGAACAATAGCTGACTGCTGGTAGCTATTATTTGAAGGGTCAACAATCAATTGCTGCTGTAGTAATGTCCTTGAAGGACCGCTTCTACACAACAAAAGGCTTCTTCAAAATATCCACACACCACAAGAAAACTAAGCATCCCCAGAAACCTAGTCACCAGGAACCACATAAAAAAAAAAATAATAATTTGGGGAAAAAATGTAAAATAATATTTCATTGTGGTTACACAGATTCAGGTGACAAAAAGAACAGGCCATCGCTCAATAAATACAGCCAGAGATGAACCGGGGTAAATATGCATCCATGCAGTCATTATCAAACACTGACCAAAGCTGCAAAGGCAGGGGACGGTCTGGGCTTCTTCTAGGCCCCACTCTTTGTCTGTTCCCAGCCTTCCCAGCCACCAGCATGTCCTAATTGTCTTAAAAATGGACACCGTGAAAGTAGATGCTCTGCTGTCAGGTAGAGGGGTGGCTTAGAGCAGGGTCACCAGCTTGTACTCAGAAAGAAATTTTAGGGAGCAGGCTTTATTCTTTCCAAAAATGTCATTCTACTCCAAAAAAGTACAAAGACAAAATCACACCACTGTGTATTTGCAACGCGTATCGGGACTAATGCCTTTCGAGCAATCATGTTAACATTACATTTTCTACAGGGAAATTTGATGATAATCTCTCTTCAACCAACATTCTATAATTGTTTTGAAAAGCATATATTTTTATTCTTTTTCTGGCGACTCCAACTGCACCTTTTGGGGGGGGTCAAGCAAAACAAACTTCCTTCTTAGCAAGAGCCACAGGAATCAAACTCTGATGTATTCTATTAAGATGCCACTCCCTCCCCATAACAGCATGTTGACTTCAGCCACAGCGACAAAGTGTGGATGCTGTTAAGTAATGGACAGAGCAAAAGGCAGCAAAGACAGAGGACTCAACTTCAATTTAACTGTCCTGTAAGGTACATAGTAATTAGCTGCAAAGCTCTGAAATCTTAGCTAGCATGTTAAGTCTGCTACATGACAGTATAATTTGACTTCTTAAAGGATTATGCAAATTACAACTCATCATTCCATTACAGGATTGAAAAAAAGTGACAGCTAATTTATACATAACACACCTTTCAAATCCCTAAGATGCGTAGCACCTGTGCGATGTATTTTGCCGAGATTTTCTTGCACATAAGTACTTGTTTATTGCAATATAAAAAGGCTTACCTAAGAGCTCTAATACAACTACTTTAAAAAAATAACCTTTTAGACCACAATTTCAAAATAATAGACTTTTTTTTTTTTTCCTTTTTCCCCCTCTTGATTTCAGAGGTAAATTTTTTTTGGTTTCATTTTGATCTGTTTGATTTGGCTTCCCCCCACCCCCACCAAATCAATTCAATAAAAATAAGGTTCAACACAAATATATTATTTGAATAGCTGGCAACCACAAGCACTGATGCACGAGCCAGAAGGCAGACTCACAAAGATTTCAACATACTTCTGGTAGGTAGATTCACAGTAGATTCCGTCATATCTGTAGATTTTCCTACATTCTGACTGGTTGGGCAGGGGATGCTGCGCAGTTACTCTGTAGAGGCATCAAAAACAGATAGACATGACTAGAGATTCTCTACAGTCAGGCGGAATGCAGGATAACAAGTGTGCTGAAATGGAACCGTTTTGCTCTTTACCCGCGGGCTCTACTCACAACTGCAATGTGCACATATTCTGTAGCATATGAACTCCCACTTCAGAGAGCTGCAGCCAGAGGAAGGCTACTTTTAAGAGTCACAAAAGTAGAAGAAAAGCAGGACCTAGGTCTAAAGCTAAACTCACTCTACAGCCCCCATGATTATATTCTAAAGGAAATGTTTTTTAAAAAATGTCATTAGTGTTTTCGTTACAGGATTGTCATTAATCCAATCATGCATTACGAGAGGAAGCAACTGTAAATTAGCTATAAAACCATAGTTGGGTTAATATGTTTTTCTACTTTATTCGATTTATATGGCGTTTGTACACTACTGGCTTCTAAAGGGATGTAATGCAGCTTACAGAACTGAACCCAATTAGGGATGAAAACACAAGCGAGGCCGTCGGGAGTGAGGGTTAGACTTTAACAGGCACCTGAGATGAGCTGATTACAGCAGCTCCAGGCTTCCTGGCAGTTAAGGCAAAGGGGGGCGCTTACACAGTTTTTCTTTGTATCACTTAAGCATATAAAGTCATTGGAGACTCCCTGCATTACACCGACATAAAAATGCTGAAAGGCATTTTCTGACCATTTCCTTCTACTGAAAATCTCTTCAATCAGGGAGAAAAGTACATAAGAAACCTATCTTGTTTTATTTTAGTGGAAGTCATGGAATTTAATCAATACAAAGTATCAGTAAGAGTACCAATTGGTTTGCTCTAATAACTCTAACAGAAAGTAAGAGAATATCTAATCTCCAAGAATATAACACACACACACATACACACACATGCAATCCCCTCCAGTAGCAATTAAATTATGCAGGGCGTCAGTATTTTATAAAAACGCAGGTGAGTCTTTTCTAATTTTTGTGTGCTTCTGATGTCATTAAGTTTACTTAATATTTCATAAGGTCCAAAATACCTAGGGACAGCACTTTATAAAAACTTAAGGTCTATTTTGGAGCTGTATTTATTTGCTTTCCTCAGATATTATTTAATGCATTCTCTGTGTTATAATCAGGCTGGCCCCAAATCTCTTATTAAATCTAGTCGGCCAACAGTTCTATTTATAATTAATCATTTGCCCCTTGTTTAAAGTGATTTTTAAGCCCCATTTGATTATTGCACTCAACTTCTAGCATAAATGTACTCATTAACTATCACCGGAATTCCAAAGGTTTTCATTAACCTATGTGGTATTTCATTGTAAAGCTGAACCAGGAAAGCAGGAAACATAAACAGCTTGAAATGAAGAGGGAGCAGGGTTTGAAAGATGCAATTACAGGGTCATCCTGACAAATTTGTTTTAGCCTCTAAGTTTATGAAAACACATTCTGAGAAGAGTTTTTAAGCAATGACATCAGATGATATAAATTACAATTTTAAAAAACGTATTTGCTGTGATATCACACTGAAATACTCCACATTTCTATTTTGGATCTTTTCATGTGTTAAAGTTGGTCCCTTGTAGTTTGTTCTGAACTAAAGGACTAAGGAGTATTTACATAAGAACAGTTGTAAGCTGATTCTCAAGGAGTCTATAAAACATCTTGGAAAGGTATTGGGTAAAGAGACAGAAAGGCAAAATAAATAAGATGGACCATCACCTTAGCCAACCCCCTTTAATGAAGCCAACCCCCTTTAATGACAGCCAAGGTTATAATGAAGTTCTGATTTACATGCTGCATACTACTGAGAAAACTATCAGGTGTTTAAAAAAATCAACAGACAAAATACTTCCAGGAAACAGAGCCTCAAAGCATCATTTACTGAACCCTCCATGTTTTCCCATTCTCAATACAATAGATTATTAACCAAAGGCTTTTTGAGTACATTTTCTTCACTCGGTTTTTGTTTTTTAAGGTTAAACACTACCAGTAAAAAGTTCAAATACGCCCTCCAATTGTGAAACTATTATGAATCACACTGTCTGCCTATCAAACAGTCCATGGTCCTTCCCTTCATGTCACTCCTGTCTAGATGGACTCATCATGCAGCTTGGGGTAGGACTTAAGTGCATTTACATACATGAAAAACGTGTAGCTATGACTAATTTTAACTCACAGGGCAGAATTTAAATAATTAGTTACAAGAAGTCAAACTAAGGGAAAAAGGAGGGAAGAGATGGTTAGAGGCAGAGTAGTAAATTGTTCCATTTTTGCAGGTAATCTAAATGCAAACTAGAAGCAACTTATCATGAGAATGGATTTTCCACCATCTGGTCAAATAACAGGGGATTTGTCTAGTGGCGAGCAAAGAATGGAATGATGTGAGAAAGATTAGCGGGCAAGTCCTACAGTTAGCTAAAATGTATTTTGTGCAAACAAGAACAGATGACGCCTTAACAATTACACCTGTCAAAAACTCCAGAAAGCAATCCATCTCTGAACAGCCCAGTTGAAAACAGGCTAGTTCATAACAAAATGAATTTTTTTAAACAATTGCCAGCCATAACAGTTTGATGCATGACAAGCTCAGGAAGTCGAATTTCACGTTCAACTGAAACCTTAACTAACTGGCCCCTGGTTTCTAGTGATAAGTAAGATATTAGACCCTCAAAAAAATGTTGAAACCATATAAATGGCAGGTTTAAAACCCAAAAAAGCATGGAAACTTGAAATTAAAGGCAGAAAAACCAGAAATAAGAAACCACCACGGACATATTATCCTTAGGGGCCCGTCTACTGTCGCTGTCCGACCATGGTGGACTCCTCCCTGATACAAAGGAACGTTAGAAATGGAGGCAAAGACCAAACAGCTCCTCTGGATGAGGTTCCTCCAGTCCTTAGGAGTGATGGGAAAGCATCCGATTCTGCAGCTGTTCTGAGGGATTTTATTCCCTGACTGTTCTTCATGAATGCTGGCAATTCTCTGGAGTTAAGAAGATATAGGAGTGTGCATGTGCTTATTTTCTCCTTGTTATTTTAAGTTGATGCTGTGAACCCTATAGTAGCCATCATCTCATACTAATGTTCACACTCAGGCTGCTCTGTCACATGCTAGAGAGATCCCATTCCAATCCACACAGCTGAGATCTGGACGGGTAGTGCACTTGGGTGGCAGTGGTGGTCCTTATTTAAAGTGTGTCAGGCAATTCGATCTCCCACAGCTCCCCACAGTCTAAAGACATGTGGTGTTCTAAAATACAAGGAGAAATGACTAGAATTCACTACCATCCTTTATTTTTGAATGTACAGTGACTCCTGGCCATTCTCCTGGGGGACATTTTCTCATTAGACATCTGACCTGCAGGAGTTATGATTATTACATGAGATGCTCCTTTAAAAGCTACCTATGTTTTTTTTTACTTGTTCTACTGAGTTACTATTCTAAATAGCAATGCTGTTCATAATTTTCTCTGTTTAACTCCAAGCAATTTGGGAGGGGAAAAAAACGAACAGTCATTCTACCTTGGGAATTTGCTCCCTTTGATTCCTCTATGCCCTGTAAACAAAAATGACTAGTATTTCATGTTTTCCATGCTGGAGCTGGGAAGCTGTGTCAATCACACTAAACAAAACATTTTACCCATTAAGTTCTGATAGCACCATCTATAGCTTCATGTGTAAAGGCACAGGTTGTGTGTTTCTCTAAGACAGAGAAGAGGTATTTCAGGAGAGGTTCACTAACACACTACACCAGGCAATGTGGTTAGTTAGTTCAGTTAATATGTGGCATTTGCTAAGTAACCTCTGAGAGGCTCAGCTTCCCACATAAAAATGGGAATAACAGAAAGTATCTACTCAACAACATGAAAATTAAAAGAAGTATTTGTGGAAATTGCTTATGAATTCATTTTGCATATGAATAACATGGTGAATGTTACCTTATAATAACCAACTATTCTAGATGCCAAAGTTACTGGAGGGTCACTTACTTTGCTAAACTCTAGGTATAAACTGAGAAACTTTTATTCATAGTGAGTCTTCTAAGGTGATCTTTAAGACTCTGCACTGCTTTGGAGCTTCTTACAGACAAGTTGATAAAGTTTCATTTCATGTTAATCCATCACCTCTAACCCTGAGTTAATTAATATAACTTTTATCAAAATAATTTGTTTACATGGTAAACTTCTTGTTCTTAGTAGTAATGTGCCAAGTTCTAATGCAACACTTTAGGGAATATGCAGGTAAGATGGAACAGAGGTTGGAGAAGCAATGTTACAGTAACTCCAGAAGCCAGAACGGAGAGGAACTAGACCCCATTTGATAAGACCAACTTAAGGGTATCCAGCTTCAGACCTTTGAAACACTTGCCAAAGAGACTCATCTGGTATGAGACCAGAGTCCTTAGATCCAAAGTGTTAAAGACAAAAACAGACAGATTCTAGTCATCGGGAATGAAAGGCAGACTCAGGACAGGCCAGCTCCTTGTTGTCATTAGTGTTTTGAGACAGTCCAAACTCTCACCTAGCATGTTCTAGAACAGGGTTCTTAAGCACCAAACTTGGAAATAGGGATTCTACTGGGATAAAGGAATTCTACTGGGAAAGGGGACTATTTATCATGAATGGAGCATCTGTTTCTAACTAGACCTTCCTCCAGGTGGTACCAGAAGAAAATCCTCAGCACCACTGGGACTATTTCTGCCTTCCCCACTGACTCCTGACTGCCAACAAGCTTTACATGATAATAAATTAAGGGCAAAACAAACAAACAAAAGCATCTAACAGATACTCCCGAGTCAGACTGAAGGGAAGATGGAGATGAAACCCTCTCTCTGCTCCCTGCTCTTCTCCCCTCCCTGATCTCTGAGGCTGCCCATTTTCTGGGAGACGTGGCTACATAATGTTTAGCATCCAAAGCTTTAATACTTAACAGACATCTATACAAATTTGAGCTTTGCCAAATGTGACATTGAAAAGAAGACAATGCCTCTCTGAATCTACAATGACAATAATAACATTTTGTGCTCATTATGGTAATGTAAGCCTATATCATAGCATCTGGAATAAAAAAAAGGACTGTAATCATAATAACTACTAATTATTTTAGCATTTTTATTGTGTTTTGATGTGCATTAGTGTTTTATCTGCCTATATATCTGTGTGGGGGTGTTGGATCACCTTGAGCTGGAGTTACAGACAGTTGTGAACTGCCATGTGGGTGCTAGGATTGAGCCGGGGTCCTCTGGAAGAGAAGCCAGTGCTCTTAACCACTGAGCCATCTCTCCAGCCCTATAATAATAACCAATTCACCTATTCAACAAACTTCACAGCTGTCTTTGTTGATCATTGTGTAGATAAAGCATGCTACCTAAAACTTGCAGACATCTGTTCACATGACCCACATATGTGGAAGCAGAAATCACAACTTCAGTGAAACTGAGATGGGACTACTCACAGAAGGGTAAGGTCAGCCAGGTTCGAGCTGTTTTATACGTTTGAATAAAAAGAACAGAGCCATGCAAAAGCAGAAATTCTGTATCCAAGCCCTTTCTTCCCACATATGGATACACATGCCATCTTCCTTCACCAGGGTGCTGTGTGCCGCTTAGACAAAGAAAGCAACAGTGCCAGTCTGTTTATGCAATTTCTATCTCCTAAGTGTTAGAACCCTGTACTTCAGCCTTGTTGGGTGTGCTCATGGGGAATGTTGCTCTGAGTCCTAGGAAACAATTCTGAAGTACATTGACTGACAAAACCAGGTCAGAGCCATACCCAGACATAGATTTTTTAAAGCAGAATAAATTAAAAATGAAAGTACAGCATGGCATGAGTCACCATTTCAGCAACAATAGTAAAAGATGCATGGGGAACAGCAGGGAGAGATTGGTTTGAGTCTTCCCAAAGTCAGGGCAGCTCAGAAGGCTACACCAACTACAGGAACCAAGTTTGAAAAGGCTATACCTAGAAGCACAATCTGACTTCAGGTACATAAAGTGAGAAGAAAACTCTCCAGTGGGAAGCCCATACCATTTATCTTTCTGGGCTGCATTATGGTGAACAATCTCTAGAATTCCTCTCTCATAAGGAGTCTGTTCCAGGAGTGAGAAGACAGCTCAACAGTGACTACATATGAATATGAATATATTAGGTTACCAAGAGTAGTGAACCAAATATTTGTGGACATCTGATGGCCCTGAGCTCTATTTACACAACAGGCATGAGTTATTATTAAAATGTTAACTCTAAAAATTAATAAACTACAACATTTATTTCATACAGCTGATGGGTAAGCAGACTCTGATTTCTACGTTATTCTTTTCTAGGACCTCCAGTCCATACTTTCCCTTCAAACAGCTGCCAACTCACAAAGTGATATTCCCAAAGCAAATTGTACTGAAAGGTCAATTCTACAGGCAATCCCAAACAAGCATCCCTAAATCATTCAGATGGCATCAACTTTGTCTTTCATTAATGTATCATATTCTATACAGTGATCCCTGGATGGACAGCTTTCAAAGTAGTAAAAACATCTCACACAACCCATGCTTTCAATAAGGAAAGTGGGACTAAGACAGTCCAGACACAGCAGAAAGCCAGAGACAAAACAACACAGCCAGATGCAGGCTGATGTTCTTCACACTTCAGGACACTACTGACCTTTTTCCAGTACTTAAGAAGCCTCTCTGGGCAGCGGTGGCTCCGCTTCTAACCCCAGAGCTCGAGAAGTAGAGGCAGGCTTATCTCTGAGAGTTTGAGGTCAGCCTTGTCTACAGGGTGAGTTCCACGACAGCCAGGGCTACACAGAGAAACCCTGTCTCAAAAAACCATAAACAAAAAAAAAAGGAAGGAAGGAAGGAAGGAAAGAAAGAAACTTCAGCTTTATGTGTCGGGAGGGTTCCTTGACCAATTGGATCTCTCTATTGAATTCTGTTTCAACTGGTTGGGGATTGCCATGTTTCTATCGATGTTTTCCTTTATTAGAACACTGTGTGTCCAAGGCTCATTAGAAATAACTGTAAATCATTAAACAGCTTCAAATGCTTAAATGAAGATTTGTTCAAACTCCAGTCTCTGATATCACATAGTCTTTGTTTACCAGCTACTTCCTTTCTAACTCTATTACTGAATAGGAAATGATATTAGGGGTGGAGTGGGGCTGAAATTTGGAAATAAAATTCTAAGTTTAGCTCATATTGATGATAAACCAATTCCATCAATATTGATTGGCTTTGGATAGGATTGAAGAAGTACTATAGGCACTGAAGTTGATTATTTAAACTATTAAAGTATCAATGGAAAAATAAAGTGCGTAGGAATGATTGTATTCAGTAACCACTATATACCTCTTCAGACCAGTTTTAACTCTTGGCTTTCAATTTTACCTGTTTCCTAATGGCTTCCAGTTCTCCATCTTTAGCTCTCATCTAGACCCCAGTACCAAACTCTGTAGTTCATCCATCTCTACTTAGGACTTCCTCCTGATCTTTGGAATGCTGAGTAGCTAGCTCTTCTACCCACACTGAGGTAACCTCATCTCAACTCCACAACTGTCCCCAGGTTTCAGACCCACAACTGGCTCCTAAATTTCTTCCTTCCCTCATGTTTTACTTCCCAGGAGTCACAAAGCCCCTTCGTATTGTGTTCTACATTATCTTTATAAGGAAAGTCTTCCTTACACCATGTTCTAGTCATAGGCTACATGGATTGTCATACCCAACCACTACAGCGTCCTCCTCTTAGTCATCCTGGTTTAGGTTCACCTTTGTCACTCCATCAGTCACACTTCTGTCAAAAGGTAAGCTTTTTGAAGTCAACATGATGACGTCATGCTGTGGTCTGATATGGAATGTCCCCCAAGTACCTGTGCCTTGGGGGACACTAAAGGCTTAGTCTTCAGGTCACATTACTCTTCAGAGGGAGTAGAAACTTTTAAACATTTTACATACTGTGGCATGGCTGAAGAGGTCTGTGAGACCATGGCATCCTCTTCTCTCAGTTTTAGCTTCTAGCCATGAAGTAGGAGGCTTGTCCTGGGTCTTAATTTCCTGTAATCATGTAATATCTTGCTACTGAATGAAAAGCCACAGGCTAGAAATTGTGGACTAGATCCTCCAAAATGGTTCCCAATTAAACCTTTGCCCTTAAGAAGCTGTCTAAAGTTCACCACAGAAATGCACATGTGACTAACTTAAAGCGCTACCCTAAGACTCTCCCCAGAGCCATGGCACGCCACTAAAGTTTATCTTATCTTGGCTCACCTCCACCTGTGCAACTTCCACACCTTTTAGCCATTTTATCTCCATCTGACTCTTCCGTGGCTGCCTTGCTTGTGACTCTCAAAACTAACTCTGCATTTAACATCAGAAAGAAGAGCATGTGCTTCATTCATATGCTACACAAAAAAGCTCTAGTTAAGCTTTGCCTTTAATTGTTGTTAACGTGTCAACTCTATGTGACACCATGCTATACGTTTTAGACTCGATTCTAAAGACTGTTGACGAGATAAGAAGGACAGTGAATATATACAGAGATGTGGATCGATGCTGCTGACTTTGTGGTCCAGATCTTAACATCCAAAAAAAACACCCCAGGAAAAGCTCAGGAAAGATAAGGCATATCATCAGTCCTTCCTCCTTAGTCCAAAGGCTCTAAAAATAAATGCATCTTCCATTAGGGCAGTGGTTCTTAACCTTCCTAATGCTCTGACCCTTTTATACAGTTCCTTATGTTGTCATGACCCCAAACCATAAAGTTATTTCCATTGCATAACTGTAATTTTGCTACTGTTATGAAATATAATGTGTTTTTGATGCTCTTAGGTGACCCCTATGAAAGGGTTATCCAACCCCCAAAGGGGCTGTGACCCACAGGTTGAAAACTGGTATATTAGACAATTAACCACTTTCTACATAGCCTTAAGCCCTAACTAGAGTCTTCATGTTGTACCTTATCTCAAACTATTTTAGGTACAAAAAACAATCAACTCAAAGAAATGACCCCTAGATCCTACTCATTCTTGCCCAATTGAACTATATTTAGTAACTCCTGGCAAGAACAAAAACGAGGCCTTAAAAGTAGATTCTATAAGGTTCATCTCTACAAGATGCTAATAAAAACCAAGGTAAAGACTACATCCTACCGTTAACCAGGGTGCTGCTTTGTTAACTAGCATGCTAAGGAAGCACTTTAACATTCAGGCTTTGGAACTCTTTCTAGGCAAATTAGAATTAAAACAGTTTTGTGACTGTGGCCAAAAATAAATTGAGAAATGGAAATTCCTCCAACAAGATTATGACAGAGGAAAACACTTCATGAAACACAACTCTTCTAATTACTGGAAGTCCAAACACAGGGCCTCACAGATAACAGGCAAGTACCCTACCACTAAGAACATCCCAGCTCATACCTTAAGATTGAAGAAGTGGAATAAGATTAAGATATATTGAAAATTTATGAATAAAATGTGATAAATTCACATACAGAGAGATAAAAAGCAACATTTGAAACATTTTTTAAGTCCTGGATAACACAAGGGATCCTAGGAATCTGGCCTTTGGTAGCCATGGTAACAAAGCCACTTAGCCTCTTTTGCAGCTAGGCATGGCCATGTGACAATGCTCTTCCTAATACAGGAAGAGTAGGAATAAGCAAAGTTCTTCATGGGCCCAGATTTTTGGGCACTGGTTATGCTCCACCCTAACCATTCTTCCCCAGGAGTTGTTCAGAAGTAACCAAAACATCAGCTTTGATTAGGTAGACAAGAAAAATGGGAATGGCAGACCCACCTTCAACTGGGGCTGTTAAATGATGCTAAATGGACTTCAGTGTTCTTATAGTTCCTACATTGTCTGTATTAAAACCTTTTGGATTTCATCTGATTATACATCCAGTCAACCCACTGAAAAAGCTAGCCCTTCTGCAGACTGAGATTTCTTTGCTACACCTACTCCTCTTCTGAGCTACCAGCATCCTCCATACCTAGCTCTATTGCAATGTCCCTCGTAGTCCAATTAATAATTGGTTTACCCTGCAAGTTCTCAAGGCAGGAATTCATCCCATGTTACATAAGTCGCAAGTTTATAGCTTGATAAGTTCTGAATGAGTAAGTCAAATTGAAAAATGCCCAGTCTTCCCCAAACTGGCTGAAAGTAAGATTTGTTATTACAAACATCCATCTGGTCACACTCAACAGCAATTGTGCTAAGTACACAACAGAAGAAACATCCAGACACTCCATGAATTGTGACCTTCTCTCCATCAGAAATATGAACAAAATATCATGGTTGTTATGGTCTAAATGCACAAGGGTAGTGGAGACTGAAAACATAACCATAATTAAGTAGAGAAATAAAATGGCAGAAAATGGCCTTTGATAAATCACTTTAATTTATCAATAGTTGTTATTTAATGTTAATCATTGTTATCAAAACGAATTCTGTTACTAAATTAATGGTGAGAGGTTATGGGAGTTTGGTCTCCATTTTTTCAGTTTTTTAAAAGAAATGCCCCCCACCCCCGAAATAATTTTGCACATTACCTCTGTTTAACCTCTGACCTGGATGTGATACTGGATTCCATCATCTATGGAAAAATACTGTATTAAAGTCAATTAAGAAATATGCTATGTAGGAAGATATGTGAAGGAAAGAAAGTAATAGTTAAGACAGTGTGAAGGAGATTAGAGCACATTCCTTTGGATGTGACTCTTTTGTTTTTATGCAAAAATCTTGTATCTTACAACAAATACTTGCAGTTTTTTAATTTCCCACCCACCATTTTGCTGTAGCATAACAGCACCTTTTTTCATTTGAAGTGCTGTGAGATTATTGACTAGAACTGAGACTTTAAAAACAGTGAATGTTCAGCCCTCATGCACTATACTCAGTGCCTCTTTCCTTTTCCCAAGTTCCACTAAGAGTTAACAGTCTTTGTCGTGTTGCTCTCTCTGTTTAGGAGGCGAAGTGAACAGCTAAAAGCACAAGTAGTCTTGACACATGTATTCTATTCATTATAACAATTAAATTTACAGAGTTAGACAAATGCTCGGGAGAATCTGCTTCCTCAAGTTTGATTTGGGCTGAAGCCAAAACATTTCAGCTTTGGTACTCAGGAGTATTATTCAGAAGATAAATTGCCTGATATCAGATTTTGGGAAAGGTAGAATTACCATCAAGTCTTGTTATACAACAATTCATTGGAGGCAACATACCCTGTATTATTCAGTTTTGCTTATCATAAAAAAGGATTACTACTAAGGAGAACTTAATTGGAATAAAATATCACTGAATTATAGTTTAGTGTAGCATTACAATAATAAACAGACCCCCTCCTTCTCCACGAAAAAAAATGTTTTATATTGGGGTTTTACTCCACTGATGCTGTGTAATATATTTAGAAATGTGTTCTTATCATAAATCTTTTAACACCAAAGTTGAGTGTACCAACTAGCAGGAGAGCTTCCGTATTGATCCTCTGCTTCTTTTGAATGACAAAAATGGTTTCCGCTTTCAGGGTGGCAATTTCTCAAAAATAAATTTGAGTGGAGGAGATTACATTCAACTAAAACTCCATTACGAAGCCGCAGCCGCAGCAGGATAATATAAAGTACTTTTCTGGGGTATATTTGAGATCTGTACATATTTTCAGTTTCTTTCAAGGTCTTGATGCAGCAAGATTTATTAGCACTGTCTTCTTTAAAGGAAAAAAAAATGGCCCCGTGTAAGTTTGTATTTTTCTGTATCAAGAGTCCAAACTTCTGTGCTAACCTGTCTCAAAATAACTACCGTGAATGGAAGACTTCTCTAAATTCGGTAAAGCTGAATAGCCATCAAATTGTAACTACAGTTTGCTCTGTTTTTTTCTAGAAAAATTCAATAGAGATAGCAGACTTTCAAACCGGGACTACAAACTCAATGTTAAAAGCGTGATCACGGACCACGTGAATGTCAGTAACAAGCTGACTCACAGCGGCTGACTCAGGTGCCATGTAGAAGAGGAAAGACACGATGATTTGTGCCACTAACTAGGATTGGGAAGGGAACAAGAAACAGGTCTCAACGGCACTAACTGTTTTGGCACAGCTTTTATTTTGACAGTCTTCTGTGTCAACTTGGATAGTTCCATCAATAAAATTTTCACATAATGACCTGACAGTTCCTTCCTTATACATTGGGATGGACAGATGTGTTCTCATGGCGTGTGATTATCCTTCTCATTGTGAGCACATGTGTTCACTTACATGTGCTCCCACACAGAGGGCTGCACACCCCAAATGGAAGTGTCCATTTGCTTCTTTCCTCGACATATCTGATATCTACTGACAGTGCTTACACAAACCATCTAGTCAGAACATCCCCACAGGTGCAATGAAGACCTGCTTTGTCAAGGACTGTCCTGCCTGGAGGGGTAACAGCAGCTTCAATAGCCAAGTTTCCCAAAGACCCAGCACCCAAACACTAACACCCATGACACACAACACCCCATGCTACTATATTGCAGCAGGTGTTTTAGAAATTGTCACAAACCTTTAAACATTACTTTTAATGTAGCCCCAAAAAGAAAGTGTAACAGGTTTGGGAAATTAATATGATGGGTATTTAACTGTCTTTATGCTTTTATTAGTATATATTCATTGTACAAAGTGATGAATTTTATGACATTTTCATCCAACAATGTCATGTACTTGGAGCATATTTACCTCTCTTCATTATCCTTACCTGTTCTTCCTCTCTCTCAATTGCTAGTCTTTCTATCCACCAAATCACCATTCTGTTTTTCATGTGTGCGTGCGTGCGTGCGTGCGTGTGTGTGTGTGTGTGTGTGTGTCTGTAACATGTGCATGTGTAAAATCTAGGTTTCACATACGAGAGGAAACATTGAATCGTATTTCTGCAAATGACATGATTTTGCTCTTTTCTACTGAATATAACTCTACTGTGTATATACACTATTTTCCTTCTCCATTTATTTACCTGTTCCCACATGCTTCAACTGAATCCATACTGTGACTGTTGTGAACAGATCGGCCATTAAGAGGGCTGTGCTCTGAAGGATGCTGACTTTGGTTCCTTCCAGTATGTTCTCAGGAGTTATATGACTGGGCCCTATGGCAGTTCTATCCCTGTTCTATCTCCCTACGTTGAGGAAGGATGGCTTTCAGTTGTTAGACTTTCAATTTTCTAATTCACATTATGCATGTTATTCCATGTTGTGAAGGAGTCAGCATCATTTCCCAAATCACAGGGTATCATGGTTTGACTTCATGTTCTTCATTCATGGATGTGCATCAGAATATACCCATGTTCATGCCTTATTACATTGCTTTCTATTGGGACTGACCAGAAACCAACCTCCGAAGTAACATGATCTTTATTAAATGGAACAATAGACAAATAACTAAATGCACTAAACTAGACACTTTTTTGTCAAAAGCCTGGCAGGGCTGGAGAGATGACTCAGCAGTTAAAACATAGAGGACCTGAGCTCAGTTGCCAGCACCCCCACGTTGGGCAGCTCACATCTACTGGTAACTACAGTTCATATCCACTGGTAACTACAGCTCACATCTACTGGTAACTACAGCTCATATCCACTGGTAACTACAGCTCCGGGGATTTCTAGCCTCCATGGGCATCTGCGTTCATATGCATTCCCCTATACAGGCATACAGAACACATAATTTAAAATAAAAATCAAGTAAAACTCTTTAAAAGAATGATCTATGATGGTAAACTCCTTGCTCTGGAGACCTTCACATTCACCCAGAAAGCCCTGAACTGGCAGGCAGCTAACCCCAGGCCACTTAAAAAGTTCTGTCACAGACTTGCAGAGCAGTCATGCTAAACTCACTTATGTACTCTTTGTCAAGCCCTACTTGCTTGACAGGGTCCTTAAGCAAGTCAGATGCTTGGAGGAAAAAAATTTAAATTGGGAAAATGTACCTTATTTATAATGTGAAGGGTTATTATTAGCATTATGGACATACAAGTATGTAATTAAAAAGTGTGTTAGTGATAAGCACACTCACTAACCTCATCAAGTGAGAGAAAAAGATTGATAAGAGGTTAAGAGACTGAGGTGAAGTTCACAGCTACAGAGGCAGGGTGGACAGGAATACAACTCAGAACACTAATGTCCTTCCTTCTGATATTATATCCACTCACAGAATGGAGAACTGTGGCTGAGATGTCTGGACCACTCCTGGGATGCAGATGCTTGCATATAATAAAGTATCTCCAACGATAAAACTTGCATTTCTTTGAGTGCAAGTGCCTTTCACTATTGTATTACTTTTTTGTTGTTGTGATAAAATATCAAACAACTGAAGGAAGAGTTCATTGGGGTATACACACAGCATCAGGAACAGCAAGCTGAGAAATCCTAAGTGAAACAACCACAAGCATAAAACAGAGAACAAATTGGAAATAGGGTGGGGCTATATGAGCTCAAAGCCTGTGCCCTGTGATATACTTCCTCCAAGAAGGCCACACTTCCTAGCCTTCCCCAAACAGGGGAAGCAAATGATTCACAGTGGGGATCAAGTGTTAAAATCATGAGTCTCTGGGGGACATTTCTCACTAAAATCACTTCAACCATTAAGCTGATTTAATAACGTTAAGAAAGACACAAAATGACTAATTTTAAAGATCTAGTTTTATTTTTTAATTGAGTGTATTTGTGAGGGAGGGCTATGTGGATGAGTGAAAGTGCCCACAGAGACCAGAGACCCCTGGAGCTAGAGTTACAGGAAGTTCTGAGCCACTGAACATGGGTGCTAGGAACTGAGTTCAAATCTTCTGCAGGAGCAGTAAGCACTCTTCATCGCTGAGCCATGTCTCCAGCTCTGGTTTGACTCATTTTATACATGGTTGTTTTATGCACCATCTGAAAGTCTGCTCTGGTCTTCACTTCATTCAAAGATGTTTGACAAACTCTACCCCAACACATGGAACCTCTGTCATCCTTTTCATTTCTAGTCTGGCAAAGTAAAGATACCCAGCTAGTTGAACAGATACTTTCTCAACATACACAACATGTCTATTATTCCCTAGATAAAATAAATTTCTCAAGAATATGAGGGACTGACAAATAGCTGAGGTGACAGAAGAGAGGGCCATTTGTGAAAGGACCGTGGTGTAATCAATGCACAGGGGGTGTACGCACAGAAATATTATGCCGGACCTCACTAATCTGTACAACCAATGCGTGCTTAGAATGATTATTATAATAAAATAGAAAACTCATGCCTTTCAGCAGCCTCATAAAATGTATCAAATGCCATGGAAAGATGTTCCTACTCCCCCTATTCCATTACACAGAGATCAAAAGAAGAAAAATCTCCACTTGCTATTGCCACTTCTAGAAAGTCAAAATTCCAACAGTCAAATTATGGAATTTCATTCACTAAAAACAGTTTAATAAAAATATTGTCAAATGTCCCCTTCTTATGCAAGGCCTTAAAACTTCATATTAAAATATTTCCTCAAGAAAAAAGTATATAGAGCTTCCCACAGGGGGGAAAAATGCAGGAGCTCACCAAACAGAATTCCCTAAGGAAATGACGAAGACTGTAAAAAAAAATCTTGCTCCCCTTCTCTATCCAGCCAAACTCAGGCAGAGAGATGGCAATGCCTGTTCCAGGGCCCCAGCGTGCAGCCTGGACATGCACCACGCCTGCTATTGAAAGTGTTTAATAATAGAGGAGCTTGCACTTTCGTGTAATTCATAATTAGAGGACGACGAAGACGGCATTCTTTAAAATCAAGCTTTTGTTATCTGCACCAGTTTTAGACAGGGGCTGAGAATCATTTGTGAGCAGTGGCAGACCCAGGCTGTTCAAAGCAATTGCCGTGCAGCATGAGAGCTGCGACGGGGTCACAAAGCAGGTCAGGAGGAAAGATAGTGTATCGATTTCACACCAGGGATAGAGGCAAAGCGAGGGCCCACTGTTGCTGCCTGTGATGTATTTCACTTCAGTTTAAGGCACATTTCATTCCCGTCCAAGAGGGGGTGGGGAGCAAAGGGCAGTGGATTTCACACTGAATCATGATGAATTCTGGACTTGTGGATTCCAGTAAATATCTTCTTCCTGGCATTAAGTATTTCTGGAGCGGAGTGAATATAATGGAAATTAAGTCTCCAGCCATAGAGAGAATGTACCTTAAAAAAAAGGTAAGCATGCTATGGGAAGTCATATTATTTCCTTCACTTATTAAGGTGAACAGATAGGAATAAAGGAAGACAGGGATATAAAAGCATGAAATCTATTTAAGTGACTATCTCTCATAATTACCTCCCAACTGGCACCGTTTGTATAGCCAGAATCAGGCTGTAGACCTCTCAACAAGAAAAGTCCATTACCATAAATAAGCCAATCAAAACAGAATTCTTGGGTTTGGCCTCATATAAACCTGTGATGTCACAGATGGGATACTGATGGCATCAAAATGTGTCATTTGTGTTCCCACATCCTGCATGGTCTTCTCTCCTTCCTCAGCTCTAGAACACAATTCATTCTCAAAAAGGCCAAAGAATTGATGTTTACCAAAGCTCACCCTAGTGCATGCTGTCCATCGACTCCAGGAGCTAACATTTCTGCTCAATACATGATGTTAGTTTACACCAGTCACGTTGGACTGTGGCTTGACTGTAACCATGTGCATGTTTCCTTCAAATTTCACACCAGAGGACATGGTTCAGAAAGGAACCCGGCTGATGGGGTGGTTATAATTCTGGACCACCAGCAAGTGGGACATCCTTGCTCTGCCTTCCCACTGCACATACCCAATTGATAGGAAAGTCAACCCAAATGCTGTCATGGAAGTAAACTACTTTCTGATGACAACAGCATTGTCCTTTTAAAACCTATTCATTTTACTACATGCATTGTTTGTGCACATACGTGCATAGACATATATAATTATTTCTAAAACATTTTGTCTCCCCGTTTAGAAACAAGCATTTTTCTCATTTCTGGAAAACAAGATTCTATTAGAAAAAGCATTGTGAGATCTCTGAAATCATTCGCATCATTTCTCAGCTTAGCATATCCTGGGCATCTGTTCAGGCCTCACTGCACTGTTGTCCTGCTTTTCTCTGGATGTCTGTCCTTCAGGACACAGAGATGCCACAAACATGGGAATGATAGAAAAAGCATACAACTCGATAGGTTTTTAAACATCAGTTCATTCACTCCCAAGCTTCCTTCACTCAGGGGGAAGATGGAGATTAACATACTGTCTCTCTATACTGCACTGAGATGCTAAAAACAGGAATATATATGTTCAAACAGAGGAGAAGAGATGAACTTTCATTCCCCCCAAAGTGAAGCTTAGTTAACAAAACTAACTGCACAGGGTGGAGAAATTGGATGGAAATCAAAAGGCATGAGGCTTTTCTATTCCAGATGTCTTTGACACTGAATCCAAACTCTAAGGATTAGATATGCATAGTGGTAGACATACAAGGGCCTGGGCTTGAACTCCAGCATTGCAAAACTAGAGAATCAAAACACACTGACACCTATAAGAAGAATCAATTCAGTCAGCCATTTAGCATGACTATCAATTTAATCCAGTTTAAAAAAAAGGTAAAATGAATTTTTATGTTAAACTACCTATGAAACTTGCCTTATATTTTGCTATTTCTTTGAGTGGTTCTGAGGCATAATTTCGTCTTCCACAAGTGTTTGATGGTACCTTTCTTCGGTATAAATATACACAAGAGTTTCAATACACACAGTAAAACTCACCTCTCCAACAAATATCTTGGCTAGAGTTGTAGTTTGGGGGAATTTGGTGTTTCAGTATGTATAAGAACTCAGTAATGTTAAAATGCTTAAACCTAATTAAAATAGTTCTCATATTCATTCCAGAGATAATGATGGGATTCTGTTTGGATCTTCTCACTCTAAACAAGTGATGATATATGCTTGGCTTGGAAGAAGTATGGGATCTAAATGCATCAGATGCAAAAAAAAAAAAAAAAAAGGAGCTGTTCAGGCTCCACTCAAACAACAAAGCTAAGGACACCATGTTACACCAGAAGTACTGCTTTAAGTTCCATTTCCAGTCAGTAACATGGCTCTGGTGTTTCTGTAACATAACAATTACAGTGCCTTGAAGATGCCTAGATCTGTGCATGGCAGCCCTTGAATGGGTCTGAAACAAAAGAGATAAGTAGCATATTCCTTAGGCAAATTGTTTCACTCAGGTACCAGAAAACATGCCATTTTCATCCATTAAAGAGTTTCTTCTAGTTTATCAGAAATGGCCAATCTTTTCCTGTCCTCATCACCCTCCCATGTCAACCTGGAAATAGAAAAATAACATCTTTCCATCCTATGTGACTCTTAATCATAGTGGTAATATCGCCATACAGAAAATTATTTTGCATGTTTAGAATCCCCAAGTTACCTTTTAGAAGACCTGTGCTTTAGAGTGACTTACCACTATAAAAAAAAGCCACACTGTGCTTCATTTTGGGAAAACTATGATAACCAGGAACTTGGCTTCTGCATTCTCCTCATCATGCCCTTTAGGTGTTCATGGCCCTCCTTGGGACCACAGGTCTTTGGAATGTGTGTGCACATGACCACACCAGGCATCTTCCTGTTGTTCTTTATCTCATTTAACTAAACCTGAAGAGTACCATTCCAGCTGGACTGACTGGCCAACAAAGTCCTGAGATCCTCCTGTCTCTGCTGTCCCTCCCCTGTCTCACTGCTAGAGTAACAGGCTCATGTAGCCACACCCCATTTCTTACAAAGGAATTAGAGACTTGAACTCCGGTCATTCTACTTGTAATTTACCCAATGAGACAACTCTCTAGGTATCAAATGTCTTTACAGGTTTGTGGTGCCCCAACCCTTAATGAATCCATTGCCAGAAATATGTAATCATCACAATACCCGGCTATACCCTGATCCCAAATTCTGACATCTTTGCTTTCCGGATCCCTTCCATTTTGAATCAGAAAGAGGAGAAAATGAAGACAATTGCTACGGCACAATACAAGGATCCTTCTGTCCAAATGTAAGCATCATGCTGCCAAAGTGCTGAAAGTTTTGTTCAGATTTTGCCAGGGTGAGGACAGCGGCTTCTAATATTCTTTCAAAATAAACTAGGAAAGCACAAAGTGGTTCGCTCTCATCATCTTATCTGGCCTTCATTCAGAGTTGTGGTTCTCAACTGTGGGTCGCAATCATGATCCTTTTCACAGGTCATCTAATAGCATTGGAAAACACACATGTTTACATTATGATTCATAATAGTAGCAAAAGTACAGTTACAAGGCAGCAATGAAAATAATGTTATGGCTTGGGGTCACCACAGCATGAGGAACTGTATTAAAGGGTCTCGGCATTAGGAAGGTTGCAAACCATGGCTGTAAGGCAAGAAGCTGACTTTCCTCCCACATGGCAAGTCTAAGGAAACCTGGCATTGGCAGGAAATGCCTAATGGATGCTAGGAAATTCCCTTCACTGAAAGAAAGTGTTCCTCCCCATATACCAAACCTGAGAGGGTCAAGACGCTGCTGAGGGAGGCCAAAGCAAAAAGGGAAGAGCCAGAATCTCTGAAAAGTCTGCTCAGCTGCAAACCCCAGGAGCAGTCCAGGCAATTCCAAAATGTCCTTCGGGAATGAGTTCTGTACCATATCATGATACAAAAGCCTTTTAAGTTTCTCCTAAGTCACTTACATATTTTCAGATCTCTTAATGACAAGAAGAGGAGGAGGAGGTGGTGGTGGTGGAAGAGGAAGAGGATGAGGAGGAAGAGGAGAAGGAGGATGGAGAGGAGGGGAAAGAGGAGGAGGGGAGGAAGAGGAGGAGGGGAGGAAGAGTAGGATGAGGAGGAGGAGAAGGAGGAGGAGGAGGAGGAAGAGAAAACTAGTTGTGAAACAAATGACTAGTATGTATTGAGCAGCAACTCTAAGGCACTCTTGGGACTATGAAGTGTACATGATATTTAAGACTGACTTCTGATTCACTTGGGGAGATCAGGCTGTGTGCACAGTAAAGGTTAGGCTCTAAGACACAGCACAAAAATACACAAGGGCTCAGAGAATACCAGAGAGCGTTTCCCTCTCAGGATGTGAGGCTGCTTGCTATGCTTCGAAGGCAGGACAGCACTGACAACATAGGATGTGTCCTCTAAACGTCACTTGGTTTTTGCTTGGCCATCTAATGAATAATATATGTGCTTTAAATGGATCTTTTATCAGGTTTAATTTATATGCAAAATCCCCTAAATACATTCAGAAAATAAGACTAACATGAATGAGGCCCTTTCATTAGGTGTCTCCAAAATATCAAAATAACTGATTGGCAAAAGAAATGCATCAGATTAATGTGATAGGCATTAAATGTAGCAACCACACTAACAGATCTCTTCCTACAAAACTGGTTTCTTATAAACTAACATATGAGGACTATTTCTAGACAAAATTTTGCTAATGAACCAGAACTGTTGATCTGGGTTCAGAGACAGTAAATAAAATGTCCCAAGGTGGCTTGTCACTAGTCCTAAGGCCTCCTTGGTCAAGGTATTGCCTGCTCCTCGCCTCAGTTTCTCCCTTCATGAGATGATACCATTAGGAAGATGTTCGCTGTGAGGCCTGTAATCTGAGGCTGCACCAGGAAAGGAGCACCCCTTTACCACATCAGGTAGTTATCCAAAGAAGCTCTTTTGAAGTAGACAAGCTAAGCTCGACAGTACTTCTTCTTTAGTAAAACATATCCATATCTATATTAATATATTTTGTGGAAAGTATAAAGGAAAATGAACTGATAGCTTTATCAGTAAAATCAAACTTTAAGTTAAATAAAAATACTAAAATTCTAAATTTAATATTTAAGTTAAAATAAAGTTTTTAAATTCTAATTTTTAAGAATATCTCCTTGTATAAATGAGCCCAATAATTTAGCTTTTTTACCGGTTGAGTATAGACCAAGCACACAAAAAGTACAGAGGAAGACAATCAAATTTTTTGCAGTATAAACATAGGACTCAAAGCTTCCTTCATAGTGTTACATAAATCTTGTTTGCAGTACTTTAAGATTATATACAATATAATATAAACAATATAAATGATACATAATATATAAATAGTATATATTATATACAGTAAATATATTTTATATATAATTCTAAGCTGCTAACTCTACTTAAGGACAAATTACAACTGATTCCTGATTTCATACAGTAGTGTATAATTTATTATCTAAATTCCTTAAGAATCTCCTTAAAATGAAAATGAGCATAAGAAATAAACACTTGGCTCATAAATGTTAGTCATTCATTCAATGTTTGGAGAAAAAATTCCTACAAGTTTAGAACAAAAAGTACAGTGGTGGAAAATCATGTTTACAAATATATTCTGAGTAACTGACTACCTAATTTATATAGATGTCACTGTGCTGACATTTAAGCAATCTTGGCTATGTTGTCTTTTGAAAATTTGTAAACATCATTAAATATTGTTATATTGTTATATAGCATGTGTGAAGTTCAAAGGGTAATAACAAGTCAACAATTGTGCTATTACAGCAATAGTAATGCTGTTCTTAATAATCTGTTATAGTTTATTAACATACTTGAGGAATGTCAATATGCCCATTATAAGAACAGATGAGTACCTAAAGGCAAAGTCTGATTCTTGACCAATGTAAGAATACAACTGAGAGGTAAGTGGTATAGCTGTGGGCTGTCAATATGGAAGATGCCATTAATATAACATGTGTGAGAGCTCTGGATGGGAAAGAATGGTCATCAGTTAAGCAAATGAATTACTGGGTAGAGAATAGCTATGTCATTGTGCACATGATCTACTAATTTTCTGGTAGGCAAATGACATTAACATTAACTGGCTCGCAGAATTAATGAAGGCATGCACAGTATGTAGGGCATTTACATATGCAAGAAGGTCGATGTATGCACCTGGGTATAGCGAAGATATTATTATCTTAATTTTCCTACATTAGACAAAAAGAAGATCTGAAGAGGTTGGACGAAATCACTTTCTGGAGTTGCTATTTGATTGGACAATCTGCCTTGGATAGCTACCAAAGGCCATAAACAAACTTAAGCTTCTTTTAACTTCTAGTCTGAACCAAAATGTGAACCTGGTACCTGTAAAATTTCTGACTCAGGTGCTTGCATGTATACTGCAATCCCATATAACTTTATAAGTCAGGATGCCTGCATGGGTACCATGATCTCACTTGATGACATAGGATTTCAGGGGTTAATATCTTTTGATTGCTGTTGCAGTTCTTAAGGATCCACATGGGGTAAAGATTTTAGTGCAAGTAATTTATTAGGAATGAAAGTAGTGTCAGAGAAATGACATCGATAAGCGTGTGCAATCGGTGCAACAACTGTGGTCTACTGGAGGATAATCCCAGGAAGGAAATTAGACATAGAAGTCAACTAACTGCATCGCTGAAGAATCCCACCCAAGAGGAAAGAATCTTGGCCACTTACAAATGGTCAGAACTGAACACAGTCAATACCAACTGCATTAATGCCCTTGCCAGGGCTTCAGCACCCAGAGAAAGGCCCTGAGCTAGCAGCTAGCAGCTGTTCTGTGGGATTCCAGCACACTCGAAGCCCCACGCAGACCCCAGGTGTGCCTCTTCATAGTGGCATTCCTTTACTTTTGCCTTGAGTCTTGCAGCACCTTCCTACTGGTCTTCTCTTCGGTTACTCCACTGCCTCTCCTATATAGCTGTGCCAAATTAATCTTCCTAAGCCATGGTTCCAGTCTGTTGTTGCCCGGCTCAGAACCTCCTAATGGTTCCCCTTTATCAGGAGCATTAAATCAAAATGCTACAATCTGGGCTCTCTTTAAACACAACATGTACTTTCCTGTGGCATTTATCTTGCTGTCTGTTTGCTGTTAAGTGTCACCATTCACCTAGACATATTTTTGTCCTTGATCACATCTTAGTCTGGGGGAATGCAGACTCTGTCCTCATCTGTTTTAAAGGATACCCACATAGTCTGCAGAAATGAGTCTTCCTCTGGTGGGATTTTCTTCCACATGCTCCTTCAGTGGCTTCACCAGCTGACTTCCTTCCCCACTGTGGATTGACTGGAGCCTGGGGTGGGTCTGTACACATGAAATAGATTCCCTTCCCTCTTATATTATCAGATCTGAATTGCACTCCTTATTTCAATCTCTTCTTGTCACATAACAGATCGAGGGTGGTTGGGGCACATAGTACGCATTCAAAAACACATGGTGTCTCAGAGTATGATTGTAGACAGTGTCCTTGTTACATAGAACAAGAACTGAACTTGTAGTTTGACATCTAAGCTGCAGTCATAGCTAGGCATATGACACTGGTGTTTCCTAACTACCCAGTTCTCAGTTGGCTTATCCATAAAACTGCCTTTTGCTGCACATTTCACATAACTAACTTGAGAATTAAGTAATTTGCCATTCGTGAGGTTGCTTTGAGATTTTCAGTGACAGCACATCAAATGTATTCATTTTACCATAGTGAGGTACTGTGTCATTCAGGTGACAATGCAGATGAGTCCAATTCACTGCAAAAAAAATGCTATGAGTAGTGTCATCAGGAATTGTCCCAAACATGCTTTCTGTGTTGGGCTCTCCTTAGCACAATGCCTGTTGACTGAATTAGGAAACAGATTAAAACATGCAGGTTTAGTTCAGAACTCAAGTTAACCAGCCTTGTATGGACACTGAATGAAGGATCTTCACCCTATCACACCGAGTTTTCACCGACACAGTCAAATACACACCACACACACACACACACACACACACACCACATGTACATACACATGTGCAACATGATCTCAATAAACAAAAAGATCTATTAAAACAAAGAAGTGTACAAGGCTCTATTTTTTATATGGTACACATATGCATTACTTTAATAGGAAATGCTTCTTTTAAGTATGGAGTTAAATCCATGCATGCCCTTCTCCTATTTCTCCAGTGGCATGCCATAACTCTACAGTATGATCAGACACTGGCATTGACACACCTTTTAAATATTACTAAGGCTGCCTTTCTGCAGTGTATTAGGCAGCTGCTTGCATATGAGTATCTTGTTGTCCGGAGTGACAGCTGTATTTTCGCCTGTTTTGACATTGAGTCTGATCTGGGTGAATAGCTCATATCCATTAAAGCGCTATTACAACACTGAATGACTGCCAGAATACTTCCTGATCAATTTTAAAAGCCAGCTAGCTGTCATCATCTAATCGCAACAGCAAAAAACAAATCTTTGGGGAATAAAATGAGATTTTAAACATTTTTAAAGCAGTGTATTAAATATAATCCCTAAAAAAGTATTTGAAGAATTATAAGTCACAGGAGTGGGAAGGGAGAAGTAATGTTGTCTGCCCTCTGAAACCCCTCACACTTGCATATTGGCAGGCAATCTGAAACACTTCTGAAATTCCCCATCTCGGCAACCACTGAGTTTGAACTCCTGCCATTACGTAACTTAATAAGCAGCACTGAAAACAATCACCACCAAGTGCGAGTGTGCCCGCCATTAGATTTAGTTCTATAAAATTTAAGGCTGCATTCAATCATCTTTCTGTCTTTTTGCTTCATTGGGTGAAATCCAACTACTCTGCTTTACTTTTGGCTTTTCTCGACAGGCAGACATATGCACATTTTTTTAAAGCTACACTGCCAGCATTTTACATTCCTGTCTGTTGAGCATCACACAACAGAAGGCAAAGCTCACCAAGACAGATAAGACCATCTGAATCAACAGTTTACTGAGGGGAGTTAGATTCAAGGGCGCAATGTACCCCTATTTTATATTATTTACTATTTTATGTATTCATTGTGGTTTTAAAGGTGAAATCCTCACTACACAGGAAAGGCTATCCTGGAAATTTGTGAGCCTCAAACCTCAGCCTCCTGAGTGCTATGACTAAGACATCTACCAACTCTCTATCACCATTAAATTCAAAAGTATCAATGAGTATATAATGTATATGCTAACATAACCAAGTATGGAGGGTAATTATCTGAAGAAGGCAATTTGTTGACACAACCACTAGGGATAGCTTTCTTCATGGATACCATTGTGTTCTTTTTATTTTGGTTTTGGTATACAACATTTTCATACCAGTATTATGCCAGCACACACAATTCAGAATGGTATGCCTCAAAAAAGGAAAAAGACTAAGTTTTATGATATCAGGATGGTCACTTAGACTGAATTCCTTCTAGGGTCATTTAACAAAATGTCAGAATGTGTGAACAAAAAGGCTAAAAATACTAACTTGCTAACTGATGTTTTATAGAATATGAAAAATAGTGACTAATACATTATGTTTTAACACCCTCCAGAATATATGCTTCCTTAATCAAATAGAACCATTAATGGGAATGCTGAGCTGATAAAAAGAAATCATTTTTCATTTTTGGAGTTTTGAGAATATCCCTAAGAGACTGGAATCTGCACTACAAACAGTCTTCTGTACATTGCCAAACGCCCCCTTCACTCCTGACACAAGCCTCCCTTCAGAGTTTTGCTTTGAAAAGCATTTTTTCTTTCTGATCTACCTTTAAATATTAAAAATCCATGTTATTCTAAGTTCATCGTGCTTCTCCACTGGAAGGGTTTGCACTCCTTACTGCAACTAGGGTAGAGCCCCAGTTACAACCTGGCACAGGAGTCGAGCTTCCTCAGGGAGCACAGGACAGCAGCCTCCTCAGGGACACAGGACAGGACAGCAGCCTCCTTCACAGAGATACAGGACAGCAGCCTCCCCAGGGTGACAGGACAGCAGCCTCCTCAGGGACACAGGACAGGACAGCAGCCTCCTCCCCAGAGATACAGGACAGCAGCCTACCCAGGGTGACAGGACAGCAGCCTCACCAGGGTGACAGGACAGTAGCCTCCCCAGGGCTGTAGAACCAGGGATTCCAGCCTCGATTTAGCCCAAATGGCTCCCTTCATTCCTCCTATCCCATGTCCTCTAGAAGCTCTGTCTATATTTCCTATTATGCTCTCCCTGCCACTTGGACCACAAAGCAGAATCTTCATCTTTCTTCAAAATACTTCCCACCTCTCCCTCTGAAAACCTTCCTTGCAGCTCCCAGATTAATGTTCTGATATTCCTTATTCTGTGTTTCCGGTGTACATGCACAGCTACCCCGTGCCAGAAGTGCATACAACGATTACTTATTTCACTACCTGCCAATCTTCACTGCCGTAGCTATAGCATTCTGATGGGAGCAAAATTAATCCAACCAAGTTCAAGTAAATCCAAATGGCAAGCATTATCTCACACTGTGATTCATGATGGCCTCTTACTGTAGGTTCATCTTGGTGTCTATCTTGGGGTGACCTTCACTCACTTATTCCTTGTTAAGGAGTATTATCAAAATCCGTCACACATTTAAAATAGGGGACTATCTGAGGTTCAGTTGCCAAGCAGCACGGCAATGACAAAGCAAAAATACCAATGAATCTGTGGCTGGCTGAACAGCAGAAACCGTACTAATTCTCATCTATATGTTAGTCTTAAATGTAAAGCTTATGTTTATAAGTTATAAATGTACTTTGCTGCTTGGATACAAAGACCAAGTGTTCAAAAGGCAGAGCAACGACTTTCTGCTGCAGAGACTGAGGAGTGGGCATAAGGCATGGGCTCTGTTTGCTCCTGTGAACTTCTGAATCCAAACAAGACAAGGCGACACGATGAGCATCTATATAGCATGAAAGTTGACCTGCGTGTATAAGACGGCTGAAAACTCACTGCCACTTGCATGGGTTCATTGTTTTTCTTTATAATTTAGCCTTTTGTTATATGGTACAACCAAGATAGAGGAAAAGTTGTCCCTGAGGTCAACTATTGAGTTGTATTGAGGTCAACTATTTGTGTCAATTCACATTTTCCTTCTATCAGTCCAGTGCTCTTGGCACAAGTTAGTTCATCCTCCCAACATACTACTAACAACATGTATTTTGCATCTAGGAGATCCACTTCCCCTTGTAAATTCACATATGAAAGGATAGCATGGGAAGGGAAGGAATCTGTAATAGAGCCATTTACAGCCCACCACTAAATCAGATAACACAGAAAACAAATGTGGATGTCTGGAAGGGTGGGGGCAAATACATTACCTCTCCTCAATGGACATTCCTAACATAAAATGCAATCTCCTGGCTGCCACAATTAGGTGAACGCTAGGCCACAAGTATATCAGAGACAAGGGAGGGAAGTGCCACAGAGAGGGGACAGGGAAGGGAAAGGGAGAGGGAAAAGATGGGGGAGGGAGGGGATTCGGGGAGGGAGGGGAACAGGATCTGAGTAAGTAGTTAGCCAGGTGTGAAGCAAAGGAGTACTCAGATGAAATTCTTTTGTAACAGTTTCTTAATCGCTTTTTATCGCAATAGGGGTATGAGAGGAAGGGAGAGGAAGGGAGGAGGCGAGGGAGAGGGAGGAAGAAAAGCTTTCAGCAGGAAGCTGGGAATGCAGGGTTCATGGCGAATAGGCTACAGCTTTCCAGTGAGTCTGCCCGATCTCTCCTGACTCGATGCCCAACACATCTTTCTCTGAACGGCCTTGCTATTCTGCCAGAAAGAGAAACTTATTTTCCATCTATGTAAACTCCTAGAAGAGGAGGGAACAGGAAGACTACTCAATTCAGCCCAAGAAAAATATAGTCCTTGTTCATATCTCCCAGGATCTGGCAGTGACCCAAGCCCTGCCAACGTTGGTGGTCCAGGCTTGAAGCTCTGATCTGACCCAGGAATTAGACAGGGTTTTGCTAACCTTCCTTCACCCGGTCAACTGCAAAAAATGATACACTTACTGAGCAGGAAGGAAGGGCAGGGAAGCACACCACAGTTAACAACCCCCTGTTCCCTAAGCTGGCAGGGCTTAGAGAGTCCCTGGAATTTAAGGCTTGCTAAACTCTGTAATGAGAGGAGCAGCCTCCAAGACCCAAAAGGAAGAGCTAAGGCAGCTACGGCAGCCATCGGCAGGAAAGCACAAGCTGTCTCTAGTTCTGAATTGAAGGAGCCAGAATCTGTCTGCATTTACATAGCATAATGTCAATTAGCAAAACTTCATCAAAGGGGCATGAGAGTGACCAAAAGTGATGTGCAATGTGTTTAAGCTGTAGAATTAGTCAGCAAGGAGGGGGTTGTAGAAGAGCAAGGAAACCCCGAAGCGAGCCTAGCCGCATCCTGAACGGAGTAACTGGAATGAGCACAGGGAAGCATATAGACTTTCAGTCCTCCCAGCAAGAAAAAGGAATGGATGGAAGGGACCAGAACAGAGGGAGCCATTTGGTGAACGGGCTCTCCTGACCCTGACGTCTGATGTTAACCACAACTGTGGGTCAGAAACTGTGGTAAAGGCTGAGGCTAGGATGAAGGGCTGCAAGCTCCTGCCCTCAGAAAGCTGAGGGAAGGGATGAACACACTGTTACACGGCCAAGAACCAAAGGTGAAATATCTGAGATGTCCCAGAAAACAGCAAACAAACATAGACCTGAAACAAACAAATGTGTAAATTTGACCCATACGTGCCGCTCAACCCAATGTTGACATGGGGTCCAGAGTCCCGTTTCTTATGGGTAAGCAAGACAACTCTCCCAGGTGACAAGATCACAGAAAGTCTTCCATGAGGGAAGGACAGAGGCTTAAGACATTTCAAGTAATCAAATTAGAATTTCCTGTCTGTCAGTGCTTTGTCAGTTGCCTGTAGCACTGCTTGAGAGCTCTTGTTGACTCTAAAAGAGCTCATTATGGGCCTATGAAGATGTTGCAGTTCTGTGTGTGAAGGCGTCTACCACCATAGCTGAGGACCTGAGCTTGGGCCCCATCTACATGCTAGAAGGAGAGAACTGATGCGTGTACATGTGTGTGCCTATGCGCGCGTGCACGTACACACACACACACACACACACACACACACACACACACACACTTCTTTTATAATGTAATAAAGAGCTCACCATGATTTTAGCCTAGTGCCACCCCCCCCCGTTTTCCATATAAGGGCTAAAAACAAATTTAATGCCTGCACTGTATCTGCAATTCTAACATTAGGTGTTGAGACTTGTAATTATTAAACACCTACTATGTGCTTCATGCATGACATATTTCGTGCATTGCTATGCAGACTATTCTTACAACAATTCCACGGGGGCATGATCACAGTCCCCTTATGCAGAGAACATGAGCCTTAGAAACGAGAGCTTGCCCCAAGGTTCTGCAGCCAGTCAGTGACAACTTATAGACCCTGAGTCACATTTCTCTGATCCCCAAATCCCTTTCAAAACTATTTTACAGTCATTTGTTCTCTACCTTCTTCCCTGCCTACCCTGCACTCTGAGGTCTATAAAAGTACAAACAGTATTTTTATTAGTGGGGATGAAGACCCACTTCAAGAGCACCCCAAAAGCTAATTCAAGTGTACGAACTAAGAATAAAATCATTCCAAGAACATAGGAGGACTTTAAAAAGGCAGAACTATTTTTTATTTACAATTTATATTATGAAACCTTATCAAAGATTATTGTATTCTACAGTGTTGAAAGAATTAACTTTCTCCATGATTAGTGTTTTTTGTTTTTGTTTTTTTGGTTTTATGAAACAGGGTTTCTCTGTATTGTTTTGGAGGCTGTCGGTCCAGCCCAGCCTCGAACTCACAGAGATCCGCCTGCCTCTGCCTCCCAAGTGCTGGGATTAAAGCTGTACGCCACCACCACCCAGCGATGATTAGTGTTTTATGGTTATGAAAGTATCATGTTCATAATAGTTTGAAAAGTACAGACAAAAAGAATCAAATAAATATTATCCATAATCCAAATAGCACAGCTGGTGTGCATGAACATTTTTAGTGAATTCCATATTCTCAACCAAGACCAGACTTGGAATGGTCCAGTAAGTAACTAGATTTTTCTCATTGAAAATTATATGCTAAGCATGTATATAAACACCCATAGCAATAAAGAATATGATCCGGAGGCTGGGGGTACAGCTTGGTGACAGAAGCTAACATGTATTAAGCCTTGTGTTCAATTCTCAGAACTAGAAACAAAAACTAAGATTTTCAATAAATAAATGGTGTTCTTATCCTACAGGCCTATTGGATATAGTAGTCACTAGCCACATGTTGTTTTTTTAAACATAAGAAACCAACCAAGTTAATCACCAAACAAAATAGAGTGTCTGTTTCTCCTCTGATTACTTCACATTGTGAACATCTGAGGACAAAGCTGGTGTGCTTCTCTTCCATGTTGGCACCCCCAATTTAATGATGGATACAAACTTAATGTTCAATAAATATCACTGGACTGCTTTGCAAAAGCCATGAGAGACCAATTGGATAACAGGCCAATGTCACAGTGGTTGTTTGCACAGTACAAGAGAATAAAAACTAAGCTCTTGGTTTTAATATGATAAGGTAAGTGAGAACAGAATAATATTCAAGGTAGAAACTCCATTTATCACTACTGTATAATCAAGCTCAGGGAGGAAGGGGGCATTTCTCTAAAATGCTAAATATACTGAAAGATTTAAATGCTCCACATGCAAAGGACATAGTCAGAGCCCTGTTCCCGTGTGCCTCACCATTCCAACATTCAAGTTATCAAGCCACTACAGAACCATTCCACCTTCAGGATGCATTTTTAGAATGTATTGCGAATGACAATAATTGTTAACAGCCTTCAGATCTATTTCCAGCAGCAGAAAGAATCAATATATGTATGAAAAAGGGTGATTCTGACTCACAGTCAAATTAGGAAATAAGATACAGAGAAGCAATATGGAGATTAGGTCACGCCTTCCAGTGAAAAGAAATATTCATTCCAAAAGTGATGCCAGGGGTCAGCTTTGAATCCAAGTGTAAGGTTAACATTTTGTCTCACTAGAAAAAAATGAATTTGACCTTGTAATATTTATATCACACAAAACCTACCAGATACAGATTTCTTTCTGAATGCCTTCAGATTGCTTCTTGTCAAACCGTCTGTGTCAGAGATGTGAGATGTGATCTTAAACGGTGGCTATATTTGATGGTGACAACCCAAAGACAGTGCTAAGAAAGATTTTAGTGTGCCCTTTAAAGAGAGGGAAAGAAAAAACCTGGGGTTTAGCAGCATTTCCGTTATGTCTGCCTAGAAGAGTACAGATGTTGTTGAGGGTAGAAATTGGGAAGAATGGCTTCTTTTACAAAACTGTTAAGAGTCTCAGATGAAAACTCAAAGCAGTGGATGCTGTCAACAAATGTACATGTACAAATTTTTGGCCAAAACATGGTAACACATTGTAAAGAACACAGAACCAACACAGTTCTGCATGTGACAAAACATGGTAAGTCTATCTTGGTGAGTATTAGTAAAAACACAAGCATTCACTATCGCTTTAAATTTTTACAACTTTCCAGGGGAAGAAAAAGGTGGTGAAACACACACACATGAACACGCTAGGAAATAAAGTTTTTGTGTGTAAAGCTAACATCTTTTTAAATATGCAAGTACATATAATCCTAGCAGAGATGGTGTTTATATGATGGTGTTTCCCAGATGTGTGTATAACTCACTCTCACCTTCCAAAGTGTATGTTCTAATTTATTCTTTGAGCTGTTTTGTGTAAAGTTCTGATCTACCATCATTATTTGCCCCTAGCCATCAGAAGATTTGTTAACTAAGAGAAACTTAGTTATCATTAACTAACAGAAATATACCTAGTAAAAGCCAAATACATGATACCTTTGACATGATATAACATGTGCTAGGTGAAAAGAGGGCTACAGATGAAGAATCTGATGATTCAGGAGTAGTGTGCTTGGGGCAAGCCAGAGGTGGCTGGAAAGCCCAGCGTTTGTGACTCTTGGCATGTGATGTTACCTAATACCTGGTCATTTCTACACCTGATGTCTGCACTAGGGATGATATGTCTACCTTCAGTGCACTTGGGATGATGGTGTCTACCTTCAGAGCACTAGGGATGATGGTGTCTACCTTCAAAGCAGCAGGGATGATGGGGTCTACCTTCAGAGCACCAGAGATGATGGGGTCTACCTTCAGAGCACTAGGGATGATGGTGTCTACCTTCAGAGCACTAGGGATGATGGTGTCTACCTTCAGAGCACTAGGGATGATGGTGTCTACCTTCAGAGCACTAGGGATGATGGTGTCTACCTTTAGAGCACCAGGGATGATGGTGTCTACCTTCAGAGCACTAGGGATGATGGTGTCTACCTTCACACCCCAAGAACTACTAGACAGTCTTTATGTGTGTGAAATGTGAGTTCTTAACAAGTGGTAATAATTATCGCTGCATTGCTACCCTATTATAATGTTTATACTATCCCATAGAACGTGAGTTACTGTCAACAACACAAAAAAATACATACCACATGTTTTTCATAACAATGTTGTGTGAAGATCATAGTGCTGAAGTAGGTTGGAAAAGAAGATATGATGTCACAGTGCCAAAAGTTAGGAATGATTTCAGTGAGAAAATATTTGATATTTGCTTTGAGAAACAAGAAGGATTTAGAAGAGCTCAGGTAAGAGTGACGGCACACAGGCAAGATGATTATGTGAACGCCCCTGTTGTAGAACCCTATCCAGACTACACCAAATGCAAGTAGGCTGGTTTTAACCCTTAGGCAGTGATGTGTGACTCTTGACATGTAGGAAACATATACTTGGATGCAGCAAAGAAAATTCTCGGGTACATACAAATAATTACCACTTACTATTCACCAATTCCTATGTGCCTTCATTTTTCTTCTTTCTAAAATGAAAGCAGCCAATCCTTTTTAATTTAAGGAATTCCTTCGTAAGAAGTCATCCATTGGCTATGATACTCAGGTTCTGCCGCTGTGCCAATCTCTGTGCCACACAGCTTCACTGTAGGGCACCATTTACCCTCCCAGTAACTGCATCCACAGAGAAACTATTTGACGAGAGAGGGTCAACTAGAAAAGTCTCTGCCTTGATAAGGTAAAGCGTCATCACTGCGAAGTGTTTTAGACAAACTTGGTAGTTCAAAGGGACTGGTCTGGTGAATGAAATACAGTCCCTCAGATCTTTGTCTCCGGCAATGAGGAAATGAAAGATATTTGCAAGATAGTAGAAATGGAGTAAAAGAGGTTAAAAAAAAAAAAACAAGCTATGGAACTCCTCACAAAATGTCATTGTAGTTCACCACCCTTTACTGGATGTTTAAAACAGATCCAGCAGCATGTTGTTTTTATATAATTGTGTCATTTACTGACCCCAGCATCTCTCTGATTATTCGCCTTTAGCAGATGAGTGGCAGGAGCTGAAGTCTAGATCACATGCTCAAATACAGCTAGCTAGCAAGTAGACGGTCAGATCCAAATCCAACTCCATCTGTTCTCAAAACCAGCCATCTTGGTCTCTAAACTGCTGTCCCATAGCAGCCCTTACAATGATAAACATGCTGTCTGGCAGTAAGAATTAATTGATATTGATTTCTCTATTCATCAGAATGCATCTCCTTGGTATCTGAAGTGCAAGTCATACCCATTTTCTGAACACAAGATGCAAATTCCAATTGCCAATCATCAATATTTTCAAAGGCATAACAATACAAATGGGACATTCTTAAAAATCTATCAAGGACTATAAATAGCATCTGCACTACTTTGCATGAAAATGACCCTGTTCGTGACCATTATTGCCAATCTTATCACCGACTCCAGGTCTATAGTAGACCGAAGGGAGAGTCCTACAAAGGCAAAATAAAGGAAGTTTCTAAGCAGCAGAATCAAAAAGTTCATTTCTTGAAATCAGATGCTTTTAATGGGTTGTTTCGAAGACACTGTTCATATCTATTCAAATAGGCCCCAGTCTGGCCTAATGTTAATCTGTCACTCCTAACTGATCCTTTACAAAGCCTTAGACCACTGCTTACAAAAGGAATGTAGTTTATTACAGTTGTTGCACTCCAAATGAATATTGATTTCAATCTCAGGATGCTATGAAAGGACTTGCATCAATTACACAGTACATCAGAGTCATAATGCGAGTTACCTAGTTCCAATGATGCACACAGCAAATCAATCATTCACTTTCACACACCTTCGAAGAGGCACCAGCCGCCATGAGCTTCCTTTATCTGAGCCTTGAAATGAGCCGAGCAGTGCAAAGCACTGAGAGAAAAGGAAACCATCCCCGGGTTTTGTAAACCATGGGCTACTGTCAGAAAGCCATTATAATTACTCCCTTTCAAGTGGGCTGTGTGTTAATACAAATACAAATGAGGGGGTAAAAAAATGAAGCCTTAATGGCAGCATTATGAGGGGAGGTTTCTCCTTTACATTATTTATTTATTCAATGGAAAATTATTTGGCAATTATGATAAAGCAACTAGAGGACAATGACTTTCCTTTGAATCACTAATTAAAATGCTGATTGCCTGTGGAGTGAGATGTGTGGTTATGGTCAAACAAGAATGTTCATTGTACTAAACAGCTTGGGCTGGCCTGACACCTGGGTGGCAAGGGGACAGCATGAACCAAGCTAGCTTCACTACTAAATTCAAACTCATTTAATAATTCAGCAAAATTTGTGGATAACGTTATGAATTTGAGAAAGATAATGCTGAGGCCAGAAATCTCATGGGAAGAAAGGAAGGGATAGAGAAAAAGAGAGAGAGAGAGAGAGAGAGAGAGAGAGAGAGAGAGAGAGAGAGAGAGAGAGAGAGAGTGCATCCATCCAGGTTCTAAGTGTGTATTTGACACTCTTGTGTAGGTATCTGGGAAAGCAATTTCTAACGTAAGCCTTTACGTCCTGTGTCCTTCCACTTCTCTTGAAGCCACCTTTATGTCTACGCAAGTTACAAAGAAATGTCACTGTCTTTACATGAACACGCTTTGAACAAATGATTCCCTCTGATAACGAAGGCACATCTCCCTATTAACTGTGAAGAGGAAATTGCCTATCTTATAATGAATCTAGCGCTTTGAATTTCACTAACTAAAATGATAACTTTGCTAATAACAGTAAAATAGTCTTTTTTGAAAATGAAAGATATGGCCGGGCGTTGGTGGCGCATGCCTTTAATCCCAGCACTCAGGAGGCAGAGACGGGTGAATCTCTGTGAGTTCGAGGCCAGCCTGGTCTACAAAGCGAGTTCCAGGACAGCTTCCAAAACAATACAGAGTAACCCTGTCTCGAAAAAAAAAAAAAGAAAAGAAAATGAAAGATATGTTTTATAGCCACTTGTTTATGGTCTCTAAGAAGATTCAGCCAAATTCATAAAGTAGAAGGAAGGTGCACATCATTCACCTATCATGCTCTTCATCTGAAAATGTGTTCTTTGGAAAGACCTATTCTCTCCCTGAATGACAAGCTCTTAGATTTGGAAGAGTTTGCCTCCAATTTGGACATTCCCTCCACAGGATCTCTCAAGAAGTATAGCTTTTGCACAGCCTAGAGAAGATGATGCTGACCACTCCCACCCCCTAGAAATGCAGAGGTTATCCCACTTGCAAATGGCCTGGAGGTCAGCCACAGTGTCAGGGCCACACTGGCCCTTCCCCACTTCTACTCCAGCCTCCATTCTACATCACAAGACAAACTAGTGCCTCTCCCAAATGATCTCCCTAATGATTAGTCATTGTCCGCTTGACTGGATTTTGAATCACCTAAGAGACACACATCAGGGTGTGTTCTGAGGAAAATGAGAGACTTACCTGAGGAGGGAAGACACAATCCCATGGTGGAATGGATGGCACCATTCCAAATGCTGGGACCTCAGACTGAATAAAGAAGGGGAAAAGCCCAGTGAGCACTGCGATTCCCCTTTCTCAGATTCCTGACCTCTCTGCTGTGTGTGAGCTCTTGCTGCATGCCCCACCCTGAGATAGACTGTAGCTTCAAACCACGAAGCTGTATAAACCCTTTCTCCTTAGGGTGCTCCTGTTAGGTATTTGGTCCAAGAAGCAAGAAAAGGAACTAAAGCAGCCCACTTCACATGCTTGGTGACAACTGTCACACTTCCCTCCAAGTTCTGTTTTTCCAAACGTGTCAACTGTCATTCTTCCCGATGGCCTTAGTGCACCTTTGTGTCCATTCACCACAGTGTGTCCCTCCTAACGAGTGGCGGGAGAGAGATAGACATTCTAGACATTGCCAAGTGCAGAGGGAACTAAGACAAGCAAAAGAGATCCAGGGTGGCAGCTGGGAGCCTGAGAGTTCTCTCACTCATGAGGGCTGCTCTCAACCTTGATGGGATAGCCATCTTTTATCTGTGGCGTCACTTTTCTCCTAGTAAGTTACCTAGCTTCTTTCGAAAATCTGTGTAGCCTTTAGTTTTGATTCATTGGCTAAGAGACCAGGAAACTGGAAATACCTGGCCCATACCCCAATTACAGGTAAAAGGAACCAATTTCTTTTTCTGTTTGTTTTCTGATTCTGCTTTTTATTTTTCTTTCAAATGATGATATAAGAAAGTACTTTATATATTTCACTAAATACACAAATTTTATACTAATTGTTGTTAATAAAAGTTTTTATGAAGTTTACATTTGCTGCCCACAGACTTCATTGTCTTAGTCCATTGCTAACCATGATTAAATTCATTCCTTTCATTTGATGCTACACAAGCTCTCAAAAACTTAAGTTTCTTCATAGATACTGCATTTAACTCAGCAAGCACTGAACATACACTAGGTACACTTCCAGCACTACCATCAGGAGCTAGGTACAAAGCAAGGGCTCTATGGCACCAACCCCCACACACAGTTAGGCATCATCATTTACACTTATAAAACAGAAATGCTATGACACATATCGTCTCAGTAATTTGCTTAACTGGCTTAAGTGGTGACAGGGCCAGGATTGAGGTTCATGTCACCTATAACCACTGCACTATCAAAGAACATTCCTCTTCATTTCCCGACTTGTAAAACATTAATAAATGGGACAATGATAAACTATTAATCAGAATCAGATTAAAGCAGCATTTCTTTAAAGACTGGCCTTCAGTTTGATTAATTTATCTTTGGGGGGCTCATTTACTCATTGCCTGTGACTCCCTTCCTACATAATGTATCTGCTCATGAAGCAGTCACAGTCACACCCACAAAGCAAGACACTTCTAAGGTGGTCTGTGCGCTGGAGGTCCACTCACCTCAAGTGTTTATCCTCCAGATTCAGCCCTTGAAATTCTTAAGGAAATAAATGAACATATGACTGACAGCAGTGACTACTGTCTTTCCCAAATGCTATCAATCTGCCTTTTTTGCAACCCTTCCTTTACTGGAACAAGTCTCAATTTAGGTGTTATCAATTGTGGTGATATATATTGTTGATGATCTAATAAAGCTTACCTAAAGTTCAGAATGCAAAGCTTGCCACTCCCATAGAGGCCTGGCAGTGGTGGCACACACCTTTAATCCCAGGATTCAGGAGACAGAGACAGATGGATCTCTGTGAGTTCTTGAACTCAGGGCTACAGAGAGTGAATCAGTCTAAAAGAGAAACAGAGCTTACACCTTTAATCCCAGCTCTAGAGAGGTATATAAGACAGGAGTAGGGTATTCAGGATTCAGTCTCTGGAAAATAGCCTCCAGGCATTTTGAGGACAGGAGGCAATTAAGTCTCCAGTCATGATTTGGATTTGTGGAGATAGGATCACCTTTTCAGTCAGAGGTAGAGGTAAGAGGTAGTAGCTCGCTGTTTTGCTCTTCTGATCTTCAACTTGAACCCTAGTATCTGTATCTGGATTTTTATTATTCGTGTTACGATAAATTTCTTAATTTCCAAAATCTCAGGGAACTAGCTCATTCCTCCTGTTTATTCTGAAGATCAGTCCCATGGTCCCTTCTGAACATTTCTAACCTGGGCCACGTAGACCAGGGAGCAGATCACCTGAGACCTCTCTACCCACTGTCAGATTCTTTTAGCAACTGACATGTTCACCTTTCTGATTTGGAAAACCATTACCCTTTACAGAGAGAACAGAAGCCAAGTAGAATTTACTGCCATTTCTCTCTGTGCAGTCAGCTTTAAACACTCTGCCATCTGCCCCAAAACAATGCAAATCGGCAAATATTTATGGAACGCCTACAACGTGCAAATATTATTATGAGAACAAAGAAAATACAAAGATGACACAGTGTGTTTCAGAAATGGGGAAGAGGCATGGCCCAATCTGGGAAGGAGAGCAGGAGACAGAAGCAAGGAATGAGCACCGAGGAACAAACTGCTGCAGGAGCCCGAAGAGGAGGGTCCAGTTACGCAATGAACTAGACTTCATTCTTGTTTTTGTCTACTTATATGACTTTAAATCTTTTTAAACTATGTATCTTAGATAAACATATTCAAACCTTGTGTGCCCCCTGCCTTTCGTTGTGTGATATCTGCTCTTTTCTTTGTTGGGCTCATTTATTCCTCGTTGTTATTGTCTGCGTATTATTACTGAAACCTCACACACTATTGGCCAGTTTCACTCAGTCACTATTTCACTCGCTTCTTCATGGATTCATTTATTACACAGCTATTACTGTCAGCTGAAAATGGGGCCATGTTTTAAAGTCTTAAGTCACAGCATCTCCTCATCCTAGTTTTAGACTATCTCCTGTGGACCAGAGCTATAGGTCTGTTGGTTCTGACTGAAGAACCTAAAACATTTTGTCACTTGGACTTAAGGATCTATTTCTTATGGGAACAGTGAGATGGCTCAGCAGGTAAAGGCACTTGTCACCAGGCCTGACAACCTGAGCTTGACCCCCCAAGTCCACATAGTGGAAGGAGAGATTCAACACACGCACGCATGCACACACACACACACACACACACACATCTCACACACACACACACTCACACACATGCTCTCTCTAAATACATAAAAATAAATTAATACAATTTAAGATAATAAAATATTCTAATAAATATTTTAAAATATGCCTCTAACCTCAAGTAGCCATTATTCTAGCTGTACACAACTTTCACCTGACCAACAAATTCTGCCTTAGTTTAGAAGTATGCTGAGGACAGCCAAGTGTCCCACTGTTTCCTCAATCATCTGAGAGATCATTCTGAGGACAAGAGATACATTCTTCTGATTCTTGGCAGGCTGTCTCCAGAGGAAAATCTGCAGGGTTCCGAGGTCTCCCCAGTCACAGATGCAAGCATAACAGCTAAGCCTCCCCCATTCTACACTGTGGCCCAATAACGTCTGCTGAATTATTCCATCCACAGCAAAATGCTTTCTACATACATACTTACTCTTGTATTTACAAATATTTCTTAACTACCATTCCCGTATTCCAAAGAACAATGTTTACAATTGAAATATATGAAAGTGCAGAAGAAAAGAAAGGCAAAAAAAGATTCCAAATTTATCAGGAAGAAATTCTTTAACATTCTTAATACATTTATGTAGATGTGAATTTGAACATACAAATACGTGTCTGTGTACATGCTTATACCCTATGTGTAAGGGTGTGGGTTGGGTGTGTGTACACTACATGTTGACCTATGAACTATGTGGTGAGTGCTCACAATGTTTTTGAATCGTTCCTTCCTGAGAGAAAAGCCAATCCTTCACCGTAAGTCCTTCCAGTCCTTGAGCCAAGAATTGCACATAACCCTTCTGCTAAAGTCCTGTTTTCTGGTAAAAATCCTGTACTTTACAGTCTGATTTCCAAAGAACCACTGTGAAAACCTGCATCCATTTCTCCTCTGATTGGTCAAATATTACTTGATGTTTGCTTATTTTTATTATATGTTCTTCTCTCTACTGGACATAATTCCCAATGTTAAGCCATCTTGGCCTTAACATTGAGTCTTCAGTCAAGCTCTTTCCCAGTACCCAAAACTAGAAAACCAGATGAAGACATTATGTGCAGTGTTTTACCTTGAATGTGTCTAAAATTTCAGAGATACAATCTAAGGCTTTCTTACCATCTTCCTCCTGAATACATCAATAAGCAGACCAGCCTCAGAAGTGTCTGCCTCAGGAATGTGTTGGAGCTCTCAAAACTGTCTCAGATCAACTCACAGCTTCCCTTCATCTGCTTCAGACCACTGCAGGTCTGGAGTAGACGTTCCCTTAAGACACCCAGACCCTGTGATCATTCTCTACTGTTCAGCACAGCACACTTCCGGGAGGGCCTGCCAATGCTACAGGGGAGCAGCTGAGGTGGCTGGGCCACTCTGCTGGGGCAGAGGTGTCCCTTCCTACATAGAATCACCATCCTACATCCACCAGCATCTAAAGGTTCATTGATAATTGCCTGCTGATGCTCTAGTCTCTGATACTGATTTAATAATTTTCTCTGTTCAAAAATAATCTATGGTTGGTATATTTTATTGGCACACTCATACTGATCATAGACAATGTGAAGTTTTACTTCATTCATATATATATGTATATGTGTATATATATATCATAATGACCAACTTAGAAAAAACAGACAAAATAATTTTGAATGAAAATAAAGTGCAATAGCTTCTCAGGGCAAATATGAACCAAATGTAGGATATGCAAAATTATCTGCTGGGTGGTGGTGGTGGAGCACGCCTTTAATTCCAACATTTAGGAGGCAGAAACAGGAAGATCTCTGTGAGTTTGAGGCCAACCTGGTCTATAGAGTGAGTTCCAGGATAACCAGGACTATTTCACAGAGACCTTGTCTTTAAAAACCAAACCCCCAGCTGGGCATTGGTGGCACATGCCTTTCATCCCAGCACTAGGGAGGCAAAGGCAGGCAGATCTCTGCAAGTTCGATACCAGCCTGGTCTACAGAGAGAGTTCCAGGATAGCCTCCAAAACAATACAGAGAAACCCTGTCTCGAAAAACAAAAACACAAAAAAGCAAAAAACAAACAAGCAGAAACAAAATCCAACCCCCCTAAAAAAAACCAAAAAAATCCCACAAAATTATCCAAATAATAAAGAAATAGAAATGATTTTTAAATAATAAAATCTAGGAATGAGTTTTATAACCCAGGAACCTATAACATGTACTACAGTTCAACAGGATTAGTTTATTTACAAAGAACAAATATGGCTTATTATGCTTATACACTAGATTTCGGGATATATTATTGAATCATTTGATGAGTGGCCTCTGTCACATCATAGAGGTAATAATGATGACTTTCTTACCAGTATGTCATCATCACTTTAATATTAGGTCCCAAGAAGATTAGGTCCAATGAATGTTATCTAAAGAGTTGATATTTTTAAATTGACAACAATAATTACAAATGCATATCTATAATTTTATCAGGAACAAAAGGCAAAGGAGTATTTACCTATAGCTATATTTTTATTTTACTTTTGTACAAAACCACAATATTATGGGAAACAAATAATATGGTCAGGAGATAAATACCATTCCCTTGTTCATTACCTGTGTTTTTATCATAATGTATATCTCATCATCTTACCCTAAATGACCTGACAGTGCACATTTTAATATTAACTCAAAGATATTTTCATATGGGCTTTTTCTAAACTAAATTGTGGGATTTGTTTAATACTTGCTTTTTAACTGGCATCTGCCTCACAGTGAACAGTAAGATAACATTACTAGTCCCTTAATAAAGATGTTTTAAGTTATGTTTCCTGTTGATCTTCAATCTGATGTATGCAACAAAAGTGAAAGTACTTGTAGTTTTAACTTATTTTGACACTTCCACGCCATTGTTGTGTTGACAATAAGATAAAGACAATTCTGAAGGACAGTTGAATAATTCAAACTTTCAATGCATAGTCCATCCCTCTTAATTTGCCTTAGGCAAATATAGTAAATGGGAAAAATCTTCTTAGAAATGCTGGAAGACGGTATTTTTTAATTAAAAACAAAAATATCAAAGTCAGTTCAAAGATCCATTAATAATGAACTGTTTCCATGATGTAATACACAATTACATACCATGTATCTCTATCTTGATGAAAAAATCACACCCAGGTCAATTGTTTTAAAGCATATTAAGATCAATAAGTATAGTTAAATAAATTTTTAAAACATAAATGAATTTTTAAAACTAGGAAATTATCACCAATTTTTAAGTGGTCATATTTCTTGAGGTGGGATCATAGGTATTTTAAACCTTTATATTTCTTCAGCCTATAGGATAGGTATGTTTGATATTTATAATCAAAATGATAGCAGACTATTAAATTCTAAAATTTGACATTAAACCCATTATCATAAAACAAAAGGAATTAAGTGAATCAATAGTCATGGTTCTGGATTCCATGTGAGGCATTTTCATAGGTGTTCATTGGGTCTAGTTAACTCTCAAACACATACAAAGAACTATTACGTACATTCACCAACTACAGAAACACAATGATCTCCAGGGTTGAGAGGATGCCTGTGTGTTCATGACTTAACATCAAGTAGTTCCATTTACTTTATGAGGAGACCAATGCACATGTATGCTTCGGGTATGGGGAATAGGACTGAGGAATACCTTGCATCTCTGACATCGCCTGCTCACTGAATTGTATTTTAGCAGCAAGAGGAAAGTCATCCAACTGAGTAGACATCAGCATCTGTGCTGATACAAGGTAATAGGCATTGCAATCAGAAAAACCACCTGTCCTTACCTCTAGTCTCCAAAAATACTTCCACTAAGAACCATCACTTTTGATACTAATGGGTTTGGTTTGGGTTTTGTTTCATTCATTGCCACTGATTACATAAATATATACCTTATACACTGACAAAAGATGTGGCCTTGTGGCCAAATATACTCCACATTTTTCCCTGACAGCTTAATTTTAAGACTCTAGTGAACTCTAAACCAAGAAAGTCAAGTCCCCAGGTAAGAGGAAAATGTACCTCATCTTCCAGGAAGCACAGTTCATGGTGTTGAATGAGTTGCTACTCCATTTTAAACTTCTTACCTTCAAGCAATCCAATATTGAAGGTTTGTCATTTAAAGTACATATCAACCAGAACTTTGCTTCATGCAAGAACGTGTCTTAATTCTCTTTTATGCTACATCCCTGCCAAAGTTAGTACATAGAAGAGTGAGCCATTGACACGTAAACCATATGTTCATACAACTCAGTGCTTTCATTTCATGTCATTCATAAAGTTTCATGTGATTATTCCACGTAGAGAAGTCAGACAGAGGCCTGGGTGGGATGGAAGGATGAGATAAAAGCCAAGAGCAAGCTGCCCATCATTTGAGCAGGCCAACCTGCAGCCAGGACTAGGTTCCTGCAGACAGTTTAACCTGGAGACTTGGACTTACTGCTTGGAGATAATAATGGAGAAAAAAGAAAGAAAAGATAAACTTCTAAAGAAAAAAGGGGAGCATAAGACCCTTCTAACACAGAAACTGAAATCTCTATCCATCTTTTCAACAAACAAAAAGTACACCTCAGACAGCTGCCTCAATTCTCATAGCCTGCTATGCACTGCAGGTCATGCTGAAGTAGGCAACAGACATAAACGAAAAGGAAAACAAGAGCACATAGCTGAGTCGATCCCTCAGCAGCAGCAGGACAGAAAGAGTCCAGCCTACAGAAAGAACAGGCAGGAGAAACCAACTCTGCTTCAGCAATGACTCGCTTCCTGACATTTACAGACATATACATGAACAGGGACAAAGCTGGTCTAACAGAAAAGCTTTTGTTCACGTCTCAGTCTAACTAGTAAGACTTCAAGTTGCCGTTACTTTCTGGGAGCTACGACCATTTACTGCCCAGGACGATATCCACACAGTTAAAAGTTCAAGGACAGCAAGAGGGCCAGCTTCAGCCTTACCTCCTATACACGATCTACATCGTCTTCTCCACGATGAATGTAAACAGAGGCTTGTGTTAAATTGGCAACATGTCCCTCAGCCACTGCAGTGTAGCATGGATGCAGAACAAATGCCCAGGCCATTAAATAGACTGGCTTTTAATGATAAGATGATTAGAACATTTTATTGATTGGGCTCTAAAAATTTATTGAATGTCTTCTATTTGCCTGACATTGTTCCCTGTCTCACCTAATCTGCATAGGACAACTGTTAGCTCCATTTGCTGATGAGATACTTGAACCACAGGATGAATCCAGCAGCGACCCCCATGGGCTGTAGCAATGGTCACCATCAGAAGGTAGCTGGCGTGTGACCAGCAGGCCTTGGAAGACTTTGTCCTTTGGAGAGAGATAATAACAAGCATTTCTGCCCTGGCTTTGAACTCACCCGCTATGTGTTCTTCAGCAAATCACATTCTCTCTCTAAACATAGTTTCTACACCTCTACATGAAGGAAAAGAGAACTCTTCTATGTCCCCAGGGTTCAGGACTTAACGGGGATGGAATGATAAGGATGTGAAATAGTACCTGGTCCAGCTCAAAGCCCATTTGCTTAAAGGACGCTGGTATTATGCTAGCATCACACTAGAATTGTGCCCTGCCAATGCCTCCATGACCACCAAACCCCAGCATCATCACTGTTGCTGCCAGGGAATCTTACACTAGCCCACATTCCTCTTCCAAAGACATGCTGGAGCTGGTCTGGCTCTCTCTAGTTGTTCACAAGCCCCCTCCCTTTTGAAATTCCACCCCTCACACTAATCCAGACTGGACATTCAGACACAAATCAAGATTCAGCTCTCTGAAGAACCTGACCCTCAACGTGGAGTCCCAAGTCACTTGTGTCCCATTGCTTTCATACTGCTGGATTCTTACACGGGCATTTTAAAATGGGATGGTTTGGGCTGCTCATTTCTTCTTACATGATCTATTCTTTCAGGAAAGGAGTTCTCACCCATACTTCTTTTGTTATCACTTTTTTAATATGTGAGGGGTTCATAGCATATTTCCAATAAATGCTTGGTACCATGAAAGCCCAGTCTCTCCTCAGGTACAAGTCAGAGTCTTCTTGCCTCACTATCCATCCTAGGTCTGGATTCACATGGTCTATGAGTTTACGACAGTCACATTTTAAAACTAGCTAAGGCATGCTAGTGCCTGATCCTTACAGATTTCTCTTGAGAAGGTAGCATGTTGCAAAACAACTTTCCCCAGCACAATATGACAGCCGCACAGGTGATAACTCCTGAGACCAGACCAACCATAACATTGACCTGTAGCTCATAAATCACCAAGCAATGTGGCCACTGTGCTACTCCTGCTAAGTTATTGAGTTTCTAAAATTTCATAATGTTTGAAGATTTTCTGTTGATTCACGACCTATGCAATAAATAAATCACACGCCCATTCTACTGGAAGTAGAAATCTCACCTACAATTAGTGAATTCTATGAAACCCTCAAAATTAAAAGTGACTATAAATTTTATGTGCTATAATTATAAATTTAGAAACTTGAAATCCTCATTCTTTATATTCCTTGAGAACAAAAGAAGGTCTAACTTGATTTTCTGTGTGTCAGCATCTAATGTCTTGTTAAAATTTGTGGTTTTGTATCCTTTAGACATGTAGCTAACATCCCCGTATCTGTCAGAGATAATTGCTTAATCCATCCTGGTTTCCCTACAACTTTTTCTGGAAATGTATACACGCATATTTGTGTGCATAGAGATAATCCATCACTGTTTTGTGACTTGTGTGTGCTTAGCATAAATGGTGTCATGCTATATAGCCCATTCTACAATATAGCCATTGCTTGTTTTTAAAGTTTATTTTTAATTATGTGAAGATGCATTTGTCTATATGTGGGTATGTGCACATCAGAACAGGTGCCCGCAAAGGCCAGAGGAATCTGGTACTCTGGATCTGGAAACAGACAATGGTGAACCCTCTGAAGTGGGTGCTGGGAATTGATCTCTAGGCTTTTCAGATGAGCAGCCAGGTGCTCTTAACCACAGAGCCATCTCTCCAACCCCCATACATTACTTTTTAGTTTCACAAGAAACCTCCTTCTCAATTAAAAAAGTCAGTAGCTCACTCCTCGTAACTGCAGATTCCCACACTAGCTTTCACTCCTGTCCTTTTCTGGCTTTGCGAGTGCTATCCTATGCTCGCCCTTGCCCCTGATTGTTTTTGTTCTCCATGGTACTCTGTTAGGAAATCCTTTAATTATGCATGCCTCTTGATTTATAATTCTTCAATACATGATATAATACGTTTTCTGGCTTGCTAAACTATAATAAATTTTGAAGATGTCTTCCATCTATGTTGTGCTAGAGGTCTTTTCTCGGGGTACAACAGGGGTCAACACATGAAGACCCACAGGCCAATTCTTTCTTTCTTCTTCTTCTTCTTCTTTTCCCCTCAGTATATGTTTTCATTTAAATTAGAAACATGAATGCTTCACATGTCAATCCCAGCTCCCTCAACCCTCCACCAGCCCCCCTCACCCAATCCCCATATCATTCCCCAGGGAGGGTGAGGCCCTCCTTGGGGGGATCTCCAGAGTCTGTCATTTCATCCAGGGCAGGACCTAGGCCCTTCCCCCATGTGTCCAGGCTGAGAGAGCGTCCCTCCACGTGGAATGGACTCCCAAAGATCATTTGTACGTCATGGTGAACCCAAGGCCCCAGAGATTTCTGATGCCAACAGGCCAATTCTACTCATTTCTTTAGTTTTATGTGAGCATAACCACACCTGCTCTTACACAGTGTCAAGGCTGCTCTTGCACTACAGCAGAAGAGCTGAACAGCTGCAACAGAATCATGCAGTCCACAAAGCAGGAAAGGCCACCAATCCCATTACCAAGAAAGTCCACTCGCCTCTACCCTAGAATGTGAAATAGTCATCCTTAGGACACTTCTGTCTCTACAAAATGCTAGTTAAAGTATCAATGGTTTTCATTTTTAACTCACAGTTGCTTCTAAAAGGCAAACCAAAGATGTTTGCCATTTGAAAAGCATACCATTTCTTTTAAATTCTACAATCAAATCGATGTGACTTAAGGCCCTATCTGCTCTAGATTCTTTATAGTTTGGGACGATACTGAATGAATTCATTAGGGAATCTCCTTAAATAGCAGTGTGTCCTTCAGCCTGATTAGTAATTTAGTCTATGGTTTTTCAAAAAAATTTTAGATGTGAAACAAGAATATAGACTCAGACAATGGAGAGATAAGAGAGTGGCAGAATTGTGGGTTTCCCTGTACCTATCTACATCTGGGAGGTTTGCCATGGATATTCGGAGAATCCTTGTTAGTCCCCAGATGTTAAGATAACTACAATTCCTGTTGTCCATTCATTTAAAATTAGTGCAAGAATCACAATAAATTCTATTGCTTTATTTGTCCTGACTATAAAATTCATTTTAGAGTTGGAGAATAGGTGTTAGTATCAATAAAAAAATTGTTTCACCTTATTTCTCCATAAACTGGCATTCACACATTAATTATTAGTACATTCTACCACCCATTTAAACAATCTGAGGAGACTCGGTGTGGCCCTACATAATTATCAGAATTCTAAATATTTTCATTATTTTTTATTGGACTTGCCAGTTTGCACTAGACATTTGTTATAGGGAACAGCCATTGTCTCATGTAAATGCTGAGGTTTTTCACCAGTCCTCATTATTTAACATTATACAAACTTTAGAGAACATCCTGGCCACTGGACAAAGCATGGACTTGCCATTTTATTCTCCCTAAAAAGACAAATAATGGAGAAATGAATTTTGTTTGATCAAGAATAATAGCAATGATAATTATTTTCCAATCATCTATAGATTGCCTGCCAGCAGAGTTCTCAGAGACCTCTTTGGTGACCTGGTAGCTTATCTCTCAGGTGACAGGCTGTAGGAAGCCACAGTTGCCCTTCTCCTGTCAACTGCTTTTAATGAAACTAATATATTAAGTTTGCTAGTGGTGCTATTATGTTGAAATAACAAAGAGGAGGGGTAAATTAAGAAATGATTTTTCTAACTAAGCTTTAGATGAAAAAACACTAATGTACTTGTCCTAATGCTGTATAAAATGTTCTACAAAGCATAGTCACAGATTCTGTGCTCTCTTACTGCATCCTGCCCTCCTCCTCCTCCTCCAAGATCTGCTTTCAGAGTTCTGTTTGAAAAGTTGTGAAGGAAAGAGGCAGGGAGGACTGACTGCATTGGAAAAAGTGATCAACAGAGTCAGATACAATACAAAGGAGATGAGAAATGATACAGGGTCACGTAAGAAGTTGAGGTCGACATCATTGGTTCCATGCCTTCTGTTCAGTCAACCAGTCAGAGAGAAGTTTCACGCTTCCAAGTACAGCTATAAGGAGTGAGGGCTGAGGGTAAGTGTCAGAGTTTCTGTGCAAAGACTACTTTGATAACCATAAGGACACCAGTCAGTACCATGAGGACAGAGTATAAGAAAAATGAATAGAAGAGGGACTATCTTGTTGAAACAACTAAATTGTAGACAGATACTCTGGAGAGCTATTCTAGCAAATGTTTTCTGGACCCTGGAGACCATAAAGCCAAAGGACATCCGGGCAGCTGCTTTAACAACTTGGAGGAGACTCCTTCACTCTAGAAAGTTCCAACTCTGACACTCTCCTGTCTGACACTAGCCTGTCTTCGGGTCCAGAGTTTCTTCTGGTGAAATAACCTGTTTTTTGGGGTTCCACGTTCCTCAGTGGCTGAAGACCCTATTCCCTAACCAACTTCTCACTCTGTCATCAGCTACTTCCTGCTGTATTGTGTGACGTATGCTCCCCAGTAACCACACAAGCTGTAGCAAGTGAATAACGAAAACATGTACTACCACAACTGCTGCCCAGCTAACACCTGACTGTTGCCTAAGCGCCAGGCTATTTCAAACACTTCACACTTGCTCACTCTTTCCATCCTCATACAACCCGAAGAACGTTATGAACATAATAGACAGGAAACATGTTACTTTTCCTAAGTAGTGTGTTAACAGGCAGGATGACATGACCAGGATTAAAAACAGGGTAGTTAGACATTATCCACCTACCCACTTCACCACCCCACATCTCGTAAGCCTCCTTGCCTGTAATTTCAGGGTGGGTTAGGTCTTAAAACTGCCTTTCATGGTCAACTTTAGCCAATCACATCTGCCTGAACTTTAACTCCAGTAAAGCATCCACACCATCCACTATTCTTGACATTTCCCCCTTGGAAATTGAAATGCAAGAGACAATGCTTGGGACTTTCCCATACACTGCTGAAGCAAATAATAATCTTAAGTCTTTCAACTGCTATGCTGCTTACACTATGAAAATCTTACTTGGGTTTCTTCGAAATCAAAATAACCTGCACGCATTCAAGGAAGAGAGCTCATGATGGCGTTATATTCCTTCCCGAAAGCTTCATTTAGACACCTTTCAGAGATCCCTTCATGGACACAGAAAATCTTAAACTGTCTCTATTTGATTGTGCTTGCCTAGGGCATTAAGTCCAATCCAGCAGGTCTCACCTCAGTAACTCCACACAGACTAGACAATTCCTGCAGTCGGCTTCCCCGAGGGGTTTGTTAAGTTTCACATGCATTTAGTATTGCAGCTGCCCTGCTCAACTTGATAAACTTGTAGCTAAATTCTTTCTGCAGCAATACGCTGCTGGGCTTATGTTTTTTTTATCACCATGAGAATAAATACTGCAAAAGAAGCTGTTACTATGTGTTAGTGTTATCCATTAGTTTTCAGCATAATTGAGCTTACATTGCAATTTCTCAGTAACTGATAAGTATGTTTTGTGGATGTGGTTAAAAGGTAACAAGAATTAAAAGGGGCTAATACTTAAATATATTTTATAGCAAGAAAGGGAAAGAATTTTGATACCTTACAGTGAGCCACAAAATGAAGCAGAAATTATGGATGGAATTTTCATTTTTATTAAAATTCTGAAGTTGCTGTGATACACACCTATACAAAATTCTTTAAAAGGAGCCACTATACAAAAGTTCTCTACTCTAATCCTATTCCTTACAGACTGTTTTGAATGACTTGCCAAGGTTACTAACACCAATGACAATGGTTAGGGCTAGATCATTGATCCCCTAATTTATAATCAAAGCTCTGTGACACATGGTCTGGCCAATAACAATAAAACATCTGTGTCTAAAAGTTCTGTTGACACCTGAAATTCAACACATATTAAATCAAAATGCTGTAGTCATCTAAACCATCACTCATCTCCAGTTTGTTACCAACAATAGCATACTGCTATCAGAATTGGTGGGACCTACCTCAACCTGCAGTCTCCATGTAATGTAAATCCTGTTTACTTTTTTGTTTGTTTGTTTTATTTTTGGTTTTCAAGATAGGGTTTTTCTATATAACAGTCCTGGATGTCCTGGAACTTTCTCTGTAGACCAGAATGAACTTGAATTTAGAGACCTGCCTGCTTCTGCCTTCTGAGTGCTGGGATTAAAGGCACTCAGAAGTATCTTGATCAACACACCCTGAACTCCCCATTCCTGCCTCACTCAGAAACCCCCAAACTATCCCCATTTGCCTTTTGTTTTCTCTCTGGTTTTGCTGTTGTTTTGCTTTCATTCACAACCCACTGAGTCCAGTTAGTGCTCCTCGTTAGGATATTTACTGATCTCGTTTCCTTGATCTGATGTGGGTCTTGTGCAGGTAACCATAACTGCAGTGAGTTCACAGGTGCAATGGCCATGTCACTCCCAAGGACGGCACTTCCCAGCACCTCGATTCTCTGGCTCTCACATTCTTTCTGTCCTCTCTTCTGTGATAGTCCCTGAGCCTGGGGGAAGGGGACACCGATGTCCCAGCCATCATTTATTTTGTACCCTGCTTCTGCGCTAGCACACCCTTCAGGTGTGTTCTCTTGCTTCAGACTTCCACCATCCCCAAGTCTGCAGGGCACAATGCCACTGACCGGTCCTGAACAAAGCGTGCCCGCTGCTTTAACTCAGTCCCTGACATCTTAGACCTGTCTATTTACAACCTGTCAGGAGCCTACGCATAACCCAAACATTCTTCCCAGGGTAATTCTTGCTTCCTCTTCTCAGAAACCATCGATGGCTCCCAACTGCCTCTTGAATCAAATGAAAACTGCAATCCAAATGAGTATCTTCACTCCTAAGTGCCTTCATCTTCATTCAATGCATTTTTTTCAGCCAGTATTTGTTGAGTAATCACTTTGTGCCTAGTTACATGCTGCACCCTATGGGAAATCATAAGATATGTGTCACACTCCCCTCGCTTATGGATCCTTGCAATCAATGTGCAAAAACAAAACATGAACACATCAAACATTTTTACAGCAAGAAGTGATCCATCTGACTATGTACTGGAGAATGTATGAAACATACATTATAGCTTATGGTGCTTGTATGAGCCAATGTGGCTCTTGGAAAGAAATGAAAAACCCATGCTCCAGAAGATGTAGGAACTGGCTTGTTCTATGCTCAGAAACTGAAGCATGAAGTCTCCCTGGCCTAGAGCTTTATTGGGGCTGGTACTCAGAACTGAGGCTGGAAAGGGGGAATTGGAATAACAGTGGTTCTCCAGCTGACAACAGTCACCATCATCATTTTCCTGTTCTCAAAGCACTTGTGCAAACATCTCTATCCATCTGTAACTGGTTATGACTATGTTTTATGTTTATTTTATCTCTTCTCATGTATCTCCATTTATATTTGTTCCATTAGATTATAAACTCAATATGAACAAAGACTGGGTTCCTTATTTCCTTTGTAATTTCCTACATGCCTCATATACTGCCCTACGTTGTCAGTGGTTCATAAATGCAACTAATTGAAGTTCAAACTTCTACCCAGATACTTGCATGAGATGTGGAAGCGTTCAGAGTCAGAATCTAAGACATAAATATACACACAGTCGTGCAGAGACATGCTGCTCTATGCAGCACCATTGGGGAATGAGCTGGCCCACAGAGTTAATCTTGCAGTAAGATATACCGCAGCCAGAAGAAACAGAGAGGTAAACAAAAATTGCACATTTGGTGTGCATCTGAGCCTGAAATATTCTACAGTAAATGTAATTCTGGTGATAGTTATTAAAATAGGTTTCAACTAGACTTTCATCTGCAAACAGAATTCAATTAAATCTAGCTTACAGTTGTTTAACACAACTGGCAAAAATACTTCTCTTGAGGTACTACAGACATTCTTCAGATATCATTAAATCTAGTTGCTCCCAACTTTCTTAAAGTCCAACTCTATCCCATGGCACCCCTGTATCACCTCTGTTCCCCTCCCCCAGTACTGGGAGGGAGTCTCGTCTTTGTATGGTAGTACAAGCATGTGTGTCAGTTACACCATCCATCTTACCAGATGGTAACTATGAGCCTTTCTGTGTGCTTCACCCACCCTACCACAGACACCTTGGGATCGATCACTGTACTACACACTCTCCTCTGCAAACCCAGAGGCATCGCTATCATGCTGAACACTGTTTGTTGTTGTTGTTTTATGTCTTTTTTTTAATTTAAATTAGAAGCAAGGTTGCTTCACATGTTAAACCCAGGTCCCTCTCCCTCCTCTCTTCCCATGCCCTCCCACAAACCCTCCCATCCTACCTCCCCCAATTCCCACTCCTTTCCCCAAGGAGGGTGAGGCCCTCCATGGAGGGTATCCATAGTCTGTCATTTCATCCAAGAGTCCAGGTTAAGAGAGCATCTCTCATTATGGAATGAGCATCCAAAGTCCAATGTGCCACGGATAAATACTGATCTACTACCCAAGGCCCCATAGATTGCCTAGGCCTCCTCTTATCACTAGCATCTAAAGAAGCTTAAAGAACAGAGAGGAAGGGAAAGAAGGAAGAATAAGAAGAGGAAGAAAAAGAAGGATGAGGAGAAGGAGGACGAGGAGGTGGTGGAGGAGAAGGAGGTGGAGGAGGATGAGGTGGAGGAGGAGGAGGAGGAGCAGCAGCAGCAGCTAAGTAACTCTGAAAGATAAGTAGTGATAGGACAATATTACATTGATTAATGGAGTTGCCTACACAATAACTTTTTAAACGTGTGTATGTGGTGTATACATGCATGTGTCCGTGTGTATGCACTGGTGTGTGCTCATGTGCATGGGCATGTGGAGGCTGAGGTCAATGTTAATTGTCTTCATCTGCTGTGTGCCACCTTGCTGTGTGAGATGAAGTATCTCTATGAACCTAGAGTCTCCAATTTGGGCTTACCAGAAAACCACAAGGATCTACATGTCTCTGCCTCCTAGTGTTGGGATTACAGGAGTGTGGCATCACGCCTGGCTTTCTGTGTGGGTGCTGGGGGCTGAACTCTCTTTCTTACAAAGCATGTGCCTTCCTGACTGAGCCATTTCTTCACCCTCCCAGATATGTAACTTTTATACAAGATAAAAGTCTTCCATTATTTCTCCTGAGAAAAATATCAAAGGAAATATTAGAACAATAGTATGTGCCCTCTTCCCTATGAACCCTTTTCCATGTTCATGTCTTTTCCTTTTGTGTGTGTGTATGACCCAAGGAGTTTAACCAGGGCCATCTGAGTGACCATGGGTATTGAACAATCCATGTGCTTACCACTGGGTACACTTCTGAAGATAATGACTCCCCAATCTCCAGAGCCCATCATCACCTAGTATCTGAGCAGGGAGGGATACAGTTCCATGGGTCACTTCCCCACCCATGCCTGGCAACTGACAGGTAACCACGGCTGCTGTGAGTTCATGGTTGCGATGGCCAAGCCATGACCAGACAATAGCATTTCACAGCCGCTCTTTCTGTCTTCTCCCGCTTCCATTCTTTCCACCCCCTCTCCCACAGTGTCCCCGAGCCTTAGAGAGAGTGGCACGAACGGACTGCCTAGGACTAAGCACTCTTCCTGGAGCAAACAGGGATTGGAGGGAGATAAGAGAAGGTATGGGGTGAGAGTAACCAGAATATAGCATGTACATGTGTGAAACTGTCCAGGAAGAAGTTTAAACTAATTTGTATAAGTAAGTTTCTAGAAGGAGAGGATGTACGGATCCAGCTCAGTGGCAAGCACTCACCTAGCACATAACACACCAAGCCCTCAGTTCTATCCTTAGTACTGGGTAAAACATAAACAGAACTCCTCCCTCCACATTACTCAACCTCAATTTGCTTTTTCTTATTTATAAAATGGATACAGTTTGTGTTTTTCTCAGCAATCATTTGTCTATTGAAAAACCAAACAGAAATACTCCAGAAACATCTATTTTGATAGCACACACACACACACACACACACACACAAACACACACACATATGTGTATCTATATGCAACTATAATCAACTGACTAGTTCTTACACTTCTCTAAAAAATTGGAAATTCGCACTGGCTAACTATTTACAACCCAACTATGTGAGATAAGAAACACACACTGGTTCTAATTCCAATCTAATTCCTCATAGGACACACACTGAAAGTCAAGATACAGCAAGGTTCAACTGGACTTTTTTTTTTTACACCATAGTCAATTTACAACTGAAGAAGTAAAAATCACTGTTGAAGAAGGAAAATTATTACGAGCTATGAGCAGGCATTTGCCACATTCATTACATGGCACGGGGCACGCAGAATACAAACTTGAACTAGGTACTGCTGCTCAGAGAAGGAAAGGGACCAGGTGCCACTCCCCGAGAGGAGCATGGCCCAGGTTGTGATGGGACAGGGGATGAAACACCAGAAAGACTGTTCCCACTGGCACAGGAATGGCATGTACAGTGTCTGCCTTCCAGGAGCTGGCACTCAGGGCATTTCTGACTGTTGCTAGACTTTACCAAGAAAGACAGACAGGACAGCTAAGGACAGAGCTGAGTATGGTAAAGGCCATAAGTGATCTCAGAGTAGCAGCCCTCCCCCTAGGTAGAAAAGGCAAAGGAGAAAGAAGAGCAGCCGGAAAATGGGGACTTGGGTGGAACTGCAGAGGACTTCATGAGAGGCTGGAGACCTGGAGTTCCATCTGTACACAAGGGGGAGCCAGTGAAGGTTTGCTTGGCTTGTCTAAACTCAGTCAGACTTCACACAACAGGGAATCTTTCCTTCTACAGTAAACAGATCAGTGTGCGGCATCTCTAACTGAGGTATGAACCCTGGAGCAAAACAGTATCATCATCCCAAATGGAACCACTGCCCTCATGCAAACCCTTCCTCCCCTATTGCCTAGCAACCAGAAACCCAAGTTATAAAGTTCCAACGAGTATGTGTGAATGTATGTATATCCTGAATATTTCATATAACATGCAACCATTGTGTTTGCTTTCCCCACTAAAAAAAATGGTGTTTGTATCAGTACTTTATTTTTAATGACTGAATAATATTCTATTATATGCATATAACATACTCTATTCATCTGGTGGTAGTAGCCTTTGTGCATTCCTTGCCTTTGGGCTATTGTAAACAGTTCTGCTATATACACACATGTATTTCTCTGAGTCTAAAGTTTTTACCTACCAGCAAAAGTGCTGAGTAACATAGAAATTCTACGTTCTGCTTTTCACAAACCACTAAGCTGCCTGCTACACTGGCCAAATCCTTTTGCATTCCCCACAGTGTAAGTTCCTAAGCAGGCTGTGACAGGGAAAGAATGGGGCAGTTAAGTGGCCATTCAAGATGTCTAGATGAACGATGGCCACATTGAGCCAGGACCAGGTGGTAGGACACAGGGACGTGCAGAGTGAGGAACACGCAGAGTCAGGAATGGCCTGAGGCTTCCAACTGGAGTAACTGAGTCAGCGGTTCAACCTCCCAGGAAGTTACAGCACAAGGTAAGAGGCTAAGGGGGCTGACTGGGAAAAACAGGGCATCCCTCAAAGATCATCGCTGGGCAGTGAGGAACTGTGGGGCTTGGATGAGGTGGAGTGTCAGGTTTAGCAGCCATTAAGAAAGAGAGGGGAGCTGAAGGCAGTTCAGGGAGGAGCAGCTGGGTAGGCAGGGGAGACTTAGAACAAGAGACCGGGCCAGGAGAGCAGCTGAGAAAATCCCAGACACTGCCAGGTAAACTAAGATGATGAGCGCGCTTGCAGGGGGCTGTGGCTGAGTTTGCAAGGCCCAAAGGTTAAGATTTATAGGTTGTTTACTGGAACCTCCTCTAGACAGGCTGAGTGCCGTCATGGTTAGTTTCTCCATGAGCAAAGCATCCAGAAGAACTCTGCTGGTTTAGACCGCCACAAACTGAAGCCTCTCTGTGTATGCCATGTTTACATGTATCGGTTTTACCCTATGGGAGCTGTATACGGCATTACTTCTCACTTGCCAATGATATCCTGAGACTTAGGAAGGCCCACTTGCTGAATACTCAAAGCTAGTTCTTCTTTCTGAAACAGCCCTTGTAGTTTGTTTAAGGCATTTCCTGTGGGTAGGGGGAGTCTACCAAAGGAAAAAAAAATGTGTCATAGATAGGAACCCAATCTAAGAAAGTCAACATATTTAAATATTTAAAGTATAACTACTAGCAAGACCATACCTTTTCTTTTAAACACATAAGGTTCCAATAGTTGTCTTGTAGATTTCACCCACAATTCATTTTTCTTTTCATAGAAACATTTCATTCCTTTACATTAACATTTTAATGAAGAAAAATATTTTGCTCTCTAATCGCTAATTTACAAGGGTTTAGTACATTTAATTATTACAGTTCTGTGCCTGTTTGGCTTTTTGTCTTTCGCTGGAAGATAAGCATGAGCAGTATTAGCCACTCTTGATGTTGGTTAACAGCGTATTAGTTTAATAGGCCGGAAGTCAGTCTGCCAGTTTCTGTTCTATTAGATAGAATAGCAGGTACCTTGGAATGCCACAGGCATCTGTCTTGTTTTCTCAATAGCGTACATTAAATACCCATACAGGCACATGTATGTGACAATATTTGGGGATTCACAATACAATATTTCAATCAGAATGACAAATCACTCCCTCTCCTGGTCCTCCATCCACACTTGCCTCCCCTTCCTCCTCCAGTAATCACCAGACTGACTCTCAATACCTTTGAACTTGAAAAATCCCGAGGAGGGTTTCTCTGCAAATTTGCTGCTACCTTTCCCCTGGGGCAGAAGGCAATTAATTCGACTTAAAATCTGCCTCTTCAAATTCCTTCTGGATTCTGATAAGCTAAAACCCTGTTTATGTAAACAAAGGTGCTTAATTCATCAGAGCATGTGATAATGCCAAAAAGAACTGGAAAGATTTCCTGCTACCATTTCAGACATCACAATCAGACGGCACGTGACGGGGGCGTCCCTGAAGACACCAGGTTCTTCCAAAAAGCAACAGCGTTAACTTTTCTAATGCTTTTATTTCGTTTCAAACTATCTCGCTGCAGATTAAAAATGAAATCCTGTACAAATTAATTAGAGAATGGCTCGTCTACAGCGGGAAACTAAAAGCACAATCACGGAAACATGGAACTTCTTCCCTTTCAATGGGAAGGTAAGCTTTAGTTAGACGGGCAGAGAACACAGAGTGATTGTAAAAAGGTTCTTTTGTTACATGTGGCAGTTGTGGAATGAAGTGGTCATTTCTGGGACAAAAAAAAACTTCACACTCTACCCACTTGGCTGTAATACCTCTTAAGTTCTCACCAGCTTAGGTCTCCCCTCTTCCACCCCTACTCCCCTCACCCCCCCCCACCCCTGCACAGAGCTGGGGTTTTACAGCATTTGGCTCCAGTCCTTCTAGAATGCCTCACTTCCTCAGGTCTCCCCACCCTGCTGGCAGTTTCCTTATGTCCTTCACCCTTCTTGGAGCCTGTTCTTGCTGCTCTCAAGCCTCTAGGACGGTCAGTCACTACAACCTACATTAACTTTCTTGTCTCTCACACAAGCTCCAAGCTCTGTTAGGGCCTATGGGCATTTCCACCTTGTAGCGAGACATCCGCATAAATGCAACATGGCCTTCAGAGAGCTGTACTTTTCCACAGCAAACCAGCCCTTATCTCAACATCACCATCACTCTGGTTACATGAAGCTTTGGATTCCTGCTTCATCCTGAACTTGGTCTTTGTTTCGAGTGCTTCCGTCTGTGTTTTCAGTATCTGTTGCATTTGTTTATCTTTGTGTGAAGTTTTAACTAGTTTGTGCCTTGATATGGCTCAGCGAACACGGCTGCTCTATTTCCCAGGTTCCCTGCTCTCTCTGCACAGTACTTCTACAGCAGCCATTCCTATAACCATTTGTCTGCCACAAGCTTTATGGCTAGCTCCATGCCAAGGGTGATTCTGAGGCCAGGGACATGCAGGGAGCCAGCCATCACCAGTTATCCCTATGACTTCAGCTCTAGACACTGCTGGTACCTGATAAACAGTGGCATCTGGAGATTAAACCGGCTTTGCCATTTCTACCATGACAATAACATGTCAGAGCAGAAATGTGTATCTGATAGAAACAGCTTGGTGTCTAAGCCATCAAGATTTAAGAACTTCTTGATAACCCGAAGAAAGTATATGGCACAAAGAGGTCCCTTAACTATAAGAATGATTCTGAACGTGAAAGCCACAAAGATAAAGGCTGTGCTGCCCCTCTATGCATGACTCAGGGAGGATCAGCCTTAAGTATCAACCGTTGAGGCCCATGCCTACTGCACAGTCCATCTGCATGCAGCTGGGCAGACCAGGCTATCTCCAGTTAACCAGCTGCCCTATTCTGACTTCACACTCCCTAGACGCTTCCAGGGTGCAATCCCAAAGCTCCACGTTGGAAGAGAATGCCTAGGAATGGCTGAGACAGACATTCCATCTGTGTGACTACTTCTCACCACAAACAAACAAGGCAGTATTCTGATTTTACCAAGCCTCCTGCGAGCACCAATATCACACTTCAGAGACGGCTAGGCTAAGTGGCCGACTTAGATACAGTCATATCACTAAGGCAGCAAGCACCCTCCTGTGAAGCCTGGTATATTTTTAACTAACCCTGAACAATATATTGTAACACTGAATGTGTGGGATGGCATTTATAATCCGAATTGCTTTGAGTGAACCGAATAGCACAAATGAAGGAGTGGAAGGTAAATGTCAGTGAGTGAGGTGAGGGATGTGTGTTATCTTTAGTATCTGAGGAGTCAGGGGGGAAGCGCTCTACCTGCATTTGAGCTCTGCTGCAATTACAAGGATATACACAAGGGCCAGAAACCGGTACTTCAACTAAATGCTTTGTATTTTAAACCCAGAGATCAATCCTCCAGTGAGGTTTAAAAATTATATTCCTAGTTGTGGCTATTTCCCTACTAGAATAGACTCTTGCACTGAAGCCTTGTACTGCACTGTGACATTCCAGCATCAGGGCAGGGAGGGTAGCGAGGACAGCTACCACTAATCAAATCTAAGAGTCCAGTAGAGCCACATTAACTTATTTGGAAATTTTTAAGCAGCAAAATGAATTACTTCTGCTACTTCTAAATAATTACAATGCTTCCTATTGTGCCTTATGGCTTTAAAATAATTACAGCAAGTCAATAATAGTCATTTAAAATGTAATGAATTGATGGCTAATCTACACATCCATTCAATCATTCAACGAGCATTTGCTTATCACATACACTCAATTATTTTCATATTCTGGATTAGTCTGCAAATATTTGGGTTTCTGCCATTTCAGTTTTTAATGGGAGGCCTCAGTCTCAAGATATACAATGTGAGACTAATCATCTTCTGGTGTAAACCTGCTCCTTTTCCAACATTCCCCATTCCAGGGAAAGCACAGTCCACAGAATCGGACTCGCCTACCACGGCTCCTGTCTTCACCCCCACCCCTCACCATCCAACGTTTGATTGCTGCCGGTTTGTCTCCCGTTGTCTGGGAAGCCCATTCCTTTGCTCACTGCTCTGGACGAGGCACACGTCCTCCCCAGAGAGCCGTAGTGGTCATGCACTGATGTCTCCTGCTTCTGATCACCCCTCCTTCCTGACTCTTCCACGTTATCAATGGAGTTATCTTGTTAAAGTCCCTATCTAGGTATCTCACACCCAGCACAATGATCCTTTTAGTTCCTTCAGTGAAATTCAACACAACAGCAGAAAGTATAAAATGAAGACCAAAATCCACTATGTGAAATGCAAGATTTGAAGATATCTCAAGATACAGCTTTCCATCTCACATCCTGGAATTAGTCATAGCACCCTGAATGCGTTTCTCTATAGCCTTTCCCACTCTGCAACCATACTTCATTCACCTAGCTAGAACTTGCTCTTCCTTCAAGACTCAAAGGGTATCCTAGCCCCAGACATCCAATCCTGGGTCTGGACAGCAAGTCCAGGTATATATCACCAGGCTAGCCCAGGATAGGCACCACTTCAGTCACTACTCTTCCTCTAGACACGTGTCTCCACTGTGCACGCCCACATTTAGACAGGGAGATCCCACAAGCGTGCTGTTTTGTCTAGTTCATCTGCCACCGCTAGCCACCAGCTCGGTGTTTACTATTACAGCAGGTGCTCAATCAGGACATGCAAATGACTAGGTGACTGGGAGCCAGGGACTAACTAACTACAGAGAACATATAAGCTGAAAGGCCTTTTTGAGGAGTGCAAACGTGGTTTCTGAGAGATTGAGATCCAGAGAGCCTTTACGTAACAGCAGCCCAGTGGCAACAGTGGTATCACAATAAGGACAGCAGAAGAGCACACGTCCACGCCGTGTGGTAGTCATTGTGCTTCCACTCTGGTGGATGACATCCCCAGGTGACTACACACCACTGGCTGTAACCTCCGGAGCCCTCATAATGGAAGCTTCGCACGAATACAAGCTGACACAATCGTCAGAGGAGCAGACCCGTCGAAAGCCTGCACTCTCAACACGCTTGTGGGTTGATGCAGTCCCTCCACATTACCGCAGTATAATCCTTGTTTCTAAACTATTCTCGTGTACCACAATGGATCAGAGTCCCTAATTTAACATTAAAGAAAAGCGAGTCTTCTTTGAGAAGTGGAAAAACCAATCTTGCCGAATGATGGAAATCGTCTTCGTAGTTACATGCCCACCATGTTATGCGGAACACTCAACGAGGAAGGTGCCATTCTGAAAACTAACGTCTTCTGTGTGCTGGGAACAACTGTGCAATGCCCAAGTGCTCTAAAATATATCTATAAAAAGTGCAAATACTTGTAGAGGAAAAGAAAACGTGAAAAGGCAACGATCTCTAAGGATCTGCAACCTGTAGGTCAGCTGGAAAATGTACTCAGAAACAGCTCTAAGTTATCCACCTTACCCTCTATATCAACAAATGGCTTCCATTTGGTTCCTATATTAGAGCAGCTATGTCCACGCCCCCAAGACAAAGCATCAGTGGGCACACCCCCCAGTCCACTGCCCAGCCCTCTATCTTCAATGTTGCTTCTAAATAGCTCCAGTTCCTGAAAGCGTATCTAAGCATCACATGGAAGCTGACTTCAGGCAGCATTCATCAATTTCAAGGCTTCCAGGTCTCATAAAGTGAGCAAAGTCTCCCTTCTCCCCAGCTCCCCTCTCCAACTCAGGAGCTGCAGCCTTGTGAGCTGCCACATGGCAGAGTCAAGGCACTTGCTCGCCTTGCCCAAACTCAGCCTATGAGGTCCCCATCACTCCTGTTTTCTCGTCCTTGGTGTTTAATGTTATTCCTTCCCGTGGAGAGGAAATCCTTTGATCCATTCAGACTGTTCTTAGTGCACACAGCTTTACCAAAATGATTAGTTTTTCAGGTCGTACTTTAACAGAAAATAGCAGTACACAGATACTATAATTCTCAAATATATTGGCAGTAAATCACCAAAGCAATGATTTCTTACATCTGATTTCTGATTTGAATTGTTTACATATTGACATTTTGATGTATTTTGTGTATTTTATTGAACCTATACTTGTTGAAATTTTTTTTCAAGAATTCCCATTTTCTCCTGCTGATGTATAATTAAGTTTGGAGATTAATAATGATAACTGACTTTATCCAGATATTCATAGGCTAAAAAATAAAAATAAGCATTTTTAAATTTATGATGAACCATGGACAAATTGTTTATGTGTTATCCAAATACAGAAAATGCTATGGGCTGCTCCAAATTAAGTCCTGGCAAGACCTAATAAGAACAAAACAGAACTAAAAGTATTTTATGTATACTCCCAGAATATGAATTATATAAGTGCACAAAATTTAACTGTCTAAACATCCAAGATTTAGTACTTAAATTTACAATTGTAACATCTATAATTTTTCCAAAATTTCAAATTCTATGCTACCCTACTGTGGTTATTGCCTTCAATTATTACCACATGTTTTATCCAGACCACAGCACACTTTTGTACTCCAGAAAACAAACAAAAAAAAATGCTGTAATACTAATATTCAAAACCTGACTCTCATTTTGACATGCCTCTAATCGCCTGTAAAGGTCTATCTGAACTTAGCTCCTACGCTCAGGGATCACCCATAGATTTTAAATCCACCCTGGAAAATGTAACGTTTTTGTCAAGCAGCTGACGCTTTGCACACGCTGGACCAGGCAGAGCATTCCTTCGTCCTGATGTCATGGGCCAGCATTTGTCTCAGAAGACATCTTTTGTAATTTCAACCAAAAGGCAAAAGAAATCAGAGCTGTGAACAGGCAGAGGGGGAGAGGAGGAAAGCCTCTTAGAACAATTCATTCAGACACAAACCTGTACGTTTTTAGTCACTCAACTCGCACACTTTTACATAAAGCCTTCCGACTTTCGTGAAGTATCGTGTGTATTTTCAGACTGTTGGTTTCTAAAATGCCCTTGCTCTATGGTAATGTGCCACAGGGAAGTTGGCTATAGTTTCATGAAAGACGTTTTCATCCCTGACTGGCATCTTCTCAATAGCTGGGGCCCAGGCACACCGCTCTCTTCCCGGCAAGGCCCTCTGCCTACAGAACAGTGCTGCATTCATAACCTACTCTCAGCACCGCGGGCCGGCGCACAGAAAGGCCTCTCTGGCCTAATGGGTTACATCACTGAAAAGTCTTCCATTTGGCCTAGGTGAAAAACATGAATGCATGCCCCATTCATTTCTCCAACCTTAAAAAAAAATCAAGCAAAATCATATCCTCTCTGTAGTGAAAGACCTGCATTCCCACAGACAGGCTTGGGGGAAAAAAAAACATTCTGACCCTGCTCTTGATTCCTGGCCGTGCCACCACAAACTTGCGTAGCCCACTACTCGGTCCCTTCAGAACAACTGTTACAACCTGGGGTTCCACTGCACATGCTCAATAATACATCCAAAGGAACTTTAATTTTTTGTGAATTGATTGGTGCTATTATCACTCTCAGACTTAGGCCACACTTTTTAAAACTAGACTTAACGTGCGGTCATGGAATCACAACTCTCATCCTCTCCACTGGCCTCAGCACCATAAACCAGTGCAAACAGATGGCGGCTCCCCCTGGCCCTGGATCCAACACTTCCTGGTGGTCAGAGCGAGCGAGTCAGCCCCATCCAACACTTCCCTGTGTGTGCCAAATATCTGCGATTCCTCGCAAGGTAGGCACCCGGTAGTCTAGCCAAAATATTTTATATTGAAAAAGACACAGACCCCTTTCTCCTTATTAGCATATGCCTTGCTTGGACGAATCAGAGTTAATGGCTTCAGGACATTTCTACCTTTTTCCTAAAACATAAGTTCACGTGTGGACACAAGTTACATTCAGAGGAAAAAAGCCCACTGCTCATATGCTCTCTCTAAATCACACAAATCAAAGTAGCCAGTGTAATGCCAGAGCCCTGGCTGTGCTTTTGAATGGCCCCAAACTACAGCTGCTCGGAGGCACCCTGAAAGGGGGCACAGCGTTCCACAGAGTTCAGCATCCTCAGGGAAGTCCACATTGACTCAGGGCGCTGTGACAATATCCATTCTATGCCCTCTCTCTACGGTCTGTCTGAATGACAAGGGAAACCCACGTCAGTTATGAAGCATCTCGGACTTTTACGACTAGTGGTTCACTCAAAGCCATGCACATCCTTGGTCACGTCTGTCCATCCACACTCACCAGCCAGACGTGGCATAACTATATAGTTTCTCCAGGCCTTCTCATGCATTGTGGAGCCCCAGCTGCTGACAACCAGGCCCCCATTCTGAGGCCTGAGCACCCTCGAGAAATGCACATAGACACTGCCTGCTGGTTCTCCTGGGAGCCCTCGAGGCTAAGGGCTGCTTCTGCTTCCTTTCGTCTTCCATGGAGGGTCTTCTCTTGGGAGTTTAGTTCCATTTCATTTGTTTAATAAACGTAACCCTTAATGGATACACATGAAAACAAACAAACAAACAAACAAATGAAAACAACTTCTGCAGAAAGCCTACAGGGAAAATTCTGAAAGAAGCTGATCTAAAAGGAGTCAAATGCCTTTTCTAAACAAAACATCAATTCTGGCATTAGAGAAATGCTGCAGAAAATAAGTATAAATACTAACTCCCCAAACACTGAAAGTTATGATTTGCATAGGAACACCTACAGTGGACAATACCAACTCCCTAAGCAGAGTCCCCTCACTGTGGTATTTGTGTAATGAGAATGCCTGTGTCCTTCAGATTACTGACTAAAAAGAAAAACTCAATAGATTCTAGACTGCTTTGCTGTACTTCCTTGAACCTTACCTAAACTACATGAAAATAAGACACTGAGATCATGAAGGCCTCTGGTGCAAGCCCACCAATAAGATTTTGCTTCCCTTTCCATTTTCTTCATCAATACATAGTCGTTTATCTGACTATGAGGGAATCTTGCTAAGGAAGCGTCTCCTGACATGTCATGCCATATGGCCTCCATAAATACCTAGTCATAATCATTATAATTTAAAGGACTCCCATTAAGAGGATATTGATATAAACTGATCCTCAAATTATTTATATTCTTATGCACATTATACCCTGGATTTAACTGGTCTGCAAGGTTTACATCAAATCAGAAACCCCCCACCATGAAATCAACTTTAGCACTGAGATCCTGAGGTTTGGAGCTTCTCAATAACTAGATTGGAGCCACAAACTCAGAGGTCATTCCTCCACAATCTCTTGTGGAAGACAGGGCAAAATTCACAGTAGGTTCACATGACTACGGATAATTAATGACAGCCATTTCCACCCTAGAAAAGAAAATGGGTCTTGTGTTAAGAATCAACAATAAGGACATTATTTTGGTTCCATTGTGTTTTTTGAGGGAGTTCCCATCTCTAAAATGTTCATGCAAATGCAACAGTATTTCAGCTAACCCACTGCTATCAATTTGCTGATAGTGTGGCTAGAGAAAACTCTGTGAATGCCTCAGGACCAAAGCTGCTTTCAATATCATCTTCCTTCTCAACACAACCTAAGGATGGCTCATGGAATGCTGAGGACAAGTACTCAGGAAGCTATTCTTCTGTGATGGTCATCTCTAAAGACAGATGAAGCAAAAATACTGATAAAAGAATGCCAGCTCTCTGCTGTAGTTGATCATTCCTGTTTATACAACTAACACTATGTAAATGGCTTCTCATTACATAAACATTAAAAGGCCAACACGATTTCCACACGTTCATCACTCAGATCTATGGGGAAGACACATGAGGAGCAGGATGTGAGGAACCCTCACGCCATTTTTTTTTCATATCAAATTCTAAGGTATAGCAAGGTTAAAATCAAGGAAAATCCAGCCATGGTGACTCAAGCTTATAATCTCAGCATTCAGGAAGCTGAGACAGGAGGATCACAAGCTTGAGGCCAGCCTGGGCTCCACGAACTCCCTGTCTCATACAATAACATCACATACGAAAAGAAAAAACAATGAAACAAACCTAACATTAAGCTATCAGGGTAAGCAAGAAGACGCAGCAGGTGGGGGCACTTACCACCATGCCTGATGGCATCGGTTTGATCCCAGGTCCCACATGGTGGGAAGAGAGAGCCAATTGCTGCAAAGTGCACTCTGACCTCACAAGTACCTACCACCAATATGCACGCCTCCTTCGACTCACAACCCTTTGTGCAATACACACACACATACACACACACATACACACACATACACACACATACATACACACACATACACACACATACACACATACACACACATACACACATACATACACACACATACACACACATACACACACATACACACACATACATACATACACACACACACATACATACATACACACATACACACACACATACATACATACACACACATACACACACATACATACATACACATACACACACATACACACACGTACACACATACATACACACATACACACACATACACACACATACATACATACACACACCACACACACACACATACATACATACACACACATACACACACACATACATACACACACATATACACACGTACACATACATACACACACACATACATACACACATACACATACATACACACACATGCACACACATGCACACACACATATATATATACTAAATAAATAAGTAAAATTTTTAAAAGAAGGAGCTATGAGAATAAACAGGGTTACATTTAAAAAGTATGAAGCTTGCTTGCAGAACGAGAAGATAATTGTACATAATATATTATGTACACATCTATTCAGGCTTCATTTAAAAACCAGGTGGTATTAAATAACTTTTCTTCTGAACTTTTCTGTATAATACTTCATGACTCTAATTCACTCCCTAAGCATTTATAAATATCTAGATACAGCATGACTCTATTAACTTTCAACCATTACTAGACAAGGTAGCTTGACATATACCACATAGCTTCAACCCAAAGGACAAATTTTATAGCATTTAGCAAAAGCTTTAGCAGTGAACACTGGCATATATTTTTCTTTTTTTAAGAGAAATTTTGTACATAATGTTATTGGACATATAAAAAGTAAAGGCAGGCCTGTGAAATTGTATTCATTATGAGAAAATATTCATTTCAAATTGAATGATTTCATATAAGTCAGTGACCTGCTCCTAAAAGTTAGAAACATAAGCAGTGGACTATAATAAAGCACTCAATCAAAATATAGCACCCATATGTAAATTCACAATTTGGTGAAATAATAAATAAAGCAATTTCTAGAGCTTAAAGAAAATACAAAAATAATTCTGTCGTATTTTTATTCACTTATCATATACTTAATGGTAAAACGCCCACTGCCCAGTTCACACGCTGTGCTGGACGGATGCAAGTATTTATGCAAAATACAACTGCACAAAGCTAACTGGTTCTGGATGCTAGCTTAAATACTGCCAAGCTAAGTACACATAACACCTAAAGACAGTGGAGCTGATGGGTGTTTGGTGGAGTGCGGCTAGAGATTGTTTTAAGGGACATCTTCGTTTGGGACATGAGGACCTCGTGATTTATACTGAGAAGGATAAAGCAGAACGTTATGAAGAATCCCCACTCCACTTGTAACGTCACAAGTACCAAGGCGAGAGATGGGAGGAAGATAGGAAACAGAATGGGGCCTCAGCAGAGCAGAGCGCAGCTGTTTGACACCTGAGAAATGGATGAGGTCATACGGGAAGAGAGTGGGAAGGCAGGAGGAAATGGCTTGGGACTGTCTGTAGTGGTGCAGTGCAGAGCTGAATGCACAGGACCGCCTCACCCCAAGGCTGTGAAGGAGGAGGCGTGCTGTCCTTTAAACGCAGGGGCTACAGGTTATCTTAAAAGAATCTACTGGGCTTGATTGAAAAGCTCAACAGAGACTTTTTCTCTGTTTAACCAATTCGTTTCTGAGGATTTTTCCAATCAATTATTTTTCAGTAGGAATAAATTTTGAGTGTGATTTTAATGTAAAATACAATTTACGAAGTACCTGAGTGAACTTATAATGCACAGAGACATGTGTCATTAATATGTATCCTTTTAAAAACTATTAAGTGGCTTCTTCCACATTTCATTCCAGAGGTGGATTTATGTCATTTCCATATTAGATTCTTATATAACTTTTCAGAAAGTAGCCCCAAGATGCATGCTCCCCTTACAAAGTCCTTCAGACGAAAGGTGGTTTTTGCAAATGCAAAATATAAATTATTGTCATCATCATCATTTTGTTTTCTTAGGCATATGAATGGATTTTGCATCTGGTGGCTCTAAGATTTTACCACAGCAGGGTGGCTGGGTTAAAATTCTAAATGACTAAAGTAGTATTTCAGAATCACACTTTGAACCACATTGACATCCAAGAAGGATAATGGCTTTCTGGTGCAGTGAGCAAACCGGAAGCTGCTACAGGCCCACTGCTAACTCCTTGTAGACAGTGGGCATAGGCATTTCCTACTTCTTCCCTGGGAGCACATGACAGCAAGAGCCACTACAGACAGGTCACAGTGCTGAAGAGCCTAACCATCTGGAAGCTCACGTTTGTGTGTGTGTGTGTGTGTGTGTGTGTGTGTGTGTGTGTGTGTGTGTGTATGCACGCGCCAGCGTGAGCGGCTAAGAAAAAATTAAATTGAAATATTGTTTTCTAAATACCTTCCACAACATAAGTGGTCTGTATCGTCTTTCAAATTTAGAGATCCTGGCCTCGATTCAAATTCATGGCAGTTATAGAAACCAATGTTCCGTGCCTTGGTTCAGGTGGCAAGCATTAAATCTTTTTCCGGCTGTCATGCAACAACAACTTTAATACAAATTAGCACTGCCAAACTCAGTTTCCTGGGCTCACAGGTCCTTGATGCTAGTCCGTGAATTTTATTCAGACTATGAACTGTGTGCTCTTTTGAAAGCATAGCATTTGAGAAGAAAATCCATAAACAAAATACAATTTAATTACTCCCAATTCAGTAGTCTAATTTACAATTCACCACACACAAAAAATGAATAGCCCCCTTTTTGTTATTTTGATTAATGTGAAACTTAATCATTATATCATATGGGAGAATATTCTTACATGCAAATTCCAATTCTAAAGCTGAAATCCTCCCTTCAAGCTCTTTACATTGAATAGAAACCTGTCAATCAATACTAACTCCAAATGTAGTGACTGTGTTGGGAGCTTGGAGTCTCTGAGTCAAATCTTTGCAAAGCTCACAAGCCTGGGAACAATAGACAGAACTACCTCTTGTCACTGGTTGGGAAACCTCAATGAGCACGGAATCTGATGTTCCCAACAACTCTGGGATGGCTTCCAGCAAGGGGGAGACCTGTCAGGGAAACATGATTTCAAACCAAGAGTGTATTCCTCCTGTATCTTCTATTGGCTTTGAATTAAGACACCTCAGTGGAAGGCACAGTGACATAATAATTTTAGCCAGATATGAAATATACTAAAAATTGTGACCCTCTGGCAAAATTCTAATGGTCACAGAAACTCTACCCAGCTGCCTTCAAACTGGCATAATAGATTTCTTCTTTTATTTTAAAAACACAAAGTTTTGACAAGTCAATTGGCTGATCTTAAGCCTAACCTAAGCCTAGTAGCTGCTTTTTCTAAATAAAACCCTACAAATTGGATGCTGTAACATAAAATTCGCATTCTGTGCTGATCAAGTAGGTTTACTTTTTCTTGGTCTTTAGATCACAGATTTCATATTTTTGGATTAAAAAATATAAGAAAAAAGCATGAAAATTTTTAAAGTAAAGATAGACTTGGGAAGATGCCATCCCTTTAACTGTCTATTCTAACATAAGGCAGAGCAAATTAGGTCTGTACTGTATTGTAGACTCTGGCCCAAAGAAAAATGTCATAATAACAGCCTTCGTACATGCATGGTCTTTTGAAATGGCCTTAGATATGTCAAGTGCAGACATGGTTATGAGACAGACATGGCTGGAGAGACTTCTACTGTTCTGAAATATACGATGGAGACAATGGTACCCACCTTAGAGATGTTTGGAAAACATGAAATAGCATGTCTGACTCACACATACACACAGATAATTGTTTCTGAATCTTACTGAATTGTCACATGCATTAGCTGTGGCATTAGTGACATCAGCCAAGGCATTAGGGTCTCTATTTTGAAGAGAACTCAAAAGGTCAAAGCTTGCTTGAGGGTACACAGTCTTTAAGTGACAGAGCCTGGCATTTTTAAGAAGAAAACAGCAATGCACAGAATAATAGCAATAGCAATAGTGAGTTTATTGAATGGCATCAATTTGGCAGACACAACACTACGTTCTTTAAGATACTGACCAATTTAATCCTTCTAAATACCCTAGGAGATCTGCACTGTCTCCATTGTATAGACAGGAAAACTGAGTCTCTGGATGCTTGGGCACCTTTAAATGATTCAACAATTCGTTCTTAAGTTCTTGAGATGTCTCAGACATAGGAAATACAGAAGGATTCCTGACCTCACAATTTATGAAAGAATCATAAGTAAAGATCACCTCCAAGCCCAGGAAATCAGTCTGGAACAGAATCTATCCATCCCTGACACATTGTCTTAAAATAAAAAGAATAGTGAGCCACTAGAAGGCCACTCTCAGCAGTGTAACATGGGACAGCCAGCAATTCCCTTGGATAGAACAGTAACATGAGATACAGCCTTGTGTCTACAAGCCACCAGAAAAAGAACAAGTCTAAGGGAGTGGAAACAAGACACTTGGTGAACACTTCAAATGCCCGAGACCCAGCTCCCTCCTAAGAGAGCCCTGGGCCTCACTCCACCCAACTCACCACCCAACACAGAAGCCTCCTCCCTTCTGACCTGCCCTTGAGACAAAGCTCCCAGACATAAGCACTGTTTATGTAGAGTAAATTAGACAATCAGGTGCCCAACACAGTGCCTGGCACATTCAGGTTCAGTAAAGATTACTAGTGGATTGTTACTTCATTCTCCTTTTGTTAGTGCTCTCCAATTTACCAAGACACAAAGGATGCAATGTAATGCTGAGCATGCTGGGGAAGGGCTATCACTGAAATAAGAAGATGGAGGCTTGGCTTGCTTTTATGGTGTACATAACTGTGTCCAGGGTGTGTATGTGTGTGCACATATGTGTGTGTGTGCATATGTGTGTGTGCGTGTGTGTATGTGTGTGTGCATATGTGTGTGTGTGCCTGTGTGTCTGTGTGTGCACATACAAACACTTGTTCACTTACTCGTATGCTTGGGACTAAACAAGAGTCTTGCTGAGCTATGTCCCTCCAGACCCTAGAAATAAACTCTTTAAGTTATTTAAGAAACCAAAGTGACTCTCAGTGCTTCAAACACACTTTCCAAACTACACAGCTATTAAAAGATTGACAATGGTGACAGGAAAAGTCCAAGTCTTGTTTTTTGGTTGTTTCGTCGTTTTGTTTTTGAGACAGGGTTTCTTTATGTGACAGCTCTAACAGTCTTAGAACTCTCTTTGTAGAGCAGGCTGACCTCAAACTCACAGAGATCTGCCTGACTCTGCCTCCCTAGTCCTGGGATTACAGGGATTAAAGGCATGCACTACCATGACCATGTAGCCCAAGTTTTTAAACCAGTAATTTTATGTGTGTTTTTTTCTAATTACAATTCAACTGAATAAATAGGGATGTGTGTGTGTGTGTGTGTGTGTGTGTGTGTGTGTGTGTGTTTTGTATGGTATGTGAGTGGCATGGCTTTCTGTGGAATATGTTGTATGTTTTGTGTATATGTGGCATGATATGTGTGTATGTGTGTGTGTGTGTGTGTGTGTGTATGTGTGTGTACTGGAAACAACACTTCTAATTATTAATGGTCCCATGCCTAGAAACAATAAAAAACAAATGAACAAACAAAAAAAGGGGATTTAAAAAAAGAAGAAAGAAGATATTTCTGGGTCATATTAGTCTGCTTTAAAGAATTTAAAATGGAAGGAGGCAAAAATCTTGATGTCAGCTCCAATTAAGCAAAATGGACTCCATTCAAATTTGGGGTAGATGGATTAATTTCATTGCTGTCACCTAAAAGTATCTTTTGGAATAAGAAACTTTGTATGAAAACACACTGAATTTTTATTTTACTTTGAATGGAAAACTCAACAGGGAAGGGTCACAAGGAGGAGGAGGTTAAATCCAGGCTGAAAGCCAAAACACTAACAGTGCCTGGGAAATCCAAGTCTCTCCATGACCAACTGTGCTGAGTGGCCCCAAGTCATCAAATCCTGCCAACAGCTGGACTGAGATCTGGACTCGGATGGGACAATGCAACCTTGACTCTTTTCTGCTGATCTCTTAGTAGGGAATTGTTCAAATAAAGATGTCAGGCCTAATGCCCAGCTTAGCATGGCATTGTCATCAGCCATTCACTACACACACACACACACACACACACACACACACACACACACACACACACACTCCTCTTCCTCTTGGGCTCCACTCTGTATACGTATACTAAGGAAAGTGGCATTGAGTACTGTTGATCTCTAAATGAAAAACAATTAAGAAAGAGTAAACTCTTGCACACTTGCTAGAAAGAAGTATGGATTTGGGCCATGTCGATCATTTAAAGCAGTGATCTCCAAGCCTCTTTGATCATGCAGCACCCTCTGTAAAACAGTTTCTCAAGCAGACCTCTCATAGACATACCCAGCTCTATGTTCCCATTATAAATAGGCACAATAGCACTAGTGGATGTGTGCTATAAGACACAATCAAGAAGCATAAGTTATGAACCCAAAAAGATCTATACTTCATTTCTGAACCAAAATTAGTTTTGCTAAAAATCTCCTGGAGAGCACACATCCAAACTGGAGTCCTGGAATTTTAATCCAGAGAACATAAGAAGCCCTAGTCTGCCTTATTTCCCCTTACACCTCACTTCCTGTCTGCAGAGGCTTATCAGAGTGGCTTCTGGGACCCTTGTCTGTCAAAAATCATACAGATTCCAGGATTTTCAGATTACTACCAAATAATGAGCCAGTAAGTCCACAGGTTTTTTGTTTATCAAACACCCTGAAGGATATTTTAGTGTGTTACTGTTGGGAACTGTTGATGTAAACCAATCATCAAGACCCATCACTAAAGAAGATGGAACTACATCCTACATATGGTGTCAGCATGTGGGGTTGAATTTCCACGTAGAAAGACAAGAACTTAAAAGAAATTTTAGAAACAAAAGAACAGAGAGAAGCACAGCTTCTTAGTAGCAGCATTTTTCTCAGGTGGGCTCTGTTTTGCTAGCAACAAGCAGAGACTCACGTGGCTCGCTTAAGGGAGTCTTCTTGACTCAGCATAAAAAAAAACAGCAAGGTTCTTTTAAGAAGCTCTTCTAATGATTGAAAGATGTGTATGTACAGCTGGAAGTGGCAATGACCACATCTCCAAGCCGGCAGCTTTTGTTGGATGTCAGCATAGACTGAGGCGATGGGCTGGAGTCAAACTTAAGCCCGCCATCTTGGAAAAACTGCAGTTTAAACAGGTATGGTTTTTAGCAGATAAGACAAGTGTCCAGAAAAACATAAAGATTTACAGTAAAGTCAGATTCAGATGAAGAAAAACCTCTAAAGGTTTACAGTGTGTTTAAAAATATACATAGGATTGAGAAAGAAAAAGAAACATCATAGCGGTAAATAAATAGAGAAGCCAGCTGTGGTGGCCCACGCCAGTAGGATTAGCTCCAGAGGCAGAGGCAGGAAGATTTCCAGAGAAACCCTGTCTCAGTTAAATAAATAAATAAATGTAAAAGAAATAGAGTAATAATAGATAAATAAATAAGCCACGTAAAGATGGAAAATACACATAGAATCTGGATACTGTATGCTATTGTGTTTTTCAGTGTTTTGATTGCTAAGGAAGGAACAACTGCTAAAGTACACTTGATTAGAAATGTTGCTAAATGAATTAAACTTATATCTTTTGAAAATGCCTTGACTTCAAAATTTAAGTATAAGGATATGTTACTTTGGAAAAGATATTTTATTTGTGTTTCCACAAAAAATAGAAAGCTGTGGATTGCTTCCAGGCTACCGTGGTTTGATGAACCAAGAACCCGAGAAGCAGTGGGCCAGGTGTTGCAACAATTAAGACAGCTAAGATGATGCAGCCTAACAGACCACGAAAATAAGGACTTCTACAGGTTTCTGTGTTTTGTCATGATCCCCATGGTATGAACAGCGTGGTATGAACAGCAACCCCTTCCCCCCCGTCCAGAACGAAGCAGTTTGGAATGAGCGACATCCAAATTCCCATATTGTTTATAAATCTTTGTTTTCATTTTAATGGGGTTGCTTATAATTGGTTAATGATTATAACCAATCTCTTTTTAATGGTTAAAGGGAAATATGGTATGGCAATGAATACTTGGTATGGGTATGGTATTTCATTTATTGATACAAATTCAAGGTCAATTTTGTGATATGTATATTTCTCCTCTTGATTAAGTATTGTGTTTACACTGATCTTTTAAAATGTAACGCATAATTAAATACAGATTATAGTTACTTATAATAGTCAGAACTTATAGTTAGATAAGTTATGTTTTCTAGATATACAGAGATATATTTGAGATAGATAGACAGTCTTCAAACATTTCAAAGACCTTCAGAAAATGGAATTTAAAATGGTTTAGGGTTTTTCTTGATAATGAGAAATGTCTGCTCCTGGCAGCACCAATTATATCTGAGAGGAAGATGGGCATTGAAGAAACTCGTTATGGAGTTTGCTTTCAACATGGCAAGATGAGTCATTTGGGCAAGAAACTGCTCTTGCCTGGACTGCTTGACTATTGCTGTATAAACTGGACATGCAGGACCCACAGAAAAGTGACTGCTGAACTCAAACAGTCCTTCAGGGTTCCTGCTTCATGGAAGAGTCTACAAGACTTTCTGCAGGTCACAGAAAAATGAATGACCGACTGCCAATGCAGATGGACAGTTTGAAATTTCCTGCTTCCCTGAGAAGTCTTCTGGACACACTGGCCTATGGGCTGAAGATGGATGGCCCAACATTACAGAGGAACTTCAGGTGACTGTTCAGGCAGCAAGATGTCTCTGTCAATCCTAGTATTTATATATTATCCTTCTGTGGTCTTTGATGGAGTTGAAGACAGATAGTTGAGTTTTCCTTAGTTATGATAAAAGATAAGCTACATATTGAACTTTGGACTCACAGGATGGGATGCATGCTATTTTCTTTAAATCTTGCTGAATGTTGATGGACAAAATATTGTAACTGTGTTCTTGCTTGATAGCTGTTCTGTTATATATAATTTGACTATGTTAAAGTTAAAACCTTTCTTTTTATTTAGACAGAAAAGAAGAGATGATGGGAAATGTCATTCTGAAATCTGTCTCTTATTGGTTGTTGAATAAAGCACTATTGGCCAATAAGGAAGCAAGATAGGTGGGACTAGGGATCGAGGAGGATTCTGGGAAAGAGAAAAAATTATGGGGTAAATACTTAAGTCAGAGATAGCCAGTAAGAAACCAAGCAAACGGCCAACAGCTTCATAATTAATATAGTGTCCTGTGAGTTATTTGGGGACTGCAACTGTGGCACTGCACTCTTCACATCTCTTTGGTCCTCCTCAGTCACAGTCCCAGAGAAGACCACCAAAAAAAAAAAAGTAAATGTAAGGTTACAGGAGTTCTACCAAAACACATATGCATTCATGCTCTCGACCATGCACACACAAAAATATGAACATACAGCATCAACAATGAAACACGAAGAAGAAAATCACCTGTAAGAGACAGATAAGCTGTATGTATAAAAACAATACTTTTAAAGGCAGAGCTACTTGTCGGTTCCCATTAACTATAACAGCTGTCGAAACTCTAACATCTGTTGTTGTCTTCTTCTAGACAAAGAATTTTTACATTCTTCTTTTTAATTAAAAAAATGATATAGGGACTGGAGAGTTGGCTCTGTGGTCAAGAGTAACTGGATACGCTTGCCAAGGATCCTGGTTCCATTCCCAGCACCCACATGGCAGCTCACAACCATCTCCATCTCCTGATGCACAGGATCCAACTTCGTCTGACCTCCATGGGCACCAGGCATACATGGAGCACACAGACCTACACACAAGCGAAACACTCATGCATGTAAAACAAAAAGTCTTTCAAAAATGTAATAAAAATGTTTAACTATGTAACAGTAGTTCAATAGAAAAACTCCCTTTGGCTCCAGCAGAATAGCGTAATGATTTTAAAAAAGCAATGAGGCTTCCTATAAATCTGCTGGCAACATCAACAAAAATGACCGTGACAGAAGAAATAACAAAAATAGCAATTCTAGAATTGAAGAATAAAAAGCAATGCATACTTCCTCCAATGGAGGCCAGGTGCCATGTAACTGCTACTTACAGTTCTCTTGGATGGTGACCAGGAGAGAGTCCTATATCCTGATTCCTTCATCCACCCAGACCTTAATCAACCAAGTTGTTGCAGTTTTACACTATACTCTTCTGTTAATGTTTAATGGAAAACTTTTCTACCAACAGTGTCTTCCAGTAGACAAATCTAAAGATCACGATTGATCACCTCCCAAATTTTGACAGATCACTTTATAGATCACATCCTTTATCAAGATTTAGTCTCATAAATAACACCAAGGAAAACAGTATTTAGTGTGTTCTTTGTTCATATTTTGGTCATGTATCTGCCTCTGAGTTTCTTTCCCACCTTGCTATGGTCTAGATGATCTTATGATAATGAAAGATTGGCATTGACACTGTCCTGACCATTGAGATATAAGCAAAGTTCGTTTACAGTTTCTGAAAGGGCCTTTCCTTACTGATTAAAAATGAAATAGCTTTACAGTGGCTGTCCAGCCCTAGCTTCACACGTTATGCTTTGAGAATAGACATGATAGACACTGAGTAACCATGGGGAAAAAGGTAAGAAAACCATGGCTTTTGGGTTGAAAATCAAGTCACCTGCCTTTGCACTGCTAAGTATTTGAAAAGATTAATATCTTCTTAAGCTATTCTGGGCTTATTTCCTTTACTGAAGTATAAACTTTTCTTTGGATTTTTAGGGCACTGGATCAGGAATACATTAGAGATGTCAAAATCCACAGGTACTGAAATTCCTTACAGAAAACAGCATATGAACAATGCATATCCCCCTGAATACTTAAAAATATGTCTATTTAACCAATTGCTTATTATATTTAATCCTGTTTAAATGTCCTGTAAATTATTGTTATGCCATCCTGTTCAGAGAATAACAAGGAAATGGGTCTATTAATGTTCTTCACATATACATGTGTAGTACATTTAAAAACATGCATTGTTTTAACATTCCCAGTCTCCAGTGAGTCCCTGTAGAACCACAGATGCCTCCCCCCCAAAGACATGGAGGGGACTGTGTCATCTTCTAGGTCACAGTTCTAAACTCAGATTTACATGTCACCCTGCACCTAAATTCCTCCTCTTTGCTGCTGCCCGGAAGCACTTCCTCTGCACCTTGGAGCCCTTTATCACAGACTCACGTTATCAGTGCCCTGGTTGCCAGTGAAAAACTAACCCCCAGGTGTCCCCTTCTGTTCATTTTGGGTTCTTTGCCCCACTGACTGGCAAACACAGGTGCTTAATTACAAACTCCCCAAGTCAGTTAAGAATGTGAGAGATTGTTCTTTGCCACATAGGTGACAACAAATTGCATTCAGCCCAGTGGAGATCCTTTCTGCACATTCCATACGAAGAGCCCCTCTTTCACTCCTCTCTGCACTAACTAATCACTTACTATGTGCAAGACAACTGCTGTGTACCACAGAACATACATATATTCGTTAGAGGTCTTGACTTCAAATAAAGTGAATTATGGAAAACAAGATTTCATATAGAAAATGAAAATTCATTCCCTTAATGTATGCCCTTGCAGTTCGGGATGTCAGCACTTGAAGTGGTTTTTGAGTGTAGGTATCCTCGTTGTAGAAATGACATTCAAAATATACTAGTAGAATTACAGACAAATTTTCACTTACAAGCAAACCCAAACTAAAACAAATGAAACTCAAAATATGAATCTCATATGAAACTCAAATAGATGTTCAGATGGTGAGTTGGTATCTGATCAGGCTTGATACCTATTTGCTCTTCTTTCTCCATCCTGGGATGTTGACTGGACACCTATGTTCTACCCATGGGGAACAGCTTCAACCCACCAGGAGCCTCCAACAGCCCCAGAAATGACTCCACCTGTTTGCTCTTAAGGAGGCAAAATTATGAACTGAGTAACCCCAGCAGGGATACTAAGTCAGTGAAAAGGGCAGTTGGTTTGAGGCTGTTTTCTGGTACTGGAATAACTCAAGGCAAAAGCTTCAAGCAGATGACGTGTCCTTAGAATGCATACTTCAGTCTGCTCTTTCCCAGACACTCTCACACCTCTTCCCCATATCCCATAAGGGTTCCCCACCATCAATCTAAAATCATGCTTCTTATAGCCCAGGACACCACACAAAACCCACTTACCTGGGATAAGCAAGAGGGCAGTGTTTGATCAAACTAATCTACAAGAATGCCTCCAATCCTGTGTACCTTCAAGGAGAAAATGCACTTTACCTAGCAAGATGGGGTGCGTATTTTAGGAACAGGCAACGAGTGGGTTTCGGGTGAGCAGGGTGGGTGCTTTGTGGGCAGATTTCCTCTTGTGTTGCCTGCCACCCTGTGCTAATACTGCTGTCACTCTAACTGCTCCCCCATCCCCCATTCACAGTTCTCAATGACCTTTCTTAAAACATCTTGTTCAATGAAACAATATTTCATTGTGGCATGTCAGAGTATTTCCCCCTGTACCTGCAGACACAGCCTGGATTTGAATAAGGGGAAGGGCAAGGGTGAGTGGGGCAAATGGTTGAATTTCTATGGGTCACTTGAATTTTGGCAACCATCTATACTTACAGGGTTGAATATTTTGATTAAGACAGAAAAAAATGTGATTTTAAGGAATTTCATTTAACTGTTCTTTTATGCTTCAGACAGATTTTGGCAAGGACCGTGGGGAGGGGTGGGAGGGCTCAAAATTGATCTTTAAGAATCCTCAAAGATAACAGTAGAAATAATTCTCTCTCTCTCTTTTTTAACCAAGAAAAGCTTTTCATTTGAAAATAGAGCTTAAGAGAGTAACTAAAACATGAAGTTGCTTTGTTTTGGGACAATTTCACAAAGGTAGTTGTTTGTATTTTCTTTGTTTGTTTTTACTACAAGGGCTACTATCTCAGACTTACCATGAGTCCTGCTGATGCTGTCTGACAAGAATTCACGAATACAGGAGTGACTTCCCCATATGGAAAATTAAAGTATGTGAAAATGGGCTGAGAAGAGTGATGAGGTCTTCACAGTGAGAAGTAAGGAACTATGGTCGAAGACTTCATCACAATGCAAACAAGCAGAAGCAGTAAAACACATCCCAGAAAAATACACATCGATGCTGGTCATCCACTGAGGGGGTAATGGGTATAAAGAAGTAAAATAGGACTCAAAATAGAACCCACAAAATATCCCTTTTTCCATTTTGCCAGCTAGAGTCTTACGTTTTAAGTTATTTCCCTTTCTCTGCAATAAATAGATATTGCTAATAAATATTACCCTGGGAAAACTGAAAAGAGCATTGTACATTTCATTTCCAGTCCTGCTTCTGAGAGTAGATTCATTTCATTAAAAGAATACTTTAGCAAATGCGATCTTCATGATAGACCTGAGGCATAGTTAGTAGGGTTAGAAATAAAGCTAGAGTCATTGCCACAGTATCCGATCATAGTTAGCAAAAAAAGGACACACTCGCAAGCACTCACTCTGGGACAGTATATCTGTCTTACTCTGGGGAGGTGTTATCCCTTGATTTCTATCCCTCATGCCTCCCTTCCTCCCCCCGCCCCCTCCATCCCAGAAATAAGCTGAAGTATTGACTTCCAGGACCTTGGAATGTGATTGCCTTAGGAAATAACATTTCCAGAAGCAGTTTAGAGGAAGCTATTAATTTGGGTCCTAAACAATACAAAGGAGAAATTTGTGCATAAAAATGACAGACAGATGGATTCTCATACACACATGCACAGACACAGAATTCTATGTGAACATGGAGGTAGTCATTTTGGGTACCTCAAGAAACCAAAGGATCCCAGAACTATCAGCGTCCCACTAGACAGGGAGAAGGATGAAATTGCTTCTCCCACACAGCCTTTAAAAGAGCTAATCCTGCTGGCTCCTGCATCCTGAACCACCTAAAAGCTACACTGCTTAAGCTACCCAATGTGTGATGCTTGCTTGCCAACAGTCCTGGGAAATGAGCACAGTGGAGTCGTTAGTGTAGCATGAAGTTGTCCGAATGTATGTTTTCACTAGCACTGAAAAGAAACAGGAAAAACAACTATTTGAGAGGTAAAGGAAAACTATGAGACTCTGTACAAAATGGACATGGTTTGTCAGGTCTCTGGGTTGGGAAATCAATCAAGCTACTGAGTCTTTGGCTACCAGAAGGAATGGAGCCAGCAAGAACAAAACGGCAATGACACTACACCTTCCTCCAAAAGCTGACATCATACAGATATGTAAATTTAACCAAACTCTAGTGCGGAGGTGGGGGAGAAACTCTGAAAGAAGAATCCAAGTTCAGTGGCTTGGCCATGAACAGCTTTTGATTCTTGTTTATAATTTCCTGGACTTTAAAAGCTTTTTATTAATATTCCACTATCTAAACAGGCTTTGAAAATTCTGTCCCTGTTATTCCAAACACTCTCTGTGTTATACCCATGATGTGCATAATCTGTGTGATATCATGAGTCAGTGTCTTCAGTCCTCAGTCTCACTGCACTGTCTCCAACTCCTAACTACAAGGTCTGCATTCAGCTTGATTTAGCTACATGAGGTCACTGTACCTGGCATCCTTTCCTGAATCACAGCGGAACATTAATATTTTAAAGTTTCTTCCTAAAAACTTTCCTATGGGCAAATATTTGTGTGCTCATCTAGAAACCAGACGTTCTTGTGCTTAAAATCACCACCAGGCTAAACTTTTCACACCACCATTAAAGCTGCATCAGTCACATAGATAGAAAGGAACAGGAGCTTCAGGGACAGCAGACATTTGAATTCAGAACCCTGAGTTTTTCCTCCATTAACAATTGCTTTGTCAGCCTGATGCAACAAATTCCATCTGAACCTGCCAACTCAACTTTTAAGAATCACTAGTATACACTTACAAGGTAAAATAATTAAACTTTCTCGTGTGTGTGTGTGTGTGTGTGTGTGTGTGTTGTGGTGTGTATACACGTATGAGTTCATGGGATGCACACATGTGTGCATGTGCAAATGTGTGCTCCTATATCTGGAAGCCTGGGTTTGGCACAGGGAGTCTGTCTCAATTGCTCTCCACCCTCTACTTTGAGGCAGGGTCTTTCCATTGAATCAAAAATTCTCTGGTTCAGTTAATCTAGTCAGCTTGCTTCTGAGATCCTGTGTCTGCCCTCTACATAAAACCTGGCACGAGGGAAATTTCTAGGGAACCACAAGGATGACCCCAACTATGAATCTTAGCAATAGTGGAGAGGCTACTCTAAATGGCTTTCCCCTATAATGAGATTGATGACTACCTTAAATGTCGTACAGAGTCTTCATCCAATAGTTGATGGAAACAGAAGCAGAGATTCACAGCTAAGCACTGAGCAGAACTCTTGGCATCCAGTTGTAGAGAGGGAGGACTGATGAGCAAAGGGGTGAAGACCATAATGAGGAAACCCACAGAAACAGCTGACCTGAGCAAATGGGAGCTCAAGGACCCCAGTCTGACAGCTGGGGAACCTGCATAAGACCGAACCAGACCCACCAAATGTGGGTGTCAGTTGGGGGGCCTGGGCAGTCTATGGGACTTCTGGCAATGGAACCAGTATTTATCCCTAGTGCAAAATGGACTTTGAGAGCCCATTCTCTATGGAGGGATACTCTCTCAACCTAGATACATGGGGGAGGTACCTAGGTCCTGTTCCAAATAATGTGACATAGTTTGATGATCCCCCATGTAAGGCCTCATCCTCCCTGAGGAGCAGATGGGGGCTGGGAAGGGCATGTGTACCAGCTCTGGAGTTCCAAACCCCTCACACTTACACAGTCGGCACTTTATCCTCAGCCACCTCCTACCCCAGACATCTTTAAAAAGGAATATCTCTGAGTATGACAGTTCAGATCAGTTTCTTCAGAAACCTTTGGGATTTATCAACAGGATTTTCTTCGAAGGACACACTTGTGGTAATCGGTCTCTAAGACAGTCCCCAATGATTTCTAACTAGTATTTCACAGTTATGTGCTTTGTTATCTTCCACCCATACTAGGCCAGGCTTGGAATATGACTATAACATACAGTATGTAATATGACTAGGGAATATGCTATAACATTTCCAAATGTTTCACAGCTTCTATTTGGATCTCTGTCACTCAGTCTCTCTCTCTCTCTCTCTCTCTCTCTCTCTCTCTCTCTCTCTCTCTCTCTCTCTCTCTCTCTCTCTCTCTCTCTCTCTCCCTCCCTCTCTCCCTCCCCATGTCCCCTCCCTGCTCCTTCCTTCCTGCTCTTCCTTGTCATTCACTCAGATGTCAATCTACCTCCATTTTGAGGACACTCAGAAGCCTGTGGAGAGGCCTAGAAGGTGAGGAATGAAGGCTACCAGGGAACAACCACAGGCAGGCAAGGCTCTCAACAGTCATCCCCACTGAACCATCCTAAAGGAGAGCACTCCAGCCTCAGTATTTGAATTCAGCCTCCTGAGAGGCCATGAGGCAGAACCACCCAGGTAGGTGCTGCCAGGGTCCTACCCTTCAGAAAGTCTGTAAGCCAGAAAAGGTGGTTTGAAGGACAGACTTAGGAAATACATAATCTATAATTATGTTCTAAGTACAAGACTGATTAATGCAATAGAGTTAAGTGCATATACAAGACATTTGATCTCCTCTATAATTTTAATACCAATAGTCAAATCAAAACATTTGTATACATTTGCATTTTATAGTAGGTACATTAAATTTTGTTAAATAGTCTATTTTGTTAGACTTTGGAAACTACCATTTCTTTATGTTTCTCTAATTATACCTTTTAAAATACATGAGCCACCTCTGGCAGAATAAATAGGCTACCTACTTACAATAGAAACGTCCATTAAATCTTTAAGGTTTCCTCTATTCATACTGAATCTTAAATACATTCATTGAAATAGAAATAGTTCAAGTTTTATTTAGGGTCTACGTAACAAATGGATTTTCATTTTAAAAATTGTAAAAGTACTAGGGATAAGGCTCAGTCATAGTGTCACATATCTGTGGTCACAGAATTCAAGAAGCTGAGACAGGACTGGGTGAGTCCAGGCATTCAAGGACAATGAAAGGACATAGGGAGAGTCCAACTCAATGAAAATATTCCTTTAAGGATTGGGTGCTCACACCTACCCCAGTGGATAGTTATCCCTGTCTGCAGTCGATTTAAATAAATACATAAATGTAAGGAGGAGGACATGAGATTTGGGGGGAAATGTGACAGTGGGGTACTGGATAAGGAGAAGAAAGTATGACCAAGACACATTGTACGCATGTATAAGATATTTGAAGAACAAAAATTTTCTTCCTTAAAAAAAGGGGAAGAGGAAAAATCCAGCACTTTTTCCATAAAGACAATGACACTAGTTTCAGACAAGAAGCAAGGACAGAGAGTCCAGGACATCTGAGTCACTATCATGGCTAGAAGGCTCCCTAGCTGTGGAATTTTAGCCAGTATACTTCCTGGACCTCAGTATCTACACTTAAACATGGCCACAGTAGCCTCTGACTTGGAAGACTAGTTAGAGTTAAGGAATGAAAGCAGGGCTGGAGAGATGGCTCAGAGGTTAAGAGCACTGACTGTTCTTCCAGAGGTCCTGAGTTCAATTCCCAGCAACCACATAGTGGCTCACAACCATCTACAATTCAGTCTGGTGCATGCTCTCTTCTGGCATGTAGACAAACTGTATCTGTAATAAATAAATAAATCTTTTTTAAAAAAAAGGAATGAAAGCATTGTTATTTTCAGCACAGTCTAGCACACAGCAAACACTAAATCAATAAATGTGCATCAATTTTCATGTAGCACAAAGTGAAATAAAAACTGGGGAGTTGTCCTCTGTTGGAGAAGATAACATTTTAAATATTATGAGTCATTTTGTCCATATTCTAATCATCATTTTCTGTTAATGCCATCACTTCAGAATTTTCATTGTACCACCTAGTTCTGGTGGACAAACAAGAAGATAGTAAGAGCCTACAACTGTTTTGGGAGCCTCTTCACCCTCCTAGGCCAACAACTACTAAGGAGGCACCCTACACTTAGCAGTGGAATTGTTAAAGATTTATTTATTTTTATGTGTATTTGTGTTTTGGCTTCATGTACATCTGTGCAGCATTGCCAATGGAGGCATGAAGAGGGTATCAGATTCCCTGGAACTGGACATACAGACAGTTGTAGTTATCTTTCAGGTGCTGGGAACTGAACCAAAGTCTTCTGCAAGATCAGCCAGCGCTCTTATCCACTGAGCTATCTCTCCAGCAGCATCCAGCCATGCAAGATATCTCTCTTCTAAACCAGATTATTAATTGATTTACAAAGTAGGAGGTGTCCATACGACTTTTTCATACGTCTTTTACCTGGGTTAATCCTCTCCTCCCTGCCCTCTAACCTCCTCCACTTTGTTCCTGGCCCAACCTTTCCACCTCCAGTATTCTACCTCTCTACTTTCATACCTCTCCAAATGTCCCCTTTCTACTTTGCTTGCTCTGATATTGGGATATACAAATGAGCCTGGGCCACCTCCATGTATATTTTTCCAATTCCATTCCATTTACCCACAAATTTAATAATTTCCTTTTGTAGCTAAATATTCCATTGTGCATTTGTAACACATGTCATTGCCCATCCACTACCTTACAGATATATCTAGGCTGACTGTATTTCCTGACTATTGCGAATGAAGCCAAGCGAACATGGATGAGCAAGTTTCTCTGTAGTGTGATACAGAGGCTGTTGGGGTAAATGCTCAGGAGTGATGCAGCGGAGCCATTCAATGGTCCTATTTCTAGCTTTTTGAGGACCCTTCACAATGAGTTCCATAGTGGATACACCAACCTACATCCCTACCAATAGTGAAAAAGAGTGCCCTTTCCCCACAACCTTGCCAGCACCTGCTGCCATTCAATTTTTTTTATATTGGTTATCTGACTGGGGATGGCACCATACACATTGTTGGAAGATATAGAGAATCCGAGTGGGAACTGAGCTAGATGTGTGCTTCCTACTAGCTGGCTTCCAAAGTACTGAAAGGCTCCATACAGACCTCTGGAGGAAAAGGGACACCAATGATATTACCAAGGTGTGAACTCTGTGCACTAAAATGCGAACCTTCCAGGTAGTGGCATAGTTGTTATGAGGGTAGTCAACCCTCTCGGAGTGGATGTGAGGCCCACGTATGAGGTATACGTGTGCTACTGTAAACCTAGTCAAAAGCCATGGCTGGGGAGATCATGGCTCTAGAAGGGAACTTACTCTTGTTGCTTGGCCAAACTGGCCTGGCACCAAACTCTCTTCTAAATATCCATGTTTATGTTCATAAACAAATGCTACTCTAAGTCTTAATCAAAGAAGCTCCTCTTTGCAGGGAAGAGTGATGAACGCAGAGACTCATGGCTGTTCAAGGTGCTAAGTGATGATTGACTTCTCAGTCCTAAACAGGACACTTTTACTACACTAAGGCTAAAGGAGGAGAAGGAGGGGGAGGGGGAGGGGAAGGAGGAGGAGGAGGAGCATAAGAGCTGGGAAATAAGTATATAAAGACTGCAGTATGCTACCTTCAGGGCATGACAAAGCCATTTCCACCATGATGCCACAGCAGCTACAGTGACTCACATCAGCCCAGTGTAAGACTGAACCTATCAATAGTCAACCATAGACCAAAGAGATGTCCTGAGGCCCTGTCACTCCCTCCTGAAATGCTGGCTACTGAGGAATTGTGGTTGAAAGACAGTCATTGTCTCAAGTTGCATACCCACTGAGGAGCCCACCAGGCTCCAACGGATAGTACCAAACCCATGGCCACACAGACATTCCTGGTCAAAACCAATGACTCACAAAACATCACCAAAAAGACATTAATCTGGAAAGGTGGCCTATAGAGAGGCAATGATGGAAGAAAGACGATAGAAGATACAAAGACAGTGATCAGAATACATCGCATACACACACACACACACACACACACACACACGAAATGGTCAATGATTTTAATCGACTGAAACCAGTAGATTTTAGGAAAGGATTTGCATTTTAGTGAAGGCAACATAATTTTGAATATTATTTTAAGTGGTATTAAGAAGAAGCAATGAAAAACTGAGTCTTATATTAATTAGCACACGCCCTCTCCAGCTCGATTTTTTTTTTCCTGAAACACTAACAAACGTCTAAAGACTAAGGTCAGGGTTGTTTATGCCATGCAATTAGCACTTCGTAGTTTCATGAACTTTGGGACCCACAAAGCAATTCCCCAATGCATTGCTTTACTGATCATCTATTAAGTTCACAAACTATGCAGAATGGACTATGAATTTCAAGCACAAAGTAGACATAAACACTAAAGTGCAGAGCCTAACTCTAACTTCAAAGTGGATCTAGGCACTAATGGCTGCTCACTCCCCTGGATTAGCCCTCCTGGGTAACACAGCAATGGAATGTCTGTAGGCTGTACACCCAAGGTCAAGGCCACTCCATCTGCTCCCTTCCCAGCCAGCACTTGGTGCAGTAAAAGGAGACCTGCTCTTTGAAACCGCTCAGGACCTGGCTTCAAATTTTCTCTCCTATTTTTGCCTATGTGTTGTCTCCTAACCCCCCCAACACATTCCTTTTTAGCAGCTTATTATCTCAATTTAATGTTTGTATTTGCTATCTTCTTCCTATTGTGTCACTCTGCGTTTAATCCGAAAATCTAACGAGATCAATTACAACAGCCACAGAAGGGGCCCCTTTTATGCCATTGTTTATTTGTATTCCAAACTGCTTGTATTTTTTGAGGCAACTTCTTTAGGCTTGAAAAGTATGCTTTTATCATTAGCTTCTACATCTGCCTAGACTTTCAAGATCGGCTTGATGACAAATGCCACAGCAAAGCACACCTTTAAACAATAAGCAGTTCCAGCAGGAGATGAAGGGTCTCAGCCAGGAAGGAAACATTTCCCTACATCTGCTGTGAGTCCCCCGGTGTCCTTCTTGTCACGTGGCATGCATACCCTCCCTCTGAGTACTTCTATAATAGAGCACGATTATAAAAGTGCCCCCCCTTTTTAAGGTCTGCTATTCACCGTTTCTGGATGATACTGATCTGGCTGGCTGGCTTATACACGTACACTGTTGTGAGTGCGGGTAAAAATCAGTCAACTGTGTGTGTGCATTTCAAACACCATGTTTAATAACAAATAGTGAAAAATCCAGTCTTCACGTCTTTCTGTTCAAACCAACCTTAAGCAACTCCACTACAGTACCCTCCTCTCCGGGACAGATAAAACTCTTCCAAAATTTCCTCTCCCGTGTCCTCTGCCTGCCTCCAATGCAAGAGTTTCTCACCAATGTCAACAAGCAATAGCCCATGCAATGAAATATCCGTTAAGTCAGCTTCCCTATTTAATTGCCTCTTTGGACTTCAGGCACAAAAATGATTGGCGCTTGATATTTGTATTTAATTATTTGCTTAGAAGGACTTTGGCTTGTATTTTACTTAGGAAACAGACGCCATCTGCTAGTCTGCACTTGAACTTCTGAAACCCTGTCTTTGCTGTCTGCCCTTTTCTATACCACCAGAGCAGAGCTTTCCAAAGGAATTCCAATAAGGCTGTGACTGAGTAACAGTCCATGGCCCCCAAAACTATGCAGTTCCTCACCCATGAACCAGGGATATGGGGTGTTTCTCAGAAAGTTACTGCAGAAATCATACAAGACAATATGTGTAAAACTCTGGGGACAGCACCTAAGAAATCACACTGCATGTTGCATTGAAGACAGCAATGACGGAGAGGAAGGGTGTGGGGCGGGAAGTCACAGAGTGTCCACAAGATCAGGGCCAGCAGCACTCTCGGTGGAGAATGGGGGACAGCTAATGCAGATGACGTGAGGCGGGCAGAACCCATGGCAGCCCTGCAACCAGATATACATTCACTTTTTATTTACTTTTTTTTAACACAACTGTTAGCAGGTTTTAGAATAGGCTCAGATTTTACTTTCTGGGTTTTCAGCATTTATTTCTGTAATAGAAATTGTCACAAAAAATATTTTCAAATTTAAAGATGTTTATTTCAAGAACTGCCATGAAATTCCCATTTACGTGGGGAATTAGGCAGAACAAACAGTCCTCTAAATACTTCCAGAGGTTGCTGAGCATGCTGGAAGGCACAAGCTGGGGAGGGGACGCACACCCAAACATGACACTGCTTGTGTCTCCTAATTAGATGTCTCCGTCCTCTGTGTGTCTTCACCTCCGGCCTGTCCCAAGGGGGTCACTATGGGGCTCACAGCCCTTTCTTGCACTTAACCACACATTAAGCATAGTATATATGAAATAGGACTTCTATATCTGAGAGGGCATGATTCCGATCTATGGTACGACTCCAAAACAATACTTAACACCCCTCCCCTCCAAACCATGGCTGTGTTGGACTAATTGGTAAAGTAATGAGGGAAATCCGTTTTTCTTATTTCTGAGTTAGTGACAGCTATAATCTCATATAGAATAAATGCCTTCTCCTTAAAAGAAAACCCTATAATTTCCCTTTGCATGGGGGCGCTCTTGGTGACCAGCTCCCTCGGGGCACAGGAAGAAATGTGTGTCTCTAGTTTCCATCTGTATTTGAACTACTTACTTCTTCTTATAGTAAAGGCTGGTTTCCTACCTTCTACTCTTCAGCTGTTCTCACAAGTATTCAAGGGCATAAAGACGCATGAGCTCCTCCCTGGCCATTATCATACACGTTACCTCTTTCTTCTCTCTTAACCCCTGCCCATGAGTTTGTGAATAACTGTCATGCTTATATAACTGAGAAAAAAACTACATGAATGCAATGGGTGGTATAAGGAAGGCCGACCTTCCTTCTCTCAGCATATTCTACACATGTGATTATGGTCTTTATGATAATCCATAGACTATCCTTCCTTTTCTTAGCCTCTGAGCTATCTCTTCGGCCCCTTTGTCCTTCCTTTTCTAAAGCTCTCTCATCCAAACTTAGAAGGGTAGGACAAGCTATAGGTTCTGCCTAATTTTTCTCAAAACAATAAAGAATGAAACTAGAAATGTAAACTTCTATAAATCCTGCATGCCAGTGTGTGTGTGTGTGTGTGTGTGTGTGTGTGTGTGTGTGTGTGTGTGTTCGTACCTAGTGTCTACAAAAGCATACATAAGCTCCCTGGTTTCCCCTAGCACATCTTTCCAGAGTATACTTGAAGGAATGCACAAACTACCACTGTCTCCATCCTACATGAACACTAATCATAAGTTTAGCTGGTCAGTTTTTCTCCTCAGGTAGCCTGAACACACTCAGAATCTCAGCACAAAACATGGATGGATACTATTTTGGAGGAAATTAAAGATGGACAAGGTTTTCAAAACTAGCATCACATGGTTGCTTATGGGGCTCACACTGAAAGGTCTATCCCCTTACTCTCACAGACATGACTGACACTGCCCTCTGGAACCTTAGACACAATCCACACAGCTGCAGAAGATTACAGTTCAAATGTAAATAGTTCTCCAGGGGGTTAGTTCTTTCAATTTTCCCATGTCCCTGTAGCTAGACATAAGGAAACACTAGAATTTCCAGAAGTCTCCATGGGGTAAAGGAAACTATTAACACTTCTGGAGACATTCTGGGAGAAGAGCACTTTCTTAGGAGTTTACAGAATAAGAAAATAAGAATCAAAGTAGAGAAGAAGAATTGGGCTTTCAAAAAAGAAGAAAAGGAAAAAGAAAAGATGGTTAGAAACGGAATAGCACAATTTTAAAGGGAATTGATGATGTACACTTAAGAAAAGGGTGAATGGCTCTGAGATAAGGGAGTTGGCAAATAAGTTAGAAATAAGTCAAAATGTTAAGAAAGAAACTGGAGCTTTTCTGGATTGTACTAGAACAGGGAGATTATGTCCATGACTACAATGCAAAGCCACAGTTTCTACCCTCATGTTACCCAATGTTTTATGCATTGCTAAGGGAAAAAAAGTGTTCCTATTAGCCAAGAATGTTCACCATGACCTACTCCTAAACTCAAGACTGTGATATATACAGTCCTTAAAATGGAGTCACAGTAGTCAGTCTATGGGTAAGAGAGTGATTCAATTCAACAAAACTCTGAAATTTTTCAGTTTTTAAAATGTCTAAGAGAATGGGGAAATAAAAATAAATATCTGGAATGGGAAAACTGTTTACAATAAATACTCAAAGATATCAAGGATAAGTTGCAAATGAAGTTCACATGAAGAATCTACGACAGTGTGATAAAGGGCTCACTTCACAAAATACAACAATAAATGATAACTATTCAGATGCTATTAGTACAACTAGAAAACAGGTACCTGCCTAAGTTTTTCAGGAAGAAAGGCACAATATAGAGATGGTGCATTTTTTCAGAGCAGGAGCATCTCACGGATACTATGAGAAGACTAGAGTTGGGAAGCCAGAGTAAGAATGGACAAACTAACCAAAGTGTCATCATGCAATCCTCCTGAACAAGGAGCCACCCGTTCCATGTGTTTCTGAAACACAAACTTCTGTCCATCAAGTGCTAACAACAAAGTTTCTAACTAGGTTACGGCATAGAGTCCAGCTTATAAGTGCATGTAGATGTAGGAGAACATGTTTTAGGTGTGTGTTCCAAAGACTTGAGTCTATTCCTTCACATGCCAGCTATAATTTTTGTTTTAGAAAAGTCTGGATCCTCACATGCAGATTAATAAACCAACAGTAAAACTTTATTGCTAAAATTTCTCAAAACATTTGTTGAAGTGTCTATATAATGCTAATTCAGATGATCAAATTTAGTGTCTACTGCCTCAGACCTGTAATCCAGCACTCAGTAGGATGAAGCAGAAGTTTGGGGCCAGCCTGGGAAGCACAGCAAGCTGCAAGCCAGTCCCGGCTACAGAGCAATGTCTTGTCAATAAAAATAAATGTCTACAGATTATATAGAAATTTTAAAAAGCAAGTGACGGTCAGAATACAGAGAGAAAGCAGTGAGAATCTTTGTATTCCTGACCTATTCATTCACCAGAGTTATGCATTATATTGTTTCTTTTTAAATATTAAGTTCAAACATGCTTGTTAAGATTTAGCCTGCAACCAACTGGCCCCAAAGTAATTATTCTCCCCATGTTAGTCAACAATGATGAGGAGCTAAATCTTTCACACTCACCAAACCCTTACATGAGATCTTTCAGTGGGAAGATTTTTTATCATACATGCTATATATAGAAGGCCAAGTGATGTCTGAACTATGCCACCACAGCCCTGAAAAAAATGCCAGCCCTCTTTGCAACCTGTTCTATTTTACATGATTGGATTTTTCAATTTTGGTCTAATCAACTTAAATTATTATAGGCACAATTTTGTGAAATAAAAAATTAATGGAATTCAAATTTTATGGAATTATAATTGACTATAAAATAGGTTTAATATGATCCTAATTGGAAACATGGTAGTTCACTGTTCCAGAATTCATCTTTTGGAAGTTAAAGAAAAAACTATCAATGATCTACTTGATTCTAATTGATTTTCTTGACTTCTTGAATAATAGAGAGGCATCTTGGATCTAAAATTCATCTTTTGGAAGTTAAAGAAAAAACTATCAATGATATACTTGATTCTGATTGATTTTCTTGACTTCTTGAATAATAGAGAGGCATCTTGGATCTAAAAGTGTTGTCTGTGGTACAGGGCAGAATTTTCCAAGAGTTCACCACAAGCAGTGTTAATAACTCAGGTTATGCTTAGTTTTCTATATGAATTCACTTTTCGCATCAAAGATCATGGTATATGCCAATGGAAGTAGTAAACTTTTGACAGATGTGGGGGGTTGGGGACTAAAGTACAGCGATGGGCAGAATTAAAACTAGAGTTAACTCATTCACGCATTCAATATGTGCCAAGAACAAAGTCTGTAAGTCCTCGGGAGATACTAGAAAGTCACAAGACAAAGGGACTATGACATCTGCTGGCCCTGTACGGGAGGAAGGAGCAGGATATGAGGAGGAAAAACTAGTATGATACAAAAAGGCAATGTGGGTAAATCAGTGGATAAAGCCCTGAAGAATAAGTAAAGGAAAAACTAACACTGAAAGTCAGAAGGAAACTAGTGTAGCAAAGGAACGCCATCTTCATCAGACAGAGGCTTCAGCTTACTTCCAACTCTTACTCTGTGACTTCATCTGCAAGTGATAATAACAGAGCTCATCTGGTTGAACTATGGAGAAACTTGAAACAATCCAGCGCAAAGACACAGGACGAACTTCAATCAGGGTAAGTTTGTACATAAGCAGAGAAAACAGGACTAGGGCATGCTTACCAAACAGAAAGCTTCCATTAAGTCTTGAGTGTGTGGGTGTGTTCAATCTTAAACAGCAGTCAGCTGTGGAATCAGTATTAGAGCACACACCCTGGAGCAACCTGGGAAAAGTACGTATCTGGGATGTTGGTCATGTTCTTTCTAGTGGTGGGCTTCATGCATCATTAGTCTGACAGGAGCTACAAACAATAGGCCTTCCGTACCATCAGGTCCTCTCAATCCGCCATAGCTATCTCCATAATAGTTCACAACAGCTCCTGACAGTCCAGCCTATCAAGACACGAGACTCCGGGTTTCTCAACTTCCTGCACACCTGTCAGGCAACACTGTCTACTCTTTGCTAGACTCCCGACGTAAGGTTGATTGACCAGAGAGGAACGTTGGACAATAGAGCTAATATCTCCCCCCACTCACTGCCCATTCTAAAATTCATGTGCCCTGAGCTCAGAGAATTTCTGTCAGTAAGCTACTTCCTGCACAGGTGCCATGCCACCCTCTTCACATCAGACTGTGGGGACGGGCTAAGAGGGCTGACCAGAAAGAAATGCTGACATGCCGGATAGCACTAATTCTATAGTAACCTGTGCAGCCTCTCTGGCCCAGCATCCTTTAAACTGTGGCTGGGAGATTCCTTAGCTCACAAGTGGGATAAAAATCTTAGGCCCTTCACAGTTCTGAACACCAAATTTTAGCAGGAAAAAAATAGTATCAATATGCCATTTGGATGGATTTTCAGAACCCTTGAAGCCCATTACTCGCTACCCACTGAAACCCTGGTGAACTAAAGGCAGAGGCCCACCTCATGTGGGTCTCGTGAATGTTTTTCTCAAACATGCTGCTGCAAAGTGGTACTAGGCCGCAAGGCATAGCGAGATGCATGCCCCTGCGATAGCATTTGGTAAGTAAAAGAAACTGTGGAAAGAGGAGCAGTCCAGAGCATGCAGAGCTTGACCTTGTGAGGTGTACCCCACATCTAAGCACACGCAGTGCATTCTTTTCCATGAAGAGTGCCACAGGAATAAGTCCTGTTCCAGATGTGAACAGATACTTCCGTTCTGATGTCTCCATGGGTCACTCAGTTTTCAGTTTCTTGACAACGTTAATTTTTTTTAACTATTTTTGAACTACCTGGGACAGACAAATCGTCACCAGTGAAAACAGATACATGTATTTAACCCAGCTCATAGTACTCACTCACTTTTATACTCAATAATATCATAAAAATCAAAACCTAATGTATTATGAGATTTATTTTACACATTAAAGAGCAGAATAACAGGTGCATTTAGAACAGATATGAACATGTGACATCAGGACAGAAGTGGAGGCACATTTAATCATCTGCGTGTCCCAGTAACGTAAAAGTACATTCGTTATCACAAGCTCTTCTTAAAAAGTGAAATCAAGGTTCACTCCTCACTACAAACTGTTCTAATCAGTTCAGCCCCCAGCAAATGTCAAACCTTAGCTTTAAATACAGGGTTTTGATGAGTGAAGATGGAAGTAAAGTCCGGAGTTAGGGAAGTGTGGTCTTCCCTGTTGCTTTTTGAAAAATCTAAATGTTTCTGTAAAGGCAAATGCTTCACACATTCACACATGATTCCATCAGCAACAGAGTAACAACGAAGCATGCTCTCATTCTACATATGATACACAGAGTACATACATAGGTGATCTACATATAGAGAGTTCAAGCAACCGTGTTGATTGCCTCACAGAAATACGCATGCACTTCCTGTTCACTATAATTAGAAATTTTCAAGAAAATAACAGTATGAGATTGTGATGAATTGAGTGAGAATGGCCCTCTAGGCTCATATGTTTAAATTCTTGGTCCCCAATTGGTGGAACTGTTTAAGAGGGATTAAGGGGTGCAGCCTTGTTGAAAGAGATGTGCCACTGAGGACAGGCTTTGAAGTTTCATAAAGACTCTCACCATCCTGAGTCTGTCTGTCTCTGTCTATCTGTCTTTCTCCCTCTCTCCCTCTCTCTTTCTGCCTCATAGCTGTGTTTCAAGATGTGAGCTCCTAGCTACGACTCCACTGCCAAAGTCCCACCATGGAGGTCATGAACTCTAACCCTCTGAAACCATAAGCTCCAAATAAACTCTTCCTTCTGTAAGTTGCCTTGATCATGGTATCTTATCATGGCAATAAAAAAAGTACATAATAGGCCTCTCAAGAAGTCATTAATCCGCTCTAAGTAAAAAGAACGTAGCAATCATAAGTCTGTAAGTCTGTCTACACTATACTGAATCAATCTACCTTTACAAGTCAGAAAACATATAGAATGAGGTCCTTTTTAAAGACAAAGTTTAAGAGTATAAATAGCAGAGTCTGGGTTAGTTCATTTCTGCATCTATGCTCTAGAAATACAGAAAGTTTTCAGGGATAATTCATCCCTAAGCACTCACTTGTTGGCCATATCATGCATGAAAGCATGTTGAACGCCCTCAGTAACATGACACTGAGACTTGAGCCAAACAGGTCACTTTAAAATACATCTACCCCTTCCCATTCACTTCCCTGGATGTTCTCCAGTAAGTTTCTTTTCAAATCTGCCATGCATCTTATAGCCTAAATCTTCCATGGCAAGCATCATATTAGTCCCAAATTGTGTAATTTGGTTTAATCCAAGTTGTATGAATGAGGAGCGTGTTTGTAGGCCTTCATGCCATTTGCAAAAGAATCTACCATGGAGTTCAACTCATTATTTGTTCTGTATGTCCAAGCACATATTCACTGACTTTATCATCAGGACTGCTAGCATCTCAATGCACAAATGGAAAAGCTGAGGAGGCATTAAGAGATTGACGGGCCTGTGTGGGACTACTTCCTAGAAGGATAAAGGAGACCTGCTGCCTCGTGTCTAAAGATTCTGCCGAAGTTTCCAAGGGTCACCGACCAGAGGAAGTCCTCGTGTTACCCTGACCATCTCAGCACCTATGGCTTCTCTCTCGATGATGAGCTCATCACTAGGCAAGAGCACTCTGGCTTCTTCCCTGCTCCCTCCCACACAAAGACGGGCATCCTTCGGCTCATCCTGACCTTGGGTGCTCTCTGCCGCTTCTGACATGGTGTATTTTCACAGGCAACTGAAATCTCCTGACTCAGCAGTGTGATGCACGATCACAATCATTGCCCCCGCTTAGCATACAGACGCCACAGCCTCTAGAGGATGGTGCCACTTGGCCACAAAGGGGGCAGAGCACCGTCCTCTCAGCCACTGTATAGGCACATGAACACGACAGCCTCAGGGAACACTAACATTCTGAAGAGAAAGGCAAAGGCATAGTAAAAGTCTTCCTTTTAGTTAAGAACAGCCAACCTTGCTAGCAGTTTTATTAAATTTGAAATTAAAGCTAAAACACGGAGGCACCTAACTTTTACAACTAGAATCTTCCTAATATTAAGGGGAAGGCACTTGTTTTATTTCTTAAATGTTCTAAATTTCCTTGCCCTAAAACTAGAATTAAGAAAATGGGGCAGCTGCCGAGCAGTACAGGTTAAGGGAAGATGCATCCGCAAGGTCCGCAGCTCTCTGTACCGCTCACTAGAATTCTTGCATATATAATTCCATTATACTTTTATAATTCAGCATTTTCAAAATGCTTTTGAGCCATTAATCTATTTTCCTGGTTAAAATTCTTTGAGATGTTCTTAACAAGAGTCTTAGATAATGAATTTGCGCAAACTCTGGAACAATCTTTACAGTATTATCATTCTCATTAATTTTCGGAACTACCCACTGTGTTGAGATGATTGTCATGGGCCTAAGACTTCAATTTGGCTAAATATTTTTGCATATATTTCAACATATAAGTAACCAACAGATGTTTAGATGTTAAGTTCGTATGGAAGCTACATTAAAACGTGCTTACTTTAATCTCATGATTACCTTGCCACACTAATTCTTATTTTACTGTCTCTTTCCCACTTATGCAGTTTCATCTATATTTTGGTCATCAGTGGATCACACATTCCAAAAACCCTTCACACGTAACAATTCTTTGAAACTGTGGCATCCAAGCCATTTGTGCAAAGGCAATATCCAACATTCTGGCATCCGTGGCTTTTAAGAGGGATAATGTAGAAACTCCAACACTGTTTTTTATAAAACACACACACAGTCCTTCGCAAGCACAGCAGTAAATGTTCCTCCTTTCTCTTTCCATGGCCATTTTCTTCCTTTTAAGAAGGAGTGGTCTCTTTCCATTTGTACATTATTTGTCTTTAGCAGCCTGATCTATGGCACTGCCCCAAGCTGCCAGCAAAAGATGGGTGGGAAGCTCAAAACAGCATTCCTTTATAAGAGTTAGCGCGGTTGTGCTCCATGCTTCCAGGCAGCCTGTTTGCCCGTTGCCTCTTGGTTATCTCCCAAGCCTGCTCCCGCTGCCTTTGTTTCATGCCTTAGCATTCACATATCAGAGCACTAAGTATTTCATTACTGGTTTATCTGTCCAGAGGCTTGAGGAGCCGTAACAATTAACCCTCCCTTCACAGTGATTGATACAGGCTTTGCTTTCAATTTGTTCCACTACACAGATCATGAAATTCTGAATGCAATCATCCTCATTGACCTACACTTTCAAACGCACAGCTACAATGAGACGAAAGTAATTATGAAGAGGAGGAACACGGGAGCACGGAGATCTGAGACCAAGTCTTTGAAGAATCTGTGAGATGACCTTCTGGCAAAATTGGCAAATTCTTAAATGCTCAGGAAAATGACAGTTGTGTGCCTCTGTCTTAACAACATTTAGAGCAGGCTGATCGATGTACAGTGTGGAGATAGTACTGGGGTGGTATGCACTGGAGAAACTGTATAAGGCCACTATGAACCTGTCACAGGCAGAGTTAAACACCTAACATCATAGCTTCATTGGTTCAAATGTTCTCAAGCAAACTAAACTCCCTCATTTGTGTTAAAAAGAAAAAAAAAGCCTAGCCCCCAGTAGAGAATCCAGAGCGGATCTTCTAGAAAGAGTCGTAGACCTGAACTACCTCCTTCCCTCTCCCCTCCCTTTAGATGAAGATTCGCCTTAAGAAATGAATACATTTTTCACAAAGTCTGAAAAATAGCTTCAAATAAATATTAATCTACTGCAATCGATATATATGAGGAATGGAGAGGGGCTGGTAGGAGAGTAGTGAGTATAGGACTATATTAAAACAAGGGTTGCAGTTAAAGAAAATCAGGGTGGAAAGGGAGGCAATGGGCCTGAGGCTCTAATCACAGAGCAGAGTGATGGAGATGAAGCAATACTGCATGGATTAGCAATGAATTATTTTGAACCATAATCATATGCCTGCACAGAAGACAGGCAAAAACTAACCATTACTCACAAACTGATCTGCTGATTGAGGGAGTGAGAGAGAGAGAAAGAGAAAGAGTGAGGTTTATATGCTAAACCAATTCAGAATAATGAAAACCTAAAAAATGTGGTTATACCTCAAGCAACATTTTATTTTTAATGTCTGCCACTTACTACCTAATATGTAGAGTTTAAATATAAACTGCAAAGTGCTTGGATTCAAACAGGATTAAACCAATCATTTGCTTGAAGATTAGGATGTGATAGATCTCCTCCAGTCTTCTTTCCTTTTTTTGTGCAATCAAGCCATTTACAGATAATGCGCCACTCCCCAAATAAAAAGGAATGTAAGTATTTAGATCTAAAGAGGTAACAGCACTCACAGAATCAACTTCAACGGGAGAATCTGAAAAATTCATATCAAATGAAGATTCGATTGTTAGAACTAATTTTGTTGGGAATGGAAAAAAAAATCAGAACCGCTGGTGGCATGAAATTCTTAGGAACAGACTGCTTAAATGAAGAGCACTTTAATCAGTAGAGGAATCCTCACATTCCTAATGTCTTGCTGTGCATTCTGCAGGTTATAGTAGCAGCTGGTTGAGGTCATATATCTTTTGTGAGCATCCCAAAAAGGCTCACTGCCAGACTGTTAAATTATGAATAAGCAATGAACAAAAGAATGCAGATACGGTGGTGACAAGATAATCCAAGCAAATTTATCTATGACAAATTTCACAGGATTAACAAATTACATTTACACAGAACAATAAAAATTCGCAAAAAAAAATGATGAGCCTACTTTTCCTCACAGCACTAAGAAAACAAAAAGTCACCAATGCAATGCATATATTTAAATTTAACTCAATCTAAAGTAAGACATTTATAATTCATTCAAGGTATCTTTGTAACTTCATTGCATTTTAGGTAGGAATACACAGTCTATCTGCTATGTATTTTGTGCCTATTTAATATTGTCAACAGTATTAATATATAAGCTGTACATAGCATGTGTGAAATCCTGCAAAATAAATATTCCATTCACATGTGAATAGAATTCATATATTTTCAGAAGCAGATTGTAAGAGTAAATTATTTTTATAGAAAAAGATGCACCTTCATTCAACATAATACACATCAACTATGAAAATATCCTTATTCATTGATGTCTATGTTTTCTAGGTCCAAAGACAGAAAGGTTCTGCAAACACTTTCATTTATTCCAGTTGCCCACACTACTGTAGTCCCTCTGAACAGGGTGCTTCTAAATGAAGTTATGAACCTATCCTTTTCTGTAGTGCCATAGCAGAAAGAAAACACATAGATTTTGGGGGGAAGTGCACTAGTTCCCACTGGTATCACCTACAGTTGACTCAATCCAACATTCATTTATTTTTACAATAAAATCATCTTATAAAACCTTTTATAAATCTTACAGTAGATGCGATGCAATATTGCTTTATTCTGAGATCCCATGAAGACACATTGAAATGCCATGAAACTATACTTGGAAGCACGTGACACAGAGAGCTGTTACATTTCCACACTGTTTGTTAGATACCCAAGGCAGGGCCCTTTAATTGTTTTAGTATTGGAGCTGATAATAAGATACTGGAATCAAACATGATTTCCCATAAGATGGTCTGACTGCTACTTTGAATCGTGCAGCCTGTATTCTACTTAAACTTGTCATTGATGTCTGCTTTTGATCTTTGATGTTTTTGTGTATCTCTCTAAATGAGTTCCTACCAATATTTTATCGGGCAACGGTTTTGCGTAAACAAATCGCTGATTGTAAAAAGGAGTATCTAATTAAAACCTACAAACAAAATACTTGCCGTCATCAACCACAAATACTCAAGCACAGTTTACCTAATCTGCTCAAGTCTTGATATTTCTACTACCCATGTTTAACCCTCTTAAGAGCACTTATTCAAAAAAAGATAAAAATATCATGCTTGTTGTCACTGCCCTCAACCTAGCATGCTCTCTGTAGAAAGCAGACCTGACGCCTGACACTACACAGTTTCCTAAATCACAGTTTTATTCAACAACTGGTACAAGCCTGGACAGCCACATAGATCCCTGGCATGGAAAAATTAAAGTGTCAGGGAAAACAACCCTTCATGAGGTTGCTTCCGTGTGTCTGTGTGCCCGTGTGTCTCCGTGTGGATAAAGTGCTTACAGTACAAGTGTGTGGTCCTGAGTTCAGATCCCCAGAATCCACATAAAAGCCAGTAATCCTCATACGACAATATAGGAGGAAGGGCAGGAGAATCTCCTGAACCATGAATGTCAGCTTGCCCAGGGTCAGTAGTAACAAACAAGAGACCCTGCTTTCATACAAGATGGGATGTCAGGGCGAACACCTTGGGTTGTCCTCTGTCTGACCCTCATATTACATGCCCACCATTGGATACAGTAGCACATACGTGTGCGTGCTCACACACACACACACACACACACACACACACACACCATTCACAATTCAAAAGATAAAATCACCGAGTGGTGATGGTACATGCCTTTAATCCCAGAACTCAGTAGGCAGAGGCAGAGGCAGAGTTGTAGAACAGCCTGGTCTACAGGGCTACACAGAGAAACTCTGTCTTGAAAAAAAAATTTAAGATAAAATAATAACCTACCAATTATAAACAGATGGTAGTTTATTTTAATTAAATGAGTAAGTATGTGAGAAGTCCTCAGAACAATACCTGTTTGTTAGCAGTTTCCTTAAATGCTTTATATTGCCTAGTATCTTTGCAGAGGCCAGTTCAAACAGAAGATCCTTCTATATTTCCAATGATAATGCCCCCAGACACAGTTAGACAGTGAACCATGCTAATCAAATATCTCTGTGTTCCTACCAAAGTAAACCTGTGTCCATTTAACTCTTGAGACAAACTAAGACACATGGTGAAGTCTGGCATCATGGGTAGAAGGGGATGATGGGGTGCATATCTGCCAGAAGCAGATCCCTGTAAAACGAGTCAGCTAAAAGGGTGAGGAGAGTATGTACCGCTGTGGAGTTGGCCTACAAAACAACCAGAATGATAAAAGGCAGGCAAGGTACACATGAAATACTCCTCCTACTACCTCTATATACGCTGCATTTTTGCTACTCTCCAAACACTCAGTGAAGGTTCAGGGTACAGCAATGGCCAGCCTTTCTGTCACAGGGGCCTTTCCCATTGGCTCAGAAATCCCTGGCTTTAGAAGATCCAAAGCCAAAGGCTCTTCACAGTGGTGTGACCGTACATTTCTACAGCACACTGCCCAAGTCTGCATCACAGACAAACCTGAATTCAATCTCCATTTCTGTCACCTTCCATGGGAACAGGAAGCTGCGATTTCCTACACAGAGATAGCAATACTCCCTTAAAGAAAAAGGTATTGTGACATGTGTAGACCAGTGTCCAGGGATGGTCATTACTGTCCTATGGAACCTATCTCTAAATCCATCAAAACATCATTATTTTTCTAAAAATTGCTATAACCACACTTATATTTATGTATCTTCGTCCTTCCTCCAAGAACATTTCTTAGTCACTAATTATTATATTTTACAAAGTGAATGCCTACTGTCCCAGAAAACTCAACTAATACGAGGGGGAAACATGAAGTTAAAAAATACAGAAGCCCTGTCTCCCTGAATTCTGCCCTACTTACTGGTAGAAAGGGCTGTCTTCTGACTAATATTTCAGGGGAACTCTAACCAAAGGGACTGCTCTTGTAGGGTGTGTTATTCAGCTCCAGTCACCAAGGCCATGGTGGAGGCTCCGTAAGCAAAGATGTGAAAAAAGCAGCCAATTCTTATAGTCTGGGGTCAGGAGCACCCAGGTCCATAGAAACATGGAATTTTCTTCTTGTTCCTTGTGACTCTGTATGCAAGAGTACATGGTATTCCATTTAATTTACCAAGACACTGTGCCTTACAAATGTACACAGACAACAAGCCCAAGTGTTCTTCAATGATGTCACTGCCCCTGGCACTTCAGAGACAGCAGCAGTCATTCCAGTCTTGGTAAACAGTGCATGCCCTGTTTGTGCACTACACTATTACTAATATTACTACAGATTATTCTAACTATGTAAGGCTCTATCAAACTTGATGGCGCAAACATCCTCTTCATGCTAATGAGGCCCAGCGCAGTAAAAATACCATTCAGTTACAGTTGGTTTATTACACTGCCCAATGAGAAGAAAGAAAAAGGCTACTCTTCACTGTGACGATGCTAACATCACTAATGCAAACAACTGAATCTTCTCATGAATGTGGAAGTTCTTACCTAATTGTAGATTTAAAATTCCAGTACATGCAACCGCGGGAGCATTTAAAAACTAGACAATAATATCCACTTAACCAATCTATTAAAATTTCAGCATATATTTGTATAAACATAAGCATGCATATAAAACACCAGGAGTTACATTCTAAGCCAAGTATGATTTAGAACTTTCAAAAAATCAATCAAAATAATTAAATGGCACAATGTAGAAAAAAGTGGCCATGCAAACAAGGGGTAGGGAACCAGTCACTATATCCTGTGTGCTTAGTGTCCCTTAAATTTAGCAGCATTCTGCACAAGAAGGGGTAGCAGTAATTTCAGAAAAGCAAGAATATAGTAAGCTTTACATTGGGGTCACTATTAGTATTAAAGCACTTGATGGTTTTTATAAGAGAAAACATTCTGATAGTCCCACACATGAAGTTCCACAATGTTCTAAATGAGCACTTCACAGACACGCCTTTATATCTCCCTCAATGCTGCTTTATAGCACACCATATACACATATGTACATATATATACCTGGTCATAGGAAACCTCACAACAGAGCGGGGGCCCTGGACAGCAGACCCTGATTTAAGTAAATGAAATGGCAGCATGCCCCTGAGTCTCAGTCTAAGATCTTGTGCAGGGAACCAAAGGGTCGCTGAAATCTCTGCACTCCCATAAAACCTCTTTGCTATGAGACAGTTGCTATGAAGAAGGATTGCAAGGGAAGATCAAAACGCCTATCACTAAATCTATCAAACTGTCCTAATTTGTGGGCTATATTTAAAGGGCAATGCAATGCTGATTTATTGCCAAGAAAGGTGTTAATTATGCATAACTTCTAGTCAAAAACAATAAGTCACACTACATATAGTGTGGGAACAATCAGCCCCACCCACACCCAAAGAATGGACTCGAGGACTTGTAGGGCAGTGGGGTTAAACTTTCAACAGTGGTCTTGCAAGATCAGCTATCTGGTGAGCAGACACAGCCAAGGGTACTACTCAAGTGTCTTATCCCTTAGTGTGAAGGCCCTTCCCCTGGCTCCCCATTGGTTGACTATTATAGGGTATATGATATTTCTGAACATCATCTAACCTGCATTATTTTATTATGAGATGCTCCTTCTGCTCACTTCCCCACTTATGTCTACATTTCTCAACAAAGACTTCTCTGCTAGTTCATCCTTTCCCCAGTATCCTGTTTGCTTAGGGACCTTCCAGATGCATGAACTTTGTCACATCAGCAAGCCATTCGGCAAGTTTGGCTGCTAGTAATTTTCCACTCTGAGCTCAATTTCTAGTTTGAATGAGGTAGTTAGGAGGCTTCTACAAGCAAGTACCTCTGTTAGGCCAAGGACTCCAGGATGCCTGCCTATCTGTAACATGTAAGTCTAAACCCACCAAATGCATTTTTTTTGTCTTAAAAATGGACCATCAGGTGTTTTTATTCCCAAACACATGTGATTACATATTATAATGTACATTCACATGCACACTTTAACTTTACTCACAAAATATTACAAGCTGGGAAAAAGCATTAAATGATGTTGAATTCTACTTAACTCGTCATATAAAATCAGATCTAGTTAATGGCACATTTGCAGTGTCTTTGTATCGCTCAATTCTTAAACCAGAAATTGGGAGTCAGAAAAGATTCTGTATGTGGGGGGTTCCTATGTAACACAGGTCACTGTAACACCTGACTCTGGAGCCCCACCATCTAATATCCTCTCTGGTGGATCTATGATATGCCCATGCATTACAGTTCTTGTTGACAGCCTGTTGCCTTGGAAATATTTCATTATTTCAGTTTTTCCATTTGTAGACCCTTGGCCTTGTAATATGAAGGCCATCCTATTTCATATTTTCGATTATCATTTAAGCAATCTTGTGGAGCTATTTATATATATAAGCAAGTGTTAGACAACGCCTATCATCATTTATCACTGTTTAAGCTAGGGCTGTAGGAATACCTTAGTAAAAGTGCCCGCCACTACCTCTACCTTTTAATGCCTTGCAAACCAGCATGGGCACAGCACATGTTTGACACTTCTCTCTAATTTTCTTGGTTATAGGTCCATAGAGCGGAACAACTCTGCGGCAGTGCCATATAATTTGCAGCCTATTAGAGTTTAAAGAAAATCAAACAAGTGTATATACACAAGGTTTTCAACGTATTCTTTCAAGCTCCAGAGCCACACTCTTTCTATGTATGTATGGCTCAGGGACCTTAAGGAGTGCTAAACTGTCACTGAAGACATTGTCAAGCGCAAGCTTCTCTGCACTCGACTGTACAGAAAGAATCCCTGCACACTAGTAAGTACATGCGGACACTTGCTACACTAGTCAAACAATACAAATGATACCTTTCCCTTAGTTTTGATGGTGGGTATAGCTGAAGAGCATGCATGTGCCAATAAACAGCTGTGTGGGATCAGTAAGTTGGGAGCCACTCTTTAAATAAATTGACCCAAAAAAAAAAACTTAAAACAGATCCATAGAAAAACCATCATTCACCCACATATTTGTGTTCGGCTGTTACTGCAGAGAAATACCAGTTACCAGCCAATTCCGGGCGCAAAGTACAAACCACAGTGGAATGACCGACATAGTTGAAAGAAGGTTCTGTGAAAAACAACTTCCTTTTAAACAAACCATCTGACTTTCTCATTTCTCATTACAAAATGAAAACAACTTAACACTTGAAAGTGTTAAGAGCATTTAAAATCCTGGTAACCCATTGAATCCTTGAGGTATAAAACAACTGTTTGGATAATGGGCCAAGTTCCTGGTTATTACTGTTTCAAACAGTTTATAACTCCCTCCTTCTCTCTTCCATAAAGTAGCCTCCATCTCCAACCCACTTATTACTCCTCCCTCTCCCTAGAGGTTACAGTTTCTTAGAGCAACCTTTAAGATGACAGCATCCAAGCTGAACAAGATGCTATTAAAGGACATTAAATTAAATACAGTATATCCTCCTACAACTTCAATCAGAATTTCAGACCAAGTGTTATTTAGTTCAGCTCTCAAGTGAAGCAGAATAACAAATCGCACACTTTGATTTACCTTCCTCGAATGCCAAATGGAGACAGGTGATAAAGAACGCACTCATGCACAGGCTATGAAGTTTCCCCAAGAAATTAATTCTATCTTCAAGATTCCTATCTCAGAGAAATTCCCAAAATGGCACACAAATAGGCCTCTGCTAGAGAGATTACTGGGGCCATTCCAGTAAATGCATTCCCTACCAGCAGAAAAGGGAAGGAAGTAGCTAGGAGGAAAGGAAGGGAGAGAGAGAGGAAGGAAGGGAGGGGAGAAGGAGAGGGGGGAAGCTATGTGGAGGCAAGGGGTGGGGTCAATTGTAAACTGATTTCAAAGTATTTATCACCTTGCTAAATGAAAGTCACCATTCAAAGCTTAGAACAATGCTCTGGGAATAGATTTATCCACAAGAATAAAATATTTAAGGTGTGAATTCTTCATGAGACACAAATATTAAGAACTAGATGTTCATTTTCATCTATCTTCAGATGTCTCATTTTCTAGTTTGAAAGTAACCATTACTGTGCATAGTATTCAACATCTCTTAAAGCTAGATATTCTCCAGTACATGCTTTTCAATGGAATTTTCCAAGATGTTAGAATTAGTCGCCTATGCATCTACTTTGAAAAGCTGTTTCCTTAATCCTGTTCATTGTGATTTATGTGGAGGTGATGCATACCAAAAACAAATAAAAAAAGAACTACCAAGACCGTAAGTTTTTAAATGAACAGTTGTCTGCGTGTCTCCCCATCTTTGCTTAATGCATTACAGCTATGCTGTATCAAAAATAAAACTACCCATGTGATAACCAAGTCTTGCGTCTAAGCACTTCTCTCGGCTTCTTTTCAAGTTCTCCTAAGCGTGCAAGGAAAGTAACCGCTTGCTTGCTGGGGGGTGGGGGGGGAGGGGGGCGTGTGGAACACTGACTGTATTTGTTTTCTTTTTGAATCAACGGGTAACATTTCATACTTCCTACTGAGTCTTTCCTCTTGGAGACAGAAAGAGATATTCACTTTGCTCAAACCGATATGCTATACGCAATTAATGTCATTAACGCTGTCAATTAATAGCAAATAGGCTTCTAAACAAAGTAGGCTGGATGGGCAGCGGGAGGGAAGCACATTGGAGCTGGGGGGGCGGGGCTCAGCCACTCCGAAGTCTAACAATGCTGTTCACGTAGGATGCTTAGGGATGTTTTGAACACAAACTCCCTTTCCCGTTGGCTCTAGTAGTTTAACTAACTTCAGACAGACATGCTCCACTGAGTCCCTTGCATGGATATGCAATTCTCACCAGGAACTTTTTCAAACACACATCCCCAAACAGTAACTAACCCGGTAGAGATGCTCAGACCACTGACACATTTTGGATCTTGCTGTTTGTTTGCTCATTTAGACTTAAGGGGTTTTCGTCTTTCTTTTTCTTTCTCTCTTATTATTTTTTTTTCCTGGAGAGGGAGTGGAGAGAAGGGGAGGGCAGAGTCGGGGACCCACAAGTTGCCCGGCCCAGGGCAGCAGCAGCGGGAGGCGGCGCGCCTGGCTGAGCCCGCCCGGCCTAGCAGCTCTGGGAGACTGCCCCTCCAGCCCAGCGCTCCGCTCCCGCCCCGGCCTCCTCCCTCCCCCCCTTCCCTCCCCCACCCCAGCTCATTCCCTTCCTAGAGAGCAGCTGCGGCGGGACCTGCGGCGGCCGGGGGGATCCCCGGCCCCCACCCTCCCTCCCGGCGGCTCCGGGCGGCAAACACAGCGCCTTCTCTTTGGGGTTTGTTTGTCTTTTTTTTTTTTAATCTTTTTTTCTTTTTCCTCTCTTTCTTTTGCTTTTTTTTTTTCCTCCTTTTTTTTTCCATCAGCGAGTCACTCCATTCGCCGAGCTTAGGAGGTGCGACTGCTCGCTGCCCGCCGCCGCCAGAGCCCGCTCGCTGCAGCAGCCGCCGCGGGCGGACAATGCGCGGGGACCCGGCAACGCAGCCCCCCGCCCCAGGGACCGCGGGCCGGGCCCCGAGGAGGGCTGCGGAGGGAGCGAGCCCGCCACCCCAGCCTGCCCGGCGGCGGGAGCTGGGCGCGGGCGGCAGGTTCAATAAACAGAAAAGTGTTACCGTTCTCGCCTGGAAGGATCCTGCTGAAAGCTGGGCTTGGTGGGCGCCATCTTCCTGCAATTTTTTTTTTCCTCTCTTACTTTTTGCCTCGCTCCCCCCCTTCCCGGGGCGGGGGGCGTGGGGAGGGCGGGGGTGTGCGTGTGCGTGGGCTGGCGGGAGAGAGTGCGGGCGCGCGCGGCGCTCGGGGGGCCAGGCGGGCGGCGGCCGTGGCCGTGGTCGTGGCCGTGGCCGTGGCGGCAGTGGCCGCGCAGCTGAGGCTGGGAGGCTACGGGAAAGTAGTGGGGCCCGAGCGTCGCCGGCCGCCGGACGTCCCCTCGCGCCCGGAGTGCTCCCTGCCGCAGGTCGCCGCCTCCTCGGCCGCCCGAGCCTGGTCCTCCCCTTGCTCGCCCACCGCCGCCGCCGCCGCCGTCCATGCGCTGCACAGCGCCCGCGGCCCGGGCCGCCCCGGCTCCCGAGACATGCCGGGCGCGGAGACAGGCGGCCGGCGCGGGCGGCGGCGGAGGAGGGGCGGGCGGCGGGGGAGGCGGCCGCGCGGTCCCGCGGGCAACCCGGCCAGGGCCTCCGGGTGCTCGGGCCGGCGCGCGCCGCAAGCGCCCTCGCCGCAGTCACCGGGGGGTCGGCCCGCGGGCAGGTGGGGAGCACACCCTCCTGGCAGGCAGGGGCGGGGGGTGGTGGGGGGGCTAAGAGTGGAGGGGGAGAACACGCAGGGGGTTCCCAGCTTGACCACTGGGAAAGTATTTCTGGGCATTTTCCAGCGGCTTTGCTCCAGAGCTGTTTCTCTGCCTGCAAGCAGATACACACCCCCTTCCCCTTCCCCCTCCTTTCTCTCTCTCTCTCTCTCTCTCTCTCTCTCTCTCTCTCTCTCTCTCTCTCTCTCTCTCTCTCTCTCTCTCTCTCTCTCTCTCTCTCTCTCTCTCTCTCTCTCTCTCTCTCTCTCTCTCTCTCCATTCCTCCCTCTCTCCCCCTCTTTCTGTGTCTTGTCTCTCAGTGTCTCTTTATGTCTCTGTTTTCTCTTTCTCTCTCCTCCCTAGCCCCCTCTTACCCTCTCTTCCCCCATCCCTCACCCGCCCCCGTGCGTCCCTCTCTCTCTCTCCCTCCCTCTCTCTCATTTGGGGACTGGGAAGCTTGGCTGCTGGCGCAACAACGCCACTCAGTTGCAGTTGCAAACACTTCCCTTCTCTAGAGTATTTCAGCCTGCAGAAAAGAGAGAGTGGGGATTAGAATGCCGAGAGTGGGCTGGACCGTCCTCGGGGGATAGGGGGCAGTGGAAGGAAATTAAAGCGTGAGGTGATGTGTCTTGAGCTAGCCAAGGCCAGCAGGCCCAACAGTCAGCCCTGTGCCTCTGAGCAAGGATGCTGGACCTGCACCTTGTGACTCTGGCGCCCTCAGCCAGGAGCCAGAGCTGGAACAGCTACATTTTTTTCCCCACATGCTTACAGATAACGCTGACCCCAGGGTTCACAGGCCAGTCCCCATACCTTGAAATGCTGTTACATACAAATGTCATCGCAGAGCCAGGTCCTGGTACCTAGGAATGGATTGCTGACCTCTGGAATCTAGTCCGGTCACCTCACCATTAAACTGTCCAGCCAGGCCTGGAGAAATGACGACTCAATGCAGACCAAGCAGGAATCTTATTACCTGAAGGGACCCTGGGCAGAGAGAGCATTTGTCCACTCTGCCTCAGCCTAAGTAGGGCAACTCTTTTTTGCAGGCTACAGCCAGTCCTGCAATACATTACCCAGGCAAGAAAGACACCCAAGACAGCTCCACATTGAACAAATGAGAGTCTGATGGGAAACATTCTTAAGGGGAGCCGTGCCATCTGCTGTAAAGTTGGGGCCCGGTAGGTACTCAATAGGTGTCCCCTTCCTGCAAAGTAGGGAAGGGCTTCTGAACCTCCACTGAACACACAAGTGGATGGCGGTAAAGGTGCAGGCATCTTCATCATGTTGAACACTTTGGAGTAGCCGTGAGTACACTCCACAGGTAGAAGAAATAGAGAATGGTTAGGAAATGAATTGGATCAGTGATGAGTGTTGCCTACGAGACAAATGGGGGCTAGCAAAGAGGAGGGAGAGTTAGCCTGTTGGAAGGTCTCCTTCCGGGAGAGACAGTCTAGGACAATTCAGCCCAAAGGTGACAAATAAGAGAAGTCTGTGTTCTCTCAGCAGGCAGACCACTGCTTGAAAACCCACCCCTGTCACCCATCAAACTCCTCAAATATATATATATATATATATGTATATATATATATTAATTTTAATGGTGCGTCCAGGTCTCCGGGTGGAAATTAAGTCTAGTCTACCTCGGAACCCTGAAGCCTGTGCTGGTGAACTGTGAAAAGAGACTCCTGGCTTAAACCTTACCTCCAACACCTGCCAATAATTTTCTTGCCCAACTCTTCTGCCCCCAAATTAACTAAAATTAAAGACAGTAACAGGTGTCATGAGAGCTGAGTAACAAAGCCAAAGGAAACTTCCCTGTCGCTACTGTCATCTCACTCCTGTCAGTATAAGAGAACCTTTAAATCGAAGGCAGGAATAAAGCACACCAAAGGAAAAAGTCGAGAATTCCTTTTTAGAGCCCTTGTCTTTAGAAGAGTGCTGAGATTGAGGTTTAACAAGTGGTCTGAGTCCCAATAGGAAGTGTTGAGGCAGACACTGGGGGGCTGCCCCTGATGCTCCTGACTTGAGGGGCGATGAACCCCAAGATCATCTTTTTCTAAAAGACAATGCCAATATTGAGAAAAAAATCCTAAAAGCCTAGATTCTTGACAGCCCCTTCTGCCCAATTTACATCTTATAGGTCAGTTCTAGTTCCTGGAGGTCCCTGGAATTGTCCAAAGGCCATGTGACATTTCTGACCCTTGAATCTCTTCTTCACAAACCACACTATTGTCACTATTGCCTACACTTCCTAGTTAAAGTGACCGCTGGTTCCTATTGTCATTTAAATGTTTTATAAACGACAAAAACACATACCTGAACCATAAAAAGGAAAAATGAATTCTCTACTGGTGTTCTTGGAAGATGCCCAGATCTTTTTTATTAAAGGTTCTTGTAACCGCTGGAGTAAAACAGTCTAAAATAACTTAAGCAAAAAAAAAATCTCTTTGACAAAGATTAGTCCCCTTTTGAGTTATTTTCAATGACTTCTTTTTAAACTTTTGACAATAACCAAGGCATGTAATGAAGTCCTCTACAGAATATTTGCAATTACATGAACTGAACTTGGAATATACTGTGTTAGACAAAATCTGGTCACTGGGCCATGGTTACAAGGCACAAAATATAGCAATGACAGATTGCTGTAACCTTTGCAGTTTAAATACTGTTGTTTCAAACCAAGGGTTCTCAAATCAATGAAGTTTCAAATATGAGGTAAAATGATCATTTGAATTATGCATTGTGTATATTTTAAGCTAACTGCCATTGGCAAACCTCTTGGATGTTTAATCGTGTACAATCTGGGAAACACAAATATTTAATTTCACACTCTCGTGTGCTCTTTCTTCCCCCTTCCATCTACCATAAAATTGAGCCCCATGAATGAAGAGTTTACCTCTTTTTGATAACACTGTTGGTTTTTCTCATAGCGTTTTTGTAGATCACATTTCCAATAAAATCTTGGAAAATCAAAAGTTATCCTTAAGGAAAAACTTTAGGGTTAAACAGCTGTTGGTAGTAAATTAATTTCTCTTTTATTTCCTAACCGAATCAAAGGGTGTTTCCGTGGCAATCAGTTTTGAATCTAGAAAATGTCTTTAGGAAAAAGTGCAAGCAAATTCTACCTTAAAACTTCCTCTTCATCACCAAGCCTAACTTTTGTAAAATTTGCCTCTTGTATCTTGGAATCTCATCCATTTGCATTATAATGCGTTTAAGATGAATACTAACAGAGCCTAAGATTTTCGGATTTCACATTGTATTTCCTTGTAGTAACAGGTGACATGATCACACTTTTAGGTAGAATTACAAGTCTATCGCTGCACATGAAAATCGTTTCTATCCTATTTGGAAACAAATGATCAATCAGCCTCCGATGATCAATTGCTCCCCTGGCTGTCCATCAGCGCGGATTCGCACTGGCAGAGACATTGAGAACATTTTGCTGGAAGGGGAGAAGAAGCCCAAACTTTGCAAAAGCATCCAGTGCGCCGTCTCAGACTTCACCGGAACTCTCTGGCTACTCGGGGCTGAGGCTCTGCGTTCAGGGCCTGGCAGAGGGCAAAGGATGACTTCACTTCGCCTGTGCACTGGAGTGCTTTTCAGTTCGGATTGTGTAATCCCCCCTTTCCATCTTCTGTAGCACAGGGGCAGGCAAAGTGAGCTCTAACGGTATGCATGCGTGTTCTCAGGCACAAAACAAGAGCAAAGTGAGTCCCACCCCAGGGCCCGGGGCGAGGGCACTATCCCAGCTCGGGCGGGACTACTCACCGCTGCTGGTAGGAGGTGATGCCCTGGACGTTCTGCGGGGTGCCGTTGGCCGCGGCTCCGGCCCTCCCCATGCCCGCACCGGCCGGTACCCCAGCGGTCGCCCCGCCGGCCGCTGCGGCCGTCACCTGCACGCTGAAATCCGGAAAGATTCGGATCATTGCCGCGGCTTGGAGCTCCAGGCACGGTTGCTCTGGGCTCAGACTGGCGGGGGCTCGGGCTCGGGTTCGGGAGGCAGAGGCAGCAGCAGCGGCGTGAGCGGCGGCGGCGGCAGCAGCGGAGCCAGGCACCAGCCTGCAATCCCATTAGTGAGCCGCGGCCACTGTGCGCGGCGGAGAGGCGCTTTGATGTGCGCGCAGCGGGCTGAGGCGGAGGGGGGGGGTGGCGTGGAGGAGGTGCGGGGGGTGTGCGAGGGACTTGCAAACAGCAAAACGTGTCAGGGTGGGGCCTTTTCTCCCTTTTGGGGGGCACTGTTGCTCCCCCCTCTTTCCAGGATGTTGCTCTCACTGGCTGCTCCAGCAGCGCCGCGCGAGCCCAGCTGAGGGAAGAAGGGGAGGGGGTGGAGGAGGAAGGATGCACCGGGAGGCTTGGCGAGGACTTGGCCGGTGCAAGGGAATAACGGGCAGTGGAGGGTGCGTTTCTTTCCCTCCCTCTTCTACACACACACACACACACACACACACACACACACACACACACACACACGGAGCGCACTTCCGACCCAAAGTGCAAGACTGTAGTGCGCTCTCTCCCCTCCTTTCTCTGGAGAAATAACCACCATCTAGGCAAGCTCCAGCCTTCTGTGGCTGACAGAAACCGGGATCCCAGCCCGCGGGTGTAGGAATGGGGCACAGAGCCTCCCGTTTCAGCCCGGACCCCTCTTTGACCCTATTCTCCACACTAAGCGATGCAAGTGCGGCCAAGAGCAAGTTGGGTTCCTGGAGAACTTGATACTTATCTCGGAGAGGTAGTTTGCAAAGGCGGAGGGAGTGGGGGGCGCTTTTGTACAATAGAGAGTTTGGACCGCTTAAAAGAAAGGGCTCTTCCCGCTCCTCGTGAGCGGAAGAGTTGGTCCTGGGAAACTTGTGAGGTGGGGTCTGTGGGTCCAGCTAGAGCCCAGCTTGCACTAGTGATCCACCTCTGGACGTCCCCTTTGACCGTGGAAACGAATAAATTGGTAGCCACAATTGAAACGAACTCTGCGAATTCCAACCATCAAGGAAACAAAAAGAGAAAACACGTGCATTTATTTCCTCGCGCCTTCCAGTTACTTCACATTGTTACATCCGCCTTTCATTAGGGGGTGAGGAGGGATACTCGTGGTTTGGGTGCATCTTTTTAGTGAGACTTGCTGGGGTTTCACTGAGCTGCGGGGGGCGGAGGGGGGACGGGCGTGGGATTTGATGGTTTCTCCCACCCCTGCTCAGGACCTGGGTTACACACTTTCTTCCCAGTCTTCTGGCTGGTAAACGGGATTCCAGTTATGAGACGCGGGCGGGCACAGCCCTTGAGAGACGCTGGGCTCCGGCTCCCCTAGCTAGTGTCCAGCACTCAAACCCCTTGCCCAGCTTCGCTGCTGCTGCTGCTGCTGTGGCTGCTGCTGCTGGTGGCGGTGATGATGGTGGTTATTTCCTCTTCTGGTACTCTCCTTCCCATTCCGCACACAGCTGGACACTGCAGCTGAGGGACTAGCAGCCCCTGCACCCTCCACACAAACCCAAGTAACTGTGACGGCGGTGTTGCCCTGACCCAGGGCCAATCGCGCTTCTCCGGGCCAGGCACCTGCTTAATCCTTTGAGCTTGGGACATAGCGGGCCGCCGCGGGACCCAGCGAGACAGGACACATTGGCTTGAAGTTGCCAAGGCAGAGTGTGACAGAGGCTTCCCAGCAGGGCATCCTGGCAGTCTAGGAGCCAAATGCTACAGCAGATCCATGCTGTCCCTCCCACCCTGATGGTTCTGGAAACCAGAGGAACTGGACAAAGGCGAGTCTTCGCTCAGGCCCCATCCCACTCCTGCCAGGGCAACCTCTGGGCATCCCCAACCGAAGTGGCTTTTGGGAGAAGCCTCCGCGCCCAGCAGTCACAGGGAGACGGAGGGGGAGCCTTGGCTCTCACTGGCCGAGCCCACGGCGCAGCTGCGTTTCCATTTTCCTCTCAAAGAAAATGCTTTGGACGGCAGATAATACCAGGAGATATGAAACTGCTTCGCCCCCCACATGTTGCACGTAAAAAGAATCGTAATGAGCATCTGTGGCTTGTGTGAGAGAGTCCATGAGTTAGTTGAAGACCGAAGCAAGGTCCTGACTTCCAGCTTCCGGGTCATTTTCTAACAGAAGGACTAGCAACCAAACGCATTACCCAACTGCTGGCTGAGACCTGGGCTGAAGGTGCCCTGGAGTTGTGGGGGCACTGCAAAAAGCTGCCTCTTCAGGACCCCCACAGTGGGACCTCCGCCCATACTCAGCCCAAGGCTCACACCTCCTTCCCCTGTCCTCTGCACCAAATCTGAAAGGATCTCACATCCTGGGCTCTGTGCAGGCTTTCTGCTGAGAGAGAGCCTTCATGCCCATTCTGGAGAGGCCAGAATGCTTTGGGGCATGCCTTCCTGGGTTAAGGCCAGCAGTGCTGTAACCAAAGGAAACCCAGTGAAGGACTAAGAACTGAAGTTAAAACTCAGTCCCTTAGCAGGCAGTGACTTTCTCTAAATCAGTCTGCATAGTTGGCCCACTGAGGCGCTGATGCTGTCATAGCATGCTGTCATAGCCACCTGTAGGTAAGCAAACCAGGTAAGGGAGGTTTTCAGTGGGGATAAGGGACAACCAGTAGTGTCATGCTGAAGCAGTCCCTATGTACCAAGAAAAACAAGGGAGATGTTCTTTGGCCAATAAATAAATAAATAGGCTTGTTTTTAATATTAGTTTTTCTTTTAATTTCTTTCTGCACAATTAGCAATGAGCTTTACATTTGTGGCCAAAGAATATCCCTTCTTTAATTGTTTCAATACCAAGCCCATGACTAGATGAGGTTAGTGGTACCTTGCTAGTCATTAGCTGTTTTGCAGGAGAGTTGGTCTGCGAATGTGTAACCCCACTTTCCTTTCCTTTCTGGTAGCATCATTTTCTTGAAAGCCCATGAAAGCCAAACTATCCCAAGAGAAAGGGTGGGTAACATCCATTGTCTGATGCTTAAAACTGCCCACTCTGAGGCCTCTGCAATTAAATGCTATATTGTCAAAGTAGTTAAGTGAGCATTTCAACTTCAAATTGCCAAATTTCAGTTGCTCATATTTATAATTAATATTGTTCCTGCCCTTAAGAAACTGCTAAAGCAGAAAGGCACAAGAATCCTCAAAGATGATCTATGCAAAAGCTTACCTTGGGATATATTTAAGTCTCTTTCTGTATTTTATCTTTACATATAGGAAGGCAGGTTTGCATGCACAAGAAATAAAGTCCTTATTGGATCTGCTTATCTCCACGTTCACTAAAGACCTTGAGCAAACTATAAGTTTATTCTCTCATTAGTGATTCAGATTCATTACTCTTTTCTGTCAGTTAAAATCTTTACATGCTGGCAGCTGTTTAGAAATATTTTGAAAGTTGTCCTGGCATCTACCCAAGCAGTAAACACAAAACCACAGGCTTTCTCATTTTATGCTCTCCACCCAAATGTACATATTAGTACATATAAAGATTCAGAAAAAAAGGATCTTACAGTGTTGTAGCTCTGGATATATACATGCAATATATACATCCACAGATTTGCATCTTCATTTCTGTTGTCATTGTACAACTGAGTCTTTCGCTTCTATGTTAAAAATATCCATTCTTTGGACATTTGTTTCCATTTACTTAAATGGTTTGACTTTGGGTTTTTTTTTTTTACCATTTGCCATTGGAAGCTGCCAGTGACAGGTAGGAGAGTGAAGCCTACACAGCTTGACTGTATCTAATTTTTGCTTCATTTTGGTCAGACATTTAGAAGGAAAATGAACTAGGAGACAGGGATCAGTATACTATAAGTAAAACAGGAAATACACAGGATAGAATTCTGTGCACAAATGAAAGGAATGGTTTACTTTGAAATGGGTGATTTGTAGAAATGATGATGCTGTCACAGGAGACATTCTTTCTGTAGAGAAAGTGAAATGCTAATACACAACAGTTTGGTAGGACTCATTGTAGAGCAGCCGTGAACCAATACTGTGGCCCTGCCCCACCATGTGAGGAAGATTTTACATAGTGTAGAGGGGTTAAATATTTGATTCAATTTTCTATCTTTGCTCCTCAATCCAAATTGAATTCGGGCTCTTATTGCTAAATTTTCCATGCTATTAATGTGTTCTCTAGTCCATTGAAAAGCAAAACAATAATGTCAGAGGAAGAAAAAATAACAAACTGAGTGATATGGTAATTCTTGATTTTCTAGGAGGACAACTAAAGAATTAAGAGACCATATTTAATAAATCACTGTTTGTAATATACAGGTGTCTCTGCATAAGATAGATGAAGATTTCTGAGGATTTTCATCTTAATACTAGATAGGTCACACATTGAAATCGCTTCCATTAATATATTAAATTCTCAGAGAACCTTGTAAATATGTAACTGAAAATACGCACGATTTAGTTACAAGTTAGAGCTTTAACAGGCAGTGGGGAGGGCAGTACTTAGAAAAATAGTGTGAGTGGGGAAATAATTCAGAAATCTACATATTTTGCTAAATTTGGGGGCCAGTAAATATTGAGAAGCACTGCAGACAGATGCTGAAAAGTGAAGTTATTCTTAAACCCAAAATAACAGAGTTCTCTGGGTGTGTTACATTAATTTGTCCAGAAACAACAAGATGTTTTTCAACTTCTCATGTCAGGGGGTTGGATTGGAGTTGAAATCATGCTAACTCTCGGGAAGTGACTTCGAATCCATCCATGATTAAAAGGAGGCCTGAGTCACTGGTTCTATTTTCTTGCTGTTAGCCCAACTCAGGAAAGAAGTTAGTTCTCAAGCCACATAGCTCAGTCCATGTTTGCTCCCACGAAAACCTGAGATCTTGTTAATTGCAATTTTTGTTTCTGGTTCCTCTGGGTGAATATACTCATGTAGCCAATGGACTCTTCTTCACAGATTCCTCTTATTGATGCAAAAGTATTCATCTAAGGTCAGACTGATTGTAAGGATACTTAATTGCTTCAAATTTCTTTTTCAAAATGGAATCTACTGCTCTAGAAGATTTTGACATGAATTTTTCATTCTGGGAAGCATAGGGTATTATATAAACCTATTCACACAGCAAATCAAACAAATAGTTTTATTAAGCTCCATGCTGATTCAACTCTTCTCTTTTTATTAAAAATTAACCTGTTATATACTGTCACCAACAGGGATGGCTCTCAGACATTAGTGTGCATCAGAGTTAGAAGAAGGACTTATTAACACACAGATTTCTGGGTGTCAGTTGTATTGGATCTTATTCTGTAAATCCACTCCAGGATGGGAACCATAGTCTGCATCTCTAAAAAGGCGCTTGGTGGTGATGGTGTGTTTGGTCTAAGCATCTTAACTGGGAGCCGTCTTGTATTCATGACAGTAGATCTTGACTTTGCTACACTCTGACTGAGTGATGAAGGGCAAGTGCACTAAGCTCTTTGTCCCCAGCAACCTGATATGTTAGCAGAAGTACATATGTTAAGAAACAAACCAAAGAACGCATCCAAAGCGATGCAAGAGACTTGTGTGTAGTATAAGTGTGGTATTGGGGATGAGGGTAGGGATTAAAGCAGATGAGACAATGACAAAGCATGGACAGGATGAGTTAAATTTATGTATTCTAAGTCTCAGTTCCTTTATCTGTAAAAGCAGTCACACTGTTTTCAAAGGATTGTTGCCACACAGTCCCCAGTGCTGGATCCATGTTAATTACTGAGGAAAGGTGGTCACACCCAGGAAAACAATCGCAGTGCTGTCTTTCAAGATTTCTGTCATAGAGATGGAGAATGTCCTGGTGATTACCCAGACAAGTTATGAAATATTCAAACATTCTATTTATGAATGTTGACACATCTAAACAATTATTTATCCTAAACACTATAAGATGCTTGAAATCAAAGTCAAGGAAAATACCAGATTAAAAACACTTCAAAGTGTTTCTTAAAGTCAGGAGCTCTTTTCAAGAAACCTGAAGTTTTGTTTTTATTCAAAAGACAGTGAGTTTCAGGCATTGGCCATATGTAGAAAGTCTACAGGCACAAAATAAATAAATTCACAAATTGGAAATACAAATCAGTTAACAGACATTCTACTGGCTACTCCTGGAAACAAGGCTGTCTGAGTTTTATTCTAAATCTGCTTAATCGATACATAGGAGTAGAGATAACTGTTGTCACTAAGATCTTGGTCAGGACTCCCTTCATTTCCCGGGTCCTTGCCATCTCTACTGCAACAATCCAAAGGAGCCAAACAAGATGCAATGTAGAAGAAAGGCAGGGATTATGACAGCAGAGTATGGAGCCAGAGAGGAGAGTGGCCAGAAAGGCTATTGTCCTGATCTACTTGTAAGCAAGCATTCTAGTCATGGTTCTAAAATCTCTAGCAGGAGCAGCTGTTGCTTCACCTATCCAGCTGGTGAAGAGGCCTATTTGGACCCAGTCTCCTGACACTTATCGCACCATGGTAGGTCTCTGGTCTTTAGAGGAAGCCTCCTGGTAACACAATAATCTCAGGCTTTTCAGAGCTGCTGGGGCAGGGTCACATGATTTTCATTTAATGGCCTCCTAGGCAGACCAGGAAGCCCATGTTTCCTTCCAGAGCTGGAAATAGACCTCAATCTCCATTCCGACCACCATGGAAATCCTGACTGTGAAACAGCTTCCAATCCCAATGTCTACCAGACTACTAATATGTAGCCATCCACCTAAAATGATGACATTCATTGGAGCACTCCTGAGCACTCATATACATTTATATCTCTAATCTCCATTAACTCTAAAATACCAGCCTAAGAATTTGGATTATTTTCATCATATTTATCAGTATTTTGTTGTATTCAAAGCTAAAACATATGCCTAGGAATTTATTAGTTCACCTAAAATATCAATGGCAAACTTGTCTAGTAACAAATAACATTTTAAAGAGAAATTAATTTTACATTAAACAACAAATAGAAGAGTGCTATTTTGGGGGGTTTCCTTAAAGTCTAACTTAATAGAAAACTTCTAGATGCTTCTATCCCTTCAGTACTCATTCAGCTATAAAATGTTGTTGGGGTCATAGAAATTTTAGATCACACAGTTATATAATTGGGTAGCTGTTAAATTTTATAGTCTTGTCAGATAAGTGTGCATTCCTCTTAACAACTACACCAAAATTCAAGATTTCTTTTTTTTAAGACTAACTTGTTTTTATTTTATGTGTATGTGTAGGGTCTGCACAGGTGTGTGCAGATTGGGTGACTAGTACTTGAAGAAGCCAAAACAGGACACTGGGCCCACTGGAACTTATATTATAGTTCCACAGCAACCACATGGATGCTAGGAACCAAAGTTGGGTCCGCTGCAGGCACAGCAAGTGCTCTTAACTGCTGAGTCATCTCTCCAGCACTAACAAAGCAATTTCTTTCAAAGTTAGTCATGACCTGAAATCTTGCATCATATTAAGAAACTTTATATTATGTCATTAAAATTCATGAATATGTTCATATTTTCATTAATGTATACTTTTGTACATTTATACAATTATTTTTTTAAAAATTCGACTAATTGGGTTATGTAGCCTTCTAAATATTGCCATATTTTGTTGCTCAATGTGAAAAAAATAATAGTCACATTTAAAACATCTTCCCTGGTAAGCATGCACTGAGAAGCTGCCACACTCACACTGATGGAAGTTTCCTAAAATTCTAATTGTCATTGAAAGCTTGAATATTGCTTTTAACAAATTAATATGGTCATTTTTGATCTCTGAATGTAAGAGACATGTTTCCCTCATTTTAAAGAAAAATTGGTAGAGTCAAATACTAAAAGCCGAATATCCACAGTTTCTTTAGCATAGTGAATGGTATTACTTTTCACTGTAAAGCAGGGAATCATGAAAAGACAAGACGTATAGCTAATGCAACTACCCTGACTCCCGCTAATCCCCCAGCATGTTTATTCACAATTGCTTTGATATAATGAGTGCAATTATCCACAAGTGAAAATGGTAAATACTTTTATATTATAAAAGTTGTTTTCCTCGACCCACACTTGAAGAACTGCAGCCTCAAGTAGTTATTGCTATAATAATTAAATAAGATGTTTAAAATTCCTCTTTGCCATTTCCCAAAGAGCTATTACCAACCATAGTTATATATTGTTTTATTATCAAGCCATGAATATGTTGTTTTCAGTGTTATACTTAGGATTTCCATTTTATGTAAAGCTCAGAAATGGGTGCTTTGCTCAGGGCTTGTGAGGCCTCAGGCTTGATCTTAGCACCTAATAAGAAAGAAAGGAGATAGCATGGCAAGGCAGGGATGTGGGGAATCCTTTGTTCTTTTTATATCATTTGAGTGGGGGACACAGTTTTGACCATAGTAATTGCAATACTTACTGTTGACTATCTGGTGAGAAGAACTGATTTTAACTCTGTTCTCTGAGGAAAGGGTGGTTTTTCAGAATCAAATCGTTCCCCAGAAAGACTGACATAGGCGCTAGATTAAGTTCCATGTCAGAAAGCATGGTCATCACCTGAAGGTGGGTATTTCTGAGAGGTAGAGCCTGTCTGATTTGAGGTGGATTTTATCTAAGTAGAAGAGCACCTTCTAAGAATGCAGATTTGAAGACACTTTGCACTGGGTATGTGTTTGAGCTCATAATGTTTTGCCATGTCATCTCTATACCATGAGCAAAACATCATAGTACACTTCTCAAAGTGTTGTGCAATCTTTGTAACATGGCCTTCACAGGAAAACACAAATAAGTCTCCTTATTGCTTACCACACAGGGTTTCAGAGTCTTGTTCAAAATGAAAGACGAACTGAATTATCATGTAAGCTATTTTCAGTTTGCCTAAAAGAGAGTGAGGAAACCCTATGACTTTAGTATTTAGAATTTCATTTAAGTACCCTGGACAGCTGCTCAAACTACAGAGCTGGTAGGAGAGTAACTGGTTTTTCTAGGGATAGAGCTCTGTGCTTGAGTGACTGGGAATCAAAGACCATACCAAAGACAGGGCCATTCATGGACACTTGCTCACTTGCTATAGGTAGTATAATCCCGTCAAAGAACTCTACCTCCTCTGTCTGTTATACATTAGGTGGAAGTTATAGAAGAATCAGTGTCTAAGATACTGATCTCTAGTAACAGATGTTCAGTGTTCTTAGAGGAATGAAGAAAAAAATTGTATCATAGAAATGTTATCCCTGCACATTTTCACAGTGCTAAGTTACCACTATAACTCTGTTTTAATTCTTAATTTGTCTGAGAGTGATCTCTTCTAAAAATGATTTAGGTGGTTATCACCAATGATCATTATGCGCTCAATGAGGATTCTTGGAGTATAATAATTTTTAAGGGAAGGCATCTAAACCAACTGTTCAAATTTGAAAGTTTTCCAGTCTTATTTTGTTTGATTTGAATGAGTGATACATGCTATTTTCTCTTGTAAATTTCCTCACAGCTAGAGATCTTGGCATATTGTGAGTTTTCTCAATTCAAAGTTTTCAGGGAAAGATGCAACATTCAGCTCTAAAGAAAACTGAAACTGTGAAACTTACGAATGGATCTGAAGAGTCTAACATTAACTGATGTAACCCAAACTCAGAAAGAGAAACACCTTATGTCCTCCCTCAGATGCACAACCTAGCCAAAAGCGCCCATGGGCGTGTATGTAAGAAGCTTTAGACCTGCTCAAAGTCCACACATTTAGAAAGGAGATGAAGAGGGGTTCAGTAGGTGAAGAGGAAACCTAGAGTTCAGGTAGAGGCATGTAACTGTCATGAAAGAGGATGCGGTAAGCTTCTCTACTTGTTTGTTTGTTTCAACTCCATCATACCTTTCTCTATTGTTTTCCTGATGGATCTATGAATTCAGCTTCCTGTTTATTGACATGGCAAGACCCGTTTTGCATTACAAAGTAATCCACCATGATTTATTCCACTGAGGCAGTGGCTGTGAAAATAGCGCTTACTCTTGACTTTCAGTGGCCGTCAGTGCAGTAGGAGCTAGACACATTAGTCACCAAGCACATTTGTCTCTTGACTGACCCACTTATAAAAGGTGATTTTTAAAAAATCCTCTTTAGAGGGAGAGGTTCTGTGATGTGGTATGTTTCTCTTTCTGCTGTTAAAAATAATACCAGATCATTCTATTACAGTGTTATCTACTATGCAAATTGTATTACTACACTACAATAAAATATGGTTTTAAAATTAACAAAAGGAAGGCTAAATAGTATAGAAGATGCACAGTGTGTCAAATCATTTTAGCTTTGTATAATGGAAGCATGAGTTAAATAGTTCTGAAGTTTATTTCTTTCTTATGGTAAGTGCACAGGGCAGGTTACTCTGTACCAAAGAACCTGTTCTCCTCCTGTCCTGTTCTATCATATCAAAAGCACATCAAGTACTCTATCCAGACTGCAAAATGGCAGCTACCACACCCCACATGGAAGCAGCAGGGCAGAGGAGCTATGAATGGGGGAAAAAGTCATGCACATTCCCCCAATGAGCCTATTTGGAAGTGGCATGTTCTTCAGATATCTTTGGGTAAGATGTAGTGGTGTGACACCATTGGCGGTAAGACATGCTGAGGTATAAATACAGAGTTTCACTACTGTAGAAGAAAAACTACCATTGGTTTTAAAAATTCATTAGACATGAACAGACAAACAGATCCACTTAATCCAAGGCTAAGATATTAGAAGCAATCTATCTGCAAGTTAACAAAGAGGCATCCAGGTAGCGATATATTTTGTTTACGATCTAACAAATAAAGCTTGTCTGAAGATCAGAGTACAAAGCTAGCCATACTAGTTAGCCATAGAGGCCAGGCAGTGGTGGTATATACCTTGAATCCCAGCACTCCAGGAGACAAAGGCAGACTGATCTCTGTTAGTTCAAGGCCACCTTGGGCTACACAAGATTGAGCCAGTCTAAAAGAGAAACAGAGCTCACACAAGGTTAACCTAGCACTTGGAATGATACACCTTTAATCCCAGCACTAAGGAGATGGAGACAGCAGTGATATAGTTGGGCAGAGAGAAATATAAGTCTGGAGGGGACAGGAGCTCAAGGCAGTCTGAGGATCACTGCAATCTGAGGATGCAGTTTGAGGACAGGATTGACCCTTTGGTTTGAGCATTGGTAGAGGTAAGAACTAGATTTCTTGTGGCTGGTTACTTTGCATCTCTGATCTTCAACATTAACTCCAATATCTGGCTCTGGGTTTTTATTATTAAGAGCAATTAGAATTCATGCTACACATTCACAACATTGATTATACATCTGGTAATCTCAAAATCAAAAGGCCTCTCCTAAAAAACAGGTAGAGATGGTTCATGATTGTTCATGAAGCCAAGGAGAAGAGACACAGGAGTAGCTCTGATAAAGGAAAGATGATCCATTTCTATGAACTCTGGCATAAGAAATTTTGTGTCGGAGATACTTTCATCTAATGAATGACATGGAACTTAAATCAGGTGACACAGGAAGTGTTTGTGTAACAATGTGGCTTCCTATTGCTGTTTTCATTACATGTCAGACCATGAAGGAGGAGTATTAAGGATCAGGATTTCTCTATCACCATAGCCTTGTTGGTAGAGGAAGGCTGGAGTCAGACAAGCTCCGAATGCACTCTAAGTCTTTGGTGGGGTTGCCACTGTGCCTTCTGCATGAAGATCAGACACAGTTACACAGAGTACCTGGCTCCAGTCTGGAATCTTCCGCTTGATCTGTTTCTAAAATCTAAATTACAAGTTTACCTTTAAAATGCATTTATTTATTACTCCCCCACCCCGTGTGTGTGTGTGTGTGTGTGTATGTGTGTGTGTGTGTGTGCGCGCATGCGTGCTCACGTGTGAGTGTGCTCAAATGACACAGAGCATATGTGAAAATCAGAGAACAACTTGCAGGAATCAGTCTTCTCCTTCTGCCATGGGTATGTTTTGGGAATTGAACTCATGGCATCAGACTAGTATACAAGAACCTTTATTCACCGAGTTATCTCATGAGCATACAGTTCCCCCTTCAACCACACAATCAGCTTTTGACCAAGTCCTCTTTTGATATCATACCACTGTTCTTACCATTTGACAGTTAACAAAGATTATAACCAACTGAACATGGATATCAGTTTGGAGGTCTGGTTAATCTATGGGGCCTCTGGTAGTGGATCAGTATTTATCCCTAGTACATGAATAGACTCTGGGAGCCCACTCCACATAGAGGGATACTCTCTCAGTCTAGACACATGGGGAGGGGTCTAGGCCCTGTTCCAAATGATATGACACACTTTGAAGATCTCCCATGGAAGGCCTCACCCTCCCTGGGGAGCAGAAAGGGGATGGGATATGAGGTCAGTGGGGGGCAGAGAAGGAGGGGAGGGAGAGGGTGCTGGGATTGACATGTAAAACAAGCTTGTTTCTAATTTACATTTAAAAAGGAAAAATATTACCAATTTTGGAGTAGCATTGACTCTAAAACTAGAGCAACTCTTTCTTAGACAACTGACACCCACTTTTGCCCTCCAGTTCTACTTTCAAAATGGGCAGGGAATATATTACAAAGAACTAAGATTCTTCGAGTGCAGGAAGGAAGTGCAAACTCAGGGCAAATAGAGGGTTGGAGGTGGCTGCCTTGGAGGCCTAGCTTCCTACCCTCCCTACAGCCTACAGAGAAGGGTCCTGTGTCACACGTAGACAGCCAGGGAGCAGGGTTGGTTTGTTAAACTGTCACCAAGATAGGAGCTTCTCAAAGCTTCTGTCTGAACATCAAGTCAATTTCTTACTAAACTCTTTCTCATTTTAAATGGGAAAAAGATTAGACTGTCGAGTGCTCAGGGAAAAAAATATAAAACTGGCTGGTAGGCAAGCTTTTAAAAGAAACATTCTCTTAGCCTTCTGAACTTGAATATAGCTTTAACGAAAGCGACAGGAAAAGACTAATTTGACTGGGGTAGGGGCAAGAGAGGAGAATAAAAAGGAAACCAAATCTCTCTTTGAATCTGTGTTCACTGAGTATCAGGGAAAGAAAATGCTTTCAAAGTTCTTGCAGAGGTACCACTGGGGCAGAGGAAACCCTAACAGACACTTCCAGGTAAAAGGTGGAGTCTTTCTTTCACTTCAAACCAACCTGGGAAGCCCTGCCTAAGGAGGCAAAGCTGCCTCTTCCTGGAGCAGCCACGTGGCCTATTGCCTGTCTTAGCTGCTCTAGTAAGTCCTCTAGGGCATCTGGAGGAGGGGGCCTGGAAGATGCCTAAGAAGACCTTTTCCTTCCCTGTAGACAGAACAGATGCTGTGGAGAGGGCTGATGCGGGAGGGCTTTCTAAGTAATCTATTTACGGTAAAGCTCTGACTGGTGTTGCGGTTTTAAGAAATGAGGCAAGTGAACGATTCTGAGGTTACTGATCTACTTGACCAGGGCACTTGCTTGGTGAACAATTTCCAAGAATCTGTGTGAAGGAAAGTTCAACTGCTCTTGGGGCAAGGGAGCTACAAAGGCTTTTGGCCCCAAATCAGAATTATACTGTTGTTTTATTGTCCACCACAACTGGGAATTGAGTGCTCACTTGAAGGCTGGAAGGTGGGAGTTTCTGGTGGGGGAAGAGGCTGGGGATGTCCAGAAAAGAGAGAGAAAGGACAGCCATTAGGGCCAAGACATAGGTCTGAGATTGGCGAAAGACAAGTGGGCAGGAAGCAGACCTGGGAGTCAGACTGCAACCATTGGGTAGTCACTCTGTGTGTGTGTGTGTGTGTGTGTGTGTGTGTGTGTGTCTGTGTGTCTGTGTGTCTGTGTGTCTGTGTGTGTGTGTGTGTGTGTGTGTGTGTGTGTGTGTGTGTGTGTGTGTGTTTGATTCCATGCCGGGCAGAAGTGGTCACCCAGGTTCCATCATTCTCTGTCCCTGCTGGAGGGCCACTGGGGAAGAATGTAGTTCTGGGTCAAAGACTTAACAACTGAGAAGGAACTGGTCTTGGGACGCTGTCAACTGTACACACTCCCCAGAGCTGAATAAGAAGGGCAGATTCTTTCCTGGAGACCCATGTTTGGAAGTTCTTGGCAGCCACAGGCCACCCTATGCCCTGAAACCCACTGCTGTTTCAGGAGCAGCCAGCCACCCAGAATCTCAGGACTCTCCTTGGGAAGCACACAGTTCTGGCAACTGGTTTTATCACTCTCCTCTGTCTTCAATCCTTTCCTCCACTTGTCTTCTCCATAGGTCAGAATGGTTTGTGTGATTCTGTCTGTCGGTTTTTGAAAGACAGGATCTCACTGTGTAAAACAGACTGCATAGAACTTACAAGAGTTCTACCTGCCTCTACCTTCTGGGTGTTAAATATCTGCACCACCACACCCAGCAAGATTTGGAATTTCATTACGCAGGCATGGGTGCCCAAGGAGGCCAGAAGAGGTGTCTCCTGGAGATGGAGTTAACATGTGGTTGTGAGCTGCTGGGTGTGGGTGCTGAGGAAGCAAACTCTCGAAGAGCCCTTACCTGCTGAACCATCTCTCCAGCCTTTCTGCTTTTCCTCTACTGTAGAAGCTTAGACATTTTTCAAAATCTCAGGAGCCTGCATTGAGATTCAACCAGGGTTCACCATAAAGTTCATTATTCCATTGTGTACTGCAGGCCTCCCAGAACAAACTCATAGGTTCTTCCCCAGAGGGTCCAGGCAGTTTGACACATGCAAACTGGCCCTGGCCCTGATATTAGGACTTAAGCAGTATCTCTGAGTGTGGGAAGTCTGGTCTTTATACAGCTCAAAGAAACTTATGGGTCCATTGCTCAAAGCCCAGACCTCTTAGGATTACAGTAGAAATTAAAGAGCCTGAGTAAAAATTGCCAATGTATATAATTGTTTATATCACATGGATACAGATTTTTACTGTTCCTCTTTCTTGATTAGAATAGGAAGGAACATATCTGTTAAATAAAGAGGCTACATATTGTGTACTGAGGTCCTTGCCCAGGAATCCCGAGTCCATAACCTTCCCCTTACTATATGTGGGTCTCTTTGACAAAATATGAAAGTCCAACTCCAGTCGTACTTTGCAAGCTTCTGGTGGTAGGTCCTGACTCACTGAAAACTTCTGGATGTGTCTGCTTTCTCTGTTAGGGGAGCAAGCAAGGATAAGGGTCGTATTGGTTATCAACATGGCAGCCAGATGGTAGAAGCAGAGGCCCCTGTTGCCGTGCTGGGCAGAGCCCCTGTAAGGTCTTCCCTATGGGGCAGGTTCTAGTTCTCAGGACAGCCGGGTAAATTCCGTTCCCTACATAAGCTCCCGAGGCTCAGGGGAGTCTGGGCAGCCAGTATCATCAGACATACCCCCTGTGCCAGGCTTCCTGATTTCCCAGCTCCATCTGAGTCCACTGGGCATTCTATCATCCCTGAAGCTCAGCAAATAAATGCATTCCCTTGGAGTAGTTTCCAGTCTTTTCCTCCTTCCCCACTGAGAAGGTAAAGGCTGCTTTCTGTATGGATAAAGAGGCTCACCACGCTTGCCACTTAGCTTGCAGTTTGTTACATCCTCTTAGTTTTTCATTGCCCTTCAGCAGGTTTTAAGTCAATCTATTACCAGCAAGCCTAATTCACTGTCCTCATAGGCATTATCCCCTCCCCCCATGTCTGACATCAAATCCCGAATCATAGCAACGGAGCTACCCCCCTCTCCCTTAAAAGTTTACCAGTGCAGTCACCACCTCATGCTATCAAGTCTGTGTGCTCTGTTTGCCAACCACAGTGGGCTCTCGATGCCGGATGAGTATCCCACGGACTGAGGCCATTGTTATGTCGGTGTACATACACTCCAGGATACGGAGGCTAAGACATAGAGTGTACTGCATTCTGGGAGGGGTAGAACCTGCACAAGATGAAGGGAAAGGAAGCAAGCCTGGGGAAAAAATAGAAATGCTTTTCAGTCTGGGAAGCAGATGCCAAAGTACAAAGAGGAAGGGAGGAGCCAGCACTTTAGGAGACCGTGATTACTGTGGGGCCACCAACGAAACCTGGGCCAACCCTATGGGAAGCTCACAATCAGGACTGACTTTGTGGAGTCCAATGTGGCTGGAAGCAGCTAGATCCTGGAACCCCTGACCTGGGAGTGGCATGGCCTTGGCCTAAGTGTGGTGGTAGGTCTCAAATCACTGCAGCTGGAACTTGGTCATTGGAGGGTCACACCTCTACAGCTGCCGTTCCTCATTATTTCCTTCTCATGTCAAAGGACGGTGATGGGTTTAACATAAGAATGAGAGGTGAACAAACCTGACTCTTGCTCTTCAAGAAGCTGGCACTGGGGGAGAACAAACAAACAAACAAACAAACAAACAAACAAGCAAACCATGTATAACCCAAAGAAGGGCCAAATTGAAGGTGGATTTTTCTTTAGGCCACTAGGTCATAAAACAACAACACAGAGACTTATTATTAATTATGAAAGCTCAGCCTATAGCTTAGGCTCATTCCACTAGCTCTTACTACTTAAATTAACCCATATCTGTTCATCTATGTGCTGCCATGTAAGTCATGGCTTTTACCTCTCCTCTTACATGCCTTTCCCCCCATATCCCCCCTGCATCCAGCCAGTGACTCCTTTCTTCTTCCCAGAAATCTCTCTGGTCCTACCTAACCTCTTCCTGCCTAGCTATCTATTGGCCATTGAGCTCTTTATTAAACTAATCACAGTGACACATCTCCATACAGTGTAAAGGAGTGTTCCCCAGCATCCAGTGGCTGGGCTGCTAGACCCCTGTGTTGCTTTGGTCATAACAGCAGCAATAATTCAGCCTTTCCTTGTGCTTAGGTGGTAACGCCCACCTCCACCATGTCCACTCACCCCATCAACTCAAAAAAAAAAAAATACGACTCAGACCTGATGCTTTTGCTTTGGTTGGAAGTACCATGTGCCCTCTTTCTTCACTGCTACTGTTTGGTGTATAGAGGATGTGAGCCTCGAGTTCTCAGAGAGAGTCCAACTGAAAACAAAGCCAAGACACTGCACACTGGGACTTAGAGAACAACCAAAACCCCAATAAGCTATATTTTGAAGTCACATTTTAGAGTTCTGGGATCCTTTACTGAATTCAAAATCTAAGTCTGTGAATTTACCTATGTAAGCCAATACAGTGGTATTTTGGCTTCAGATTGTTAGAGCTGGGTTTAAGTGGAGTTTTATGTGTATGTGTGTACCTGTGAATGTCATCCTCAGCAATTCCACCAACCTCCTTTGAAACACAATCCCTTATTGGTCTAAAACTCACCAATTTGCCTAAACTGGCTGGCCAGTCAACTCCAAGGAGTCATCTGTGTCCACTTCCCCAGCACTGGAGCTAAAAGCATGCACCACCACTATGCCCAGGGCTTTTATGTAAGTTCTGGGGATCATACTTAGGTTTGCATGCTTGCAAACCAAGGTGTTTACTGACTGGGCACTCCCTAGCTCTTGAATGGAAGACTTGTAACATGAAGTTGGTAGAGGACCCGCAAGCTCTGCAGCAGTGGCAGGGTGCAGAGAGTCTCAGTACGACCCAGAGAAGAGCCTTAATACTGGAATTAGAAAGGACTTTAGATAGCCTCTGGCCCAACCCCTTCCTTTTAAAAGAGGGTCAGCTTGCAAAATGGCTGCCTAAATGTGAGTTAAACAAGGATGACACCCTCGAACATGCCATGATGGGGGAAAGCCCGTGAGGCCTCAACCCTGCACAAAGAACTACAGGCAACTGAGGACTGCTGGGAGTGGGAAGACGCGGTTTTCACCAGATAAGAGCAAACCAATTGATTGTTTAGTGCCAAATTGAGAGTATATAAGTTACACGCAGGGATATATTTGGGTTTTTTAAAGTTTGTATTTTTATTTTCATTATGCACTCCAATCACAGCTCTGCCCCCCAACCCTGCACTCATCCCCTCCCCTCTGCCCAACCTCCATCCACTCCTCCCTCAGGACAAGGGCTCCCTGGCCCATTAAGTTGAGGCAGAACCAAGCTCTTATTCAGGAATATATTTGTATACATGAATACATATATGCATATAATAACAATTAATGAAAGAAGAGTCTGTGAGTTTGAAGGAGAATGGGAATGGGTATATGGTAAGATTTGGAGGGAGGAAAGGTAAGGGGCAAATATAATTGACACAAAGGGGGGAAAAGAGAGTCAATGAAGGTTGAGAGTGACTGTTCTAAGGTCACATGGCCACCTGAGCACAAATCCCATTTTGCTAAGTCTGCAGTTTAAGCCAGAGTCTCACTGTAACAATGTGTACCCCTTGAGAGCAAGAGGGAGATTACACAACGTTTAAATTCACAGAACTCACAGAAACTGGAAAAATTGATTTATAAACAATAGGAGTCATCTAATGCTAATTCAGCATCTAATACCAGTAATCCTGGATAATGGGGCTAGTGTAGAAGACGGACTCACGTGGGCTTCACCCTCTAATTTAGCATTAGTTAAGGACAAAATAAAAAATACAGTTTTGAACCAAGTACAGAAAATGTCTAATCCTTATTAATTTTTCTTCATGTGGCTTGCTCCTTCCTTTGTTCAGCTCATTTCTAGTCTTTCAAATGTATTTATAAGATCTGGGATGTTGTAAGAGGAAAGCTGCATTGGAAAATTGAATTAACTTTTTCCATTGCTATTTACTTAATTGTTGCAAGGAATTCAAGAGGACTTTTCTACCTTGATACAACTACTTCCTTGGGTTTATTTTATAGTGGTCTTTTAGAAAATCAGTCTCTTTAGATTCAATAGTTAAATTAGCAGCTACATTTTTGAGAGATGTCTGTGTTCCTAAGAATGCCCTCAGAAGAGATGGATCTTTACACAAATGAGTAATAGACTCTCTATAATTTTTACTTTCTAGAAAAGAAAAAGCCTTATGAACTATTGAAAATTTGCATTTCAAGAATAACATGTTGATAAGTTTCATTTGTTTTTACATAGACATTATATTTTAATATGGATTTTTAAATGCACTGGATACAGATTTTATCATAAAGTTCTGTGACATTTTCAAGATTTTTCAAAAAGCGATGTAATTGTCAGTCACGTGCTCTGCACCACACAGCCCAGTGTGCCAGTTATATACAATGCAAAACACCAAAAAGCCAAGGAAGGACCCTGCTTAAACAAGAGCAGCAAGGATAATGTATCCCTTTATCCACACCATGTTTGGCAGCTCTCAGGGCTTCTGCTTTATAAAATAAATTTGATTTCCTCCAACTTGTATGTAATCCAGCTTAACTGTTAATTTTCGAGGTAGCCTTTATATTTGTGATAGTATAGTTGCAAGTAAATCACAATGTGTTTTAAGGACTACTATTGCAAACATTTGTAGTTACAAATGCTAAAGGCAAGGAAAACAAAGAAAGGAAACTTATTCAGTGAATAAAGCCTGAGAAAATATTACCCTGTCATTCCATTATGAAGATGTGATGAATTATTTTAAATTGCAGGCGATAAATCATTTTAAAATTTCCAGAAATACTGAGGCCAGCTACCGTGGCATACACCTGTCACTCTTGCACTTGGAAGGCTGAGGTCCATGAGTTCAAGTACAGTCTGGTTATGTATGGAGACTGTTTAAGAAGGAAGGATAAAAGAATGGAAAGAGTAGAAAGAAGAAACAAAGAGGGGGAGAGAGAGTGTGGGGATGGGAGAGGGAAGGTGGAAGGAAGGAATGGCAGAAGAGAGGAGAGCGAGAGAGAGGGAGGGAGGGAGGGCAGGATGGAGGGAGGGAATTAGTCCTTATGTTTTAAAGACCTGGAACGTCAAGTCACAGAATTTGGACTGGCTTATCTCCCATAGAGAATCATCAAAGGTCTTTCATTTTGATTAGCAAGACTGTGGTGTGATCAGATCCTAATGCAGGGGTGCAAGGTGTGGACAGATTGGTGAAAAAGAGAATAGGGCTGTGAGTCCTTTAGAAAACAGCTCCAGTAGAAGGCAGAGTGACATCCACGTGACTGGTGGGAGGGTGTAGCCAGCAGTAAATGGTGATGGGAGTGGAGGTTGGGTAGAGCCTGGAGGTAACTAGGAAACAGGATTGTGGCTGAGGGGTGAAGTGGATGTGGGCAGGTTGAACGTGAAATTGATGTGCCTGTGGGTGTCCCAGTGGGACAGGGCAGGACACGGGTCAAAAGCTGCTGAGTCTGTCCATTGACCAGCATTCAAGCACCAAGTCAGAACAGGCCATGGAAGGGCTACTCAAGTCTGTGTCACTTGATGATAAACCCCAAAATACAGCCATTCTTAGCAACTCAAGTCTGTGTCACTTGATGATAAACCCCAAAATACAGCCATTCTTAGCAACTCAAGTCTGTGTCACTTGATGATAAACCCAAAAAACAGCCATTCTTGTTGTGATAATATTCCCGGTGGCTTTGTGGGAAAGAGTTGAGATCTCTGGAATCTCTCACTTCACAGGTAAAGAACAGAGATCTCGGAAGGTAAGTAACTGGGGTCAGCCCAGAGCTGGTCTGCAGAAATATCTAGAAAGGCACGCAGTTGCCACATCAGCACACTCCACCAGAAACAATTCTTTTCAGATAAAATTGAATTTAATGCCTGATTCAGTTAATACCTCGGGATCACTGATGAGAAACAGTGGCACAGGCAACCTCAACATTGTCTTCTGAGTCTTAAGTTCGGTCACGATGTGCCTGATCACAAGTGAAATCCAGCAGGCTGGGGCTGTCTTTCTGTGGCCACTCAGTAAGTCTGGATAAAATACAAATAATAAGTTTGCATTGTTTAAGTTCGATTTCCACATCAGTTTGAACCATTATGAGGCCCTGATGACTGTGGCAATAAGTGCTCTTCTTCACCATCATGATCATTGGGAAAACGCAAGTGAAAACAGTATATTTCTACATATTTTAGAATAATTAAAATGAAAAGGACCGAGGAGATCAAGTATCACCAGCTGTGTGGAGCAAGTCTCAGCCTCTGCTGGCAGGACTGCTATTGGTGCAGCTAGGCTGGGAAGCTGGCACCGTCTCATAAGTCTAAACATATGTATGTCCTGTGGCCCAGCCATTCCTCCACCCCGAAACACTGACAGAACACAGCTCCCCTAACTGACGAGCATGCAGGAGAATGTTCATGGAATATTCATATGAGTCTCACAGTGCTGAGTCCCCCAAAACTATGCGCAGTAGAATAAATCAAATAAAGGCACATTCACAATATAATTAGAGGGATGGAGCATGAAAATGTCATGGCTAAACCTCACCTACTGAACACTCTGCAAAGGAAGTCAGACCCGAAAGGGATGTATAAATATGTCAATTCATAGAAATAGTTTCAAAAGAGACAAAACCGCACCATGGTGGAAGATAGGAGGTGACTGATTTTGAGATGGGAGAAAGAATAGCTCAGGGGATGAGTTAGGGAATGGAGGCAAAGTTCTGGTCCTTGAGTTGGTGCTGGTTATACAATGCAGTTTGTAAAACTTTAGATACACACAGTATCACTGGGGGAAAAATCTGAAACCTCTTTACTGTCTGCCACAGCATGCTCTGAGTAAGTATTTCTTTTTATTTTTTATTTTTATTTTTTTCCTCAATATATGTTTTTATTTAAATTAGAAACATGAATGCTTCACATGTCAATCCCAGCTCCCTCTCCCACCCGTCCTCCATTGTCCCTCCAACAGCCCCCCGCCCCAGTCCCCACATCATTTCCCAAGGAGGGTGAGGCCCTCCTTGGGGGATCTCCACATTCTGTCATTTCATCCAGGGCAGGACCAAGGCCCTTCCCCATGTGTCCAGGCTGAGAGAGCATCTCTCTATTTGGATTGAGCTCCCAAAGTTCATTCATATGCCATGGTAAACACTGATCTGCTACCCAAGGCTCCAGTGATTTCTGAGGCCTTCTCACTAACACTACATTCATAGAGTCTGGATCAGTCCCCTGTTGGCCTCTCAGCCATCAGTCTGGGGTTCAAGAGCTCCCCCTTGTCTGGTCAGCTGTCTTTTTGGGTTTGACCAACCTTTGCTCATCACTCCTTCATCTCTGTCACTGGGTTCCAGGAGTTCAGTTCAATGTTTAGCCCTCAATTTAATTATTTCTTGGTGTCTGCTTCTCTGGGGTGAGTTTGCTTCCTTTTGTTCTAGAGCTTTCAGTTGTGCTGTTAATTCTCTAGTGTGACTGTTCTCCAGTTTCTTCATGTGGGCACTTAGTGCTATGAACTTCCCTCGTAGCACTGTTTTCAAAGTGTGCCTTACGTTTGGGTATGTTGTGTCTTTATTCTCATTGAATTCTAGGAAGTCTTTAATTGCTTTTTTATTTCTTCTTTGACCCAGGAATGGTGCAATTGTATGTTATTCAATTTCCATGAGTTTGCAGGGTTTCTGCGATTTTTGTATTATTGAATTCTAACTTTAAGGCATGATGGTCTGATAAGATACTTGGAGTTATTCCAATTTTTTTGTACCTGTTGAGGTTTGCTATGTTGCCAAGTATGTGGACCATTTTTGAGAATGTTCCATGTGGAGCTGAGAAGAAGGTACATTCTTTTGTGCTTGGATAGAGTGTTCTATAGATGTCTGTTAAAACCAATTGGGTCATAACTTCTATTAGGTCCTTCATATCCTTGTTAAGTTTCTGTCTTGTGGTCCTGTCTAGTGATGAGAGTTGGGTGCTGAAGTCTCCCACTACAAGTGTGTGAGGTTTTATATGTTCTTTGAGCTTTGGTAATGTTTCTTTTACGAACGTGGATGGCTTTGTATTTTGAGGCATAGATGTTCAGAATTGAGACTTCAACTTGGTTGATTTCTCCTGTGATGAGTATGAAGTGACCTCCTTTATCTCTTTTGATTGATTTTAGTTTAAAGTCTAATTTGTTAGATATTAGGATTGCTACCCCGCTTGTTTCTTGGGTCCACTTGATTGGTAAATCTTTTCCCAACCCTTAACACTGAAATAACGTCTCCCTTTGAAGCTGAGGTGTGTTTCTTGTATGCAGCAGAAGGATGGATTCTGTCTTCGAATCCATTCTGTTAACCTGTGTCTTTTTAAGGGTGAGATAGCACCATTAATATCGAGGGAAATTAATGACCATTGGTAGCTCATTCTTGTTTGTTTTGGAATGTTTGTTGTTGGTGGAATCGTATGTGGATTTCCACCACTTTTTCTTTTGCCTGTTGGTAAAGTGGGATTATCTATTGCTTATGTTTTTCTGGTTGTAGTTAACTTCCTTGGGTTGGAGTTTTCCTTCAAGAATTTCTGTGCTGCTGGGTTAGTGGATATGTATTGTTTAAATCTGGTTTTGTCACGAAATATCTTGTTTTCTCCATCTATATTGATTGAAAGCTTGGCTGGGTATAGCAGTCTTGGGTGGCATCCGTGGTCTCTTAATGTTGGTAGAATATCTGTCCAGGACCTTCTGGCTTTCATAGTTTCCATGGAGAAGTCAGGTATAATTCTGATAGGTTTGCCTTTATATGTTACTTGGCAATTTTCCTTAGCTGCTCTTAATATTCTTTCTTTTTTCTGTATGTTTGGGGTCTTGATTATTATGTGTCGAGGGGATTTTTTGGGGGATCCACTCTATTTGGTGTTCTGTAAGCTTCTTGCACCTTCATTGGCATGTCTTTATTTAGGTTGGGAAAGTTTTCTTCTATTATTTTGTTGAATATGTTTTCTGGCCCTTTGAGGTGGGTTTCTTCACCTTCTATACCTATTCTTAAGTTTGGTCTTTTCACGGTGTCCAATATATCCTGGATATTTTGTGTTTAGGATTTGTGTTGGACTTAAAATTTTCTTTGGTCGATGAATCTAATTCTCCTAGTGTATCTTCAACACCTGAGATTCTGTCTTCCGTCTGTTGTATTCTGTTGGTTATGCTTGCATCTGTAGTACCTAACCATTTTCCAAGCTTTTCTATTTCCAGCATTCCTTCAGACTGTGTTTTTTATTGTTTCTATTTCAGATTTCAGCCCTTGCACTGTTTTGAATTGCTTCTTGCAATTTTTGCTTTGTCTTTTGATCCATTTCTTGAATTTTTTGGATTATTTTTTCTTCTTTCTCTTTAAGGGATTTTCTCATATCCTCTTTGAGAGCCTCTGTCATTTTCATGAAGTTGTTTTTTATGTCATTCTCTTCTGGTTCATTTGTGTTGGGGCATTCCAGTCTTGTTGGTGTAGGGTCTCTTGACTCTGGTGGTGTCATATTGGTTTCTCTATTGCTCCTTGTGTTTTTATATTGTCTCCTTCCCATCCATTCTTGCAGTGAGTTCCAGAAGGTGCCTCTTCCTCTCCTGGTGGGTGTGGGACCCGGGTTCCCTTCTGGTGGGTGTAGGCAAGTCCAATGTTCTGGTAGCTCTCCACTTCCTGGTCTCGTGGGTGGAGAAATGGACTAGGATGCTGGGGTGCTTTGGATTCCACTGGGATGGATTGAAGTCCCAGTGGTATACCCCAGGCACAGGAGTGTGGCCTGGAGACAGGCCCTGATAGTCTTAGTCACGTGGGTGGAGCAGGAATCTAGGATGCTGGGGTGCGTTGGCTCCTGCCTCTGGGATGGAAGCCACAGTGGCAGCCCCGAAGTACCAGCAGGCAGCCTGGAAATGGGCCCTGGTTTACCTGGCTCCATGGGTGGAGCAGGAAACTAGGGAGCGTTGCCTCCTGCCGCTGGGATGGAAGATGTAGTGGTAGACCCCAAGCACAGACAACCGGTCTCCTGAGTCAGTATTTCTAAACTCACCTATGTAGTTTCCTTCCAAGCATCTGTCTACTCTTTATAGGAATGAAACTTTTGGATGAGATCAGTCCTTTCTGGATAAATAGTGGTTCGTTGTTATACGGAAAACACCTGGGGTGCCCTCACTGGTCCTGACTGACAGGTTCTCCCCATGAAGCAGTCTACAGAATGGGGCACTCCGCAGCATTCCCAGCGAACTAACAATGCTCTGAGCTCCTGGGGCTTGCTCGCTAGATACCAACGAAGAGGCAGTTTTATCCTGAACACATGAAAAATGAAAACCACAGACGCCTAGCTCCTTGACTGTGTTGGCAGCACGTCCCTTTTTAAAAAGTTGGTCTAAAAGCATCCTATGGAAGCCCCGGTGCATACCAGACCCTACTGCACACTGCATTCTGTTTTCATCAGAACTTAACTGCTGATGAAAGTGATGCTTATTGTACCGTAAATGATGCTCTTCCTTCTATTTAAACTTTATAGAAGTGTATCCTATTCCTTAGACTATCATGCTAAGGACAACACAGCTTTGATATTTAAAACACCAAGGCAGGAAAAATCAATACTTAAAATTAGAGGTTTGTTTTTTTAATTTAAAGGAGGCTTAAAACTGGGGGGGGGGGAGGTCAAATTGATTAAAATACTGTATCTTCATGATGAGATTTAGAACTCTAAGTTTTTAAGTCATTTTATGGAATATTTAACAAACATTCACATTTGGTTTGTGTAAAAATGAAAGAACTAAACTGAAAAAACATAGGTTTTAAATAATACTTAAAATTTATTAAGCAAATTATAGTTTGTGAGTTTCATATAATACTACCTAAATACAATTATCACACATTTTCATTGTTCAATTTGAAATAGAATTCTGGGTCTGAAATCCCATAATTTATTTTCTTATACTACTTTATAGCTACAAATTATTTTGAAAAAAATCTTTGAGTTATTATTGGTGTTGGTTTATTTTTCTTTTATGTTTGAGACAGAATCTTGTTCTTGGCCAGGTTGGTCTCTAACTAAATGGTGATCCTTTCTCAGCCTCTGGAGTAGAACAAACATAAGTGCAGTATAGGTGTGTGTCAGCACATTGGCTACAAACCACTTCTAGGTGAGGGGGAGCTGTGTCAGAGCAGCCTGTCAAATATTTAACACTCACCCAGCTAAAACTAAAGTACCTGGTGACAGAAGCAGTTGCACAAAGCCCACTGAGGAGAAACCAATGGAAGAAAGACAGAGACATTCATATACTTGATTCGAAGGACTCTTGGTACAGTCACATCATCTTAGTTCTGGGCCTTCCTCCCTCAGCATGCAACACACAGAGAAGGAAGGAGATGTGCTTCTATGCAGCTTTGCTCATTTTCTGGCTGGTGGAATGCAACTTAGCAAGCTGGATTTACAGATACCACAGTTTACTTTACATTTAAGTCTGAAGGGCCCCTCTGCTGTACTCTTAAGTGACCTCTAGTTTCTGACTTGGTGAGAACATTCTGGAATCACGACTCTGCTCATCTTTCTCTTTCTTCTTTCTCACCTCACTGTCAAAGGCCCTAAGAGAAGTGCTTTTCAAGCCTTATTTGATAAAAGCATCATTGAAATCTGAATTGCCAAGCAAACCACCACTAGACCACAAACATTACATGACAGTAAAAACTCCAGTTAAAAGGAAAATACACGTTAATGAAAATGTATAGGTTTTACAAAAACAACCACTAATTTTTCAGTTTAAATATGGAAGAAAATGGAAGACTTAGTAAAATGGACAAGAGCTTAAAGTCTCCAGTGAAATCACCATCAGCACCAGAGAGTAAGGGCAAAATAAAGGGAATGGGTGTGCTGCTTGAAAAAACTACCTTAAAAATGACCCTTGCTGGAACACAGAGTGGAAAAGGCTGGAGCTGAGTCTGGCAAACATTTACAAAGAAAATTTTGTGCAGAACTACGTGACTGAAAGAGTAACATCTTGGACTTTGTCCATTTTGTGCGCGAGAAGACATTTTTGGCATGCTATTTAAAATACCTTCACATCATCTTATCATTCCAAAACACAGCAAGGGTTCACTTCTGCAGCTGTACTCTGTAACACAAAAGGAAGCCCGGGGCAGAAGTTCTGTTACCGTCCAAGGAGGCAAATGGTCCCTGTGTGTAGGTGATGTTCAAGTCCCTGCTCCGTGGCGTATGAGACAAAGGTCTAAGAAAGTCTTTGTAAGAGCAAAATTATCCTGCAGACTTGGGCAAGTGACTTCCTTCTGTAGTTTTCCAGTCTGAAGCAGGGGAGCCTTCTAGTACTTGTTCCCTTCCATTATTTGAAGATTCTTCGGATGCCTAAAAACAACTATAGCGCCCAGTGTTAAAAATTGAAAATTGAAAAGCCACACACACAAAAGAGAGAGGGGGCTCTGTCTACCTGCTCATAAAATTATTAGCTTTTAAAACAGTTGCAGCTGCTGGAGGATGGGGTGGGTGAAGTGTATGTGCCACAGAGCCTATGAAGCTGGCAAGTTTCAAGTATTTATAATCTGGTCCTTTATGAAGCCTGTCCAAGGTCTGCCCTAAGTCTCCACTACAGTAGAGAGGGTTATCCAGGGTAACTGAATAATAGAAATGAAATGTTGGTAGTGTTTAGATTTTTCTCTGGGGCTACCCACCATTTCTAAGATTAAAAATTGACTTTATAACCGAATTATAATTTCCTATACAAGTTCAAATGTTACCAAAATATTTATTTAAAAAATGCATTCTGACATCACTAGCCAGGGCTTTTCTGTTGTTCTGAAGCCCAGCCTGTGCCTACCGGGAGCTTGTAGAGTGGCAGAGATGTTTTGGGGTCTCACTGTCAATTAACCTCCCTCAGGGCTGGAGCAAAGCAACACTCCAGGGTTGTTGGCCACACCATGCTCCCTGACTAGGGGTGATGCTCAGAGGCTGCTTTTGCGAAAGACAATATGAAGGAAGCCACCAGAGCTATGCAAGTTATGTGAAACAGGGGTAGCAACCTTGACTGGGTTTTAGTTGGAATTAAGTTAGCAAGTAGGGAGAACTACTTGGACAATGTGCTTTCATTTCAACAACTAGTTGTCGACCTTTGATCCATTCTCATCAAGAGAGAAAAATGGAGCATGGAAGATGACACGGTAATCTAAGCAGACTGGATAATACTTTCCAAAGATTGAAAGACCATTAACAAGTGACTGATGGGGACCAACTGGAAGTCCAGGTGGTGCAATACTGCCTTACCATGAAATAGGCATTTGGTTACAGGAAAATTCAACTTATTTTTTTATTCTTTATTTAATGAGGGCATGGAAGTTACACATGTGAAATTTGCTGTTGACAAAACTGGCAGGCTAGAGGCTCTAAGGTAGATTTTTTCAAATGAAAATTACCACAATAGACTAGAACTAAGTAAACAACAGAATAGAAACAGATTCTTTGCATCAGTGGTTCTTAACCTGTGGGTCTCGACCCCTTTGAGGGTCAAAGAACCTTTTCACAGGTGTCCCTAAGACCATCAGAAAACAGAGATATTTGAGGCATAACAGTAGCAAATTACAGTTATGAATGAAAATAATTGTATGGTTGGGGGTCACTACAACGTTAGGAAATGTATTAAAGGGTGGCAGCTCTAGGAAAGTTGAGAACCACTGGTTTATCTCAAGGAACCCCAAGTCATTTCTCTCTTAGTTCAGTTTGTGTTATTTTGAACTTAGCTATGGTTAAGTTTAAACTTCAAAAGACAAGGGATTTAGAAAAGACCATGGTGAGCATTCAGAACAGTAGATAGCCTTCTAACACTTTACTATAGAGGATTAATTTTTTAAATAAAGGTGAAATTTTGAGGCAGCAATTAAGTTAAAAAGTGGAGCTTGGCTCATAGGTTGGTCCTTCCTTCCTTTCTTCCTTCCTTCCTTTCTTTCTTTCTTTCTTTCTTTCTTTCTTTCTTTCTTTCTTTCTTTCTTGTTTGTTATTTGCTTTGCTTTGCTTTGTTTGTCAAGACAGGGTTTCTCTGTGCAGGTCTTATTTACTTACCATCATGTTTTAGCTATATTTTGAATTAATTGCTCATTTAAGAAGTCCCAAAAGGACAGGTATTGGTGGCACACGCCTTTAATCCCAGCACTTGGGAGGCAGAGGCAGGCAGATCTCTACGAGTTTGAGGTGAGCTTGGTCTACAGAGCGAGTTCCAGGACAATCTCTAAAGCAATACAGAGAAACCTTGTCTCGGAAAACAAAACAAGACAAAACAAAACAGAACAAAACAAAAAGTCCCAAAAAACGTCCTAATCCTATCCGGACTTTTGGCCTCCCTGTAGCACAGTGAGATTCAACATCGTATGCTCTTTCACTCATGGCAGCAGGAGACATCTATTTTCTGCTCTAGGAAGCCAAGGCTCCCACGACCACAGCCTTCACCATTCCCTGTTGTCTGTACACACACCCTGCTTACTCATCTGCATGCCCTGGCCCCAACATTTGAATGGTTACATAACTCAGGTAGGGTAAAGCAATGAAGACTGTCAAACATAGAATGTGGTTCCAAATGAAGCAGGCTACCTCAGGGAATGTGGTACTCCAAGTCATGCAGGAAGCATTGTTGAAAGCACAGGCCGTGGCTGTTTGGGAGGAGTCTTGCATAGGGATGGTGAACAGGACAAGTTAATGTTTTTCAAAAAAATTTTTTTAAAGAAGAGATGTGTGTTATCACTTGCTTATGTTATTTTGCCACTAATGTGTCTTAACTCTCCATAAAGACAAAACCAAAGTTATGATCTTATGTTTTAGTTATGATTCATGCAAATTTCAAATAAAGGTTGGATTTTAAGTTAAATTTCAAAAGCGTTGCTGCCTAACAACTCTCTAAAAATCTAAGTTACAATTCCACATACTGAGTGTTTATGATGTGTGGACACAGGCTGCATCTGTGCCCTTTCATCTTCAACATAGCTTGGATGAGCGTTTTGGCACAGTGCTCAGCTGGCCCTGCGCAGTCAGGGATGGTTCTCATCCTCCAAGATTCCTGGGAGGCTAGGTCAGCACAACAGGGCTGAGAGAGGAATGAGTTATGTTGCCTCATTCCATTCTGAAGAACTGGTCCGGATTTGAGATGCAGACATGCACGTGTGCATTCCGTTTTCAAACACAAAGGTCTGACTCTTTGCAACCAAGTTAGAAGATGTCTGTGGCAGTGAATGAGCGGCTACTATCCTTGGAACTAAGAAGAACCTGTGATAAAATGAGGTGCTGTTCTTAGGACAAGTCACAAACACAAGAACTACGTCAATAACAGCGGAAATAGTGCAGAGTGAAATGTGGTACCGGCCGTGTAGCTATGTGGAGAAGGAGAGATGGTAAGCTGATGCAACGTGTGGGGAGCGAGCAAAGAGCAAGGGCGATCCACAGGGAGGAGAAAGATGTGCCAGGCAAAGCTACAGTATGACGAGAAGCATGCACCTCTCATGTGGGAGACACGCGTAGCTATGGGAGAAGCTTGGTCATCACTGAAATCCTGCTCAAGGATCAATCCCTTAGTGACCAAGCAGTCAGTGAGAAAAGAGGGGGACAGCCTGCTGAAGGCAGGGAGGAAGCTGAAGCTCTTATTCAGGGGAGGTTGTGGGGGTGAACTCTCTAGGAGTCACCAGGACAATAACTACACTTTTCTGGAGGCAGCGGCATTGCAATTAACCACTGGCTGGCCTCGTGTGATGGTGAGAAACTAAAGGAAAATGCCAGGAAAAGAGTGGGGGCACTGAGCATACTGCACTTTGACAGAGAGTTGAATAGGGAATTTTGCTTAGGAACTGGTGCATTTCATCTAAAATTATTACCTTAAGGATGGGATTAGGCCCATAAGTCAATGCTTATTTTTCCTCAGAAATGAAAAAAAAGTTTTGATAAAGGTATATTTTATTTAGGTGGAAATAAGAGAATTTAAGGGAACTTAGGTTGCCATTTTTTTCAGTAATGTAGATGGTGGAGGCATCTCTGAGAATAAACACAAGAGATTAGAGATGGATTATGGGGAACAGAAACAATGTGGGCAGGGAATGGACTTGCCCAGAGACTCTAGAACCTAAAACTAAGGTTGATATTTAAGCAGAGATAAGGGGGCATAAATGTGTGCTTGAATTTGGTATGGATTTTGAGAGCTTTGCTCCTGAACCTTTGGCGATAAAAACAAGGAAAGGAGACAGTAGGTAGAGGAGGCATGGGGGTTTGAGACCATGCTGTGTGTGTCACTGGTGTGGTTGACCACACTGAGTTGTCCAGTTGTCCATTACAGTGGGTGGGAATTCAGGGCAGCAGATGGATGTGTCAGGATGAAGAATAAAGGAATGAAGGTATTGGAGGGCACAGCAGACATGGAAACTGAAGGAAATTAAGAAGGAGAAAGGTTATTTCAAAAATAATAATAACAACAACAGTTCATGTTTAGACATAGGGTGATCCTATGTCTCCATAGCTGAACAGTTGTGGGGACAGTGACCTTGAATGATGAATGAGATGATGAGGTACAAGGTGAGGTAGTTGCACAGTCACCAAATATACTGAAGCCGTGAAGGTGGCAGTAGAGCATAGGCTGTAGAATAAGATGGAGACTCTAATGCCACCGTCATGAGGGGGTTGGAACAGTGTCTCAGAGGCTGGAATGTTGGTGAGATAGAATTGCTTCCATAGGTACTGGAAGAGGATTGTTGACTGCGAGTCAGTGAGAAAGATGAGTTAGAGCCCACATGATTAAGGAGTAGGGTCCTTTACCCATTTACTCCAGGATTGCTGCCCAAGCCATCCATGCACAAGGAAAACCTAAGAGGATCCCAACTGAGCTAGACAACAAGGCTCTTGCTTCCTGACCCAAAGCCATCCTGACAATGCAAATGACTCATGGTCAGGACAGTTGTGATCCCAGCTTGTTTGGGGAAACAGGACTCCTCCTCTCTTGATTTCCAGGTTGGAGCAAAATTGGGACTGACAGAGATGAGAGCTTGTGATGGAAGAGAAGAAGGTTAAATAGGGATCCTATTTAAATAGGAGTGGAGGGGGCTGGGATGGGGTAAAGTGGGGTGAGCAGGAGGAGGGGAGGGAGTGAGAAAAACTGTTTTAAAGTAAAAATGATAAAAAGAGTAAATAAAGAAAGAAAAAGAAGAGAACAATAGGAATCCTGCACATACAATAAACACCAACCGTAAACCAGAAGCCTATGAGAACACCGCAGCTCGTCGGGTGTGGTGGGACGCTGTGGCCTTGCATTTGTCTCCACCTCCGTTTGCTTGACCTGAGACTGAGCATCAGACAGTCTAGCCTTGCGGGTCTCCACTTCTTGCCAACATACTGATGTCATCCTCTGTCTATCTCCTGAAGTCACTTTCAGGCACATTCATGCCTTTTTCTTGGTGTCTAATCCACCACAGTTTCATTGGGCTTGCCTCCCTTGAGTAGAGCATATTGCCAGAACAGTCCGATTCTGTTTGTTTCTCCAGTCCGGGATTCTCTGTAGCTCTGGCTGTCCTGGAGAACTTGCCTTTGGAGGCCAGGCTGGCCTCAAACTCACTGAGATTCCCCCTACCTTTGCCTCCTGAGTGCTGGGATTAAAGGCGTGTGCCACCACTGCCCGGCTGGTCAACTCATTCTTAAAAGTGTGTAGAAACATACCACCATGTAGAGTCCTTTAGAGGAGCAATTTAGAATGTGTAAATATATATCATGTAACTTAAATACTTGTGTTAAAAAAAACCACACTATTCAGATAGAACATTTGATTACTGGGGAATTTTGTTAATAATATCACCTTGGCATTTTGCTGGTTTTGAAATCTTAAAATTCAGATGAATAAATGATAAAAGATTATTTAGAATTTCAGGAGGCTAATGTTCATTATTTTTAGACATTTTAGTTTAAACTTTTGGTCATAAAGGCACTGATGATAAGTTATTCCAAACAACAACAAAAAAGGATGACTGCCTGGGTTCTTTCCTGTTGTCCTGAGCCATGGATGCTGGAATGGCAGGGGTGGCGGGGGTGGGGGGGTGAGGATAGGTGGGAGGGTGAGTGGGAGTGGGAGGGGATGCAGGGGGGGTGTTCCCTCCAAACCAGATCAGACATCAGGCCTGGAAGAGGAGCCTATAAAGTTCACATTCAACTGAGCCTCAGATTGTGACTGCTTAGAAAGAATCTTCAGAAGATGCACATTTGGTTGGGAATCACAGAAAACTAGGATCAAATGAGACCTTTGGAGTGGGCAGCTCTCCAAGACAGGCCCCTCGCTGACACTGGCTTTTCCTTCACATCCTGCTCAGCCTCGCCTTCAGATGGGACACAGAGCCTTCTCCTGTAATTATTCCACAGCACATCCTGACTGATACAAACCAGTGGTTATTTGTAAGCCTCCCACCCGCAGCAGCATCACGTGGGGGTGTCTAAAGCACCACAGAGTTTCAGGCCTCTCTGCCCTCACCCTGTCTCTCCCCTGCCCAGGTTCGTGCACAGGGCGTTCCTCTCACAGCACTGTCTTGAGCAGTACAGGCAGCTCTTAGAATGCCTCTTCCCCACCTGACTATTTCAATTATTTCTGTGATTTGGTTTTAATTCCACCTCTTTTATCCTTCTCCTCGCATTGGTGAGGTCTTAGCAGATTTTTTTCTCCTTAATCAGTTTATTGCCTCGTCTTCATAGCTAGTGGTTTTGGTTCAATCCAACGTAATGGAATACTAACCATCTAATGGACTTGAATTCATAGAAACCATTTGTGTGGTGGCACCCCTTCTCCTCTCCTAAACAGCTAAGCTAACAATCAACACTAAATGCATTTACTAAGCAGATACTCCATAGACACAAACAGTATCAGTACCCTGCTGCCGGGAAGCTGAAATGTAAGATTATCTGTGTGTCCAAGTAGTTAAGGAGATTTTGACTCTAAGAGCATCTACTCACAGCAAATGTCTAAGGAAGCACACTGAGGCCTACGATGTATATGCCGGTTTTGCTGAAAGGGTGAACTCATTGCTGCTCCATCATCAGTTCTCAGGGGCTTAGATCTGACCCGTGCCACGTCCCAGCCTCCTCCACACGTCACAGTATTCCCTCTTGCACTCTCTCATTTGGGGAGGGGAGATGACACACTGAGCCTGGATGACACACTGAGGACTGGCATTCTCCCACTAGCTGTGGAAATCGACTTGGGGATGGTGGGAATGTGCCATGGCTGTCGTGGTAGCTCTATCCAGTAGCCTCTTGCCAGCTCTTGAAGGAAGCAGAGTACTGGAACAAGAAGACGCTTCCAAAGGATGGAGCTAAATCAAACTTTATGACATCCTTCGAAAGTAGCAGATGGTTCTATGATGCGGAAGCCAGGTCTGTCCCTGCGCTTTCCAGGTCCATGACTCTGACATCTACACTGGCTTTGCTTAAATGAATTTGATTGGGAGTGTGGCACTGATAATTGAAATGTTCCCTGTAACGTATGTAATTTGTCTAATTACAAGTTTTACTAATCCTGTATATGGGATCTTTTACATTCTAGCGCTTCCCAAAGGGAGAGCTAGAAAGTTCTCCCTTCTGGGTGTTGATACAATGCAGGTTCTGCTTCAGCACTCCGAACTTCTGAATCACAATCTGTGAAGATCAGACTCAGGAAGCTCCTGTTTGACAAGCAACCACTGGTGATTTTATGCAAATTAAATTAGGAAAAACACAACTGCAGTCATGACTTTTGATTTTATCAACTCAGATGAAGCTGGCTTTTTCTTTTTTTTTTTTAAAGAAATCAAATCGGCCTGTGGGTTGTCAAACAGCAATTCTTTTCAAATAATTGATCACTACATTTTAAATGTCAGCCCCAATGCAGCCAGAAAATGAAGTGAGTACTTAAGGACATACGAGAGGGGTGGGAGGGAGAGTTGCTCCTCCTAAACAACTGCAGGGGTCCCTCCCCTCCCCGTCGGTACAGATACTCCAAAGGTCATAAGAACACACAGCTTCTCACTAGGTTCAAGATTAAGGGACATGGGCAAGCAGGGTGAAAGGGGGAAGAACTAGGTTTGCCTGGAAAGATGCACGCAGCAAGCACAGCAGAGGCACACCACTATGCGACTCTTGCCAATCTTTGTCCTTCCAGTGGTTGGACTTTCACACCAATTCATTTCCCACACTTAGATAGTCCCTTGCTTTCCAAGGAGCACAAGGACAAGGACCTTCATCCATAAGGTGCCTATGGACTCTTCTACTTCCCTGGATGTTTTCTATTACATTTAAATACAGATGTGTTTAATTAGCCATATTTTGGGACCAGATATCTTGCAACTAAATGCATTCACTTCCAAACAACTTTACAGGAGACAGACTACCTGGGGCAAATGTAGCTTGAGTGAGCTACTTGTTAATGGATGGCTATGGAATATATTCAACTAAGCAGAGAGAGGTATTGATGCTCAGGCTGGTCTCAAACTCATGGTTTACTTCCCTTGTTATCTCTCAAGTACTGGGGTTGTAAGCCAGAGCCACCTGGTCCAGAGAATTAGACATAAATTAAATGATAATGCTGTTATTAAACCAAGAGGTTTAGATGAGGTAGGAGCAAATCTTACCAGACTAGGAATTGAAGGAATCAAAACAACCATTTCTGGAGAGGCTTGGGCAGTCTGGGATCTGGAGGGTCAAGGTTGATCTTGGAGTACAGCGGGCATGAGGACATCTATATGCAAGGGTGACACTCTGCACTGTCTTTGTGGTTTGTTGGCTTCTATTTAAGGGTAAGCAGAGCTAGAAGAGGCTTGGAGCTCTACCTGAGAGGCAGGAAAGAGACTTAGAATCAGTAATAAGAGCATTATGAAATAGCAGGGGTGAACCAGAAAGGACTTGAAAGCAGCACACACAGCAGCATTCCAGGGTGGGAATCTGTTCCCTGCAGCTGAGACATGCTGGGAGAAAGGGAACAATTTCTAGTCTGTGCTGGCTAGTTTTGAGTCTACTTGTCACGAGCTAGTGTCATATGGGAAGAGGTATCATCAACCGAGAAAATAGACCCCAACACTCATCAGATAGGCCTATAGGAAAGCCTTGATACATTTTCTTGATTGATGACTGATGTGGAAGGACTTGGCCCATTTTAGGTAGTGCCACCCTGGGCATGTGGTCCTGGGTTCTGTAAGAAAGCAGGCTGAGCAAGACACGGGGAGCAAGCCAAAAAGCAGCATCCTCCATGGCCTCTGCATCAGCTGCTACCTCCAGCATCCTGCCCTGCTTGAGTTCCTATCCTGACTTCCCTCCATGATGGACTGTGCTAAAGAACTCTATACTGAAATAAACCCTTCCCTTCACAAGCTGTTTTTGGTAATGGTGTTTTATCACAGAAATAGTAACCCTGACTAAGACAGTCTAAAGGGTGTTTATCTAGAAGCTAATACCCTTTTGTTGGCTCTAAGTAACCTTGGAGTTAGTCCAAAGATTTCAATGGATTACTTGATCTAGAAACAAGCTCTAAATTCAAGGATACTAAATGCTCATTGAGTGGATTGAAAAAGAAGTTTTGTAAAACAAAAAATTGCTCCCCCCAAATAGGATATTTGGCAAAAAAACCCTTAATTACAGTTTTTTCACCCCAGAACTTTCTAACCAGAATGGGAATTTAAAAAAGTTTTTAAAAGTGCTTTCTGAAGAGTATTCTGCCTACCAGCCTAGATAACAAATAAGAACAGATTAATTCTGTCCATTCCATGAACCCCTTGAAAATAATAGTGTACCCCTGCAGTGTTGCTTTAGAGTACGAGGATGTCTCTGAAGCCAAGTGGAGTAAGTTTTTTTTAAACCTCATTTTCTCTTTCATTCGTTTGCTATAATAAAGCAAATGAAATCGGGCTTTTGAAAAAAATAGTAACTCATGTAAAGAAACAATTAGAGAAATTATCAAAAATCCATAAATCATATTAAACTTATAAAAAGCTCTGAGTGACAATAAATAAGTCAAGTCCTTATCTAGACACATTCAAATTAGGCATCCATTAAAAAGAAAAAAAATAAAAGCACAAAGGAAATGGAAAGTCCAAGTGGAATGAGGAATCAGTAGATGAATTACTTCATCCTAAATGTTGCAATTGACTCCCCTTATAGGAACAATTTCTCCCCAGTGGTGATAAACGTGGAGCGCCCTCATCCAGCCTTTTACCCTCTGTGGTGGATACTTGTCTTTCTACATGCATATTTCTTTCTCTTTGGCTCCAGACACAAAACAGAGTATGATTGTGATACAGGATTCGTTTGAAGAGAATTCATCTGGAAGGAAGTCAAGCCAGGCACTAGCAGGAGAGCTTTTATAGATTATGACCTGTAATCTGGTTAATACTCTCAAACACAAAGATCTGAATGTTGGGATAAGGTTACTTCATAGGTGGTCCTGTGTCTGCCCCTCTTCTACCCCTCAGAACTCACTATAGAGTCTGAGAAGAGCCTTGCTCATACATGCTGGAGGGATGAACTGGGGGACGACACTAAGACAAGGGTACCTATTTCAAACGCAGCACAAGACAAATGTCCCAACAGGACTCAAGCATTCCTTTTTGTTTTGAGACCAGTAAATTATAATCCTTATTTTGAAACTAACTCTTGTGACTACATCTTCATAACAGAATTAATTTGTGACTGTGATTTCTTTTATGTAAAAAATTTCTAGAAGAGGTTAAATGATTTTTTTCTATTCAAAATGAAGAGATTGATTTCATTTCCCAAATAAATTTGAATTTTTAGGACATTTGGAACTCTGATTCGAACTTCTGGAGCAGATTCAGAGGGGAGTTGCTACTTCAAAACTCAGGTGGATGGAACTTTTCCAGGTCCAGTGTCTTCTTGCTAATGTCTCTGTGTTTGTTTGTTTGTTTGGTTTTTCTAGACAGGGTTTCTCTGTGGCTTTGGAGGCTGTCCTGGAACTAGCTCTTGTAGACCAGGCTGGTCTTAAAACCACAGAGATCCATCTGCCTCTGCCTCCCAACTGCTGAGATTAAAGGCATATTTCAACTATGTTTGTAAAATGAAGTAAATGAGTTGCTGTGGGAGTATGCCTTTGCTTCCATTAGTCACTGAATGAAGGTTCTGTCTCCCAGACACTATGGCCATAGGATTGTAGGCTGGCACTCCCCTGATCTATGTCTAAGATCCATATATGAGAGAGTACATACCATGTTTCTCTTTTTGTGACTGGGTTACCTCCTCACTCAGGATAGTTTCTTCTAGTACCATCCATTTGCCTGCAAATTTCAGGATTCCATTGTTTTTTTTTCTGCTGAATAGTACTCCATTGTGTAAATGTAGCATGTTTTCTCTATCCACTATTCAGCTGAGGGGCATCTAGGTTGCTATGAACATAGTGGAAAAGATGTCCTTGTTGTATGAATGTGCATCTTTTGGATATATGCCTAAGAGTGGAATTGCTGGGTCTTGTGGTAGGCTGATTCCCATTTTTCTGAGGAATCTCCATACTGATTTCCAAAGTGGCTATACAAGTTGGCACTCCAACCAGCAGAGGAGGGGTGTTCCTCTTTCTCCACATCCTCTCCAGCATAAACTGTCCTTGGTGTTTTTGATTTTAGCCATTCTGACAGGAGTAAGATGGTATCTCAGAGTTGTTTTGATTTGCATTTCCCTGATGGCTAGGGATGTTGAGCAATTTCTCAAGTGCCTCTCAGCCATTTTATACTCCTCTATTGAGAATTCTCTATTTAGTTCTGTACCCCACTTTTTAATTGGATCCTTTGGTGTTTTGGAGACTTGCTTCTTGAGTTCTTTGTAAATTTTGGAGATCAGTCCTCTGTCAGATGTGGGGTTTGTGAATATCTTTTCCCATTCTGTGGGGTGATTTTTTGTCTTGTTGTCTGTGTCCTTTGCCTTACAGAAGCTTCTCAGTTTCAGGAGGTCCCATGTATTAATTGTTGACCTCAGTGTTTGTGCTACTGGTGTTATGTTCACGAAGAAGTCTCCTGTACCAATTTCTTCAAGGGTACCACCCACTTTCTCTACTAAGAGGTTCAGTGTGGCTGGATTTATCTTGAGGTCTTTGATCTATTTGGACTTAAGTTTTATGCATGGTGATAGATATGGATCTATCCACATTCTTCTACATGCCAGCATCCAGTTATGCCAGCACCATTTGTTGAAGATGCTTTCTTTTTTCCACTGTATATTTTTAGCTTCTTTGTCAAAGATCAGATGTTCATACATGTTTGGGTTAATATCAGGGTGTTCAATTCAATTCCATTGGTTTACCTGTCTATTTTTGTGCCCATACCAAGCTGTGTTCAGGACTACAGCTCTATAATAGAGCTTGAAGTTGGGGATGGTGATGCCTCCAGATGTTGCTTTGTTGAATAAGGTTGTTTTGGCTATCTTGGGTCTTTTATTTTTCCATACAAAGTTGATTATTGTTCTTTCAAGGTCTGTGAAGAATTGTGTTGGTATTTTAATGGGGATTGCATTGAATCTGTAGATTGCTTTTGGCAGGATTGCCATTTTTACTACATTGATCCCACCTATCCAAGAGCATGGGAGATCTTTCCATTTTCTGATGTCTTCTTTAATTTCTTTCTTTAAAGACTCAAAGTTCTTGTGATACAGGTCTTTCACTTATTTGATTAGCCTTACCCCAAGGTAATTTATGTTGCTTGTGGCAATTGTAAAGGGTGATGGTTCTCTGATTTCTTTCTCAGCCCTTTTATCATCTGTATATAGTAGGGCTACTGATTTTCCTGAGTTGATTTTGTAGCCTGCCACTTCGCTGAAAGTATTCATCAGTTGTAGGAGTTCCCTGGTGGAGTTTTTTTTTTTTGATCACTTATGTAAACTATCATATCATCTGCAAATAGTGGAAGTTTGAACTCTTCCTTTCCAATTTGTATCCCCTTGATCTCCTTTTGTTGTCGTATTGCTCTGGCTAGAACTTCAACTACAATATTGAAAAGGTATGGAGAGAGTGAACAGCCTTGTCTTATTCCAGATTTTAGCAGATTTGCATTGAGTTTCTGTCCATTTAGTTTGATCTTGGCTGTTGGTTTGCTGTATATAGCATTTATTATGCTTAGGTATGTTCCTGTTATCCCTGAACTCTCCAAGACCTTTATCATGAAGGGGTGCTGGAGTTTTATCAAAGGCTTTTTCAGCATCTAGTGAGATGATCATGGGATTTTTGTTTCTCAGCTTGTTTATCTGGTGGACTACATTGATGGATTTTCATATGTTGAACCATCCCTGCATCCCTGGGATGAAACTTACTTGATCATGGTGAATGATTGTGTTCTTGGATTCAATTGGCCAGTATTTTATTGAGTATTTTTGCATCAATTTTCATGAGGGATACTGGTCTGAAGTTCTCTTTCTTAGTTGTGTCTTTGTGTGGATTGGCTAACAAGGTTATTGAAGCCTTGTAGAAAGAGTTTGGCAAAGACCCTTCTGCTTCTATTGCATGAAATACCTGGAGAAGAAGTGGTATAAGCTTTTCTTTGAATTTCTGGTACAATTCTGCACTGAGGCCATCTGGACCTGGGCTTATTTTGGTTGGGAGACTTTTGATGAGCGCATCTATTTCCATAGGCGTTATAGGAATATTTAAATTGCTTATCTCTTCTTTATTAAATTTTGGCAAGTGATAGCTATCCAGAAAATTGTCCATTTCCTTTAATTTTCAAATTTTTTGGAGTACAGGTTTTCAAAGCATGACCTGATGATTCTCTGGATTTCCTCGGAATCCGTTGTTATGTCCCCTTTTTCATTTCTGATTTTGTTAATTTGAATGTTCACACTCTGCCCTTTGGTAAATTTGGACAAAGGTTTGTCTATCTTGTTGATTTTCTCAAAGAACCAACTCTTTGTTGCCTTGATTCCTTGTATTGTTTTCCTAGTTTCTACTTTATTGATTTCAGCCCTTAATTTGATTATTTCCTGACATCTACTCCTCCTGGGTTAGTTTGCTTCTTTGTGTTCTAGAGCTTTCAGATGTGCTGTTAATTCTCTAGTATAACTATTCTCCAGTTTCTTCATGTGGGCACTTATTGCTAAGAACTTCCCTCGTAGCACTGCTTTCAAAGTGTCCCATAGGTTTGGGTATGTTGTGTGTTCATTCTCATTGAATTCTAGGAAGTCTTTAATTTCTTCTTTGACCCAGGAATGGTGTAATTATGCATTATTCCATTTCCATGGGTTTGTAGGGTTTCTGCAATTTGTTTTGTTGTTGAATTCTAATTTTAATGCATGATGTTCTGATAAGACGCATGGAGTGATCCCAATTTTTTTGTATGTGTTGAGGTTTGATATATTGCCAAGTATTTGGTTGATTTTTGAGAAGGTTCCATGTGGTGATGAGAAGAAGGTATATTCTTTTTTATTTGGATGGAATGTTCTATAGATGTCTGTTAATCCCAGTTGGGTCATAACTTCTATTAGTTCCTTTGCTTCTTTGTTAAGTTTCAGTCTGGTGGTGAGAGTGGGGTGTTCAGATCTCCTAATATAAGTGTGTGGGGCCTTATATGTGATTTGAGTTTTAGTAATGTTTCTTTTACAAACGTGGATGCCTTTGTATTTGGGGCATAGATGTTCAGAATTGAAACTTCATCTTGGTGGATTTCTCCTGTGATGAATTTGAAATGACCTTCTCTATCTCTTCTATTGATTTTATTTTAAAGTCCAATTTGTTAGATATTAGGATTGCTACCCCTGCTTGTTTCTTGGATCCAGTTGATTGGAAAATGTTTTCCCAACCTTTAACTCTGAGGTAATGTCTGTCTTTGAGGCTGAGATGTATTTCTTGTATTCAGCAGAAGGATGGATTCTGTCTTCGAATCCATTCTGTTAACCTGTGTCTTTTTATGGGTGAGTTAAGACCATTAATGTTGAGGGATATTAATGACCATTGATTGCTCATTCTTCTGTGATTTGGAATGGTTGTTGTTGGTTGAATTATATGTGGAATTCCACCCCATTTTTCTTTTGGCTGTTGGTAAGGTGGGATTATCTAATGCCTATGTTTTTCTGCTTGTAATTAACTTCCTTGGGTTGGAGTTTTCCTTCCAGAACTTTCTGTACTGCTTGGTTAGTGGATATGTATTGTTGAATTTGTTTTTTTCATGGAATATCTTGTTTTCTCCATCTATATTGATTGAAAGCTTTGCTGGGTATAGTAATCTGGACTGGCATCCATGGTCTCTGTTGGTAGAATATGTATCCAGGCTTTTGTAGTTTCCATGGAGAAGTCAGGTGTAATTCTGATAGGTTTGCCTTTATATGTTGACTTTTTCCTTAGCTGCTCTTAATATTCTTTCTTTATTCTGTATATTTGGGGTCTTGATTATTATATGGCAAGGGGACATTTTTGTTGTCCACTCTATTTGGTGTTCTGTAAGCTTCTTGTACCTTCATTGGCATGTTTTCTTTAGGTTGGGAAATTTTTCTTCTATTATTTTGTTGAATATATTTTATGCCCCTTTGAGGTGGTTTTCTTCACCTTTTTCTATACCTATTATTCCTAGGTTTGGTCTTTTCACGGTGTCCCATATTTCCTGGATATTTTGTGTTAGGGATTTGTTTGACTTAAGATTTTCTTTTGTTGATGAATCAATTTCTCTTAGCGAATCTTCAACATGGGAGATTCTGTTGATTATGCTTGCATCTGTAGTACCTGACCATTTGCCCAGCTTTTCTATTTCCAGCCTTCCTTCATATTGTGTTTTTTTAATTGTCTCTATTTAAATTTTCAATCCTTGCACTGTTTGAATTTTTTCTTGCAATTTTTGCTTTGCCTTTTCATCCATGTGTTGCATCTTTTGGTTTGTTTTTTTCTTCCATTTCTTTGAGGGCCTCTATCATTTTCATGAAGTTTTTTAACTCTTCTGCTTTATTTGCATTGGAATGTTGGAGTCTTGCTGGTGTGGAGTCTCTAGAATCTGGTGGTGTCATATTTGTTTTTTCTGTTGCTGAGTGTGTTTTTGTATTATCTCCTTACCATCCATTCTTCTAGTGGATGCATAAAGAACCTCTTCCTGGCCTGGTGTTTAGGGGACCAGAGTTCCCTTTTGGTGTGTGCAAGCAAGTCCAATACTCTGGTAGTTCTCCTCTTCCTGGTCCTAGTCCTGGTCCCGTGGGTGAAGAAGACCATGAATCTAGGGTGCGTAGGCTCCCACCAAAGGGGTGACTCAGTGTCAGTCTCCAGGCACTGGAACACGGGTCCAGAAACATACCCCGAGTTGCCTGGTCCTGTGGGTGGAGAAAAAGACCAGGAACCTGGGGTTAGTAGGGTCCTTCTGGGAGGGAAGGCTCACTGGTGGACCCTAGGCACTGTTCCATTGGGTGGAGAGGAAGACCAGGAAACTGGGGTGCTTATGCTCCCACTGGGAGGGCAGGCTCGGTGGCAGTCCCAGGCAGTCCCCAGGCAATGGAGGGCAGGCCCGGTTTACCTGGTCCCATTGGTGGAAAAGAAGGTCATGAAATGATATTTTTAAAAGATTATTTTATTTTAAATTATTGCATGTGAGTGCAGGTGCCCAGAAGAGGCCATTTGTAGGTGCTGGGAACTGAACTCAGGATCTCTGCAAGACCTGTGCAAACTCTTGAACTGCTGAGTCATGTCTCCAGCCCCTCAAGTAAAAACGGAAATAGGCACATTAAGTGGATCAATGGGAACGCCTTCAGTGACCAGTCATGCTTACCTTCCATTGCACTAGCCATCAGTGATGTTTTTATTTAAATTTTCTTTTGGGGCAGGGGTTTTCCGTTATGTCTTCTGTTTAAAACGATGCATCCATAAGTAACATTAGATCTACTGAGCGGGCTGAACTTACATATTTGCAGGAATAAATAAATAAGCACATGTGTGTAACAACATTAAAGAGAAGTCACAAATTTGAAAGAGAATACAGGTGGAGCACACGGGAGGGCTTGGGGCGAGAAAAGGGAAAAAATAAATCATACGATTTATTGAAAGAGTTAAGGAGGCTGGATAACTCACTGGGCATGATGCACAGGTGGGCAGATCTCTGTCAGTTCAAGACCATTATAGTTACACAGTGAGTTCCAGGCCACCCAGGGCTGCACAGTGAGACCCTTTCTTGGAACAAACCAAACCAAACTCAGAATCCACCCTAGATAAATTCACTCTATCATTCTATTATAGTGTTGTTTAGAATGTAAACTACATTGCTATACATGCAATACAAAATACAGTTTTCAAATTTAAAAATAAATAAATACAAACATTAGAAAGAAGGCCTTGGGTAGATAAAGCTAGTAGATGTTGAGTCACGATCATTTGAAGAATCAATAGAAAGTTCTGATTTTGCTTACATCATCCCACACCAGTGTCCAATAAACATAGTTTTAAAAACTGATTTGCATATTTTAAACATACAGAGGAGAAAAAAAATGCTTCCCCATGAAGACGATTGTGACCCTAGCACACAGGAATCTTTGTGTCCTGTATTTCCCTCTGAATGTTGCTTCTCAATGTGGTTTTATACTGGAAAGTTAAAAGAAACATTTCTTTTTAAAAGAGACAACAGAACAAAATGTAAGATTCTGTTAACTAGTTCTGGGACAGGGCAGTGTGGTAATGCAAGGGGAACATGCATTGAAGAACGTATGCCCTGTCCAGGCACTATCTTCTCTGCCTCCTCCGGACAGTGGCGCACCCTCCTCAGCCCCTAAATCAGAGAGCTTTGATGTGGACCTAGAGCAAGTGACACACTTCTTAAACTTTTCTCATTGGTAAAATGAGAAAAACGCTTCTTTTTTTTCTTATGAAAACTAAAATAAATAATAAATACAAGTGAAAAAATTTATAGAGACACAGTCTAAGAGATCAGGGTGTGTGTTAGTGTGTGGTGAGTGTGTATATGTGTGTGAGTGAATGTGTGTATGTGTGTATGTGAGTGTGTGTGTGTGTTTAAATTCAAAGACCTCTAAGGCTATGATGTTTGTACCAACTCCAAACATTCAACTCCTTCTTTCTTTTACAAGTTTCTTCATTTGAATGCTTTGTGCTGATGTGCTCAAAGCCCGTTTCTTTTTATCCCATTTACTGTTTGCAGCAGCTCCGAGAGTCCATGCGGCTTTCGCTAAGAGGAAACAGGAGGAATGAAAAGCTGAAGTCTAGCAGAGCCTCAGGACTCTGGAGCCACAGAGGTCAGCTTGACTCTGGGTCAACTGACTCATGGAGCTGTTGCTGCTCAGGCCTGGACACAGCCAGTTCCTCGTCAGGGAGGAGATGATCATGATTTGTTTATTCCTCTTGTTTTCAGTGTTGCATTAAATCTACCTGGTTAACAGGCTGAGTTCTTGGGCTATAGGTACAGATATGAATACATATGCAAATATGGATACAGAGCAAGTACAGATACACATGGATAGGTAGGTAGATAGATATAGATATAGATGATATAATAGATAGATAGCTAGATAGATAGATAGACAGGTAGATAGGTAGATATGTATGTACGTACATACGTACATACATACATAGGTGGGCAACAACAGGAAGGCTACAGATAGGATATACAGACAGCCATAGAATGATATTTTAGATTGAGTTAAGAATCGCTAATCTTAGTCCTTTAATTTCTTCAAACATGGGATGGGAGGAGAGAATGGCCAAGAAAAAGATGCCAGTGATCATGGTAAGTAATGAGTGATGGCGGCAGGCGTGAAGCCGTGGCTCAGGCTTTATTGTTGTCGTAAAGTAGCCCAGTTTTAGAGCTTTAGGATGAGCAGGTCTCTGGGGTCTGTGTCCACTGTGGCTCTAATAGCATTAGAAAGCGTGAGTTGGTGTAAGCAATAACAAGATTTACGTTAGTGCAAACTGCTGACCATTGACTCTGCTTCTGAAGAGAGAAGAGAGGGGAAAGTTAAATTAGGCCAGATTCCTGCTATGCACAATTTATGGAAAAGAGAGAAACTTGGTTGATTCTAGTGAACACGGGGACAGCAGCAGATTCTGAGTCCTGAGGGTTGTCAGCAATGGAAATAAGATGGAAAAGAGACAGCAAAGGCCAAATGATCTGTGCTGTGGGTGTTTGGATTAAGGGTTCTAACCATGGAGAGGGGCTAGCTGAGACTAGAGGCACCAGGGTAACTGCACCCACAAGAACACAGATTCTTAATCCTGCCTGGTGGGACAGCACATCTGGCCTATGGTGGCTACAACAGGAAGGCATGTACTTGCCCAGACCCTTTCAGAGCATGACTTCTAGGGAAGCGGAAGTCCCGCTGAAACTAGTGAATTTGAGGGTTTACCCCCACCTTCTTTCCCCCTTTGTAAATAAAGCCCCCAAGCCAGGCTCTTCTCTTCCCAGTTATTTTATCAGTTAGAAGAGAGACTTTTCTACTCATAGGAAACTCCCCATTGGCTTTTACAATTATTACCAAACTCCCACGAACATTGCGGCCTCATGAATTTATATTAACAATCTCATTAATTCGGCTATATATTTTTCAGCAGCAGCAACAACAAAATGGTCCTTGTTATAGTCTTATATATGGGAATTCCATCTCCTTAAAAAATCGCCACATGATCATAAAAACAAATATGTAAGGGAAGGGAATCTTTGGCCACCAGAGGGAATGTAGCCAAAGCACACTGGTGGACCTTAATAAAAGAAAATCCAAGCTCACAATAGAGAGATGCATACCTGAGCTTAGGATTTGCACCTATAGCCTATGAATTTTATGGCCTCCCTAAAGGGATATGTATGTGGTCTGTTAAATATGATCATAAAAAAACCCCTCGAGGCCCTAAAATGTGAGTGTTGGATGCTCAATCCATGCAGTGTGGGCCACTTGTAAAGCCCAGACACTAGTTCCCAAATCCAGGACAATTCTCTGAGTCTACAAACCTCAGTGGAAGGAAATCAACTATAAAATGAGCAAACAATATTTACTTGAGTATTGTATGTGCACATTTCTACATGAACTCTATCCAAGAGAACACAGAATTCCCATCTAACTTCCATGAAAGTGACCTCAGTTAGAAGTGCTGTATTGAAGTTTAGTTTCTATGCATTATATGATATTTTTACAATGGCAACGTATTAACATAATAAATAAAAACAAAGTCAACACTATTTTTTTTTCTTTTTAAAGAATATATGGGATGACAGATTTTTAAAAATCCTGGTCATTTCAGATAATTTAAGTGAATATTTGAAAACAGTGACTGAGGCATGATCTTCTAGCTAAAACAAAAAAAATGTAATATTGAAGGGTCATTTTATAATTACTACAAGATCCCTGTGAATTCCTTACTTGATCTCCATTTTTACTTGTCTTTGGCACATATTTAGAAACAAAATGTTAGCAGCTACTTCTGCCTCAGAAATAAAAATTATTGTCCCAGGTAAGCTACGACTCATTACTAAGAGCTGCTCAAAACCAAAGACGGCACTGGAGTCCCAAAGGTGGAGGGCTCACTCGAGAAAACATCTACTCCACTGGCTTGGGAGTGGGAACTCGAGTTCTAGATACAACAGAGAGACAGGATGGCAGTGAGCAAACCTGTGATGCTTAGAATGCTGTGAACATTCGCCTTCTGCGTCCGGACATGTGCTGTCTTCCCCAAACAGCCACAGTTTAGATACTTCACATCTCCGAGATCAGACACGGATAGCCAGAGCTAGCTGGGCTTATCTGCAAATCTGTGTGTTTAAAATATGCAGTAGAAACATAAGCCCTGAGGTCCCCGATAGAGGGAAGGCTTTGGGGGGTAGGAAGGAGGTTGGAGGGCCCAGAGTTCTTCAGGCAGTCTCCTTAATCCAGTCGCTTACAAAGTGTATGAAGTAAAGACTGAGCTCACGGAAGTCTCCAAAAGAGAGGATTTACAGAAGAGACCCTAGAGCGACTGAACAAGGAGAAAAGGACAAGAAAACGATATTTCATAACGCCGGGCCTAAACTAATGCTTTCTGCCCTCCACCTTCACACTTACACTTAACCTGGAAGATTAAAACACCATAATAATTCTGAGCTTTCTGGCTTTCAAGATTTCCATTATGACACATCAGTAAAGCAAGGCAAGGTGACTGAGGAAGAGCAGCTGCCTTTCATTTCCTGCTCCTCTGAAGGTCACTTTTGGAGATAAAGATTATATTTTTGCAGAACCAGAGGATAGGCGATCATTTCTAGAAACTTGTAGCATCAGATGTTCTGAACGAGCCAAGGAAAATGAATGATCCTATTAAGATACTTCTGACCATAAATCAGAGGTGTTAAGCTCTGACTGGCTAACTTCTGCTTCCCATTTGACTCATTTGAAAATGGAACTGATGTGAATATAGATTGAGGAAAGATGCCTGCTACCATTAGAAGCCGTTCTGAAGCTACCACTCACGGCTCTCCGAATGAAATACAATGTGCCTACCACTCAGGGACAAATATTTGCATCCTCTCTTTGGTAAGTGACTCTACATGTAGCAGAAAAAGATGGGTGTCACGCTTGTAATGCAAAAGAGGGGCTGGCATCGAAAGTCACCGTCTCTTGATGAAGAGTGTGGGCAATTTATTAATGACTGACTGCAAAAGTGTACAAGACACATGGAAACAAACAACTGCTGAGAATCACTGTCTTCCCGTTACCAATCGCTGTTGGGGAAGTAAAGATAAATTATTTGGCAACGGCATAGTCAACGTCTAACGATGTGAACATTGTTTTTTTTTTGTGTTTTTCCAACTTGCTTTTGAAAAATGTTGTTTGTTTTTACTGTGGAAACCCTTGAATACACTTGTGATCTTTTATTCCAAACTTTACACAGTGTATGAAACTGGGGGTTAATGATATTTGCCTTATAGCTAGGGCATTAAATGCCCTCTGTCAATGCCCATAAACCAGCTGTTTCACTGACAAACTGGAAACAAAAGAACAAGAACAGTTAAAGAATTGTGAACCAGCACCTGTGTGACTGAGCATGCTCAGAGGTGTTTGCTAAGCACTCCTGAACAAGGGGGGACCCCAGCCTCACTGCCAGGACAGAACCTTAGAAAAGGCTGTCTACAGACTGTCAGTATCTCTTCTCTTCACTGAAAACTGGAAGCAAAATATACTCAGCTTACACACTGAACAAAGCTAAGTCATCAGCCCTGGTCGTTAAGAGACACAAAGTGAACATTGTGTACACTCAAGAAGGAGTACTTAGCATTGAAATTGGGAGGGTCATGGTGAAAGCAGTTCTGTACCTAATTATGTAAGAAAACCTATGAACTAAGTAATCACTCCATGTATAAATTATGATTTCTATCATCCAGGCAGTGTCTTAATGGCAAGTTATTGAACAGTAGAGCTTAATATTTGAGACACTCCAAGTTTAGATTAAAAACTATGGTCCTTTAGTAAGAACACATCTTAAAGAAAAGAGGGAAGAAGATATTAAAGCAAAAATTCTCTAGTTTTGTTTTAATTATAAGATTTCCTGCAACCTATGAACATCTAGAGGAAATGCTTTGACATAATAAGCACCAACCTGAACACCCGCAAAGCTATTGCAGTCAACTGCAATTTTGGTAAATAAGTGATCAAAACACCATGCTACCAAATTCAAAGCCCGTTTCCACCTCCCCAGGAGTTCCTTGAGAGGATGCCCCAGTTGTGTTCCGTTGTATTCTCCAGGTGTAGAGATAGATGGCTTTTGTACCTTGGCAAGCACTGCACTTTGTTTGTTTCTTTATTCAGTGTATGCCAACACTTTCTTTTTCTCTCTTCACTTGAATGGATAAATCAAATTAAGTAATTGAAATTCCTATAACTAAAAATGTTTAAATTATTCATGAACGTAGCTTGGTATAGGCGTCAAAAACAGTAAATTTGAAAACTGGCCTACTGGTTTGTTATGAATGCATTCGCTAAGGTTTTCCAAACTTCATCAAAAAAGAAGTGAACATCATTTCATCTTTTTATCCCATGTTATAACTGATTTCATCACCCATGATACTGTTCACTGTTTCCCACATCCATCCATTCATTTTTTCACTTAAGTGTCTATTCTATATATTTTTGTTGTTTTTTCATTTACTCTAAGTTCTGTATATAATTATAAACAAATTCCCAAATTCCACAGTGTTCTCTGCTCACACTTGTTTTAGGATTTGATATGAATGAGGTACATTAAGAGAAAAGCCGTATGTACTGAAATGTTACATACCATCTTCTTTAAAAATGTATTGGAGAGAGCATATTAATTGGTTGTGCAGTGCCAAGTGCTCAGCTCTGAAAACATACATACAAGTTGCATGTTATATTTGGGAATATATATGTATATACAAACAAATAGATGCATACAATAACAATTTATGATAAAAGAGGCCATAAATTTGAAAGACACTAGGGGTGGGTATATAGGAGGGTTTGGAGGGAAAAGAGGGAGGGAGAAATTGTGCAATTAAATTACAGTTTAAAAATAAAAAAATATTGGATGCAGTAGAAGCATAAAATGGGAGCCTGGACCTAGTTTGGCAGTTTAAGAAGATGTCTCTGAGAAAGAGTTGGACCAACTTGAAGGGTGCATGGCTGGAGGTGGAAAAGGATAGAATGCTGGTTTACCACTCTATAGCTTTGCAGAGTTGGGAGAATTCTTCTAGTTTGAAGAAAGTAGGAAAAGTCCATTGTGACTGGAGACTTAGAAGCAATGGTCCCCAACCCTGATGGTAATTAGGAAGCTTTGGAAAAATCCAGGGTCTTGAAGTCCATCCCACTGTTTTAATGATCATTAGAAGATAAGATAAAATTATGAATTTTTTCACTTTCCCTAGATAATTGTAATCTGCAACCAAAATGTGAAATCATTGCCATAAAGGAAATGTATAGCTAGAAAGAAAGGTTACATCATGTGGGGCTTTGTCATTGTCTTGATGTTTTGTCTTTTCATTCTGTGATTGCCTTTGAACTTGTCAAGTATCTGAGGCTGGTTTTGAACTTATGATCCTCCTGCCTGCAATGCTGGGATTACAGATGTGAGCAAGTAGACCCAATGAGGTTTGGTCTTTATGCTAAAGACAGTGGGAACCTTTGACAAATAGGTATATAAACTGTCTCCCAGGCATGAAAGCTCTTATCATCTTGAAATCAGAGTAGCAGAGATTACTCACAAGGGACTCCCATGAGACCAGGCCATTACCATTCCCTTGTTTAGGGATAGGAGGTCACAGGATGATCAAGGGGTGGCTCCCACTCTCCGGGATATATAAGTGGTTATTGACTACTAGTGGGGAGAAGAGAATCTTTGATGGCATAGATGCTTAAAACTTATCTGTGGTTTTGAAAGTAACCCACACCCATGTTCCTATCAGTAACTCCAACTCAAGCTGGAGGTGAATAAAATAATTCTTTGACATGACATGGCCCTCAGTATCAGGAGTGAATAGAAATGCAAAGCCACATAAAATTCATTCCAGTCCATGGTACTAATGGAAGGTGCCAGAACCTTTAAGTGACAGACACTACTAGAAGGTCATGTCTCTGGAGGAAATGTCATTACTTCAAGCCCTCCTCTCTTGCATGTCATAGCCAGCCACATAAGATGAATGGTTCTGCCACACGCTGCTATCATGATGTGTTTCCTTCATCCCCATGTCTCATGTATTTTTAACTCATATGGTATCATGATTAAATTCCTTATGTTTAATTGGTAAGTCATTGTATTTAAGTCGACTTCATCAATGTTAAGGAATATTGTGGATTTCTTTTAGTCTTTCCATGTTATTTTAAAATTTTCTTTTCCTTTTAGTCCTTTTTAAATATATAAGGTACGTTTCTTTTAGGTATCAAATAATATAGTTACGCTTTAGTATCCAATCTGAAAAACTGCATGTTATCAAATATGTAGACATTTATAAATAATCTGATTCTTGATAGACTATTAGTTTGTTTTATGTCACCGTGATAAACACCATGACAAGGTCATGGCTTTCAAGTCACAGTACACCATCAAGTGAGACCAAGGCAAGTGCTCAAGGCAGGAACCTGGAGGCAAGAACCGAAGAAGAGGTCATGAATGGACACGGTCTACTGCCTCCCTGACTTGCTGGGCTACTTTTCTCTAGGGCCCAGGCCCATCTGTCCAGAATGGTACCACCCAAAGTGGACTGGATCCTCCCACTTCATCCATTAATCAAGAAAATGCCCTACTAAACTTACCCACAGACCAATTGGATGGAGTTAACTCCTCAGGTGAGTTTCTCTCTTTGATGTTAGTTAGCATGAAGTTGACATAAACTAACACAGATAGTATTGGTTTTAAATTTATCCCCTTGCTATTAGTTTTCCCTTACCTCCTGATAATCTTTCCACCCACTTACAGGTCTTTAGGCATCTGGGAGCTCATAACTATACTTTTTCTGGTGGCTTTCACTTTTGTTGATGTTATCACTTTTAGTCCATAAAACATTGACATGGCCATATCCGTATTTTGCCATATTTTATCATTTAGTATTTAATCTTTGTTCATACTTCAGGCTGATGAGACAATAAACTGGAGAGCTATAGTGGAAGACTATCTGAGCAGGAAGGACTCCATAAGTGTAGAGAATTCAAAGGGAAGACTCAGCAGAAGTCAGAAGAGCAGAGAGAGGTCATTGCCACAGTCCAACCAGCTGTGGTCATAAGGTGAGGTTCCAATTATTTATTACAATATAAAAAACTTCGCCAAACCTAGTGGCAAAAACAACCACTTGATTTTGTTCACAGTCTCATTGCTTTGAACATGGCACAATAAAGAAGCCTTAGTTTTGGCCCCGTGATGTCTAGGATCCTGTGTAGCAAGGCTTAGGGAGAAGGGAGTGGCTGAGTCCTGAAGTCATGTGGCACCATCCTCTTCCACAGGCATTATGCTCAATTTGAGATTACTCAAAGATTGCCTTGACTGGATCTGGACAGTGCAGTGCCAGAACTACCTCCCCAAGCTGTTTGAGATCCTCCCAGAATGATGGCCTCAGTAGCATTAAATTACAGGAATACCCTAGCTTCCAACAATAAGTGTTTCAGAGGAGTTGCCTGCTCTCCAATGTCCTGGCCTTAGAAGCCACATAGCAAAATTTCCCCTGGTTTTTATGAGACATGGATAAGCCCATTCAGGTTCAAACGGGAAGGGTGGAAGGCATCTCTCTGACAGTGATTCTACCTTGTGTATATAAACCTACATGGCAAAGCTGTGTCCCAGGTAAGAAAAATGTAATGTCTATTTCTTACCTAAAAGGTTTTAAGTTGATTAATTACATCTATGCTTGCTTTTTTATTTTTTTTAAGAATTTGAAACCTTGGTAGGAAAGCAGATTAGAATACCCAAATTTGCAAAGAGGACAATTTCCCATTGGATTTATACAATTTTTCAAGGTCCCCAAAATAGGATCTTTTATCTTAGCTGTTGAGATGGCTCAGCGGGTAAAAGCACTTGATACCAAACCTGACAACCTAAGTTTGCTCCCCAGGTCCCAAGTGGTAAAAGGAGAAAACTGACTTTCCCAAACTTTCCTCTGACCTTCACAGGGATGCCTTTCCCCTCCACAAAATAACTGTAGTAGTTTAGCTGGGCAGAAAGCAACCTTGGGGGGTTTGAATCCCAGGAGCACTACAAAGTCACACCATACAACAGCACTCACATGGGAGGTTTGCAGGGAGTGCAGAGGTGGCCTCTGAGAGGAAGGGAAAAGGGGAAAGGTGTGAGGTATTTACAAGGGAATATAGCGCATGTGCATAGAGCAATCTTCTTGTTCTTGTTCTTCTTGTTCTTGTTTTTCTTGTTCTTGTTCTTCTTCATTTTTCGAGACAGGGCTTCTCTGTATTGGTTTGGAGGCTGTCCTGGAACTTGCTCTGTAGACCAGGCTGGCCTCAAACTCACAGAGATCTGTCTGCCTCTGCCTCCCGTGTGCTGGGATTAAAGGTGTGCACCACCAACTCCCTGCTCATTTCTTTTTTTTTAAAGATCTTCTATCTAAAATAGAAGCAGCATAGTGAAGGATATAGATCACACAGTGAGGATACATGATATGTCTACTCATTGCTCACTAAGTAAAACTTGAGCACATACTATGTGCCCTGTCCTGTGCTGATTTTGAATACTTGCTCACTGGTGATAATTACTTCCCTCAAAGCTCTTACAACTTGCTGGTGGAGGCCACCTTGTCAACACCTTCCCTAAAGATAACTGTGATGGAGACAGCCGCCTCTGGTCCTCAGCCCTGCAGGTGTGAGATTGCAGACTCAGGATGAGCTTTGCTTTCCCTAGAAACCAGCCCAGGCCCCATCACCCCAGGTGAGGAACAGAAGGATCATGTGAAGGGAGGAGAGGCGTCTGTGGAAAAGCACAGGTACCGCCAAGCCAAGTGTGATTTAGAGTCTTTTCTAGTCCTACACCGAAGATGTAAGAGGCAATCTGTTTCCAACCAGGCCTGATCTTAACCCTTGTTTTTCACCTCAAACCATCCTGGGACTATTCTCATCCCATTGTCCTGGCATCCTGCAGTTATTCTGGGATGTACAATTATTTCAGAAAAGTTGTAAAAAAAAAAAAGCCCATCTTATAGAATGTTCATGATTAAATGTTGGAGTTGAATAAAAAACGAAAAAAAAAACCTTAAGTGAGATATCAAAACCATATTTAGTTGTTTACCATGACATTTTCCATATGAAACTGCTGAAGTCGTTCCATAGCACTGAAACACCTCAGTCAGTGGCCTTTATGTCTTACCACTTGTTATAGGTCAGGCTGCATACAAGTCAAATTCAGACATATTAGCAATACATAAACAATGCCAGGAAAATTTCCAGAAATATGCATTCAAATTACCTTCATTTACTAATGGCCCACAATGAGAACCAAGCCAAAAATAAGCATTAGATAACAGAAGAATGTGAATTTTTCAGGAATCATTATTTTTATACACCAAGGAACATCTATGGAACCATTATTCTCAGAAAATGTTTCTGAATTTAAAGGGGAAAAGCCTTAGAGTATGTTTTTTAAAATACAATTTGATCTTCTATGACAAAATATGATAAACTCAACAGCTTCAAAACAATGGGAACTAGAAACGTGGCTTATACTTCTGAAGTCTGGGAGTCCATGGCTGAGAAGTGAGCAATGTCTGGGAGGGCTGCTCCCTAGCTCTCACTGCTGCCCTGGAGTGGGGGGTGGGGTGGGGGGAGGGGACTGACGGCACTCCCCTCCACTGGTGGCTTAAAAGGCACTCATTTCCATCCCTTGCCCTGGAGCTCCAATCACCTCTCAATGCCCCACATGCTGACAACACTACCCCCTTAGAGAAGAGAATCAAAAGTACCACAGCTCTCAGCGTTTTCTGTGAAGACAAGCGGATACCAATTTGATCCAGATTTGAACACCTTTCCTCTCATCAGAGCAGTAGGAGGAACGGAGGAGGAGGATTTGAGTTTCTCTTCCAGTCAGGTTTCCTTTTCTGAATTCCAGCTGCACAGTCCCAGAGAGCAAACACCTTCTCCATACCGAGCATTCGTCTCTGTCCTGTTGTGTGACCCTCACTTTCCGGTGTCACTGAGATGACTCCATAGGTGAAGGTTAACAGCCTGACTTGGAGCCCCAGAACCATGTGGTGGAAAGAGAGATTTGAGTCCTGAAATATTGTCCTCTCCCGTCTATAGGCATTCTGTAATGTGAGCTGCCCCCTCTTCTTTCTGCAAATAAATAAATGACAAATAAATCTAAAAGCCTTTTTTGAAGTGGAAAAGAATCTGAGTAGACCTTTCTTCAAAAAAAGAAAAGACAGATGAATATCAAATTTTAAAAAGAGTTAATATTATGAATAACCAGGAAAATGAGAATCAGAGACACTGTGAGATTTTGTCTACCTGAGGGAATAATTTATTTTAAAAGATGAAAAATAAAATGCTAGCCAGGATTTGAGAAGAGAGCTTTTGTATTCTGTGGATGGGAGAGTGAACTATTACAACCATGGAAAACAAAAGGGGAGATTCCAAAGACAAACAAACAAAAACAACCAGAGTGACCTTATGATTCATCCAGACACTGAATGACCTTCCTTAGAGGTGGAACCTAAAAGTATCAAATCACAGCAGAGAGCAGAGTGGGGTGACCCGGGGCAGGGTGTGGGGAGGGAGACTGGGCAGAGGCTGGTCAAAGACTATTTCAGTTAGTCGAGAAGGTACCTTCTGAAGACCTTTTGCCTAACTGTGTGGGTGAGGGAAGTTAATAAAGGAGCATTGCTGCTAAAACAATAAATCTAAAATCTCCTTGACACAGAATGATGATAAGTATATGGATAAGTGTGTGAGGTTGCAGCTATGCTAATCAACTCAATTTAATCATTTCATTGTGTTTACCTAGATCAAAAAGTCACATTGTACTGTACACCGTATATAAATATAACTTGCTTATCAATTATATTTTAATAAATTGGGAACACAAAGGTGATGTTATATATAGTACTAATTACATTAAATTATTAATGTTGTTAACAGTTCATATCCTGATGCGTGGTGATGGCACACGCCTTTAATCCCAGCACTTGGGAGGCAGAGGCAGGCAGATCTTTGTGAGTTCCAGGACAGCCAGGACTGTTTCACAGAGAAACCCTGTCTTGAAAAAACCAAAACCAAAACAAAAGTTCATATGCCTCCATCTCAACAGTTTCATTGTTTTGCACCAAATCTTCACAACATCCTAAAAAAATAATAAAAAATAATGTTGGGATATATGTTAACAGAAAAATGAAAGATTTCATTAATTTCTACTTGGGAAATAAAGACACGAATGAAATGGTAGAAGACGCTTTCTCAGGAAGATACTGTTAAGAACTGAAGGATGGCTTCACAGGGCTGTGCATGCCTGTGAGATCAGCATTTGGAGGTTGTGGCAAAAGAATTATAGTTGAGTCAGCCTGGCTGCATAGTGAATCCCCATCCCCAAAAGGGTCAGGGGTAAAGGAAACAGAGAGAGAGAGACAGAGAGAAAGAGACAGAGAGACAGACAGAGATGGGGGTAGGGGAAAAAGAATTTTTATTTTCAGAACCATAAAAAAAGCCAGGTATAGTGTTGCACATTTGAAATCTTAGTGTTTAAGAGGCAGAGACAGGAGGATCTCTGGACTTGCTGGCCAGCAGTCAAGCCTAATCAGTGAGCCCAAGTCCCAATGAGAAATTCTGTCTTAAAAGAGCAGGGTGGACAGCTCCTCGTTAAGAGCAGATGAGACAGGCCCTCTGGTTTCCACATGCAAGTGCATGCACGTGTATGTATGTTGTATGCATCTGCACACCTGAACATGAACACACGCTGTATGTATGTTGTATGCATCTGCACACCTGAATATGAACATATACCAGACTGAATGAGACACTTCACCAAAATTATACACAGATGATAAAAGCAAATGATCATTAGAGAAATGCGAATGAAAGCTGTAGTGAGAACAAGCCCCTCAGTAAAGCTACTATTTCAGAGGTTGGCAAAGAGTTAAACAGTGTGGTGCCCACCAATAATCCCAACACTTCAGAGGCTGAGGCAGGAGAGTTTAGTCAGAGAACAGCCTGAGTTGCATTAAGAGACACTACTGCATAAAAAGCAAAACCCAAAGTAAATAAAAAGCTCGTCCACATTTAGGCTGGGCAAGGACTTATGTTCATACGAGTGGTGATAAAGTTGGGTGGTTTCTTACAACTCTAAGTATCTATTTAATGTATCATTCAGAAGTCCTGCTTCTGGGTATCTGTCTTCGAGAAACAATTGCACCTCAAATTAAAACCATAAACAAATGTTCAGAACAGCCTTATTTAACCATTTACCCAAGATAGCCAATAAGGATAGATGGCAAAGACAAACCGGGAGGGGTTGGGTAGACCCAGATCCTACATGCTGTGTGACTCCAGATTTGAGCTTCAGAGGAGATAGCACTAGCTGTGACAGCTCAAAGGTTACTTATCTGGACCAGGGAAGGCGTGGACACAAAGACCTCCTTGACTGAATCACTACACCTCAGTTTGCAATCATGTTTAAGTAGCCATCCATATAAAGCTAAAACGGGCTTATCATACTGCACACGGGCTATAACTACATAAAACTGATGCACGCCCAGGCCATCACTTACAGTGAATGTGCCCTGTTTTTCCTGAAAAGAAAACACCCATGCATTTTTGTGCAGTCCACTTTATGGCCAAAAGTAACCACAGATCCTCAGAAGAAATTATGTTCAACTTTATTTCACATTTAATCTAAGATTTTCTACTTTTAACTGTCCCTGTGATTGACTGCGTGCCAAGCACACATTTTACATTTGAAAAGAATCCTAAATTTCTTTGTGGGAATAGAGTCAAAAATGGAGTCCTTGGGCAACGCTGAGATGAAAAATTAAGATCAGTTTCTCCTGGGGTCCCCACACAGAGAAGCACAAAGCTCTATTGCAGTCCAGGAAGTGTGATTTCTACCAAGAAAATAATCAAAGAATTATTTCACATGGTCAAAACAACTTCCTAGATATTAAGGACGTCTTCATCCCGAGTATGGAATTCCAAGACTTCTACAACCACTGGCTCCGCTGCTTACTCATGGCAGCGTTTCTGTCTGAACGTCCAGTTTCCAAGCTGCTTTGGAAACCTTGTAGGGAACACAGTACCTCACTTATAGGCCTTGGACAGCAAGGCAGTGATCAGTGGCATGTTCAGCCCTTACTGACTAGTCAGCAGCTGGGAAACACTTACTGCATGTGTTACTAGTATTATTTATGCTATTTTTCAACTGTGTTGTAAGTTAAAGGACTATTATTGTTAATGTACTATTTTCTCTCTTGTCTATTCACATGCGGTGAATACAATTGAATGTCGAGTCAGCAACGGTAAAGAAAATCCACAGGATGCCAGCTTTCAATACAGCAAGGAAAAGTCAGTGCACAAGGAAAGAGAACCGAGGAGATGGATTGCTGAGGCAAGATATCAGCGTGAGGGCGCAGTCTCGTAGTCCTTGGCAGAATGTGCCTCCAAACGTGAGAGATGTACCAGAGAGGTGAGGAACTTGACATCGCCAAGCAGCAAAGGGAGGCGCACCCCAGTTTAAGGACGTGCCATGCAGAACCCAAAAGCGTGATTATGTCAGAAGATAGCGAAAGGTCTGAAAGCCAGTGGCCGGCCAGGAGACAGTCCCGAGACCCGCACAGGGAAGTCTTCAGGGCCAGGGCGTCACGGTCTTGGAGGCTGCAGAGGACTTTGGGTGTTTTCTGGGTGGTGTGGGAAGCCCTGACTGCGTGGCAGACAAAGGATTGCTAATGTGCCATTTGTGAAGGGATAAGTCATTGGGATTCAGGAGTGAATCGTGGGTCTGGGAGGCAGGACGGTGGCAAAGAGGGACAGGAGTGCAAGTTAAGCATGTCTCTGTCCACAGCCAGTGTCCTTTCCCCTGTCACTTCTTCCTCCTCGCTTCCCACAAGGATAGGCTTGTGGTCCCGGTGGCAATGTGCCCTCGCTCTTACCCGAGGTCGCCTTGCCCAGATCCCTGTCCGAATGACTCCTGTTACAGATCTGACCTCAACCCGTGTCACCTTAGTAAGATTTCACATACCAGAACTTACGCTAAACGCCAAAATACATGTCTGATTAAAAATAGATATAAGATATGGCCGGGCAGTGGTGGCGCACACCTTTAATCCCAGCATTCGGGAGGCAGAGGCAGGCGGATCTCCGACAGCCTCCAAAACAATACAGAGAAACCCTGTCTCGTAAAACCAAAAAAAAATAGATATAATATATGAATAAATCCACTTTATTTCTAATTTAAAACAATTTGTGTAGGTGTGTGTGCCCGTGTGTGGGTATGTGCACATGAATGTAGCGACTCACACAATCCTGAAGAGTTGGTTCTGGAAAACAAAACCTGGTCCTTTGCAAGAGAAGCTCATGCTTTCAGCTACTGAGCCATCTCTCCAGCCCGTTTTTACAGTTTCATCATGAAAGATTTTAGTAGTGGAATTTGGACATTTCGACTCACGGCGCCAATGCAGCAATTTCTCACCTTTTCAGGCACGAAGTTCCTCCTAGTCATCTCCACACCTCACTTCCCGCAACCCTCAGTAAAGGAAGAGCAAGCCTGCCTCTGCCTCTGCTCCATCTTTCTGTCTCTTCTTGCTTTCCTGTCCTCGACAGTGGACATTAGGATTGGCCTGAGGTGGCTTGTCGTGGGTCAGTAACATAGGTAGTCACACTTTTGAAACTTTTTAAATTTGTAGTTAATAAAATTGACTTTCTGCTTTTAATTAATCTCAGTAAGACTTGAAAATTTCCAGATGAAGATTTTTTTGAATGGTAATAATATTAACAGGATTTAATAATGGAAACTGGCATATACCCTTTTTTGCTGTTTGTTTTTAAGCATTACATGTATTTTTAAAAGGATTTTTGCTGTTGATTTGTTAATATATGTCTCAATTGGTTGGAAGTTCTTAACAATTACATTTGTGTGTAAGTAAAATGAACAGTTTTAATAATCATGTTACATTATTAATGATGCAATTACACACATGCACATACATACAATATATACAAACATGCACACACAGGCACACACTCACACACACACACACACACACACCTATACACACTGGTGCTGGGGACTGAACCCAAGGTTTTACATTTTCATAGCACATGCGTTACCACTAATCCAGATCCTAGTTTTGATAATTATAAATTGCTATTTGAACTGAGTCAATGTGAATTTAAAGCACAAAATATATTTGGATCTCAAGATATATCTAAGATGCTTATCTAGAGTTTAGAAGTGAGTATTCAAGTATTAATAAGACTTACTGACTTGCCTCATCTTGTTGCTGATATTGCTACTGACTAGTTACTCTGGAAATCCTTATGATCACCAATCAATAATTATCGGCAATTTGTAGGACACAAGAATGACTTTGAGACTGAACCAAAGACAAATGGATATTTTTTCTAATGTGTATCCCATACTAAAATTAATGTACTTTTCCTTACAGTGGATCAAGCAACAGAACTCAGCTAATTTACTGTCAATCAGAGGTGCACTCTTCCCTGGCTGGCTTTCCTTCTTTTGTATTTAAAGTTTTCCACATGCTTCCTTCAGGATGCTGCTCCCTGGGAATAAGGGCCATGCCTTCTTCCACGCAGCTCTTCCTCAAGGGAGCCCACTCTGAATGCTTGTTGTAGGGGTCAGCATGTTTCCTGAGTGGCTGTGTGGATGAATGTGGAGACAGGCAACTGTAGGACAGGGAGAAACCCTGTCAGCCTAAACTTTTGCAAATTAACTGGGTAAACTTAATAGATTGGGTTTTTCATTTTAATTTCAATTTTTCTTTTTACAAATAGGATCAACAGTATCATCTGAAGGATTGAACATAAGAGGGGTAGAATATCCTTAATCAGAACTGATTTCCAGTGTTCTGGCTGGAGGAGTGTGTGTCTTCAGTGATCAGCAGTTTCCCTAATGTAGAGTAAGTGCCTTCGAATGCTTATTAAATTGGTGGTTGACCTGAGCTTGGACTCAGATAGATTAAATTAGTAGCATTGAAAACGAGAAGTACCTTTGAGTATTCTGGAGATGGTTTTCCTAAATCTGCCCCCACCACTGATGTGCAGTGTGCATGTTTTCTTCTCAGTACATGATCACAAGGACAGAAGACACATTGCCCTCACTGGGCTGGTGAGAGACACAAAAAAGGTGTGGCTACCACTGCTGTTTTTTAACTCTGAGCTCTAACCAGGCTGTGCTAAAAGTGAGTGGGCTGCAGGCCCTCCGCTCCTTCCCTGGAGAACGGTGCAGAGCAGTAACTCAGAAAAATACAGCAAATATTCAGATTAATTATTGGAACAATATCTGAACCATGAAAAGTTCCATCTCTAAAAGAAGATTTAAGAAGGGCTCACACCACTAATTGTCATAGAACTCTTGTTACGTTTATGGATTTTTCATTTTGTAAGGCAGTGATTCATTTACAAGAAAAATTTGAACAGCAATTCCAGCAAAAAACTAAATTAATACAGACATTAGTGCCCAGGCTCTACATGTGTGATGTTGGCAGGCTGTGTACGGCTTTTGTTCCTGTGGACAGTGCCAATGGAAAGACAACCTCTCCATTTTCTTCTCCTCGAGCCATTTACCAGAATGTGAACCCTGATGTGTCCTTGCCCCCGAAATTCATTATACAGGCTTCAAAGGCCTGCTGGCCCTCTAATTAGCCAAGTTTTCTTGCCTGATTTCTTAAGAAAGGGACAAAGCAATTTTGAATGCAGCAGTATCTTTTCACAATATAGAGTCTTCATCATTTTCCTTTCTCAATGATTTTACAAATAATGATGTGTAGAGTAGAGGGAAGAAAGCCACTTCAGCGTGCAGTCACCAATCATCCCATATTGTTTTCAAAGAATGGACAAGTGTTATTCCACACTTTGGGTCAAAGGAAAATGTTTTAAACTTTGCTAAAGCTATAGGCACGTCCACATAGAAAAGTTTCATTTTTAGAGTCAACACAATCATGGTATCTTCTCCCAACTGGTTTGTTACATCGAATTGCCATAGCCAAAAATGCTTTGAAAATCCCATATCTTGCCATCCTTCTCCAATTCCTGCATGCACCATGCTTGCTGGTTCTATTGACTTCAAGTGACTGGTGAGGCAGCGTAGATTATGTCAGGGAGGGAAATGCTAGGCTTTGAAGAGATGTACTTGACTTCGAATGTTGGCTCAGCCTCATCACTCAGGAAAGCAGCCTGTCTTCCTCTGTGATATAGATTTACTTACAGCATCTTGCAAGTGAGCATGAGCTCACTATATTAGGGACTGTGCCTGTGTTAGAGACAGCTGCTGTGAAATCCCTTTCATGTGATGAACAATCGTAGCTTTCACTGTTGGCTGCCTATGCTGCAGCCTAAAGCCCTGTAATGGACCAATCCCCTTCTGCTTCTTGAAACTGCCTCATAGTCCATATATCAAGCACTTTCCTTGTTTTCTCATTTCATAAATAAGAACTGTGGATTTATGTCTAGGTCATTCTGATCTGAAACCCTCCCTGTGTTTTGGAAAACTACACTAAACTGCCTTTTGGTGTTAAAAAGTATGCAGTATCCTTTACTTAATGTGTAAACATTTTATGCATTACATACTTGTGAAAACATTTTTATAATAATAGCAATTTGAGTGTCACTATGTTTAGAGCAGTGTTAGCATTGGTAGGCCAAGATACAGACCGCTAGACCTCAATACTCTATAATTGATGTAGCTGTGGGCAACCTCTCCCAAGAGATTGACTTAAGGAATACATTCCTAGCTTAGATCTGCAGCAATTTGGTTTATTTTTCTGCTGTGAGAGGCCATCAATGAGCTGAGGAGTCACAGAAAAATAAAATGTATGCACATGGAATGTCCTCTACTTTGTTTAAGATTGAAATCTTCAAACAGTACAAAATATACAAATTTTGTGCTCAGTGGAGGACTTAGAAGAGTCAAACTCTCAGGTATAGCTAGATGATAAGTCCCAATTTTGCATGGGAGTCATTTTATGTTCTCTTAGTCTTGGAAATTTTGGGACACTAGTAGATTTTTGTAATCACTACAGTTCTGCGAAGCAATTGGAGCCTTGCTTTATCTTCTGAGGGAGTTTGAAGAAAGGGTGAACCTTGATATCAGGGCCCTATCAACAGTATCTACAAGCTCATTTTAATACTAAATTTTAACACTTTCCCCTAAAGGGCTTTCTTCAAGGGCTACTGGCAAATAGAAAAGTGGAAGAGGAACGGTGTTGAGCAGGAACCCACTGGCCTTTGAGTAACTGTGGTAGCAGTGAGACCACAGGGACATAGAAGATAATTGATGTCATGGCCACCTCAGGGGAGTGAGGTTGTTGCTCTGAGGTCAGTTCTTCATGAAGGCTTAGAAGCTACAGGGAGAGCCAGGGATGTCTGCAAGGCCCAGGAACTCACACCAGGACTAATCGCAGCATGCTTTGTGAGACTGAAGCTCACCCCAGACAGAGTAACCCTGCCTTCTGAATGCTCACATTGTGCGAAAATCCCCACAGATGATTACTGTGAAGTGCCTACTATGTTCAAAAGCCCCAGCCCTTTGCATGCCCTTGGTTCTATTTTCATTCTCCTTGAGCATCCACAGCCAAATCTTCATGTTCAGGAGAGAAAAAAATGTTCTGTTTGTCATTTCAGATAGGAATTGTGTCCGTCAACCTTGAATCCCTGGAAGGGTCTCTCATCCTCAGTGATTGCTCGTATCCCCATCCTCGTCATTATTCCAGTCTCCTGGAAGGGAGCGGAGAGCGATTCTTTTAATGCCAACTGTGATTTGCATGTTCATAGAAGGTTTGAAGTTTCAGAAATTAAATGTCGGGGTGTAAAATTTTCTTGAAGGAAGCAAGTATGATTGCATCGAACTTTCAGAGTACAATCAAAGTCTAAAGGAAATATAATTATTATTGTCGGTTTATCACCTCAAACATGTTGTTGTAAATGTCATTATATCAGACGAGTTTGGTAACAGGTTTTCCATTCTGCACTTTATCTGACAAGGTGATTCATTGTTTAGTGCAGTTTAAGATGTCAGTCCTTCTGGAAGGAATTGAGCTGAGCTGATGTGCATAAGAACATCCTTCCGTCAAAGTATATGATTAAAGAAGGGTTAGACTTCTAAATATTGTTTCCAAACTTACTTTGAATAAGGGTGGTTCCTCTGAGATGCAATTTGCCACAGCTTTCTACATCTGGGAGAATATGCTAAGACTGCATGATAGTTATGGTGCTCTATACAGCTCTAAGCCTTCCTTAAGTGAATTTGTTTCTATCATGGGAACCTATCCAGTTCCTGTAGTTGTGTTTTGCTTTTTTTTCGGTAGAGTATTTAGCAGTGTGCTGGGGTGATAGAGTGAGCTACTTGGCCTAGCATTATTCCATGCAGTATATAAGATTACTACATATCAGTCAACCAATACTGAATACTTTACAAGGCGCTAGAAGGGAACCAGACCTTCTTTTGACATTATCAAAGCTAGTTTATTATGTCAAAAGCATAAAGAAGAATGTATGTTTGCACTAAGTAGGAAAACAAGTACATCTTACTAAGGACCAGAGCCAACTGGTGTATCCAAAGAAATCTTGTAAATTATATACATCCCCATTGCACAACTAAGGGATATAAGGCCAAGGAAAATGAGTAATTTGCCTAAGGATATGTAACAGCAAATAGTAGAGCTGGGTTTCCAAATGTAGCTCTGACACACATATCCAGATGTTTCCTGGGTTTGGTCTGTATGTCAAAAATGTATCAATACTGAATACCACAGTCTAAAAAAAAAAAAAGAAGCTCTGAGGCAGGAATAGGTTATTTCTTTTGGAGTTGTTGGCCATTGAGATCATGTAGACTTTCCAAATACCACAGGCTATTGCCAATGCTCTTGGTTTCCCTCTTGAACTCAGTAATATTGTACTGAGGAAGACACTGAGTACTTGAGTCACAGAACATGAAGAAATCAAGCAGGTACTGACCTGGAGGCTTCATCCCTGCTGGTGAGCTTTCACATTGCAAGGAAATGATATATATGCTACTAGAGAAGAAAAGTAACCATGAATCCTACTCAGCTGTGAGCCCTGTGACTACAACAATGACTAACCTGACATGACATGTCCACTTGTGCAATAGAGGCATGATAACATGGGAATAACCAATCACTTTCTGATTTAATTTAAGGACTTTTCCACAACATGAAACCTATATCAGGCCAAGAACCTGATAATGGATAGATAGGCCTAGGGGTGAGCCTACTATGATTATCCTGTGTGGTGGTTTAAATGAGATCTTAGGCATTTAAATGCTTGGTGTCCAATTGGTAGAACAGTTTGTGGAGAGTAGTGGTTCAAATGACAATGGTCCCTCTAGTCATATATTTGAATAATTTTTTCTCACTGGGTGAGATTGTTTAGGAAGGATTAGGAGGTGCGACCTTATTGGAGATGTGTTGGTGGGAGTGGGCTTTGAGGTTTCAAAAGCCCATGCTTCATAGTTAGCTCTGTCGGCCCTGGGGCTGTTGTCTCAGTATGTAAGCTCTCAGCTTCTGCTCCAGTGCCAGGCCACACATGCTTATCTACTGTCATGCTCTCCACCAGGATGGTCATGGGCTCACTATCTGAAACTGTGAGCACTACAGCTCTTTCTTTTCTAAGTTGCCATGGTCATAATGTCTTGGCACAGCAAATATATGACTCAGAAAGGAAACTAGGACATGGAACATAGGAGGTGTGGCCTAAATGGAGGAAGTATGGCATTGGGGGCAGGCTTTGAGAGTTTAATAGAATCAGGCCATTTCTTGTTCGCTCTCTCTGCATTGTGCTTGTGGTTCAAGATGTGAGCCCTCAGCTCTCATGTCTTCACTTTCATTTCAATCATGGACTCTAGCTCTCTGTTACCATAAGCCTACATTAGCTCTCATGGTGTTTGATTGCATAAAAGAAAAGCAGCTAGTACATTCTACTAAATGGATGTAAACTAATTCCTAATGACTTGTTATACCCACCTCTCAAGTGTCACCAGAGATTTCTATTTGCAGTGTATGGATTAACACAGAGACCTAGAATTGGCAGAAGTATAGTGAAGTACTGAATATCCAGCCCTAAATGGGACATCTATGTCACAGACCCCCCTCCCAAAGCTCAGGGGTGAGAGATGTGAATAGAGCAAGTGCCTAAGGCTATTGATGACTACAAGGAGACAGTGTCTTGTAGACACATTTGATCCATTCCACATATGAACTCACAGCAGTCGCGATGGCATGCATAAGACCTGTAAAAGCTCAAGGTAGATCAAGCCCCAACATATAAAAGAGTGGGCATGGAGTCTCTCCTAGCTGAGGAACTATTATATATCCAGTGATAGCCGTTGAGGAGGGAAAGTGAGTTTTCTCTAAGAGTGTAGCTCCTAATAAGTTGACCACCCTTCAATGGAAGACCACACCTCCAGGAATATACGAGCAACACAAATTGAACTTAATTTTTTTGGACACTGTCTTAGTTAGGGTCTCTGTTGTTATGGTGAAACACCAAGACCAAATGCAACTTGGGAAGGAAAGGGTTTACGTTACTCTCACTTTCATATAACAGTTTATCATCAAAAAGAATTAGGAAGGAACTTGGAGGCAGGAGCTGATGCAGAGACCATGGCATAGCACTGAGGACTAGCTTGCCTCATGGTTTGTTCAGCCAGCTTTCTTATAGAATTCAGCTCAGGGTATCCTCAACCACATGGAGTGTGCAGTCTCCCAGTAATTGTTAATAGAGAAAATGCCCAGCAGGTTTTTCTGTTCATAGGCTGATCTTGTGGAGGCATTTTTCACAACTGGATTTCCTCAGCTCAGATGACTCTAGCTTGTGTCAAGTTGACACAAGACTAGGTATCACAGATGCAAAGTTAGATGGATAGAGAATCAGGAATGGATCTAGGAGGAGTTGGGTAAGGAGAATGGATAGTATAAAAACACAAAATTCTAAAAGAACTAATAATATATTTTAAGCATAAAAAAAACTTCAAACTTACCCCCCTTTCTCATTTGTAAAGCAATGTCATCTATAAGTTTTCCTGTTTGTATGCATATATCTGTGTGAAGTGTTTTTGAACAATCTATTTGTCATATTAACTGTTAGCTTCTGATTTTTGATGCAATAGCACAAAAATATAAGCTGCACGAAAGATATTCTTTTCTTCCTTTCCTCCTACTGAAACATATGCTGATTTCAACAGAGGTCACAAAGTTCCAGGCCTCTTGTAGGGAAGTTAGATGTCGATGAATTTTAAATAACTTTCAAATTACACTATTTAAAATTAATCAAGGAGAGGGTGTCATGCGCCTAAAATTCCTTCTTTAAGCTGAGTTTGAGAGGCTTTTTTACTAGAGATGCAATGAACAATATTTGAGGATATAAAACAATGGTGAACTATTTATGTGATTGCCATTAAAAACTGACAGCTATGTGTAGCTGGATGATCCCGTTTCAGTGGAGAAGCAGAAGGGGACTTTTCCCTAACAAAGATTCAAGGCTGAAGAACTGTCAGGGCCACAGTTCTCCTTGAAGGTAGGAAGTTCTGGGTAATTTGGAAGGATCTCAGGCCCATCTAGACCTAGTGCCTTACAGTTTAGGTCAAGACACCATATTTGGGATTCATTTGAATCTTCAAATACAGAACACTAGGTAAAGGACTGTTGAAATTTTTCTGTTCATGTTAGTGACTTTACTAGAAGCTGTGATACTTGAAGTCTTTGTGTGCCTGAACATGGGGTTGGGGCTCATAAGTCACTGAATGTAGCATCTCTTGATAAGTGAGATGGATTTCCTTCTGAGACTTAAAAGGAGTAAATTTGCATGTGGGTATTATATTTCCACACATATTTACTAACATATGCATATATGGTTTTAGATTTATAGACCATTAAAATTGTCATCATATGTGATGGTTTAAAAGAAAATGGCCCCCAAAGGGAGTGGCACTATTAGGAGGTGTGGTTTTGTTGGATTACCAATGACCTTGCTGGAGGAGTAACTCAGAACACTTCCTGTTATCTGTGGATCAAAGTTATGCAATTCAGCTGACCTTTTCCAGCACCATGTCTGCCTACATACCACTATGTTCCACCATGATAACGGACTGAACCTTAGAACCTAAGAGTTGTCATGTTCATGATGTCTCTTCACAGCAATTGTAACACTAAGGCAGAAGTTGGTACCAGGAACTGGAGTATTGTTGTTATAGGCTGGACCATGTTTTTGTTTGGAGTAATACAGAATTTGGAGTTTACGTTAGGAAAGCAATGGAATGCTTTAAGTGATGCTTAATGGGCTATACTAGTAGGGACATGGAAGACAGAGGTGCTAAGAGTTATTTGAACTGTGAGAACTTGGTGATGATGGGAGAAGTCTTTTTGTGTATATGTTGTCTTATTGGTTTATTAAATAAAGCACTTTTGGCCAATAGGGAAGCAAGATAGGTGGGACTAGGAGTCGAGGATGATTCTGGAAAATATATTCAAGCGTGGAGAGTCACCATGTGATCTCCTAGAAGAAAAGGATGCAAAAAAAGGGCGTCCTCATAAAGAAAAGTCCTTATAGAAATAGATATGAGCAGTTATGGGTTAATAATTAAGTCAGAGCTAGCCGACAAGAAACCAAACAAACGGCCAACAGCTTCATAATTAATATAGTGTCCTGTGTATTATTTGGGTGCTGAGACAGCTGCGGGACCCAGGCAGCTGTCGGGAAGACTACATATTACATGGCTCAAGAGGTTTCAGAAGACAGACACATTAATATGTGGCTGACAAACTGTTCTTGTGATATTTTGGTGAAGAATGTGACTGCTTTTTGTCCTTGACCAAAGTGTCTGCCTGAGGCTAAAATGAAGTGATTTGGATTAATTCCACTGGCATAGGAAATCTCAAAACAGCCTATTACGAACTGTGTCATGTGGTTCCTAATGTTTATGCTTATAAAGACTCTTAATGAAAAGGATCAGGCTGAGAAAGGAAAAGTACAAACTGTACAATTTGAGGAGAAATGGAATGTGAGGAAGTGGAGAGGAGCTAGTGTTCAAGGAGATAAACAGATTAAGAAATGGAATATAGGGAGAGGTGACCTCAGAGTAAGATCCCACCCAGCTAAGTTTGAAACTTATGAGAAGGAAATTAAAGGAAAGGTTAGAAGTGAGTCTGTTGGTGCACCCCTTTAATTACAGCATTCAGAAGGCAGAGGCTGTCAGTATCTGAGTTCAAGGCCAGCCCAGTCTACAGATCCAGTTTCAGGACAGCCAAGCTAAGGCATTGAAGGAAACCGTATAATAAATGAGGGACCCATGTTCCAGCCCCAGTAAGCTGCAGAACTTGGCATTAACTGGAGTTAAGGATAGAAGAAAGGGCTATGGAATTTGCCTCTATGACTAAGTAAAGCCACTGCGACCAGCTGTGTGTAAAGGTTGTCCCTGAATGGAGCCCTAGAGAGGCCATTGAGGGAAGCTATGAAGTTAAAGCCTGGATTACCTTGGAGACTATGAGATGTTGGAGACACCAAAGCCATGGGATACATTCCAAGGGAAGCTGCTAACAGGTAATGGAACCAGCCCAAGAGAAGGAAGTATGTTGCAGCCAACAAAGCTGAAAGGACTTGGAGACCTGAAGAGCATTTCAACATCAGATACAGAGATACAGAGTTTGGAGTTCACCCAGCTGGTTTTAGGTTTGCTTTGGTCCAGTATTTCCTCACCATGTTCCCTTTCTTATGTTTCTGGAATGATAATGTATATTAAGTGTCATTATATTTTGGAAGTATGTGATATGTTTTCTGATTTTGATTTCACAGTGGATTACAGTTAAGAGATTTCATGAATCTCAGCAGAGACTTCGAATTGTAGACTTTTAAATAAATTTGAGACTGTTATAGACTATGGGGACTTTTGAAATTTCACCGAATGCATTTTTGCCTTTTGATATGGCTACAAGCCTTTGGAGGCCAGGAACTGGAATGTGGTGGTTCAAAAGAAGGTGCCCCCCCAAAAGGAGTGGCACTATCAGGAGGTGTAGCATTGTTGGAGCAAGTGTGACCTTGTTGGGGGAATTATGGGCTTTGAGGTCTTATGTATTCTCTAGCCACTCACAGTGTCTCAACCCACTGTTGCCTGTGGATCAAAGGTGTAGAACTCTCAGCTCCTTCTCCAGCACCATCTCTGCTGCCTGCCATCATGTCAGAACACGATGATATTAACTGAACGATGATAACGAACTGAACCTCTGAACTGTAAGCCACCCAGTTAAATATTTTCCTTGTAAGTGTTGCCTTGGTCATGGCGTCTCTTTACAGCAATTGAAACTCTAAGGACACCATACATTTCTTAAGTAACTCATCATTCAACAAGCAACAGATTATATGTTTGGTCTTTGGTGCCCAAGTTTAGACTCAACTTTTAGCCCTACATTGTTTCCAGTGCCTTGGCCTCATTATATAGTTTCTTTGTTACCCAGTCTGTCCGTGTTTTAAGTAGTACCTAATTCATGGGCTCAGGTGTGGAAAGCACCTAGCCTAGAAGAATAATTATACAAATATTAAGTGCTATATATTTGCTTAGTAACATTTTTCTAAAAGGAATGTGATTACAATAAATAATAGAAAACACCTATAAAAGCATTTATTGCTATTTTGAGAAATGGTCTCACTATGTACTCCAGACTGGCCTGGGACTCTCTATTTAGAACTCAAATTCACAATCTTCCTCCTTCACCCAAGGACAGAGGTTACAGATCTGCACTGCCCTACCTGGCTCTAGAAGCATATCTTGAGGTACTTGTGTGTTAATTACTGATAAAATTTTAAAATAAAAGTCCCCTTTATATTGATATTCTAGATTTTATTGTTTTTAAATGTATAAGTTCTAGTTATTAATTTTTGTTATAAGTACAAACCATATTTTATAGGTAACAATCTTAAAATATCCACTTTAAAGCAAAGTAAGAGCTGGATTGTAGCTTACACTGTAGAATCCTGTCCTTAGGAGGCTGAGGCAGGAGGATTGCCAGAAATTCAAGGCCAGCCCAGACGACAGAGTGAGACATGCTACCAACAAACCAGCAACAAAATAAAATAAAGCAAACAGGCATCTATACTAAAGTAAGTAGAGGAGAGAATAGAATCTTGTCCACAGTGTAAGGCAGTGTGACCATCATCGTTGTTATGGTCTATTGTCTTAATCTAGCAGTGACAACACTCAGAAAATTAACATACTTGAACCCAAGAATGACCTGGGACAGATAATCAATTACCCCAATACCTCAGTTCCTTCTCTATAAAGTGAAAATGGTAATATATTTCTGTTACATGGTTGTAAGAGCTAAATAACTCATATTATAAACACTCTTAGTAACAATTACGGCCATTATTAATCTTGTGGACTTTGTCATTGAATACCTAATTCACATTATTTTCAGAGCTTTCCATCAAACATATGTAACTGATATCAGCTGACTCCAAGTATAAGGAAATTTCTAGGAATCAGTGACAGACTCTGGTCAGAACTGTGGAGACCCAGATCATACATAGAGTGAGGCCAGATTTCATAGCACTAATCATCAAATTGTGAGTTCTGTGTTAAAAAAACATGTGGATTGCTGGGTTAAACATAATCTGTATTAAAAAATATGTGGATGCATGTCAACAATAGGGATCAGTGGATAAAAGTGCCTACTGCCAAGCCTGAGGACCTGAGTTCAATCCCGGGGTTCTATGTGGTGGAGAGAACCAATACCCCAAAGGACACACACACACACACACACACACACACACAGAGAGAGAGAGAGAGAGAGAGACAGACAGACAGACAGACAGACAGAGAGATACAAGACAGAGAGAGTGAGTAAATAAATGTAATAAAAGTGTATGTTGATGGGCTAGCATGTGTGACTTGGATAGAGTGCTTGCCTAGCATCTGTTAAACCTTGGGTTACTTCCCCAGTACCAAAGCTTATGTTTTTAATTTAAATTAGAAACAAGCTTGCTTCACATGTCAATCTCAGCTCCCTCTCCCTCCCCGCCTCCCCCTTCCCTGACCCTCAGCAACCACCCAATTCCCCAATCCCAACCCCCCTCCCCTCCCCAGGGAGGGTGAGGCTCTCCATGGGGGAGCTCCAAGGTCTGTCATATCATCTGGGGCAAAGCCTACATTTTTTAAAGGGAGAAATTATTGTGAGTTTAGAGAACTCAAATAAGTAAAATACAATAGTGAAGAGAAAAGAAAATTCCTAAGGGGGGGAAAAAGATAGAAAAGGTTTGCCTTAATTACATGAAAAAAAGTCAACCAAACCAACAGTATTATTTATGCCTCGGGAAGACAGTTATGAGCTTTGGTTTTCATGGGTAAGAATGTGTAATTGTCTTAGTTAGGGTTTCTATGCTGTAAAGAGACTCTATGACCATTGTAGGGAGAGATTTTATGAATCCGTAGCACTAACCACTCCCGTATGGGTGTGTTCATGGGTACATAGGATGTATGGGGGTAAATATATTGAGGGGTAGGAGACTCGTTCTCTTTGGGTTTCAGTTTCTACCTGGAGAGCAGCGTGTGGACCTTTGGTTCTTGGCTTTCTTGGCTTTTCATGTAAGTGATTTCTCTTTCAATAAAATATCACGGGACATCCATATTTTGTGTAGTTTAATATTTCTGCATCAGACCTTGGCAACTATCATAAAGGAAAACATTTAATTGGGGCTGGCTTACAGTTTCAGAGGTTTAATCCATTATCATCATGGTGTTACATGGTCGCGTGCAGGCAGACATGGTGCTGAAGGAGCTGAGAGCTCTACATTGATCTGCAGGCAACGGGAAGTGGACTGTCCCACACTGGGCATAGCCCACACAGATATGAGACATCAAAGCCATGCCCACAGTGACTCACTTCCTCCACCCAGGTCACACTTACTCAAAAAGAGCAATGCCTCATAATAGTGCCAGTCCCTATGGGCCAAGCATGCAGACACGAGTCCATGGGGGCCATTTCTACTCAAGCCCCACCTAAAGGGACTGCAGCGTGGAGAGTGAGAAGGATGGTATGAGGGTTTGGGTACGAAAACCACCTTCCCACCACAGGATGGTCTCTCAATAGAGATAATATATGCATTACTTCTAGAAATACTTAAACAAGTCATCAGGGTCTACTCTCCTGGATGTTTAAAATGATTAAAACTAATTCTGAGGCGTGAGTGGGTGATGTGAAAGCTGCTTTGCACTGTTTAGTTTCGTGCACCGCTGAGCTGAGCTTCTAAAGGACACAAGAGCACAGGGCTGAAACTGGCGTGTCATCCTCACGGGCTCTTAAAAGGGACTGTGCACAGAAGTGGTAATGAGCTGCTTCTCCCAGGTCCTTCACGGTATGATGTCATTCCTTTGCACGTGCCAGGATGTGAGCAAAAGCTATGCCGTCATGGACTTCGGTGTGTAATATACGAGGGAAGGTTGGCAAAGAAGTATTAAGATCAGCGATTCATCACGAGTCTTTTAGAGACCCAATCCCATGTCTGGCGGCTCGTGGAAGCCAGACAAAAACGGAAAACGGAAGGAGCAACAACTCTCACTTTTCAGTCTAGTGAGATGATTTTATTTTATTTTCCAGTTTAAATTTAGATAAGAAACGAGATTGCTTCACAAGTCAGTTCCAGGTCCCTCTCCCATTCCCTCCCCTCCTCCCGTGCCCTCCCCCCAATCCCCCCCCCCGTTATCCCCTCATTCCCCCAGGGAGGGTGAGGCCCTCCATGGGGGTGTCCATAGTCTGTCATTTCATATAGGGCAGGGCCTAGACCCTTCCCCAAGAGTTCAGGGTGAGAGTGCACCTCACATTGTTCTATGGGAGTCCAAAGTCCGTGTGTATACTTGGGATGGGTACTGATCTGCTGCCCAAGGCTCAATAGATTCCCTAGGCCTCCTCACTGACTAGTGAGATGATTTTTTGCTGTTGTTTTATTCTCCTAAAAAAGAATCTGAGAATTCCAAACAGAGCATTGCACTGTCTTGTCTGTGTCTCCATGACAAGTGCTGATGGAGCCTGCCCATTTTCGACAATCCCTCTCTCGGAATCCCCAAGGGCATGATTCCAAATTCCCTTGATTGAAGTTCAGAACAGGCTTTCGAGATAATGGGCACAGACCATACCCATCTCTATTTGACTGATCAGCTCAGTTTTCTGCGTTCAATTTGAGTTGAAACTTTGTATCTTTAAGTTAGGAAAAACAAAGATTCATTATTCACTCACTCCCTAGTCGTTCATTCTTTCATTTAGTAAATACATAGAAGATGCATATATTTATAGACTTATTGTCTGAAGCTTTGGAGGCCTCGATAGAACAGAAAGTTAGGAGATTCTAAAAGACATTTGCAAAATAAGCCATGCGTGTATCCAAGGAGAAATATGGAGGCTAGACTAAGAAAATAAATCTTTGACATCATATTAGGATGCAGCTTGCATATAGTTTGAGGAGAAAAGGTGGCCTTTTAACCAAGAGCACTTTAAGACTTTTCATGACACTTACTGATTTATTGTTGGTCGTTGAATGCAAAGAACCATTAGTGCATGATCTTAACATAAGTTTGGAGTTTATAATTCTCTCTGTAAGTCCTGACTACTGGCCAGTGTGGCACAAATTTCACATGTTAGGAAAGATCTCTTTGGCAGTTGAAATGCCAAGGTCAAATAACATAAAGCAGACATGGATCCCCAGATTAAACGCCCCCCCCCGCACTTACACACACTTTTAATTTTACAACTGAATAAGCTGTCTTTTGATGACCTGACCACAGAAAGACAAGTAACTTTCATGTGTCAATGGCATGCTTTCCTGTATGCTGGTGGAAGATGCTTGACAAACACATCAACTGGTTAGCTAACTTAGGTCAAGAGAAGTTACACATGTCATTTCTCCATAAACCAAATGATCAGCTTCGGCGGCTGCATTTTGATATCCAGATAGATAACGGGAAACTAGCCTGTTTGTGTTTCTTTCCCAAGCTTGGCCTACTTATTCCCTGAGGGGTCATAATTTGTGATTCTTGGTTATGGGGAGGGAGGCAGTTGACCCTGGAGGTAAACATTATATAGGGCTAGTGTTAAAGATCATCTGTGGTCAGGGTAGACCTTTAATATTTCTTGTCCATGAGACCATTTAAAGCAGCCCATCATTTCATCCCTCACATTACAGGGCTCTGTTGCTCCCATCAACAAGCAGTCCAGGTACTGACTTTTGCCTTTGATCTCTTTAAAAGTACTATTTTGGCTCCCTGTTACAGAAGTGAAGAAATGCTGAATTAAAACAAAAAATACCGGACAGGGGATGAAAAAAATTGCTTAGTAGTTTAAAGCATGTGAAGCTCTTGGAGAGGATCCAGGTTTGATTCCCAGTACTCCAGTGGTGGCTACTAACCATCTGTATCTCCTGATCCAGGGGATCTGTGGGTCTCTTCTGACCTCCACAAGACCACACACACACACACACACACACACACACACACACACACACACACACACACACACGCATGTTCCACATACATGCATGCAGGCAAAGCACCTATAAAGATAAAATTAAATTTAAGATGCCAGACAGTACTTTTTATTTTCACAAGGAAACAGCATCCTTGTCATCTACATATTGTATCTTTTTTTCAGTCAGCCGATGGTGTGGACTATCTGTGAGTGCCACTGGATAGTAATCTCATTTTTAAATTGTTTATTACTCACCTTTTGTCACTAAGGTGGCCCCCATTCCTTCATCTTCAAGATTCTCCAAGAAGCAAACAAATATGTTTACCCTTAGTTCTCGGGTAAGATGACTTGAAGAAGTGAGTGTGTCGACCTCATTTTTTTGTCTAAAAGTTTAAATGATATTATCGGCTTGGCCATGAATGGCTCTTAAATAAAGGACAATAAGACAGATGCCCTTGATGTTCAGGTGCGGCAGGAAGTCGCTCCTTTTATTAATGAATGCTCTTGTGATCATACTTCATACTTTCCTCTCAATGGCAATTTCTGAGAAGCTCAGAAAGACTTTTTATATTTATAATATTTTGCCTTGGTCTTTATTTACATATATAATTATCTCTTCACCTTTATGTCTTGCCTCACATGTTTGTTTTTTTATTGTATTAACAGTTTTCTACTTACGTGGGATTTTTTAAAAATCTTAATTGTGTGTGTGTGTGTGTGTGTGTGTGTGTGTGTGTGTGTTTACATTGCACATGTGGAGGTCAGATCCCCTGAATCAGGAGTTATAGCCACTTGTGAGATGCCTGATGTTGGTGCCGGGAATCAAAGTTGGGTCCGCTGTAAGAACAGCATCCGCTCCTAACTACTGAGTAGTCTCTCCAGTCCCTCGCTTGAGAGGTTTTTTTTAATTGATGCTGAATTACACGACACCACACATCATTTGCAAGTTATGAATATACAAATATACAGATGAAAAAAGAGCTCCTGACTGGGCATGGTGAGACACGTGTTTGATCCCAGCATTCAGGAGATAGAGGCAGGAGGATCTCAAATTGAGGACAGCCTAGAGGCATCACAATGCCGTAGTGCAATCCTATATTCCCATCACAATCCAGAAAGCGGGGTCAGTGTAACCCTGGCACGGGTGATAACCTGGGGTGTTTATAATTTAGACTCTATTTTGAATCATGGTAGAGAGCAGACACCCTTATTGTTCACAAGGTTCCCCTGCGAGTCTTTAAAAACTACCGAGTGAAAGCCGCCGAGCTGGGCCATCCTCCATTTGGTCAGTGTGTGTACCTGGAAAGTTGGCAAACTTCCTGGGAGGAGGACCAGCTTCATGTCTCATCAGTGTGTCTTTAGGTCTACAGAGCATGTCCTTAGATATTCCTAAGAGACTTGGTTAATTGAAATGTTTGGGCCAGTAAATGGTAAACATCATGAATGATTCACAAATACCATGGAATCAGAACATTTTTGCCACTGAACAGAAATCTTAGCATCAAGTGGCAATGAGAACGGATGATATTTAAACAGCTTCACACTTGATAAAAATGCCACCAGGACTTTCCTGGTCACATTTATGCGATTAAAGAGGTACAGATATCAGAGATAGTCCAAGTTTGATTCTTAAACAAAGGGAAAATGGTATTATTTTACAAGATAAGAATTGAAAAATAGTGAAAAGCACTTTTGATGTTAAAGCACGAGGGTCTAAGGAAATCATCAGGCCTATACCTGATGATAGTATATCATCCTGAGGATAGTCAAGCTTAGCGATGAAAACGTTGACATTAGATGGCTGGAAGGGAGCAGGATTTATGGAAATAAAGAGAAATCTAGAATGCACAGTGAAAAGAGAGGAAGGTATGCACGAGACCCCACTGTGGAGAATGACAGTGTGACCGGTGGGGGGGGGGACACACACACCTGTCACAGAGACACCAATCTCCAGAAATCAAAAGAGAAATAGCTCTGAGAACATTTCCAACATCAGAAGCTTGTTTGCTGCTGAATGGATTGTAGTTTCAAGATGAGGTTTGCTTGAACAGTTTCTATGGTGTGGAGGGAGCAGAGGAAGAACAGAGGAGTCACAACTTGTCTAAAACTCGAAAGGATTCTGGCAGTGAAGGATGGGGACAGTGAAGCAGGGCTGTGAGCAGCACAATCCAGCCTCTGAAATGCCTCTTGGAAAATGCCCCCTGGTCCCACATTATCTACTGGCCTCAGTAATGCTTTTGGCAAATTAGGACAATGCCTCTTTTTTAGGCACATCTATTCCCATGTGTGTGCTGGTGCTGCCTGACCAGCAGGTAATGGGATACATTTGTACCTTAAATGGCTTGTCTTTCTGGGATGTTTTGTGCAATTTCTAGTCCTTGGGAAATGTATCAGCCATTGGTGGGGTGCATGGGATGTGTTTAAGGAAAGGAGGTGGAAAATAAAAGTGAAGCATGAAAAGGTAGGCTCAAAAAAACAGCTGTTAGACAATGAACAGAGAGGAAGCTCTCTTGCCATCTTTAAAGACTCTAGAAAAGTTATGTCTGTAAGTATTCCATTAGAACATCAAGAAAGGTCTGTGACATACAGACAGTGCTTTGCAAAGAATAGCAAGTTTAAAAAATAAACAGCAATATACAGATGATAAATGGGCTGAGAAAGAAATCAGAGAAACAGCACCCTTTACAGTAGCCACAAACAACATAAAATATCTTGGGGTAATGCTAATCAAACAAGTGAAAGATCTCTATAACAAGAACTTTGAATCTTTAAAGAAAGAAATTAAAGAAGATACCAGAAAATGGAAAGATCTACCATGCTCTTGGATAGGTAGGATCAGCATAGTAAAAATGACAATCTAGAAAAAGCAATTTACAGATTCAATGCAATCCCCATCAAAATACCAGCACAATTCTTCACAGACATTGAAATAATAATACTCAACTTTATGTGGAAAATCAAAAGACCTACAATAGCCAAAACAACTCTGTACAATGAAGGAACTTCTGGAGGCATCACTATCCCGGACTTCAAGCTCTATTATAGAGCTATAGTCCTGAAAACAGCTTGGTATTGGCACAAAAATAGACAGGTAGACCAATGGAATCAAATTGAAAACACTGATATTAATCCACACATGTATGAATACCTGATTTTTTACAAAGAAGCAAAAATTATACAATGGAAAAAAGAAAGCATCTTCAACAAATGATGCAGGTATAAACAGACAATGGTGCAGATAGATCTATATCTATTGCCATGCACAAAACTTAAATGGATCAAAGACCTCAACATAAATCCAGTCACACTGAACCTCTTAGAAAAGAAAGTGTAAAGTACCCTTGAACGAATTGGTACAGGAGACTGCTTCCTGAACATAACACCAGTAGCACAGATATTGAGATCAACAATAAATGGGACCTCCTGAAACTGAGAAGCTTCTGTAAGGCAAAGGACACAGTCAACAAGACAAAATGGCAGCCCACAGAACGGGAAAAGATATTCACCAATCCCACTTCTGACAGAAGGCTGATTTACAAAGAACTCAAGAAGTTAGTCACCAAAACACCAAATAATCCAAGTAAAAAGTGGGGTACAGAACTAAATAGAGAATTCTCAATAGTGGAATCTAAAATGGCTAAAAGACACTTAAGAAAGTGCTCAACATCCTTAGCCATCAGGGAAATGCAAATCAAAACAAATCTGAGATACCATCTTACTCTTGTCAGAATAACTAAAACCAAAAACACTAAGGACAGTTTATGCTGGAGAGGATGTGGAGAAAGGGGGACACTCCTTCACTGCTGGTGTGAATGAAAATTTGTACAGCCACTTTGGAAATTGGTATGGAGAATCCTCAGTAAAATGGGAATCAGTCTACCACAAGATCCAGCAATTCTACTCTAAGGCGTATACTCAAAAGGTGAGCATTACACAACAAGGACATCTGTTCATCTATGTTCATAGCAGCATTATTTTAATAACCAGAACCTGGAAGCAACCTAGATGCTCCTCAACTGAAGAATGGTTAAAGAAGATGTGGTACATTTACACACGTACTACTCAGCAGAAAAAAAAAAAACAATGAAATCTTGAAATTCAGAGGCAAATGGATGGAACAAGAAGAAACCATCCTGAGTGAGGTAACCCAGTCACAAAAAGACAAACATGGTGTGTACTCACTCATATATGGATTTTAGATATAGAGCAAAGGATCACCAGCTTACAATCCACACCGCTAAGAAGCTATGAAACAAGGAGGACCCTAAGAGAGACATACATGGTCCCCTGGAGAAAGGGAAAGGGATAAGATCTCCTGAGCTAATTGGGAACATGGGGGAGGGGAGAGGGAATTAGGAGAAATGAAGGGGAGAATAGGAGGGGAGAGGAGAACAGGAGGGAACAGAAAGATTGAATTGGGAAAAGAATAGAGGAGAGCAAGAAAAGAGATACAATAATAGATGGAGTCATTATAGGTTTACAGAGAAATCTGGCACTATGGAAATGTCCAGAGATCTACAAGATTGACCCCAACTAATAATCCAAGCAATAATGGAGATGCTACTTTAAATGCACTTCCCTGATGATATTGATGACTACCTTATATACTATCCTACAGCCTTCATGCAGTGACTGATGGAAGCAGAAGCAGACACCCACAGCTAAACACTGAACTGAACTCCTAGAATCCAGTTGCAGAAAGGGAGGAGTTATGAGCAAAGGACTCAAGACCATGCTGGGGAAGCCCACAGAAACAGTTGACCTGAACAAGGGGGGAGTTCATGAACCCCAGGCTGATAGCTGGGAAACCAGCATAGGACTGATGCAGACCTTCTGAACATGGGTGTCAATGAGGAGGCCTGGGCAATCTATGGGGACTCTAGTAGTGAATTAGTATTTATCCCTAGTATACGAATGGACTTTGGGAGCCCATTCCACATAGAGGGATACTCTCTCAGCCTAGACATGAGGGGGAGGGCCTAGGCCCTGCTGCAAATGATATGACAGACTTTGAAGAACCCCCATGGAAGGCCTTACACCCCTGGAGAGCAAAAAGTTGATGGGATAGGGAGTTAGTGGGGGGCAGGGGATGAGCAGAGCATGAGGGAACTGAGATTGACATTTAAAACAAGTTTGTTTCTAATTTAAATAAATAAAAGCAGCAAAATACACACAGAACATGATAATTTTTGGACTACATAGAATGGAAAATATGAAATTACACAAATATATGCTTATTACAGAAAGAAAGAGAAGAAAATACACCAGAGGATAGTGAATTTGTGTACAGACAAATCCTTTGAGGACATGAGATGGAAGAGCTAAAGTAGGTAATGATAACATTTTGAGTATACATTTTTGCAGAGTTTCCACTTGAAAATCATGTGAGTTATTTTACATATTCAAAAATTAAAATCAGGTTGCTAATGATGAGAAAGAAGAAAATGTCTGTGCTGAAGGTCAAAATAAGTTGACTTAGTTTAATTTTTTTCAAAAGAATGGCATAGCCCTGTTAAAGGGAGGAAATAGATGAGGATGTTATGGCAACAACCCAAGTAAGTTGTGGACTTTGTATACCAGTGCTTAACCAGGCACTGTCAGTGTGAAGCATGACGGGGGTACATGGGAAAGAAGGACTTATGAGGACGATAAAATGAATTCTGCTTTTTAAATAGGTTTCCTTGTTGTAATGGTCCTAAAGCAATTATTATACTGTTTTGGACATTATTCTATTTATTTCAGCAAATGAATAAATGTGTTGATGTGTAGTTGGTTCTGTGACTTTCAGCATAGGAGGGAAATGGACATATAGAATTAGAAATCCCAAAGCAGAATGGATTGAAACTGGAGATAGTAATGTGAACTTCTAATCTAAGTGTGTGTATCATATATGAATACTTATGTGTTTGGTAATGCCTTTGTGAGTATTTGCCTGTATGTATGCATGCATGCATGTATGTATGTACATATACATGTCTCTTAGTTTTGTTAGTTTAAAGCATCAAAAGGAACAATATGCCTGTGGTAGTAAATGCACCTAGCATTGTGTTATCCACTGCCATTCTGTTACAAAGAGTGTATGTGATTTACTTCCAAATAAAAACCAAATGTGGGTGTGCCTACTGCTGGCTCTCCCATGCATATGTGGAGAGGGGAACGATGCCGGACAAAATATTAATAAAGTTGCACTGCTTTTATTTATGAGATTCTCTACTCTATAAGATCGAAACTCTTCAAATGAAAAGTTATGAAAATTATTTGTCTCCTCTGTTGAGTGGCTGCGACTGCATTGCTGCCACAGGTGAGGGTCAGCCTACCTAACCCATGGGCTTAGAAAATGTCTCTCAAAGATGGTGAGGACATTTAAGTTTTTCAGGAAGCGTAGTTCTCAGCCTTTCTCTTCAAGCTGCACTGCCATTGGGAAAAACACCCCTGTGTGAAGGAAAACCTCACATAAAGGATGCTAGGAACCACAACAAAGCCGACATTCTAATTTCATCACATTAAATTTAATTGATATTTTTACTTTATAAATTTGTTTCTCTCTACTGCTTGTTTCAGATATGAAGTGCAGTCCATGGGTGGGCAATGACAAGTTGTAAAGTATTTCTCCAGCAAAATATAATGATAAAAACGTATGTTCCTACTCAAACACTAATCTCGTCCATAATTAACCATTGCTTTTTTCTGTCATCAGACTCTGACCTTTAAGGTGTTCCTGTTGTGTGTGTTTTTAATGCCTAACTTTTCTGGAAAATGTGCAGAGGTCATAATGAGGCATAATTATGTATAGTATATAATTTTCTTTGGCCTTTTTCAAGTGCTAATTTAGCTATCATTTCTTCCTAAAGAATTTTTATAAGAAATGTATTTTAAAATGAAAGCCCTTTCTTCCAGTTTGACCTAGATTGCTATTCAGCATGTATTTAATAGAGACAGGAAATTTAGCCACACTTATATAGATGTTAAGTGAACACTATAACATATCATCAATTAAACAGCAAATAAATTTTAAAAAATAGGTTTTTTTTGTTCCTCAATACCCTGTATTTTATGAAATATAATTACAATACATATAATAACTCACCTACCTCTTTAGTCCTCAAATTGCATGTTTTAAATATGTATATTATAAATATGTATATCATCCCTATCATGGAAAAATTTTTTACACCTACTAACTAAATGTGTGGATATCATTAATCACAAAGTATCGGGAGGGCTAAGTCAAAAGTGCTCAGCGTGGGGCAGGTCACATAGAGGCAGGAGGTGGTCGTGATTTATGTCACTATTGTTCTAAATGAAGCAGCAGTGTCCAGTGCGCTCATTCCGCTTCCTTCCCTGTAACTTGCCAACCCATGGCACTACGCTTCAACTGGCAATTATGACAACGCTGAATGAGCAAAAACGTTCTGAAGTGGCTACATGACTTAAATAGTGAGGCTTGAGGATTGGAAGGGACTGAGGGCTTCCCACCATCCAGGATCAGTCAGAACTTGTCATTACTTAAAAAAAACATCAACAACAACAACAAATCCAAGGCATGATTTCCCATTGCTTTCTATAACGAATGTATAGTGTTTGCACGGAAAGGCACCAGGGTTAGTTAGAAAAGACTATGCAGACTCTAGAACACATTGAGAAACACTTGGGAAAGTAGCAAATGGTGAGCATGTGGAAACAGAATTGCTTTCCTGGCAATCTACAAAGCCTTGCCACCAGTCATCTGAGATGGGTCTGGATGAGAACACAAGTATGGAGACTTGGTTTGCTTTTCACTCTATTTTAATGGCAAGATACATTCCAGCAATTTGGTTTTTCATTAAAGGTTATTTGACATAAATGATATATATTTGCCAGGAAATGCACACAAAAGGAAAGAATTACTTTGGATTTCTGACTTAGTTTAAGTAACTTGATCAACTAATAGAAGCAGACTAATTCTATAAACCTGATTTTTTTTTTACAAACCAGTGGTTAGGGAATATTGGGGTTTAAAGAGGATTTTGAGCATTTTTATGCTCTTAATGCTTGCAATCATTTAAGACCTTGAATAAATTTTGCTAAATAATACTTTACATCCATAATACCTCATTTGTTCACAGAGTTGGTATTTTGTTTTAAATGGTAGATTAAATGCAAAGAAAATCTCTAATAAGTTTTCCATGGTTTATATTAACATATATACCTGTAGTCATTTGCACTAAATTAATAAGCTGTATTGTTGTATGCCCTTATGATACGGAAAATTTTTCAAATTTATTCCTGAGGCTTCCAGTCAAACTTGCCCACATGAATAAAGGGAAACAGCACAGAGGGGAGCTGATGAGCAGGCAGAGTGGGAGGCGGCTCTGCACACCTGGGGCATCTTTGTCATCTTCTGACTCCACAGTTCCCACTGAGCAGGGTTCCCAGGCCTGGACAGACTATTCCCCACAGCGATGGGGTCCAAGCTCCACAATGCTTCACACCTCCGTTCTGAGTACTGCTTTTTGTTCGTTCGTTCGTTTGTTTGTTTTTTCTGAAGATCCTACTCCCCATAGCGTAAATTCTTCTTGCTGTGGGTTAACCGTTCTGACAGGTTTGCATAGGGCTGACTCTCTGGTGTTTTGACAACCTTCCCAGATTTGGAGACACCTCCAATTTAGTGTGTCTTAGACGTGACGCGCCAAGGTTGCTAATCAATAATAGCAAGCAAACCTTAGGAGTAAGGTTTTTTTATTTTTATTTTTTTATTTTATCTTTTTTTTATTTTAAATAGCTTGTTTTACATGTCAATCCCAGTTCCCTCTCCCTCCCCTCCTCCCGCACTCCCCTTCCCTCCCACCCTCCCACCCTATTGCCAAATCCTTCCACATAGGGGATATCTAGAGTCTGTCATTTTACTCTGGGAAGGGTCCAGGCACTCCCCTAAGAGTCCAGGCTGAGAGAGCATCCCTCTTTGTGCTATAGGCACACGAAGACTGTTTGTATACCAGGGATAGACACTGATCCACAGCTCAGGGCCCCATAGGTTGCCCAGGCCTCCTCACTGACACTCACATTCGGGGGGTCTGGATCAGTCCCATGCTGGCCTCCCCACTGTCAGTCTGGGGTCCAAGAGCTCTCCCCTGTTCAGATCAGCTGTCTCTGCTGGTTTTGCCAGCCCATTCTTTGCCAATTTGCTCATCACTCCTCTCTCTCTGTCACTGGGTTCCTTGGGTTCAGTTCAGTGATTAATTGTGTGTTTGCCTCTGCTTCCATCAGTCACAGGATGAAGGCTCCCGGATGGTTATAGACATCAAGTTCACTATCAGGAATGGGCATTCGAGGTGGTCTCTCCACTATTGCTTAGCTTGCCAATTGGTGTTATCCCTTTAGATCACTCGAGGAGTAAGTTTTTAAAGAATGAATTGGGCAGTTTTTAAACTGCCCTTAGAACAATGTCGCTCCACTCGAAAGTGTCGTCACCTCTCTTGAGTCGGTGATAAGATAGCAGAATAGCCTCTCCATGGGAAACTTTCTACTGACAATTGCCAAAATGCCTGCGGATGCCTGTGCTGTGTTCCAATCATCTGCATCCCTAAACGCCCATGTTCGAACCTAATCTCCAGTGCAACAGTATGAAGCTATGAGTCTTTGGAGGGTGATTAAGTCGTGAATGAGGTAACTACCCTTAGAAAAGACAAGGACACTTGCTCGTTACCCCTCCTTGTGAGGAAGCAACAAAGAGGCCCATCAATGAAAGAGTGAGCATGCTCTCACCAGACACTGAATCTTCAGTTGTCCTGATTTTGGGCTTCTTAGCTTCTAGATTGTCTAACCTATACATTCCCTCGTTTGCAAATTTCCCAGAATAAAATACTGTGTTATAACAGCCACAGTGGACCAAACAACCTCACATATGTGAACACCATCCTAGTCTTGCATGCGAGCTGCCTTGGAAAGAACCCAAGGAAAGCTGTCTTATGTAGGCCCTGATTGACTTCAGAGCCCAAGGGTAAACAAACTGCATGACTTCTGCTTTGGTGGGAGCCCTGAACGGAGAGTTGGATGGTCTCAAGGCACTTGTCACCATGCCTTTGCTAAGGAAACCTTACTCCCATGGACCCCATCTACACATATCAGATCATTTTCCTTTGGACCTTCAATCCAGTGGCAAGTCCGCAATGCAAAGGCAATGGCTGTGTGGAAAGCATGTGGCTGTTCTTAGACAGGCATCCACATGCCTTGCTTGGGTGTTCCCTTGCTATGCCTGTGACAGTGCTGCCTGCCTGCAGCATATCAGAAGAGAAACTACAGGCCTGATCTCATTGAACTCTTCTACTCATTGAGAGTGTCTACCCACAACCATAGCACGGCCTCATTTGAATACCTATTTTCTTGGCACATAAAGCCTTTTACAGATGGGAATGAAAGTGATATGTATGATCTGGGAATGAATGTGATACGTTAGTGTGTATGCATGTATGTATGTATGTATGTATGTATGTATGTTCGTGTTTGGCTGAAAATTAAATATGAAAAAGATTGAAATGACCTGGCTTAAGAGTGCTTTAGGAAACTACTTAGAGAAAAGATTTCAATTTATTGGTACACTGAGTTTAGGTTACACCATTTTTTTCTGGTGGTTTTGATTGCACTAAATATCCAATCTATAGCTGACAAAATTTCAAATCAATTGGCCATAGTGAACTAAATTCAAATTCTTAAATAACTGATGTGGAGCAATCTCTTAGTTCATGAAATAAGGTACGTCTTATTCTTCTAAAATTACAAGTCAAATGAAAACATGTATTTAGTCCCTGGACTATATATAGTTGGATTAACCTTTGCCTTAGAAAATAATAGAATATTGTGGCTTAGTGATACCAATGGATCAGTCACTCTTGACAGAACTGAAATTGACAGAACTGAAATTGACAATGGAATAAAATCTAGAAAGAAAAACTTGCATCTTCTGTGTCCCATTGACTTTATAAGTTGCAGTCTATCTGCCTCTAAGAAAATGGTATCAAAGTTTAGAATTCCACAGCCCAGGGATGTAAAGAGAGTTTTCAATAGGTCACAGAGGAAATATCTGAGGCACCCTGACCACAGAGCTTCTGCTTCATCTAAGTCACTCTGCAGTTGTAGTGCAAGTGTAACTGTATGAAAAAAACGTGTGTGGCTGTGTTCCAATAAAAACTTTATTCACAGACACAAAACTTTGTATTTCATATAATTTACACATACCACAAAACACTCTATTTTTCAGTCACATAAAAAGGCAGAAGCCATCCCTCACTCCCAGGCCAAACATAAACAGTCACTGGGTAGAATTAGGCCCATGGGCCACAGTTTGCTGACCTCTGCCTTAGAAAATAAAAGAAAAATGTGAATCAACAAAGTTAGCGATCCCCTCACACTCCATCAAAGATCTGAACAGTGTCACCTGTAAGCTATAGCCATAAAAGCCAGTTCATCCTGAGCTACAGTGAGAAGATAACTGGGCCATCCAAGTAGTGAATCATTCTATAAAACTGATCTGAGCTCTTCAGAAATGTCAAAATGGTCAGGACCCCCCCCCCAAAAAAAGAGTAAGAAAAACTACTCGGGATCAAGAGGATGCAGAGATAAAAGGCCTGTGTGGTCATTGTTTGGGCACCAGACTAACAATAAAGGTACCAAAAAGAGCACATCTTGAAAGTGTAGAATTTTAACAAGGATTATTGTATGGTATTATAGATTTGTAGAAAATACCTTGGTTCTTGGTCATATTAGCTCAAGTCTTTACAAATGAAGTATTGGACTCAACAAATAAATTTCAAATGGTACAATCATACAAGAAGGTAGTGTGTGTGCGTGTGTGTAGTGTGCTTGCATGCTGTGTGGTGTGGAGAGGGAGAGAAGGAAATATAAAATATTAACAGGAAATGTTTCTGAGTGGTAAGTACACAGACATTGTTCTCCTACCAGTTGGCTTTTCCGTGGGTCTGAAATTGCCAAGCTAAAAACTGGAAAGACTTTGTGTATATGCAAAGAGATATAGCCATAAATTTTGGTGGTCCAAGCTCTGCTTCAAATGCAAAAGTTATGATATGTGAAGGCAGGTTACTCTACAAAACTCCCACCCATTTCAGTTAAATTCGGAAGCAAGTGAGCTTGACCAGTTGGTTCCCTCCATCTACTTTCTTCCCAGCTACTACAGAACAGCTGAATCCTGAGCTGAGTAAATCAGGCAACAAAATAATCCACACTGGGCTGCCACAGGCCCTACATCCAGACTCCTGTTTGCTGAATACTTGCCCCCCCCAAATCTAAAAACTACTCTTTCCCTCTGAGATTAAAACTACCTCACTTCTTCTCACAGTTCAACCCAGACCATATGACATATCAGTTTGCTCATCTATGAGAGGCAAACTGAGTGAGTCTGGGGAAAAACCTAACTTGGGGGAAAGTGGTAATTGTTCTATCCAAGAGTCTGATCAGAGAGAAACCTGTAAATTGGTTGGAGACACAGACTATGTTCAGTTGCCTTTGTATGTCTGAGGTCATGCAAGTGGCTACTCAAGGAATGCTTGGATGCCGCAATGAGTAAGTAAATAAACAAATGGAAAGGTAAATCTGTTTTACATGGAAGTGTCAGGTTTGGATTCCAATGTAAAGAAAAGATTTTTGATGACCCCAGTACCAGACTGGACCACTGAAGGAAGTCATGGAGTCTTATTTTACTCACTTGTTTATTTATTTATTTATTGAAATTTACAATAATAGAATAAACATATATCTTGAATATATTTTAGAGAAAATTTAGCACTTAAACATCCAGACGCTCCTCTACATGTATGATGAAGACTGTCCCTTGACTTCAAGGGTTCTGTCTGTTAACATTCAGTCGGGTTGAAATGGATCTGAAATCATGACGTAGGAAGGGCAGTTGGAGGAACAGTGCTTAGGAGAGAGTAACTGTCCTCAATTGCCTGCAGGGTGACCATGGCTCTGCAGCAGATATAGGACCAATGAACAAAACTAAGTGGGGGAGGGGCGCCCTGTGGACTTCAGCAGCTTAAGAAAGCACACTCTGATGGAAACACCTGCCCAGCAGAGGGACACTTTGCTTTACCAAATTACAAACCATTGTCGTGGGACCTGTATAGATAGAGGTGCTTGAGTTAATACAAACCAAATGGACTGTTGTCAAGGGTAACCGGGAAGGTAGCATCTACACAGGGTGTGAGAATAAGGCTCTTCCATCTGACTGGAAAAGGCATTAATAAACCCAAAACTCAACCTAAAATTTTGATGTTAATGCTAAAAAGATAATTAATAAATATTTTCAAATCCTAAGTCTTCATGAGTACATAAGAGGCAAACATTACACCTTGACCATTAATTCTTTGAATGTTTCCCCAATGAATACAGACTTGATAGTAATTACTGACCAAGAGAAATTCAGGTTGTCTCAATATATAAGATAATGCCCTATCCTAAAAGATGTCCAAAATGTCCAAATATTCCCAAGTCCCTAGGGTTCGTCTTTCTCTGTATCTCAGGCTACTATCCTTGTGCACTCTATTACTGCCTCGAGCCTAGCTAATTCTCCCTCACTTCCCCCTACCACAAGCTTATGTCTAACATTTCCCCCTTGCAATCCTCATCAACACTATAACTAGATGTCTCCCTAAGACTCCTTTGGAAGAAGTCACTACATATTCAAAAGCCTAGAATGAGCCATCCATTTAAAAATACGTGCAGCAATAGTTAGAAGGGGCAAAATCCACACAAGATTATTAAGGCCCTGTGAAATTACAGACAAGTGGTATTTAGGTGTTCTTGGGATGGTGCTAGTAGAGTTCCAGTCTTAAACCAGATAAAGCCCCAAACAAACTACAAGTACACCTAATACACTGCACACCAAAGCTCCAACTCCACGCCATACACACCTCTCATTTCTCTCCACTTGGCCTTTTGTCCTGTCATACCTGTAATGAGCCCCCACTGGTATCCCATCCTGTTCTTTGCTAACCTTTCTCTTTACCGCTGTCCTCGCTGCTATCTCTCTTGCCGCAACTCTTTCCCTACACTTGCATTCTCCCGGTAGGACACTACTATGGCCTGTTGTCTGTGTGGTAGGTCAGTTTGTCTCTAACAAAGATAAGCCTCCAAAGGCAGCACACGGTTCATAGCTGCATTCCCTGAATCTAGAATAGTGACTTGCAGACAAAAGATGCTAATGAATGATCTGGCGAATGAATGATTGTCATTTCTGTGGCTACATACTTCTGTCATGTTCTCTTTCCTCTTTTAAAGATCTAATTATATGCAGTGTATGGTTTCACTTTGCACATTTTTATCTAGTCATTTGTTTTAACACAGGAGTCTCAGAATAAAGATTCTCTCTACATCTTCCATGTTGCCCCACTCAATACTCTGATTCAGCAGATTCTGTGGATACCTACTGTGTGTCAGGCACTTTAGTAGGAGTGACGATATAAATTAAAGGCTGTGTTTTTCAAGTTAAAAAAAACAACCAAATGGAATATTTCTCTGCTGATTTTCTTAATAAAATAAATACACCTGAAATCTATACTTTAAATAAAGTAATATTCAATTTTTCTACACTTTTTACCATCCACCAAACCCATTCAAATAATTATTTAAAACAAATTAGGACATATAAGAGATCTCCAGATACACTTTAAATCATTAACAAGTATAAATAAAAACATTTACTATAAAGGTTTTTTTTTATGTAGGGGAAACGACCTTGAAACACTTGCTTTTTCAGGATGTTTACTCACAGCAAAACAGAAAGATTTCTGAATATTATGAAGACTTTAGGCCTACTCTGGAATTTAAGTAACTTAACCATTTTGTGCAATATGGGTATTTTGGAAGCTGATAAATATTATTTTTTCAGAACCAGAGGCAAGAATTTGGCAAAGAACACAGGGAGGAGAGATCATTAATTTTCCTTTCCCCCAATAGGCTATTTTTATTATGCCAATTTTAATCACCATGCAATTGAATGGGCTTAAGGCGTATATTCTCCACACCACTGGACATCACAAACATGAAAGCATTTTATACTGTCATACATCACTGTTTGTACTAGCTTATACATATATACAGAAATTATTCACACATCTTAACCTTGCTATTTCCTCCTCTCAAACCAACATACTATCACCACGGAAGCAGCTTTTAAATAAATGGTATAAGAAATACAGCAAGGCACACTGTTTTTAAAAACGTTTTTCTCATCACCACCTCAAGAAGCATAGAAACCAAAAACAAACTTAATAGTAGAATGTAACAGTTTACAATATACAACACTGTTATAGCTCTTTCTTGAAGTGCTGCATAGATAATTATTAAAAAGAAGGAAATAAAATGGTGCTTTTAATTGTTGCTTAATTTTGTAATTAGGACCAATATATCTCCTCTATACTACAATCAAATCAAGGGTGAGCTTTTTAGGTAAATCACTTTCAATAATACCATGAGCATTTTCAGAGTAAAACATAAAATTGGTCAAGTCCTGGCGGGGAAGGGTGTCATTCCAGACAGTGGGTTTAATGGACCATCAATTTAGTGTACTGCAGAGCTTTAAGGGGGAGGCAGGAGAGGAGGGGGTAAACAGAAGTCTTGCTGGAGAGAGGGTTGGCAGAGGTAGCTTGGGACAGGAATCCATGGGAGAGCAAGCAGCTTTGTGGAAATAAGATCACCTAAAGAGAAGCAATGCACACATCCAGATCACAAGGCCCACGTGGACAGACTGGTTCAGAGGTGATGGGTGGCAGTGACGACAGGATGGAACCCAATATCAGCCCAGGGTAGGTCAGGCCGGCCCTGAGCTGCAGCCAGGCTGTCTACGGGAAACAAAAAAAAGTGACAGGAAAAGGTTTCAGAAACATCTCTATCGTTTGCAGATTGAAGCCCTTTCGGGAAGCTGCCAGTGGGGGATCAGCTGCTAACGATCTAAAATGAGAGTGTGTGAGATGTGACTAGTTCACTAGCTCAAGGCTCAAACTACATACAAATAAAACAACAACAAAAACAAAAACAAAAAAATTTCAGTTCAGTGAGATACACAGATACTTCAATACATAATTTCAAAAAATAAGTGGAATCAAATACGATCAGCTTTTCTCTGGGTAATCAACTCATTAATTCTTCTGTGGGTGATTTCAGTTTTAACATGGTAGTTCCAAATCTGTATGAAAATGTCAGGCAGCTGATACCAAGGGATGTGACGACGTGCGAATGATAATCTTCAGACTGGGGCCTGGCTCTCAGTTTAGCACTCCCTTCAGTAATTTGTGTGTGATGTTGAACAATTCTATTCTGTAGTGATGAAATGTGATAATCCTGAATGCTAGAGATCCTTGCCTATAAATGGCTATAATTAGAATTTACAGCTCAAATATTACTGCGTTTCATTTTTAGGTACAGGAAACATTGTGGAAACCAAATTTATTCAATTCTCTTTTTACGTGGGATGATTGATACAAATTTGTTCCAATCTCATTGTGTCCTACTTATTTCTAAATGGCTATAACACCTGGTCAAATCTGAGAAACATCTAAATTCCAGGATACAATTACCTTAGGTTCACAGACCAGCTCTCAATAAAGCAGGCCTCTGCCTGCCCGGTTTAATCTAAATTCTGAAGTGCTATATCAGGTTTTGTCCTGACCTCTTAGAAGCAAATATTCTTCTGTATCTTTCTGTCTCTTTCTATACACTTACAACTTTGTGTAGGAGTCAGAAAAAAAGTTTTCCATCTGTAGTTCCACTAGAGCCAAACAGGATATTTGGAGGATAGGGAGAGTTAGCAGGAATGGGGAGACAGACAGAGGCAGATGGGACAAAATTTGGTACAGTAAATTAATTCAGTAATTTAGGAAAGCACAGTGTGGCATTGCTCAAATGCTGAGGATGTGACTCATCAGAAATCTGCCACTGAGCAGGGACTCCTCGGGTGAATCGGATCCTGTCTCAGGAAAGAGCTGGCAACTGAATTCCCTGTGGGTAATCAATTCTTTCAACTTGGCACACTTGGAAGCAGGCAGGCCAAATGGGCTCAAGCCCAAATCGTTGTGTGTGTGTGTGTGTGTGTGAGAGAGAGAGAGAGAGAGAGAGAGAGAGAGAGAGAGAGAGAGAGAGAGAGAGAGAGAGAGAGAGAGATGGAGGGAGTGAGAATGTTGACTTTATACAATAAAATCTTTTTTATTTAGCATGGCGAGTTATTCAGATGCACCAGATAATTCAAATCACATCATGAAGAGCCTTGGTTTGGTAAGGTGATTTAAAGGTAAATTCACAAGACTATACATGTAGTGTCTAGTGGAAGAATAATATGTATGCCCCCCAACATAGTTTCCTAAAGCTTCTTGGCTTGGCCAAACAGTGCCAGTCCAGTAGGAGAATGAGACACTGTGTATGGTGAGAAGTGTTTGCTCCTACCACTTTCTGAGCTTATAAAAGCAGAACCTCACTCTAAACTGTATGTGCAAACCTGAATATGGATCAACATAGATGGTCATCTAAAATCAAAAACTCTGTGGTCTCCACTACACCTGCAGTCTGATAAAGTAGGCAAGACAATGAAACCAAGACCAGAGGAAGTAATAAAAAAAACCCGTCCCCAACACACACACACACACACACACACACACACACACACACACACCAACCAAACCACCAGAAAACCTGAAAGAGAAGACATAAAAGTACACATTGGCTGCACACGAGGAGTTAACTTTTTACACGGCAGGATTTATCCAGCCTGAAGTTTAGGGTTAAACCATTCATCAGAGATCACAGGCTTAGGATGGGGATTATGAAGAAATAACTGTCAGAATACAGCAAAAAGATTAGTGCAAAGTACATCTCTTAGGCAAGTCCTAGGAGGCATTCCAGACATATACTGTGCGCTTCCTCCAAATTAGGCAGAAAGAACTGGATCTATCCAGTTACCTTGCCTTTGATGTGATTTGCTATAACTGACCTCTCTATTTTTACGGAAATGCAACACACAAATGGTCCCAGTGAAAAGCCCAGCAGTGTGCCTGGAAATAAGTGCAAATGCACACACCGGTGGGCCACACTAAATCTTCTCAAATGACTTCAGAGGTTTTTTTTATTTGAACATAGGAAATAAAAATAAATTTCAAAACACTTCGAAAAGAATTTGTTCTAGTTGCAGACTACATGCATGGCTCTAAGTCATAGGAATTGTAATCATTTCATCATCTGAGAATTTATTTCTGGGAAAAGAACTCCAGCAAATTGACTTTGGTGAATTGTGTTGTCCTCATACAAAGAAGATCTCATCTAATGGTCCTCAAATGGCTTTTAGAAAGAAGAGCTTTTGCTATTTTGGACTCTGTATGAAGGACAATGACAATAAACATGCTTACTCCAATGCAACGTGTCATATTTACCAGTGCCTTTCCTACCCATCCTGACACTAAGTGCTGAAAACAGCAGCGTTTTCAGACTGGGTAACTTTTCAGGTGACAGCATTTCGACTCTATGTGAAAGTTCAAGCCCAAGGCTGGTAACTAGCCCTGAAACGAGGCTCCAAGGTGTTTAGTTAACATAATACTGCAACACACACACACACACACACACACACACACACACATTTGCACACATATAAACACATACATACACTCAAATGTGCGCACACCCCTTCAAAAGTGAATAGGAGCAACATATAACTGTTGCCATCGCTCTAGGCAATAAGTCACTTGGGGGCGATGTCAGTTCTGCAGAAGTAAAACTCGCTGCTTCTCCCTTTGCCCACAATAGAGGCCTGCATGGGGTGTAACAGAGCCCCGCTGATGGGCAGGCAAGCCTTTGGGAGTCTTACACTGTCTATGCTTGTAAAATGTGACAATTACATAGATCCATCAGCACCTTCACTTCCCTCCAGTCAAAAAATGGAATTGCTCATCATTTACGTTTCATTTCAATTCCATTTCTCTATGTGAGGGAGAGAAGAGTCTCCCAGAGGATCAAACAGGGAGAATACATTCCAGAGGCTTCTCCAAGGCCAGAGCTTTCTCTGCTGCTGATCTCAGCACGGCTGGTGACTCGAGGGTCACAGTCACAGGGTGGCACACTCAGAGTGCTGTGGCTTTCCAGCCTTTATCCTTTTTTCAGAAAACAAAATCAGCTGGGCTCTCCAGGGCCTTCAGTGGAGGCGGACGGAGCCCGCATCCAATCAGTTCTAATAGAACTTGCTCTGAAACAGCTTATCGAATCCCAGTTACTCTCCCTTAATGGTCAGTTTTACTGCATACTGATGGAGAATGTGATTATAGGGTGGGCACAACTCACAGAAAACACATTTCTCTCTCTCCCACTTTTGTTCTCACTCACAGCCAATTGTAAATAGAGTCTGAAATGGGAAATTAGTGAAGCTACATTAGTAAGTAGGATGGCTTTTTTCAGTTTTGCATACTGAGTTTATTTTTAGGGTATATATATGGTATAGATTGCCCCCCTCGCTCCCCATTCTAGCAGCTCTACACAGAATCACACATTTTAATGAGCTTAGGGCACAGGTGTTGCAGGGAAAAAAATAATGATGTTTGCCATTCATCTTTCAAATTAAATAATGTGTTTTTAAATAGTAACTTTTTTCATAATACATTATGGGAACAACATTTATCTGTCACATTTTAAAAGATGTATTTGTAATAAATGTAAATTACTTTTAGAAAATCAGTAATTAGGCTCATCAAAAAATAAACAATCTGCCACAAAAAAGATAATCTTTAGCATAGTTAAGTATAATAACTGTTATTTGAATAAGTTAACAAATTAGGGTAGATTGCTTCTGTAATTCATTTCCTATAGCACGAGTTTAGGTTACGCATTAGGCTTCTGCAGTGGGGGTGGAGGGGGCACTATGCACCTCACACTTTAGTGAAATGCAACTCTCACATCTGAAATCTAAATTTCTCTTTAAACTTGATAGAGGAGGTACATTCATCATCGGTGCTTAGAAATGGGAAACAACAAAATCTTTGTGTCACTTTTAAAGCTATATCACCACCTCAGAATTATCAGCCAAAGCAGTCTTATTAAATATGAAAAGTAGAATGACTTTCTTTTAAAAAATGATGGCAATCAGCCTGTCACCTTCAGGCAAAATTCAAAAATTCTGTTTTTATCAGGACATCATTAAGTTGTCACATATTCTTCCATTATTTGTGTTCTAGACCAGTCCTCAATCTGTGTGTGTTCTAGACCAGTCCTCAATCTGTGTGTGTTCTAGACCAGTCATCAATCTGTGTGTGTTCTAGACCAGTCTTCAATCTGTGTGTGTTCTAGACCAGTCCTCAATCTGTGTGTGTATAAATAAGGGGATCTTCTTTTATATCAACTTCCCCTCCTGTTAGAATTCTCAGGCATGGATTAGGAGCTGTGACAGCACAGCCTTCCTCAAGAAAATGAGTGTGACAGTACCTATGTCGGGTAGAAGCATAAAGGGAAAACTCGAGTCCAGAGACACAGTCTTCAGCCCAATCCTTGTTCATCAGCAGGCAGGTCCAAGTAGGAGCACAAGTAAGGAATCTTAAAATGATCAGGCATGACTGCAACTTGGATAGTATTTTTCTCCCCCAGTGGAAGAATTTGATCAGCTGTTTGCTCAGATATTGAATTGCTCTTGTCAAAATGATGAAATAAATATGTCACCAGTTTTCCTCTTTTGCTTTTCACAGTTACTTTCGCTGTTGTAAGCGTAAGCATTTCTATTTAATGTCTTATTCTGATATGTATGTGTCATGACTGGTCATTCTGACTACTCTTCTATAATGACAGCTCATACACCACACACACATATGCACACACACTCACACCAAGTACTCATACATACCTTTCAATGAGATGATTTCCATGCTTGGGGGCATTACTTTCTACCTATGCATGTTTCTATGTTGATCTTCGTGAAAGCTTACAAGCTTTTCTTTACAGGTTAAAGTTTGCAGCCTGGGATACATCATAGCCTTGGCTTTTGGCTGTTTTGCATTCAATGGGCGAGCTTGAATTTTTGATTTGGCTGAAGCAGCGTTATTTTCTTCTGGTTCACCTTGGTTTCTTGAAAGTCCATCTTTATTGGCCTGTTTTGAAGGAGTAGTAAGCTCTGAGCTTTCTGAACAGCCCTGGGATGTTCGCGATTCATTACCTGTTTCCTTTCTATTGTCAGCCTCTCTCTGAGGGGAAGGTTCTGAAAGAGCTACCATGTCTGTCTGATCCAGTGAGGAAGCAGCATCATTGAACACAGGAGAGCTTGCTGTCACTTGTGTTGGCATAGCAGCTTCATCCGGAACTGCTGGTTCATTTGGAAGGGCACTAGAGAAACAGGCTTTCTCATCCACAAGGTCATCTTCAACACAAGCTTCAAAGAAGCATTCGATGTCTTCCTTGTCATCCAAGCTAAAGTCCACAGATTCAGGTGGCAATGGGGTGCTGCTCTTCTCATCTATGTAATTGGTGACCTCCCCACAATCACTGTCATGGGATGAAAGAGATAGGTAGGAATAAAAGTCCCCCTTTCTTAGGTGCATGGGCCGATGAGAATGTTCTAACACTTTCTCCTTAATTTGAGTTAATGAAGTGGGAGGGGCTACCTCACTTTCGGGTTGTGATTTACTTTTTAGGGCTGTTGATGCCATGTCAATGATTTCCTTAACAAAGTCGTGTACCGAACAATCTTCAGCATCTTTTTGATGGGAAACATCTGGCTGGCAGTTGCAACAGGAAGTGCTGTTGCTGATAGAAGCACTTTCCTCTGTCTCGTTTTGTTCGAGTAGGCAGCAACCCGCAGATTTGCTAGCCCCGCTTGGTACATCATTAGACAAAGATTTTAGTCCATCACTGTCTTGTCTGCTTCCAACTCTGGTTTCCAACAGCAGTTCTGGGCAAGAGTTCTCAACAGATGTGCAGTGGGCACTTTGATTTTCAGAATGGTGGCGATTTGGACCAATCTGAGGAAGATGTCTATCATTTGGGGGACAAAATTCCTTTACAGCAACATCTGAATTATCTGAAGCATCCGTTAATGCTTTACACTCACTATGTTTGGATTCAGAACTTTTTTTCACATTTAAACCAAGGGTCTCTGATGTTTCTGAAATTCCATTCAGCTTCTCCTTTTGTCTTTCTGGAGTACTTTCAATATTGCCATTTTCCATGTCAGCCACATGTGGATCTTGACTAACTTCATAAGGATTTTTCTTGTTTTCACCTCCTGTCCCTAAGTCGTGAGTTCTGGGTGAATCCTTGCCATTTCCATTGTTTTCAGAGAGACATTTTATGGGGCCATTAAGAAGGGCCTCAATGTTCATTGTATCTGAGGGGTTGATCTTCTCACTTCGACCTCCATCTTTATTGCCCTTTATTTCATCAGTGGCACTGCACCGTTTCTTTTCCCTTGTCAGGGAAAATTTGGGTCTTATCCAAGTCTGCAGCTCATTCTTTATGTAGTCCAGCCCAGACATCAGGTGGCTTTCTTCATAAATCTCATCATCTGTCGCAATACTGGAGTCGTCCTCCTCGTCTTTGAGGCACAGCTCTTCTTCAGTCAGGGTGAGAGTGGAGCTGGACAGGAGGTCGCTGTCGTCTTCGTCATCAGTGCAAGCAGAGGTGCAAGAGACATTAACAATCATACTAACGTTGACATCACTTTCGTCAGCCACCGAGTGATTCAGGCGCTTCCTGAATGATGCATTGGATTCTGGGACCTTGTTTTTGTGTAACACGATATCCTCTGAACAGAGGGAGAGCTCATCACTGCTACTCAGTTCTGTAAGAGATGCTGCTGAGTCTTCATTGATAGAAGACGCAACATCCAATGACATCTGGCCAGTAAAGGACATCTTTTGGGAACTGCTTTGGAGAGTGACATCAGAAACACTCCGCTTTATCTTTTGCTCCGAGGGGCTCTGGATATTCTCCAGGCGATTCAGGAGGTCTAATGTCCTCTTGCTCAGCTCACCAACTGAGCCACTGCTCACACTTAAGTCCCCAGAGCTGTGACAGCTAAAAAGATCTTCATTGCTCTTATAGGATGTCAACCAACTTTCTAAAGAAGTGCTTCGCTGGAGGCTGTCACTGCCATTTTTAAAGATACCTAACCCAAACAAATCACCCCCTGGAGAAAGGGACTCTATAGATGAGCTACGAGATAAGAGGGAGAGCTGTCTGGCATTCTGAACGCCTGTGAGTGTCTTCTCTTTGTCACTACTTTTATAGGAGCTTTGACCCATTTCATGGGGTGCACTTGCTAAAACCCTTTCATGGGGCAGCGCATCAGTTTGTAACTCCGAAGCCTGATGTTTAGATTTGCAGGATTTTTTATCAAAATAAAAACCACAAAGAAGGGGATCATCCACATGCGCCTTGTCACTTTGTGACTGTTTCATTATCATTGGTAACTTGAGTTTTGAGCCTTGGAGGTATGAGTAATCATAAAATGTAAACACATCATGTTTTCCTTGTAATTCTTCTCCTGCACAATCAGTGACATGTTTGGGAACACTGTTTAAATCTCCAGCTTTTCCATTTACACAACCCACTGGTGAGATGGGTGACTGAGAGGTATTTGGAAGCTTAATGCATTCCTCCTCATCTTTAAATTTTTGCTTTAACACGTTGACTGTATCTCCTCCCATTTGTGGGTCCAGATGTTCAGTTTCAGGGTTACTTGGGGATCCATCTACCACACTGAACACACACAGTTCAGAGTTGGTAGGCATTTCATTGTCTCCTTCGCTGACAATTCCACTCTCACTGCTTGAATTCTGGCTCACGTCTCCACTGTGACATGGGCAGGGTCTCACCAAACTGGAACCCCCTAAAAGATCTGGCAACGATTTTGTGGATGAAAACGAAGAATCCTTACTGAGACTCTTAGTTAAGACACCGGGCTGGGCTGTGCCTGTAAGCTTTAGACTACTTTCCAGAAACGCAGTGGGGCTGTCCTTGTGGAGGGCAACGTTGTGAAGACTATACACTTGGTAAATCTGCGGGCTGGAAGGTACTGTGATGTTTGAGGTATACTGGGACCCTCCAAAGTCACCTGCCTCCTCCTCATAACCAGGATCCTGGTGGTGTGTCTCTTCAAGTTTCACTGAGGGTATGGTAGACTCTGGGTCTTGATCAAGGTCATTTGATTCTTCATGCAAACTAATTAGCTTGTTACTTATATCTGTTTCATCCCACTCTAAGGCATCTTCACTCATTCCATTCAGGTCCATCAAGCCGGGATCGATCACATTCAAAGTCTCCTGTGTAAAAGGGAGGGGAAGAAGAGAGGGAAAGAGAGAGAGAATTAGAGAACTTAAGTGGGGGAATTTCTATCTGTTATAAATGTCTTGGAAGTCAGAAACTGGAACTGAAACACAGTCTGGGAGATAGCAGCAGCAGTGGCTCTGTTCCTCCTTGAAACAATATCCAAACACCGTAGGGACAGCTTTTCTATCAACAACTGTCACTGAGGCATTAACATACATTCAAATGTAAGATCAGTATACTGCTATCGCATTATCATTTATGGGGTTAGCCATTTCCTGTCGATTGTAATACATTTGAAATCTTAGTTTGGGTTGATTATTGCAGCTTGAATATGATATGTGTCACACAGGCTCGTGTTTCAAAAGCGTGGTTCCCATCTGATGCCACTATTTTGGGAGTTTCTGCAGGTCTTTGTGGATAATATTTAACTGGAAGAAATATGTCACTTGAAGTGGGTCCTTGGGAGGATCTTGTCCCTGCACCTTTCTCTGCTACTGCTTCACAGTGGAGCAAACAATGATCCTATACCACATGCCTAAGGACATGATGGAGACAAGTGACCATGAATGGGATCCTCAGAAACCATGCACCAAAAGAAATCTCCCTTTCTCAAAATTATTTAAGTATTTTAGTAGTGATATTTGAAAGTAGCTAAAGCAGCTAGAAATTGTCTGCTACAAAGACACCCAGCCTACAATCTACAACCCCAGAGAAGCTAGAACCCTCTTCTAGAAACAGATGGAAGCAGATGAATAAATTCACAACTAACCGTTGAACCAAGCTCCTGGAGTACAATCAAAGTGAGGGAGGAGCGATAATATGAACAAAGGAATCAAGACCATGACGGGGAAACCCACAGAATCAGCGGACCTGAGCTAGTGAGAGATCACTGACTCAGGTCTGACAAACGGGGAACCTGCATAAGACCGGACTAGACTCCCATAATATAGGTGACAATGGTGCGGCTAGGACAACATTTGAGGCCACTAACAGTGTGTCCAAGATCTAACACTAATGCACAAACTGACTTAGTGGAGCCCATTCTATATGGAGAGACACCTTGCTCAGCGTAGACACAGGGGGGTTGAGGGGGTGGGGAGGTGCTTTGGTCCTGCCTCAAGGAGATGATGGGACAGACTTAGTAGACTTCCTAGGGGAGACCTTACCCTCTCTGAGGAGCAGATGGGAGGTGGGGCGGGGGAGGGGGAGGGGGGAACAGGAGGAGAAGAGGGAGGGAGAACAGGGACTGGAATTTTAAAAGTAAATTAATTAAAAAAAAAGAAGTAGGCTGAATAAGCCAGTAAGCAAGACTGCTGCATGACCTTGGCCTCAACTCCTGCCTTGAGTTCCTATATCAGCTTCCCTCAATGATAAACTGTAATTGGGACATGCAACCCAAATAAACCTTTTTTTTCCGCCCCACCCCCCCAAACCAAATGTCTGCTACATGAAGGTTAAAGAGAAGAGCCCATATATTTCCTTAGGGAACATTTACGCTTATACTCACTTACTTCCCGGGCTTGTAGTAATACTGTCTGAAGCTATGCATCATAACCTTCTTGCCTCAATTTCTGGGTTCTCCGCTTTAAGTCCCATTTACCTGGGAACGTAGAGCAGAGTATACACCTTCCCTTTCTTTCTTTTCTGGTCTCTGCCATAAGAACTCCTCTCAGCCTCCTGTTAGACCCAAGATGAGCAACACCCACATCTTCCTGAGGTTTCCTTAGACATTGTGTCCTGGGTCCCTTTCTTACTCGTTCTTCCTTTGTGAGAGAGATTTCACTTTGTCTTTTGTTAACCATCACTATTGGTCCCACCTACACTTCTCACACGTAACATCTCCCAGTGCCACATGAAAACTATCTAAACACTTTCCAGACCCCCAGGGATACCATAGCCCAGATGCCCTTATGCTGCTCTCTGCCTGCCTTCATGAGAACTCAGAATTCTCTTGGATGATTTACCATTATTTACATAAAACTTACTGCGCCTTAGGGTGTAGCAGTGGAATGGGCTCTTTCAGCACACTCACTTGTCTTGTTATCCAGTTATCTGGTAACACTATGGAGGCAAGCTGGGTGACGGAAGCACTGTGGGCCCTGACAACTTCCGCTTCCATAAAAAAAGAGAGCATCCTCAGTTCCGACTGTGCATGCTGAGGAGACAGGTGACTGGATACGACTCGAGAGACAGCAGACCAGTTGATGGCCTCACTCTTCTCGCCAGCTTCAACCCCTTGTACAAGTTAGTTAGACTTCCTGAACATCAATATCGTCATGTATGAAACAGATACAGCTCCATGCATCTTTCAGAATCATTCATCGGCTGAAACGTGAAGTAATTATATGTTCCCAGGGAAGCAGTCAATATTTGGTGTCTAACTCTTACCATGTGTAGAATTGCTCATAAGCTCCTTGCCTCAGTCTTGGCTATCTCCTTCTCACTGTTCCTTCCAATTTTCTCTCAAAAACAATTCATGATCTGATAGGGAAGGAGGGGACAGCTGCTTTAACAAGCCAGGGTTTTCTCATTGCAAGTCCGACTGTCTCAACTGTCTGACTGAGAAACGGACCATGGTGCTTTTATTCCTCGATGGTGGGAAGAAAACCTCACCTGGAGCATACTCAAGCATATTCTGAAAGCCTCAGTCCTTCCTGAAACTAACGGATGAAAGACGCCACACAAACACAGTGAGTTTTGTAAACCAGCCATTAGCGTTTTGTTATACTGGATATGGAAGAGATTCTCTGTATAACTCGATTTAGTTTAAAGTAGTCCAGCTACAAGATAAACATTAATTAGAAGATATTTAAATCTTTTCTAAAAGAGATCTTTCCTGCTGCCGATGTTCTCGCAGCTAATCTAGTACAAGGTCAGTTATCACAGCCGCTTAGATACCCATTCACTGTGATGAATTTCTATTACAATTTCTGTTTATTCTTTGCTTGCTGATAAAGGAAAGGACTAACGACCAGTCTGCATAGCTAGTGAATGTTAAACTCTTCAGCGGTAGGAGCGATCAATCAGTCTACTCAAATAGTATATTAATTTCAAACACTATCTTACCCGACACAGTACTGACAGTGCTGATAAATAATTAAAGTAGGCTTTCAGAGGAGCTCTTTGTTACTCTGTTCAACTCTTACATGTGACAGCGGAGGCTTTTCCTACAGGGTCTCAAACCTAGGGACTCAACTGGAGATGCAAGCATTGTGCCATCTTGTGCCAGGAGCTGAAGCTGAGTGATGCTTGCAGCTCAGCCTGTCTGGGGACACAGTTATGGGCAGATACCGCTTTATGGCTTTACAGACTCACGGCTGTGAAAGGACAGAACTCCACAGTACCTGGAGGAGAGGATCAAAAGCCAATGAGATAAAACATTTCCATGGGAAAGGATTAAATTTGGTCTATGATTTTTGCATTAGCTCTTGTCCTTTAAAACTTCCTAAAGTGTCTATGTGATACTTCCAGGGAAGAGCCAACTGGATCTGCTTGGAAATCACTCACTTTTTAACTAAACATCTTCCATCTGAAAGAAGCCTTCAATCAGCCTCACCCATTTCCTTTGAAGCTAACCTTGACAGCTACTTTTACTTCTTCCCTTTCCACTCTGTCCTTAATTCTTCTGTAAGTTTGAGATCTCCTCCCTCTTGCGCAGCATTTCATACTCTAAAGAAATGGTTTACCTTCATGGCTATGATATTACCTGCTAAACCCTTTCCATAGACTACAGGACCCACGCATCTCACAATCATTGTAACACTCCTCACTCCCTAGGCTTTGGTTCTATGAATATCCATTAGAATGTTCTGAAGGCAAAAAAAAAGACATACTGAAGATGACAAAGACTCCCCTCTCAGTATATGGCTTCCCTGGTCCTTTTCTTTCCCTCTCTAGACAAGCCCCCTGCTAGGCTAAAACCCTGAAAACTGAGCTTTGATGAGCTAAGGCCTACATCTTCCTCATGGCCAACTTTGCATAAGCCAGTGTCTTTTCCAGAAACTCTGGACTCTATATCACCCTTCATGAGGAGTGCAGCCTGGAACTCAATTCCAGCAACACCTTCCAGTTTTATCTTAAATTCTGTAGTGTCTTTAAATAAAAATCTTCATTTCTTTGGGTTTTAGCCTAAACCATAAAATATACCCCACAGGGCAAGAAGAAAGTGAAAATATCCAAGAGGAAGTATTTCACAACTAATGTTGTCTTTTGCGCAACTGCTGGGGGCTGGGGAAGCAAGGCATACACATGGACACAACTCATCTTCTCGGTGACAGTTCAACATAGTCAATAATTCTCAAGCTAATTATATATTTGACTTTTTTATTATTGCAATTTGTAAAGAAATTGCTCAGCACTTAAAAAGAGATGCCCATATTCCCATACTCAATAAACTGGGAAGTCCGAATAGATCCCACCCAAAATCTAAGCGCTTTTGAATAGAGCCAATGGATGGTGAATAGTAAATGAGGGACCAATGGAAAGCATGCCACTGTGGGAATAACAGATACACATTAATTCAGGTAGGGCTCTTTCATTCACAAGCTTCTTCTGTTAGGTTTTAGGGAGGAGGAACCAGAGAGGTGAGGTACTAAGGAGAATTGCCCTCCAGGCAAGAGACTTAGCAGAATCAGCAGCAACACAGGTGCTTTCTTTTAGGTTCATCAAGGGAAGGGGAGGGCTTGCATAGGTGAGAAAGCAGGCTGCCTTAATCCATGATTTAAGTTCGTTACTCTTCCTCTACACGGTTAAGTTGGTCCCAGTTAAGGTGTGACCCACACTACCTGGAAGAAGTAGAGGAACAAGGCATTCTGGAGGACTTACGCTGTGTGGCAGGAAGCACACTTTCTTTGGGCAGAGAAGAGGACTAGGTTAGCATTTAACAGTGAGACATAACAGCAAAGGCTGCCTGCAATCCTTGAATGCAGGGAAACAGCTTTGTATGTTCTTGCCATGTTTGTATGTTCTTGACAGGCCTCCATGTTTAGGGCCTAATTACCTGCGAGGTTTGTTTCCCTGTCAGTGTGACATGACATTTTCAGGTCAATAGAATTTTGTCCTAAATAAATGCTACATAAATAACGTGCATGTGCACGTGCGCACACACACACGTGCACGCGTGTGCACACACGTACACACACATTTCTATGTATCTTCTCAAGAAACAAATGGAATTAATTGGTGATAGCTTATGTTATTATTTGTATTCTCTAAATAAGGATATTTACATTAGCATAATATATAAAAAGAAAGTAAAAGAGCGTGGAGTAGTGAAAACAAAAAATCACGATTCCAATCAAGTAGGCAATGCCTATCTGTATCAACCTATCAATGCTTGTGTCAATATCTTTGCCTGCATTAATACCTCTGCATCATATGGTTTTAATTGAGTTAGTTCTTACAGAATTGTTCTTCTAGGATTTTCTTTAAAATTTCATGTTTATAAATCCAGTCATACTGAACCTCTTTGAAGAGAAAGCAGGAGGTACCCTTTCTGAACATAACACCAGTAACACAGACACTGAGATCCACAATTAATAAATGGGACCTCCTGAAACTGAGAAGCTTCTGTAAGGCAAAGGAAACATTCAACAAGACAAAATGGTAGCCCACAGAATGGGAAAAGATATTCACCAACCCCACATCTGACAGGGGGCTGATTTCCAAAATATACAAAGAACTCAAGAAGTTAGTCACCAAAACACCAAATGATCCAAGTAAAAAGTGAGGTACAGAACTAAATAGAGAATTCACAATAGCGGAATCTGAAATGGCTGAAAGACACTTAAGAAAGTGCTCAGCATCCTTAGCCATCAGGGAAATGCAAAAGCAAAACAACTGTGAGATATCATCTTGCTCCTTTAAGAATGGCTAAAATCAAAAACACCAATGACAGTTGATAAAGGAGGATCCTAAGAGAGACATACATGGTCCCCTGGAGAAGTGGAAAGGGACAAGATCTCCTGAGCAAATTGGGAGCATGGGGGGAGGGGGAGGGAATTAGGAGAAAAAGAAGGGAGAAGGGGAGGGGAGAGGAGGACAGGAGGGAGGAGGAAGATTGAGTCAGGGGAAGAATAGAGGAGAGCAAGAAAAGAGACACCATAATAGAGATACCATTATAAGTTTAACAAGAAATCTGACACTAGGGAAATGTCCAGAGATCTACAAGGATGACCCCAACTAACAATCTAAGCAATAGCGGAGAAGCTACCTTAAATACCCATCCCCAATAATGAGACTGATGACTACCTTATATGCTATCCTAGAGCCTTAATCCAGTAGCCAATGGAAGCAGAAGCAGACACCCACAGCTAAACACTGAGCTGAACTCTTGGAATTCAGTTGCAGAGAGGGAGGGGTGATGAACAAAGGGGTCACGACCATGCTGGGGAAACCCACAGAAACAGCTGACCTGAACAAGGAGGAGCTCTTGGACCCCAGACTGATAGCTGAGAAACCAGCATAGGACCTACCCAGACTCCATGAACGTGGGTGCCATTTAGGAGGCCTGGGCAGTCTATGGGACCTCTGGAAGTGGATCAGTATTTATCCCTAGCATAAAATGGACTTTGGGAACCCATTCCACATCGAGGGATACTCTCTCAGCCTAGACACAAGGGGGAGGGCGTAGGCCCTGCTCCAAATGATATGGCAGACTTTGGAGATCCCTTATGGAAGGCCTCACCCTCCCTAGGGAGCAGAAAGGGAATGGGATAGGGCATCAGTGGAGGGCATGGGAGGAGGGGAGGGAGAGGGAACTGGGATTGACGTGTAAAACAAGCTTGTTTTGTAATTTAAATCAATCAATCAAACAATTTCATGTTTAAAGATTCAATATTTTAGGTGTTGTTCACAAGAAATGAGAAACACATTACTACGAAAGAATAGAAATGGGGGAAAACAGCAAACTCCCCCCCAACACACACACACACACACTCTCTCTCTCTCTCTCTCTCACTCACACACACACATACACACACACACACACACACACACACACACACACACCAAAAAAACATAAACCCAGCAACTTGGTAAAGATCTGATGCAGTAGCATCCAGATTTCTTTAGTTTCCTTTAAAAGACCCCTCATCAAGGAAATTTCTTTTTGCAACAGAGACCATCACAGAAAATCACAATCAATTAAAAGGCAGAGTTCTACACCCAGTGCCAAGTGATACATAATGATATAACAACTGGACCTGCAGAGGGACAGGAAGTTCGCTGTGAGCTTGTGTCTCCTAGGAATGTCAGAGAACCTATACCCACGAAGAAGGCTCACAAACATGGTCACTGAAACATTACCTGAAAAGGCTTGCTGTCAACAGACATGCTAATGTGGGCAGAAGGATCTGCACACGGAACTGCAGACAACTGAGGAATGCTAAGAGTGGACTGAGACAGACAGCAATGGCTCCCCCAGGGAGAGCACAACAATTGTTCATCCCATAAATGATCGTCCCTCAAATTATAGACATACAAGTGACTTTTTACAGAATAAGCAGGCTGTATTTATGCATTTAGAAACACACAAATGGGCGTGCACGCACGCGCACACACACACACATACACACTATGTAACAACAATTAATGCAGACAATTAATGCAGAGAGAGGCCATGAATTTGAAAGAGAGCAAAATACGTATTTCCGAGGGTTTGAAGGGAGAGAAGTAAGGGGTGAAATGATGTAAGTATATTATAATCTCAAAAAGATTTAATCTTCCTTGAGGGATGTTATTGAAAGATGTGTTCCTTAGAAGGGTTCTCAAAAATACTAGGATGACTGATATGAAACAAGAATACAAAAACAGGCTGAATGCTTCTGTCTATTGGAAGATCTTGCAGTTTTCATTCAGACTGTTTATTCTAGACCTAGCCCAATGAGCAGAACTGCATGGAGAAAATCTAGGAAGGGAGATTTTTATGTAGAAAAACAGAGACTACAGAAAAGTCTATTAGATACTGTTCATGTTAGTACAATGAAATATCTGTGGTAAACAAATCAAGTGAAGAAGGGTGTTTTGACTCATTCTTTCCAAGACTTCCAGTCTTTCGCAGAGAAGGCATGGTACGGAAAGCATGACAGCAAGAATGCATGACAGCAAGAATAAATGACAGCAAGAATGCATGACACACGTGGTACACATCACAGCAAACCAGAAGCAAGAGCATAGCAGGAACCAAGGGGCCCAGGAGAGCTTTCAGATGCTCAACTCTAATGACCCACTTTCTTCATCCAGGCCATACTTCCTAAATGACCCACAGCCTCACCTCATAAGCAGGATCACCAGCTAAACAAGAAGGACCCAGGACACGAGCCTTTGAGGGCCGTCAGAAGATAGGCACATTAGTGCACGAGAAAGAACATGAGCATGGAGGGAATGATGTAGAGGAGAAAAGGGAGAGAATGCAGGGATAAGTCGGGGAAATCTGAGAAGAAATGCAGTAAGTATACTTATTTGTACAATACTTTTCTTAACCACTACCAAGCAACTAAAATGTATTAGAAATATAATTATTTTTAGATTAAATGTAGGTAGAAACTAAATAAAAAAACCACCAACAGATCCTTGTAAGGCAAAGAGATAATTGTAAAATAATTTTGAGTTTGCATTACTCTCTCTTGCCGAGCAGAGAATAGATTCCAAGAAAAATATAGAAAATAAGACAAAAAGAAAGCTGCTTACTGTTTATCAGATACATTAAATTTGGGGTAGAACCTCACATAGACACTGGTTTGAGTTCCCCTACAATTGCATGTGCTGCGCTCTTTTATAAATTATCTGCTGTCTGTAAATATCGGTGTTATATGTATATATCAGCATATTGTGCCTCCGCCATAGACAGTTGTGAGCACTTATGGAATGCCTATAGCCAGACTTGTAAGGGGGCAATGACTGGGCAGCTCTCAGCGTATCTTCATTGTGATACAGTGGGAAAAAGATAATATGGCTTAATGTCAAATAACTACAACTACGTTTACATTACCACAGCTGATTAGTGGACACATGTGGGATTCAATTAAATCAATACTGGTTAGGTGCCTTACTTCATTCCTGTTGTAAGTGCAGTGATGCCTTCGTTTTGCATGCTATAACTGGGTTCATTCCAAGGGGCGTGGGACACATGAGGAAGATTCCTGCCCATCCACCAGGCCCGTAGTTCAAGAACTTTCTATTTATTGAAAATGATTTTTTCTTGAAAAGTTGGATCTACTTTTTGTAAAATTTTATCCCTGCTGACACAGTACAGCAATCCAGTCCTCACTATTGGATTGACAGTAATGTTCAGGTAACTTGTTTAAAAATAAACACTTTGAAAGTCCATCTCACACTAATGATCAAAAATCATTCTTGTGAATGCTCTTTTTAATTAATGAATCTAATCAGAAGCTCAAAACAGACAAACAAATATAGCCTCTCAGAGACCTCAGTAAAATGCGTTGAGATGGATGTATTTCCTACTCTTGTGGTGGTGGTTTGCATGAGAAATACGCTCTGTAGGTGCATGTATTAGAACACTTGGCTCACGGTTGGTCCACAGTGGTTGGAGAAGCTACAGGCCTTCAGGAGGGGAGCCTTGATGGAGGAAGCATGTCAATGGGGGCAGACTTGGAAGGTTTATAGCCTTGCCCTGTTCCCTGCTCCTCTCTGTGCTTCCTGTGTGTGGATGACAGCATGACCGACCAGTTTCCTGATTGTGCCACCAAGCTTTCCCTGGAAGCTTCCTTGTCTTCCCCACCATGATCAGTTCTATCCTCCTCGAACCTTGAGTCAAAATAAATCCTTCCTTCCATATGTCACCTTCTGTCAGGATATTTTAGCACAGCAACAGAAAAATTAACCAAAACAGACATAATCCAAAGTTGTCAGAAATCAAAAACACTTATTAGATGTGGCTCCAATGAACCCAGCAGTGGAAAATAGGGGTGTTCCTTCCAAAAATAAACTTCACGAGGACAGGAACTTCACCTATCCTGTCTCTGTTATAGACCAGAATACAAAATAGTTTGTGACATAAAACAGGCTGTCCAAATAAAATTGTCAAGTGAATTGAAGGAAGAAGGGCTTACTTGCAGTCCCTCAGATTGTTGTGGGGAGACAGACAAAGGTCATGGGGTTAAACTGCACTGTGAAAAAGCAGCGATAGAATCTCTGCCTTTTAAAGGTGTGACACTGCTCAGTTATAAAAGCTAATAGCCTCAAGAATGCATGCAGTATCAGGCAGCTGACGCAAAAAGCCGCGTTCAGTTGTCATTTGTTACCCAAGGAGGATACGTGTCAAGAAATGCCCCAGAGACCAAAATTTGAGAATGCTTGGTTCCTTGTGGTGCTGAGGATCCAAATGGTCTTTCATAGACTAGACAAGTATAATACCCTCAGAGTTGTGTTTCCCATCCAAAGTTTCTTGTATAAAATGATGTCTTTTCATAACACATCATTTGGAATACTTTAAATCATCTTCCCATGCCTGTTCAGTGTGAACACACTGTAAGGGGCTACACTGTTTAGGGGAGACTGACAGGCTTCTTCTGCACATAGTTCGCCCAGACGGTATTTTCCCCAAATATTTTAAGTCTACGTCTGGTTGGATCTATGCATGTCGTTGGAAGGCAAGCTATGATACATTATTTCATTTATTACCAGATTAGGTAAATATTCTCAACTAGGCAATTTCAGAAATATTTGGAATACATGAATTCAGAGACAGAATGAAGACTGATTTCCAGGAGCTCTTAGCAGGGAAGAAAAGAAGTTGTGGCTTAATAGGTCTGAAATTTCCTGTGAGTTTTGAAACTGTAATAAAAGTAGAGATAGCAACCATCCAATGTTGTCAGTGAACCAAAGGCCATGAAGTGGTTCACCTTAAAATGACCACTTTTGTGTGAATTCAGAAAAAGTCAATGAATTACAACAAACAAAACACCAGTTACCTTAGAAATACCAGTTTCCACAGACTGGCATGTGGGGATACAAGCATAGGACATACTGGAGAGTCACCCGAAGGAGTTACTCTCCTCACACTGGGCACGTAGGCCCGCCAGGCTGGTTACCACCCTTCTTGTCCTCTCACACCTGTCTTGGAAGAACAGAACTGGGAAACCACAGCAGTCTCAGAATCCATGGCCAATTCTGACTGTCCTAACATTTCCCTCACCCCTCCAGATACAGGAGCACATCCCAACAGTGTATTTATTTAACAACTAAAAAGCAGAGCAAAACAAACAGCCCATTGAACGCTTCAGTTTTGTCTTTTTGTGAGAGATAGGCTACCAAGAAAGAACTTTTATGTTCTATAAGCAAAGTGGCCCAGGGGTTGTAGGAAGGAATTTCACAAAAGAAAATAGAGTTCACTGCACACCTACAATGCATATACATACCCGTGCTCATGTGCATGCACACACACACACACACACACACACACAAGAAAAAAGAAAAAAAGAAAACACTCCCCAAAACAAAGCAAAACAAACAAACCCTGAACATTTTCTTCCATCTCTTCTTTCGGTATCTTCAGTTTTGACTGATGGGCTGCCCCAGAAAAGTACTGCTGTGATTACAAAGCCAAGAATAGCACAAATCATATTCTGCTTCTGTTTTAGGTTCTGGCCAGAGAGAACCTAAAACATGAGAATTTCCCAAGTGACAGCAATGGTTTTCCAGTTTTCATGAAGAGTTCTTTTGAATGTATTCTGATAAGGCAGTTGGAGAAGGGATCCTAGATGGCCTCAGGGTGGGGCTGGTCATCTGAAACCCGAAGGGATAATTAGGAGGGCTCAAACTTCCTTCTCTCTAAGGACCACTTGGAAAGGACAGTGGTCCTGAAGAGTCAAACTCTAAAACTACTAAAGAATGAGCTTCTAGGTACTGGACATCGCAGGGTACTAGAAGAACGGTGTACCCAGACAGGCGTGGAAGCTTTGGGCTACCTTCCACATCTCCTACATAGAGTGTTCCATTTGGGTATTCAGAATTGACATCTTTTTTATAATAAACTGGAAGATATGTTTCTCCAAGCTCTGGAAGCCATTCTAGAAAACTATTGAACCTGAGGAGACAGTTGAAGAGCTCAGAAGCCCTTTGTTTCATGAGAGAGAGTTGGCATCTGCAGTTGGACAGTTCTCTGAGACTATGCCCTTTCCCTCATGGGATGTGGTATCAACTCCATGTAGAAAGTGTTAGAACTGTGTTAAAGGACACCAAGTTGATATCCTGAGGTAAAAACTGTATGGGAGAAAAAATAAATAGCTATAAACATGCTATCAGAAGGCTTGTGTATAAAGTAAGGGTGTTTTTATAGAGAAGCAATGTCTTTGTGCCAATAAATTAAGGACATTTAAATTATTTCATAATTTATATATAAATCTTAAGTGTCTAACTTCCAGGTTGGTAATATTAAAGCTAGGTGGAAATAAGTCAATGCCTATAGCAATCTTGTTTTTCTTAATTCGTATAAATAACTTCTCATATTTTGTCCTTGTTTTCTTTGTACATGACCATAGGGTGATACTGTTTTGGCCACACTGTTTTCAAGCTCAAGGGATCCTCTCAACCAAGCCTTCTGAGTGGCTAAACCACAGACAACACCGCATTGTACACGGCTCCCATGTCCCTTACTGAGAACCTCCATTGCAGCACAGAATTTCTTTCTCATCCAACTTTGAATATTATACTAGAAGAAACTATAAAATAACCTATTTCTCCCAGTAAACAAACTATTCTATCTTGGCCATTGCTTTGTGTGCAAACAACTGAACCTTTTCATTCCCACATCTTAAGAGACTCAATAAGAAAAGAGTTTATTTTTCTCCCCTTAGTCACTATCCCATGCATCCTTGAACTCTCCTTCAGAATTTCGAGACAGTACCAAAGTTACAATTATTTAAAAATTAATATAAATAAACTGGGAAGTTTTTTTAGTTAAAGAAATTTCTTTCTTACTTACCTCTTCAGGATTATATAGACCTGAGACAGGTAAAAGGAAGTTCAAGAGAAAAATAACCTCAGTAAGTCAGTAGAAATTCCAAATGGACTAGAAGATTAGTGACAACTTTACCTACTACAAGGAAAAAAGTCTAAGGACAACAAACCCACATGCCATCTGGATAAAGGAGCTCCCCCAAGATAACATCTCACCGTAATTTTTAGGCTCATTCCAGTTGTTTGGTATCTTCATTTTTAGTATCAGAACTTAACACTCTTAGAGTGATAACATAAAATTCTTAGAATGATCTAGAAGAAGCATAAACTACAAGGAAAGCGTTGCCTATACACAGATGCCTGCCTGAAAAGCCACTCATCAGATAACAGATTCAGAGTTCACTTTTGTTCCGACTCTGCCCTTTACGAAATACACATGGGTGTTTGTCCCTCTGCAGTTTTGTCATCTATGGTTTCAGTAATTCAAGGTCAACGGAGGCCAAAGATATCGAATGGGAGGTTCTAGATAAAACTAGTTTATAAAATTTAAATTGAACATCTTTTTGAGTATTTAATGAATCTCACCCTACCCTGTCCCATTCTACCTTGATACAAACCATGAGCTACCCATCTATGTGTAACTTAGTAGACACTGTCATTATCTTAGCTTTTTATGCTCAAGTAACTAACTCTTGTCTCACTAGTTTATAAGAGCCTTATGTCACTAGAGTATTGATGCTGCCTTTTTGAATTTGCCAAGGAAAACCCATATAGTGCTTTGTTCGATTAAAAGGTGAAAGTTCTCAGTGAGGAAAGGAAAGCAAGGAGCTGAACATGAAGGTTGCCAAGACGTAACTGTAAGAATAAATCCTCAAACTCTGACATTGCAAAGGAAAGGCAATTTGTGCTAATTTTGCTCTCAAAACTCTAATAGCAAACGCTATAGCTACAGTGTGTGATCAATGTTTGGTTAAAAAGGAAAAGGCATTTAACATATGCATGTATAGGAAAAAAGCATGGTACTTAAACACACAGGGCTTAGAATCCATGGTTTCAGGAATCTGTGAGGGGTCTCAGAAACATATTCACAGGAAACAAGAGGGGAAGGACTACTGTGTTCATGGGGAGAGCTTTGTGTCTGTTCATTTCCATGCAGGTGCTCAGTCGGAGCCAACATTGTGACATCACTGTTCCTAATTACTCATTTTCCTTGGATGAGCAGGGTGTGGCTGTGTTTCTTCTAGAATTCTAAGTTAATGATTAAAATGCATCATTCAGAGAGAAAAAGAAGAATATAATGTTGGCAGTGTGTGTGAGTAAATTAACTACGACTCAGATTAGCATATGCTATTTTGTCTCAACGCTATCTCACCTGGACTAGTCAACTAAAATTGTTTTCCCTACATTCATAGTCTGCTTGACTCAAGGTTGAAGGTTAATTAATATACAGGTCAGCTGGTGACTCATTTTCTTGACCTAGAAGGTTTAACCCTTGTGTCTCCATCCTGTTGTACCTCACTTGAATTATACCATTGCTTTCTTACTTAGAGGGGACTAAAATGTCTCAGAGTTGCAAGGGTACCTCCCCTGAACTGTTACTATTCCCTCCATAAAAACAACTAGAGAGTCTATAAACTATCATGCGTGTTGGGGCAGTTGCTCAAAAGTTCAGAATGAATGTTCCTACCAGGTAATAAATGTTTTGAAAAAGGTTTCCAAGAGATGTTATACTTCTGATTCACAGTATAGAATCCTTAGGTGGATTAAAGATGTAGAATTGCGTTTCAAATTTTAAGGGAAAACCACTAAAGTTTCTGAAATCCCAATGTATTTTAAAACTCATCTTGTTTGGAATAAAAACACCGTGGTCCAGGGTCTTGTATTTTGGATACAAGAAAGTCCAAGTGCTGAAGGCTTCGTTCCCAGCTGCTAGTAGGAAAAGTGGATATGTCATGGGGATGCTAACTTCATTAATCGGTTCCCACTTGGAATGGCTGTAGGAGGTAGCGCCTCATTGGCGGGATTAAGTCACTGGGGGCATGTTTCTGAAGAGTGTATCTTGTCCCTGACTTCATAATGTTTTTTTTTTCTCTTCACTTCTTGCCTTCCATGAAGTTGGCCACTTTGTTCTGCCAGAGGTCCCCAGTCCTGATGCTAAATCTCACTTGGGTCCAGAAGGAATGGAACTGATTACACCTGATGTAAAACCTCTGAAACTGTAGGCCATCACAAATCCTTTCTCCCTTAAGTTTTTTTTTCCAGTGTTGTCATGGAAAGGAAAGACTGACTGATGCAACTTTCCTGAGGGTTCACAGGGAGCTTTTACATGACAGCACATTAAATTGTAGCACAAAGCACAGATATCTACAGCAAAGAAATATCCATTTAAATCCAGAGAAAATTATCTTACATATAGATTTATTTTGTTAATGCATCTAAAACAAACACAATCCTTAGGAGTTAGGGTGCATTTAATCCCTCTTTTTAGCTAAATATATCCAGGTGCTCTTAAACCCGTTGAATGTGGATACTTAAGAGGGCCACTTGCACTTGGAGAATACACTGAGTTTATAGTACAGATAAGCAAGACCCTAAGCAGCCAGCAGTGTGAATTACCTTCACCAAACCCGATGGATTCACTCACTGAAAGCCCTTACAAAGCAGCCCTTTTGACTGGTATATCTGCTGAGCTTGCATTCAGTGTGATGGAGAGCATTTTCTATCAGACAAATCCTGAAGGTTGTTATTTTTTTCTACTAATAAATTGGAAGTAATCAAGAAGACACAATTCCAGATGATCTCTACCTCTTACCAGACCCACCATATTTTTCAGAGGACTTCTCTGTAAGATATTCTCTATGTAGATGTTGCTGCTAGTAGGGACCACCAGGGGCATCAAGATCAATGCAGGTTCCTTGTGTTTACCTGCAGATAGCTTGCATGTTAGAGTGACAAATCCTTTTTCCTGCAAACCCAAAGTCCCCACCCCCCCTTCACCAAATTAATCATTTGCTTCGTTATTTAGCAAAGTGGTAGATGAGCTGTGACTCCATAAACTTTAGGAACTCATTTATTATGTTGCCTGATCAGAACTTACATTTATTTACACAGCATACCCATAAAACCTAGCTTTCATTAGTACTTGGAGGAACTGTCCTGCTCTCCTAGCTGGGGAAGGTGAAGTTGGAGGAGATAATTAGCCATGAAACAATAAGGAGGCTTGCTGGGCAAGCAGTAGTGTGAAAACAGTTACTCCTCACAAAAGAGGGGAAATTAGCTTGCTGGATAAAAAAGGAGGTGTCAGATTGAAGACTGAAAGGCCTGCCAAGAGAAGTAGATAGCTCTATGCATCATTAATGAAATTTTTTAACACTTAAACGCCACAGCTGTCCACATTTAAATGCATGTATATGCCATGTGTTTCCAAAGATTAATATGCATGCTAAAATATTTCTTTCCTCCTTAAACTTCTAGATGTTGTCTCTGTCTATTGCATTTCACCTACTTTCTTTCCAAGAATCAAAATGCATCGGCTTTCTCAGCATCATGCCCTCATTTCCAAAGCCCACATACGCCACACATCCTGGAGATGGGCAGCGTGCTCATTATATTTTAACAAACACATTATTTTACATTCATAATACCGATATTTTAGTAAACAGAAAGTTTGTTTTGATTTTTCTGCTTCACAGAGTGAAGACTTATGATGTGCGTTTCCTTTCAAAACTTCCTCCTGGAGCATCAATGCTCCCTGAAGCAGCCCCATTTTGGCAGAAATTCAGTTCTGTGCAGTGCCAAAAGAAACAGAATAAACAAACACCGCTCCATGCAGCTGGCGAGATAATTTACATATTACTGCACACCAAACATGAAGACCTGAATATGGATTAGAGCTACGGTGATGACACAAATGTCATATAGATAAAGGGAAACAAAATCCAACACATCGTTGTTTATTTTGCCACTGCTACTGTATGAGTGCTGCTAAGAAAAAAAAAAGAATGGGGGAATTGCATTTGAAAATTGGCCTCTTTTCTGTATTTGAAGTGGGCTCTTCCTAACTGTAATGCAAGAAAGGAAGCAAGCGAAAAGGCATCAGTTGGACCTCTTGTAGTATCTGGGTTTGCTTTATCAGTTAAAAATGGTTTTAATGTCTGCAGCTTGGATTAGGTGGATTAGTGATTTTACAAAAAATGTCTTTTAAAATGCAAAGCTACCTGAATTCCCATCTAGCCCTTTCTCCCGCCTTGATGATTTCAGCCCAGCACTGAGCTCTTTAATTGGGTGGAGGTCCCTGGCAGGGGGTGATGCACTAAGTAAAGACCCTGCAGGAAGCACCATGCAGTGGGTGGGATTTGCCTAGCTCCTTGGCTGATGTGCTTTGGTCCTCGTTTCTGCACGTGAAGCTTGTTGCTTCCAGTTGTCTTGTCTTGATCTCAGCAAGATGGATGTTCTAGGGAGGAGGAAATTGCTCTCTGGATATGCATTGCTGCAAGTCCTTCGCCCCCCCCCCATTCCCATCCTTGAGAAAGACAAAAGCTGTAGAAGAGCCAACAAAGGTAAAACAGGTGAGGATGATGGAGAGAGGATGAGGCAGAAAAACCATACAGGATAGTTTGCTCTCTATCACGTTAAAATGTCTTCATCCTGAATGAACCAGATAGGCTTACATGCAAAAATGCTCTCAAAATGGAATTTAGTAGCTTGTAGACCTTTAACATCCAGGAGTAATTGTCACAGCTAGTCTTGCTCAGGGCTACAAGAAAAGGGAGAAATGGGGGCTCATGGATTCCTCTAATCAGATAAATACCATTAAGGTTTATTATAAAATTGTGTTTAAAATTTAGGACAAAGAAGTTGGAAAATATTTCTCCAAGTGAAGAAAAAAAGTACTTCCTTTCAATAACGATTGGAAAATTACTTTGACTAGGCCAACAAAAAACCCTATATCCCCATAATTCCAAACTCAAGAAATGGAACTACTTAGCGGTAAGGCAAACCAAGGGAAACCCTGTCATTACTGTACTTTGAAGGACTGATCCTTAATTCGGAGGTGAATTCAAAGGTGGGACTCCAGGAAGCCAGTTAGTCACACGTGGACTCGGGTCTCTGACACTGAAAGCTTCAGAGCCCAGTGGTTCTTGGGAGGAGATATAACCTTGAGGTTGGGGTTCCTTGGTGATGTACCCTGGTGGGCTATGTCCCTGGCCCTCCCCTGTTCTCTCGGTAGCCTGGTTAGCACGAAGCAATCAGTTTTGCTTTGTCGCACTCTTCTGTCATTAGGTTTTTTGGCTTCACTGCAGGCCTAGAAACAACGGAGTTGGCTAACCATGAGCTAAACCTCTGAAACCATAAGCCAAATGAAATCTTTCCTTTTTGGAGTTTTTCAGAGTTTCCTCAGAGACACAAAACAAAACCCAACTAACACAAATGCACAAGAAAGGTTTTTTACTTGAATGGCCATTAGATGTTCTTGTGGAAAGTTATGAAAAACCTGCCATAAGCGTTTAAGTGTAAGTGGAGACAATAATGTGTTTACTATAATCCTAGATATCACTTCCAAACCCAGCTTCCTAAAATAGATCTTTGTATTGTGTTGCTTCACTCATAAAATCAAACCACCCTTATTCACACCCATGAAAACATGCCCACACACAACTTTCAATGGATATTTTTTATTCTAAATTATTGTGGTTTTTAAGGTCTTATAATCTGGTTTCTCAATTTGTAACATTCCTGTGAAGCTATCATTTACTGCAACAATTGCCTCATTCATGGTCCCTGGTCCTTGTGGCAATGCATCTTTGCTCTAAGTAGATACTCATGAATATTTTTAAGTGAATGAATGAATGGATGCATGTGAGTTGTATTTTCTTCATTTAAAGTTTTCAAAATTCAGTCATAAATTGTTCCAAAGCATAATTTCAAAGTCCCTTAGCCCTCAGAGGTGTCTCTCTCATTTGATTCTCACATTAGAGGTAGAGTTATATAATCTACCACAGTCATTTATTCATTTAAACAAATATACATTGACTAACAACTTGCTGCCCAGACACTGAACACATAGGAAGCATCTCAGAATTTTATAGTTATTTTTGTAACAGATGCTGTCATTTCCATCCCAATCTCAGTCTAGAATAATTATTGTCTCATCCATGTCAATGTTGTCTTACTGTCAGTGTATATGGCTTGGAAGTTCACTGAGAGTGAAGGTATTCTGCTTTTCTGCCGGCAAAAATCCCAGAGTGACAACCATACAACATGCACTCACAGGATATTTCTAGATTATTGGTCGTTTTATTCCCTTCTAACCCATAACCCAATGGAATCAGCAAAAAACATGCATGCAAATAGATTAGACTTTCAGAATACAATGCACACTTGCAAGTCAACAGTAATAAACTGGCAGTATTATGGCTAAGGGAAGAATATTTTTATGTGTGTTAAAATAGCTTTAGTTTTGATATCTTGAGCCTGTGGGCTTGTATCTATAATGTTTTATATACTTTCTTTTACACACACACAAAAATTGCTTTTTCAATTTTGATATTTTAATTTCAATCTCCCATGACTTAACATAATATCTTTATTTGATATTCAGTAAACTCACTCATAATGTGTTTTAAAAATTGTAAACATAATTCAGGAGAAACATCATACCTAAGTTTTAGACCTAAATGAAAAAGAAAGTCAGAGTGAGTTTGGTCTTCCTGTAGCAAGATGAGACAATTATGTTATACCCATGGCCTTTCCACTTAAGTCTTTTCTCTCAGATCAGAGTGTATATGCGACTTTAGGATCAACAGATTGGTACTAATGCTCGATTCGTACCTGTATTTCTTGTCCCCTTTCAAGTCACAACATAGAGAAAATGCTAACCCAGACTTGCATACTGGAAGGAAGCAAGGAAGTGATTGACCACTATAAAAGTCTATGTTCTTTCCAGGACACTTACCTTATAAAGACTTTAATATCTCAGCTCATGGCTAACCAGTTCAAAACATAAGAAAGAGTTCTGCACAAGGAAAAAGAGGTTTCTTTGGTTGGTTTACACATGAATATGGTGGAAAGTGAGGCAGACCACTAAGATCTAAGTGGCAAATTGGAATAAAAATGAAAATAAGTAGTAGCCAAAGACAAGTTATTACTAAGTTTTTAGACATTTGTACCATAAACATATATTGATAATAATATATGTTTATGTAATCAGCAAATTTATTGAACACCAGGTACAAAGTAAAAATATATGGCTTGCTTTAGATTATTATCAGTTATGTGATAGCAAGAAGAGATTCAGTTTGTTCTAGGAGGTAAGGAAAAGCTTTCCAAAAAACAAATGGGGTTGTAGTTAATTTTGAGAGAGTAACAAGAATTTTCTAGGAGGGAACCAAGGGCTGGATGGACCCTGAAGGCAGAATGAACAAGACTTCATGTTAAGAGGGAGCAGTCTGCACTTGAACACCTGACAGCAAGTCGAGGGTTGGACCTCCAGGGAAAGCAGAGACTGGACTAGGAACAAACCTCGACAAGCAGAAAAAGGGCAATCAGATTAGCACTTTTAAAAGATTCCACAGGCTTCAGAGTGGAGAGAAGACGAGATACGAAAAACAAACAAACAAACAAACTGCTAAGAACAAACTCAAGTCATTTGTGCCAAAGGCTGGCTTCATGGATCAGCAAGAGCTCATGGACTCTATGCAAACTAATCATTGGCCAGCGACTCTGTCAGCCTGGATTGAGGTGGCAGTAGTGCACTCAGAGGAAAGAACTCTTTACACAGTGAACCCCACCCACTAGCCGAGATGATGAGCTGGATGCAGAGGACAGACAGACGGAAGACTGAGGGAAGGCTCCGCTCTGTGCCTTTACACTACTGGAGAGCTCAACAGTGTTTTCCTTGCAATCTACACTACTGGAGAAGGATCAGTTGTCAGGAAAGGTTAAGAGTTTTCTTTTGAATAGAGTTTGAAATGCCTTGGGGAGATCTCTGGAGAGCCATAGTCCTGACTTTGTGTGTTTGGAGTTCCTGGAGCTATGGGTGGAGTGTGCTTGCCTAGAGAGAAGAATGAGATAAAAAGAGCAACTGGACTTGAAAGCCTTGGAGAGCAGGATGAATAAAGAAAGTGGGGAAGACCACTGGGCACTGTGGACCAGAGTATTCAGAGGGAAACTGGAGGTTGGGAGGTTTTCAGATGACCTCCAAGAGCTAGGCGGGAAAATTTTAGCAAACTTTTCTTCTGTTAAACAGTGTATTATAATATGAGAATTCCTCTAAGTCTAGAAAAATATAAGGAAGAAAATAAAATATGAAATATTTGACATAAGACCAGTAAACATTTTACTTAATCCTTGACACTAAAGAATGTCACTAAAAAATCAGAACTATAACACGCAAGCATGGTATGATCAGCATTGTATGCACATCTTGCTCTGCATTGTATCATACTTTCAAGGCCATAAATATTTATGAAAAATGTTAGATATTTGTAAAAGTCTACTGGAAGCATATGCTTTTGGAATATCATATTACTTCCACATTGAGGACAGATTTGTAGATAACATAAGGATATCTTCACATGAATAGCTCAGATTATCTGAGGATAAATTTTTTTCAAAGATAAATACTTTTGAGGATACTGACAGTGTTACTCCCCACATTTTTTTCAGACTAGTTAGGTTGGATGCTCAATTATGATTGACTAGCTATTTTATTTACTGATTTGCAACTTGTTTGGTCATATCCTTTGCCAAATTAAATCTGTATATATGCATATTTATACACACACACACACACACACACACACACACACACGTAAGAAGAAGATAGCCAGGCTGGTCCAAAATATTTCTGTAGTTACAATGGGATCCATCAGTGGAGGCTTGGGAAGTTATGGGCTTTGATTTGTAAAAGCAATGGAATTACAGCATATTTTTGATGAGGGGGATGTCATAATTACAACAGCATTTCAGTCATTTAAGTGAGACACACTTATGCCGAGTAGACTGGAAGAGGTGCTTGGAGGTAAGCATACCAGCATGGGATGGAATTTAAGTGACCATTGGTGACTCTAATCAGAGGGTGAGTGGTAGGGTGTACACATGTATTAAATCATTGTGAAGTACATCCAGAAGAGTCTTTATTTCAGGGGGAAATACATATATACGTGTGTGTGTGTGTGTGTGTGTGTGTGTGTAATATATCTGGAGAAGGGCATTTCCTGGTATGAACCCGTCTAGTCTTCCTGTCTTAACTAAACAAGTGGACAAACTAAGAGACAATAGGGAAGCTGACAGTACAAAGACACGGCACACCTAGAAACTGCAGTCAGTATTAGAGACTGCATCTTCTCCCTCATCTGTTATCACTACAGCAACAGGGCTCCAGGATAACAGTGGATTAGAGCTGGAAGTGATAAAAGATGCTTGAGGAAGAATCTTATGAAATCTTGAAGATAGGAGGAGAGACAAAAGCAAGAGAAGTGAGGAATTTAAAGCTTAGCACAAAAAAATTCCAGCTGTAGCTATATGAGATTCAGCTCAACTCCTAGCTAGATTAATATAAAATTGACACGGAGAGCTCATTTAACTCAGTTTCTATTACCTGATACACCATGTCCATCTTTCAATGAGTACAAAAAAAATATATACAGTATGCTAAAGGGCCAGGGGGACATCCTGAAGAGATAAGCATCAGAAATAATCTCGATATGACACAGATTTTAGATTTGCCAGAAAGTTTTAAATAACTATGTATTAAATGCTACATGTTGCACATAATGTATTAAAAACTATGTTTTAATGTATTAAAGCCTCCAATGGAGAAGTCATAACATGCATTCATGGGCAATTTAAGAAGAGACAGAGCCATCAATAAACCAAAATTAAATGCTAGAAATAAAAATTTTAAACTACAGAGAGAAGAAATTCCTTAATGGGTTCATAAATAGACTGGAGATAGCAAAAGTAACAGTGACATTAGATGATAATAATTTTGAAATCCCTAACTGAAGTGCCAAGAGATCAAGTGGATAAAGAAAATGTGTGATACAATCACAATGGGAAGTATCCATTCATAAAGAATGAAATAATATCACTTGAAGAAAAATGGCACGATCTAGAGATCATCATGTTCAGGGGAAATGAGCCACACTCAAAGACGCACGTCACACAATCATTCTCATATATGGAATCTAGACCCGAAAAGGCCCAGCTTCAAATAGAAGGGAGAGCATTTGGGCGGAGCAAAGGGGAAAGACCAGGTTTCCTTCTTTGTTCACTGTCGCTTGTTGGCATGCTTATTAAGCACAAATATATTAAGTCTGCTGCTCCAGGAAGTTCAGCAAAGGCAGACTTGTGAATAAGGTTTGTGAATGTGTTCACTGGCTTTCTCCTTTCTGTCCATTGATGTGGCCGGGGAAGCCTTGTTGGATGCTCTCATGCCTAAGGCAGTCTCCTCAGCAGCTCCAACAGCTGCTCGCGCTCTTCAGGGGAGGGCTGAGTTTCAACACTACAGACCCCGTTTCGGGAGTCATTTTGAGCATTGGGGGCCCCTCTGTGTGGTGATGTGACATCCAAACACCAATGCTCCAGGGATTTTGGATGTGTTACTTGCACCACTGGGGAAGAGTTGCCGGATGAAGCAACTACGCAAGATCACACAAGGTGCCCGGAAGAGTTGCAGGACCAAAGGGATCTGTGTCAGGAGAAGATTCTCAAACAACCGGTGCCCACTTCACTGGAAAAGATCGGTGTCGCTGGTGGTAAGGAGGATGCTGAAAACCATCCGTGAGGTCATTTCAACAGTATGGAGAAACTGATGTGGTTTAAGTGACGACTGACAGAGACACCACAAAGAGGAGAAGCTGTTTTATGACCCTTTGTGACCATGACTCCATGGGTAAGGCTGTCACCCAGAAATACCGTCTTCCAGGGAGGTGTACAAAGATGCGTAGTTTGCCACAGTGACGCAACTAATGGCCAAGCTCTAGTCATGACATTTGTATGTAATCTCATGGAAACCACTCGTTTGCCTTGAGAAATTCACTCTTCCTACTGAAAATGCCTCGATTAACATTGTGTCTTATGTTTAACATTCGATTATAATTTAAAATAATTTCTTTCTTTCTGTCTCCTACTCTTGGTCCTCTTCTTCCATCCTGGTCCTCCCACCCCTTCCTCCCTTCCTCTCACCACCTCTCTCTGACCATAAGTAGAAGCAGGAGAGAGGACATATAGACATCTAAATGCTACACTTTCATACCTTTGGAGAGAACAGTGAAAGAACCACCATTGAAAGAACTTTTTGATATTGGAAGCCTGGCTACAAATATTCTAAAGAAGGAAGCTGTTTTTGACATGTATAAGGATTTTTTTAAACAACCATCTCTCTTGTAAGTAATTAAGAACAAGTAATTACATAATTACTTGATTATGTAGCAGCAGCAAAATTTTACAGGAGGTTTCTCACTTAAACTCTAGCCTTATAAAAATAATTGCTACAAGTCAAATTTATTTTCTAAATGCAGCGATTCTTTCTGCATTTAATTTTTGTTCATGGGGAGGGGGAATCTAAGTCTATTTTTGTATAATGACCAGAGCCAGAAAAGTGCACACTTTATTAATATACCACTATGTTCAGATACCAACTTAAATACTTAGGATGACTCTTCAGGTCACAGTGTGAGAAGCATCTAGATAGGAGATAAAATTATAAGATTGCGTTCTAAAGAATGTCTTCAGTCATAAAATTGCAAAATCCTTATAGATCAGAGTGAGGATATTTTTACTTAAGTCAAAAAAGTAGCATTTAAAATTTCTTAAGTTTCAAAATGTATCCACCAATAATAATACACGGAAAGTGAGAAGGTATTCCTGAGAAACAGAGAGAGAGAGAGAGAGAGAGAGAGAGAGAGAGAGAGAGAGAGAGATTAGCATAGCTTTTAGAACCTCCTCTTGTAAGGAGCCTGAGCAGTGTAATATGTCAGGTCTTCCCTTTTATTTCATTCTTTCTCTTCTTTTTAAAATGTGAGCTAGCTCATCATTGCAGTTTTTCTTGAGTTCTTAGAACTCTAATTAAAATGTGGTAATTGGTTATGTTACCTCAATTACCATGATGCATGGACATTGATGCAAAGTGACACCAATTGAATCCCTTGGGTGTTTTACCCTGGGGCCATCCCATTTATTGTGGCCTTATTATTTTCAATTATGTGGCTAGATGTGTTGTATACTTTTCAAGGCCATTAAATGTGTATGGCTTTTCTGGACACAAAGTTCTATTCTCAGTAGAGCTCTGCAGGATCAGAGCAGAAGGACAGAAAAAAAAAAATGTGTGCGTGAAGATAAAACCCCAAACCCTCAATTCACTAAGAATTCAAAGGTACACATGCTTGAAACAAGGCATTTCAAAGGAACCTAGTTTATTTCTGTTTAGATGTGTGCTTCAAAAGCAAGAATGACTTATATGAGTAGACAACTACTGTACCTAATAAAACAGTCGTCGCATAAGAGATAAAAACTGGTGGGAAAACAGATACCAAAGACAAATTTCTTCCGTTTCAAATACTTTTACTTTTTTGCTTCCTTCTTTGTTTGTTTCCTTTCTTTCAGACAGTCTCACTGACTAGCACAGGCTGGCCTTGAAGGTACTATATAGCTCAGGCTATAATTCTCCAATCTTGGCCTCTGGAGCATAATAGTGCTATGTCACCATGCCTGACAAGATAAGATCGCTCGTGCTCTCTCTCTCTCTCTCTCTCTCTCTCTCTCTCTCTCTCTCTCTCTCTCTCTCTCTCTCTGTCTCTCTGTCTCTCTCTCTCTCTCTCTCTCTCTCTCTGTCTCTCTCTGTCTCTCTCTGTCTCTCTCTCTCTCTCTCTCTCTCTCTCCCTTCCCCTCCCCCTCCTCCCTCAAGTATTTAATTGATTTTAGTTTCTGAGAATTCATTACACAAATACATTGTATTTACATCATTTCCTTCCCTTCCTCTCCCCCCTCCCACTTCTCCTGTACCTCCAGTCCCTCCTGAATTCATAACCTCTTCTATAGACAAAAGTATTTTTGCACTGTAGATAAAGCTTTGGGCCTCTTACCAAGGCTAAGGCTAAACGAAACCATACTGAATGTCTTTCAGATGCATATTTTAAGAGATCTGTCCTCAGAATGAACATGAAAATAAGAGTAGTCTGAATCTTGACAGAATGAAGTGTTTCCCAGCAGGAACACAACTGCATTTGTGGGAATATCTGTGTATGGGGTTGTTAATTCATTCTTTGTTGTTTTATCCAAGGCCAGTCATATCCTCAGTGGTCACAAACAACTCCCAAACATTCTCCTCAAAAATCTCAGAACAAATCAGGAAATGAGCAGTGACCACAATAATACAGCATTCTGTCAGGCGTTTCTGAAATGATACCTGGATCTTCTCCAGCTTTTCTTTCTGGAAATTACATCCTCAGATAGCTCAAATTTATAGAAAAATTCTGACTTTGTTTCTATTCTTGTTTAGCCCACTGTCTCCAAGTAGTTATAACATCGGCTTGGGAAACTGAGAAGGAGGTTGCTCCCAAAGATCTTCTAAGCAATAAGCAAGGATGTGGTAGAAACTTTAAATATGTTACTTTCTATTCATTTGAAGAATGTTCAAGTACATTTTTATGATGTATTTCTAAACTAAAATCCCACGATAGACACTTTTGGTTAAGTGAACTTGATTACATCATGTAGAATGTCCTTCTGTATGCGGCAAATATGTGTTGCTTTTATTGGTTGATGAATTAAGATGTTTTGGCCAATAGCCAGGCAGAATAGAGCCAGACAGGAAATCCGTACAGGAGAGAAAGAAGGTTGCGTCAGAGAGGCAGCACATAACCTCTGGAGAAGCATGATGTGAGGTAACAAACCACCAGCATGGTGGTAAAACAAACTTAATGGGTTAATTTAATTGTGAGAACTAGTCAGTAATATGCCTGAGCCATTGGCCTAACAATTATAATTAACATCAAGCTTCTGAGTGTTTATTTGGAAACTGGCAGGCAGGAGAGAAACCTCCATTCACAATTACACTATTCTAGCGTACCTTGGCCATGCTTTGTATAATATAAATTCTTTAAAAAAAACTGTTTGTGATTCAAAAGAGAATTTTGATATATATTCTGTATACACTTAAAAATAATGCCATCTTTGTTGCTATTGCAACGTATGCTTACCCATTTTGCTGTGTATATAAGACTATCACCAGGCTTTGATATGCAAATAGTACACTGAATACTATAGTCAATTAGCATATCCATAATCTCAGAGTTTCTTTTGTGTATACATGTGTTAAGAATGCCTAAAACTTAATTTCTTAATACATTTCTTTTATGAAAGGCAATATTATTAACTACATTCCTTCATATGTTATATGTCTAGATTATTCATTCTACCATAATTAAAACTTTGCCTTCTTTGATAGACCTATCTCCATTGTCCTGTCTCCTAGCCCTGTAATCACATTCTGCTCTGTTTCTGTATACTTGCTCGTTTTCTCTGTTGCTACTTTAAGATTTCACATATGAATAAGATTGTCCAGTATTTTTCTTTTGATGTCCACTTATTTAATGTCATCAGATGTCCTCTAGGTTTCCCTACCTTGCTATAAATGTCTAGATCTCCACATAAAGGATGAATATACACATTGCAACTTCCTGTTTACTCATTCACCAGGGATAATCTAAGTTTCCATATATTGGCTATGGTGGGTAATGTTGTGAAGGACTTGAATATACAGGTACCTTAATGAGAGCATGATATATAGCCAGACAGAGATTGTGGGGTCATAAATAATTCTATTTTCAAACACTTCAAGAACTTCTGTATCACTTTCCCACATTTGCGAAAATTAACTTTCTACAGTGGCGGATTGAGTAGCTTTTGTCTGTATCCTCTTGCCTTTTTGATAAGACTTGGTTGAAATATTTTAGATATCAGTTAAGTCATGTTGCTCCTCAGTAACACTCATGTCTTCTTATGTTCATACTGATTTTCCGGTTGAGTCAGGGTGATGGAATTTCTGTCCCATTTTCTGTTTTTCTTGTCTCTTCACAGTAATGTAGGTTTTCTGTGTGGTGTATTTGTAAGCTGTCCTAGACATTTAGAAATGTCTTCTTCTCATGGTAAATTGGAACTCCTATTATGAAGAAATGTCCTTCTTTATACCTTGTGATGCTGTTTTTTCTATGAAATGTACTTTGTTTAATGTTAATTTATATAGTCTTCCACTATTTGGTAGGCAATGTATGGTGGAATTTACCCAATTTAACAATTATGTTCTTTTAAGTAGTTTTCAGTCCATTTCATTTACTGGGACTATTGATGCAGCCACGTTCAATCTTCATGTTGTCTTTAAAGCCTTATTACATCTGCCTCTTACTTTCTTTTTTTTCTTTAAATGGGGATATAAAAGATGACCCTACTTCATTTCCTTTTGTGTCTTACTCTAGCTTTTTGTTTTGCTGTATCTTTAAGGTTTTACAGGTACATATACACAATTGATCTTATCACAGCCTCCCTTTAAAGGATGCTCTAGTACCTCACATAAAATAAAAATGGTACAAAGCGCCATGGCATGTCTGCTTCCTGGCCTTTGTGATACTGTTGTTGTACATTTTATCCTCTGTGCTATAAATCCTACCATGCACTGCTATTATCTTGATTTAAACAGTCTATTAACACTTAAAGAGATTGAGATAATAGGAAAAGTGCGTCTCATTTACTCACAGTTATCATTCCCATGTCCTTTATTCCTTTGCATGTCTAGGTTTCTATTGGATGCAAGTTTTGTTTGGTTGATGTCATTCCCTTAACATTTCTAGTAGTACAGGGCAATGAATACCTTCACTATAGATATTAGGAAACTATATTTCTTTTCTTATTGGAATGCAATTTGCTCTGTGAAGGAAACTCTAGGTTATTTTCTTACACTGCTGCTTCATCTGCAGCTCTACGTTTCCCATCTCCACCATCCCTTGTTCCTGATAAAAATCAGGCAATCACTCTTCTTCTTGAAATAATCTCATTCCTCCTCTGGCTACTTTGAAGATACTGTTCCCTCACTGACTTATCAATTTGATCTTGTCTGCATTAGGTAGTTTTTTTGTTGTTACCTCAGAACACCTGATAAAGGCAACTTAAGGGGGAAAGAGTATATTTTGGCTGACAGTTTGTGAGTACTGCCCATGATCACAGGGAAGTCATGGCAGCAGGAACTTGTGATGGATGATCCCATTGTGCCCAAAGTCAAGAAGCAGAGAGCAACACTAGTGTTCAGCTTACTTCATCCTTTTTTATAAGGTCCAAGATCCCAGCCTAGAGAATGGGGCCACCCACAGTGGGTAGGTCGTTCTACCTCCGTTAACCTAATCAGGATAACTTCCTCTAAGTATGCCTAGAGGCCTGGCAATGGTAGGATATGCCTTTAATCCCAGTGCATGGGAGGCAGATCTTGGAGTACGAGGCCAGCGTGGTCTACAGAGTGAGTTCCAGAACAGCCAGGACTACACGCAGAAACCCTTCCTTTGGGAGAAATAAATTACATGCAGAGGCCCATGTCCCACATAATATTAAGATCCCATCCAGTTAATATAAACTGTCATACTGTTGTTAGTGACATTTTCTAATGTGACTGAATAGGAAGGGGACATTTTTAGTTTCTTAGAAGCTCCACGAATGGTTTTCTTCTGTTTTTTTCAGTATGTTCCTCCTGCTGGAGACCTCAGAAGATAACTTTGTTTAGCTCTGGAGCTTCCGGACTGTGGAGCCCTCTGCTTCCAGGCACCCTGAAGACTTACAACCTCCCCAAATCTCATGCTGAGCCTGGAAATGTCCTTAGTCTGAGAAAATGGACCGAGGAACCTAAGAAAGCCTCACTAGATAAGAAAAGAAGTGTTCTTACAAAGGTATTCTTATAGGATATAATGACTCTCAGAAGTATGATGACATCTTTCATAAAAAGATGAACACTTAAAATTAGTTTAGTTATAGTATATAGTTATACCAATGTCTGAATGAAAGAAATTTACTAAAAATCATGTACTCAATTATTCAGGACGTATTCAGCAATAGCTTATATATGCAAAATATATTGCAAGTCTTGGAAATACAATAGTAGAAATCCTTATGCATAATCGGGAGATGGGGGGCACATGATTAACAAGTAAATAGACCACTTGTAGACCTATGACTCCTGGCAAAGGTCACCTTCTACCTTATTAAAATACTCCATGATAAAAGCAGCCTCTACTCCTCACTCAACAGCAGGGCCAGAAGCAGGGAAACACCCCCAACATAGCAACCCCCTGCATTCACCCCATTGTTAGCCTCAGTGCACTTTCCATTTCTCCACTTCTTTCCTAAGAGTACCTTTCAGTCTGTTTTTATCACAAGCATCCTTATTTGCCACCCTCATCATCCCAAGTCCCCTGATTAGGAGAGACTTTTTCCTCTGCAATTTATATAACCTCTCTTGAGTAGTTCAAGCTTCCAACAAGCAACTTGCCTTTACTATAGACATGAGTAAAACAAACCAGAGGATTGGGAAATGGCTCAGCAGATAAGAGGGTGCTTGCTGTGCAAGCAAGAGGACCAGAGTTCAGATCCCCAGTACACATGTAGCAGTGGGTCCTGCCTATAACCCCAGTGCTGGGAGGGATGGAAACATGGGAACAGAAGGCTCACTGGGGCTTGCTGATTGCCGGCGTAGCTCTAGATTCTGTGAGACCCTGTATCAAGGGAACAAGAGAGTCATCCTCTTCTGGCTTTCCTACAGCACTCTTACCTCATACACACATGCACAAACCCTCATATATCATGTTAGTAGACACTTGTGACCACACACACATACACACTCTCTCTCTCTCTCTCCATCTCCCTCACACACTCCTTTCTCTCTTCCTGTCTCTCTCTCTCTCTCTCACACTCCCCATCTCTCTCACACACTCCTCTCTCTCTCTCTCTCTCACACACACACACTCTCTCTCCATCTCTCTCACACACTCCTCTCTCTTCCTCTCTCTCTCTCACACACACACACTCCCCATCTCTCTCTTCCTCTCTCTCTCTCTCTCTCTCTCTCTCTCTCTCTCTCTCTCTCTCTCTCACACACACTCCCCATCTCTCTCACACACTCCTCTCTCTCTCTCTCTCACACACACACACACACACAAACACTCCCCATCCTTCTCCTCCCCTTTCTCTCGCTGTCACACACACTCCTCTCTCTCTCTCTCTCTCTCTCTCTCTCTCTCTCTCTCTCTCTCTCACATACACACACACACTTGTCCTCCCTCTCCCCCACACATATACACACTCCCACAAGCAAACATCCTTTCCCTACATCTACTTTGTAGAGCCCAAGCCAGCATTCCTGATCATATGATTCATGAAAGAGAGTCAGTCTTGTATTTGCCAAACCAGTTGAATGCTCTAAAAATGCCATAATTTTTCCTACTGCCCATGGCGCTCAGTCTATCATCACCACAAAGTAGAGAAAGGTTAACAACCTTTACTGCCTTTGCAAACATTGTCAAAAAGAAGAGGAGAGAGGGAGAGAGAGAAGGAGGGAGGAATGGACAAAGGGAGGGAGAAGAAAAGATATTAAACAGTTTCACAACCTACAAATTATTTCAAGAAAAAACACCCTGCCAGGCAGTGGTGGTGCATACCTTTAATCCCAGCCCTCGGGGGATATAGGCAGGCAGATCTGTGAAGCCAGCCTGGTCTACAGAGTGAGTTCCAGGACAACAGGACTACACAGTGAAACCCTGTCTCAAAAAAAAACAACAACAACAACAAAAAAACAAAACAAAACAAAACAAAAAACAAAAAGAAAGAAGGAAAGGAAGGAAGGAAGGAAGACAAAAGAAAGAAAATTCTGTCCAATTATGTTGACTCTCTGGTTACTGATGTAATTTGGAAGTCTTAAGAAATCAGTTGAACAGAACTGGAGAGAAATCACCTCCTAGACTCCAGCACAGCTACAAAGGCAAAAGAGGTAGGTAAGCTTAGTGATTCAATGCCTTCCTGCCCAGAGTCCCTATAATAAAACATACCAGAAATGTAAATCCTAAGGCTTTGTTAAGAATAGAATTTGTAGCCTGGCGGTGGTGGCGCACGCCTTTAATCCCAGCACTCAGGAGGCAGAGGCAGGCAGATCTCTGTGAGTTCGAGGCTGGGCTGGACCGACAGCCTCCAAAACAATACAGAGAAACCCTGTCTCGTAAAAAACAAAAACAAAAACAAAAAAGAATAGAATTTGTATATGGAAACTATTTTCAATGACAAGAATTTTTACATTTGGATCCTTTGCATTCTGAACTTTCCAAATATGTAGTGTGTGTGTGTGTGTGTGTGTGTGTGTGTGTGTGTAACTTCCACTCTATACATGTGTTTCACTTATGTAAGTCAAATTTGAAAAATCGCCCTATAACTAATAGACACTGTTGTCAAGGTCACTTCAGGAATATACTTTTTTCAGTGACAGTTTCTTTCTCCTAAGAATGTGAAGGCTTCCAGAACAAATGTGTATTCTATATTATAAGAAAACAACTTTTACTCTTACATATTTCTTTCTCCTAGTAGCTGCTGAAACCTGCGCTCTCAGATCTGCAAAATTGTTAATGGGAATCACTACCCCCTACTATGAACACTACATTAAACTCTAGGAGGAAACTTGACAGTTCTCAGTAATCTGTCAGAAGACGCTGGAAGCAGTACTGATGAGGACAGGTGTACAGATGGCATTAACCCCTCATTAAACGGAAAGATAAACAGTAGATATTCAAGCAATGAAACTGTACACAGAGCGCACACACTGCTCCATGCACTCAGGGTATTAATCTATCTCCTAGCAAAATAGTTGTGTGCTTGGTGAATAGGTATGGTGAAGGAATAAATGAAAGAATTAATATCCTCAGTGATAAGAGCAACCAAAACATATTTGTAACTTTAAAAAAAAGACAATGAGGTGCACTAAAATGCATACCACTAAAGAGAGCAACTTTCTGTTATGATGAATGGAGTTTTGGTTAGTGAATGGTTATGGCTTTAGTTTGCAAGGAAATTTACACAATGAACGTACTGCCCAAGCCTGGGGGTGTGTGTTTGAAAAAAAAATCCAATTCTTCTGGGGAATGATACTCACAGATTCTTTTCCCATCTTCTTTTGTAGCCGTGTTTGCCACTGGACAGCTTGCATAACGATGGCTTCCCACCTTCTTTCAAGGTTTACAATGATCAGCTGCATGGGCTGGTGGTCCGCGTTCAGATTGCAGGTGTCCCGGTCATCCAGAAGGTGCTGGCACAGCCGCAGAATGGAGGCCACCCCTCTACGGCGCTGCTTGATCTCATGACAGAGGGACTGCGATACAGAAAAAGACCAGTTTGCATGTGTTTGTAAGACTGACTTCTGAAAGCATGAGATAATCACTTCCACCATCATTTCACAATGTAGGGATGTGCTGAGCTTCAAAAACTAGGGCAAGAAGAAGGGACCTACAATTTCCTTGAGATTGGTAGCCTCTGATACATAGATAATGAATGCTAGGGAAATAGGAGCCTGTTTCCTATTTCCCTTTCTACTGATTTGGTTTCCAAAATGGAAGATCTTGCCTTGACACCCGGGTATTAACAATGTCTCACATGATAAAAAAAATCACTTAGGTCATATGAATTGTGGATAAACAGACTGAGGGTGTTGGTTCAAGGTCAAAGGAAACACAACAACAAATAAACAAGCCTCCCCCAAATGTAATTAGTCTTATAAATGTATCCCTAGATTCTTTGGAAGGAAAAAGTTCAGTATTTTATTGGCAAAAATAAATAATACTGCAAAGAATTTTCATGTGTAAACTCTATTATCTAAAAAACAGTGGGCAATATTTCTCTTCCAATGCTTGATTAACAAAGCAATAATGTTCCTCAAACAGAAATCAAGATACTGGGTTTTTACTGCACAATTTGCTGGTTGCTCTGTTTATTTTAATGGCACTCACACCATTTAAAAAGGATATGCATGCATCAAAATTGCATTTTGCCTCTCAGAAGCATTTGTATTGCTGTGCTGACCCTAAGCTGAACGATTGAAACAAAATAGTGGGTACACATGTCTAAAAATATTATGTCCTTTCTTTGCCTACGGATAGTGTGTAAGTGATATTCTAATTCAAAGCCTTCAGGAGAAATGATGGTTATGCCCACAAACATCACTGAATTACTAATCTCATTCTACTGCCACAATTGGACTGTTCCAACAGTTAGCAGATTGCTTATTAATCAACAAGGGTAAACAAGACAATGCAATTTCATTTAGTGTGAGGGTTTTAATGCCTGAAAGTATTTGTGCTTAAAATGTTAATCTAGATAAGGCTTCATTAGAAGAAGTCTTAAGATGATTAAGTGCTGTTCACTGAATTGTGCACGGAGTAGGAGTAGTTGATCAGCAGGTGGACATTCCATACAGATGTTCCACTTACTGATATAATGCATGTTGTATCCATTTAAACGACCCTAACTCGGTAATAGCTGGAATTCTATTATTTCTATAATGAGAGAACCTGTACCTTTAATATTTCTGAATTTTAAAAGAGGTGAATACCAAATTTCCAAACCTCAATTTATGGCAAAATATGACTAGGAATTTTATTATTCACATCTTGCCAGAGCAGCTGTTTCAACTAGGTTTCCTGAACCAATCCTTATTTACTTTCCTAGGGTATGTGACTATATTCCTATATAACCCCTGATACCACCCTGGTTCTGACAAATTCCTTTACTGATGCTATTCTCCAGTTCTGTGCTGAGGACAGAAAACCCCTAGACAAGCAATGATAAACTTGAAGTCTAGTAAAGCAATTATAATGTTATCATTTCCTCTAGCAGTTCTCCCAGCTACCTCTTCAACCCACTACCCTCACTTCCACCATGAGACACATGCACACATACACACACATGCACACACACCCATGGTCATCCATGCACATACCCCCACGCACACACATGCGAACACACAAACACATACATGGAAACACACATACACATACAAACACATTCACACATGTTCTTACTTCAAGTTGTTCTCTTAATCTACAAGTGTCAAGTCATCCAAATGATGAAGTCCACTTAATACCTACCAAATTTTGACCCAATATTGATACTCAAGAAAGTGTTATGATTATGGCCAATTGAAATTGGTTCAAATAATATCTACAGATGTGAATATTGATGATTTGGGATTTTGAACTGTGGTTAACTTGTCAAAAGAAAAGGGCTAAAAATATCAGATGTTTTGATGGAACTGGATTTTGCAAACCTCTTTGTAGTAGAATAATAACTGTATATCTATATGTCAACGAAGAGTCTCAAAGTTCTTTGCTGAGGGAAAAATCATAATGAATTGCACTAAAAATATGTGTGGAGTTAGCTCAGGCCACATTTGCAAAGCAGCTCAGATAGGCTTCATTCCCCTCACAAAGTCCTCAAATAGGTTATTTGGGATGTAATAAACTTTTATGAAGATTATTGGCCACGATTTTTTGAAAGATAAATCAGCACTGTAAAAACTACAAAAGCAAGGATGAGGAGATGGGTTATGCCTCCTGCGTCGCAAAAATAAAAAGCTGAGTTCAAATCCCTACCACCTGGTTAAAAGTTAGGCATAGCTACGTGCACCTGTAACTCCCCAGTTGGAAGGTAGAAACAGGTAGCTCCTGAGAGCTCACTTACCAGGCAGCCTAGCTGAAGCTACACTAGGGTTCAGAGACATCCTGTCTCAAGGCATTAAAACAGAACAATACAGACATCTGATGTCCTCTTCTGGCCTCGTAGGTAAACACATAGGTGCATATACTCCTATGCTGATGTGACCTCACTATATACATACACCATAGCCCCCCCCACAAATACATTTCTAGAAATTTAAACTACAAAAGCAGGTACTGTTAACATCTAGTATCTGATGTTATCCTCACAATTCTGCAGTTTTCACTTGAAATATCTTAAGGGTTTAGTCTACATTCTGGATTAAATTTTTTCCATGTGAACTGTTCAAAGGAAACTAGAGAATTTTTTATACCTAACATTGTTTCAATATCTCTTTATACCTAGAGACAGTTGATAACATTCTCTTACATAAATGTGTTTCCCTGACAACCATCAAAATGCATTTATTTATAATCACACATACTAAATAAAATCAGTGGTTTCTTGGCAGCATTCCTTAGAATCAGTATTCTACATTATTTTTATAATAAACTGAGATACACATTCTCCATATGTACTGAGAAATGTTAAATATAACTAACGAGAGCAAATGATTATTATTATCTTTTGCCTTAGACTTTAGAGAAATATATTTTAAAAGACAGAAACTATGGCTAAGTAAGTAAGGTGTAGAATAAGACAAACATCCTTCCATGAGTTCCTCAAATCTGTAAATATCTTCTAATTGCTGGGCCTTCTTTCTATAATGGAGGGTTACACAGTGAGTAATTGTTCCTTCCCTTAAGGAGATGAGAATCTTTTAGAGATGAACTACATAAATAAGTAGTAGTACAGTACTGTGTGTGTGTGTGTGTGTGAGAGAGAGAGAGAGAGAGAGAGAGAGTAAGAGAGAGACAAAAAGAGAGATAGAGACAGAGAGACCAACTAATGTGTGTACAAGCAATTGCTGCTGGAAGTTCACCCATCTTTAAGGAAATGACAGGAGCGAGGAGGCCTAATATGAGTGATGGCAAGTATGGGGTAGAGCCCAGAGTCAAGTTAACTTAGAACGTGAACAAGTTGCCTTAGATGGTAAGGTGTTCTTACTGTGTTTGGGAAAAACTAAAGTACGAAGTAGCTGAAAAAGGTGAGGAGGCATAGAAATATCCAGAGCACTTGTCATTATGGCCAATTCTGAAGCATGCTCTACTGGAATCCTGTTGGTTCTGATGCATAATCACAGTCCCTTCTTAAAATATAATAAGAGGCAGAGAAAACAATTTTAAAAGGAATTTTGATATGTCTAAGAAAGGGATTCTGCTCGGGAGGCAGAGGAAGGCGGATCTCTGTGAGTTCGAGGCCAGGCTGGACCGACAGCCTCCAAAACAATACAGAGAAACCCTGTCTCATAAAACAACAAAAAAAAAAAAAAAGAAAGGGATTCTGAACGCTTTAGCATTGTACCAGCCCATCTTTGTCAGAGTCTAGTGTCGCCTCCCAGTAGAACTATACTGGTAGCTACTCTAAATCCCTAACTCTTTTGTTTATTTTTATAAAGTTCCCACCAAGTTTTGTCGTGATTCTAAAAATTAAGATTTGTACTAAACATGGAAAACCTAAAACAAATAATCAAACTTCCACAATACAAGGCTGAGAAGTCACCCCCTTTCCCTTTAAATTAGTCGGATGTCAACGCACTGAATGCACTTGTTTGGAGGTCACATTGTATGACAGCTGCTAACAGGGTAACAGCTTTTCTCCTGCAGTCGTACACTGCTAATCTGACTTTTAATTCAGCAATGGCAGTACACATGGTTTTGGGAGGGAAATGCTTTGTTGTGTATGTCTCCTGACTTAGTCCATTTTTTATGCATTAAAAAAACTTTTGTTTTTCTTTTGTGGTGCTGGGATTTGAACCCAGAGCCTCACAGATGGTAACCATGTGTTCCCCCATTCTCCACCAAGCCTAAACAGACATTCTTCATTGGCTTCAGACTTAGCAGCACCAAAGGGAAGACTATCAATGCCAGTGCTTCATTCATCACTATGTTAAACATTTGCTTAAATGAAAACATATACAAAGAAGTCACATTTAGTTGTATGCGTACATTCTTAACATCAAACAAGTGTTATCTACCTCACAAAATGCAAATGAATGCAAATAAACATACAATAAAAGAAGGAGTACAATTATTACAGGAACTACTATATTAAAAACATATGCTAAATAAAGAGAAGTGAGAAGAAAAAAAAAATCATTCAAAAGTCCCCCAAACTAAGTATATGTTGAACACAAAGAAGCAAATCTAACTGGAGAAACTCCAAAGCATGTTATCTTCTATATCTCTCATATAATTTTTATTCAGCATGTTAACCCTATTGGGTAGGGCAATATGAACTAAATGTTGGAATGCTAGATCATCTGATAAATGAAAAGAGCTATGAAGTAATTAATGCAGCTTACAAAAGTGAATATTACTTCACCTTCTGTATTGATCGACTATTTAACAAAATATACTGAGTATGTTATGTATGTGACAAGAACAATAATGAGGGAACAAGCTGCATATATGACACTTGACTGCCTTCAACCTAGTGTGAGGGAAACAACAGGATGAAAAAAGAATAGCAACATACAGTTGTGTTCGCGTTTAAATAGCATTAAATACCATCAAGAGAGTAGACCTCATTTTGACAATTTCCTAAACTCCTGCTTGTGTTATTTTGTTTTAATTTTGGACTCTTCGCATTTTGCCATCTTGATTCCATAGGGTGGCAATTTTCTTCCTATTTGCTATATGTAGTAATGTTTCTAGGAACAGAAATATTCAGGGTGTGATCTCCAGGTCAAAGAGTATTTGCATCACCCAGGAACTTAGAACTGCAACTTCTTCCCAATCATCTGCAATATGCTTGCCATTCCAGATAGTCAGGAGGCAAGGGGATAGTAATTTAGGGTCAGCCTGAGATAAATAGCAAATTCCAGGCCAGCTGGGGCTACAGGGTGAGGTAGTATCTCAAAGAAAGAGACAAAGCCAAGCTAGTTTGCAAATTCTCTAGTGTCACTCATATATATATATATATGAATCAGGGATTCTAGGGCCATAGCTTAACAGAGACCTACAAGTGACCACAGTCTAAAGTTTGAGAACTCTATCATACACATGGCAGATTAAACTGTACAAATTAGAGATTCAACTTGAGCAGACTGATTTTAGAAACATAAAAATACAAGCTCTAAATTCTGATTCTAATTGAAACCCTGAGGCGGAAGCAGATCTTGACTGCTTGATTCCAGGTCATTGTCAAGGAGATAAGTTTGGCAAGGTCTGTGTGATTATAGCAGTATACACTTGATGGGTCTCAGCTATGTGCCAAACATTGAACTTTCCATTACAAGATTAACATGGGTGGATGACAGGCATCTAACAAGATGTGGTTCCTCTTAGGAGCTTGTAAAACGACTGATTCTTCCGAAGGAGAGCCAGAAACACAAGGCAAAGGTTTCTGATAACACCTAATTCATCAAGACACTGTAAGTTTAAGCGAGGCAAGGGAAGGGAGTGCACCTTTTGAATGGTGAGGCCAGTGACTCGCATGCTCTGTATTCCCACTCAGTGCTGGAGAGTAAAAAGGTCATTGCTAGGTGGAAGAAACCAGTTAGGACTCGCAGGACTATAAGGAAACATCTGAAGACAGGAAGGTGGGGGAGAGGATAGGCATTGTAGAAGAAAGTTGAAAACCTCAAGTTTCATCACAGTTTTCAAAAACCTAGAAGTTAATGGCGGGTATGATGATAATACTAAATTACTATCCATCAGCCTACCCACCAGCCAAACTCACTTCCGGACTGCCTCCTGTGTGCCAAGCACTTTTCTCAGTGATAAACACAGCAGTACACAAGGTACACATCTTTGCTTTCAAAGAATTTACATTCTAATTTGCCTGTGTGTAGGTAAGAGGCTGGAAATAAATGTAAAGACACACAAAATCATCATGTCATAAGAACTGTTCAATAAAACCAGTGGCACTTTAGATTGGGTCATCAATAAACTTCTTTGAGAAGACATCCTATGATATGTGCAGATACAAAGACAATGTACTTTAATGTTCTGATGGTAAGTCTTGACATAATGTTCAAATCAAGAATAATTTTATGTCATAAAAGACATTTTTGTGGCTGGCAAGATGGCTTAGCAGATAAAAACACTTCCTATACAAGCCTGATGATTTGGGTTAAATTCTGGAACCCTTAGTGACAGTAGAGAATTTCCTCCCAAAGGCACCCTCTGATATTCACATCCAGGCCTTAGCACCCACACTCCCCCAATGCTGCCACATACACACCCACTCACATATCACAAGCAGACATGCTCACATTCACTAATAATAAAAATTAAAAAAATTAAAAAGCCTGTTTCATGATTAAGCAAAGAGTACATAAGAATTGGGAGATTATTATTCTGGACCAGTGAAAGGACCAATACAATTATAAATGCAAAGTTGGAACAGTTTGTTTTTCTAAGGTAAGAGCTAAAATGTCTACTCAGGTAGAGTTATTGATACAGACCTAAATACTTCATTCAATAGACCAGACATTTTCTCTAGTATAAAAATAATACAGTCCAACTTTAATATAGGCCTTTTACTTTTAGAAATATAAAATATAAACAGAAAAGTGTATAGAGAAACATTGATCTTAAAAAAGAGTTGAGGCAAATATAGAAAATGAAGACTATTAATCCTATATAATTATTGCAGTGATGTTCTTATATGACTTATGAAATTGTCACATACAACACTGATAGCATTGGGCCAAAAATGGATGGCCTGACATACAGATGACAACCATGTACTGCACCAAAGATAATCCTGTTGATCACATGTAAAATAAAAACAATGTCTTATACTCTTCAGCTAGTTTACCCAAATTCACTTGCACATAAAATATAATCATTAGGATTGCTTATCAATTGTCCAAGCACTATTCTGCACAGTATTTTATGGGCTACTTTCACTAATTCCATATATCAGTGACCAATATTTCGTATGTATTTTTAACATGCCCCCTCTGTGTGTGTCTGTGTATGTGCACATGCATGCATGTGTGTGTGTGCACACGTGCACTGTATGTGTATGGAAGTCAAAGGACAACTAGCAGGCATAGATTTTTCCTTCCACAATGTCAGGTCACGGGACTGGACTCAGATCAGCAGGCTTGACATAAGCACTTTTATTCACCTAGCCATCTTCTGGCCTCTTTATGTAATTTTGTGTGGTTAACACATTCAGTGATCACAAAAGCATGGAAATTGGTAGATGGGCAAGTAGATGATAGACAGACAGACAGATGATAGACTGATTTAGGAGTGAGAAAATGGTGACATTTAGAGTTTTGTAAACAGCAATCCAACTTACAAGCATCAAGGGCAGAATTTTAACCCAGGGAGGGGGAATTGAAAATTGACTCAGGAAAAATGCTGGCATTTAAGAAGAATGCTAGAGAGGCTTGTAAGATCTCTACGTTCTCAAACACTCCTGGTTTTAACCAGAAGTGACTACAAGCATAAAGCTACTGTTAAGAGCCAATAACTTCAACCCTTTAGAAGTCCGATCTTCTACCTATTTGGAGGTCTTCAAATACATAAGCATTCTATACTTGAATCTAACATGGTTTTGATAATGTAGGTCAAAAAATACACATCATCGACTGAACAAAATGTATGAAACATCTATTATAATGGACACTGTATTAAGTGTCTGCAATTTGCCAGTAAGCCAAGCGGACAATGCCTTCTTATCTCTTGGACTAGATAGACCATTTCATAGTGGAAGTGCTTCCTTTTATGAGAAAGATGTATCTTACGCAAATAATAGAGAGACTAAATGAAGATAGAAAAGTCCTTTAGATAAATGATTATCAGTATTCACAGACAGTCAATAATTCTTTCAGGTCTAATAGCTCAATCCTGGACAAATGTGTGCACAACCATATATATCAGAAACATTGCAAACAAGAATTTACATCTTAAAGTATAATTATTCAAAACAGACAAAATTTAGAGCATTGCAAAAAGCATATGACTAATGGCTTACATATTTTCAATAAAATAAATGGTTCTAGGTACTTTAACTGATTCCAAATTTCTAAAACAATGTTAGCTAATATAGAGACCCAAGCTCAGTCACAAACTCTGGGATTTAATCTATATTGAAGCTAAATATTCTATAAGCATGCAGTGGAGTGCAAAAATAGCAATTGAAAAATGACATGATTATATGGCATGACATGCAATCATTTGCTCTCAATTATATCAATGTATCTTCTTCACTTCTAGGAGGCAGGCAGAAATATTGTTTTTTAAATGCCTCTATTAAATTGGTCACCAATAATAAAATAGATGAGAGTCCTAATAAGCTCATTTACATAGCATACATCACACACCACAAAACTCTTCTCGCCAAACAGTTCTGCTCCTAGATTTGTCTCCTGCTTGTCACAAGTCTTTGCTATATTAGCAGACTTTAAAAGCATAATATTGCCTTCAGGACCATTTGTAGAAAAATGTTTATGAAACTTTTCTAGTTAACCCTTGGCAGGATCCTTATTGCTAATTATGGAAAAGGTATTGATATAATATCTTGGCTGTCACATTCAATTATGGTGATGGTAGAAGCAGAGTCTTGGTATGACATTTTGGAAATATCATCTAATTGCAAGTCAGAAACAGAGAATGACAGTTTTAAGTAGATTATAACTCTTTTCAAAATAGTGAAGTGGTTTGTTTGATATAAAAGCTAGATTTTAAAATAGTACTAAAGCCTCCTGAATTAGTTCACCAAGCACATCTCTACAGTTCCTTGGAGAGGAGCTGGGTGGCATGCCAAGAGTGTCGAAATTATACATTGTAATTTAAATCTAGATTCAGACACTGAGCTGTTTCTAAAAACCATATAAAATAAAAATATTTCCAATAATGATTTTTATTTTTAAAAAATCATCTCCTCTCTGTTCTTTTACCTGCCCAGTAGAAAAGCTAGTGGTTGCCTTGTTTTCAGGGCCTGTATTTTGAACCTAGAAATGATCTCAAACGATCTTGCTATCTAATATGCTTACTGAACAATCTAAATCACTAAGGATCGCCAGGAGTATTTGTTAAGAGAAGCTTTCCTTGAGAGGAGCCTTCTTGCCCGCCTGGTTCCAGATCCGCATCAGTCCCAAATAAACACACAGGAGGCTATATTAATTATGAAGCTGTTGGCCTTGCTTGTTTCTTACTAGCTAGCTCTGACTTAAGTAATTACCCCATAATTGTTAATCTGAGTATGTTTCTTACCGGAGAATAGTTCCAGGCTTCCTACCCCCATGGTGTTACATGTTGACTCTCTTGTGTTTCTCCTTCCCAGAATCCTCCTCGACTCCAATCCCTCCTATCTAGGTTTTCTATTGGCTCAACAGTACTTTATTGACAAATGCACAGGACTTCCCCCAACAAGTATTATAACCACTGTGATTTCATGTAGACTCATGGATAGATGGTATTACTAAGTCTTAAACAAATATATGCATAATGATGTTTAATAAATTATGTCTTCATCTGTTAAAATATATTAATTTTAGGTAGAAGTAACCACTTCTATTGCCTGTACTGCTTTGGTTGTAGATCAAACTATGACAAGCATCCCAAAAATGCTAACCGTCAAAGTGATACCCCATGAAAGCCACTGTGGAAATCCTTTAATTTCTTTGTTACTTTCTCTATGCTAGGTTAAGTACTTTTTAAACATGTTTGTTTTCAGAATAAAATTCAGTAGTTGTGTATTTAGTTCATATTCACATGTAATTAGTAATACGTTATAAACCTCCTTTTCTAAATTAAAAACACTATTAAAATTCTAGACATACAAAACAATATGAAGATTAAGTTACTCTACATGAAACTGTAATAGCTTACAGATTGCCTGTATCATTACTAAAATGCCAGTATCTATTACTGAGTCTCCCTGGAATAAAGAATGCACTTTTGGCAATAATCTTTTAAAAACATGTCCATTATTGTTAAGATGCTAAACTATTCTGCAATTATAGAAAGGAAACTTTTAACAATTGGAGGAAGAGTGCAGGGTGATGAAACTTAGCCATTAGAACGCCAAACACAGTTCCTTAAACTCCCACAGTCACTCTTTCATAAGCAGAGAGGAGTAATTATAATAGATTTTTACATAATTGTATTTTGAAACCTATTTACAATGCCCACTGAGGCTTCCTGTCTTATTGATTCCATAGCAAACATTTTAAAGCAGTGCTGGATGGATGCAGGTGGTTTTCTTCTCTCATTTTCTGTTGGTCCCAGCTACCTAAAATCATCTCTTCTTTGTAAAAGATCTTTAGATAGAAGGGTACCTAATACTTCCATGTAGCAAATCCATGGCAGAGGGTCATCATAAACGCCATATCTAAAGAATGGCACAGTGTCAAGTGTTGGGGAAGTCCTGTGTATATGTCAATAAATTACTGCTGGCCAATAGGAATCTAGATAGGTGGGGCTAGGAGTCCAGGAGGATTCTGGGAAGGAGAAACACAAGAGAGTCGAGATGTAACGCCATTGGGGTAGGAAGCCCGGAAACCTCTCCGGTAAGAGACATACTTAGATTAACAATTATGGGGTAATTACTTAAGTCAGAGCTAGCCAGTAAGAAACAAGCAAGGCCAACAGCTTCATAATTAATACAACGTCTTGTGTGTTTATTTGGGGACTACAAAGCGGCAGAGCCCAGGCGACTGGCGGGGGATAAACCAAAGCGGTTAGCAAAGAAATAGCTTCTCTTTACAGTCAAGGAGAAAGGTGGAGAACATGTGAGCCAAGAGAAGTTCCTGGGGATAACATGGAACACGCTGGCCACGGGAATCAAGAGACCACATTTACTTCATGTCTTGCTTAGCCCTGAGCCACCGTATGTTCCTTCCTCTTCCATCCAGAGGAGAGTCAACTCTTATCCATTCTTTGGGTTGAGCCCTATTTTTCCAGACTTAACTGTGGCTTCTTATGAAGACACTCCTGGATTCACCAGACTTAGTGTTACTTGAAGTGAAACATCAGGGATGAATATCTTAGGTAAACAGCCCTATTATTACAGAATCCTACGGATGGAAAATAAAAGGATTTAAAAACTCTAGTGGCAAAACAACAAAGAAGGAAGAGACAAGCTAGGGGGAAACATCTCTGAGAAAGAGGGGAAAGATGCTAGGGAGGAAAATTCCAAAACAGAAAAGCTGCTTCTTCACTCATTTAACCCTCCTTGACCGGAAGAGGTAGAGGTATAGTCAGCGTTAGTAAACTTCAAACCCCCCACTTTATTTATAGCATATCTAAAGTAAACAGAACGTTTCCCAAGTGAGTTTGGATCACTTCTAATTTGCTTCTTAGCTTTTCACTTTGCATCAGATATGGAAACGCAGTTCATATGCTTTTTAATGTTTAATATTTTAAATCAGTTTTCAGTATGCTCAGATACTCAATAATTCTAACTGCACTCTTGGGATCATTTGTAAATTTAACTTATAAGTAGTACTAAGATTCCATTATTCTATAAGATGGTAGAGAGATGCTAAGTTTTTAGCTAACTTGTAAATTAACTATGATGATTTCTTAGTTCAAAACAATAGCCCAGTACCTATAACAGCTAAAAAAAAGTGGAGTCCAGAAGTCTAGAAACCTCTGCTAAATAAAGCTAGGCACCTCATATTTTTCTGCATTCTCCTCCGGGGAAAACTGAATATATAGGTACTCTTGTCCGGGAGGAGTGCAAGATGCTATTCTATTTGACAGTTTGGCATAAACTGTCCAGCCACAAAAGGGGTTTAGCTTAACATTTGAGAAGCCCTTTGGAATGAGGAAGAAACCATATCTGTGACTGTCTCCTAGTTCAACAAAACCCAGCTTTGTCACCTTAAATAAATCACAAACTACTCCCACTCAGTAGTCTTCCTCTGAGAAGTAACTATCCGCTAGCTGCTAACATCTTCTAGCTACAGATATTATATAACCTTCCACTCTAGAAAAACATAACATGGTGGCCTACAATGGGCTTGAAAATATAGTAAACTTTTGAATACCTGTCAAATAAGTTACAAGGCAGTCAGCATCTTTCATCACAAATCATAGGGGTCTTCTAGTATTAATTTATTACTGTGCCCTTATCATTTTCACTGATACTGGCTATAACTATACATAGCTACTTTATCTGGATAAATGTTCTATGCTGGTCAGTTTTATGTCAACTTGACACAAGCTAGAGTCATTTAGAAGAGAGAATCTCAGTTGAGAAAATACCGCCATTAGACTGACCCCATGGGCAAACCTGGGGGGGGGGAGCTAGCGTTTTCTTGACTAATGGTTGACATGGGAGAATCCAGGTCCACTATAAGCTATGTCACCTCTGGATGGTGATTCTGAGTACTGTAAGAAAACCGGCTGATGAGGCTGTGAGGAGCAGCCCAGTAAGCAGCACCCCTCCAAGGCTTCTGCATCAGCTCCTGCCTCTAGCCTTCTCTGCCCTGTTTGAGTTCCTGTCCTGATTTCCCTCAGCAAAGGACTGCTACTAGGAAGTGCAAGGTGAAATAAACCTTTTCCTTATATCTTAGTAACTTTTCTATTGCTGCAATAAAACACCGTGGCCAATGAAAAATATAAAAGAAAGCATAGGCTTACAGTTTCAGATGGTTAGAGTCTATGACCGGCATGCCTGGGAGCTTGGCCGCAGACTAGAACAATCGCTCACAGAGATAATTGAGAATGGCTAGGATTTTGAAACCTCAAAGCCCATCCCCAGGGTCACAACTCCTAATGTTTCTCAAACAACTGGGGAACAAACGTTCAAGCACGTGAACTTATGGAGACCATTCTCATTCATACCACCACATTTGACTCCCTGTCCCACATAAGTTTATAGCCATATAATAATGAAAGCTGCATTTAGGGCAAGTAAAAAGTCCCCATAGGCTTTCACAGTCTCAACAGAGTTTCAAAATCCAAAGTCTGTTTTGAGAATAGAAGAAATCTCTTAACTGTACACCCCTGTAAAATAAAAATAAAACAAGAAAATTACACAACTTCCAACCTACAATGGCACAGAATATATATTGCCAGTCCAAAGGGAGAAAAGCGGCATCATGACGAAAAGCTGGGCCAATGCAAAACCAAAACTCAGCAGGGAAAATTGTAAATCCTATAGATCCACGTCAGATGTCAAGGGGCTTAGATGGCCCTGCCCGTCCAGCTTTGCTGACTGAAACACAAGTCTCTCTCGGGATGGCTTCGCTCCCTCCTGCAGCTCTGCTTGGCAGATCGCTCATAGTTCTCCAATCTCCACATCTTGGGGGGCTCCGATGCATTATAGGGTTCACTCCCACAGCTTCAACAATAAGCCACTGCAGGCCTCCATGCAGGGACTCCCTTGCCACACACCTGGCCGGAGAGGGAGATTTTACAGCCCTCTACACCTGAGTCATTCGTGACTCTAAAGCCAGAACCCGGTTCTGATACTTCCAAGTTGGGCTGACAGCTTGGAGTGGAATCTGGCCTCTTCCTGAAGTTACATTTGCATGTGCTTTCCTTTGCTACTTTAGCTTTCCCTTAGTCAGGAAAGCTTAGTCAGATAGGGTCTTACACTGAGGGCACCACTCCCTCATTCCGCACAATCTTTGGTACCATTAGCAAATCTCCACAGACTCCTTTTCTCCTCACACTGTACATTTTGTATTTCTTTCTTCCTCGCTTGTTCTTTTTCACTGGAGTGCTGCATAAGAGTGATTGCTACCATGACAGGACAGAATCAACATAAGGATGTCCTAGACTCTCCTCTTTCAATGAAACTAGTCCAAACAAGAGCAGAAAGCAGCCACATCACAAGAATGCTCTCTAACACAGTTGCGAATATTGCTCCTCTCTGAAACTTCTTACCCTGGGCCTCCATAGTCCACGTTACCCTCTGGACTACTGTCTTCCATGATCCCACTAGGATGGCTTATTAAGACCTACTTACAGCATTCAATAGTTTTTCTATTCCAAAGTCCCAAAGTCTTCTACATTCCTCTAAAGAAACAGCATGGTGGGGCCATCACAGCAATAGCCTATTCTCTGGTACAAATTCCTATCTCAGTTACTTTTCTATCATCATGATGACATGCCAGGGCCAAGGCATCTAGAGAAGAAAGAGTTTGCTGGGGGAATCACAGGTTGAGAGAGTTGGAGTCCATAGTCATCATGGTGGGGAGCATGGCGGCAGGCAGGCAGGCATGGAGCTAGAGCAGTAGATGAGAACTTTCATTTTGATCCACAAGCGTGAAGCAGAGAGAGCTAAGTGGGAATGGTGAAACTTTTGATACTGCCCAGTGACATGCCTTCTCCAACAATGCCTCACTTGCTAATCCTTCCCAAACAGCTCCACCAATGAGGGGCTAAGTATTCAAACACATGAGCCTATGTGTGCCATCCTCACTCAAACTACCGAAGTTGTTTTTGGTCAAGGTGTTATATCACAACAATGGAAACCCCAACTAAGACATGCATACTGTAGCCATGCCTATGAAACCACCCTGATGGCTTCAGGTTCTATACATTATGATCATATCCTAACATCTACAAAGCCTAATGCTAAATAATTTCAAAGTGAAAGTCATTTACCTAAACAAAGCACATAGGATTGAAAAGTTTTAACTTCCATTGTTGTATTGGAAAAGTTTTGAAGTCTGTTGAAATGGTGTTTTATTGGGACTTGGGATGGCATTGCTGAAGTAATACTCATTGGCTTTCTTGGTGCTCCTAGCTGATAAACACTGAATGGATCATGAACTAGCCATCCAATTCAAAAGTCACATTTCCCAGTCATGGTTGAGGGACAATACAGGATGTATTAGCAAAGAAGGACAAACAGATGCCAAGCCACTTCCTAATCTATGATTCTCAGAGGCGATTTCAACACAAGACCTATGTTCTTACACTAGCCTCATGAAATCAAATTCCAAAAAGTAAGAAAGATCTTATCAGGGGAAAGAGAATGTGGTATTCTAAATTTACAGTGTACAATTTAGGATTAGTCAACAATTTAGAGTATCAGTAAAATTAAGAGAAAAATGTTAAGCTTTTTTTTTCCCCAGATAGGAATAATGATTTATGCCTTAGCTCTGTCTTAGAGAGGTTTGGGGAGGATTAATGAGCTGGTATCTGTAAAACTCTTTAAGCACCTCATATGGAGCCGCAACACAAATGCAAGGTGAAAAATGATAGCGCACTATACACTGACGTGGGCTCCCGAGAGTACCACCCCCTGAAAAGGAGAGCTGGTGAGGGTCATGATGGTAAATCTCCGAGTTCCGATGTCAGTAGCCTCAGTGTGTTGCCATGTGTTTACTTCTGTTGAAAGTAGCACTCAGTAGCTGTAATAAGCATTTCTAAATTCTCCATTAATCATTATGTCCCTTGTGAAGATAATTTTTATTTTTATTTGTCAAATCAGATAGGCTTAGTGTGCATATTTTACAAAAAAGTAAAGCAATTTGAGTATTGCAGAAACACAGGGAATGGCCCACAAAACACCACTGGTTTGGATTTATTGGATTGGAGCCCGTTGGAATTGAAGAGATGCCGGCTTTGGAGTGGCTTTGGTTGTTGGGTTCTGAGTGAGTCACTGACTACCTCAAATGCTTGGTTTCCTTTTTGGTAATAAGGTAGAAAAAGAGATGATCTCAGGTCTCATCGAAGGGTGAAACACAGTAGCTCATTCTGCCCTTGGTGAAGATTTACTTGCTGTCTATTAAATCATATGACAGATCTAAGTCCACCTGCCTGTTTACTCATTTGTATCCCACTGCAGACCATGATCGTAGAGAACTAATTGTTTGCTACACTTTGCCCAGTGTCCAAGATAGCACTTGACACATGCATTTACTTAAGAAAGAGGCGTCTGATAATTTTTTTAAATCTCCACTCACACTTTCAGAATGATCTTGAACTAATTCCTACTACCAAATATCAGAATTCATTCATTCTAAAACACATCTGTCATTTTTAGAAAGTGCATTTTTTTAAAGAATATATTTATCATTTAAAGAGGAATGTGAACCACAAGGCTAAGAAAAACAGGTGAGAAATTATAACACTTGTATTCAGATACCACACACACACACACACACACACACACACAAAGGGAGTGAGGACAGCTTCTCATTGCCAGTATCATTCTTGCTCTTTGCCTAATCAACATATCACAGACAAACGCTGTGTGTTAGTGGAAAGAGTGAACTAGGCTTCCAGCTTTATTGAGACTCCAGGTCCACAGCCCCTAACCACAGGCAGGCACTTGCAGATCAACCTCTAGGATCCCTCCAGTGTCAGGATGCCACATGTACACTCAAGCTCCAGGTCAGTACCAGAGGCTCTAGGGAGGTACCAAAGACATAGATTTCAGGTCTACCTAGACACAGACAAGCTCTTTTAGCATAGGCTATATGTTAGCACCATAGCCTCACATGTGTTGACCTAGAATCCAGACAAGTACTTGTGGACATAGGTCCTAGGCTGATATCCAAGGCTTTAAGTTCCAGTAGACTCAGGATCCAGACCTACTCAGGCAGACTCAGGGTCTGGTATACTCGAATGAAGTTCTAGATCTAGTTTTACCTCTGTGAACCCAAGTTACAGGATAGCTCTGGGATTAGGTGAACCCAATGAACTCTGGCTCCAGGATGTTTCCATGGTCCTGGGTTTATCACAGCACAGATTAAGGTCCACATAGTCACAAGACACCCAAGCAGCAGAACTCACCCCTAGGTCTGACCTGAACTTAAAGACTCAGACTTTAGAAACACAAGCCTAGGAGTTTAATACCACTACAATTACCTTACTTGAAATGATACAGGGAGTTCTTCAAGTAAAAATTAAAAGATGGCAACAACACAAATACATATGAAAGCATAAAATATGGTTTAAAATTTAGAATATACTCAAATTAGGAATATCTAACTTCTTTGGTAACTCATAATGCACTTCTAATTCTAACATAAAAATTATAAGACCAAAGTTAGATTACTATAGCTACAATGATTTGGGAATTGATAAGTGATTATGTAGAAGATATAAACTGTGACATTGTAAGAACATTGAATAGCAGTCTTTTCTGTCACTGTAAAATTTTTGTTTAGGACAAGGAATGGAGATCTTTTTAATTACGTCTCATCTTGTAAAATTTTTATGTAAATAATTTAATGCCACACCCTGCAAAACTGTTTCACCCTGCTGTATTCTTTGATGACTGATCTGGTCAACCCCTTCCCCCTTTCCTTCATTTCCTTTGGACTGTTTCTTTCAAGACTAGCCAATCACAAAAGACTGTGAGACTGGACCCCAGCCAATGAAGAAAAAGATACAGTCACCATCTGCCTTAGAATAAAACCCAAATCCCTGCCCCCCATGCGCTTGCTCTTCCCCCCTGTGAGCAGGGCACCCTTTTGATCAGAGATAGTTTCGTCCTGTTGAGACACTTTAATTGGAATGGTCATCTCTTTCTTTGTGACCCTGAACTTACTTCTAACAACATCAATGAAACAAAAGGTGGGGAAAGTTAAAATGTGTAAATATTTGTATGGAGACAAAGTTATCATTGTAAAGTAGACTACTGCAACTGAGATGTTTAGTTTGAGCCTTATGCCAAATTCAAGAAATCTTATAGCAGATATAAAAGATAAAGAAAAGGGAATCCATGCAAACCATTACAAAACTATCACACCACAGAGGAAGACAGCAAGAAAAACAGAGTCAAAGGAACTGCAAAACAAACCACCAGACAGACAGAAAAGAGGGGCAGTTGGCCTTTACCTAGAAATAATTAGTTTAAATGTAAATAGGTAAGATTATTTAAACAAAGGACAGAGTGACCAAACAGATTAACAAAAACAAAGGTCCAACAATTTAAAGACACAAAAGGATGAAGTGAAGGGTTAGAAGGGACAAACCTTGTAAACACTAACAGAAGAGGAACAAGGATGCCTATACTTCACTTCATACAAATCAGAGCGTAAGTCAAACGCTGTGACAAGAGACAGCACAACATATCTTATAACAACAACAAATCCCCCAAAGGGACATGACAATTATAAATCGCTAAATAAATACATGGGCAAATTTAACAGAAACGAAGTGTGAAATACTAAAGCAACAACTGTGGGCTTAAATACCCCCATTTTCAACAATGGAAAGATCCAGACAGAAAATCAGTAGAACACTGAACTTGAGCAACAGGAAAAGCCCACACGATGTGCAACAGAGCATGAACTAAAGTCCACAGAAACACTGTTCAGTTAGAGCATTCATTAGGCCAGAAGACAAGGCTCAGTCATTTGAAGGAACCTGAAATTAGACAAATGTCTGTATTAACTACTATGCTATGTCATGAGAAATTAGAAATAGGAAGAAAATTTAAAAGTTCACAAACACATAGCAATTAAGCAGCATACTCTCGAACAACAAATTAGTCAAAAAGAAATCAAAAGAGCAAACAGTGTATGTTTATTAAAAGTCCTGTATCAGTGTGGGGTGAGGCAGAGACAGACTTGCTCGGGATTGTTGGCCACTAGAGTAGCTTCAGGTTCAGTTAAAGACCCAGTTTCAAGGGAATAATATGAGAGTGACAGAGCAGGAAATCAGACCCTCTCAATATGAATAATTGATACTTTGTTATTCAATAAATTTTTCTTTGTATTTATTTGTGTGTGTGTGTGTGTGTGTGTGAGAGAGAGAGAGAGAGAGAGAGAGAGAGAGAAAGAGAGAGAGAGAGAGAGATGCACACATGCCATAGAACTTGTATGTAGGTAAAAGGACAATACACAAGAGTCGGTTTTCTCCTCATACCACGTACATCCCAAGAACACAAACCAAGTAATCGGGCATGGCAGCAAGTGTTTTGACAGACTGAGCCAGCTTGTTGGCCCCTACTTTTAAAATCCTTATAAATTATAAAAGAAATTCTTGAACATATAAAAAAATCTAATGGTGTTACTATAATAAAAACAATAGCTGAATATCAAATCTTAGATATGTCAGCGAAAGTGGAGATACAGAGGCATACAGGAAGCAAGCTCATTTTTCTCACTTTAATACTGGTATCTTTAAGAAGTTAGCTCATTCAAAATCCTAAAAGTTAAGGAAAAACTTTAACAAGACTTCCAGTTCACTAAAGTGACTATTACAAAACAACAAGCCGATGTGGGATATCCTCCTGTATGCTGCGAATATGTGTTGCTTTTATTGCTTGATGAATTAAGCTGTTTTGGCCAATAGCCAAGCAGAATATAGTTGGATGGGAAATCCAAACAAAGTTACAGAGTGAAATAAGGCAGAATTGGGGAGATGCCACCTAATGGCCAGGGAAGCAAGATGTGAGGTAGCAAGCTATGAGCCTCATAGTAAAATAGAATAATAGAAATGGGTTAATTGTGAGAGCTAGTCAGTAATATGCCTGAGCCATTGGCCAAAGAATTATAATTAATATTAAGCCTATGGGTGATTATTTGGGAACCAGCAGATAGGAGAAAAACCTCTATTTACAACACTCTACACTCTAAAACATTGAACACAACAACACTGTAAGCATCATGCCTTGCTAACACCCTGTCCAGTCCTTGCTACAAGGTAGGTGTCCAATCAATGTTTGTTGAATGAACACATAAATAAATAGGGGGCATAATTGACAACCTTAATCAACAAAGTAAATGGGAATGGACTGAGCTCATACAAGGATATGCACTCTTAGATTTGTTAGGAATGCAATGTATAAGAAACTTCCGAAACAAAATGGGGAACAAGGACAAATGTGGATATCCTGAGGCATATGTGTGCTTGTGCATATGTATGTGTGTATACTTGCACATATGCATGTGAGTGTATTCATGTGTATGTGTGTGCACTGCACAAGCAAGGCACATGTGTGTGTATTCATATGTGTGTGCGTGTGCATAAGAGCAGCATGTGTGTATTTATATGTGTACAGTGACTTGAACTCACTTAAATGCAGAAATAGTAGCCTGAGTTTATTTATCTTTGCACTATTTCTAGTTAGTTTTGTTAGATTCAAGCCCTCCGTCTCTTCAGCCTGGTCATTAATTTTAACCCAGAGATTTTCACCTTTGGTTTTTTTCATAGGCTTATTCATTTGGCACTGCACTAGTAGTTTATTTGTGGGAGCCTTTGTATTTGTAGAAATGACTCAAACAAGTTCTTACTGATGTATTAAGCCAATAAAATATATTCATGTTATCTGTATTGTCATTCAGACTATAGTTCATGACGCAAGAGATTACTTCTCCCTCTACTTTAGCCCAGAATTGGTATTCAAATTATAGTTTTGGGAAGAAAGTAGGTTCAAAAAGGAACATTGCCACTATGATGACATCAATAGCATGACATCAATGATGCAAACTTTCCCTCATGATGTTTAATTTTAAGGGGGGATTCAATAGTACCCTCTATACAGAACTGACAACATCAAACAAAAGACTGCCAAGCAAGCTAGGAGTGATGCTTAGAGAACTTCCATGGCATCATCTATAATTGAATAAATTACTAGTGGAAAAATATGGCTGTTACAGAAATACAGAATGCAAAAATTGGAGAGAATCCTTTCAAGCTAGAAATCAAAAGTATAAACAAAGACTATCAGATGAAGAAAAATTACACACTGGAGATTAGACAATCAAAAGCCCAAGACTGTGATATGAACAATGACGAGAACCTATTGGTGGTACTTGATCAATACTATAGGCTGGTCAATTATGAAGGAATGCTGTAAGAGTGAAGTAATGGTAGATGGCTGACAATTCAATATGAATGTTCAAAATTAAATTCAAATAAAGTAACTAGAACTCCAAAGGACTTGCTTTATTTATCATATCTCCACTGTGTTGGACATAAATTAATTCTTAAGTACAGTCTAAATATCTGCCCTCACACCCACAGATAAGTGAAGTCCTGATCCCTCATCAAGAAAATTTCTCTTTGAAACAGATGGAAACCACTGTAGAAAACCATGACCACTCCAAATGCAGAGCTGTGGAGCCCCACCCCGCTGGATACATCTACAAAACGGCTCTCTGAGCTAGGGCTCAGAGAACATTCCAAAAGAGAGTGCAGAAAGATTGTAAGAGTCAGAGAGGTGAAGGAACTTCCTGTGAGTCTGTGTCTCCTAGAAATGTCAGAAGCTATACCCATAGTTTCACCAACTTCGCTATCTAAACGTGAGCTGAACCAAGGCAACAACCACAGACATGTCAAAGTTGAGAGGGGAAAGACCACAAGGCCTCAGCACTAAACAAAGAACTGTGGCAACTAAGGGAGGCTGACAGCTGGAGAAAGTCTTCACCCAGAGAAAAGCATACCAATTGCCTGTCCAAGCCCTGAAAACATACATGCAAAAAATAATATACAAACTGATCAGGATGCATTTATATATCTAGGAATATATATATTTATATACATATACATATATGTAATGAACAACAATTAATGAAAAAAGAGGCCATGAATTTGGAAGGTAGCAGGGAGTACAGTATAGGATTGTTAGAAGGGAAGAAAAGGAAGGGGGAATGTTGTAATTACATTATCTCAAAAATGGAAAGAAATGATTAAGAAATAAAAAATAAAAAGCAAAAAAATTGTACAGGTTCTTTCTCAATAGTTATAATGCAGATATTTAAAACATGTTGAGGTCTTACCAAGCAGATTTTTAAAAATTGTTTATTTACTTATTCATTTACTTTTATGTGTCTGAATGATTTGCATATCTATGTATCACATGAATGCCTACTGCCCAAAGCAGCCAGAAGAGACATCCAGTTCCTTGTGAGTGGAGTTACAGACAACTAACTGTAAGCTGCCATGTGGGTGGTTAGGAATCAAACCCAGGTCTTCAGAAAGAGCAGCCAGTGCTCTTAACCACTGAACTGTTTTAAACACAGATGTGCTGTCTCAATTTACTCATTAACCTCATTTATCTTAGAAAAATCACTGGACTCTTATAGATCATTGCCTAGAAATAAGGCACGTGACGGTCAATGCCACTACCCGGGCAGGCTCTAGAATCATCTAGTGACAAGCTGACACTTGTGCAGGATAGTCTTGGTTAAGTTCGTTGAGGTGGGAATACCAAACCCTTAAAAATGTGTAGCACCATTCTCTGGGTTTGGTTCTTGGGCTACACAAAAAGAGAAGTTAATCATTGTTTACTACTTTCTTGCTGTGGGTGTAACATGACCAGATACCTCAAGTTCCTGCTTCTAGGATGTCTTGGCATGAACTGACCCTCTCATCATAAACCCTTTCTCTCTTAAGTTAGTTGCTATTGTAATGCTGTTTTATCACAGCAACAGGTAAAATAGCATACATCATGTGCTTATATTTTTGTACTATGAAGGCTTTACTCAGGTACTGTACAGTGAATGACAATGGCCCCACAGATTCAGATGTTGGAATATGTGATCCCCAGTTTGATGGAACTTTTTGGGAAGGATTAGGGGGGTGTAGTAATTGGAGAAAGTGTGTCACTGGGAAGTGGACTTTGAGAATTCAAAAGTCCTGCTCTCTGTCTTTGAATACCTGTGTCTGTGTTTGTGTCAGTGTCCGTGTCTGCGTTTCTGTCTCTTTCTGTCTCCCTCCATCTCTCTTCCTGGTGGTTGTTGTCTCTGCTACTGCTCCAGCACCATTCTTGCCAGCCTGCTGCCATGATCCCCATCACGGTGCTGATGAACTCTAACCCTCTGGGACTGTAAGTCCCCAATAAACCCTTCCTTTTATAAATCACTGAACATGGTGTTGTGTCATAGCAGTAGAAAAGTAACCAAGATAGAGAGGACAGAATCATCTTAGATCTTTCTTTCCTTCTTTTTACTTCCTTCCTTCCTTTATCCCTCCCTTATCTCCCCCTTTCTTTTTTCTTTCTTTATTCCTTTCTTTTTTATTTTTTTTTGAAACAGGGTTTCTCTGTGTAGCCCTGGGTGTCCTAGAACCTACTCTGTAGACCAGGCTGGTCTCAAACTCAGAGGTCCACCTGCCTCTGCCTCCCAAATGCCGGCATTAAAGGTGTGTGCTACCACTTCCAGGAGACTTTGAGGTTTCTTTTTAAAAATTATTGGCACATACTCATTGTACATAGTGATTTTAAAGACATTCTAATTCTAGTATATCATGTGCTTTGACCATATCCATCCCCATACCCTTTTTTTCTTCTCGATTCTTGCACCTGCCCCCCAACCACCCCCACACTATTCTCTGTAATGATATAAAATCTACGGTCCACCAACATAGAAACTATATTTTTCACTTTCTGAATCTGGTTTATCATATTCAATATTATGAGCCCCACTATATCCATTTTCCTGCAACTGATAAATACTTCAGAAAAATATACTAGGACTACCTGTAATCATTTTCTTTGACTGACCTAAGCATGGTGGAACATGTGTAATGCTAACAGTCCACAGATGTAAGCATGAAGATCAGAAGTTTAAGGTCATTCTTGGTTACAGAGCAAGCAAGGCTAGCTTGGGCCATCTATGACTGTGCCTCAAAAGACAACCAAAAATACCAGTAGCAAGACACTGAGATCGGCAGTTAATAAATGGGACCTTCTGAAACTGAGAAGCTTCTGTAAGGCAAAGGACACAGTCAACAAGACAAAATGGCAGTCCATAGAATGGGAAGAGATATTCACTAATTCCACATCTGACAGAGGGCTGATCTCTAAAATTTACAAAGAACTCAATAAACAAGTCTCCAAAACACCAAAGGATCCACTTTATAAGTGGGGTATAGAACTAAATAGAGAATTATCAATAGAGGAGAATGACTGATAGACACTTAAGAAAGTGTTCAACATCCTTAGCCATCAGGGAAATGCAAATCAAAACAACTCTGAGATACCATGTCACTCCTGTCAGAATAGCTAAAATCAAAGACACCAACAACAGTATCTGACTAATTTACAGTGAGTTTTGTTGGGATTAAAAAGCAGAGAGTGTTCTTCCAGGTAGCTCAATTTGCATGAGCCTCTTTAGGTAGCTCCACTGGTCTCTGCTTCTTCCAGGAAGCTTGGTTTCTCTAATAGGATCTCTTAGTAATTCTTACCAGTTGTATAAAATGCTTGGGGAGCGAGGAGCCCTGCGAATCTGGTCAATTTCCAAGACTTCTTGAAGCCTTTGGATGTGTACCTCTTGGGCTTAGTAAGCTTCCCTGAAGAATGAAATGTCCCATCTTCCTTTAGCACATCCTGCACCTTAGTGAGCTTCACTCCAAAGTGGAGGGTTTTATCTAGGAGGCAATTGCTACCCAACAGTAGTATTTCTCAGTTTGGTCTGTCTTTCCATTTGTTTGCTTCTTTGGTGGTGGTGTTTTGTTTGTAGTTTTTTTGAGCCAGGGTCTCACTGTGTTGCCCAGGTTGGCCTCAAATTTGTGAACTTCCATTGTCTCTTGAGTACTAACATTATAAGGTGTGTGCTGCCACACCCAGAACAAACAACATTTATTTCCAGAGTGACTGTTCATTACTGCTTCACAGTCCATAGTTAGCATTCAATCCTTTTAGAAGCCCTACTCCATAAATTTTCATTCCCATGATTTAAAACATTGGCACTGATTTCCATTAGCTATGTGTATTCCCTACTTTTCTCCTTACTACGTTTAAATATTGGGCAGGAAGAAACATAAAGGAAGAGGTCTATTGCAGTAAATGAGGTTACAGTCTATCTTGACAGGGAAAGCATGCTGGTAGGAGCTGCTTGAGGCTATGGCTATAGGATCATGAGTGTGTTTGCTCACATGTGAAGGATGGAGAAGCAGAGACTGAACATCCAGCTAGGCTAGGCTATAACCTCATGGCTTCCCCTTGATGACTCACTTTGGACAGCTAGAGCCCATTTTCTGAAGATTTGGCAGCTTCTAAAAACATCACCACCAGCTGTTGTTGGACCACTCCCATTCAAAACGAAATAGTCGATCACTAAGTAGTCAGAGACAGGATATGGAATAGTAAGCAATGTATCCCATCTCAATGTTCTCTTCTATAAGTAGCGGGTAGCAAACCCTGGTACCTGCCTCAGAAGGGAGACGCGAATTAAACAGTTGTAGACACAACACTTAGAAACAGTCACATACCTTACAAACATTCAAAAAGTATTAGCTATAGTTATAATATGATGCTATGGTGGTATGGTTCCCCTTTCTTCGTGTGTGTGTGTGTGTGTGTGTGTGTGTGTGTGTGTATACAGTGTGTGTATATGTGTATATGGTGGTGTATGTGTGGTGCACGTGGGATATGTGTGCATATGTGTGTGTGGTGTGAGTATGTGTGTGGTGTGAGTGTGTGTGTGTGTATGTGCACATGTGGGGGGGCTGTGTGGTGTGTATGTGTGTGGTATATACGTATGTGTTATATGATGTATGTATATGTGGTTGGTGTGTGTGTGTGTGTGTGTGTGTGTGTGTGTGTGTGTGTGTGTGGTGGGGTTTAGCTGGCACATATGCATGCATGTGTGGAGGCCAGAGGAGGACATCTGCTATGCTGCTCTATTGTTTCTGCTTTAGTCCCTTGAGGAAGGGTTTTTCACGGAAACCGGAGTTTGCCCTTTCAGTGACATTGGTGGCCAGCACGCCCCAGCAAGTTTCCTGGTCTCTCTTCCCATCCCTAGCTCTGGAATTGCAATGTAAAGTCACACCCTACCTTTTATGGAGATGTTGGGGATTTGAACTTAGGCAGTAGGCTACCTCTCCATCCTGGTTTCTATTTCTCAAAGAGGTGCAGATGCAGACATTTCCACATTGGTGATTTAAAAGTCTGTACAGGGTCAGATAAACATGGCCTTTGGGTCGAATCTAGCTTACCACTTGCTTTTATAAATGCTTTTAAAATGAATTTGATCAACTCAAGCTATATTTATTGTTAAACATATCATCTGTGGCTGCTTTGGCACCATAGCAACAGTGGTGTAACTGACAAATATTGTATTATTTAGCCTTTTATGAAAAAGTGTTTTAAGGAAAAACAAAGTTTCCACAGTTCTCTGAAAGAGCAGTGAGTGACACAGTGGGCAGTTACTGGAGTTTGCATCCAAAGAGCACTGCTTTTGCTCCCTCTGTTGTCCCCATGGACATTTAAACAAGTCACATTTACTTTCTACAACACAAGTTCTTCATTCCTAAAAGTAAATGAGTGCACACATAAGAAGGGAATTAGTAACAAACATGAAAGTGATCGGCTAAACTTAAGCTGCTACACAAATCTTCAGCATCAAATGCTGAGGTTATTGTGTCTACTATGTTCTTGTCCTGTCTGGGTGACAGCCCTGTGGCAGTCTACTCTCACTCCCCTTCCCAGGCTGGTTCTGGGCCTAGGCCAATGCTGTGGGTTTCTTTAGCTGGTAATAGACAATTTGTTCCTAATTTAGAGTCTTTAGAACAATTAATTCGGTTTTGGGATACAAGGAACATACGATTAAGTAATTATATTCCTTTCTCTCTGAAGGGTCATGGTTAAAAGGCAGTGCCTTCTAGCCAATGGCATTGAAGCTCCACTCTTAGGCAATAAAGGCCCTTTGCCAGTTGGCCTCATTAAGTCCTTGACATGAGCTCCCACAGTTTGTTATTAAACCATGTTCAGTCCTCAACAATCTCACATTTCTATCCCAGGGCTTTGGAGTCATACCTTCATGGCACCCCTCTGCTGTGTTTTGACTCTTTATTGTACAGAATTTTCTCATGTCTAATCCCTCATCTACCACAATTACTGCCTTACAGAAAAACTAATTCTATAATAGCCTTTTTCTTTTTCCCTGAAACATTAAAATCCTGATCTCTTTCCTTATCACATACCATGCTGAATAGGAAATGCAGCTCTGTCCACAAAAGGATGGACTTTCCCTTTTATATACAGCACCTCTTTTCTGTCTTCTGGGTCCTGCACTGGGGGCTCTAGCATTAAAGCCTTGTGGTTTCAGAGAACAACAAGCAGTAGAGCTAAGGCCTGGAGGTAACGCTCTCTATGCAGCCAGTGATGGCGGAAGATGCGTGGGAACCCACAGGAGATGCAGAGCACGCAGCCTTCCCAAGCTCCACACACAGAGTGTCTTCATGCTTCCCTGACCTGAGTTATTTCAAGCTTTGTTTTCTTTAGACTCTAGCAAGCAAAAAGTTTTATTCTACGTGTGATAATTACAAGTTATGATTGAGACATCGTAAAGACTATATTACATTTTATACTAAATGGCAAACATTTGGTTCTGTTATACCAACGACTCTGGTAAGGCATAGAACACTTGATTAGTTACACAAGAAGTACTGAGGGTAACTTGCAAATGGCTTATAAATATTAACATTTTGGCTATGAAAGATATGTATTCCAACAGACATGTATTAATTTTTCTTAAGAAAACAACAACAAAAAAGTGTTCTACCAAATCTCCTAAACTTGTCTACTCAAACTCACAAAGGCTGACTCCGGGCATGGGAACACACTTAGTGGGAAAGCAGCTAGTTGTCTAGCATGCACACGGTCTGTGTTTGAGCCTAGCATCATAAAGAGAAGAAAAAAGTTGACTTCTGTGTCTTTTTTTTGTTTGTTTGTTTTTATGAGACAGGGTTTCTCTGTATTGTTTTGGAGGCTGTTGGTCCAGCCTGGCCTCGAACTCACAGAAATCCACCTGCCTCTGCCTCCCGAGTGCTGGGATTAAAGGCGTGCACCACCACCGCCCGGCTGACTTTTGTGTCTTAAAGGAAGCATGTCAGGGCTCCACATGTTTGAGGAGCTTTGCCTTAGAAGATGGCATGTAGCAAAGTGCCCTGATACTGTGAAAAAATGGAGACCTAACCTTGACATATGCACACCCCATCTATTATAGCTAAAGCCGTGGCTTTTGGCTAAAAAACTGAAGAGTGTAACTAATAAATCTACATGAAAGAAACAATGAAATGCACTTCTGTGCTGTCTTTCCTTTGGAGTCACCTGATATGGAAGGATACTTAGGAAATATCAGTTAATATCGATTTTACATAGCAATTCATCCAAAGATCATTAGAGCCACAGAGTCCTGGATCTCAATATAATGCTACTATTCATTAAAGATAACCTTGAACATACAAAACTTGACTTCCCTGTGCCTCTGATTCATATAACCCAAATCAAGGTCCTCATAGCTAATTCATAGCGATGCTATTCAGATTAAATGAGATATATTTACATATTCAAAATGGAGAAGTAGAGTTTTCAAAGGAAGTACATTATTACCACAGCTAATACCATGAATGATCTTTGTATTATAATCGTGAATGAAAAAGGAAGTCCTAAAGTGTAGCTTACAGCATGGATATCTCTGTAATGAAATAAAAAGCAACTAACATTAAGGAATTCAATTTAACTGTATGAAGCATTGTGTAATGAATGTTGGACTTGAGATCCTGATTGCCTTAGTGGAGCAAGGCAGAGGACAGGGCAAGGATAGGAACCAAATGATTAGGTTTGTGTTACTGGTTAATCTTCTTACCTTTTCTTTAGGACAGGAGGTTCTCTGTTGTAAGTACAGAATTTAAAAATTGCTAACGAGGGAACTGATCAAGACTCCCTGAATGTGGGTGTCAGTGAGGAGGCCTAGATAATCTATTGAGCCTTGGGCAGCAGATCAGTATTCATCTAGAGTATACACATGGACTTTGGACTCCCATTCAACAATGTGAGATCTACTCTCACCCTGAACTCTTGGGGTAGTGTCTAGGCCCTGCCCTGGATGAAAATGACAGACTGTGGACACCCCCATGGAGGGCCTCACCCTCCCTGGGGAAATGAGGGGATATTGGGGGGGTTGGGGGAGAGTGTGGGAGGAGGGGAGGGAAACGGAGAGGGACCTGGAACTGACTTGTGAAGCAACCTTGTTTCTAATCTAAATTTGAACTTAAAAATAAATAATAAAAAATAAAAAAAAGAAAGCGAGGAAAACAAAACCCTAACCCCCCTCCAAAAAACCACAACAACAACCAAAAAAAAAAAAAAAAACCTCAAAGAGGTGAAGGAAAACAATTTTAAAAAATTGCTAATGAGGCGGGGGTATAAACACAGATGACTCTGGATAGTGACATTTTGAAGTAGAGACAGTGGAACAAAGTATGCTCTCTGCTATACTGAAATAACCGTTCAAACACTGAGCTAGGTTACTAGATGTAGTAATGCCTTCCTGGAGACAGCATGGCAGCATAACTTCTGTGAAAGACTAGAATTCTCGGTACTACTCAGTGACCCGAAGTCCTAAGTCCTCCTCCTTGTATTGATCCCACTTCCTCTCTCCCCTCCTTTCCTACCTCCTTCTTTCTCCTTCTCCCTCAACTTCTTCTTCCACCCATTTCTGTCTTTCATACTTTAAAATCTGTTACTTAGGCCTGGCTGAAAATGATATTTACAGGACATAAAGCTAGAGATCAAAGCTACTGTCCCTTGAAAGCAACAACAAAAGTGACGCGCTTATGCTTCCATCTATAATAATAGCATATGCTTTCTTTCTTTCTTTCTTCCTTTCTTCCTTTCTTTCTTTCTTTCTTTCTTTCTTTCTTTCTTTCTTTCTTTCTTTCTTTCTTTCTTTGAGACAGGGTTTCTCTGTATTGTTTTGGAGGCTGTGCTGGAACTAGAGCTGTAGGCCAGGTTGGTCTTGAACTCACAGACATCCGCCTGCCTCTGCCTCCCGAGTGCTGGGATTAAAGGCATGTGCCACCAACGCCTGGCTAGCATATGCTTTCTTAACAGCACTTTATTCCAAATGCATATACACATAACACATATATTTGTGTATATATATATATATGTATACACACATGTATATGGATGTATATTAATGTAAAAGACCTGGAAATAAGTAGGTAGTCCGACACTATTTGTGATGGTAACTTACTATTATCTCCACATTAGGGCTTACAATGTCAAGAGATTTCTATTCTATATGAATGCACTCACTACATAAAGCAAAATAATAACTTACATATGTAACTACAAAATAAATAGTATTAGAAGCCCATTTTACATATACAGAGAGAGGTCAAGGAATCATGGAATCATGTAAGAAACATGACCACCTGTCAAACAATTAATGGGACTGAAATGTGACCTAATTCCAAAGCTGGGGACACTAGTCAGTTCACTAAAGCTGCAATAAAGATACAATGGAAGTTAAAAATTTTTTACAGTACCTACCCCTGTAGTTGTCCAAATGCTACATAAGATGCATGCTATGCTCCAATGATACAGAGACACATTCCTGAGTGCTCCTTCTCCCTGTAGTGTGCCTTGAGTGGGACAAGTTGGTCATCTGGACTTCTCAATGCAGTAGCAGAAGATGAATTATTTGATTAAAATAATTTATATGAGTGTGATATAGGTAGTTTACTGGGAAATGCCTTTGAGGGTGCCCTGTTTTATGTTACAGCAGAGAGCAAGATGAGAAAAAAATGTGTGATGACTATATAGATTGCTAGATGGCATCAGGTCAATAAAGCCTGGTCCTATTAGAAGAAATATTTGCTTGTTCTAGAAAGTTCTTTCCTTCATAGTTGGTCTTTTCTTCCTTTTTAAGATCTTCCATGCTATAACGTATCTTGCCACTAATTCATTCCATAGCCACAAAATCTCAAACTGACCAGCCCAAAAGCAAAAATCACTGTTTTACTGGCATGTTCATGCGGTATGGGATCTTCTGGGCAACGAGGTAAAACATTTAAATGTTAAATTGCATTCCATGGGCCAACAAGATACTTCAGAGAGTAAAGCACTCGCCACAAGCCTGATGACCAAGTTCAATCCCCGAAACATACATGGTAGAAAGAAAGAACCAACTGTAGGATGCCATCCTCTGACTTCAACATGCATGCTATGGCACATGAGGGTTCATACAAGTGCATGCGCGCGCACACACACACACACACACACACACACACGTGCGTAAGTGCATGCAAACGCACACAGACTCATATGCACACACGCACACACATGCACGCATATACACGCACACACAGACACACACGCACACACGCACGCATGCATATACACGCACACACAGACTCACACGCACACAAGCACACACAAGTAAATGTTTAAAAAATCTCCTTAAACCTTGATCCAATTGATACCATATAAAGAACAAAAAATGTGGAGAATGTTTTTCTGTGGGACATAAACGCAAAAACAATATCAATCTTATTGCCTAGAGTAAGCAACATTTTACAGTGGAATACACCTATAATATGGGATCTCTCTTATTTCTTTCCTTTGTGAATAGCTGACTTTTTCATATGTAAAAATTATATTTTCTTTTGTTAGCATTAATGGATATCAATTAAATCATGCACTTTTACCATATCAATTTACGGTAGTACATTTTGTTAAGCTATTTATGGAACACTTAGATCTTTTAGAGTCCTCAGTAATCTCCATGTTTGCTGGTCTGCTTTTAATTTATCTAAGTCCTCTTCTAACAGACATTGCACAAACACACCGCCAGCAGACTTCCTCTATACAGTGTGTGTTTGATATGTTTGATGTTCCTCTTTGACACATACAGAGGTTAACATAAGAAGTGTGTAAATTTCAGGAAGCATTTAAGGGTCCAGCCATACACAGATGCATGAGCACAATACTTTATGTACTTGATAAATATTTCATCTCTCTCATAAAGAAACCTTTTTTATCAACTTTGATTGTTCTTTTTATTACCTTAAAGTACTGGAGCTGTTTCTCAGCACTCGTTCCTTCCTTCTCTTGTCTCAGACAGGAATTGAAGATGAGAAGCTCCGTATCTCTTAACCACCTTTTCAATTCTTTGATCCTGACCTCCAGCTGCCTTACCAGGCTTCCGCTTTCAGGAGACAGCAGGTCATGTGGGCCCGACCCGCTGTGCCCTGCCATTGTGTCCTGTATCTTCTCTCTTAGGGCTTTCTAATGCATCAGATTAAAAAGGAAGAAAAACACAACAACAACAACAAAAAAAACAGATTAACTGGCATGTCAAAAACACATAGCAGAAGATAAGGTAAGCATGCATAGTGATCCCTTCCTTCTCAATACTGATATTCGCCTGCCTCTGGTTAGCTTGATGGTACCTCTAGGGCTTGCTTACATAGCCAACATCATCCCCACTACCAGTGGATGCACAAGCAAACCTCATTCTTTGGACTTGCCTTTCACAGAAAAGAGACTTGGTCCAAGTTACCATGATCATGGACAAAAATTCATCTCAGTTCTCATGGCAAAAATGTTACAGTGAAGAGTTGTCTACATAAAGTGTTCAAGAGAGATAGAGACCTGAATTTCATCAGTGTACAGAGGCCAAGAGTACAGAGAATAAAATTCCCTTTTTTTTCTTCTGTGAAGTATAATTCCCCAAATAATGTGAAGGAGCACTCTTAAGGAGATAGCCCGTGCTTTGACTGTCCTCAGTTTCATATGACGTAGGGTTCTTTAGCCCCAAGTTTCTTCCTGGTTTTCCTTTTGGATTCAGATAATTTAATAGGTATGTTAAAACAATCCTCAGTTTGCTGTGCGATGAGCCTACGTATACTAAGCGCTATGGCACAGAGGAATTTTCGAGCTGGTTTTCTTTTCTTTCTCTTTGGCAGAAGCATTCTCTTTCCAGAATCAATAGGATTTAATCTAAAATGATAAAGTAAACCTAGAAAAATATGCTCTAAAACACAAATAAAATTAAGTCAACAAACATTCATCTGCTCCATGGTATTCTGTAAACAGTATCTTTAGGAGATCATGACAGAAAAATAGCCTTTTGTGGTAACACCCTTACACTTTCATGGTGCAAATATTGATAATTTGAAGACCCTCAGTGGAATCCAGATTTAGCTATTGTTTTTATGCTGTAACAAAAGTAACAGCAGGAGGTGAAATCAATGCCCTTGGAGGCTAGGGTCACAAAAAGGAATTTATTGCCACTTTTTTTGTTCTGGAACAGTTTGCAATCATAAATTCTTTATAAACAGAATACTTCAGAGAATGGTCCGTCTTCATAAATATACGACAGAGGACATCAATTTCATTTAATTCACAATTTGTGTCAGCGCAGCAGATGCCAATGCCTGCCTTGATAGGGTTGTTTAATATGCAATTGAGACAGAGTAATATGCAGCACAGGGGACAAAATTTCACAGATTAAACTGTACGCACCACTGACATTTCATTCTAATGTATTTTCATTCCACACTGTTCACCTTAGATGAAAGAAATATTAAAAACCATATCCCTCTATTTTACTATTGTTAGAAGTGAAAATCCTTGTCTTTAATTTTTTCATGCCAATTAAAATGTAATCATGCCAATTAAAGCAGTATGCCTACAGTGTCAGTGCGGCTTCAGCTTTATTAAACTCAGCTCTCCATCCTACTCTCCCCAAATTACTGCAAAACTGTATGGTATTTGAGTGATATATTGTCAAAATGGCAACTATTTGAATGACATCTGACTCATAGAGACTAATTAAATGCCGTGTCTTCAATGCAATAACAATCTAAAAATTTTTTTGGTGAGGAATTGATATTCATGACATACTTTAAACAGTTTTCTAAGGGAATACTGTTATTTATCAAATTAGGAAAGATACATTTAAATGCACTGTCAACTGTTTATCACTTTATCTATGAGCCCAGTAAAGTTGCTATTCTTCTCTATTTTGTAAACAACCTTCGAAAATATCATACAGTAATCACATTTCTCCTGAGAGCAATGAATGCTGTAGAATTTAGTAGGTCCTGATTTAAGCCTCCATATTTTAAAGCAATTACATTAATTATCATTAAAAGGCACGGCCATAATAAGTAAGAGTATGAATTTTTAAGATTTTTTAAGTTACTTTGAACAACTGCAGAGTGTAGAGAATTTAGATGAGAAACGAGGGCTTACATGTGCAGGCTTTTAATCACTTAGATTAAGCATGGCATAAACGGAACACTGGCATGTCTCCAAGTCATCACAGAACATGGAGAGCTCCTAATTCAAAATATTTCTAGAGTATTATTTCTTTTAAAAAATTTAAAGAGGCAGAAAAATAGAGGGCTTGAAAAATTATGTTCTGTAACTGACACCACCCATAGTAGCTATTATAACTAATCATTTAGGTAATTGGCAAATTTAGCTTACCCTTGATGTGAAGTGAAGGCAATTTAGGAGAGGAGCTGATAAGCAACTACAGGCTAACTTCTCTCTCAGCTGTCATCCAACAATAAGACAGTGTTGCCTCCTGCACAAAGCCATCCAGGCCTCTGCGTAGTAGAATGTCTATATTGCCTTTGGGCCAGCTTCTTGTGTTTCTTTGACTGGGAACTACATGAAACTTTTGGGCTTTTTTTTTTTTTTTTTTTGGCTTTTGTTAAAAGTGCCCTAAAAGTTGAGGCACTAGAAGGAGACTGATTTAATTCTGCCATTGAGATTTGGGTCAAATTTGCATATTTGATTTGGTAGCTTTAGTATGACCTGAAAGCCACAGTGGCAACCCCACTCTTCATTTTAAGGATACACTGAATAGTTAAACAGTGGATGTCTCTAACGTGTACCTTCAGAACAAATTCTATTAACATTCATCCAAGCATGACAGTCAGTGTATCTCAGATATACTGTATTAGAGTTGACTTGGTGCATACCCTTAATACATGGCATATTTTACTTACTTTTTTATGTATTAAAGAACCCAAATTATTGAAATCTGAGAGGAGACAGCTCAGAATAAATTTAAAAGAGAAAACAGAAGAGGAAAAGCAATGTTTTCCCCATAATAACATGAGTAGCTTGTTTGAAATGTAAGGAGTGAATTGAAAGAGAGAGATATTTGTGCCTCAAATTAGAAATCAGACAGATAGAGTACTTCACCACATAAAAAAATGTACACATAACCTACAAACAGTAATAAAAATGCAAATACCCCAAGCAGTTCCCATTTTTCATTAATTGAATCCACTTTTTCCAGGAGATCGCTTGGTAGTGAGACGCCACCTTTCCTCAGTGCCTCCACAGTGCTAAGCAGTTCTGTCTTCTTCAAGTGCCTGATGGACATTTCCACACTGTACCGCTGAAATGACAAGGCAAGGCTGAGTCATTAGGGGACAGAGGGCTTCTTAGGAACACCTTTGAGCAGCGTTTGCCCTACTTACTGGGATATAAGGTCTTGTTTTCCAGTAAAATCTACTGGGAGGCTAAACCTCATCTCCTTGGGTGCCACACTGATGCTGAAAACACTCCGGACAGTTGCCACACGTGCCACACAAACAATTCCTGTACTGTGCCCTTCAAGGATTTTAGTCTTTTATTTTCTTTTTTTTGGGGGGGGGTTTGAGACAGGAATTTTTCTGTGTTGCCCTAGCTATCCTGGAACTAGCTTTTGTAGAACAGGCTGGCCTCGAACTCACAGAGATCCACCTGCCTTTGCCTCCCAAGTGCTGGGATTGAAGATTTTTGCCTTTTAAAACTAATTTTGTACATATTTTGTGTTTTTAATCTAAACTGTAGTAAATAAGAAGTGTCTGGCCTGGAAGGGCTTACTGTTCCAGTTCATTTGGGTCACCATTTTTGGCTCTAGAGCTGCCCCTCCTGTCTGTTCCCTCAGCAGATATCTCTTGGAGAAGTTCAATGGGTTTTTTTCTTCTGTGAAACAAGTATCAGCCACTTGCATGGGAGGCGACTTTTTTAAGGAGAGGCACTTTTCAAATGAAGGTGATTGACAGAGGGAAATGTTTGTGTCACAAATAATACATAAATTTGGCTGTGAGTTATGAAAGTTAAGAACCTGTGGTTAGTCTCTAGTACATATAGACTAGAGACTATGGACAAAAAAACTAATAACATTATCTCTGAAAGAAAATCATTATCCATAAGAATTATGTGGCTTCTTTCTTAGAAGTTCCTTAAAAATCTCAATTACTATTTTGTTTTTATTTTTTCTTTTACCTAAAAACTCTGTGAGAGCTAAAGAGAAAAAACACATATAAAGAGGAAGAAAGCACACTTGTTCGTTGGGATAGATAGATCTACAAGTGCCTATCGATTACCATGAGCTGCCCTGAATTTCTCAGCTGATTACTGAAGCTTCCTGGCCCCACTGATATGCTCTATATTCTAACAAGAGTCTTAGTGAGACTCTTAAGAGACGTTTCCTGGAGACAATGGAAGAGTTACCTGGTAAAACATTTTTATGGTGGTATTCTTCAAATACCTGTATTTGGAAACATTCATAAGATAGTCTTGTGAACAGCTGAAATACCTATCATATGTATGTGTGCATCAAAATATACTTGCATATAAAATTAGGTCATGGAGAAAGTATTAAATGTATTTATAATCTAATGCACATTTCCAAAGATGTCTTAGTTTAAAGCAACAAAATCAGGTGAGTGAGCCCACGGTGGCATTGCTCCTTTGCCCTAGTGAGCATGACTGCCCCAAGGTAAACGCTATCATTAGATCTAAGAAGGACAATTCTTGTGTGTGGGCAAACTATTCCCAGTCTTCTGGTTCCTAATATTCCCAAATGCTTGGATGATTTTTAGTCCCCTTGAAAAACATCTTATATAAAACTCTAAAGTAGAATTGGGGTTAGCTTGAAAGAAAAGATGGTATGAAAGTTGTTTCAGGTACCAGATCTTCAGCATGTCTGTGCATGTGTTTGCACACTTTCACTTTCATATTTTCATCTTCCATTTACACTAAGCATGCACATCATTGGTATTGTGTAAACTTCTCCAAATGTTAGGCATTTGTGGATCACAGAACAAAATGTTTTAAATGAGGTGATTTAAAGCATTTTATATTATTAATGAATGTTGATCAGGATGTCAGAGTATCCAAAATTGCATGAATATGCATATTGAAGAAAATCAAGGGTTGCTTTAGAGCTCTTTCAGAATTTGGACTGTGAAACATGGGAAATTCTGATTACATGTCTAACTGCAGACAATTGCCACGATCATGTTATGCCATTACAGAAAACACACTGTCCACTTCAGTTTTCTCAACTCAATACTCAACAAGTATTGTAGAAACCCAGATAGTATATTATTTGTCAGAGTGATGACTAGAGGAGAGGCAAGCTGCTTTATGCAATCAGATTCCCATGTAAGATTTACATAACTAATTAGGTAAGACTGACATAATGTGGGGGGGGTGCGTATTTCAGCCACGAAGAGGACTATTATTCAAATCTTTCCTTATGTCATGTGTATTAATCAACAGAGAGAGTCCTACAGTTGTGCCTTCTGGGAATGGCTTCTACTAGCTATTGGCTTTTCTTGTGGAAACTCAGCCTCTCTTTTTCCCAACTTTAAAAGTCTCCTCCATCAAGTGTTAGCAAGAAAGGAGGATAGTTTAGATTCTCTCATGAAAATGATAGCCTTGCAATAATGAAACTACAAAAAGCAATTAATTTGATTTTAGACAGTGAAATAATTTTTCCTATGTAATGTTGTATAAGTAGTTATGGCAATAGCTATTAAGATGGTTACTAGATTTAAAAATCCTTGTTATTATATATGCTGTCTGTATTATTACATAAACAGCCTGATGAAAGACACAATTGATAGGCAATGCCTTCAAACAATAGAAGCTAAGAGGACCTAGTTAATTGTTAGATAGATTGATATGTGAATAGAGAGTACCAGAATGTCCTGTAATTTAAGGTGAAAGCATTTGAGTTCTGAGACACTGTGAAGGTTGAATCTAACATGACTTCGGGCCCCAAGGCTGTGTGTAATGATGCCAGAAGGGTTGCATTTTTGTTGACTCTGCTATGCATTTGTTCTTCTCTAACTAGCAACATTTTAGAAGAATTAGATTGGGAGAATCAGCCATTAGATCTATGTACTCTTGGTCACCTATCAAGTGAGCTATTCTACCCTGTGCTGAGAAGATAATTTAATCTTCATATTCATTTCACTCAGAGCAGTAAATGAGCAGAAGCTGCCCCATTATGTCCCATAGTCTGGGGATGTTATCATACAGACCAGTTTTCAATAGCCAAAAATGAGATTAGCAAAGTTAAAGTCAGCTGGCTTTTCTTGAGTGCTAAGGTAAATAAGCATCCAGTGTTTAACTTCCCACAGCACCTGCTGTGGGCCTCTCTGTATAGTCAAAAATAAAATATACTCCATTCAAAGAGCATATTTACATTATTAAGTGTATTTGCTTGGCCAATTCAATTTGGCCTAATGAATCCTCTTAATAGATTTGTGAATGATCTAAATTAAAGACACAGGCTACTAGTGTCCAAAAAGCTATTTCTTTGGGTATAAAGAAAAGTTAAAGAAAATAGAATTAATAGTAGTCCATTGTCTTAACCAAGAATTAAAATTGAAAGTCTGATTCATAGTTTATATTTTAAAAGCACAAATACTAAAACTGAACTATAAGACAAAGCCAGTTAAACCAGGGATTTATGAAATAAATGCATTTAGTAACAAATGCAGACTTGATTGAGATAACTTTTTTTGACACTCACACCAGGCTTTTCTCACTCCCCTGAAACTTTCCCCCTTTCCTTTCTTCTTACTCTTTTTCTCTTTCTTTTCTTTTCTTCCTTTCTTTCTTTCTTCTTCTTCATCTTCTTCTTTTTTTTTTTTTTGTTAAAAATTCTACCCAAATGGAGAGTGGAACAATGCCTTGAAACAGTGTTAATTGTCACCATGGAAACCAGAAGAATAAGCCATTTTGAAACTGGTATAGAAGGCACACATTGAGAAACTCAAGCATTTTTCTGCCTCCCTCAGTGTTAAAGAACAAGATGCCTTGTCACGGTGAGGTCAGAGAAAGAAAGCATCATGAAAGGGTTGTAGATACTCAATGTCCAGTAAATAAAATAAAATAAAATAAAAATAAACCATATACAGCTAATGCTGTAAAAGACTCTACCCAGTGAATCTTTTTGAAATAGAAAGAGCGCCAAAAGATGGGAGGACTGGGGGATGGCTCCCACCTAGCAAAACTTCTGGGCTACATTATGTGACCCTTGCCCCCAAAGCTCCCTGGGAATTCTGCTGTTGTAATAAAACTTCAGACGAGGGGAGAAAAAAGGCAGCGTGATGGGGCTCAAAATAACGCTCCAAAAGCACACAGAGAGATTAAGACGCCCATTGTGAGACTTTTGTGCCGGGCTTCTGGTGGCCATGCTGGAAAGAGACCAGACATTGCTAAATGGAGAGTAAAGCTTTGGCTCCAAGAAACACAAGAATTAAAGCAAACAATTTTCCGATTAAAGAAGATGGCTGCCCAATTCTGAGTCAGCAGGGTTTGAGTATTCATATCATGCAATATGTTGTTTTTAACCAGGCATCAGGCGACTTTATGTTAAGAAGAGTTAAGACAAGGACAGCTCTCCAGTTATGAGAATGACACACTTGAATTTTTGCCCATGCAAATTAGTATCTCAAACACCTGTATTATTTGTCACGATTATCTCCCCTGCCCCACAACGAGCAGAAAGTGAAAACACAAGGTGAAGACAAAATATATCTTAGTCTATCAATAAAAAAAATGTATGCAAGGAACAAGGAACAACCCAACCCAAACAACCACAAAATAATATGTAAAAATATGTATTTTGCACACAAATGTAAAGACATGTCTGCGACTCTCTGTGACACTGTATTCTCTAGCTGGTGTTTGCCCTCCTCATTTGAGACTTCATGGTGGCCCCTCAGCTAGCCCATGCCTAATGCTATTCATTGGTGAACAAAGAATCTTTTTAGAGGAAAGTCCAGGTCCATAGCTCAGCTGTACTGGTAGAGGCCAATGCTGCCACTGCAGCGGCTCTTGCGCTGCCCTCTTTAAGACGGCTAGCATCCAGCATCTCACAGAGCCTGTGATGCTTCCCAGGAGCCAGTATCACCAACACTTAAAGAGGATGCTCAGGACTCAAGAAGAGGGCTCAAGCGCAAGACAAGTAATAGTGGCTATTTCTTGCAAACTATTTGTGTCTTACCATTAGAATTGATGGCGAATAATTGCACAAGGAAATTATAAAGACTCCTACAATTGTCCTTGTAAATTAATAATAGGCTCTCTTGATTGGGATAAATTTGCTGCTGAGCCTTTGGAAAAATTAAAAAGTGCAATGTCATTTAAAATTGCCAGAACTCGCACAGCAAATTACATCTGAGGTTAAGAATTGAGTTTCCCCCCTCTTCTAGCTTATTCCATTTGCATGATCTGGAAATCACATTACATTGGCCATGTATTGTTAATTGAACATAGATTGCATTATCTTTAATATAAATCAAACTACAAATATTAAAATGAATTGCAAATTCCCTAATAGAAGATCATAAAACAATCTTTTTAAAAGTATCTCCCATTAATAATTTAATTCCAATTATATCACTCAGGAAACTTAAGTAGGAGGCCAGGCAACTTATTTCTCCAATCATTTTTTCTTCTACATTAGGAATATCTATGTGTTTTAAAACAAATATAGCCAGGACAGAATTTATTGTTACTGAGTAAAGATAGAAGCACTGTTAAATGGAAACTTTTCATGTTAAGCTTATGTAAAATCCTGAGTAAGAGTATAAGGTCTCCCAGTTTCCCCTCTTTCTAACCCATGTCAAGGGTGAAAAAAAACCATAGGAAAGAGTCACTAAGCCTAAGAAATATTGTGATTACATCTTCTGAAATTATAAAACTGATAATTACCATTCTATTTATTTTTCTAAAGGGTTTTCTGGCCCCTTTGATATTTCTGTAAATGTGGTATCTTTCTCAAGCCTTTGCATGCCCTTTAATGAGTTTATATGAAATATTTAACACTGTTTAGGGCATATCCACTACTACCAAAAACAGTTATATTCCCAGCAGTCCTACTGTTTCAGGCAGGGACTGTGATTGATCCTCCTAGCCTGAATTGAGTAGAATGAAAAGAAGCGGTTGGAAAATAGCTGCAATCATTTAATGCAGATGACCTCTGACAGCCTCGCAGCGCTTCTATCTGCACAGAAATTTGCATGGGGTCTCTGTGCAGAGGAACAATGTAACCTAAATGGTAGACAATCTTTATTCTAATGAAGTGGGTGTCAAGGTCAATGTAAAACCGCGATGATAAATGGCGCACCACTAGGCAAGAGAGTTGCATAGGCATTGTAGTGCTTTCGCGTTAATTGAAGGCTGAAACGCACCGCGTGAAAAGCACAAGCCCCTCTTTTCACCATAATGTGTTAATGCGCCGGTGCTGAGATGATTTCTGCAAGACGTTTGCCTGTTGACTTGTAGCTACTGCAGAAATAACAGCACTATGACAGAAGCGGGCATTCTCAGAATTTGGTGTTTTCCTAGAACAGAATTATAAAAATTAAAAAAAAAATGCCCCCAAATAGCATAGTGTCACCTAATGTGGTCCCTTTGATCCTTTTTTTCTTTTCTTTTCTTAGTTAGACCTGTCTTTAATTAGTTTCCTTCTATAGGACCTTCACTGGCTACTTTCCTGCTGAGCATCATTTAAATATTGTTTCCCCCTGCTCTGTACAGTGTCCGGCTTAGTTTACAGCTAAAAACCTTTTGGTGGTGTTTGTCTGTCCTAAATGGAAATGTTAATAAAATACGGATATGGCTTATTTTTAAAAAAATGAAACAAAACAAACAAGCAAGCAGGAAAAAAAAAATCCCAACAACCAACAACAACTGTGTTCTGCCGTGGGAACGGGGAAGCCCCCTAACCTGCTCGCTTGGCATTGCCCCCATGACGGCAGCTATAATCACAACATTTCTTCAGCTGATTTGGCAATATTTTTCAGATCATAAAAATATGGACAGTATGCTGATTTTCAAAATGTGTGCCCTACTTCAGTGGCAATGGAGACACTGTTTGCTAATACACTTATTGTCAGGTAAGCACTTTAAGTTCGTCAATTAAACAGGAAAGAGAGCTGAACCATTAGTTTCATAATCTGCTGAAAACAATGATGAGAGCACATTAGGGGCGGGCTGAGAGACATCTCTTGGCACAACTTCTAACCGGTTATAAACTGGATATATTTTTATTTTCTGATCCCCCAAGAAATCTGTGATATCCCACCTTCCACTCCAACTACAGTCTTGCTAGCCAAGAGCTATGCCTGCAGTCTTGACCAGAAGACTATGAGTACATTTCACTGTAAGAAGTGACATTACTAATTTGACAACTCTCATGCAAAAGCAAACTGCCTCAAACAGAAATCCTCAGTTCCCGAAATGGTAATTCAAAGGGAGAAAGAATCTTACTACGAAGGAAAGTGAAAAAGAAAAAAAAAGTTACTGATCAAACTGTTTTTAAAAAAAAAAACAGTACAGCTTCATCTGTGTGTGATTTGTCAGGTCTGAAGCTTTGACGTGCCCAAGGGGCAGACCCCAGCGGGGAGTAGGCTGCCGAGCTAAATAGCTGTGAAAGAAGTCTTAATGTAGGATGGAATTCAAACTAACCTTGACATGACCTCCGGAAAAATATGCAAAAAGTAAAATGAATGCTCTCTGCAAGATACATCCTAATTTTGTGGTGGAGCTGGTTAGTTTTACAAACATAACTGAGACATTAAAAGAAAAACAGAAAGCTAGTAAGAGGGGCAAACTTTAGAATTCAGGCAAAGGGGGGGAGTCGTAAGCAGCATGATGTGTTGCTGTGAAGGCATGTGAACCATTTGGAAAGAGTCCAAATGAAAACCCACACTGAACAATATTGTTGTCAGCCTGTCTATTCAGGAAAAAAATTTTAGGTTGAATATAAATGACACAAAGCCAAGATTACATCATTGCATTACAAAGTCTGTTGTGGCTTTTAGCTAAACAAGCTCCGTGGATCTATTGGTTTAGGACAGTAATTCAGCCAGGAGGTTTTAATGTGTGTGTTTTTTTTCTCCAGTGCCAATAAAAAAAAATGGAGGAATTTAAGGAAGAAATATCCAACATGCTTTCTATTTCATGCTTTTGATCTGGATTTGATAAGTCAAACTCCAGTTTCAGCTGATGCATTTAGTTCTGATTTGACTGCATTATAATCTTGTCTGTTTGAAGTGCTCAGAAAGGCTCTGGCTCTGGGCTGGCTAACTCACTGTGTCTATGGGACTTTTAATTGCCAACCTGTGTAGAAATCTGGTCCTTTTGCTTTCTCGGTGCAATTTTGTAGCAATACCAGTCAGTTCTTCACTACACTGCCAGTCAGATTTTAAACATGATTCAATTTCTAACAACAAACACCCAGAATCTAATGACTTACATCCCTGCAGCAAGGAGGTGAACCCATGGATTGGACAGATGTGCTTCTGCTAGGTTTTCATTAGTGTCGGGAGGGCAGATGGGTACGGGCGCTTAGAGGCACCAAGCTCAGTGGGCTTTGCAAAGAACCTATGGAACACTGTCTGCGAAGGGCAAAGGGGTATTCATCACCTTCTTGCTCTGTCCAAGTCTTCAACGTTTTAACAATATAAACAAGGAAAGCATAAAGAAGGACATATAGATCAGATTGCCAGATTATACTGATCTTATTAATTGATAAAATAATAAACAATTTAGCTCAGAGATCATGAAGTCAAACACCTACAGGTATTGCAGGCTAATTAACTAGCTCACAAAGAAAACAACAAAGTATGGATTTATAGTGTTTGTTGACTTCTCTGGTACAAATACTGTCATCGGGATAGATTCTGATCTGCCAATGGTTGTTAATGTTGGCAAAATTCATGAGTTTCTATCCGGCTCTCATAAACTAGCAATAGCTGACTCTCATATCCTGCTGCCTGGAAGGTAATGTCAAGAGTAAGGTCAGAATAAGTCCCGTTCCCTCATTCACATTCCAATAACTATTAGTATTGAGGTAAAAGAGAGCCACTTTCTCTACTGAAAGAAAAATGATCCACGAGTATTATTATTACTAGAATCTGATCCCAGTGACAGAAGTCGGGAGAGGGTGGTGTGGTCTGTGGTGGACACACCAGCATCTGCCCTATCCTAAAGCTATGCCAAATATCTCCACATGGAAATGTGGTTTCAATATGGCTTCAGTACCACTAAGTATGTTGCTTTAAGTGAGGCCAGGAATACATATGTTTATGTAAAATCTCATAATTTTTATGTTACATTGAAACTTTTAATTTACAAACGAAGCAATGTCTGTGTCTTGGATCTGAATCCACTGGGGCCCACTTCCTGCTGTCTGTTTCAGACGAGAATATTAGACTCTAAAAGGAATAAAGATGCTAGTGTAATGAATTAAATCTGAGGAGGAATGACAAATGTAAGCACAGCAGAGTTATTAGCCACCCTCCATTCCACCTCAGCCTCGACAAAAGATAGAGACTAAAGTTCTAGAAAGAACAGAAGTAACAAGGCTTTCACTTGACCCTTACTTTTACTTCGAGTCAACAAACACTAAAAGGAAGACGCTAAAAACAAACAAATAACCATTTGGGGCTGGACTAGAACAGAGAAGACTGAGCCACTGTATTGAATATCCAAAGGAGACTTCTAAAGCAGTTGAGAAGATTTGAGCCTCCCCAGGGGAAAGCCTCTGAAAGAGCAATGGGTCATGGGATGGGGGGATGAGAGCTCAGGGCAGAAAAGACAGACTTGCTGAAGACTGAGCACAGACTACAGAGAGCCTTCTGGGTCACCAGAAGTCTAGGCCAAGGGCAGCAGAAGTCTAGCTGGCTGAGAATTTTGTGGGACTGAGTGAAGGTTGGCTTGCAAATTGAAGCTAAACTTCCTCTGTCTTAGAAATTTGCGTTTATCTGCACCAGCATTCATGAGATTTGCCCATGACTATCACATTATTCTGTGCAGAAGAAAAGCCAAGACCCAAACTACCAACTAAGAAACTGTCACTTGTTGGAATCAGATTAAAATACCAGACGGCAATGGGTGCAAACCGGAGCGCAGTGGAGAAGATGCACGGCCACATAAGAAGGGACCTTTGCAATCTAAGCTGGGTCAAATGCCGAGACACAAAAGAAAGAGGAAAAAAATCACAACTTCTACGGCCATCTTCAATTCGCCCTATTGTAGGAAGGCAGCTCACTCGTAAACTACCGATGAAGGCTTGCAGGTCCTTCTTTTGATAAATACATATCAGAGAGATTTTCACTTACAGAATTTGTATAGCTAGCCCGTATTTCAGCAAGGCTCTTTATGTTGCTCACACTTGTACAAATTCGGGTGTATATACATGCAACACGTGCGTGTGTGAACTCACACACACACACACACACATGCACACACACACACACACACTGCTCTCAAAATGCTGCTTTCAAAATTTTCGTTTCATCTATTTTCTCCAATAAATATCTAATACATGTAATCCCTGTACCCAGCAGCATGGTGCAATGGCAATCTATATTAAACTATGAAACTATGGTTATGCTATGCTGTACTAGGCTGCAAATCTACACACCTCAATTGGATTTCTCTGCCTTCACATGCACTTCAGTGAGGATGTGGGTCATTGCCACAACTTGTCTCAACTGCTCTAATTGAGGTTTCATTTTGATGTGTCATATAGGAGCTGATGGGATACCATGTCAGCACATAGTAAGAATAGCTATGCAAGTGTGTAGTGTCTTTTAGTGGGCAGTGTAGTGTCAGGGCCCAAAAAGGTGGCTCTGCTTCATCTTGATTCAAGGTCAGAGAGTTAAAAACTGTCCTTAATAAGTCATAAGACCTAAAGGTCTAAGGTGTGGCTACAGTAGGATGTTTGAGCTTGACCTTGGGTGTCTTATCTAAATAACAGACTTGGTCTGAGGTGTAGTTACTCTTGACCCTCAAGGCCAGATATCGAGAAATTAGGTCTAACTTGTGGTTACCAAATGCTTGGAGAATTAAGAAAGAAAGTCTGTTTGTTCTGTGTATATGATTCCTTGTTCCATTTTTGGATGGGTTATTTAAGAATGGTGAAAACTAAACTTGGGGCATTCCACATTCACTGGATTGCCCTCCTGACTCTATCCTGTGTCTCTGTCTAAGACTTCTTAAGTGTCTTTACCTGCTGTTTCTCAATCCACACTCACCCTCTCAGGTATGAACAGGTCAAGATGGCTGACTCCGTGTGAAGCCTCACAAAGACGTATTACAGCAGTGTAGGATGGGAAGACTTGAGGAGCAGAAATTAGTACAACAAACCCAGCTTTTTTCTTTTAGAAGTCCCTATTTTTTTAAATTTTATTTTCCAGTTTAAATTTAGATAAGAAACAAGGTTGCTTCTCAAGTCAGTTCCAGGTCCCTCTCCCATTCCCTCCCTTCCTCCCAAGCCCTCCCCCCCCATTATCCCCTCATTTCCCCAGGGAGGGTGAGGCCCTCCATGGGGGTGTCCATAGTCTGTCATTTCATATAGGGCAGGTCCTAGACCCTTCCCCAAGAGTTCGGGGTGAGAGTGCACCTCACATTGTTCTATGGGAGTCCAAAGTCCGTGTGTATACTTGGGATGGGTACTGATCTGCTGCCCAAGGCTCAATAGATTCCCTAGGCCTCCTCACTGCCACCCAAATTCAGGGGGTCTTGATCAGTCCCATGCTGGCTTAGCAGGCTGATGCCTGGGATTCAAGAGTTAACCTTTGTCTGGTCAGCTGTTTCTGGGTCCCTATTTTAAAGTACAGTTTCTTTTGTTTTCTATCCCCTTACCAACAAACACCTCAAACACTTTTATTTTTATGGAATTAACAACAATGTTATTGCATTTTCTGAAGCCGAACAAATGAGGAATTTGAAAGGAAATTTACAGACTATAGCTGTCTTCTATATATAGTAAAAGAACAAATTTACTTTTTTCTGCAACAAATACATCAAAATTTCAAGTGTATAAATTAAACCCCACTTAAGACTTAACTATTGCCAAACTTCAAACACAGGACATTCCAACATGGTCTGCACTGACCTCTTGTGTAGAAACCCTGTCTCCTAAAACTTGATTTACCTGTCTGATTCTACTACATATGCCATGACAGTAAAGTAAATACAACCATTATATTTCCAGTTACTTCCCTGAATTCTCACCACTTGCATTGTCAAAATAGCCTCAACTGTCTACAAAAGCAGAAGCTAGTCATTGATTATTGGTTATTGATGGTGTCAATTTGAAGAAAAAGTCCCCAAAGGATGATGGCTATCATGTTTTCTTTGGGTAATGATGAAATATTTTCAATAGTTGGGGCTTTTGGAAAACATTAAGTCAATGAGTAGTTTTTGAAGCTAAGTGATGGATGAAATGCTGTTTGTTGTCTTAATGTTCAACAACAGGAGAATTTATATGTCAAAGCTTACCCTGTATCTTTATACCAGAATTACAGGCCTGCTCAGTTTATAATGGAAATGCTGATGAAGCCTAAACTATGGATGTGCATGGCTGTGCAGCAGCAGTCAGTTGAAATATAGATATATTTTTAGCATTTGGAGGCACCAAGTTTCTTTAAATCTAGAATTTTTTTCTACAATTGCAAGTAATGTTAATAGCACACTGTAAACGTTAAGGCTAAGTGTGCAATGTCAAAATAGATTGGCTCTCTCTGAAAATTGGAAATTCAGGCCTTTTAAACATAATCCAGATGTTTGGCTTTTATTCAGATTTTAAGAAAGAGGGAACTAATATGATATAAAATTCATACATGCATATTTCATTAGTGCTTTTGTATCGCTGAATTAAACATTCTGAAACGTGCTCTTTCTAAAATCACATGGTTTCAAATGAAAGCAGTTGCCAAGATGTTGTACACCTCAAAAATAATGCCAAAAGAACCAAATTAATTTCATAAGGAAAAAATATGTACTTCTTAGGTTAAGTTGATTGATAAAGTTTCCCCAAAAGGGAATACCTTGCTTCCTCTTTGTAAAAAAGAAAAATGAGATGACTGTGGCCTATATTCGTCAGAAAGGTATTGGTATGGAACTTGGTGACTTTCCAATTTTCTAAGAATCATTGACCCTATTTTTATCACCACTTTTTTTCCAAGCTTGGTATGATGCTGCATACCTATAATCTCCAAACTCAGAGAGGAGGATTATAAGCTCTAGGTCAGCTGAGCTACACAGTAAATACACATAAATACACACATGATGACAATAATAACCATAAAATCCACAAAACCTTCACCTTCTCAGGTTTAGTGCACTTGGCATTCCTTAGGGACTAGAGACTCCTGGACAGAGCAGCCACATATAAAATTTATCATGTGTTGATAGACTTAACATATGATAAACCTTTTCCAGAGCCACTTCTCCCCAAAACAAAATGGACATGCCATCATATTGGTATGTATTCACATTGTGACTTTTCATGTTGATTAAAAAATTCATATCTAATGCCTATTGGTCCAATAGTGGCATGAATATTACAGAAGTAACCAACAAGTTTCTGGTTCAATTTAAAGACTGCTCCAAAGGAAGGCATTGGTACCTGGTACTGTAAACTTGGCCAATAACTCATGGCTATGGAGGTCATATACCCTAGAGGAGACCCAAACATGGTTATTTTGCTAAATGGACATATTGCCTTCAAAAATGTTTGTCCTTCTAACCATAGACTAGTACAGTTTTCACCTCCATTGGAGTTACTTCTTCTTACAGTGGACAGCAGCTAACACGGATACTCACTGCTAGCTAAAGTGCAGGGATGAAGTAACAACAGGTTCAATCTCAGATAGGACTTCTATATCAATCCTTTACTCAAGTCTCAAGGAACAACAGGGAAGAGGAGGCAGAGAGGTTATGAGAACCAGAGCATAGAGAGGACTTCCATGAAATAATGCCTTCTGAACATGACAAGGTCATTCCCTCATGAACCCACAGTAGCTGTGGTTGCCTACATAAGAGTTATACACGCCTTTCAGTGTTCCAGTTTAGTTGGTGAAGGCACTCTGGCCTTAACTGAGAACTACTGGAATTTGTTGGCTGATGGAGTGGGGTTAGGTTTCTTCAGTGGTGTGGTCTCTCTTTGATTGCCCATATTCCAGAGATGATCTCACACCCAAGTACATATTTACAGCTCTAAATGGACTTAGTGAGCAGTAAAGAAAAAATTACAGAAGAGAATATGAAATTAAGAGGGGGGAAGTAAAGTGGGGTCTGGGAGAAGTTGAGGTAGATTAGATATGCTCAAAATTATGCTGCAAACATTCACTAGATACATGGGTCAAGTTTCCAAAGTATATATACATAAAATAAATTTTTGACAGACTGTCACTATGAAGCCCTGGCTGATCCTCTTTGTAGACCATGTTAGCCTTGAACTTACAGTGATCTGCCTGCCTCTGCCTCCAGAGTGCTGGATTAACAGTATGCACCACTACACCTAGCTAAAATAAACAAAATTATTGAAGGTAAAAAGGACTGGAGAGATGACTCAGAGTTTAAGAGTACATGCTGTTCTTTTAAAGGTCTAGAGTTCAGTTCCCAGCACCCATGTTAAGCTGTTCACAGCTGCATGTAACGCCAGCTGGAGGGGATCCAATACCCTTTATATGTAACAAAATATATGTGGCATACACACACACACAGACACACACACACAGAGAGAGAGAGAGAGAGAGAGAGAGAGAGAGAGAGAGAGAGAGAGAGAGAAACCTTTTTTGAAAGACAAAAGACTTTAATTCTATAATCTTTATGTGTGTTCATATATGTGCATAGGTGTAGATGAATGTGTAGATACCTCTCTCTCTGTGTGTGTGTGTGTGTGTGTGTGTGTGTGTATAAATCTGAAAGTCACAGAAAACTTGGAATGCCATTCCTTAGGGACCAACCAGTTTTCTTTTTCATCTCTTTGATTTGTCTTTGTCTATTTGTTGTTGTTGTAGAGAAAGGTTCTCTTGTTGGCCTGAAACTTGCTACGGCTTGACTGAGTGGCCAGTGAGTCTTGGAGATGGGCCTATTTCTGCAGCCTCAATTCTGGGATTACAATCACATGCCACCACTCCTGGCTTTTGTCTTTTTAATGTGGGTTTTGTGACTTGCATGGTAAGTACTTCATCAACTAAGCTGTATCCTCAGCCCATACCTATAGTCTCAATAAATCTATAATGGGATAAGAGTGCTCTTGGTTGTGGCTCAATCCTTGTGTGGTAAAATATTTGATGCCTTAGGAACACTTTTTTGAAAGTACTTCTGATGCCTTCTTCAGATGAGGATAAATGTGATTCAAGAATTAGATCATAGACTCTGCAATGAACGGACAAGAACCATTTATTATTTACCCTTTATCCACTGTAAGTATTGACATTATGGTTTAGTTGTAGGAGGTTGGAAAATATTTATTCATTTGAATTTCTCCCTAAAGAGAGATCAGACAGACTTAAATCAGTTGTGGAAATACATGTTAGGCAAAGAGTTAGTACACAGAAATGAAAAGACCATGATTGCCTTGTTTATCTTTGAACTTCCCTCTGTGGGAATTTTACTTGGTAAAACATCCAATATAGAAATATTTTCAACTTTCTGATAGATGTCAAGTTAATTGCTTCCCATGGCTAGGAATGGTTAGTGTCTATGAAATGTGTCAGAAAGAGGAGGGCCATGGCAGCTCTTTAAACACTTCAGGGCACCTCTTATAAGGTGTGCTTTCTTGGGAGAACATTTATCAGCGTGCAAGAGGTTAGCTTTAATACCCAGTCCCCAAATCTTTCTCTTTCAAATCCTTCTGTGTTTCTACTCTTGCTTATTTTGGACTGGGGAAGGAGATACTTTCCTGTGTTTACCAAAGAATACATTTTAAGATTTCCAGACTAAAGCTGCCCTTTATTCCAGCCTCAGGAAGTTATTGTCACTTTTCAGTACATTGTTCTGTTATTATTACTACTGTTCTCCTAAGGAAAGTCCAGGAGAAAAGTTAGGGGTATTACCCTGTTTTAAAAATGAAAATCAAAGCTTAGCTACCTGCCAGATCTCTGCAAGGTAGTGCTGATGCCCAGAAACAGAACAGGGGCCATTGCAACTTAGCTAGCTGGACTGTGTTATTGCTGCTCTCCAAAAATGTTTCTTTACATTCAGCCCAAATTCTGAGGACAATGGTGGAACCTAGGAGTTGAATGTAAACAAGGACAAGAATGTCATTCAAAGTGACTTTGGAGTAGGTAAAATACACTGAGGAACCTATCCTGTAGCCCTCTATGGTTATACTCATTTCCATGTTGCGCATCTTCTAAAAATGATATATTTTAAATACTGCAAGGTGGAGGCTAAAAGGTCAGATAGGAGAGCTCTGAGTGATAGTCATGCCTGTCACTCCAAAGAATGACAGCTCACAGCTTCAAGACATGCTGGGGTACCGGCATAAACTAAGCCCCCACAGAGCAAATCTTCCTTATAAAAACTGATAACGGCTGTGAAGCACCCCTCCACACACACATACTACTGCTATATCAGAAGAATCTGCCACAAGCTCCCACAAAGGTTTATTAAAAATTATATCGAAGAGAAAATTGGATGAGTGGGGGGACGTGTGTACAAGCAGATATATGTATGTATCTCAACTACAAGAGGCAGAATGACAAAATTATGGAGGAGCAGGTGTTAAGTTTCAGAGAACAAAATAAAGAAAATAGAGGGAGGAAAAGTAACAAGTCAGAAAGGTTATAAGGAAAATGAGAGCTGGAGAGGTCTTCCATGAATAACTTCCCTGAAATTATCACACGACAGAATACAGCATGGTGGCTTTAAAAAAGGCAAAATGTTCATTGAGAGGAGACTGAAAAAGAGAGTTATGAGATGTGGACATTTAAAACAGGATGTTGAAACAACAACGACAATCTTTTTATAAAAGAAATAGGTACTAAAACTTGTGGTGTAGAGGATTTTTTTCCCATGTAACACAGACAGGTAGAATTCCTCACTGGGTGCCATCTGACTGTAACTGTTTTCCTGCCTTCATTCTATGGATGGCATGTTGTATAATCCAACGGAAGTCATTTCATTTTTCATGGCCTCACCACCAGCAAAACAAAGATGGAGACACACTCGTCCTTTCTCAACCACTTGCATTTGAAGATATAATCAAACCATATCGTAAGAATTCCACATTTCTATGTAGAACACATCTTCAAAGAGTCTCTTTAATTTTAACACATGTGACTTTTCTAATAAGATTTCCTTTTGGTCTGTTATACATTTGCATGCAAGACTGCAAATACACCCTCCTTTTTCTGTCTGAGAAATGATATATTATAATTGCTCTCTGGCCACAATAGACAGTAAAGTAAGTCACATCAAAGAAGAATCGTTGAAAAGGTAAACACTACATACACATTCAATCCCCATCTTGTGGAATATACAAGGAAAAGTTGTAACTATTTTCCCTCCTCTTAGGAAGGAAGGAGAGAACATGTTGATATTAGCCTGTAGGAGTAACTTCACAAATCCTGTAAGCAAATAGTCATTTCAGTACTTCCTGGGGTCTTCATTCCTTGCCTAAGAATAATGTTAATACTCCATAAAGTTGCTTTGAGGACTACATGAACTAACATAGGCAAGGTGTAAGGCCTGCTATATGATGAGTACTATGCAAGTGTTTGCTCAACTTTGATCTAAATGTTGCCAAGGCAGCAGAAGTCTGTTCCCTGCTGTCCTCATCTGTTTATATATTCATAGCAATAGTTTATATATTTGTGTATATTACTTCTTTTCCTTAAATAGAACACTGAATTATCAGTAGAAATAAAAAAGACATTGCCTGTTAATAAATTGAATACATTACTGTGAGTCATCACAGGCTTGCTACTCCTCTCTAGTATGACTTCCTGGTCTGGGTGATGTTCTAGAAGCATGGCAAGTGAATTGTCAGATCTAAGGGTTTTTATTTTGTTTTTCTCGCATTGCATTTTTCTGCAAAGCATCTGGCTTTGTTCCCTTATTTAATTTTCTTCCCAGCAAATGCCATCTCAGCTATCATTTCTTACATAAACTGTGAGGAAAAGTTAACATGCATTCTGAATGCATACACATTTGTGGTCTTTGCTCTTACTTCATGTTGTTTGTTTTTACTTTTCTCAATGAAGTATATTATAAATTAATCAAAGAAAATGATGGCCTTTGCATTTTTAAAAATTGCATTTATTTATTTGTGAGCACATACGCACCAAGGTTTGCATTTGGAAGTCAGAGGACAGCTTGGAGGAGTCACTTTTCTCCTTCCATCACAAAGATCTCAGGCTTGGCAGCAAGTGACTTTACCCACTGAGCCAACCACTAGCCCAAAATAGCCTCTAAAAATATTTGGTATTCTACAGCCTATCACAATAACAGTATTTAACATGTTTTCTGCCTATCTTCATGTAGTTAGTAATATGAGATGACATTATTTCTTATGCTTTAGAAAAAGGTGAAAATATTAGACCATTATTTCTCTCTCTCTCTGTTTCTTTCTCTCTCTCTCTCTCTCTCTGTGTATGTAAAATGTCTGTGTCCATCTTTGTATGTGTGAATGTAGGTGTGTGCATAGTCTACGTGTTAGAGATCTGAGGACAGCCTCAAATGTTAATTTTTACTTTCCATCTTCTTTGAGGCAAGGCCTCTTTTGTTGTTTGTCACGGAATATGTCAGACTAGCTGGTCCCCAGATTCAGGGACTCTCCTCTTCCCAGATCCCATCTACCAATAGGAGTCCTGGGTTTACAGATTAGTATTGAGTTTGCTTCGCATTGGTTCAGGATATTCGAACCGCAGGCCCTTACTGAGCCAGCTCCCTACTCCCAATTAATTCTTAATCTATGTATTAGGGCCTAAAGATAACTTTCAAAATATATGAGCTAAAATTAAGAACTAAGGTAGGACCTGTCTTTGTGCTTTGGCATACAGAAAGTGGTGCAAATTTCATAAAATATTAACCAACTTTAACATTAATTAAAGCAGTTTGCAAATTACAGAACTTGTGAACAGTTTCTCTTCAAGCAAACAAGCACATGCCTCCATCCACTAAGCCCTTACCCTATCCACCTTCAGCAGCACAGCCTCAAGGGAAGACATTCCAGCCGGAAATTTGGGGATACAAAGATTGCCTGTCACTAGGTCACCCAAAGCACTTTTATTCCATTGCAACCTGATTTTTTAAAAAATTTTATTGAAATAAAATTAATATATAATACAATTTAACTACTTAAGGTGCATAACAGGACAGGCTTCACTTTGTTCCCAGAGTAGTACAAGCATCACTATAATTAATTCAGAACTGTCTATAACCACTAGCAATTATTGCCCAGTTCTCTCCCTTCCTGTGCCCAGCCGCAACCACTTTGCTGTTTCTGTCTCTATACATTAACATACTCTGAACACTTAAAAAGTACGCCTTCCAAGTGAAGCTCCACGTCTCTTCCCACTTTATCCCATTACTCTTCCCCTGTAACTCCCCAAACCTCCACTAATCACTGTTGGATGAAGTCAACATTTTTGATTCCACATCTGAGCAAGATCATGAGCAGTTTTCCCTTTTGTGTTTGACTTACTTCAAGTAGTACAATGTTCTCCAGATTCAACCACGTAGTTACAAATGACAAAGTTTCATTACTATCTGTGGTATACATGTGCCACATTTTCTTTATCCATTAACCTGCTAATGTGTAGCTTAATTAGGCAAGAGGAAGAAATACAAATTATCTAAATTAGAAAACAAGTTGCCAAAATTTCATTTCAATTTGATATGATCTTATGTACAGGAAGCTCTAAGTACTCTCCCAAAATATTATTAGATATAATAAATGAATTCAGTAAAGTTGCAGAACAATAAACACAAAACTCAGTAAAAGAGATAAGCATCAGAGTGCAGACAACTAACAAAAGAAATTATTTGCAAACTATATTTTTAACAAGTGGTCCAGATAAAAATATATAATATATTTAAACTACTCAACAGTAAAATAATAACAAAATTCTTGATTTAGAAATGGGAATTTCTTAAAAGAATACATACAAGCAGCCAAAAGCATACAAAAAAAATGCCCAACATTGTTAATCATTAGGGAAGTGCACACTGAAACCATACTGAGATATAACTTCACTCCATCTAGAATGACTGTAACTGAAAAGGCAAAAGTTAGCTCTTGGTAAAGACAAGTGAACGGGGAATACCCCCATACTGTTTGTAAGAAAGTAAGAGGAGTCATCTTCGAAAACATTATGGAGCTCTCTCTCTCTCTCTCTCTCTCTCTCTCTCTCTCTCACACACACACACACACACACACACACACACACACACACACACCAGTAAAGCTAGCCCTATCTGTGGCCCACCCTCCTCCCATCAGGCATATCCAAAAGGGGACAAATCAATATAAATCAATGTGCTGCCCACCTGTCGCGATTACAGCACTTTTCACAGCAGCAATGAAACAGAAACAACCTCAGCAAGCTTGTTCTTTACCAAACTTCCCTCACACTGGCATATGGGCATGTTTGTGGGGCGTTTTCTTCATTGCTGATTAATGGAGGATGGCCCAGCCCACTGTGGGTGGTGCTATCCCTAGGAAGGTGGGCCTGGGCTGTATAAGAAAGTTTACCCAGGGATCCAGTAATCACAGTTCCTCTGTGGTTTCTGCTTCTAGCTCCTGCATTGACTACCCTCAGAGAGTGACAACCTGTAAGCTGGAATTAAGCCTTTCCTCCTTCAAGTTGCTTTTGGCCACAGCAACAGAGGAGCAAACAGGACATTCATAGACAGCAAAATGCTTTTAGCTGTCCTGCCACGACGCCCAAGGCTATTACCAAATATAAACCATATATATGTATATATATAACCAATTTATATTTTTCAGATATAAACCAATAATGTGAGGCAAACAGAAGGGAAAGTTTCTCAAATGATATGACTGTTTTCCATGGTTTAGTGACTATTCTTATATGCTGTAAAAACCAGGGTTAGCATCATTAGATAATCATAATGAAAATAGAGAGAAGACGGAGGTGTGTGGAAAGGAGGATGTTAAAGAGCTAACGTTCTGTGACACCACAGAAGGAAACACGGCCAGCGATGGGCTAAGACAGCCCACAAACCCACCTTTGACACTGCCTGAAGTGAATGAAAACGGTGCAGCATTTAGAAATTACACTTCCATGACAGCTTAAAAACACTACATTTAGCCTTTAAAATTTTGTTACAGAATTCTGATTTTTTGCCAGATTCCCCATAGGCAAAGTCAACTGTTGACACAATCATTCATATTTCTACACCAGAGGGAGTGATGAAGCTGGGATCCCACATTAGTACAACTCAACCTACCTCCTCATCACTTCACAAGGAGGAAAATGAAGCCGGAGAAGGGCGAGCCTGCAGAGAAGGGAGGAGCTCAGTGTGTCAAAGCTCTGTGGCTGATCCTGATAGCCTGTCACACAAGGTGGCCTCTGACCTCCACGTGAGCCACATGGCATGTGTGTGCCTACACACACACACACACACACACACACAACAATAATGATGATAACGATAATAATAGCAATGATAAACTTATATAGGAGTTGGTGCCCAAGGAATCTCTGGCTTACGTCTCCAGGACTTCATCATACAATCTCTTTACAGTGTCCTTGGTGGTGCTTATCAAAAGCCCAAAAGATGTCTACAGGATAAAATACAATCTAGGGCCTGAGGATGAGGTGTGTCCGTTCTCTTCAGAAGGGAGTTACACATGGAGACCTGGGTCTGAGTGACCTTATCTCTTCCTGAGGAAGCTTCTAAACCAGCCTCTTCTGTATACAGAATGACTGGAGCTGAGACATGGTAAGGTGATTGGAGGGAAAGCCAGTCCTGTTAAGCTCCACTGTGGAGGGGGGGGGGGCACACACTCATGCTTGTACTCTCAAGCATCCCAGTCTCTACTTCTAGCTCTGAGCTGGGATTAGTTTCTCAAGGCGGACAGTATGACATAACTTATGTTATTGGGCCAAACATGAAATGTAGGCCTCACAGAGCAGCCAGGCCACCTGTGAAGTGCCAGAGACAATGACCAGTTCAAAGACCCTGAAAGAGCCACTTTCTCAATTTCTTTGGGTCCTACAAGCACAATAGAGTATAGGAGGCCACCTGGTGGTGAAATGAACCAATTAACTGTTTAGCACTGCACTGAAAGCAAGAAAGTGGAAATTTGGGGTTGTTTGTAAAGTGGTGATTAGAACCTTAAACAGACTAATGAGCAACAGGTGTTATTGCAGAATACCACACAGAAAATTGAGTTGGGAGATGATTCAAACCCAAAGAAAACTATATATTCCTAAAGTTTAGTCACAGTAATTATTATTTATCATAGGTACTGACACATTTTTCCATGTTGTTAAATATAAATGGTTTAGGATCAGCTGTGTGATCACTGGCCAACTTATCTCTTCTATTGTACATTTAAACACAGGAATAGCTACATAAATGATGTATGAGGTTGGGTTCCAATAAAGTTTTATTTAAAAATGAGATTTGATCTCCATGACCAACCTGGTCTCTCTAGCGAGTTCCAGGACAGGCTCCAAAACAATACAGAGAAACCCTGTCTTGAAAAAAAATGAGATTTGACCTTCAAGGCAGTTTGCAGCTTCCTGCTCCAGAAGAGTCCCTTACATACAGTACTTGACTGAGTTTTAATAAGAACCATTCAAGGTGAGTGTCCTTCTTACTCCCTATACCTAAAGTCTGCGGAAATTGTGATTAGCTGGCTCTAATTTAGAAATGCTCCATGTAGTGCCATGACCACCTTTTCCATGGAGACTGAACACATTGCTTTGACCCCTGCCCCATTTGTATTGCAGCGTCTGCTTTTGTTTTCTTGCTAGGATTCTTTGCTCTTGTTTTCCTACCTCATATCTCCTGGAAATGCTGCCTCCTACCACTTCTTCTCCCATCACTTCTTTTAGGTTTAAAACTTGACATCAGTAGTTTCCATAACACTAGATGTAACAACCAAGCTTAAGAATGAGACAAGAACAATGCATTAAAAATAGATAGCAACATATATGATAATAAGCCAGGGAAACTGACACACTGTTTGCTCTAGGTGGAAACTGGGCCTAAACCAGCACGCTCCTTCCTTCATCAACAGTTAGTTGCAAGAAGATGTGACTCTGTCCCCATGTGGAGGGAGAGATACTCGGAGTCCATTTTTATGTTGCTTTCATTTTCTTTCTAAATACATTTTTTTAGGAGCACACTGTATGTAAAACCATCCCAGACAAGCTACATCTCTCTTCTAAACCATCCACAAAGTTCTTAGCTGCCAACAAGAAAGAGCTGAAAAATGTGATTGAGAATCCATGGAGCTGGTTATATTCCTCACATATATGGATTTACCAAGAGTCTCTTATTGTTGGCATGTTTTCTCCTACAAGGGAGCATGGAAATAGTTTTAGTTGGATGGAGTGCAGACAAAACCGAAATAAATGATCTAAAAATATGGTTCTGTTAGCTTGAAAAGAAAACTGCAAAACTTGAAAAAATGTGGCTACATAAAAGGAGAGAAAATATTTAATTATAGAGCATGGGCTCTGGTTGATTTGACAATTAAACCTAACAACAGAAGGCGTTTACACTGGGTATAAGAAGGCTTCCAGGATAGTGAAAGTTGTTAAATATATTAATGGGAGTTTATGGAATTCCTTCTGGAAAGATCTTTAGCAGAGAATATATTCTCTCCTATCTGAAATGGATTTAAAGAATCCTTGAGAGGAGAAAATGAAATGAAGGTGCCTTTGAGGTCCCTTTTAGTCCAAAAAGTTCTACTGAAATCACCACTTTCCAAGGAACTAAATAATTGTACAAAACCTCTAGGAGTTAACTTTGGAATATTTGGGAGAAAGCACCCATTGCACAGTGTGTGAGAGTATTACTGACTGCAAGCCTTACTCAGTCCTGGGAATTCCACCCTCACAGGGCACAGATCTGAGCAGCAGTGTGGACAGTGGCAATGAACAAAATGATTTGCTGCAGTTAAAGTGTTTTAAAAATTAAACTCAGTGCCCTGGTTGGCCAACACCTGACATTTCTGGCATTGATCCTGGCAGTCCTGTTTTGTTGTTTTTACACAGAAAAGGCTCCCAACAGTGTTTTCATATTTTAATTCTTTTTCTAACACAAACTTGGAAGAATGGAGTCTTGTGAAACTATCTTCAAAACATGGACTATGAAATGCTAGCTAAATTTGAGTTCTGCTATATTTACAGTTGTAGAAAGAGACTCCAATTAGCTCAACCCTAGATGTTCGTTTGTGCTGCCGGTTCAATGAATATGGAGATGTTCCCCAGTGGTTTGTAGGACAACTAACATTTAATGGAATGGGTTTTCTGCCCACCAGTCAGGGAAAAGTGACGACGGAGAAAGCGAACCATATGGTTGGCAATGTCCTTTATGAGTGTTTTTCAAGTCTCAGTGGTCCCAGCTCAAGAGAGCCAAGGAAGAAGCAAGAACTCAGTGAGAATATAGTAAACCCTAATCAATCTCAAGGTGGACACAAATAAGACCAAGACACAAATACATTACAAATATCAACCAAATTCAAATTCTAGATAGTGTGTATTTTAGGCTTTTCACAATTGCATAATACAACTACTAACAATTATCTACTCTACCTTGGCAACAATTCTTAATCTTTGATAACAATATTATATGCAATGTATTCAAATTAGGTAAATAAAAAATTAAAATACTCAATCACAAGATTTTCAAGTAGCCTTCCATACCTGTTAATAAAAAAGAAAATCCTGAATTTTGAAAGGAAACTGTTTTAACACTAATATTTCTGTCTTGCTTTGGAATTAAATATTTTCATTTTATATGAATCTCCATATACTAAATATTTAATCTATAAATAAATATCATTAATATGAATAAAGAAAAGAAATAGGCACTTGCGAAGAAAGCAAGATGTCCTTGAGAACATAAGCACTGACTAATCTAAAGAATCCTACTTTAGTGTTTCTACAAGACCCATAGATAGGATTTCGTTGGGTTTTAAAGCTATTATCTTTTAAAGGTGCCAAGGAACATAAATGAGGTCACAGTGTGGTTCTTGAGGGCACTTCAATAAAATTAAATACTTTAATTCTTCAAAGAAGTTGACAATTTCTAGGTAAAATATATAAAACGGCCATATATGACTGTTATTTTAAATTATGAATAGCATACAATGAAAATAGAAGAGAAGTGTAATTGTTAAGTTTATCTAGGTACAGTTTTTTTATCATTTTTTAAAAATTTAAATAGCTTGTTTTACATGTCAATCCCAGTTCCCTCTCCCTCCCCTCCTCCCGCACTCCCCTTCCCCCCCTCCCTCCCACCCTATTGCCAAATCCTTCCACATAGGGGATATCAGAGTCTGTCCTAGGTACAGTTTTTTAAGAGAGGCATCTCTCTCCCTCCCTTTCTCTCTCTCTCTCTCTCTCTCTCTCTCTCTCTCTCTCTCTCTCTCTCTCTCTCTCTCTCTCTCTCCTTTATACCCACAACAACCCAGAATTCAAGAGCAGACCAAATCCAAGTTCTTCATTTTTTGTCTTACATGTTTAATGACCACAACCTTTGAAAATACACATTTATGTCAATTCAAGCCCAATTCCCTTTTTCTTTTTAATTTTTCTATATGTATTAGTTTATAGGTGGGAATGTGTATGTGATCGTGAGCAGGCGGAGCACAGAGGACAACCTACAGGAGTTGGTTCTCTTCCTTCCACAATGTTGCTTCTGGGCCTCAAACTCAAGACATCAAGCACGTTTATTCATGGAGCCAATCGCTAGCCTTCAAATTCATTTTCTACAATGACCATGTCAATAGCTCTCCTATATAATACAAGAGTGACAAGAGAGGGTAATAGAGAGGGAGTTTATATGAGCAAAGTACAATGATTTATGTGTTTGTAAATGTTATAATGAAATCCATTAATTTATAAACTAAAAAATAATGAAGAGAATGAAAGTAAATCATATGTTACCATAGGTCCAAGAGCATTGTATTGATATATGCTAGCCATCTCCAATTACTAACCATGTTCTCATCTGCAGATACTGTTTGGTCTTTACTCTCAGATCTGCACAGGACGTATCATCTTTATATCCTCATAGAATAATCAGGTTCAGCACCAAGCACCTCTCTACCCACTAAGCCACCTCTCTAACCCCTAACTGCTCATTCTTAAATTTGGTCTATCAAGACTAAATCTATTGTCATCATTTACAAACATTCATTTAATTAAAATAAATGCACAAGACTATATCAGAGAACACTTCTGATTGAAAGATTAGAGATTCCCTATACAGTTACAGTGATCAGTTACACACTATTGTGCTGTTTGTGCCTGTCATGCTTACATCTTTTCTTTCTTTCCTTTCTCTTTCTCTGTCTCTCTGTCTCTCTGTCTCTCCTTCCCTTTCTTTTCCTCTGATATCAACTTGGTCAAACATCAGCACTGTGATTATTAAGGACTGTCCTTCCTGTTTTTTACTTTTTCAGAGATAGGGATTTTTGGTTTTATATCTAATATAACAACCATAAACCTTTACACTCAGTGACTTTTTTGAAAAAGTCATGGAATGATAGCATACTTCTAATAAACAGAGTTGAATGATTGAATAATCTTTCTGGAAATATTTTTGAAATATAATTATTAAGTTTCTACAATGCCCCAGAAGTAATGCTGTGTACTGGAGATAGATGCTAAACCTCACAGACATGATATCTTCCCACTTAGCACATAAAATTTTAACAAATTTGTAATCATTGATTCTTTGAACTTCTGTATTATAATTACTTATTGTTTATATGCACAAACATGCTAAGGCTTTTGTGAGTGATGGTCAGTTCTCTACTTCTACCATATAGGTCGTAGGGGGCAAACTCAGCTTTAGGCTTGGCAAACAGTTATCTTTACTCCCAACCCCTGGCTATCCCACCTGCCACTGATTGCTCATTCTTAGTCTACCAAGTCTAAATCTGCCACCATTGCTTAAAGTATGCATTTAATTCATATTAAAGAGTTCAGTGTAATATCTGGAAGGGAGCTTTCTTGGGAGACAGTTATGAGTATTAAAAGGAATTGTGCTGTTGTAAGGAAGGCAGTAAAATCCAATATGCCAAGATTTGTAACAAAAGAAATGTACTCCTGACTAAAAACTTGGCATATATGAAGGAATTTTGTGTACTTATTTATATATGCATGCTTTAAATGCCTTGAGTCCAAGGACTCTGGTTTCATCTAGATTCAATTCTAATGAAAGACGTTTTTAATTAAACAAATTAATACCTCATACACGTGTGTGCCCATATGCAAATGTGTGTGCATAAATGCATTTCTGTGCATACTTCCTCCACAAGCATCTCCGTTTTTAATGGATAACATGACAAGAGGAATATCACAATCATAAATTTTTTATGCAAATGTCTACAGACATATGGAATCAACTAGGGAAAGCAGCTGAATAGTATGTTTAGATGAGTCTTGGGATGTATAGATGCTTTTCTAGAGAAATGCCCTAGCTTGTGCAACAAGGTTAGTTGTAAGACCAAAATAAACCCAAAATCACTAGGGTATTAACTTGGTGGCTTTTTTCCTTCAGAAGAAATATATGTATATACACACATATGTAGATGTGAGTGTATGTGTGTATTGTGTCTTATACTAATGAACTAAGGTCAGCAGAAATGGCACTCCTCTCGCGTCTTACCCCTGAGTACCTCATTAGGGATACAGTGTCACAGAGATGCCTAGTTTAAGCATGTATGAGCTTTCAAAATACCCACATTATTAAAAATATGCTAAAGAATTCTCCCATTTCTGAGAACTGAAATTGCTTCCTTGGCAGCACTGGCAAATGGTCTTTTCACAATTGGCATCCTGTGGGATATTATTCCATATTAGGGACACATCCTTGGGAACTTTCTTTAGTGATAACAGGGTTCAAGGTTGAATCTTCCTGCCTTTAGTGTGTCTCCCCCTAAAATAAAGATTTTCAGTTTTAGCTTTTCTGAATCTGACAGATATAGGACTTCCCTGGAGTGCTAAGGTGCCGTGAAAGCCATAAGGTTTCCATGTAACCTTTCCATGTCAAATCCATCATGTTCTCTTTGAAGATTGCTGTGGTTTGGCTAGGATGGGCCCCTCATAGTTTCCTATGACTCAACATTGAATTCCCAGCTGGTACTCCCATCCCATGACCCATGACATACTCAAACACACATGCACGCCCATAAACACGTCTCCCTCTTTATCAAGTGATAAAGTGGAAAATTGCACTTGACACGTTTTCTGGATATCTTCTGTTTACCCCCCCCCCCATAGTTCCTTCCAGTTTCTAGTGTCCTTCCATCCAAACTACATTTTATTTTTGAGACAGAGCTTCATGCAGCCCAGGTGCCAGACCTTAATCTCACTATTTATCCTAGGATGACCTTGAACCTTTGATCCTCTTGTCTCTTTTTGTAAATATTGGGATTAGCATGCCTGATTACTTAGTGCCTAAGAACAAACCCAGGGCTTCACTCTATCAACACAACTATCTCTATGTAGCCTTCCTCTAAACTAGATTTTAAGATTGGCATTCATTTCAAATAACAGCATCTAGAAGAGGTCATTCATTATTTTCAAAGAAATGAATCTTAGGGCTAAGATGCAAGGAACATAAGCACTTGAGAATGGAGACAGTAGAGCTAAGACACTTCTAGTCTTCCAAAGATGCACAACACACCTCACAAATCATCTTCCTTGGACAGCGAGACATGGTTGTAAGACAAAGGCAAATGGAAACAGGATAATAAATTCACAAGAGAAAGCACTGGGATTAGATAATTCCCCTGGGGCTGACCACCTATTCTGAACAAACTCTAGAATGTCTTCTGAAGTAACAAAATTACTGCCTCTGTAGCTTTGGTCTCTACTTTACACTTCAGAAACACATACGTTAAACTCTACTAAGCCATAAAAACACAGAATCATCAGAATGACAAAGTGTTGGGATTCAATTGCATTATATCTAATATAGTATTTTTGATTAAGGTTATCATAACCAATACCTTCCTGATATAATTACATGGAACATTAAACCTAATTCTTATATTTCTCACATCACTATCCCTTTGTAAATGAGAACACTTGTTTTCATCTTTAAGCTTTGATATTGTACTATTTTTTAACAAAATAACAAGCCCAAATTCATATCATAGTAGTCTATCAAGTTTAATCACATAACATTTAATTTTTCTAGCTCCAAACCAGATTAGTGAAACTATGAATATAAGCTATAAATAGAAGTAATTTAGAACTACCTAAAAAAATCAGGTCGATGACATTTCCATTAAATCATTTATCTGAAATACATATGCTTCACTGGGCATTGGGAGCCAAAGACGACAGTGAGACAAACGGCCTTTCTTGTTAGGACTTTTATAGAAATCTACAAACTCTCAGCTTAACATAGAAATAGATACTATATTTCCATTCAATTAAGTAAAAGTTCTCAAAAAGTTAAAGATTGAAATTTTGTTTTGTTCTCTTTCTTTTTAGCAATTAAATCAAACTTTTATTAGCAAACCCTACTTGTTATCCTGATTGCAATTAATGCCACCTCCCTAACAGGTCAGCTCATTTAGGTGCAATCTGGAATCATTTGGATTTAACATGATGGTTATTACTTATTACCCTGAAACCAAGCAGCACAATGAGATATTGATTACTTTTAACCTTTACATCCAAGGATTCAAGAAAGGTCGGAGGAGGGGAACATTCCACTCTCGGCTGGCAAGCAGTCTTTAAGAGAATTCAAATGATTCCCTTTGGCCAAGTAGACCCAAGATGAGGCCAAGATGAGGATGCTTTGAAAAATAACACTCAGTTCATTGTTAGCATTACATTTATAAGTAATGTATATATCACTGTATACATTATGTTTATATAGTAATGTATATATCACTATATACATTATGTTTATATAGTAATGTATATATCACTGTATACATTATGTTTATATAGTAATGTATATATCACTATATGCATTACATTTATAAGTAATGTATATATCACTATATACATTACGTTTATATAGTAATGTATATATCACTATATGCATTGCTCAGATATGCTGTTAACACTTTCAAGTCAGGTTCTAGGAAGATCTCTATTGGAAAGAATAATTTAAGTGGGTGTTTAAAGTGTGTGATTTCCTGTAGCAGCTCTCATTCGAATAAACTTGTCTCCCCAAACTAGGATCTCTTGGTAGGTTCCCAAAGGCTGAACACAATTGTTGGCCAGTGATGTTGGATCCTCAGATTTCTTTTGGTTTCCTTTTTCCATGACAGCATTTAGAAACACTTTTTCACTTTCGTGCTACTGAAAAGCAGTGATCTTTAGGCAGGGTCCGGCAAAACCACAGACAAGAGAAATATAAACTCTGTGTGTGAGATTAATTTGCTGAACACTTGGCGTTCCTATTGCCAAGTCGTCAAATTGTTCCAAGTTGTTCCGGAAGGTTGTTATTAATAGTATGTTTTCTGAGGAAAGTTCTGTCTACTTTTGGAACTGCATTTCTGTTGCCAAGGAAACTCCTTTAAGCACCGTTTCTAGGAACACACTGCTGCTTTTGTTTGCCAGTGTCCTATTCATATCATCTAAGTAGTGTTTTACATGCTCCAGCCTCCGGCCCCAAATGCTGAAGGGTTAGCCCAGTTAAGTTGCTTTTTCAAACACAGCTAACGCCTGCAGTGAGTCCCTCTCCTTTTCTCTGCACTCTTCTCTCGTCCTCACATCTAAATCTCCCTTCTCCCCACAGTCTTTCCCTTCTCCCTCCAATGCGCCCAGCTCTCACTGTTCAAGACTGAAACAAAACCAAACTGACACCCCCCCCAAAAAAAAAGTTGTGTCAAAGCGATAGTTTTCACAAGTTTGGGATAAAATAACTTTGATTTGAATAATTCTATAGGTTCTCAAAGAGCATCAGGCCTTCAAGTGTTAATTATCTTTTCACTCTAAAATTAATGTAGTCATTTCCTACTGACTCCTCCATCCCATTTATTGAATTGCAGAGGAAAACATGTCAGAGTCTCCAGCCAGCCCTGTTGTTGTGATTAAGCGTGGTCACATGGCCCATCTCTGCCAAAAGGAGGGCCCTGAGAAAAGGTGACAAAGACAGTGATTTCCTGTCAGCAAAGAGTACGACAGGGCTGTCTAGAAGTGATGCAAATGAGGGAAATTTTCCCCCACAGCTTGTTTGATCCGCTCTGGCCTAGAGAGAGAAGTGCAATTCCACCAGGCCAGCCCCAGAGCCAACGCACCTTCCGGACAGCGGCTCACCACTGGAGACAGAGCCTGCTGGCCAGGCTTCCCTTCCTCGCCCTCCACACAGAGCCAACTGTTTCTTGGCACACTAGTCGCTCCTAACATCCCTCTTCCCCGACCCCTCTTAGAAAAAGTGGATCAAATAGGAATTTCAGGATCCCGGAGAAACTGTTTCCTGCAGGTTGTTTGGGAACCACATTCGTCTATTTTTTCCCGAAACATTCCAGGAAGAGTTTTACCCTCTCTCAAATTAAAAAGAGAAAAATATAAATTTGAGTATCCATATCAAACAGTGATTTATCAATGCTCAAATTAATGTGACAGTCAATGTAAGGACTTTGAACTTTAATAAAAATGGAACAACAAACTCATTCCTGGATCAGTTCTGGCCACTTTAAAAGTGACTAGACAATGTTATTTGAAAAATTATAATGATTTTAAGCATATTTTTCTTATCTTAATGGAGTTTTAATGTAACATACAATTAGGCTATGCAATTAATCAACTAGGAACGAGATAAAAAATTATCATGAAGCTGGTGTGCCTCTTCTCTCTGGTATATTCTATTCTGACTGCTTCAATGACTAGTGGTTTGTTTCATTTGGTACAATCAAAATTGAAATGTAAAATCCAGTACTGAAACCCCATATGAAGCCTAACCAGCAGAATTCAATTTTTGATTCACATTCCTATTCTATAAGGCAACATATAAAAAATAAATGTGGTGGATATCTTTAACCCCTAAGCCTGATAGCCACAGGCTGAACCATGAAGCAGATATGCACTACAGTTTGGGGAACGCAGCTTCAGCCATGAGAGCATCAAGCAACATCTGAAATTATTTAGACCAGCTCAGTCTAGAGCAAAAAGAAAGGAATCTATCCCAGAGGGTTGATATCCGTGAGTTTATAAAATATAGGCATAGCGTGATTAATGTGTTTTCTATGATCAGTTCATAGCAATGACAACATCATTTTGGCATCAATCGTTGTAAAATAACAAGCCAAGTATGTCCCATTTATCTTCTTTTACTCTATATTTCTTATTCTTCTGAATATCTAATCATACTTCATACACATTTCTTTTAAAGTCGCAATGCCTCTTAAACACACCCCCACATTCCCTCCATTCACATCTCACTGCACTCCTCCATACTGTACTGTTTCCTCTAAATAATTACTTCCAAGTCAGTTCTCTCATTGTTACATCTCAAATGCTGCTTGGGTTTTTATTTAGCGTTTTCTTCCCGGTTCATTTGTCTATTACTTTAATTCACCCCTGTTGCCTTTCTTTGGCTCTGTTAACTTTCACCAGTGCGAATCTCTTGGTGAGATCCGTGCTCTGAAATGTACTTGACAACTAAGGCACTGAACCGTGAATTAATTAGTTCAGGGGTTGCAGATATTACATTTGCAGTTTTACCTGTAATAAATACTTGATAAATATTCTTAAGAAGTGACGTATACGTGTCCATTGAGCCTAGCTTCTTTAAAGGAACTACTATGACTTTTCTCATGGACAATGCGTAGTGTGCAGTGAGCTCATCTCCTATGCTTTTGTCACCAAGCAACTTCCCTTTACAGCTGTGGAGGATGCTACAGGCTATACAGCTGTGTCACAAATACCAACTCCTCCCATAGAAGCAGCCTCTGGTCTATGCAGGTTCTCCCCAGTTCTGATCCGTATTTTCACTTTAAAATGTTCTTTTGAAATGAGGTCTTGCTATGTTGCTTAGTCCTACTAACAGGATTGAAGTGATTCCCCTCCCCCCACTCAGGATCCTCTTGTAACGGAGACCACGGGAATATGCTTCTGCATTTGCTATATCTTTTAAACATTTTTTATTTTCATGAAGATTATTAACAATCTGAATTTCATAGACATAAAATATTAGTCAATATGTTCAGTAGCTATTAAGTGAAGCGAATAGATCTTTTCCTTTTACAAACAGGACATTTAGAAAATACACTAATGAAGAAAGATAAAGAAAACTTGTATTGTTTCCATAAAATGTGCAACTATACAATAAATATATAAATAATAATAATAATATATAAACATAAATAAATAAAATAACAAGGTTTCTAAATTAAGTATAAAGAAATTTGCTGTAAATTTCCTGGTAGTAAAGTCTTGGTGCTTATTTGTTTTAGACTATATCTAGAAGGGTTCCTTTTAGTGCCCTGGAAATCATATGATAGGACTGATGAGGAACAGCTAAGGGACTCATTCAAGGCTCACATCTATCTCTGCATCTGAAAATAACTCTTGCTCCATTATAATAATTGCCAGGCTCCAACTTGGATGTTGAGATTAAGCTTGCCTTTGGCATCACACATCAACACAGGATTAGGACAAGTTCTGCCCCCTGTGCTGTATAGGTAGCATAGAACTGGTGGGGGTCAGGCGGTCCAGAGAGGGAGACCCTGAGAGCTTTCTGAAGTGAGTGGTGGGTGACTGCTCGGAGAACAGCACAGCAGCAGCTCAGCTCTCCCATCGATGACCTATTTCCAGGTCACTCAGTCTATAAAATGTGTAGGATGGGAGGTGGTGATTAGGTTTCCCTGAGCCCTAGAATAATGCCACCTCTGATCTGCAGAAATGAAAAAAAAAGGAGCTTTTCCTTTGCAAGTGGATTTTTAAATATTTCTCCATTAATAGTTAATGCACAAGCAGACCATCAGAGTGACAGCTCCCTGTGATTATGAATTCTGGCTTCGTAACTCTAGTCCAAATAGGAGCTGAACTTTCAAAATCACGGTGGTTACTTTTGACAAATTAAATTGTCCTACTTAGGAAGGTAGAAAGAACGAAGAGCAAGACTGCGAGAGAGAGGGAGCAATTTCTCCTTGACTCGGGGAAAAAAAAAACAAGAAGGGATGATGTTTGTATTTTCTGGGCTGAGGGTACTGCCAGTGTTTATTAGAAAATATACACAGAAGACTCTTATTCAGAGGTAGGGCAAGAGAGAAGGGGGCAGGAATATGCTGCTGCTTCAGCTTACCGTCTCAAAACTGGAAAGAAAATGGAATTGAGAGAATAGTTAATTTTTAATAAGAATCGAGTTTTTCTCAAAATGATATAGTTTAAAATTAATTAGAAAGAAAGAGGTCTTAAATGTCTAACAGTCTGGAAACAAGAAATGGATTAAGCGTACTTTATACTTTATGACTGTATTGAGGCTTCTAAACTACGTCATCGGTATCAAATGCCATTGATAAATCAAATGCCTACCAAATGCCATTCTTGCCCTGTACACGTTCTTTTGTGTTTGGCTGGCTTTGGTGAAACAACATATAACAAGAGAATCCTACTCAGAAAGTGTGCTGAGTGAGTGGTTCTACATCTAGCACTTAAGAGTAGGTGGTTTTCTAGCAGACACCAAAATATAAAAGCAAATCGGGACAACCAGGAAATCAGTAGCTAGTATGAAAAATGCTAAGTGAACTTCTCTTTCTGAGACTAGAAAACGGAGGTTTTCCTCTAACCTAACATTTCCAAATGTGGACCTTGGGGCTCACTTACGACTGACTATACAAATACATAAATCTGGAAGCAAACATCTGTGCCTGGGCAAGAGTTGGGTAACGGAACACCAAGCTACCTAGGGACAGAGGAACAGAGACTGCAGTGATAGGAGGAATGACGGCTGTCCTTGCCCATGCTCTCTTTAGTTTTTACCTTCACTCAACTCAAGAGTTTCTTTAGAAATCCCACAGTCATCCCTTTCAGTTATGTCACCCATTAAGAGCTTCATTTCTAGTTTTCATTGTTGTCTATGGTTTGAACCCAGGGGCCATGCAAGCACTCTCTCACAAAGCCATTCTCCAGCTGGGATGATAGTGTGTGCATTAGCACACACTATCAGACTTGGCGCGCGCGCGCGCGTGTGTGTGTGTGTGTGTGTGTGTAATAAGTGCAAGGCACTTTCCCTGATTTTGACACTTTCTATAAATGAAAAGAACCAGCAAGATAACTCAGCAGGTAGAGATACTTGGTGCCAAGCCTGAGGTCATGAGTTTGATCCTTGGCTCCCAGATGGTAGAAGGTAAGAACCACCTCCCTTAAATTGTTCTCTGACCTCCACATGTGCAATGTAAACATACACACAAACACACACACACACAAACATACACGTACGCACATACGCACGCACACATGCACGCACGCACACACACACACACACACACACACACTGTAAAAAAAGGAATGAAGATGGGTTAAGCAAGATAGGTTAGGAAATCTCTGAAGTGGGTTCAGATCTTCAGCAAAAGAATAGTAACTGTCTCCTCTGGTGGGAGATGTGGTCCCACAAACTCTAAATGTCCCCAAACACCAGTGGTACTTTTAGTAAGACTTTTGATAATGCATTGATAAACAGGGGTGGTGGGAGCCAGTGTGGAAATTAAAGATGATCAAGTGGTTTCCTGGCATTTGAAAGCCCAAGAAGACCTGCCTGCAGAGCAATTAAAGAGCTCCAATCCTCCAGGACTCTCTTTGATCGATAGGTTACAAGTTCCTCTCTAATAAGTCATCAGTTTAGTGGATTCCTGAAAAAGCAGATTAAAACAGAGGAATAGAGTATTGGAAATGTTGACCTGACCCAGGAGGCCCCAGGGATTCTTGGGCAAGACCTCAAACTAATCCTCAGTCAGTTTTCCTAATCTAAAAGCCATACTTCTACAGGATTCCTAACACCATATCCTCAGGACTGCTTTGGAAGTTTCCAGACCTCTGCAATTTTTGGGACTCATGCCAAGACCCTTGCACACCTGTAGCCTTTTCCCTCGGTTTCTTGGTAATGCTTTCTTTAGAAACCAAATGCAAAGAGACTATTGGCCTATGTTGAACACCTAAAAGCAGAAGCATAACGACAGATGAAAACAACACAGTATGGAAAATGTTTGGAAAAATACTTCAACCCAGAAGGCCTGAGTGGGTGGAATAATCACCCTCAGTGTGCCAGAGTGGGCATTCTCAGGCAAAGCACTTACAAGGAAACCACCAGAAAAAGACAACTGCTTTTTTCATTCAGTGACTTCCTATTAATTGTGATGTAAATTATATGGCTGTGATTTTGACAAAGAATAGCAGTGTTTCAGAAAAATAGTGGCTTATATGCAAAATACAAAATGCATCAAGAAGACAAGAAATGTTACTTGGCAATGTAACGACAATAAATTCTGAGATACTGGCTTAGAAATACAATATTTTTCTAGCACTAGATTAATATACATTTGTAAGCATTTTTCAGATGTAATTTTTGATCCTGACAGGAGATGTGAAATAGCCTAGCTTTAGTTATATGAGTTGGAAACTGTTACAATGTTATGTCAGAAAAGATTTTGGGTGGTGCCGACAGCTACTCTTACAGGAAAACAGAAAAGTCACTGAACAACATCAGGGCTGGACAGAATTCTTCAGAGAGTAAAATGTCCCCATTTACTGAGTCCCTTGGGTGCCCATATCTCTTCTTAACTAAGATGGCTCCCAAAGGACAATAATTAATGTCAATCAGACACTATCAAAGTATATGTCTCTCCTTAGAGGAGGCAAAAGTTAAAATACTTTATTAAAGAAAGTTTACCGAAAATGGTAAAATTGAAGAAGATAACTTTCATTTGACCTTGAATGTACTTCCTATTCTCTAAGAATTTTTAAGAAGCTAGAGGGTAGTTGTTTCTTGTCATTATACTGTTGCTGATTCTGTGGTTAGTTATTAATTTTATTTTTTATGATTCACAATCTGCTCTTTGAAATATGCCATATGCTCAAAGCAATTCAAGGATGACAACTGTCAGAATTACTCCAATAAAAATTGCTTAAATGAGGAAGATTTACTGCAGCTGATATTTCAGCAGAGAGTCCCTCTTTCTTCCCCCACAGCTTTTCCAGGGACTGTGAATCTTACAGCCATTTTATTTTTTCCCCAGTAAAAATCACATGATTGTTTTGTAAGGACTTCTTAAGACTATTGAAATAGAATTGGTAAAACACTCTAGGTTAAGGAGGAAACCAGCAGACATGGAAGTAATATAGATAGTTATCAGCTGGGTTTCCTGAAATCAACATGAATTCCAAGCAAGAATTCTTAAGCCACCTGAAACTGCACAGACTTGATGACAAGGTTTGCTGTATGAATCACTCGCTTACCTTAGATTGTAAAAGCCTGTACTTTGGTAACAAGAAGTCAAAATGAAGGCAAATTTCTTTCTTCTGGGAAGGTATAAAGGGGTGGATCGAATCCACCTGAGTGCTCCAATCAAAACACACATTGTTAAATGTTATCCTGGTTCTGTTACAGTCTTTTTTTTTATTAATGCAGTTTCATTTATTGCTATTCATCTTGAAGATAAAGCTCTGTCCTTCTTTGGAATTACATAAAACGGAATGTGATAAAGGGAACTTTCTTGCAATTATGATGTCGGTGCAGCCTGTCAGTACACTAGGGATGGAAATGAGTTTGGGACGGGGGAGGGAATTCTAATAGACACCATGATACGTACAATGAACACAAAGGTATCCTGAGAGAGAGGAGACTTGTCAGGCTAATCAGATCTTCCACAGCAAAGGAAAAGCAGGGAAGGGTAGCTCTAACCTTGTAAAGATGCTGCTGCTGCTCCTCTGACATCATCAGGTCATGGCTGTCCATCACCAGGGACTCCATGTCAATCAGCCAATCCCAGAGCTCCTGATATTCTGAATCAAAGTCCAGAAGCCTGTAGATAAGGCACAAAAATGTATTATGCATACATACAGTGTAGTTGTTAAAATCTCATATTAGAATAATATATTCTTCGAAACCCATGATGTTCCTAGGTGAATACCTGTAAAAAGAGAAGGGAAAAAATCCCCTGTATGGTTACACAGAGGGCAAAGTAGGAACTTAAAGCTGTGACACAGCTACTTCCTAGATTTTGAAAGCATTACATGTAATTCCTATACTCACTTCTGAGCCACACCATGCCGATTCCCATTTGCTAACCCTTTCTAAACAAAGAGACCACCATGACTATGTCCTTGAAGAGAAGCAGTATCACTTCACAGACAGAAATGGAGGATCGGTGACTTGCTGAAGTCTTCATAGTCACAGATTTAGGGTAAAGACAGCAGCATTTTCAAAATCTGAATTGCTTTCTCATTTAAATTTCCTATGTGTTGCACCTCAATAAGTCTACTCCTAAAAATATTATCTAAATTTTCAACAATGATAACATATGCTAACAAATCAAAAATATTATTTTCCCTGAAAAAAATGACTCAATCATTCACCTGTCCCCCTGCTGTCTATCTGCCTATCTCTGCAAACGCGTATCCTACATTTATTGTCATGGATGAGTAGCTAGCATTTCAGTTTAACACTGAGAGATAGGCTTGAGTGACTCTGGTAAGCCAGTGAGAACCAGTGGCAGATCCAGTATTAGACAGGTGTTCCCCACAGACATGCAGGAAACAAAGGTAAGGACAGAAAGTCAAAACAATGAATCTTTGAATAGGCAGCAATCATTAAAATTCAAAGGAGGATCACTATGGTTTTCAACAAAATAAATCATTAGAATAAGGAGCTTAACAGGATTAATGTGATTCTCTATTGAAAGCCTGGTGAATAAGTAAAGCCCAGATTCTTCTAAAACACTGTGATCAGAAAATGAAAGTACAGGATGAAAACTGTGACTTTGTCCTCCCACCCCCAAACAACCCTTAAGAGAAATGCTACAATTTTACCTAACTCAATGGAGGCAAATTCTCATGAAGTAGTGACCTCAGCTATGATGTGGATGGGTCAATGGAGTGTGTATTACTTCTCTGTTCTTGTCTCTCTAAGTCACATTGCTTTTCAAGAAAATGCATGCCATATACTTCATAGACATGTCAAACAAGTTTATGGTGGGTCTGGGAGTGGGAAGACTTAATCTGGAACTGCCTATTTTGCTTTAATTGTTTTCGCATTATTACCAAGATTCTTGATTGTGGAACTGATTAGTAAGGGTTCAGATGCCAGTGGTATGTCTAGCTGCTGCAGGGACAAACTTCAGCTGGTGTATGGTGGTCTACAACAATGCTTTTCACATTCAATGAAGATGTGGGCACAACTTTTAATTCTAGAAAAATGGAGGCACTAACTCATACTTGGGGAGGAAGATGAAATTCTGCATTTCTAACCAGTGTGGTCAATGCTTTGGATCCACGGACCACACTCTGAGTAGCAAGGGGTTTCCAGGACACTTGGGAAATCTGAATTAGTATTCCTACTCAGCAACAAACCAACACTATAGGAAGGTAAATAAACCATCAAGATTTCAAAGTTAGTCTGTGAATAACAAAGAGAAAAATACATGTGAAATTATGGCTACCATTTCCTTCACGTCTGCCTTCTATATTTTAGCAATAAAAATTGGGGAAAAGTGAAATGCGACCCACAAAAATTGGGGAGTAGGATATGGAGGGATATTGAAACCAAAGGGAGAAAGAAAGAAATGACCAGTTCTTCATTTAAGTGGGCTTGGAGGACATGAACCAAGTAAAGACAGGAAGAGCAGATACTCTAATGCATCTCCCCTTCTCTATTTGCTCAGGTCCTAGAGAGAAATCATGTGAGAAAGGCTGATTGTGAGGTAAAACGTCCATAAGCCTCAGTTCCCTCTCCTGCTCGGAACTGTAGAAGAGATTGTCTTCTGCGGCACACTTGGAACAAGCAGAACCCAGTGAGGATGAAAGGGTGAGAGGAAGGTGTGGGGGGCTAGTTTTGATTAAGGCTCCTGTTGACACTGTGTTACCTAACCTTCTCCAAGAAATGACTCCAAGGTTACTGGAAGTTCAATGGCTAAGCTGGGCAGAAGTGTTACCATGGCAACACAGGTACAGTGAACCTATGGGTGTGCGGGTGGGGATCCGGCATGGGACACCAGGCCTCTTTGGAATTTGGTAGGGCCCATGAGGGTTGAGATGGGGCTTAGTCAGCTAGAATTCCACCAGGGCCTGACCAAGCTTAGAGACAGCAGGAAGTAAAACAACCACAGCTGTCCTCAAGGTGACACTGGCCTGGGACAATCAAGTTAGCCTGTTCCAAAACCCTCTACTTAGCCATTGCATTCAACAAAGCACAAGGTCATGTAAACTTCCATTTGCTCAGCTATCATACTGAAGAAAAGAATGGAGAAAGGGAGATCTGAAAACCTGAGCATCAACCAAGACATCACTCCCTAAAGAGGATGAATAAATTAAGGAGGCAATCATATGGTTAAAGCTTCAGTGCCGATCTTAAAATGTGTCCTTCCCTTATTCTCTGAGGTCTTCTAGTTTGGTTTTGGTTCTGTGATTGTGGTGGTTTGAAATAAAATGGCCACCAAAGGGAGTGGCGCTATTAAGAGGTGTGTTGGGGGCTGGAGAGATGGCTCAGCGGTTAAGAGCACTGACTGTTCTTCCAGAGGTCCTGAGTTCAATTCCCAGCAACCACATGGTGGCTCACAACCACCTTGAATGAGATCTGGTGCCCTCTACTGGCATGCTGAAGATTGTATACATAATAAATAAATAAATAAATAAATAAATAAATAAATAAGAGGTGTGTTGGAGGAAGTCTGTCACTCTGAGGGCAGGCTTTGAGGTCTCTTTTCTCAAGCTTCCCTCAGTGTGACAGTTAATTGACTTCCTGTTGCCTGTAAAATATAGCACTCTCAGCTCCAGCAGCAAATCTGCCTGCACACTGCCATGCTCTCCACCATGATGATAAAGGACTGAACCTCAGAAACTGTAAGTGAGCCCCCTCAATTAAATGTTTTCATTTATATGACTTGCAGTGGTCATGGTGCCTTTTCGTAGCAGTACAAACTCAAACTTAGACAGTGATAAACACCATGACCAAGAGCAACTTTCCAGGGTGGAGGGTGTTTATTTTGTACAAATTACAATCCATCATGAAGGGAAGCCAGGATAGGAACACAAGGCAGAAACATTTAAGCAGGAACTGAAAGCAGAGGCCATGGGGGGAGTTTTCTTTTTCTTTTTCTTTTTTTTTTTTTTTTTTTTGATTTTACGAGACAGGGTTTCTCTGTATTGTTTTGGAGGCTGTCGGTCCAGCCTGGCCTCGAACTCACAGAGATCCGCCTGCCTCTGCCTCCCGAGTGTTGGGATTAAAGGCGTGCACCACCACTGCTCGGCAAGGGGGGGGGAGTTTTCTTAATCATGGCCATTCTGATTGAGGCAAAATGGAATCTCAAAGTAGTTTCAGTTTGCACTTTGCAGGGAGTTGGTAGGCTAGTCTTTTTTTTTAAAGGATATTTTTGTTTCTTTAAACCGATCATATATATTAGTGCTCAATTGATTAGTCACCTTCTTATTCCTTTCATCCACTTTTCTATGGGAAAGCTAAAGAAAATTTATGAACAAGAGAATGATTAATGAATAGACTTGAAATAAATGAAGAATAAATACAGGATCATAAAAGGCTTTGAACCATGGAAATTTCTCCACTGGCTTTCACTAGGCCTTTCAAACTCTTCCTATTTATTATTGCTTACCAACCAAGGGACTCAGAACAAGCTGTCTGTTGCTGTTGAATGTAGCTTGGGCTCTTAGTTCACACTGGAGACCTGAGCATATGGGAGGAGTCTCACAAGGATGCTCTGTGCATCTCCAAGACACTCTTCTCCTTTACAGCTATGGACAGTTAGATTCGACGTTGAATTTGTAAAAATGAGTATTATGCCTCCAGGCAGTGGTGGCTCACACCTTTAACCCCAGCACTCTCCAGAGGCAGCGGCAGGAGGATCTCTGTGAGTTCAAGCCTGGTCTACAGAGTGAGTTCCAGGACAGGCTCCAAAGCTACACAGAGAAACCTGTCTCGAAAAATAAACTGTGGTGATCAATTGTTTGTGATCTACGAAAGCTTGCCTGGAGATCAGAATGCAAAGGTAGCCACAGCCATAAAGGCCAGGCAGTGGTGGCACACACCTTTAATACTTGCAGCCATACTAGTTAGCCATAGAACCAGGCAGTAGTGGCACATGCCTTTAATCCCAGGACAAAAGAGGTACATAAGACAAGAGTAGGGTCTCAAACAAGCATTCAGTCTTAGGCATTCAGTTTTAGGCAATTACTCTCCAGCCACGTTGAGGACAGGATTTCCCCAGCCTTGGTAGAGGTAAGAGCTCTCTGGTGACTTGGCTGCTTTGCTTTTCTGACCTGCACCTTGAGTCCCAATATCTGTCTCTGGGTTTTTGTTATTCATGTTCCAACAAACAAAGAAACAAATCCCAAACCAGAAAACAAACAAAAGAAAGAAAGATCTATTTCACAAGTCATGCTTTGCTCATATGTTTTGGTCCTTTGATATAGAGTTAGCACTGGTGTCCCCAAAAAATTACCACCAAGTTGTGATATAGAAAACAAGAAATGTTTTTGAACAGGCATCTGTGCTTGATAATGCTGGTCATGTGTTAATTTATAAGTTTATAGGAAAACCTTAGATTTTTTTCAAATTTAGTGAAACCAAGTAAATAATTTTGTAGCAAATTAGAAATTGATTACTGAACTTCTTGTTTGATTTTTGTGAAACATTCTGAAATGTCTACAATTTTATGTGCATACCATTGCAGGAAATTTTGTATGCTTGGAAGTCATTAAAACTTCCTTATATTTATGTTATTTTAAAAGGTATGTGCTTTTCAAAGGATTTGATGCAGAGGCAGTATCATCCATGTATAGTGTCAGCTACAGTGTAGTGAACAGAAAAGTCTCATTTTATAACTCTGTCACAACAGCACCACAGGAATGTTAGGAGCACTTCAGCCCCTGGAAGCGTTTCAATCAGCTGCATTCACAACCAGGTTCTTTTGGCGACTTTCCAGAGAAAAATATCCAGGTCTTTCCTTTAAAAGAGAAGACGTAATTGATATTGTGATTAAATGGCAGGAAATTTCATAAGACATTACATTCCTTGAGTACATGAATATTCTTTTGGAGACACTTTTAATCACAAAATTTTATTTATAATTATTGAGGTTATAATGTCAATTCATTATATAGTCTCCTTTATTATATATTGTATGATGGGTGCAATGCACCTGATGCGAGGACACATGCATGGAATGCAATTGGTCAATCTTAAGTATTGTTCCTCAGGAATCATTCTTTATTTTCCTTCTTATTAAGTTTGTTTAGTTTTGAGGAAATATTTATGATGACATGAAATACAGTTTTTAACAACTAACAAATACATTTTAAATGTCTCTACTTTTGTGTCTAAAGTGGTGATGCGGGATGTCCTTCTAAATGCTGTTAACATATGTTTCTCTTATTGGTTGATGAATAAAACACTGGTTGTCCAGTAGCCAGGAAGAAAGTATAGGTGGGCCTACCAGATGAGGAAAATCCTGGGGGAAGGATGCAGAGGGAAGCCTCCAGGGATACCATGTAGCTACCTGAAGATAGGACTTAGACATTCTCTAGTAAGCCAAGACTACGTGGAAATACTTAGATTAATAGAAATGGGTTAATAATTAACAGAGTGCTATCCAATAAGAAGCCTGAGCCATCAGCCAAATAGTTTATAACTGATATAAGCCTCTGTATGCTTATTTGGGACTGAACGGCTGTGGAACCATGTGGGACAGAACCTCCATCTACAAAGTGGTAAATATCAATATATGGGATCTATAAGAATAAATGCTCTTTTAGAGTCTCTTTTACATTTTAATTATTTATTTTAATTTTTAAGACTATAATTAGACATTTCCTCCTCTCTTTCCACTCTCCACTCCCTCATTGACCTGGGGTTCACAAATTCAATTAGGTTATCTGGCCAGTAAGTCCCAAGGGGCCCTCTATCTCTGCCTCCATTGTGCTGGTGTTACAAGTGTGTGCTAGCCACACTTGCCCTTTTATTGGTATCTGGGGTGCTTTTATCGGTATTTGGATGCTAATCATTGCACAGCAAGCATCTCCTTTCCTGAACCACTAAACAATCTTAAAGTACATCTTCTTTCTATTCTAAGAATATGTTACATTCTCTGCAAAAATGTTATAAAAACAAACTCAAATATGTTCTCTGAAAGTACAACAAAGCAAACATAATACCTAAGTATTCCTTTACATACTCTTTCTTTAAATTATAGATCCATGTTAAATTGGTTCACAATAAAAGAGAAAATAGTTGTGTTTGTTTTGCAGTGCTGGGAACCCAACTAGGGGTGTGGTCATGTGTACTAGGGAAGAGTGTCATCATGGTCTCATCCCCAGGACTTAAGAGTTGAACCTTCTATGTATAATATTTCCATTTTAAGAGGTTAAAGTTTAATCATTGGAATAAAATGTCTTCTAACTCAAAGTCAAATTTTACTAGAAAAATGTAGATAGTAAATATGGTGGTTTGACAGAGAATAGCCTCATAACTCACATTTGAATGTTTAGTGACCAGGGAGTGTCACTGTTTGAAAAGATTAGGGGATGTGGCCTTGTTAGAGAATGTATGTCACTGGGTGTGGGCTTTGAAGTTTCAAAAGCCCATGCCAAGCCCAGGGTCTGTCTGTCTGTCTGTCTGTCTGTCTGTCTGTCTGTCTGCAGATCAGAATGGATCTCTCAATTACTTCTCCAGCACCATGCTTGCAGTGCCTGCTGCCATACTTCCTGCCATGATGACAATGGACTGAACCTCTGAACTGTAAGCCAGCACCAATTACATGCTTTCTTTGATAGGAGTTGACTTGGTCATGATGTCTCTTCACAGCAATAGAACAGTGACTGAGACAGTCACAGAGCCTAACATACAGAGAGATGAACAGAGAGAAGAGGCAAGCCTATTGAGAAGCACACAAATGTTTCTTCAGTGTTTATTCCTGAGTTTGGGTTTTAATAGCTACATCTGATCGCCAGAATGACTTCCCAGCATCTTGCTCACCATTCTACTCTGTACATTTTAATGTTAAAAAAGATTCCAAGACCTTTCTTTTAAATCAGAAAATTAAATGCTATCAAGCTGATTTGGATTTTTTTCTTTTTCCCCTGCAGATAGAGTGGAAATATATATATTTGTGAGGCTAACATGGTTTCAGAAATGACTCTTCTCTTTAATCCTGATGGGAATTCTGTTTGACTAGCTAAGTGTTTAATACACAAATGCATTCAGCCTTTGGTATTTAAAGTGGGTATCATTAACTCAACATTTCAACTTAAACTTTGCTTAAACGATAAAGTTTCACCCAAGTGAAATCAATGGGAGGTGTGTGTGAATATATGAGGTCTCATTTTGACCCACTGAGGAATCTTGATTAAAATAGCCAACCAAATTAAGAAATCATCAAATTATAGTAATTATTGAAGAGAAGAAAATGCTAAAGTGTCCATTGCTTTTCTACCTTATCCTGAGTGTTAAAAAAATATTTATATATGTATTTTATCCATATCCATACACATACCTTTTTAAATAGTTAATTTCACACTAACATATTAAAAAATCCACCTGTCTATACTAAAAGTTTTATTAAATCACCCAAGTTTCCTAGCTTCTGCAGCATATTGATTCTTTTACCAAATATTCACTAAGTATTCACTGGTCACATTATTTGAGGAGGGAAGTTTGCTCCTGGTTTTTTATTTAAAAAGGAAGTGGTAAGAAAATTTTACACTTTAAGTGATCTATTGAAGAAAAATATTAATAATAGCTTGGAATCTCAAACTAGTATCTACTCCACGCAGAATGTAATCATGGAATAGGGATAAACAGTAGCATCTAGCCCAATCACAATATCATTAAAGAATAAAATTTAGCTTTCCAAGCGTGGAACCTGTTAGGTACAGTTACATATAGAATCCCTTTTCACTCTAAACATATTAAAAGATAGACATTAATTTACTATCGGATGATATTTCATGAGCCACTGCCTTAGGAGACAAGAAGCCTGACTTTTCATTAGTAAATAAAAAGAATATGGAGTTCTTTCCAGAAATAATTCTCTATCTATATGTGTGTATACTATATATACATACATATATGTGTATATATGTCTATACATTTTATATATAACACAAATATATAAACATACACATACACAGACATTAGAATATCTAAGAAAAGTAAATCTAGACTAGAAACTTTTAGCAAACGGTCTTTGTTTATCATAGACCACCTGTCCACAAACACCTACCACTGAAAAACAGCCATAATCCATATATTTAGAAATATCCACATAGTTTTCTGAGTGTCCTTCACGTCCCTTACAGAATTCTGTAGGCCTGTGAGGAAGTCAAACTCTTGGACACCTTTTTAGATAAATCATTGAACTCAAAAGCTTTCTGAAGAATTCTAGAATAAAATTTTGGAGAACAAAGGAAGACATTACACTTCTGAAGCCAAAGCAAGGGGTACTGTTTGTTCTTCAAAATGAGCCTTCCATTATCATGTACACAATGAAGCTCAGGATCCAGGCCAGCTACTCGAGTGCTGGTGTGGCTTTAGGAGCTCACCCCTTAGTAAAAAAACATCCACCCTACTTCAGGTACCATTAGTTTTCAAGTGTTTAATAGGAAATATTTGCCTTTGTGTTATGATACGAGTTAACCTGAAAATAATTCTCTGTTGTTGTTGCCTGATCTGTAACAGAAGTGTTATAGAAAACTCTGTCTCCATGGAGGCTGACCCTGTTCAGAGTGTTGTCCTAAGACTTTTAGTTACTTATCAACCATCTTTACTGAATTATCCTTAGGTACTATTGTGCAGCTTACATCCAAAAACTGAGAGTATGGTAACACCAATACTGTTCTTTCAGTTAAGGAGCTTTAGGAGAGAAATGGGGGTTTTCAATGATAGAACACTTCTGTATCATGCACAAGGACTTGGATTTGGTACTTGCACAGTAAGCAAACAACATAACAACTTATAGGAAAGAGAGTTAGGCACTTTCTCATTGCCGTGACTTAAGAGAGAAAGGATTTGTTTTCACCCAATGGTTCAGAGATTTTACTCTGTCATACCAAGAGAAAGCTTGGTGGATTGACTCCATGGCAGTGATGTCACAGAGTGAAATTTCTCACATAGACACTGGCTCAGGAACCAAACAATCAGTACAGAATCATAGCTGAGGCCCATCTTCAGTGACCTTCCTTGCCTTGGCTCAGGAACCAAACAATCAGTACAGAATCATAGCTGAGGCCCATCTTCAGTGACCTTCCTTGCCTTAACATGTCTCTAGGTCCCAAACTTTTTCTCAACTTCCAAAAACAGTGCCATCAGCTGAATCCCAAGTGTTCAAAAAACATGTCAAACACATTTCACATTCAAATAATCAGGAGAAATTTTGGTCTAGTCTTAGTTGCTAAGAGATTGACTCAAAGATTTTTTATAAGACTATGGAGGGATAAGTGAAATTTTTTCCCCTTTGGAGAACTGAATTCCTAGGGCCAAATCACAACCATTCTTGAGATATATAAAAATCCAACTCTAAATTTACTTACTATTATTTTACTTTGCCTCAGTTATTTTAATGAAGCTTTTTTCCTCTTATTATCAATCATTTTGTAATATGACTCACACCTTTGGGGAAGAAGACGGGAGAATGATAAAGACAGTAACTCTGAAATAGTTCTGCTCTGTATATTACAATGTGTTTGATGAGGGCTATCCTAGGGGCCATCTCAAGATGTTAGATTTTTACCATCTCCAGCACCATCAATACCCCTGAACTGTAGACAGAAACAATATACATAAATCTTTATTAGTTGACTGTGCTGTTAACTTTGAAGTCATACCTGCCTGCAAAGTAGGCTTCCAACCTTCTCTGATTTGCTGTTTTTTGGCTTCTGGTATGAACAGAGTTGGAATATTACTAGAAAATTGTCTAAGACTAAATTTAATAAATTTCCATATTTCTAGAATATAGTCTCATGGCAACAAGTGAGTACATTTCTCTTGGCTTTTTTTTTCTGAAGGTTTTAGCCCCCAAAGTCCTATGTTAGTAATCTCCTAGGCTCCAATGATCTTACTGCTTTATTCTCCTAGGTAGTTGGAAATACAGGTACACAACACTGAGCCTGGCTATTTTTGCTTTTTTGACCTAATGTTGCACTTTGATAATATTTTTACTCATCCTAGAAGGAGCCAAAGTGATGTGAATCAAACAATGATCAGATACTTACTACACTGGGACAGAGTAACACTCAGAAGGAGTAGGAATACAGGAAAGATTGATGGCTTCTTGAGGATGTCTACTTGTTTAGCTTATTTGTAAAGATAATTTCAATACCAAAACATTTAAGACACAGTACTTCCTTTGTTATGACTAGTGGGAAACCCATAGAAAATATTTTATGTAAGCAGGTTCCAAAAATACTCATTGAGCAGAAAAATTCAAAATGTTCTTTGTGTGCATGGGGCGCGGGGGGGTTGGTAAATGAGCACAACTGCATTCATTTGGATAGAAATGTGTGGCCTATTGCTCAATAGAAAGCCAGGAAATCACCTGCGGCAGTGAAATCCAGGGTGATTATGTCTCTTCTCAGGTGTTTAAAGTCACTCAGCGTATCTTATTGCTTAATTAACTTAGAGAAACAGACCTGGTCTTTAATCAAGCAATATTTTAAATAGTGATTCATTTCTTTCACCTGTCAATATCAGTTGTCTTCCGGGATGTTGTTTGTGCATTTTGTATGTGTTTTCACACTAATCAGGAGATGTGTCTTTTCCTCATCTTTCCTGTCACACTTTCAGCCTTGTGTCATTTAATTCAAGCCATTGTGCAGGAATAACATATACAGTTGGGAAGAAATTTTACACTAAAACCTTGTATGAGAAGGAAATGACATTTCTATTTTCCTCAGTATAAAACACAACCCTTAGGTTCATCCCCAGTTTCCAACAAGCATTGTTCAATTTCTTCTGAGGCAGGGGAAAGCTTGCCCACTGATAATGAGGTATCTTCTAAAAGCTCCCTTGGGAATCCCTCCTACCCCAAGCAAGCAGAGTTGGGAACATCTCTTTGCACTTCTTCAACATCAAATGATTTACACAATCTTTAACATACATCCTCTGCACACTTCCTGTCTAATAGCTACAGACCTCCCAGTCCCCCTCCTCACCATTCTCCCATTTGCTACATTGTACACATCTTTCCAAGTAACTCAAGTGTTCCTGTCTCCTAGGTCTCTCTTACCCTTCAAGTCAGACTGCATTATTCAGCCTCAATACTGGAATTCTGCCCAGTGATTTACAATGTTATATCTATGTCAGTGTTCTCTTTGGGGGAAGTCCTTCTGTGAATAGGTTTGTCTGGATGGTTGATAAATAAAGCACTGTTAGCCAATAGGAAAACAAGATAGGTAGGGCTAGGAGTCGAGGAGGATTCTGGGAAATGTAGTGACGAGTGGAGAGTTGCCATGTGATCCCGGGAAGAAAGGAAACATGAGACTGCATCCTCGGTAAGATAAGACCTTATAAAAATATATATTAATAATTATGGATTAATAATTAAGTCAAAGCTAGCCATTAAGAAACCATAGCAAGCCGGGCGGTGGTGGCGCATGCCTTTAATCCCAGCACTGGGGAGGCAGAGGCAAGCAGATCTCTGTGAGTTCGAGGCCAGGCTGGACCGACAGCCTCCAAAACAATACAGAGAAACCCTGTCTCATAAAACCAAAAAAAAAAAAAAAAGAAAGAAAAAGAAAAAAAAAGAAACCATAGCAAACAGCCAACAGCTTTATAATTAATATAGTGTCTCCTGTGCTATTTGGGGGCTGAGACAGTGGCAGGACCCAGGCAGCTGGCGGGAAGAATCTCATTACAGTCTCCAAGTCTCTCCCTCCAGACTATAGAGATGAAATCATGTATACATTTTTGCATTCCTAGTATCTCACACTACTCTTAGAAATACAGTATTAACATAATATTTCATTTACTGATTTTTTCACTTACATTTTTGTGTTATAAATTGTCACATTTTCTTCCAGCAGAAATCTGCATGAGTGGACTAGGGTAATGATTCCCATTTCATACACCCATGTTGAATCTTGGAGAGGTTGAACATCTTAAGGTTGTATATCCACAAAGAAGCATAGTGCCCCTGAAATTTGAGTCTTAGTTTGTAACCTGGTTCTCATTGACAAACTTATTTGTGCAGTTAGATGTATTCTAAGTATATCTGATATCATGAATAAGAACCTACAGATTTAAAAATATTCTTTATTCTTTAAAAAATCCAGGTATACAATGTATCTTGATTATATCTGCCCCTCACCCCTTCCTTCCAATTCAAGCTCACCACCTCAATACATCTCCCTCCTAACTTCATGTTGTCTTTTTCACTTATTTAAAAAATTATTGTATCTATTTATTTATTTTATATCTTAACTGCATATTCCCCTCCCTTCTCTCCTCCCATTCCCTTCTCTTACCTCACATTTACCCCCTTAATCCACTCCTCTTCTGCTTCTGTTTAGAAAGGGCAGACCTCCCATGGGTGTCAAAAAGCTTGGCACATAAAGTTGCAGTAAGACTAAGCACCTCCCCTTGTATTAATGCTGGGCACAGCAACCCAGTATGCGGAATAGGTTCCCTAGAGCCAGCCAAAGCATGAGGGACAACCCCTGCTCCCATTGTTAGGAGTCCCACAAGTATACCAAGCTACACAACTGTCACATGTATGTAGAGAGCCTAGGTGAGTCCCCTGCAGGCTCTCTGGTTGTTGGTTCAGACTCTGTGAGTTCCTGTAAGTCAGCTTAGTTGTTTCTGTCAGTTTTCTTATGATGTCCTTGAGCTCTCTGGCTCCTACAGTCTTTCTTCCCTCTTCAATAGGATTCCCCAAGTTCAGACTAATGTTGGCTATGGGTCTCTGCATCTATTTCCATCAGTTGCTGGGTAAAGGCTCTTTGATGACAACTTTTTAAAATAACACATTGAGTCCAGTTAGTAATGCCCATATGAGCATGGGAATGGGGTTATCCATGTAGCCATGGACAGCTTATTAGTGGCCACACCCGGAAAGAAAAGTGATTCTCCTCCAACAGCATGAGCCGGCAATCTTTTCCAGTTGTGGGGTCTCAGTAACCCTTCTCCTCAATAGCCATCTCACCTCTGCATTGGTGTGCATAGGCATGAGCATGCTAGAGTGTTAACTAGCTTGCTCTTATATGTCTTGTGCAGACAGGAACATTAGCTTAACCTTGGGAAATAATGGTGAACTACAGTCCTCCATTACTCTCAGCTAAGATACTACTTGGAATTCTCAATTTTGTAGTCTTTATTTTAGAAGTTTTGTGTAACATATCAGGAAAAGTTCTGATTGACATAAGAAACATTATAATTATCCTCAACTTTCCAAAATACTCAAGATTACAGGCAACAGGCATGTGTTATTACTCTTAGCCTCTTAACTAACTTATGTGTAATTTTTTTCATGCTAATGTAGTCTCCATACTTTGATCAGGATACTGGTTTTATGGTGTGTGTGCATTATTGTATGTGCATGCATGCATATGGGTGTGTGCATGCATGTTTTTGCATGTTCGTGTATGTGTGTGTGCACAGGTGTGGTGCATGGACATGAGTGTGCATGTCTGTGTGCATGCATATAGAAGCCAAAGTATGATCTCAGGTGCTGTCCTCTGTATACCCTACCATATTGCGTTGGGCAGGGTTATCTCACTGAACAGGAAGTTCACTGTTTGACTAGTCTGGCAAGCCTGTGAGTTCTCAGAGATCCACCTATCTTTGACATCACTCTCCTACCCCAGTGCCCATGTGGAGTGCCCAGTTTTTATGTGAGGGCTATAGATTCAAACTCTCATCCTTGTGCTCGCTGATTAGGTCCTCTACCCCACTGAGTCACCTTTCTAGTCTCTAGAAGACTGTCACTTGTTACGCTATATCTGTCCTAGCTCATTTCACAGGTTGCTTCCTTGGGGAGACATGCTTTTTGTCACTTCTAAGCCTGTATCATCCTCCATCGAGTTACGTTTGCCTGTTAAAATTCTTTGTATCTCATTGACTTCGTATACCCAATGCTTTACATGACCTCTGTTGAAGAGATACTCAATAAATATTGTCTGTAGTGGCAACAAAGTCGTTTGAGCAACTGGAGCATCAGTGTCTTCCCCTCCATTGTTTCATTTGTCCCACAGTCCCCTGTGGGTTGTCTGTTCATTATGTCTTCAATCTTTTTACCATACTTTACATTAATTCCTAGCCTGAAAATGTCCATTGTTCAAAATAGTGCTTCCCAAACCTCTAGAAATCACTCTTGGAAGTTTGTTAACTTAGGATGATATACTCTCTACTCCCAAATTCTCCAAATTCATAGATCTGAACTGAAACCCAGATATTCTATTTTAGCAAATCGATAGGAGGTGCCTATGTTACTGGCTCAGGGAGCACACTCTAAAAACCACTGAAATAGCCTCTCAGTAAGTGATGAGCTTTTAGGCCTAGTCATCCCCACCCCACCACCCGTCATCCCAACCCCCCTACCACCCTTACCCCTCCCCATGGAATGAGAATTTTAGGCTGGTAGGGCAAGCAAGTAGGGGAAGGGGATGATTTTTGGCTTCAAGGTTCCACTGGTGATCATAGCTGAGACCTTATACTCAATGATTAACTCAGGATCTAGAGTTAACCTCCTTCTCAAACTTTTGCCCCTCCATCCCTTCAACACTCTACCCCTCTTTCCAGAGTGGAAAACAGTAGGCAATCTTCTAGACATTTGCTCTGTCTAGCAGGCTCCACATCTGTTTTAGTTACTTATACATTTGAGCACCTAGCACATGCCAGACAGCATACCAGATTCAAGGAAAAAACATACTGAATCCAGGAACACTGCTGTGCCTCACACATCCACCTCATCAGCTCTGGGGACTCCGATTTGTTGTGGAATACTAGTTGAAGATGAGTTACCTTAGCTGATTCAGGGGAATGTTTGTGTAATGATGCAAAGATGTGATTTGTTCTTTTATGCTGCATTTGTTAAACTCTGTAAATCTGTGTTATTTTGCCTGCCTAAAACACCTGATTGGTCTAACAAAGAGCCGAGGCACAAGAGGGATAGACAGGGGTCCCAGGTAGAGAGAATAAATAGAAGAAGAGAAGAGGGAGAAACAAGAGAAAAAGGAGGAGAGGAGGACACCAGGGGCCAGCCACCCAGTCATACAACCAGCCACGAAATAAAAAGGAAAGAAAGGCGTATAGAGTAGAGAAATGTAAGGGCCCAGAGACAAAAGGTAGATGGATAATTTAAGAAAATCTGGCTAGAAATAAGCTAAGGCCGGGCATTTATAAGTAAGAATAAGTCTCTATGTAATCATATGGGAGCTGGGTGGCAGTCCTCTAAGAGTAAAAGAAAAAGAAAAAAGAAAAACCAACTGCACAGTTTCCCCTCTGTAACGTGCAGTTCTCCTCCGCCAGCCCCTTTGGTTTTTCCCCCACCAGCCGCTTGGGTTCAGCCACAGTTGCAGTCCCCAAATAAACACACAGGAGGCTATATTAATTATGAAGCTGTTGGCCGTTTGCTTGTGTCTTACTGGCTAGCTCTGACTTAAGTATTTACCCCATCTAAGTATTTCTGGACTTCCCCATCACCCCTCTTTTACTGCACAACTAAATACTGACTTAATGTCAAACTAGAGAGTTATGGTCTGACTTGGTAGGTGTTCGGTAGGCACTTTTTAGATAAAAATAAGAAATTCTGTCACCTCCAGGGTCCTCTCTTTTGTCTTCTCTGGCCTGTTCTAGTTCTGGACACAGTTAGACTTGAGTTCAGCTGTCCAGGAACCCATCTCTAAACCTCACATGTTTCTAACCCAACACTTAGAAGACTTCATACCATTTCAGTTATAGACCTGCCTGTTCCTAAAACTAAACTATGCATTTGAAGTGTAAATATCATCCCACTTTCTCCCTCCAATCTCCACTTTATGCAGAGTGTGTCTGTAGAAAACATCTAAAATTGTAGGTCTAATTAATGATTGAATTTGGGCTTTCTGAGGGTTTTGTTCTGCTTTTTGGATACAGGGTCTCACTACTCTTGAAGTCTTTGGTTTCAGTGAGCTTCTTGTCACAGTGACCTCAAGTGACTGAGCTCACAGGCATGCCCTGTCATACACCACTTTGAAGTTTCTTGCCAAAAACATCCTTGTGGAATAAAATCTCCTTAGGACTACTGAATTTTTCTATATTAGTTTTATACAGTATGGCATTTTCACAATGCAGGATTTATGATAAAATTCTGTCAAGGGTACAGTTCAAATCCTCAGAGAAGAGGTAGTATGGCTGTTTCAATTATCTGCCTTTTTGTTTTGTTTTTGCTGTTTGTGGTGGGAGTTTTGAGACAGGATCACACTGTTCACAGAATACACTCAAACAATCGGCCTGGCTCATTCTCCTGAATGCTGAGATGACACGTATGTAGCCACACCTGGAAACTATTATATTCTTGACCTAGGGTTCTGAGTTGTTGTTTTTTGTTTCATTAAGCTGTTGGGTATTTTAATTCCCTAATTTATATGTTGTACAAAAGACATGACTAATAATCTAAACTAAGTTATCTCAGCAAGTACAGAGCTCCTTAACACATTGAACCATACATTTGAATTTTAATTGAAAAGTGAAATCAGAAATCAGATAACATCTTTCTAGAAGAAATGTCTAAAAAATGAAATGGTTACTGTTTATGAAGCATACAGAATACAAGTGGACCTGCTAAGCTGCACTTAGAGCATCAGACCATACACATAGTAGGACATTGTGAAGACTTACTTGATGAAAGAAACAAAACAATCAACACTGCTCTCACTTAAAGAAAAAGTAGGTGTTTATTCTCCTGAAGACTCACAAAGACTCATATATCTCAGGCCACCTAGGAGCCATGGTTCCACCGATGGTGTACATAAGCCAGATATCTCCCATAGATGAAAATGCTTTATCGCCAGAGCAAGTTCCTTTGTGTTCCATAAAACCCTCCTACCACATCCACCCAGGACTGCAAACCACAAGACTGATAACTGAGTATAAACTTGATATACTACCCTAATAAACATCTCACCAAGACAGAGAGGTTATAAATTCATTTCAAAAGGAATATTTTTGTTACATAAAACTTGCACAAATTTCAGAGCACCATTCATTATAGTAGTTGTGTCTTCGCTAGAGAATTCCTATGCAACTACATTAGCACACACGCAATCTGAGCATGAGTGTGAGAATGAGTGTGAGACAGTTAATAGTATATGAACTGGACTGCCGACTTCATTTTCTCTTTAGTCTATTGGATATCTGCATTTGAAATACAGACCCTGGAAAGCCCACGCTATTCCCACATTCGCTTTTTGGAAACTACTCATCCTATGTAACAAAAGGAATGGTTAATGATGCTTATCTATCACAGGAATAAATAATTTTACAAGACTGTGTTTTTAAGGCTTCAGAATTACACATTTGACTGTGGGAGCAGAGTCCTGGGGGCAAGACACCTCAGATAACCTCACCCACAGGAATTTCTCAGACAGTGTTTTTCTGTGTGTCAACAGGGGCTAGAACTCAGTGTAAGTCTCTGTTCATACTATTAAAGGGCTGGCTTTCCTTCAGTGCACTCTTAAATTCCTGCACAATGCACAGCCCTCAGCACCCTAAGGAGCCCAAACAAAGGACAGCAGGAAAGTTCACCCACTCCCACATCATAGAACAATGCTCGTTGCTAACTAAGCAATTCCCAGGGCAGATTTATGATGAGTGAGTGTTCAGGTTGGGCCCTTGGAATCCGAGGTCACAAACACGTGGTGCTGCTCGATCCCAAGGCTTTTAGAAAACATGAAAATGTGACTGGAAGTCTGTGCCTGTATGCACTCCAGAGAGTACTTAGTCATTTGGAGAAATTAAAGCACATTAAGGCCCCCAAACAGCTTATTGTTCATGCTCTAAGACTTAACCTTTTCCTTCTCACTTGCTGCTGCCCATTCCCTGCTCTGGTTAATAGAAAAATGTCTACTGAATCAAGAAAAACAAGTCAATTGAATATATACCAGGTCTCCTGATTAGAAAACAACCTGATAGAATGACAAATACAAATTATTTGTTCTCATTTTTTGTTTCTGAGACAAGGTTTCTCTGTGTAGCTCTGTAGACCAGGCTGGCCTCCAACTCACAGAGATCTGCCTGACTCTGCCTCCTAAGTGCTAGGATTAAAGGCATGTGCCACCAATGCCCAGCATGTTTGTTCTTATTTCTAAACAAAATTATGACTCTGGTATTTTCTTGTATTCTTACACCCGGAGTTATTATAACAGGACTGAATTTCTTTTTTTTTTTTTTGGTTTTTACGAGACAGGGTTTCTCTGTATTGTTTCGGAGGTTATCGGTCCAGCCCGGCCTTGAACTCACAGAGATCCGCCTGCCTCTGCCTCCCGAGTGCTGGGATTAAAGGCGTGTGCCACCACCGCCCGGCTGAATTTCTAATCTATGAACTAATTTAATCCACAACATTGTATGAGGGTTGTAAATCCATTGTAAATCTAAGTACTTCAAAAGATAAATGCAAGCCAGGTGTGGTGGTACACACCTTTAATTCCAGTACTGGGGAAGCAGATAGGCAGGCAGATTTCTAAGTTTGAGATCAGTCTGATCCACATAGGGAGTTACAAGACAGTCAGAGGTCACAGTGAGACCCTGTTCCCAAAAAGCCCCCCCAAAATATAGATACACCCAAGTGCAAGAAAAGGGTTCTTTTGTGCTGCCTTTTAGAGAATATTCTGGATAGAGTTATTTCCACAGGCTTATGTGATACTATAATTATGCAATATAACTTTGGAGAACAGTGTCTATCTCTTGTTACCTTGCCTAAGCACAAAAATGAAAAGGGTGACTACTTATATTTTATTATGATTATTACCAAGCTTTTAAAACGATGAAATAATTTAACTTCATCTCTTTTACTCTTTAATGATCATCTATAAAATATTAGAATTGAGTTAGAAAACAAATATATAAACACACTGGGCAATATTTTCATAGCTTTATGGACATTGAGAAATATCTAAATACATAACAATTATTGAAGATTATGGACAGTGAGTCCTGTCTATGTGGAGTCAGACATCTCAGACTAAATGAAATAGCTCATGGGCCAGTGATTCTATTGCTGCCTTCTCACATACTGCAAACAGCTCAGGTGTTAGTTTATTCAGACATGGTAGCACACATTTGTCATGTGAGCACTCAGGGTGTAGAGGCAGGAGAATTAGGAGCTCAAGGTCAACCATGACGACAAGGGGAGCTCAGGGCCAGCCTGGATTACGTGAGACCTTGTCTTAAATTATCAAAAAAATAAGAAGTCAAGAAATAATCTATAATTCCAGCTGGCTTCATGTGAATGTAAGTGAGTAATCCATGGTCTCTGAACAATGACTAGATCTCTATACTATGTTCTTCCAAGTTTCCAATGAAATATTGGTGTTTAGAAATTCCATAAACAAACCTTATCATAGACAGTGATGTCAAAGGGCGGATATAAGTTTTGAAAACAATCTATGAGGAAGAAAGACCAATATTATCCATAAAATTCAGTCTCAAAAACACTCCTAAGAAACACAAGGCTGTTTTTTACAAGCTAGTAACAAAGTCCAGAAGTTTTGGCTTCAATGCCAGAGTCTGGTAAGAGTCACAGTCCTCAACTGTTGAGCCCTTCCTTGTCTGCCTGCCTAACACCCAACGCAGGACATCCCTGAAAAAGTGGATGAATGAGAATAAAACAAGAAGAAGAAGAATCCCTTACCCATTGCTTCCCACTGAATGCGCTTTGGACATATCAGCAAACTCTTCTTTTCTCTTGCTGCCACTGGTATACTGCTCGCTGTACAGCTTGAGGGACATCTGCTCAACAGCATCTCTTTGTGCTTCGAGGTAGCATAGCTGGACCTCAGCCTGGAGAGAGAAGAAAACAAGAGCCACTCTCTTAACCTGGAAGGAAGGCATTTCAAGTGAGGTGCAACAACCCAAAGGAATGAAATTGTTCACATCACCGTACTACCTGCGTAGGCTTGGATTTAATGGGATCAGCTGGGCATGTTACAGAATTACATTATAGATCTGAATCTTGTAAGTTCTTTCTTAAAATATGACCTGAATAAATGAACTCTCAGAAGACTCAGTAAATATTACAAAGTACTCTTGAGATCATAACATGGAGTGATGAGACTTTACATAAAAATTCTGTGAAATTCCTTAATAATACTCTTCCTCATGTTGTCACACTTGTAGCATTTTAAAAGAAGTCTCCTTTCAAGTTATACACTGGGATATTTCATATATATACATATATAAATACACACACATACATATATATATATATAATTTCTCTTTTCAATGCTTTTTTATTTTCTTCACTGGGGAGAAGTAAAATGCCTTCTATTAATTCTAGTACATGTTTAATAATGGATATACACTTCATTTATTGCATTTTTTACTCTTTGTACTATTATCTAAATAATTTTAAATCATGTATATAGTACAGTGGTTCTCAGCCTTCCTAATGCTGCTACCTCATACAGTTCTTCATGTTATCATGACCCCCACCATAAAATTATTTTCATGCTACTTCATAATTGTAATTTTGCTGCAGTTGTAAATTGTAATTTAAAGATCTGTTTTCTTATGATCATAGGTGACCCCTGTGGAAAGATCATTCAACCCTCTAGGGGGTCACAACACACAGGTCGAGAACCACCAGTATAGTGACTCTTTTACACATAGGCTTGAATTGTTGACTCATAAACACTTGAGATTTGCTGCAAAGGAAAAGTAGTAATTTCACCATGCTGGGTTTTTCTTTCTTTTTTTAATTTAATTTTATTTTTGTCAATCAGGGTCCACAGAATACTGAACTACCTTTGCATGGAAATGCATTAGATGTTTTATTTATTGCCTCTTCACAATCCCTGTGGCTTTGGGTTCTCTGGAGCACCAGCTGAGACTGAGAATGAAGTCCCCTCAAGGTTGTGCTTCTCTGTGATGGAGGCGAGGAAGCAATGTTGCATTTCCTTGTATGGTGGACCAAGGGACCCTTACTTCCCTTTTAGTATGCTTCACAAAATCAAACAGCTCCATTAACATTTCTGACCAATCTTAGAACTGCTATTTCGTGATCTCATTGTGTCTTTCCTTAGGAACAATAGTTATGATCAGCTGTTAGTTAGGTAGTCACCAGAACTCTTTAAAATGCAAGCCATGACCTTCTACTCAGCTTTCAGAGCCAATGAAGGCCTCTCTTCTGGTCCCTCTTTGTTCAACTCAGCTATGGAGAAAAGAGGAGTGTCACAAAGTGGCAATCTCTCAAAGGGCCTGAACTATTAGAAATCCTATATTTTGCTTTTCATACACAGTTATGAATGCTCTAAATTTCCACAGAGAAGTTAGAGACAATATTTAGATTACTAGAGTTATGTATTATAGTTTCAGCAAGTTCAAAACCAGTATTTGTTCACCCATCTAGACTTTTCTTGCTTAAACCAACTGACTTGAATAAGAAGAGACTCAATTAGATTAAGAATTATATATACATATACATCCTGTATGTATATGTATATACATACATATTCTTAAATATAACCTGCTCAGTCTGTTACAGTGTTACTTGCATGTATGTTTTCAGGGATGACCAATGGTATTGGATGACCAGTTGGTATGCCCTTCCCTGGGGAAGACTATCTCTCCTGCTCTCAGCATACTTTAGTTGCCTATAGTTCTTTGTGTAGGGTTGAGGTCTCCTGGGTTTTCCCCACCCTCTTTGGCATGCCTATTGTTGTCCTTATTCAGCTCATAGTTAAGCAGTCCTGCTGCTGAGACTTTATGGGTGTAATTTATGGGAGTATGGAGAAGGGAAGGGAATGGAGAAATGTTGTAATTATTATATAACCTCAAAATTAAAGGAAAAAATGTATTAGGGACTGTCGCCCAGTGTTAGAGCCCTTACACAGCATGGATAAAACCTTGGATTTGATTCCAAGCACCACAAATTTAAAAAAAAGTAAAAGAAACTACATGTAGTATGTGTAATTGCAAGAAGAGGCACGGCTGGTGGGAAGTCACACAAGGAATGTCAAATGTAGTATCACTCTGCAATTTTATTAAAGATGTGGAAGAAGAAGTGTGCAGAATGTCAGTGGTGTATCGGAAGACTGCTAAGAGTCGTACAACGTAGTGAGAACACTCACAGGTCTAAGAGTAGATTTTAAAGAATAAAACTAATCAATAATTAGAAAAAATTAAGAGTATTTGCTTCACAACTGTCAGGGTGAGAGTTTGGATCCAAGGCCCATAGAACAAGCCCAGAATCCCACAAGCCTGTAACTCCAGTTTGAGAAATCTAATACCCTCTTCTGGCCTTTGTACACACAGGATTATGCACCCCCCCACACACACACACCTTCTTTATTCCTGGCATATAAATGGACTCTGAGAGCCCATTCTACATGGAGGGATGCTCTCTCAGCCTGGACACATTGGGGAGGACCTAGGCCCTGCCTGGGATTATGTGACAGACTCTGAAAATCCCACATGGAAGGCCTTACCCTCCCTGGGGAGCAGAAGGGAGATGGATTGGGATGGGGGTTGGGAGGAATTACGGGCCAGGAGAGGAGGGGAGGGAAAGGGTACTGAGAGTAATATGTGTAAAAAGTTAATATATATATATATATATATATATATATATATGTATGTGTATATATATATGTCCATGTCAAATTCTTATGTGACAAATAAGATAACAGACATATTAAACAATCATAGAATTTAAGAACAGTTCTCCCAAATGCTACAACCTCTCCTCCACCAGAAATCTAGCGGCACAATGAGAAACTTGCTCTGGGTTAGGTACTCTGTGGAAAACTCCATTATAATAGCGCATCTGGGTCAATGGGGTCATTCTTGTAGAGGCTTCTGTCCATTTTAACTATAACTAAGTAATGTGCTAAACCATGGTTCACTTTGGGCAGTGATCTCACAAATGTGTGCCTCTGTTCACAAAAGACTCCTAAAGAAGGCAGACTAGGGACTTGTAACCACTCAGAAAAATAGTCAGCATTCATCGCCATGTGGGGATGTGTACAAATGAAACATCTCTAACAGGGGTGTGTTTAAAAAAGAGCCCAGAGAACAACTCAAAATATAACTAGCCACATAAGTTCCATCTTGCATAGAAAGTTCTCGTCATTAATGAGCAGGTAAATAGACAGCTCAGGGCCCTCCTGTCAATCTCCATTTCTACTTCTGTTTGTAGTAATTCATTCCTAAATTTCCTTATGAAAGAACTAAACAATTGCCCTTGCTGAGATTGAGGGGCTTTGTCATTAAAAATCTCTTTGTAGACTCTCTTAAATTTTATCTGGTGCTATATTTTAGTCCAAACACAAACTAGAAGGAGAGAGATTGGAAGAAAATATCATTCTTAAAAACAGTGCAGTGCCACAATTTCTCTGAATGAAAGAGTTTCAGTAGTCATTTATGATAACTGTGGATACTTCAAATGCCACTATATCTTACATAGGGAAACTTAGCCTGATGAATATTAAAAGGCAATATTAAAGATAAGTAAAAAAGCAGAATTTGAAATTTTCTATTAAGTAGAAGAATGAGACTTTAGTGGTGGGTGTGTCTGTTCATTTCTAGGTTGCAGTGATACCGAGCAGACGGTTAAAAGTGAACTGAGCAGGGCAAGGTCTGCAATCCTGTAGGAATACTGGAGTTGAAACACTCATTGAGATGCATCAGTTGACATTAGAATGAAAGAGAATGCCCGGGGATAGCCACCATGATGAGGAGAGGAAGAGGAACCCTGCTCCCTCCAGTCCACGCGTTAGCACCGGTTAGCCGGCCTGGTGCAATAGATCTCCAGTTGTCCCACCTCTTTTCTTCTCCATCATTCCAAATGCAGTTTCCGTGTTGTTCACCGGCTGATCTTGCATCACGGCTAAGCTCACCTGTGTGTCAGAGCCCGGGTGGGGCTGTTTTCTTTGTACCCTTTATCATCGCCTTAAGTGTCATCTACATAGTGATGCCTTCAACCACTCTCCTCTGAGCTTTACACCTTACACCAACCACCTGACTTAGATTAGGTCCTGATGTTTAAGAAGTGACTGCATTCTCACACTCCCCAGATCCTCCAATTCTTCCCATACTTGTCCCTCCTTGTTAAACAAATGGCCAGAAGCTGAAGAGCATCCTGACTTCTTTTCTTCCTTTCCCATAAGCCCCTCCTACACAGTGTGCCTCTAGTTCCTCCCAGCTGGTGTTGCTATGGCCTCATTCAAGCTTCCATTGCTTCTCACTTGCATTACAGTTGGTGTCTAGCGTGTATCTCCTTTCAGGACTTTGGGCCTGAGTCACTCAGTCACTCTTATTGCTCTCGTTATTTTCACTTACATTGGTAAGAGTAGTCATTATAAACATGAGCTGGCTTATCTACACTCAGACCCGAAAAACAAGCTTCTCCCATGGGCTAAGCAATCTCTCGCCTAGGCTAGACCTCTGATAGTCTCCCTCTTAATTGCCATGCTTTGCCTTCTTTATCTTTGCCTTCTCTAATTCTTTAGGCATTCTAAATTTTTAAGCAATTATTTCTTGTCCATGGACTTTTCCCCTATATTATTCCCTTTTTCTGGAACATTGTTTTGATAATGTGCTTCTCAAAGAGTCCTTTCTCAGTGATGTTGCTGAAACAGATCCCCTATGTTTTGTTTATTCCAGGACCAGGTTATTGTCCTACGCAGCACATGCAAATATAAAAGTCTTATGTTTGGTGTTTAACATGGTTTCTGTTTGGTTTTGGATTCCAAATATTAGGAGTAGCCATGCCTGTGACCTTAGACATTTTGCATTCAGAGTACCTTGCCAGTCTGGACCAAGGCAAACATTAAACAAGAAATTGCTTAATAAACATATTGTCCATCCATTCATTTATCACTCATACATCTTCTGAGACTTTATTATATCTCAGGAACTACCAGATGCTATGGGTCTAAGGAAGATAAACCACATTCTTTTCTTCTAAGTGTAAATGAGGCATGACAACCACTACAAACGGGACAAGTGGCATTGTTATTGGAAATAAAACAACCACTTGAAGGTAGGGAGTAGTCAGCAAGGCTTGACAAAAGGTGTCTGAATCAGAACTGAGGTGGTAAGTATGACCAAGTTAGGTGACGCTGTCTCTAGAGGCAGGACAATTGATTTGTTTAAGGGCCCAAAGTCTTGAAAGGACATGGCACATGCAAAGAGTGGTGATCGGAGCTTTAGGGCATTTGAGTGGAGAGGTTAAACTAAGGGTATGTAACATTGCATAAAGCAGAGAACCCAGGTTAGGGAATCCAAACACTGTTTTGAGCATAGCAAAGAGTCAACAAAGCCGTTATTGTTACATAATGGCCATGATCTTCTACTATCTCTCTGTCCAACAGGATGAGACTGTCACCTTACGGATGACCTAAATATGCTTGTATCACTCCTGCCACTTGGTACACCTCGAGAGGAGATCAGTGTAGTGCTATTCTTGGTTGTCAACTTCACTAATCTGGAACTAAGACCCCCAAACAGAGGGCGCACCTTCAAGTGTTTTTTTTTGTTTTGTTTTGTTTTGTTTTTGTTTTTTTTTTGCTTGCTTAATTTGAAGTAGGAAGATCCACTTCTAATCCTGATCTTGAGGTAGAAAGATATAGGCCTTTAATCTGGGTTTTGAAGTGGGAAGTCACACCTCTAATCTGGGCCACATCTTTTGTTGGCAGCCTATATAATGAAATGGAATAAAGAGGCTTTTTGCTCTTTGCCTGCTTGCCCTTATCTTGCTAGCAAGTCCATTCCTTCACTGGCGTTAGAGTCTACTTCTTTGGGATTCCAGCACACACTCAGGACTAGTTGAACAAGTACTGGGTTCTTTGGCTTTTCATTCACAGCCAGTCATTTTGGAATTAGCTGAACCACAGCCCTCAATGAGGAGGGGGGGATAGATACTATAAATTCTGTTATTCTAGAGAACCCTGACAAATAACCCAGTGAGAAGGAAATCAACAGCTTTCACTAGGTTGGAGGCACAGCATTCCAATCCATGGGGACCTACGAGATTCTAGTAACTAGTTCCTCTAGTAAACCATAACATGTGTGTACACCTTTAATCTCAGCACTTGGGAGGGAGAGGCATGCAGATCTCTGGGATCAAGGAAAGCTTGGTCTACAGAGTGAGTTCCAGGACAGCCAGGGCTACATAATAAGACCCTGTCTCAAAACAACAACAACAAACAACCCCCTCAAAAAATAGTTTCTAGGTGCCTAATAAAATAGGATTCGATTTTATACAAATTTGGTTAATTTAAGTTTATTGATTTAAAAAATGCCCCCAAACTGTTAATGTATGTGACATGTTTTGCTGAAATATATTGTCTAATTAAAGATAAAGTGGTTTCCATTTTGAGGGCATTAAACCAGTTAAGAACCATGAAAAAGAAAAAAATAGTTTTAGAATATATATTTGGTTAAAAAAGTTTTCTCATCTAAAGAACAGGGAAAATAATATGGAGATTTTTTCCCTAAGGATAATGATTATCCAAAAATAAAAAGAGATTAGGACAAAAACCAAAAAGTTAAAAATGTCTCAACTTACTCATGGAAGTTAAAACTTAAAGATAGTATAGGTATACAGAAGCTTGCTTAACACAAAAGACTATGTGCTATCAAAGTAATTACTTATGGCTCCTACTCAGTTTCTCATCAGAGAACTAAAAATTAAAGGAGTTGGTGATTATTAAAAGTCCTTCTCAGGTTTCAAGTGTTATATTCAATAGCTAAATTTGAAACTACAATTCATCCTTCAGTCTATAAAGAAATGTGCAAGCACAGAGAAAATTGTTCTCAAGGTTTGAAAGGAAGATGCCACAAGTAGTGACGGAAAACTAAAGGAACTGCAGGGATTCTCTTTAAAGAGCCTTGCCTGAATTTAAGTAATGGCCAAAAGAAGAAATGGTTAAATTTTGGCTACATGCATGGCCTCCAACACCCGGCAGGAAAGTATAGCCAAGTGATGATGATGATGATGTTGACGATAATGATGACAATGGTGATGATGGCAACTGGTAATAATACAAAAGAGGTGATTAGAATAGAATTTTATAAAGGAAATCCATGATTCCTGTGTTAGAGGCCTCTCCATTAAACTCTAAGTACGGGCCACTGTCATGGGAGGTAGGAGAAATCACAGTCACTCCAACAACAATACAAAGATACTTTTGGCTTGTTAGGGGCTATCACCTTACTTGCGTTCAGACTTGCTTCACTGTTTTCCTTCAGACACCATTGGAATAACACATGCTCAGTGATCATAACTTCATACTCTTTTTCTTTAAATTTATTCCCTTCTTCTAATTATTTTTATGTTTTGCCATCGTATTAGTATGTAACTATAAATAAACTATCCTTTTTTATAGTACATGGGATCTTATTCCAAAACACAAAAAGCAATTTAATAAAAAAAAAATACCTGCTGTACTATAAGACCTGACAGCCTTGAATATTCACACTAAAGGAACGTGTACCATTATTAACAGGATACTGTATATATACTGGAACAATATATCCTGACCATCTAAAATTTACATACCCAAATTAAATTTCTTTGAGATTCTGCCTTAAGTTTTAACGGTTTATTATCATGTTTATTAGGCACCTCATGTTAGAAAGGATCTATAATTTGGGGTCTAATCTTGGTCAGAACAATCTATTACATGCTTCATTCCTTGCACACGGCTTGATGTCTTGAGTTATGACATCATCTCTTCCAGGTTCCTTCTAAAAGTTGACCCTCCCATCACCAAGGTCAGAGTCTCTCATATTCCCCAAGAACAGAGAGGCTGAGGTTTTTGATCCATTGTTAAGCAGTGTCCATGCTCTTATACAGCATGGAAGAAGTTACAGATGATTTTCAGCCTTCTGCAACCCTCAAGATTAAGGGATCAAAGTCTCAGGGGGAAACTGAGGCATGCTATGAAAGGCAAAGAAGTTCATGGACACGAGAAGCAGAAGGGGCTCCCCCCAAAGTCTGTTTAAAGCTCCAGGGAAAATGAGAGGCAAGAATTCTGCCACAATTAGCATCTGCGATCAGAAATGACATTCTTTCCATATATAGTTATTTTATATTAAAGTAATGATGAATCAAACTTAAAGATTGAGACAGTTAGCTTTGTGAACAATAAAGATAGCTTCATGTATGCCTGTGATCTAGAGTTTCACCTTATCAACTATAATACTATCAGGTGCTTGGTGCTGGCTGGATTTAAACTAACTTGACACAGGCTAGAGATATTTGCAAAGAAGGAACCTCAGTTGAGAAAATGACCCCATCTGATTGGCCTGTGGCAAAGCCTGTGGTACATTTTCTTGGTTGGTGATTGATGTGGGAGGGCCCAGATCACTGTGGATGGTGCCACCCCTGGGCTGGTGGCCCTGAATGCCAAAAGAAGGCAGGCTGAACAAACTATGAAAAACAAACCAGTAAGCAGCGTACCTATATGGCTTCTTCTTCAGTTTCTTCATGATTGGGTTCCTGCCCTGATTTCCCACAGAGATTGACTGTTAACTGGAAGTATAAGATGAAATAGACTCTTTCCTCCCAGAGTTGCTTTATTTATGGTATCTTAGCTCACCAACAAAAACTCAAAAGACAGCCTCACGGGAGCCACTCTATGATCTCATCTATATTCTTTAGAAACCCTTCGATGAAATATGACTATTGTAAGAAAAACACTAAACTGTGACTGTCTTAAAGAAACCCACTCCTCACATGCAAACTTTTGGGTGGGTCCTACTTTCTTCTGATTGCCTCTTTCTCTTAATTCTTGTGCTTAAGCCTATATTTAAAAAATCTTTATTAACCTCCCCCATATAAAATAAAGTTTATTCTTTCAGAACTCACAGCATACTAGATTTTGTAGGTTCCCACCATATCCCTCCTCCTGCTTTCAGCTCGGTCCATGCTCTCTGTTGCCCCTCCTCTTTCTGTACTCTCCCTGTTTCCATCTGAAGCCAATCCTTCCATTTGTATACTAGAATTCTCTTAACTAACCATACATGATTGTCCATGAAAACCACCCTTTTGTCTACACATTTTTCAATTCTATTTATTTAAATTTGCACATTACCTCTCCTAATGTTGCTGCTTTACTCATGGAGAAAGAAGTAAAAAGGAAGGAAGGAAGGAAGAAAGGAAGGAAGAAAGGAAGGAAGGAAGGAAGGAAGGAAGGAAGGAAGGAAAAAAGGCAAAAAGACAGACAGACAGAAAGAAAAAATAATGCCAAGATCTAGCTCCATTTTGTCTCTCTTCATGATGGAGACCCATGTTTATATTATTATCTAGATTCTCTCTCCTCTCTTGTCTTGAATGTCCTGGTCAAGCATTTGTCCACCTCAACCCTCTCCTACTCCAGCATGGTGGAGAAAGGGCATACTCTCAGGACATGTGCCCTTGACAGTGGAAAAGCTCAGTCCTCTCCTCATCTCTGGTCTTTGTCTGCTGTCCAGGGCTTCCCATCAAAACCTTTGTGTGGCCGAGTTTCCCATCCTCATTCTGAGTCAGAGTTCTTCCTTTTCTATTCACAAATATAGTTCTCTTATTTTTCATTTTTGTTTTTATCGATATGGTTAGTGGTTCAAAATTTCTTATCATAATTCGCTTTTGGAATTCAAAGTATGTTTTGTGTCCAGAATAGGCTCTGTCCAGACAGTAATCTACATTCCCACGATTAGGTACATTCTTGATAGAAATAGCGAGATGATGATGATTATTATTATCATCATACATGAGAGCCTACCAATGACACCCTTGCAGACAACATGAACACCTGGGTAGGACCACAAATTTTCTTCTCAGAGTAAGAGAAGTATCTCAGGAAGAAATATTTATTTGGGACAATGTTTATTGAAATTCTTCAACAACTGTATTTCTTCAACAACTGTTATCTTCAATGTCTTTTATGTATAAGACATTGAACAAAATACAAATGTATGTTTGACATTGTATATGTCCTCAGGGAATATATAATCTACAATCAGAAAAGTTATGATTCATAAGAAACATTCAACATTCATTCATTGATAAAACTAATAAAATTGTTCCAAAATTTGCCAAGGAAACAATCAGTACATTTTTATAATGTTCTTTTTTACCACTGTATAAAAATTATTATGTATATATTTAACAAGAGGGCCAGAAGGGTGGCTCATGGGCACTTGCCCAAGCTTGACGCCTGGAATTCAATCCTGGGACACACTTAATGGAAAGAGAGAATGAAGCCCTGAAAGCTGTTATCCAACTACTGTACACATAACATATAGGAACATAGAATAAATAAAATGGTGAAAAAAATTAAGTAAAAATTAAGAATGTTCAGCTATTTGAATACTATTTCTCAGTAAATACTATTGCACATAGTAATCTTTTGTATTAAGTGCATAACAATATGTTACATTGTCATTCCAGAATGCCTAGCATTAGGGAGGGTTAGTGATAGTGCTTATATCATTATTTAAGTGACATAGCAGTAATGTTGTAGATTTTTAGGTGATCATTTCTATTTTTATTGACTTGTTTGCAAATCATTAAAAACATTCACTTTGATACTTAGGAAATTTAATCTTGAAGATATACTTCTAATGAGACTTGTTAAATGGTAACAGTCAAACAAAGTCAGGAAATTAACATTAACACTATTTTCATTTCCTTTGCATCTATATGTAAAGAAAATTGTCTTCCTTCTCTGGTTTAATGACATATGTGATGTTTACTAATGCAACAAATAACACCTCTACCTAACAGACAAAAACAATTGTGACACACAATCGCAGTTGTAGAACCTTCATCCACGTTTCTTCCTTTCCTTTTTGTAATGCAAGTGGTTAACCTCATTAAAAATTCAGCATTTTATGTCATGAGCTGCGGTGGGGGAAGTGTGATTACAAGGTGTGGACTGGAGGGGATGATTAGAATTTTCGATGTCTCTCCATTACTGTTCCCTTAGCAAATCTCTGTGTAGTGGCAGATGCGTCAAGTCTGTGTTTACATTCTGCAACAGTCGCCTAATTTCTACCCTCCACACTAACCTACAGAAAACTCACATTTATTCCCCGCCAGAAACGAAAAGTTAAAAATGTATATCGTGAAGCTACAATTAGAGCGCTCTCAGGCTGCAGGTCTAGCAGCTTCTCCTTCAGAACGACTATGCTGACAAATAAGCTACAAGAAGCCTGTGGCTACTGCAAGGACGACTCGAGTTCCCTCTGAGTTTCTATAGAATCATTGTCTTTAAATGGAGATGGGATTGGGGGGGAGAATGAAACAGGAACAAGAATTACTTTACATACTAATAATAACAATTTAGTTATCAAAACAGAACCAAACAAGTGTGGCTTTATGCTTTCCTCTGAAAATGCAGCCTCCTAGGGCTCTAATAAGCAGGGTCTATAGTTCAGGAATGCATGCTAGCACTCAGTCCAGAGCCTACATCCTCATTTCAAAGAGAATCATTCAAGCCGACATCCACCCTGTCAAGGCTCTCCACTTTGAGCTGCTAATGTAGAATAAAAATCAATATAAATTTTGATCATTTGATGAATATTTACTTCTTTCTTTAGTGTTTGGGGATTTAGAATGGAAAAGTGCTGAATCAAGTCATTTTATTTTTTTGTGTTTGTGCCAACACCAATTTACTACCCTCCAGAAAGTTTCTGAACAAGATGTCTCAGGTGGCAGGCATGTTGGTTTTTCCTGTCAATCATAACAGTGTGTCACTAGGGGACCATAACCATTTCCCTTTCATACTCTTAGTGTTCCAAAAAAGGAATCTTTTGATTATTTCCCTGGAAAAGCTTAGTTTTCTCCTTATGCACATATTGTAAGCCTAGGTGTCTGTTGTTTCTGCAGTCAGCTAAATCAAAATTGATACAATCTAATAAAAGTAAAATGCTTAATGAGACTTCTAGGGTCATATGCAATAAATAGAACTTACAAATGTGTTTCTCTATATAAAACTCAGCACCCTCCCAGGACAAAGAGCTTTTATAGACGCTCCACTATTCTGTATACATTTTTCTAAGTGGTAACAAAATATCAATTGACTGCTGTAATCAGCAGAAAGACATTACATTTTTATTGTAAGTGAAAACATACATTTAGAAGACTAGCAGTTAAAATTAGCTACACAAGTATAAGATTAGCTACACAAGTAGAACAGCATGTCACCATTTTATTATGATGTGTTGCTAGATATGTACACACATATGTGTATATATATTATACACTGCAATTATATACATATATATTGCACACATATACACATACATAACAAAACCTTACTGTTCTATAGAATATTTCCACAGAGGCTTTAAAACTGTGGACAATGGCCTTTCCCAATTTGAAAGAGACTAAATTAATTGCCAGCACCCAAAAGGTAAGCTATTCTTTTACGAAAATGCCTTACATGTAATAAAACAGCAGAAGACACAATATTAAAGAGACATTTTTGTTGGTTCCCTATAAATTAAATAAAAATAGCAGCATCTGTGTTTCCCATGGATGATGTAGCTTCAGACAATTGCTAGACATTATGTAGACAGATGTTTTAAATAAAATAAGGTATTCAGATTGCTAGATACCTTGCTAGATATGAAGGCAATTATAGGATATCTTTGTTAAATTACATTTTTCATTTTTGTGAGGAGAAAAAGAGAATTGTCCTGGAAACAGTACCAACAGGAAATGATCCCTATATCTAAAACAGCTGGATACTGTAACTAATATGAATTTACTTGAAAATAAAAAGGCTGTGTGCCTCTGGAGACATGCAGTAACATGCCGTAAAAACAGATGAGGATATCAAAGTATTTAAAAAGGAGAAAATACATTTTATGTAGAAATTATGTTGAGATACAGTCCACTGATTAATGAGAATATACGGAGATGAAGAAAAAGAACTTATGAAAAGCTACTTTTAAACTTATAATATTTTACTTAAAGCTATATTTGTAGAAAATACCAATGTATTTTAGAAAACACCATTGTTTTTCATTATATTGACTATTAATCATAATACTGCAAAGGCATATACTTGTGTTTAATTGGGAGATTCTAAAGGAAGCAAAGAATGCTTAGTGAGTGAATTGAGCCCTAAATGTTAGATAATAATATTGTAGCAATTCACAAGGCCATTTGTAGTGACCTATACATGGAAATGCCCCCTATCATGTTTACTCCCTTATCCCAATTCTTGTTAGCTATTTCCCTGGGGAAAAACCATTTCATATGCTGACTCACACTACAAAGGTACAGGGATTAACATATTAACATGGGGTATCTCCAACCTCATACATTTGAATTCTCTTCAGTTGAAGATAAAACACACTGGCCCACGAGAACATTTCCAGAAAATGTATGGGTAGAAATCTATTTTTAGAATCACCAAGATGACTCTTAAATGGTGGTTCACATCTTACTTCTTATGCTGGCAGCCACTATGAGGTAGCCACGCCTCTCCAGAGTCCCCAGGGACCTACAGTGTTCAGCCTTGTCTGTCACTCCAACCTGCTGAGCTGCTTGTCTGCATGGTGGCTAGACACATCTTTCAGTCTGTCTCCTTGGATGAACCTACTTCCTTTCCACTGTGGCATGCTTCGCTCTGCCTGGAATTTCTCTCTCCTCCTTTTCACTTGGTTAGCACAGCTATATCTTCTAAATCTGTTTACGTTGTGTTTCCTCTCCCAATTTTTCCCACTTTCTCCCTCACACCCCTCCATCTTTGATTTTTTCCCCTAATATCTGTGACTATATTTGACTCGTTTTTGTTTTATCTTGATAGTCTGCATAAAATACATTTTGGGACTCTGAGTTTTTAATTCATATTCCACTGGAAGACAAATTTCACAATGGCAGGGACCATGCATGTCCTTTTTAATTTTTTTTTTCATTTTGGAGAATTTTGTACATGACTCCACATCTTTCTTATTCACAATTGCATCCCCAATGCCTAGAAAATTGTGTGCTGAATGAATGAGTGAGTTGTGTGGAAATTCATGAGACACCTTGGTGATATATTTATGCTAGAAGAAGCTGTGTACTTTTAGCAAGTAGATTCCTGGCTGGTTCTAATCAAGAGCTGAGGCTGCTGATCTAACTGTAAGATGTGAATCATATCATTAGAATGAAAGGCTCATTCTCACCAAAATCACCTGAAATTCTTCTCAAATATATGGCCATTCTCATTCAAACCACCACAATTAAGATGAGAAATCAGGTAACTGAAGTTCCAACAAGTGTATAACAACACAGCAAGTGACCTCACAAAAAGAGTCCAAGGTGTTTCATTTCTGAGTGCCTTTCCAGTCTTTCTGTCTTCAGCAGCACTTTGGTTGTTGGGGTCGTTTTGTGTTTCTGCTATAACTTACATGGCTAAAAATCAGCATACAAATAGTACTCCAAGGCATAAATATAACTATATTAATATTTGAGATATGACCCAGGAAGTGAGTTTCGTGCTTGGGAAACAGTTATCTTGGATGCAGTTGAGTCCCTCATGACTGGGACAGCTGAAGTGACCCTGATTATGAAGTGGCATTGAAAGTTTTCTTGTGATCTGCTGGTGTGTTGAACGCCAGCCACAGGACCACCTAGTATCCTTGCATTTGAGTTGTCACACAAACCACTGCTAGCTTAGTCAGCATCCAGCATCTGACCCACCAGCTGCATGGTTAAATGTCCCCTCACAATGGCCCACAAGAGAAAAAGGCCTTCATAAGAGTCTTTCCATAATCATGTGATCAGTAAATCATATGACTGCTTTGATTTAAAAACCAAGAAACAAAGCACAAGTCTCTCAATGGTCATCATTTGCTTCAGAATAAAGATAAATGTCTTGGCATACCTCTTAGGACTGGGTCCTGGTTCACCTCCCCATGTCCTGAGGATGGGGACATGAAATACCTCACACAATATTTCACCTGGATCCTTCTAACTGGTAAAGAAGACTCAAGGGACCTAAGTGTGAATGGAATATTGAGTCAGAACCAAAAAGGACCAGGGTCAGAATCAAGGCAGTTGTGAGGAGAGACTTCCTTTCCCACTGGCATTAAATACACTGTACTTTTATCTTTATTTTATTTTATCTAAGCTGGCATCTTGTAGCTTTAGAATCAGATCTGAAAGAATGATGCTCTCAAAAGACGATGTTAGGCATAACTTCACACTCAAGAAGAAGCTACAGCTCTCTGCCATTTCCTAGAACATTTAGGGGGAACATAATTTTTATATCTTACATAATTAGATATTTATATTTTATAGTTCTACCTCAAATAATCTATTATCCTATGAAATAATTATTGATTTTACCCTATTATTTGACACAGTATGCAAATTACAAATTAATTGGCTATCTAATCATGAGTTCACCATCTATCACCTAAACTGGGCATATTCATTGGGCATCTGGATTAATACTTACATGATGGATAGTAAAATTTTGCTTAATAGAGTTAGATATTCTGGTAATAGACTACATATACTTTTGTGGCTTTAGGTTCCATGTGTAACATCTTCCTTAATAATCACAACAACTTATGTTGAACACCAATATATCAGATATTAGTCTTTCCAGTGGAAAGAGATGATCAACTTGTCACATAGCTAATGGAAAGAAATATCCCAGAGCTTCTGACTCCAAGTCACATGCTTCATTTTTTGAATTCTTTGTGGGTATTTTTCCTAAGCAATAGTCCTGAAACCATGATTTCCATTCCCTACCCAGTCCCTGACTGGTACTTCCAGCAGTTAAAACAACTAGCATCTGGAGTACAATGTCAAGTATTCTATGGAAGGTATGTCCTTTGGCCAATATCCCATATCCTACAAATGTTAGATTCATCCAAACTTTTTGCTCCGTTGCTTGAAATGAAACTCCCTTGTATACACTCTGATTACTTTGTCTTCTTTCAGCTCGCCACTCCACCATGACCCACAGTCTCTTCAGAGTCCAGAGGCAAAAAGAAATGTGGCCTCACTGTGAGGGCGTTTTCTTGCAAATTTGATTATTTTCCTTGGTCAGTAACATGGTTTATCATTGTCATGATATATTGATATGCAGTTTTCACATTGGGGTCCTGTGGCAACCTAGAAATTTGGGGCTGGACTTGGAACATATGTAAAGCCCTTGGCTTTTCTCATGCTGCCTTCTTATCATTCTTTCTGGTCTCTCTCTGTCTCTCTGTCTCTGTCTCTCTCTCCCCTCTCTTTTGCCCGTTGTCCGTCAGCTCTTAAACATGTGCTGTCTGTCACTGACTATGTGTTCACTCCACCTTTTCTAACCTCTGGCTTGTCACTTGTGTGCTCCTCTGCAGGTGAATTCCACTTGGCCTTCTGCTCAAAATAACTTGCTTTTTTCTGAAGAGGCCATCTGGACTCTAAATGTTTAGGAACCGAGATCAGACCCTGCTTATCTTCAACTGCTTTTTGTTTGTTTTCTTTTTATTTATTTCTTTGAGTCTTGAGGAAAAAATACTAAGCCCCCCCAAAAAAGTTATCAGCAGCAAGGAATGGGCTACTTTTGTTTCAGTGGTTAAGAAGGGAGTTGGATGAAGGGAGATGGGAGCCTAATAATTTATTGAAAGACCCGCTTTGACTAGTCTGTCTTCTCAATGACAAGCAGGTCAGGAGAGCACTGGGAAGTATCTGGCTCCCTGTTGTGTAACAGTTTCCTCCAAGATTGAAATGTAAATAACTCAAAAAACAAAACAAAAAACAAAACCCAACTCCCTAGCTTCAGGAAGTCCTTGAGACTGAACAGATACATTAGCCGAACACCCCCACCCCCAGTTCCACCCCCAGAGTAAGCAATGAACTCTGAGGGGGAATCTCAGACTGAGCTAGACTGCCAAGGAGACTCTAAGACCACACCAGCTGCCAGAAAATGGCAGAAACTAGCTGAGCTGCCTGGAACAGGTTTAGACCAACTGAGTCACTTAGAAGGAACACTCTCTAACCAATTGTTGTGAGCTGTCACACAGGCTGGCTTGGGCTTTGGTGATGAGGTTATCTTTGTGTCATTCCTGTTCCTGTAAGTGACACCTCACCCACATTCCTATAGAGAACCCCAATAAATGCATGGTTCATCAAGTTGGACTCTTCAGAAGAACTTTGTCGCAGGGCATTCCCCTAGAACCTGTTCACATTTATCTTTTCCTCCATGGCATGTCTAGATTTGCACATTCCTCTACAGACTGAAGGGGGAGTGGTATCTTGGCAATCTTCAAGGGAATCTCTTTTATTTGTATAACAGGCATCAGTGAACTCAGTCTCCAAACTCTACCCATCAGCCTCTTAGGGAATTTACTCCTTACTGCATCTTTGTTCTATTAGCAACCATTAGCTCCAGAAAGGAAACATTGCTGTTTGAATTGAGCCTGACAGACAGAAAGGTTATATAAAGATAGGTGATCCTCTTGACCAAGGAGATAGTTCACAATGACGTATGAACAGACAAGGACAAACAAACGGTAATGGAGGAAAACGTAAAAAGAAATCCAAAGCCACAGTCTGGAGAGAGAGCTCTATGTGCCAAGTGATTGCTACACATATCTGAGAACCTGAGTTTGGATCCCAGTATCTACATAAGGAGCCACTGCACAAAGACAGGTAGACTCCTGGACCTCACTGGCCAACCAGTCTACGCAATCAGTGAGCTCCAGGGTCAATGGGTGAACGTGTTTCAAAAATAAGGTCTGAGGCAATGAAAGAAGATCCAGGTCAAGGTAGATTTACAGATACCCTTGAAAGTTGTGTTCTTACTTTGAACTTGGGGAGAGAGCAAATTATTGTTCTGTAGTCTATTCACAAGGTTCTAACATTTCAGAATTCCCAAATCTCTAAACTAGAATTTATTGTTCTAGCCAACTACTTCCTCCCATGAACCATACATAGAAGTTTCTTTCCAGGATTCCCAGTAATTGCCTTTCAATTTGGCACAGCCAAGTATACCCATTAGGTTGTGTCTTCCCACCAGATGTTTTCCAGCTGTTCTCAATGTCTTTCTGCTAATGCCTTGCCATCTGCCACCTTAATGGTGATACGACTGGGACTGGATGCTTTGGTGACTTTGCTCTCCTAGTTGTGAAGACCTGGCCCACCGCCTCATCCTAGGAACGTCTGCTATGCATATCCATCACATTATCTAACTAGTTACTACATTGATTCCAGCTTCTAACTGACCAGTTGGCTAACCGGCCAGTTGTGTTATGAAGGTTGAGATCTCTCATTGTCTCATCTATCCCTGCACTGTTCTTCGTTAGTGAGCACATAGCATCCCGTCTGACAGCCACAAGTTCTGCCATCAGGATAACAGCTAACATCTTTTGGCCTAAACAACACTATTTGCTGTTACCTTAGCTATTTTTTATCATCATACCAAAAGCACATCAGAAGCAGCTATATGCCTTTTGTGTCACCTTGATAGTCATACCTTACGCATGGCAATCTTTTGCTTGTTTGATATTGTCTACGGCTGAATGGAGACAAATCTTGGCCCTCTGAGATCAACAGTGAGTTATCAGAGTCAAAGTCTGCTAAGGCACAATAATAGTTAATGATGCTGATTTCCAGGGACCATAAATCAGTTTGTAATCTATTTGTATATACCTATTGAGACGATTACTTCTCTTTCAATTATTCACAGTAATGGAAACTATTTTTCTGAAACCGTGATTATACTAGATGTCAAAAAGGTTATCACTGTTAGCTCATAATCCCTTCCAAAGACCCAGTGGGAATGGTTGTTATTGGGACTTTAGCAAATACAGCAGTAGGTTCAGAAGAGCTAACGATGTGCATACTAATCACAATGTACCTGTCTTCAGCTATCTGTTTATATTTTAATTAATTGTTTTAAGATTTGGTCCCCATAATATGATAATCTCATGCATTGTCCTCTAAAAAATCATGCTTTTGGTCATGAGCCAGGTTTTCTTATAGGACATCCAGGTTGTAAGTTTGGAACTAAAAGATAGTGTTAATACAATTGTCACCAGAATAAACGCATGTTCACTGGCGTTTAACAATGGCTTATCTTCAATGAGCACTCTTTTCTCCATTCCAGGCCATGTTTAACTTGATAACAAAAATATCAGTCTTTTATTGGACATTGTTCTGAGATGTCAAACAGCAACTTGATGCCTTACGTAAGGCATCCACGTGAACAGGAAAGAAGCCATGACTGTGTGCGCAGCAACAATGAACCAGTCCGGTGGTAATAGTTCACTCACTTCTGCTTTAGCCAAGAAATATAGTCAGCTGTTTTACAAACACACAAGGGGCATGGACTAAAGTTAATGGTCATCCATGGCAGAAGGCTGTAAGGGTAAGGAGGGGGTGAATTCAGGTGCTACATCAGTGAGATATTTCAAGAACTGATGTTCGTACTGCTGTTTTCTTTTAGTTTAGACAATGTATTGCTATAACACCAGGACTGGTTTTGGATATACCATCTTCCTGCCTCAGCCTCCCTTGGATGGGATTATGGGGAGTCACACACATCTGGCTGCTTCACACATTGTTAAATGAATAGAATCTTGGCCAGTAAAACAGAAATAGAGTTAAAACGAATGAAAGAAGTCTTTGTAAATGAACTTAACAAACTCCACTGTACTTCATATAATCACTGCTGTTTTGCACCCCTAAGAGTGTTTTTGAAGTTTTCAGTGCAGTTAATTGAAACCCTACTAGATGCAAATCAAAAGTTTCAGCCTTAATTGAGATATTTTGAAAATTGAACCCATTGCTTCAGGCAGGTGCTACATGAGATTCCATTAATATAGGTAATTAACATTAGCCTCTGCTTTAATTAACATGCACACTTTAATTAGCAAAGCATTAACCAACATTAAAAAATCTGATCTTCATGCATCACAAAAAACTGCAAAGTTATGACTAGTATGTTATTTTTCTCCAAGGTTGTAAATCACAAAATAGCAACTCCTTTTAGGGAACACACGAAATTCAAAATATTAAACAGGATGACATACAGGACTAAAATCTATCACTGTGAAACGGGATGTTCTTTAGAAAATATAGACCCAATAATTTTTATATTTTAAACACAAATAGCATCATGATCTTTCTGTGGTCTTTTGGACTGTAGAGGACACTGATATAAAAAAATGTTCCCGCAGACTGTCACCTTCTTCATATGTCATGAATATGCTATGCTACATAACATAGCAGAACCATCTAATTCTTCAGCTATTCTGATCCTTCCCAGGCACAAAACAGAGCAGCAGCTGGGAATGATATGTAACAAGAAAAGCTTCAAACTAACAGAGATTTTATTTTTAAAACGATCAATGCTGCCTGTTTTAAAATGGCCATTTACAGTCGCCCTACTTATCATATCTCATACCAGATAACACATAGTCACTAAGTACTTAATTTTTATTAATACAAAATTAACTTTCATGTTATTTCCTTACAATGATCACTTGGGTGTGCTAAATTTTAAGTTGTGTTCATTGACCATCAGTATCATTTTATCATTGCCTTAAAGAACACTGTTTCCTCATTGTATAAACTATTGTAGCAATCACACCCGAATGGCACACCGTTACATTCCTCTGTCTCAAGTTATGTTAACGTTGTAGCAAAAAGAATAGCAGCCCTTTAAAGCAGGAAAAACAATACTGTCCTGGTTAGTCTCTGAAAAAAAGTTCAGGGTGTTGAGAACACAGCTCAGCAGACATGTATGTACTTTGCCTAACATGTGGGGGGGGTCTTTGGAGAGAGAGAGAATATTACCCAAAATTAAGATAACTAAGTCTCTGGAAGTCTTGTCTGCCTATAAGGCATTTGAGGCACAAAGAAACCTGAGTGACTAGGCGAGGAAAGTAAGTGAATCCCTGAATGTTGAGAGCAGACGTTCAAGTCTAAACAGGAGTACCAGAAAGCAAGGCTTGCCTTGATGGGATTACGCTGTAGTGGCGAGTGGAGAGAGAGCTGCGGGTGCACTCAGATGCGCAGGCTCCTTTGATCTTTTAAGTTTTTGCCAACGTGCAATTGTGCAATTGCTTGTTTCCAGGGACACCAGGGATGGCTGGCTGCTCTCCTCTTCCTAACACTGGCCACTTTGCTACAGCCACCTTTATCCTTGATAAATGTCACACAGTGTGGTCCCATTGACTTACCTAGACAGTAAAGAAAGGCTGGGCGGCTTTCCTGGGCTGACCACAATCTCTTCTTTTCTTCTCTTTTTCTCTTCTTTCCTTTATTCCATTTATTTATTTATTATTTACATAGCACACCAGGCAAGCACTGTGCTAATGAACTATATTCTAGGCTTTCTTTAAAATCTTATCTTCTATTACTTTTCATACAGTTCCTTCTCCCATCAATTTGTCTGTGCTCCCTTGCTTCCAGATACAAGAATTTCTTACCATGAAGTCTTTGTAAGCAACATTTCTATATGAGATATCTTCCCTCCTGTGTTCTCATACTTAGTTCCCATGCTGTCTGTATTTCTGACTGTATCACTGACTACCTTCCATTGGCAGAGATACACCTCCTCCAACATATAAATTATAGCCTCCTAATTAATCCTGAGTTCCTAAGGTCAAGGCATCTTCCAAAGTGTTTGGGCTCCCACTTCAATTTTCCATAGTTACTTGAAACCTTAATGTTGACATTTAAAAATATTTAATTGACACTTGTAGATCAGAGGCTAACCAAGGCAAGATGACAATAATGGTGTTGATGAATATGGGTATATAGTCTTTATAACTTAGTCCAAATAGAACTCATTTTTGATTATTCTGATGATACCACTTCTATAGTCAACTGTTCTTAATCTGCTACATTTTGAATCTATCCCTGATTGCTAGTATGTTAGTTTAATAAAAAATAATTTTCTCATTAAAATATTTTGCCAAGGAAAATTATATGTTAGACTATACTGAAGTTGCAAATCTCATATTATTCTGTAAGTATGTATGAATCTTTCTGGGTAGTATATTGTTTTTAAATAATTACTTTGTAAAAATTAGAATTACATGTAAGATATCTTTATAAAAACTCATATTTTTCTAATCCATAGTCTTGTGCATTTTGTTTCTTGTAACTTGTTTATTACATCTGTGGTTGGGGTCTCAATTCACTTCCTCACAGAGGAGAACAATCTCATTTTAACCAATGTCATCACATTCCATGACAGAACATCCTTCAGATATGAGAAAAATGCCATGAAACAGTGTCAGAAAAATAGTCTAAGAATGTCAGGGATACAGGCTTCAGAGGCCAGCTTTTGTGAAACTAGAGTATGTAATAGCTTCAAAAAGCTCCCGTAGCCAGTTGCAAATGACATACCAATATTAAATTGAGCATGACATTTTTTGAGAGAGGAAATTACACAGCAGATATATAGCTGCTAAAAATTATGGGCATTTTATAGGGCAAAGGCTCATTTTTAATAAAGAACTGAAATAATGACTTTAAGTTTGAGCAATTAGTAAGAGTTTAAGGTACAATGGTTTCAAATTAGACTTATGCACATGGCGAAAAGCTCAAATGGGTCTCTGGTTTGCCACTGTGAGTCTGCACCAGTTTTAATAGGAAGAGACCTAAAATTTCCACTCATACATAAGTGTGAAATGACAGAATTCAATTGGTATGTTTTTTCATTGACTGTGTCAATTCAAGGCCATAAATAAAAATGAGGCAGTATTTTGTTTCCTTTATGTTGGCTAACATATAAGCCATTCAAAGCAAAAGAACAGATACAAACCTGTCACTATCAACTTCATTGTCTTCTTCAAGGAAAACATCATTATCCTTATAGATGATAGATGAGGAAACTGGCACATAACCCTTACTTATTGATCAATAAAAAGAAGTAGGAAAAATAGTAATCAAATATGATGACTACTGTCAATGGTAGAACACTTGTACTGAGGCCTAACATGAACCAGTTAACAGTGCAACTCTTTCACGTATTAGTGATACACAAAGCTGCATGAGAGTAAATCAATATTGAGTTAAAAAGTTTTAGTGACGGACATTCAGAGAGAGGAACATGAAGAAAAGTAAGGAAAGAAGGAAAGGGTGGAAAGTTGAGAGGACCAGGTGAACTGTGCTTTAAGCAGAGAGTAGCCTTCTGCACTGCAAACAGCTTCATTCGGCAGCAAGGCTGCCAGGGTCTTTTAGGGAACTGCAAATATTGCTGAGTTTACACAATAGTGCTGAATATAATGCAAAGACTTTCCTCTTAAGGTATTTTGTGTGCATTTGTAAAGACTAGAAGACAAAAGAGTGCTTTACAAAATAACCCAGTTCCTTAATAGTGTGAGTTTCCAAGGGAAGGAAAGAAAACCAGGAGAGAGGCAGGAGAGAAACAGAAGAGGCCTGGGCTGGGAAACATAAAGCTTGCTTCCAAAGGGCCTGACCCAGGGAGACCCAGCAGCACTTGGTGGCCACCGGTTCCCATTGGGAAGTGAAGGGGGGAATAGTGAAAATTATCTGGGCCTCTGTTGCTCAGGAACATGGCACCTTCAGGCAGGACAATGATAGAGGAAGAGGAAAAGGAAAACTGTAAACTTAATTGTGTTATATGCTTACCCAGCAAGTAAAGTTAGGTGTCAGTGGCATAAAAAACCGGCAATCTTCTATATAGAGTCAATGGAGACTGAACTAAAAATATAGAAAAGACTTCTAAAGGAACATGCATGTATACAAAGATCAGAACAACTAGGTCCTGGGCCAAAGGGAGACAAAAAAAAGTACTCAATTTAAAAAAAAGAGTCTGTAAAGTAAAAGAAAATTACAGTCATTTGCTGTGTATAACCTCCTTGGGAAGTGTGTCTTCTACAGCCCACAGTGATATAGGTGGTGTCCACCCCAATCAGTGTAGAAATTTAATCCCAGTGTGACAGAAGTGTAGCCTTTGGTAGGCTGTTAGTCTTGAGTGCAGAGCATCCCCCTAGGAGGACTCAAGGTTGAATGCACTCTCTAAATCACTGTCTCGGGTTCTCTGATATGCTGGTATGAATGAACTAAAGCAGGTCCACATGGCATGGAGCAGACTATCTGTACCAATAAGAAGACCCCTCAACTACCATGATGACAGTGCCATTCCAAAACATTTAGATGTGTGTAGAAATTAAACCATAGATGCTTGTGACACCTACAATAAGCAGGAAGCCTTGTTTTAGAAGGAAAGAGGTTAGGGCTGTGGAGAGATAGGTAAGATAGACACTAAATAGCATTTAAGTACAGGGGATGAGACACTCAAAGTAGGCACAATTAAAATATATGATAAAAGGCAAAGAGGGACTCTTGGACCAATACCTCATGACAAATCAGTACCAAGAGCACCTATTACCTCTACAAGTACCAAGGCCAACTCCATCTGCCTCTGTTGCCCAAGAGAAGTTTGAGATGTAGGTAACACTGATAATTTTCTTCCTTTATATGTCTCATTTTATAACTTAAAATTTGAAGAGCCACAGGATTGCATTTATGAAAACATAAAAAGAGGATTCTTAATACTATCTAATCCATTTTCTTGATAAGATTTGATGTTTTTCAAGGTATTAGAGACCTATTCACACTCCTGGGTATATATAAACAAGAATGAAGCCTTACTCTGCTTTCATGGGGAGCCTGGCTCAATGAAAACACATCTTGAGCTGGTAATTGATCCACTTTTATTTTGGAACCAACTTAAGTTTGTAAACGAATTGTGTCTAGAATTTCAGAGTCGTGATGAGTTACTTGGATGTCTTTAAAAGCTATGCAGACCAGGGAAGCACAGAGTATACTGGATGCACACATGTGCACTGCATATGACCCTATACATAGTAAGTACTGTGTAAGAAAGAGAGAACAAGAGCCCAAGGAGGTTATCTGTTTAAATTGCAATAAATCTGTAATCTCTAGATAATTAATCCAACATCTATGTTAAGAAGAAAGAAGAGCCCTCACAAGGCTCTGTTTGCAAAAGTGAGCTACAGAAAGTATGAACAACACATTTTTAGTGGTAGGTTTTCATTTGTTAAATCAACTTAAAGCCATCTATAAAACTAGCCCATGACCAAAAGTTTTTAATTCTTTATATGATTCTAATGAAATTTGGGTCACCTTAAAAAGGGAACTACATATCATTAACCGTAACTCATGTAAAGTAATTTACCTACTGTTGCATATTTGTTCTATGATTGCATGCTAAAATTTACAACTTATTGATCCATATTTATAAAAATGAAGAAATTATTTATAAGATTTGTAGCAAGGAAAGCATCACTATAGATTTGTAAATGGAAGACACAAAATAAAAATACATCAAAATATATTGCAATCCTTCAGTTCAGGCCTTAGAAACATAAAAGAAATTTCTAGAAATTTAATGAAATCTTAGCAACACAATTAAATGTAAAATAAGTTTTAGCATGCATTTCTCTTGCCAACTGGCATACATAATGGAATAGTGGTAGGGAATAGGTTAAGAGTCTAAAAGGATTTTAACCTTAAATTTGACAGAAGTTAAATGCCTGTGACATCGGGCTCCCCTGCTTTATTCCAACTAGTAATCCACCCTCAAAAGTTCCTGTCAGGTAAATGACCTTGTATTTCATTAACTGATAATTAAATGGATTTATTCCACTAACGGTTTTAATTAAAATGCTAGAAATATTGATTACCCCTCTCATCCTTATTCCCCCAGATGAAAAAAAGGTTTTAGGAATGTTTATTTAGAGAAGACAGAGAATTAAATTAGATTGAATCTCTATGAGACCCGAAGACTGCCTCTTTCATTTCTGCTGCTCAAGCAGAAAAAGGTTTCAATTTTTTGATGTTTGATTAATTATTTTGAAATCCATTTATGCTTACCTTGGTGTTTAATTAAAAATGTCATTTTTAGCATAATTAAATTGGCTATCTGTGGAAGACTAACTTCAAACTTATATTTTAAAAATTTGATGCTTTTTTTGGTGAAAGAAACTTTTTAGTTATTTGCTTTCTCAGTGACGGTGCCACCTCATGAATGGAAAAGCAGGCGAGCTGGAGCCTATGAGGATTTCCTACATTTGAACATTAAGCCACATTTGTTCACAACTTCTAAGTGTATCTGCCTGGCTCTTAAGCCATTCGTGATTCATCCATTCTATGAAACACAGGGTCTGTCCGTCTGAGTGTGTAGCGCTTCACGGTGTTTATACAGAAAAAGTGTAGCTCAGAACTGCCCTTGGCACACCTGGGTGGTTTCTACAGCACCGATCAAAGGGGGTTAAAATACAGTTTGTACTGCCAGATCTGTCCCATCCAGACTTTGGAAACCATCCTCACTGAATATCATCCCTGATAATGGCAGGCGGGAGACAGGTAAACAGGAAGGAAGATGCTAGATGCCTTGCTGCTGGCTAAGGATGCTCCAGAAGGAGGAGAGCACTTCCAAGGGGCTCACCAAAGAGGCAGTTCCGAAAATGATCACTCTTTAATGGTGTTACTAACTTCCCCGCCAGTGAGAGGTGCAACTGGAGAGACAAGGAACTGAAATCAAATCTTACTCATGAGGTATTTTGTTGCCATTTTAAAACTCAAACCACCCAGACTTCAACATATTTTCCCCCTAAAATGTCCATTTTGAAGTTAATTCTTCCTGAATCCGCCTCCAGCAAAGTCTGGCATGGACTTGCTGAAGTTCCAGAAACAGGAATGTGTGCAATTCTCATGATTGTGAGCCTTGCTACCCCACAGCAGCCATTCACATTATTTTAAATAGAAGAGTGGGAAATGCTAATCTGAGGATTAGCCTAAATGTCTTGTAGGGTACACTTGCATACTTTTTCTTGTGATAGAGAAAGGTATAATGACACTAACAATCTAACTTTGAATTACTCAGTTAATTTCAGCAAGGGTTCTAAAGATGTTTTTGCTTAAAAAAAAAACAAGGCATATTTTGCACACCAGTATTGCCATGGCACAATGCTCCACCAATATTGACATCTCATTTTTGATTACTAAAGATAGTTGAGCTTTTGGTATCTATACCATGTAAGGCCAGCGTTCATTAATTAACATTTGTAGGCCTAGTCTCAATATTGTGAATTTATTCAAAGACTACTTTGAATCATTGGTGCAACCCTATCCTGTGTTTGTTATGGGTAAAAAAAAAAAATCCCGGCCAAAGGTTGTGTCAGGAAGCTGAATTTAAAAATCTGAGAATACTACTTGAAAACCATTTAGTCATCCTTTAAAAGTTAAGGGACAAGAACTGGATGTTTTTGCTGTTTGAAAAAAAAAAGACTACAAAAAGAAATTGAGCAAACAGCATTCTAGGTCTGCAATTTTCTTACCACTAAAAGGCTATGTATACACAATGACATACCTTAGTTTTCTCATCTACCAAATGGGAACAAAACCTAGGAAGAGAAGGGTGGCGCTGTTCTAAGGAGACTGGTGTCTAGGGCCATGAAGACCATTTGTAAAATGATAATTATGTCAGAGGTTCAAATTTGCATAGAACAAATATTCATAGATAAAGAAGGTGAGCCCAGACCATCATACTTGGAAATTATTATTTTCATAATAATTCGAACAGAGTTTGTCACATGTCTACCGCTTCTGGCATTTAAGCAACAACTACTTGTCAAAACTACCGATAGTTAATTCACGTTCGCGTGCACTTATTTCCCTGACTATTGTTTTGAGGGAGAGTGGCATGGTGTGCTCTCGGACAGAGATTGGAAACATTTCCAAGTCCACGGTCCAGTGTTAGTGCTTCTCCTATGAACTTTAAGAAACTAGCTAAGATGAATAACTCCATTTCTAACCCTGATGTGTGACATATTTTAACCTGTCTCCATACAATCGTGTTCTGGAGCAGTTGCAACTTTCCTCAAGCGTGCTATGAATCACTGTGTGCGTCCCCTTCCCCCTCCTCATGCACCATTGCCACTATCTTACCTTCAGCGCTTTCGCTAGATTTCAATGAAGATGGAACTAGAGGGCACACATTAGAATTTTATATCAGTTCAAGAAGGGGAGAAAAGAAAGACATATGAAGCCAGAATGACATTCACTGAAGGTTCCCTAGGGAAGATAACACATGTTTTTGTCTCTCACCTGCTAGGCATGCTAAATCAGTGCAATGATAAGCTAATTTATGAAATATATTTCATTGAAACCTGGACATCTTTACTGTTGCTAGTTCAGCCATTAGAATTTCAGAAATAGCAGCAGCCTAATTTTTAAAACATAGGAGACATGGGTTTTCTAATATAAGGCTTGTGATAGATTGTGTATGCAGCTTCGGGTTTTTAAGTAAAATAATTGCTACATGTAGTTACTTAGCCTAGACTCAGAATCTATCTGCCTTCCTGAAAGTTCTCACAACAATTGTTGAATACCATTATTTTTCATTCCAGTGTTAAAGTGTTTGGGTTTTAGCAAATCCAAACACATATAAATATATCTCATTTTTTTGTCATCAATGTACAACTGCCATTACATCTTTAACTGACTATTTACAGCTCTATGTCCAAACTTGCTCTAATGACCTGTTTTGTCAATGTGCAGGCTTTACCCACTTTTCTTCAGAACTGTGATTTCAGCAAAGCTACCAGGCGATTACAACCAAAACAGTGGACCCAGAGGTGACAGAAATGACTCCAGAGATATGTGGTCCAACGTTTCCAGGTGGGCACCATTAAAATACAGCGCCCTCATGGTGGCCTCTGAAGCCAGCCCTGTTCATTAGCTGCGGAGCAGATAGTTTTTCATATAATCAATGCCTTCTCCAAGGAATGACAAATTAAATGTGGATCAAATTAAAAGCATCTAAGCATAAAATTAGAGTCAAAATAAGCATTTTTTCCATTAAAAAGTATTATTCAGCCTGGTGTGGTATTTTTCCAGGCTCCTCCTTGCTTTACTATGCTTTTCTGCCAGGTTCCCAGGAATTGTATACAGACAGGATTCCCTACTATCTACAGACATACTGAAATCAGTGCTGCCCTGTCTGAGGCAGGGACGCTTATCACCACAGTAGAGGGTTCCCTGTCACCTATGATAGACACTGTCATCAAGAAACATGCAGGGTAAGAGGGGGCCAGCTATAAAAGAGACTGTCTGTTTACCCACAAATATATTGGCAATCAGTAACGACGGGGAAGGAAATGCAGCAAACATTACTGATAGCTTAATGGCATTTAAATAAAATATTCAAGGTATAAAGTTTCCTCAGAACTCCTTGTTCTTTTAAGTGTGCTCTTTTCAGAATGAAATACCTTACTCTGATAAGTAAATAATTTGTACAGATAATTGTCCATTTAATAATTTCCAATATCTACTGCCCAATTTCCCCATGCATAGAGTCAAATTTTAAGTAGAATCTAAGCTTTACTGAGCTGAACTCAAGAAAGCCAGTAACAGAGAGGGAGGACTGATGATCAAAGGGATTAAGACTGGGCTGGTTTAACCCCCAGAAACAGCTGACCAGACAAAGGTTAACTCTTGAATCCCAGGCATCAGCCTGCTAAGCCAGCATGGGACTGATCAAGACCCCCTGAATCTGGGTGTCAGTGAGGAGGCCTAGGTAATCTATTGAGCCTTGGACAGCAGATCAGTACCCATCCCAAGTATACACACGGACTTTGGACTCCCATAGAACAATGTGAGGTGCACTCTCACCCTGAACTCTTGGGGAAGGGTCTAGGCCCTGCCCTATATGAAATGACAGACTATGGACACCCCCATGGAGGGCCTCACCCTCCCTGGGGGAATGAGGGGATAATGGGGGGGAGTTGGGGGAAGGGCACGGGAGGATGGGAGGGAATGGGAGAGGGACCTGGAACTGACTTGTGAAGCAACCTCGTTTCTTATCTAAATTTAAACTGGAAAATAAAATATAAAAAAAAGATTAGCTCACTGTCAAAACTAAGTACTTTTTTTATTTACTAGGTAGTAGCAACACCCTAAGCTATGAACAGGTAACACAAGACTTAGATTTGTTGCAAAAATAAATCCATAACTTGGCGTGTCTGATTTGTAAATCTGTGTTGGAATGATTTATTGATTTAAGTAAACATACCTGCCACTCTGTCACAGGCTAAAGCATCCTGTCTGAAATCTTTTCAGCCCAAAGGAGACCACGCAACAAAAGCAGAAGGGACTTTTATTGCATGATCATGTGGAGAACTATTAGGGGTATTAAGTGAGGTACACGAGCTAGAAATGAATGAGAGGAGGTGAAAAATAATTCCGGGTGTCGTCAAACACAGACATTTTAGTATGTGATGGTAACGAGTGAAAATAAAGAAAAGGAAACAGTAGCAGGAAAAAGTCAGGAAGCTAAGGAATTCTTTTTCAATGTTGATCCCCCAAATCAAGAGAACTAAGGCAAGCCAAAGTCTTGTTACAGAGACTTTGTTCCATTTTATAGAAACCTAAGAGAAAATTCAAGTACTTAAAACCTTTGTACTTCCTAGCCTAGCAGAACTCTCCAGAGCAGCCTAGAAACAAAGCCCCCTGGGCAGTATTCACAGGGAGATCAAATGGATGCCTCAAGAAACCATCAGCATGTGAGAGTTTCTTTGCTCCAAGGTCACAGATATAACCTAGCCAGATTAGAAATTACTGGCAGCACTTTTCTCTGATGTTGCCCTGAAAACACTTGATAGGAAGGACAATTGACCTTCACAGAGTCACTTGTCTGGATGTTAGTAGACCATTGAAGAGTAGGAACTTCCCATCTCTAACACTCCTTCAAATTTTAAAGATCACCCCTAATTCCTTCTGGACATGAATGCGTGTGGACACGAGACTTTTGATGCCTTTGTGTCACTGGAGCAAATAAAAGATCCCCAAACTAAACAGACCATTTAAGACCAAATGATCTGTGGGAAATGGTCTAAACCAGCAGCCATTTCGTCCCCAGGGGTGTGCAGAGCAGTTTCCATAAGTCAAGATGGTGTGCTTTATATGTGTGTGTGTACACACATGAGCTTTGCAGGATCCATCAATATTTCCGTGTCACAGGTCACTATGTCCATGAGAAAGGGGGGGGGGTATGCCAAATAACTGCAGCCATCATTATCAGTGCCATAAACCTATGTATGAAGTCATAACTAAAGATGAAGAACTATGCGTTCTTAATTCCTATTTCGGATGGCTCTGCTCTAGGTAGAGAATCAAGACTAAGAACCAAGTATAGTACCATTTAAATTTGCTCATTGTTCCATGATGACATATAACTTACACAAGGAAAACCCATGGTCCTTCTTGAATATCTCAACGCCTTAGCGCATAGTTAAGAATCATAGAATAAAAGCAGAAACTTAAAAATATGACATAAACAAGTGCCTGAATAAAATAAAGAAGAAATGCAAAAAAGGGAGAAAGAGGAAAGACAAGAAGAAGGGGAAGAGGTCGAGGAGGTCAGGGTTATCACTCAATGGCGTAACATTTATGTAGCTCAAAGCCCTGGCCTCCCAATGAACAATTCCAGAAAAGAATGGCATCCATTTTGGTGAATTCCTCCATGAGGGACTGTAAGACTTCTAGTATCCACTACAATAATGCAATGTCAGAAATCCATGGCACTAATCTTCCATATTCCACTTATTTCCTAAGCATTATATTGAAATGTACAGTAATTCTTCATTCGTCCTCTTAGACTGTCATGAAAACTTTTTTTCATCCTAATGAAAAAATTCTAATACTGTATAGCACTTTAACTGTATTGCCAATTTTCTCATCATGTTGTATTCCCTTGGCACAGTCTTACCAATGATGTTCTTTAGCTGTCCCTCGTGTAGAAACTGCACAGGGCATGTGCACTTTTTAATGGGATTTACCCGAGTAATGCTAGTGGGGAGACATACATGTAAATCCTTGTGAATCAAAATGAAATACATATCTACATATTTAAAACAAGGTTTACTGGAAGTCATTTAATGTTTGCAAAGAATTCACTAATATCTGAAGCCATTCTAACCATCTGAAGGTCATAGTGTGGAATGCTTTTCAAATGCTCCCACTGTGGTAAGAGACTGGAATAGACTATGTTCACATTTGTTGCTACCCCCAAGTCCACTTAAAAATGAAATGCTTGATTTTATGGGTATTTACCCCCACTTAAAAAATTCAACCTTGTGAAAGAAAAAAATATGTACAGCTGCCAAGTATGTGTAAGTTCAAAAGTTTTTCTATTGCCTGAAATAGAGATGCAAGAAATTACATTAAAGTTTTAAACAGAAACAGAAGTTTTCAGACAATGTAGATCAAAATCTATTAGAGATAAAATTGTTTTGACAAAAACTGTGTAAATACAATGCCACTGGCTGCAAGCCTATTATTGAGTGCAAGTGGAAAATGAGAATAGCACTCCTGAAGGGGCATTGCTAAAGTGACACAAAATAAACACAAGCATTTCGGAATAATTTTTCACATTAATTATGTTCTCTTATCGTAGATGTATAACTAGCCAAGTATAACAGCAATAACAGGATAGCAGTGGAGCTATTTTACAAACAGGAAGAAGCAAATAAAATAATACTGATATGCTAGTTATTAGATTACTAGCCTTTTATCTTGTGAAATAGCTTCCCCGAACAAAAAGACTATATTAATCATTTCTGTTCCTCCAAGTAAATGATATCGCATTTCTGGAAAAATAATGTTAACAGGCTCTTCCCTTAAAGATACCTTCATTTATTTGCTGATTTGCCATCTTTGAATCTCCAGATATAAGAACATTTTCAAAGAAAATACTTAGAGCATATGAGCACTGTCTCGTTTATTCTGTTTGTTTCTTTCTCTGGGTTAAATGCAATCTCTGAAGAGCACAATCTTCATTCTTCTTGCGTGGAAACCTTATGCTCTTCAGTCCTTCCAATAATTTTAACCCTTACCCTATCAATTATAATTTTATCAAGGGAGGAAACATCCACAAATTTGATCATCTGTGCTCTAATAATCTGCCCTTTTCTCTACCTCCAAATGAAGCTCTCTGTTGCATCTTGCTATATGGAATTACAGATGCCTTATTGCAGGCAGCCACCCTCTGCTATGCTCTTCCATAGATGTCCTTTAGAAGCCTTCCTTTGCTCTTAGCCAAGCCCATAGCTGGAGTCCATTAGATTTAGCACAGCTCCTTCAATTTCCACTTAAAAGACACCAGCATGCCCTCCTTCTCTGCACCTGGAATCCTAGCTTTCGGATTTTCTTTTTCATTATATATGATTGCACATTCCACTTTGTCCATGTATGTCATTTGTTTTCTTATGTTGCAGTCCACTCTACCTTCTTACACTAAGTATAGCAAATGTGTAACTGATTACTCGGGGCCAGAATAGATAGGGATTGGAATGGTCTTTCTTTATTAGCTCCAAAATCTTTTCAACAAATAAGAACACAAGGACTTTCCAAGCAGTAGAGATGATTATCTGTTTCTTTCACATAAAACATAGCATGCACTGTGCATTCTGTGACAAAAATCTGGCGAGTCATGGAGTAGTCAACCCAGTAGCAGTGTTTCTGGTAACATGGAACCAAAGGCCATCACAGGAAAACTCCAGCAGCTAGTCCTTACTACTTTACACCCCCAGGTTTTGGGTCTACAGTTTTGTTTGATGGGCACCTTTTGTTTGCACACGTATGTTACAGAATCCCAGAATCTACTACACAATCCTTGGAAGTAGAAATTCTAGGCCATATTTGTTGAAATTTCCTAAGGTTTAGAATATTGGCTTCCTTAAGGGATGGTAAGATATTAAAATATGCTACCAAAGGAAGCATCAGCCAATCGAGTGTTACCCATTAGGAATAAGAACAGGGGCAAGAACAGGATGGTAAATTCACTGTGTAAGATGTATTGAACAATTGACTTATTACATCATTAGAGTAAGATTGCAGAAAATGAAAATAATAAAATATAGAAAGCAAGTTTTATGTAAATGTTATGAATTGTTACAAAAGACTTCATTTTCTTCTCAATGCTGATATTTGCTATGAGGAGAATAAGGAAACAGGTGAAGAAGAAAATCGGAAGGCCATGGATCCCAAAAAGGGACAAGAGAACTCAGTCCTCTCTAGGGCCTAAATCAAAGCTCTGGAGTGATTTGAAAATGTCTTTAAAATGATTTAATATAGTGAGTTGAGATACATTACATTAGATATAATTAGACCTAGACAGGAAAGGTGGTTCTGGGAAGCTAATGAAATATCATTAAGGTTGAATACAAGATTGTTGATTAGGATAAAACTAATCCTGATTAGGATAAACAAGATAGGAGCTAGAGATCTTATTTTTCTTATTTATTTATTTTATGACTGAAGAAGATGTATGCTGCCTTACCTTTAGAGGAAAAATGTGCATATCCTGTTAGAATATTCTATCACCATGATGTTTTTTACCATAGTTTTGAAAGGCATTTGCCTTGAGAAATGTATCTATTAGGGCAAAAGCTATGAACAGAAATTGGATTGGCTTGCTTTTGCCTTCATAGTCATGTAGAATTGTAATGTCCCAGCTGTCTGGTTGCTCCCTCCACTCATGTTGCCCCACACTGATGCCCTTCTTGCCCTCTACTTCCTAACAAAGGGCTTTCTCTGGCTTTAAACTCACCAGTGCTGTCCTCCATGAAAATATTCTTAGTCCCCTGTCAAGCCCCACTTTATCTATGGAAAGCCCAGATCTTTCCTGGTATTCTATATTGCTACTGTGGGCAACTCCTGCCATTTTCCCTGAGAGGATCAATTCAACCACAGCTTTTATACCCTGGACTTCTCCCCTGAATCTTCCAAAGGCACGATTTTATTTTACTTTTGAAATTTGTGATTATACGCTCTCTGTTTTGGGCTTTTGTGTGGACAAGTTATATCTGGCTTTGCTTACAATTACTTCCCCCTAAAAGCATGGTATATGATCTGCAACCTATGGAAGGCACTCAATAAACATTCGACAAGTTAAGGAATGAATGAACAAATAAATACTGCAATGATTTTCACCATATGATTAAAATGTTTGGTGCTGTACAGACGCACCAAGATTAGTTCTAGTCTTGAGTGATGGGGGATGTCCTTCTGAATGGTGTGAATATGTGTTCTTATTGGTTGGTGAATAAATGCTGATTGGCCATTAGCCAGGCAGGAAGTGTAGGCAGGGCTACCAAACTAGGAGAATGCTGGGAAGAGGAAGACAGAGAGGAGCTGCCAGGGAGACACCATGTAGCTGCCAAAGAAGTAACATGCTGGAACTTTACAGATAAGCCACAGCCTTGTGGCAATAAATAGTTTAGTAGAAATGGGTTAATAATTAAGATAGAACTAGCCAGTAAGAAGCCTAAACCATCAGCCAAATAGTTTATAATTAATATAAGCCTCTGTGTGTGTGTATTTGGGACTGCACCGCTGAGGGACCAGGCGGGACAGAATCGCTGCCTACACTTGAGAGATATGGAGACAGAGACAACATCCTCTCCATAAATAAATAGATACATACATGAAAACTCCAATAGTAAGTCTGTCTACTCCTTAATATCAGTGATAAACTACAAATTGTAGTTCAGATATGCTCATAAAGGAAGAGCTCAATTTATTTCTGGATTACCTTTAACTATCATCAAGGCCTATTTGTAAGTAATAAGTAATCATATCTTTAAAATTAATCATTGGCCAGCAATGGTGCACATTGATGAAACAAGATAAGTAAATCCTCGTGTACAAAGTCAACTAGATTTTGAAACTTTGGACGTGTTACTGAATGCTGCAATCAGAATCCTCATGAAGACACATAAGTTCATAAAGCATTTCATATCACTTCATTGCTTTTTCCTGTGTACTTCCATATGGTAACGTTTCTTCTCCAATTTTAGCCCATGTTTCTCTCTGGCATTGTAGCTATGGCTACACATATTTCCATCTATTAATTTATCTATAACAATACCAGGAATACAAAACAGGTTCTGTTCCTTATATACCCCACCAATGACCAAACAAAATGCTTTATTAGTTCAAAACATGGTGTGTTTTAGAGGAAAAAGAAGAGGGAAATTAAGAAAGAGAGAAATAGAAATAAAAACCAGAAACAGGTACAAAACGAGGTCTCCTTATTTATGATCCACTTTGTCTAGAGCAGGCCATTCTATGATTTACAATGCTCACTTCTCAAAAACAATTCTTGAAGGCTTCATCTCCACCTCTCCCTCTCCATCTCTCTCTGACTCCCCTCTTTCTCTGTCCCCTTTCTTCCTCTCTCTTCTCCCCTTCTCTAAATATTCCAACTGAATGATAGATGCAAGAAATAAGAAAGTGTTGCCAATAGTGCCTATTAGATCTGACAGTTGATGCACTCCAGTGTCCTAACCTGTGCCAGGCTGGATGACTGGGGTCAGCTTTACCACACTGTTCATCCCTGTCCTTATTGCTCTTCTGTAGAAAGAGCCCTGGCCTAGCACTGTACTCTCAATGTAATACCTCTTCAGAAATCCTCCTATCAACATCCCCAGCAGTCATTCTTGAGAAGAAGCTGTTCATTTGCACATGTGAGTGCATAAACACACACACACACACACACACACACACACAGTCCAACAGAATCCATCATGTACTAAGGAGAGTCACTATGATCTGATTACCTTTTCTGACTAATCTGACCTTTGTGGCTTGTTGCTCCTGGAGTTTCCCACTCGTTGGTTGAGGGCTAAGACACTAGGTTCATGACCTTTGTCTCTCCTGCTCTGCACCCATTCCTACTCTGCTTTAGATAATTTCATTGTTCAGGAGGTTGGCTCTCCGCACTCCAACTTAACTTCTTCAATTTTAGTAGGCTCTACCATTTTGTAACCCAGATTGTATTTAGTCTTGCCATATCTAGGATGTGAATACAAACTCCCATGACCACAAATTGATACCGACTTTCCAAGTGTTGTGTTCTCTCTTTCCTCCCTCCCCTTATCCTTCTCTTTCTCCACCCACAGTCTGTTCTAATTTTTAGTATATTTATTCTTTCTAGATATATTGTCAGTAATTCCAGTTCCCTCCCACTGATTTTTTTCCAACTGAGATGCCAGGGTTCAGTACACCAATGAACTCCTTGCTACTACTTCTCAACTTTGGACTCTACTAGATAGTGATAAATGGAAGCAAATCAACAAAAGGGCACTTTAACCAAATATCTCCCTGAGTCTGTGGTCTTATTCTTTTATTTCCTTCAAAGTCAGGTAGCTTGCCAAAGTAGTCTACGTTTTCTATAGTGTTTCACCTAAATTTTACTCTTGAATTCTCCATATAATATGGCTCTGTTCTTAAGAATCCATCCATAATTGCCACATTTGACCCATTTCCTGTTTGAGCCTGCAGTTGCCTATGTATTACCCTTCTTCCCATCAGTCATCAACTACTACTGATGCATTGTGACACATATCCAGTGATTACCTACCTTATGTAAGAGTCAGATCCTAAGTGTTTTACATTTAATCCCCACAATTCCTTGGAGCATACCCTATTATTATCCCCACTTATCAAGCCACTCTCTCCTCTATTTCCATTACCAGAGAATGGGGTTCCACGTTTTAGTTTTCTATGGCTGTGTTTTGAGCTGTCCATAAATCTCTCTTCTGTTGCCAGAGACGTTCTAACTAACACAGGTGGCCATGTTCTCCTTAATTCCTATAGAAGTGCCCGTTAGTCATCATACTAAAGCTTGATATCACTTATCACCAACCTGTTCATAGTCTGTTCCATTCTTGCCTCCCGACCTCCTCTTAAGCAGCTTTCTCCTTTCTCTAGACCTCAGCCCAATCACTTGTTGCTATTGACAGTTTCACTCTGTGGGCAACACCTGAAGTAAACTTTCAAAGGACTATTTTAATTCATTCTTCAAAATTCAGTTGCATCCCAGGCAGGCCAGGAAACCAACAAGATCCCACACCCTCTTCCACCCCCGAAATTCCTGAACTTCCAGCACTGAAGCCCGTGCCTCTGCTCTACATTCAATGGTGCATGGAGGAAGGGCTAACAGGACTGTCACTTTCTTCACCCTGACTGACCAGCGCCACTCATGACACTTGTCAATGTATTGGAATGCAAAACGTTACTTCTCAGTCTTTTTCTAGGTCTGCACTGATCTGAACTCACACAGCAAAGGAATGTTTTCAAAATCTTCCCTATGCCTAAGGAAACTTTACGACATCATCTTCCAAATATAGCAACTCATGTTCTGTTAAGCTAACATTCCTAATGAATGTTATGCCCATGAATGTAGAATAATATAGATACCACTTGTTTGCTTTGATGGACGAGTTATCTGACTCCCAGGAACTATGCTAAGTGTGTTCGATATTCTTGCCTACTTGCTGCTTTCCAAAGTCTGTCAATTTCAAGGATACAAAGACTTTTGTCTAATAAACATTGGCATTCTCTTATTTCAAATAACTTACAACGTAAGTGCTAAACATTGCTGGGCAAAACATGAAGTCCTTACAAAAATCAGGCTCTGTACAGTTCTGAAGGAAAAGCACTATTTGTATGATTTATATGTAACTCAATAAGCTTAATGCGGATTCCAGGTCTTTAGAGGACTATCTAATATAAAGCAATGAATGAACTGTATGGTGCTGCATTGCTTTCACAAAAACTAATAATCATGGCTTCATAACAATCCATTCTTTAACATAATCCTTCCACTATTGTTTGGCTTAGCATATGTATTCCTACAATCATTCACATGTAGCACAAACCTTCTAAAATTAGCCATTATACTTAATACATATTTTTTTACATTCTTCAATTGTGTTTAGAGAAATATGCTCATTGAACATTGCAATCTTTCAATAAAAATATTTGACATTCTTTTCCACTGCTTATAATAGCAATACCAAGAGTATATACCTTTTCTATTTTTACTAGTGCTTTCCAATATGATTTTGTTCTAATTCATTCATCTAATCTAGCTCCAACCTAGCTCCCAGCTCCAAGAAGGCTTCCCAGGCCAGAGATAAATTAATAATACTCTGTTCAGAGTACTACTTTATAAAATTACTTCCAATTTAATAATTACAGGTGGACTGGTGATGTGTTTGTGTCATGTGAAGTTTTTTATTTTTAGTGAATGATAAAAATTCAAATAGACAATATGACAACCATATAGGACCCTAGTTATTTATTTTGTACAAAATTCATATATATACATATATATCTTAATACCTGAAGCAAGCATTTTTACTTGGACTATGACTTATGCAGCAAGTTTCCCATAATTCCTTGCTATTCACAGTTGCATAGAATTGGCAAGCTGCTCTTTCATGCCCCCATCCTCACTAAAATAAATTGACTCCCAGAGTTTCCCAGAAAGGCTATAACTTCATTTTCCAGTCTGAAAACAATTAATAAAGTACTCAGCAGCAAGTCTCAAATAATACAAGGCAACTTGACCTTGGCAGAATGCACACTTCATTTAACTAGGAATGATATTCCCTTTTGAGTTTCTCCTGATTAAAGTCAGCAATACTGTGATCATTCGAGCCTAATGCTGAAAACTAAACCCACTACCTGGGCCTCACTTCTTCAGCTTCTAAGTGATTCAAGATTTGAGTACATTTACAAAGAAAACCAGGGGCCTCAGAGCTGGCTTAGTCATTACAAGTGCATAAGGACATGCTGGTTAGAGTACAGACTACATTGAAAACAGGAAATTTTCAAAAATGAAATAAGGGGCCATAGAAGATTTATAGGGGAGCCATGCTGGAGGAAGATTTAGATTTGGGGAGAAATGTGGACATCAAGAGGGACTTGATGGAACTGACTTGTGAAGCAACCTTGTTTCTAATTTAAATTTAAATTTAAAAATAAATAATAAAAATATCTAAAAAAAAAAAAGAGGGACTTGCTAAATTTAGCAAACACTTCTTAAGCTTTTGGCAAGTCTACTTGGTGAGTTTTACTACGGTAACAAAGAAAACCAACTTTTTGCCTTTTGGTTGTGCTACATGTCCAATCAGGGATGGTTTCGAGGGAGCCATAGGCTACCTCTGCCTGTTGTCTTCGTCTTGGACTTAGGATGAAGGAAAGGGCCAGTGTCTGTTTGCACATGCTATTCTTATGGCAGAAAGAAAAGTTTCAGAAGACAAACAATGCTACTTAAGGCCTCTGCTCACCTGTCGTTATCCAAAGAAAATCGCCAACTGTGCTGACAGTGCAGGGGGCATCCTCCTCCCCAGGAAGCCTTCAAACCACACAGTTAGAGGTGGAAAATATAATCCTTTTACAGGAAAGGGGAATGAATCATGTGCACAGTCATGTAATCCACCAGAGAAAGCCTGTGCTCTTTGCAGATACTGTCTTTACCCATTAAAGCAACAGAGTACACATCTTAGGGGAAGTCATTCTCTTGTTCTTCCCAGACAGAGAACTCTGTCCTAATGAGAGCATCACTGTTCTGTTTCTACATTTTTTGTGTAATATATATGCACGTACAATTTTATTGCCTTGTGCTTAAAATTTGTCAAAGACTGAAATGTTAATCAAAGACAGCCTACATGAATTTGAGAAAGTACAAATGCTTTACACACAGTTTCTCACAATTAAGATGAAATTGAATTAGGAAAACTCAAACTCAGAAAGAAATCAGTGAACACAAGTTCACACTTTGCTTCTTTCTGTCCAAAGAGACATTATGTTTAGGATAATTTGACCTGCTGCCTCTTTGGGGTGGTTGATCTAGTAATTCTGGTCTCATGTGAAATACTTGTGATACAAATGACTGAGAACTAATGTAACTACATCTTACTGCTAACACATCACCCCCAAAATACAAATGGTCAAATCGAATGACTAGTGTGATGATTTCACTAGAACGTCACTTCCAAGCCTTATGCTAAATTTTGTTCTCAATGAGGCAAACATCTAAATATTCTTTCTGCTGTCTGCCTGTTTTCTTTCTCCAGGCTCCGGCCCCCACTGGTCACTTATGACTCCCAAGACCTTTCCAAAAGGTTCTTTGTCTCTTTCCAAAGCCTGGCTCCTCATCAAGCTCCCTGCTTGGATTCCTAGGTATGTTGTAGATGAGTATCTGAAATTTTACAGTTTTATCTGGGCATAAGGTTCACTGATACCAGAACATTGCCATAAAAGATCCACTTTTACCTGGTATTCTGTTTGAAAATTATGTCTTCACCATTTAAAGAGTAAACCTGAGTTTTCTCAGAACATACCTTGGAAGTCTAGGGAGGACAACATGTTGGGACATGTGACAAATACAAGATATGTGGCATGTATGGACAGAATAAATGAATAAAGAGATGCATAAATGAGCTCCCTGATCACTCCATCAGGTAAGTTCAATTTGTGTTGTACACTTGCTAAGCATTTTTGTTTTGTTTCATTTTATTTAAAAAATCCAATAAACATGATTTGTTGTTTTTCAGGGCAAGTTAGAAAAAGTGTGGTTGGTTCATAGAGAAACAGATTAATATTACTTCCTGTGTTTCCTTACTATTTTTGTCCGTTTAATGCATATATGTGGTGCATTATAATCATATTCAACCATTGCCTTCTCTCATCCCCCTCCTACTTCACTGATCCCTGATTTTTCCTCATTATTTTAAAAACACATGTTTATTACCCAAGGGTAGGGGAGTAAACTTAATACTAAAAAATCTACATCAGAAGAGAATTTGTCTATCATCTTCTAAATACTGAAGAACATTATTAAACTGTCATCAAGAGCTACAAAAACTTCTTTAGTGATATAATGACCTACAACATGTAATAATGCTCAGAGAAGAACATTGGTGGCTCCTGGAAGAACTGTATCCACAGCATATTGTATTAACTTCCAAAAATCTCAGGTAATCTATGAGGCCTTGGGTAGTATTTATCCCTGGCGTACAAACAGACTTTGAGTGCCCTACCCAATCTCCAGTCTGATCCCCAAGGAGGGTGAGGCCACTATGGTGGGTCTCCATAGTCTGTCATTTCATCCAGGGATCAGACTGGAGATTGGGTAGGGGACTGGGGAACCTGGTAGGGAGGGAGAGGAAGGAGGGGAGGGAGAAGGAGCTGAGATTGACATGTGAAACAAGATTGTCTCTAACCTAAATAAATTTTAAAAAAACATTTCACTTATATGGCAATTTCAATAGCTTATCCTACCGTTGTTTTTGGCAGAAGAACTCAAATGTTTTTGCAACCTGGATGTTATAAGGAAATGATAGGGTGCAATGTACTCAAAAGAATGCACGTAGAGCTCCTCCTTAGGTTCCCAATGTTGCACTCAGATCAACAAACCTGTTTATCTTGGGTTTGTATAACTGTGTCACAGTAATACAGTGTTTACTATTATGCTGTATTTGAAAAAAATCTATTTGTAATCTAACAAATCTTAATCTTTAAAAGCATACATTTTATTATGAAATTCAATCATAAAGTCATTAAACTATCCAAGAAGGCATTCTGAAAAGGAGCAAATTGGTAAATATAAGACCTGTCATTATAATATGGTTAGTTTGTTTGCATAACCAAAAGACTGGTGGTGATCTCAATCATGTAGCAAATGCAAGGTACTCAAGGGAAATCTTTCTAAAAATAAGAAATAGCAGATTGAGTATGCCAAGCACAATGTGAGACTTTAGCAAAAGAAACATAAGAATAAACCTCTCAACACAGAGAAATATTGGAAAATGAGAAGGAGAAGGCATGTATCATTTAAAAATGTTTATCTTTAATTAATATGTATGGGTGTTTTAATGCCTGCTCATAAGTGCACACATGTGTGCAGTGCCTGCAGAGGAGAAAAGAGAGCATTGGATCCCCTATAACTGAAGTTATAGACAGCTGTCTTTTGCCATGTTTATGCTGGGAACAAAACCCTGGTCTTCTATAAGAGCAGAAGTGCTCTTAACTGCTGATCCATCTCTCCATACCAGAAGGCATACTTCTTAATAGAAAATATTATGTATAAATAAATTGTCTTGATGCAGTTCACATCTTTCTATGTAATCTCTGAATTTTAAATATATGCATAAACTATTATCAGGAAGAATAAGATTAGAAGGGAGTTTTACACATCAGAATGTCAGCCACTTTTGTTATTCAATGGTAAGACCATTCTACTTTGCTTATTTCATTACTGGGGACTGAACACAGGGTCTCCCACATGCTAGGCTAGCACTCTGCCTTAGCCCACTTTCTAAAATTATTTCACAGACTTTTCATATTTTTCTTCCATGAACATCTATTATTTTTGATATCACAAAGAAATATAAATCATTTTACAACCTGAAAAGAATTAACTGACCCCTCTCTATCAGAAAAAAGGTTTCATTGTTAAGTAGATCTAAATGTGCTGTATGGAAGGACTCCTCTTCCATGTCAGACTGCAATGAATACTAAAGACTCAAATATCAGGTAATAATTTCACATCTGTGGGAGTTATTGCTTGTTTCTTGGTCCTAGCCAGTGACAGCTTTGATAGGAGTCTTCTCTCTCTGGTGTGAAAGTACCTTGCCCTTCCCCCATACATTGCAGCAAAAAATATTACAAAAATGTCTTGGAAAACAAAATCAATGGTGATGCCCAACTCCATTGCATTAACAGGTTTTTCATCAAATTCTACAAGTAATGTATTATATTGCCTTTTCCACAATAGAAACATGAGGTGATTTCCATTATGCGGCGCTTATATTTGAAAGAAGACCATTCATTTTCTAAATATGAACAATACAGTAAGCTACACACACTCTCATCTGGAACTTTATTTCTACTTTCAATTTAAAGATGGTTTGGAGTAAATTTGATGGGCTTATGAAACAAAATCTCTTCCAAGCCTACATTTAAATGAGATTACATCTTCATTTAAAAATTTTGCACATAACGTTGTGAGATCTTTATATAATAGTGACAGAAAGAGGTAGCTGATGGTTGCAGCCTCAGCTTACATACAGGAGTAGAGACGTCCAAAATATAAAATAATGTATTTTCAGGTACCACACAAAAATAGTCATGTGAACTTGGCTATTAGGAAACACTTGTTTTCCTCTAATGCCATGTAATTACTTAATGGCTCGTGGCAAAGAATTTACCACTCTATTTTAAAGAGATAATTCCAAGCCACGTTGAAGCACTGATTGTGATTAGAAATCTGTGTTGTTCTCCTGCTTCACCACTACATGGAGACTTACAAGCAGCTGATGAAGACATGACAGATGCATCCAAACTTTGTCATTTACACAGGATCTTCCGTCTTAACACAGTAGAGCCTCCTTTTTAAACCCTTTTCCCCCTTCTTGTCCATGGCCCAGGTTAAAAGGATTTCCTGGAACCGTTCACCCAGCCCTAATCTAACAGGAGACTTCAGAGCAGCTCGTGTCTGATAACAGCTCTGTGGAGACCCTTGAAATTTTAATAAAGACCCATCAACCTATGAAAAGAACATGTAATTTTATGTTCATTACTTCCTAGTGCTGGACTGGAGAATTTGCATGGTTACACCTCAATTAAAAGTCGAATTGAAGTTAATGTCATTTAAATAAAGAATTCAATAAAAAGTTTAGGTTCTTTTCTTAATAGCATATCTCCCCTTTAGTGACCGCTATGGTCATTACCTCCAGATAACTGACCGACACAACCCTTTCGTCACTGAGCTACCTGGCAGCACTGTCAGTTATTGGGAGATTATTGTGTAACCCGATACCTTTGACACTCTGGTACCTCCGTTATTTGACAAATGTTGAATTCTGCCATTGTAGTTTTTTATATTTCTATAAAGACAATACAGGTAGATTCTATACTCACCACCCTTCTTTGTTCTGCCAAATCCATCATATAATCAGCAAAATCTCTAGATTAAAATGGCATAAATTAGCTAAATCTACTATTTTAAGCAGTGACTGTCTACTGCATAGCTTTATCTCCATCACTTGTGATTAAAGGAGGCGGGAAAGCCAGAGCACAGGAACATAAACATGGCTTTCACTTTTTAACTGGGCTTTGCAGAGAGTCTTGCACAGGAAAGGTGAGAAACAAAAGAAGACTGTGATATTGATCCACATTCTTTAAGAACCTCAACTCCCCTTTCCCTTCCTGGAGAACGCCTTTGACTGGGTAGGCCAATGAGGAAAGGGGAGGCTCACTAACCCAGTTTTCTGATAAAATGTACAGATAGGCTCTTCTCTGAGGACCCTGAGAAATTCTAGCTCCATGCTGTAAGTTACCTTAGGAGCTCTGATTAAAGGGAGGGAATAATTTCTTCGTCATGGTTGTATACGGGTGAGTGGAGTCAAGCTGATAAAACAATAATTCAAAGTTTGGTGGAAACTCATGTCCAGTGACTACAGGAAGGAGGGGGCCAGAAACAACAAGTATCTGCCAAATGATGCTGCTTCCATTGCTACGTAAATAAAGCCACCTGAGCTGGGAAGCAAACCAAGCTGGAGTGAGAGCTTGGGTTTCCCACTACGTCCCTACAGGTCTCTGTGTGCTTTAGAATAAGGCCAAGTGGAGTCATTGAGACAGTTTCCTGGAAAGCTGCCTGACTGCAATGGTGCCTGTCTCATGCATTTCCTAGAGACGCTGGGCAAGAAGAGCAATGTCGTACGTTTCACCAGATGTGACCTCTTGTCTGACCACACATGAGGTTTCCATGAACCAAAAAAGAAAAGTTGTCAACCAAACATTTTTGTCACACTGAGAGAATGCAGAAGGAAGGGTTTTTTTTTATTTGTATAAAATATATTGTTCTTCCAGGGCTGCAGTGAAATAGTTTCTATTTAATTGCACAGAAATCCTAAGAAGGTTACAGCAGTGAAACATTAAAATTCTAAGGGCAACTAATAACATTAAAACTTTATAGCCCCAGATAGAATAATTTAGACAAAAACAACATGAACATATGTTTTGTGTAATAATAACAAACATTTATAGCTGTCAAGAGAGAAAAACACAGGTTTATGCACACCTTAATGGTGTGCATGGGTGAGCATGAGTATATTTAAAACATAATATATTACAAAAATGACAGCAGGCATGGCTCTTCTGGGTACTATGTTAAATCAATGAATAAATTACCAAAAGTGAGCTGTGGCTGTTTGGATGTGTAATTGAGCTTAACGTATGTAGTGTTATTTCAAAAGAAACTGTTCAAGGAGTTCCAAGCCCAATCCACTCTGCATCTATCCTAGGCAGTTTACAAATAGCAATAAATGAAACCGTTTCACAGTGGGAAGGAAGTTTAGTTATACACATTACTTAAATTGAGGAAAAGTTAATTTTAATATGCTTTGCAGGAATTGAAAACAAACATAATAATTTGCTTATGTTCACCAAACTGGAAATTGAAATGATAATATTTGAATTTATTTTAATTATTCACTGTATGACTCACAAAATCACTAGGAATTATCTGTCTTACTTTAAGAAAATACATATACAAACCCTTCATAAATATATAGGTTTATTATAATACTTTTTAATTACACCATTTGAATGTCACACTTTTTCAAAAAATTATTAGGACTACAGAATATGAAATAAATTTCAAGCTGGTTTGTGCCAACAAGTTAATAGCAATTGGTAATAACTGCTGTAGATGAAGCCATTAATGTGAATTTGGGGATAAAAATAACTTCTTATAACTTTCTTTATAATTATAAGGTAGTTTGTCTTACTCAGCGCCCTACCACAGTTTTATAGAGCAGGAGAAGAGGTACAATTTTTTATTGTTCTTAGACCTATTTTTTTCCTAGCCTTAATTGTCTCATATTTTTCCGTATTATGAAAAACCACAATTATTTTACATGGGAACTCTGAATCAAATCGTCAGAATTAAGCCCCACATCTTTTAAATTACAGATCTTTCCTGCCAGCCAAAAGGCTCAACCAACAAGTGTAACTTCTAAGAGGCTGCAACTTTAGGCAATTTGCAATGTTACAGTGGGCTTAGGTAGGAACTGTGCCAGCCCCTTCTCTTCCGTTTCTTTTCTGCTAATGGGGTCATTATATCACGGCAGATGCAGGAGTGTCGTGTGCTCCGTAAAACAGGGCTGTTTTTCTGAACAGCATATGTCTACCTATCTTATCAACCCTGTCCTTTGCCCTCATTCATGGCCACCCAATGCTGGTATCTTCCAGTGCTGTATGTAATTGTGCAGGGCCCTGGACTCACAAACCCAGGGGCTTGCTTTTTCTTCCTGTACTTGCAGAATGGCTTCTTACTGGCATTGCAAGTAACAAAATTAAGTTTGTATTTACCAAGATCTTTTTATTCAGAATAACAATACGGTTAAGTGGGAAGTCATTCCTCAGCGTTTTTAGCACGGCTCTAACTCATTTTGTCACCGTTAACTCACTTTTCCACTCCACTCTCTTCGCCCCAACTTACTTGCATGCTTTCATGAGCATGATGATGAGCACAGTCAGATGCAGACAGACCACTTACTACTCAGTGTTTCCTAGGAGATCAAGGTATAGAACTGTGCTTTACCCAGACTATGTGGCACTAGCCATAGATGCTGACATAGATACACCTACTTAGAACAAAAACTGTCTTTTTCATTCTCTCGTGAGCCTGCTATGTCTGCAACACAGGTCACGCCTCTCTGTCTCTAGAGATTGACCCCACAGAGGCATCGCTGGTTGTTAAGCAGAAAGTGTCAGATACAGGAAGAAAGAATTTACTGAGGCATCTACAGACAAGGCCATAAGAGTCTGAGCCATTTGCTGACAACACTTATTTTAAGCGAACCATTTTCCTCTCCTGTTTTGAACCAGGCCCTGTGGAATTAGAAGCAAGGAGTTGGAGATGTAGACAGTAGGAAGAGGTCAGCAACTGAGCCAATGATAAATCAGCTAGCCACGCACCTATTTCAGATGTTACAATATGAATAATACGCCCAGCAAGAATAAACGACTCACAGAAAGTTTATTGTGGCTCTCCAAATTCGTGCTAATAAAATCATAACATCAACAACCCTTAATAAGGTGCTATCATTATAAATTTCCAATAACTACATGAACAATAAGCCTTCAAATAACATTCCAAGAGCTCGGGTCCGTTATCCCTTAATCTCTAGAACTAGTAAAATAATGATGCCATACACTGAAGCTATGGGGTCTCCATGGCCAGTATTTTTGCACTGACGAAGGAACCCCCAAAGTCACAGATTGGGAAGTAAAAGGCACTACCTGTTCTGGAAGTGGTATTCTCATACACACAACCGTCACCCCCATTACCACCACTGGTACCGTTGAGGTATTTGGCTCTAAGTATGATCCTGTAATGCATATTTCCAGGATCCATTTCTCTCCTTCTTCGTACTCTTCCCTTCTGTGTCCTGTTTTGCATCTGTCTTTACTTCAGGATGTCCAGCTTTTCCCTGCATCCTATGATTTTCCTTCATCTCACGACCCATCCAAAGCCCCTCATTAGCGCCCAGAACATTGCCCCAGCTCCCCACAGAGCACGGCATGAGAATGGGGAATCAGACTCCCAGGTTGGCAGTAACTACAGGAATGTATTAACAGAATTTCTTTGGTCTTCTGGCAACCAGTTATGAATTCGTCAGTCAGCTCTTACATGATTACCTCAGAGATGAGAAGTGGTAAAGATTCTCTGACATCCCTAGGTCACCAATTCCATTTGATTTGTGGTCTGAGGATATATAAACTTGCTCTACAACCCCAATGGCTAGCACTGGTAGTTTTGTTTTTGTTTTGTTTTGTTTTGTTTGTCCTATTACTTTTAGTCCCCAAGTTGGTTCTTCCTCAATGAAAATAACTGAAATTTAATCTTGTAGGAAAAATGAATTAAATTTGAGGGCTTTTAACCTACAAAACAAGTCAATTATTACCATATATTTTATTGCAGTTCTATAGAATATTAGCTTACAAAACCACCTTTTTCTTCTCATCACAGCTATCAAAACAGACTAATGGCCTCTTATGTTCATTAGTTTTTCGTGGCTATGACATTACTGACGTAGACAACTCAAGGAAAGACTTATTCTGCCTCGTGATTACAGAGGTCCAAGGTCATCTGGTCCCGTCATCTGAGGCCTATGTTGAATAAGAACATTATGGTGGTAGGAAACCATCACCTAGGAATCTGCTCAGCTCACGGCAGCCAGAATGAAGAGAGAGATGAATGAGCAGGAAATGGTAATGCAAATGTCCTGGAGGTGTGCGCAGTTAGCTACCTCCTCAAAGTAGGACCCACCTTCTACCCCCACTGTCTTCCTGTCATGGATCCACCAAGGGATTAGTTAATCCATCGGTTAGGCCAAATCTCTTCAGGGTCTAGTCATTTCCCCAGAGACCATCAGCTAGAATCAGGTCCCCTATACATGAACCAATGAGAGACACTTCCAATACAGTATATTAAGCTTACAAGGTGAGAAAAACTATAATGAAATAGTAGAAACTGATAGCTACACAATGCTGCATTCTTTCTTTTGCCAACTTCCAGCATTTTTATTAAACTTAATGTAATTTTCAGTCACAGTCTGTTGAGGAATGATAATCGTACAAAGGTTCAGAAAGCAAATGATAAATACTAAACAAGATACACTTTATTGAAATTATATCATTTACAATTTGCAATTCAATAATAATTATTTAAATAAAAATAACATGTAAAAGTATAATCATAGAACTTATTATCCAGACTAACTATGAACCGATAATTGGTTAGTCCAGAATCTCAGTGAGCTAACTCATAAATAACTCCATTTTAAAATGCTTTTTTCCAAAAAAAAAAAAAAACAGATTTCCAAGTATATGCATTGTAGGTTTTTCTTCTTTGCTTTTCCCATTTGAAATGGGAAATTTAGTGTTATGGAATGCCTGGCATTTAATATCAGGTGACTGGACAATGTTCCATCAAGTTAATCAAATGTACCAGTTAAACCATTTTAATTCAACATAACCTCAGAGAGGTTGCAAGAATTTATACAAATATTTAAATAGCTAAAATATAAATTTAAAGGACATTAATGTAACTTAGGGTTTTGTTTTCTGTTGTGATTTTTTTTGTTTATTCAAACAAGCCTTTTCAAAAATATTCCCCAAGAGATATATTATGCTGAGCATTGCAGTGTACAATGAACATGAAATGGTCCCCAACTTCAGATGTTATGCAGGTCACGGGATATCCTTAATATAACATTTAGAAAGCAGACATGATATGTGCAACTAAGGTGTAAACGCTATGGGGACACTGAAAACGATTTGGATTACGCTGCTACAGTGCTAGGCAGGAACCCGGCACTGGCGCATGCCGTACTGAGAAAAAGACTCGGCAGTGCAGTTGAACAAAGAAGCAAGGAGCCGAACAGGCGCAAAAGAAAACCTGGGTGGTTTGCAGACTAAGAAGTAACCTTAGACAGCTATAGTGAAGGAGACTGGAGACCCAAAGGACCTTTGCACCGAAGCAGTGAGTCACAGAAAAGGCTGCTGAGTGAGGGAGTCATGTGCCAACAGGACAGAGGCAGGGAAGGACCAACAGGGAGGTTACCCTCGGAGCTCCATCCCACCGAAGCAGTGTGCTTTGTAGAGAAGCCCAGGTGGAAGGGAATAGGAGTGCAATCCTCCACCGGCTGTGAGGCACCTAAGAAACCCAGCGTTCCATATACTGGACTCGGGAGTAAAGTTCCTCTTAAAATAGTGGCAACTAAATTTGCACTGGAAAGGCACCTATCAGGATCAAATGTCTTATTTAGAGATTAGTACACCGAGGCTCAGGGGCTATTTGATGAAAACTCCAATTCCAACGAGTAGAAGGCTCAAGAAGAAGGAAGTTAGGAAACTGCCCAGGGTAAAGCGCCTGGTCAACTCAGCTGTAGGATGATAGTAACACCACCTGTCCCCACTGCACCGTTGGCTTGGGACCACGCAGTTCCACTCAAAGTCACAGAGAGCGGTGTCATGGCCTTGTGCGAAAGCACTGAAGTTGGGAGGAAAACCCTCCTTCTTATCTGTCTCCTATGAGAAAGGAAATCTTTTCCATAGGGACCTCCCTCCACTGGCCCAGCCTGTGTGTGTCAGGTGCCTCAAGCAGATGGCAAAGGAATGATTTTGGTTGCCTGATAGAATGACCATGATATACTGCCCGGCTGAGGGACGTGATCAACATCCCCTGAATCACCCCACGTGAAAGAAGATGTCTAGGAAGGCAAAGTAAGTGATTCTGTCAGGAAAACGCTGTCTGTCAAGCAGTCTACAGTGCCTGCTGTATTAAGTTTAATAAGGATTATCTACTGTTGCTGATTAAATCATTAGTGCGACAACCTCAACCCATTTCCCTTTTACGAGGACAAGTGTGCCTACACTTTCTAATATCCAATTTTACTATTTATGGGAGGAAAGAACTATTGATTGCCTTGGAAAAGTACATAAAACAAGAGCTTCTATTTCAAGGTATTCATTGACAGGAGGCTGTAAGAGGACATCTGCTTCAAATGCAGGATTTCCGAAGAGTTTTCATCTCCAAACCCGTTCACCTCATTTCCATCTTGGGCATGAGCCAATGGAGAATTGTCATTAAGCTTTTTTTGCACAACTAACACTAAAATAATCTGCTTATGACAACTGAATATGCCATTTCTCAAAGGTCTGATTTCAGGGATACAGCTGGTAACTACACTTGGATAAAATACAAAAGTGACCCTAAAGGAAGACAAACACTTAGATATTAGAGTTACCGTTAGTTGGTAAAACTTTTGTTCAGCTCATTGTTCTCTTTGCTCTAAATAAACAGTTAATAATTCTTAGCCTTCAATCAAAAAAAGAAAGGCAATTTCCAATGGCTGGATTACAACAATAGTCATAAAGTATATTTATTAAGAAATGAAATAATATTTCTCTAAAATACATAAAACATAACAATGCTATACAATGATGACTTTGAAAACTACATTTATTTTCTGTTCCTATTAGTGTCATTAACTTCAGTGAAAAAAGAAAACACAGTGATATAAGATCATTATGGAGAGTGAGCAATGAGAGCCAGAAAGTCTCCTTTTAAAGCATAGATAGTTCTTAGAGTAGTTTGCCAAGAAAAGGAATTGTTGGGGAAGTCTTATGCTAATAAAGCACTGTCTGGCCAATAGGAATCTAGATAGGTGGGGCTAGGAATCCAGGAGGATTCTGGGAAGGAGAAACACAGAGAGTTCGAGATGTAACGCCATTGGGATAGGAAGCCCGGAAACCTCTCCGGTAAGAGACATACTTAGATTAACAATTATGGGGTAATTACTTAAGTCAGAGCTAGCCAGTAAGAGACAAGCAAGGCCAACAGCTTCATAATTAATATAGCCTCCTGTGTGTTTATTTGGGACTGTTGTGGATCTAGAACCAGGCGGGCGGAACGGTTTCTCACAAGGAAAAGCATCTCGTAACAAGGAATAAAGTGTGGTTTTAAAAAATCAGATAAAATCACTTGCTAAGTGTACAGTAGGTCAAGTTATAGAATGCCCTAAGTCTTGGATAATGGGGATATTGAAATATTCTTAGCAGCTGGCATTGTCCTGCAACAGTCATGATCAGTGATATCACAGAATACTCTCAATACAAGAGCCACTGTATAGCACTCTATGATCAGTTATTTCCATGTTCCTCCAGGGAAGGAGGGAAGGAGGGAGCAAGGGAGGGAGGGAGCGAGGGAGGGAGCGAGGGAAAGATAGTCATTGGGACTGAGACTGAAAATGAGAAAAGAATGAAAACAAACAAGTGTTTCAAAACTCCTCATAATTCAAACTGCACAACACTTCTATTTGGATGACTCAAATAAACACTACAGGTTCAAATATGTTGAAGAAACTTAACTTTCTCTTCTGACCTCTTAATTGGATCAGAAATCCTTGCTGGAAATGAACAGTTTTACGGTCTTTGTTCACATGGTACTATCAGGTGAAATTCAGAATTCCTTGCCCTGAGTCCTATCGGTAGGTCGGAGTATATACAAAGAGGTATCAAATGGAGGACAGCAGGGAGGTAAATCCAACAAAACTGGCTTGAAAAATGATGTATGAGTGCTTACAACCCTGCACACTACACAGAGTGTGTTACAGTCACTTTACAGAGCAGAACTTGCCTGCTCTGTGTGTTCGATAAAGGTCTCAAAGAACATAAACCTTATTGTATTAGCTAAACCTTACATTTGTCATTTACTAGAAAGATGTACATGAACACAGACTATAGTGAACCAAATATAACATGTCAGAGATTTGACTTTGTTAGACATTCAAATAGTGGTATGATCTAGTTGTGCCCTTTGAATTTACGTCAATTTAGAGACCTCTGCCTTTTCAGGTTCAATCTCACGCAATCTTGTTAGATAGCTTTAAAGCAAAGACCACAAATTTCATCAACTAGCATGCTGTCCAGTTACTAATTCCTATTAGATGCTTTTAGGCTCTTACTTCAAAGAAGCTGCCCAGAATGGACCCTCTGAGCAAGCATTTTAAAACAAAGACAAAAATAAAGTAAAACATAAAATCTGAGTAACTGACTACAATAATTAACCAAAGGGACTTGCCTTAAGAAAGCTTAATAGTAATAATAGAATTGTGGTATGTTTCTTTTTATAGCATAAATTGACACTTATTGGGGAAAACAGGTGAACTGACCACTTAAAGCTTCATTTATGATTGTTTTGTTCACAGTGAAAGGAAAAGGAAATAGGGGAGAAGTGTAGAAAAGGCAAATAGTGAAATGGGATTGAGCCATTATTTACACAGATAAGGTAAACATTGCGTCATGAAAGACAGAGAAGATAGAGTTACTGCCTCAGCATTAAAAACAAATACATATTAACCAGATACATTTAAATAAACTATACTATAAGCTGAAGCATTACGTAAACTGAGTCAAACAAAGAAGTTTAGGATGGCCCCACTTTTCCAAGGAGTTTTCTCTCTCAGGGGAGTTACCTTCAGAGTTAACTGTAAAATAATAAATGGAGTTCCAGGCTGAGAGGAGAAAGTATATCACAAGGCTGTGTGTAATCACCATCAAGTGTGCAGCATAAACGGTGCATGCAGTTCAGCTAACACAAGACAGACATGGCAAGAAGTCACTCTTGAGTGAATGGGATTTGAATCCCACAGATGTGACTTTCCCCAGAGACCAGTCACTGAGTTTGACTTCATTCTAAATCCGTTCATTTCTACCACTTTAACTCTGTTTATCATCAACATATGTCCCTTCTTCATCTGCCATTGGAGGAGACACACATTTTCTTGAACTCCACATAAATCTCTCTCCTCCATTTGAATTACCATACAGAAGTTTCCTTTAAACATGGTGGATACATTTCAAGACACCTCCCTGCCCAGTGGCTTTCTGAAATCACAGATCACCAAACTCTACGTTCTACATTTTCTCCTCTACACATATACCAGTAATCAAGCTTAATTTAAAAACTAAAGGCAGTAAGAGATTATCAGCAGCCAATAATATATTATGGCATTTATAATAATATGCTATCATAAAAGTTATTGAATATGGTTTGAAAATATTATCGAGCTGTGTTTGGTTCTCTTCTTGAGATGATGTGTGGTGATAAAGACAGCACTTTAAGTGTGTTCTTTTGCATGTCTGAACACATAATAGCCTGATAAGCAATAAGACAGGATCTTGCCATGTAGCCCAGGCTAGCGTTGAAATCCTCCTGGCTTAGCATCCCAAAGGATTAAAAGTGTGTGCCATTAAGCCTCTCTTATGACTTGTAATCTTGGTCTCTTGTCTGACCTTGGCCATCTGTTTTCTGTGGACACACGGAATCATTAGAAGCACTCATGTGAATGTAACAGCTCTTCTGTCTACCATTTAAAGCTCTTCACAACACAGCTCAGTTTTAACCCCAATAAGGCCCCTATCCCTCCACATAAATACAAGGGCTTTTCACTTTCAAAGAAGCCAAACTCTCCTTGCTCATCATTTTCTAGATATCTCTTTATTTTCCCCTTTTCATATTTTGGTTATTCTATTTTTCTCTACCTAGGATGTCTGTCCTCCAATATCATTTGACTTCCAACTTAGCTGAGTATTAGAGACTACTACAAAACCAAAATTCTGTTAGTGGTGTAAATGTCTTCTAATAATCATTGTGAAGTCAGTTTCCCCATTTCCCTTTGGCCCTTGTACCTTAGTAAAGTATTTATGACAGTGCATATCTTCACTTAGAATTATGTACATGAAATTTAAGACTCCAGTCAACATTTATTTTAAGGATGAATAAGAGAAGTTTATGCAGAGATGCTGGAAAAGCCATGAGCAAAAGCAGAGAAAAGGGAAGGGAACATATTTTAAGTAAGGAAAACCTAGAAGGTATATGGAATGTTAGCATGACTCCTGACTATGCCACAAGAAAGGTAACGGGGCTGAACATGAACCTAGAGTGTAGTAACCCTGCTGTAAATGCTAACCCCACTAATAACACATGCTATACAAACACACAGTGACCCTACAATGGTATCTGTGACGTCAATTGTAAAGACGTTCCCTGACTTTGGTTTCCAGGGGTAGACAGTGAAAGTAAGAGGCTACACCCAAGAGAGACATGCAAACAGAGTGCCCAGACCCACCTGGGCAGCTCACGGAAGGATGCCTCCATGTGGTGTCTCAGGTGATCTTCACTGAGGCTCTGCCACATTTCTCAGGACCCTTCTCTGGCTCCTTCTTTAACCCTTCTGTCTCTTGTTTCATTTATCTTAGTCTATTCTTTGGGGTGTTTTTCCCCTCTTCTGCTCTTTCTCCCTTTGTGAGGTCCACAATTTTACTTAGTCCAGGAGATAATGCTCATCCAGCTAAGTATAAATATGAGAAACTGTTGCCCATGTTTCAGGAAAAAAATAGCCTGAAAGCGATGGAAAACTGGGTCTTGAGCTCTGGCCTGTAATGCCCCCAATCTACTTAACATTTCATTGTACAGTCTGTGCCCCTGCCCCAATCTCTGTATGTGTGATATGGTAATACACATCTACGCATTATAACAATTTTTAAAAAAATATCACCCTTCATGTTTGGTAGGAAATAAGACTGGGAATGTTCTGGGGACATCACAACTCTCTAAGTAGCCATCTTTCAAGAATATCTGAAAGGGAAGAGTAACGTGGGGAACATCTTAAACGCCCCTTGATATCACTGGCGAGAAGAGCTATCCATTCTGGGTGTGAGAACAGCTGAACATGCTGCAAGCGTTAAGGGTGTTGGCTACGGGGCCTTGTAAAGCTGCTGTTTCATATGAAGCCCTGTGTGACTCAATGAACACAAGAGCCAGCCGGCCCGGGGAGAGCATTCCCTTAGCAATCAGGACTCTCACTGGCCAAGTACTCCCCTGCCAGAAACAACACATTCCAGGAAAGAAAAAAAAGTGTAAATGACACACTGAGGTCATTGTTTCACACTTTCAAAGAATCTACTCATTAATTTAAAAGCATTTTCAGAAGCAATTTTGCATCTTGCCTTTTGTGTATGTGTTTATATACTACAGAGTTTCAAAAAATGGTGACTTCAACTCTGCATTAGAAATCTCTCTAGTGTGCTTGGTATATATATCATCTTTATAAGGAACAGGAAGGTGAAGTGTGAATCTGATACAGTAGAAGGCTGCTTTCTGTAGACTCTAAGTTTGCAGCCAACAGCATATATCTTTTAAACGTCTGGGTACTACTAAATGAATACGGAAATGTCAAACGCCTACCAATGCCAGTGACGTTTCCATGTGTAGATCAGAGGCACTTAAGGATGTCACTCAGATTCTTGATGAGTCAAACATGTCTACAGACAAGGCCACCAGCCATGGAAGTACAGTGGGAAGACGGAGGATAAGCTACGGTCTTATATACCTACAGTCCAGCATGGAGATGACCACTAGCTGGCCTTGGACCTACCATTAGGTATGATCATTTTCTTAACCCTTTTCATCAATCACCTTATGAGAGCCTCGGGCTCATAATATGCAAATTAAGTGCCACAAGGAAACTAGACAGACATTTTGTAAAACTGCATTTCATCACAAATTAAGTAACCACACTCGTCTTCCAAGAAGTAACTCAGCTTTGCCTCTGACTTTCAAAAAAGCATTTTGGAAGAGAAGTTGCTCTAACGATAACAGAAGAGGGGTGACTGACAAATCCACCATAGAAGAAAGCTCTCCCCAGGTTCTCAAGGCAGGATTATGGCTGCACACTTGAGCAGGGAGGCCCGAGTCAGCGCTGTCTGCGGGAAGGATTCTGCACGGACGCCGTGGAAGTGGCAATGCATTTCCACTCATTTGCTTTCATCAAGAACACCATTCCATTTCAGTCTGCCAACACCCTAATTAAGATGATCTGAATCTTAGGTGATCTATTATTCTAGATCCAAGATAGCCCAAAGCACGTTAGACAAGGCATTACACTGTGTGCTTACATGAATGATAAGACCACTGAGCAGGAAAGCGTGTCTCCTCTCGTGTACAGCTCAGCAGTGGGCAGAGGTTCCTGCCAGCTTCGATAAATAAACAACCAGGCCTTTGGCTGTTGTCTTTCTCCCCATATTAGGTACAGTTTAATCTTACTGTCTCATTTCTAGCTCCTTTTGACATTAGGTACCTATGTTTTTCTTTGCTTTAGGTAAAAGGGGGTCTTCAGTAGTCTTTAATGTGAGTGTGTATCTGTACAGGACCTGATAATATACGAATGTGATTCCCACTTATTACCTTAATGGTCTTTGTGAAAAACTTAAAGAACATACTGAGCACATGTGTCCCTTAGCTAGAACAGAGCTGAATGCAGAAACAATGCTCAGTCTCAGGGGTGTTTGAAAGACTTGGGGCCAGACTATATTCTAGAACAATTGCATCAGGTTATGGCATTACTGCAAAGGGATCATCTAATACAGAGAGTATCTTCTTAATGTGGTCCCCAAATTACTCCTTTATACTTCTTTAGCTAAACAGAGTTACCCATAATTCATTTGCCTAAGCACTGGTTAAGACTTGGACATCCGTAAACAAACACTGCAGAGTGTATGTTAATACTAGACCTCCTCCATGTGACATCTGAAGACAGGTCAGGCAGCCACTGACTCTCCAAATCAAAAGCTACAAAATCCCAATCTCAGCTAAAACTGTTATCAGTAGGCCTAAGCAAACATATTTAAAGGTATCTGTGAGCTTTCTCTCCAGCTATTGTTGAGTGGATGTCCTTCATGACCTCCGGGGTCTGGTACCCATTTTCAAAGGAGGATGACTTGAACCTAAGATCCTCAAAGAAGCAAAATAACACAAGCATCCCCGGAGTCCAGAGTAGACAGACACCTGCATCCTTTCACAGAAGAAATGAAGATGCTGCTTGGGACCAGGCCAGGTCACCCTGTTGTAGCTGCAAGGTTTTTGGATGTACAAAAAAGTCTGCAGGTGTTCTGAGTTTTCTCCCTTTAGAGACTCATCTGTTTGCTTTCCAAGGATGAAGAAGCTGTTGTTACATCCTTTCAGTGATGCAAAGCTGGGTGAATCACATGGGGAGACCCTGGCCCTGTTTCTAAGTTCTGATGGATGCCAGCTTCAAAAGAGAGAACAGGACAGGTACGAAAATTTTAAAGGAGACGGTGTAAATTAATTTTTTTCTTAGGATGGTCTGGCTTTTACCTTGAAAGGTCAAAAAAAGAAAGAAATATATCATTTGTTAGGCCTTGGACAGTCACTATATTTTGAAGTCCTTCCTAGTTGCACATCACTGAAATATTTAAAATATGAAGCCTCTAATTTAAAGTGATAAACTTTTATTAGTTTTTCTTAAAATATATAATTACAAGCATATTTTCAGTTCTTGGGTGTGCATGCTAAAGCTGTATTTCCAGAACCAATGGATTCTGCTTTCTATTTCCATGTATAAAAGATCTCGCAGTGCTGGGAAAACACTTTTTTAAAAAAATGAAATACAACAAATAAGGTATGCTGCCAAGTCCTAGGGGAGACGTTTCCCAGAGTCTTTGAATTTCCTCCTCTCCTCCTCCTTTACAAGATTTCTAAGACCAAGCCCTTTTCTGCAGTCTCTCAACAAGGTAAAAAAGAAAAATACCCCCTAGATATATTCCTTAGATTTTCTATTATGCTTCTCAAGCTCCCAGTAGCTTCTGAAGTAAACCTAAGATACGTTCTGGAGTTATTTTTATTATGTTTTAATTTTAGTCCCTCTTTTAGGTTTAAGATGAAACAGATGATCCTAACTGCTTCACTTGGGGACGCATTTCATGGTGCAACTTGTGAGTGACCTGAGCAAGGTCGCGTCTCAGGAAGAAGACTCGGGAAGGATGGGGAGCGGAGGCTCTCAGTCGGGAGGAACTCCAGTGTGTCCTACTTCAGCCTTCACAATGTGATACCACATGACAAAATCCTTAAGCCATATGTATGTGTGTCCTTCTGCCTTGGATCCCACCAATCATTGTTCAAATCACTAAGTGGTAAAGATCACCTTTGCTGTACCGGGAACCTCAGTGCAGAGCACAACAGGTAAGCATGATCATCTATGGCCGTGGTCCTGGGTTCTAGTCTTACCAACCTTCTCACACTGAGCCTTTAAACATACTAGTTCATCCCCCTACCTGTTATTTTCACAATGGCAAACACCCTTCTACCCTTATTTCAAAGGATCATCTCCTTCTAGATCTTTCCTTGAGGCCTCTCTCCACATACTTGTAGCATCTCATGCCAGTTTCTATTGGAATTTTATCAAATCCATTATAATTATTTGTCTATGGTGTCATTGGAATATGGAGGCTTCTACACTACATTTTGTCTTCTCCAGGGATTATTCTCCGCAAAGCTCTGGCCTAGGCACTGTTGTCATGTCATTGGCTGTCTTGAAACTCACTTAATGGACAGGCTGGCCTCAGTCTTCAGCGATTCCAATACCTCTGCCTACTGAATACTAGGATTGCGTGTGTTCCACCAACACCTGCTAATTCTAACTCTTCAAAATAATCAGTGTCACAGGAATTATCATTACCCTTTTGAAAGCTAAAAACAAAACAAAACAAAATCCATGTCCTATGAGAGGGAGAAGGGAGAGACAGACAGACAGACAGAGAAGGGGGTGGTTTATGCATGTCATAGTACCCATGTTTGACAGGTTTTTTTCCTCCCACTATGTGGGTCTCCCAGAGACTGAAGCCAGGCCAAAGTGCTGGATGGTGAGTGCGTTTATTCTTTGAGTGTCTTGTTGGCCCATTACCTCTGTTTCACACAGAGGAACTAGGCAATTGTTTCAAGGATACCTAGTAGTAAACATCATTTCATTCAGGCCGTGTAACTCGGTCTCAGTGCGAAGTCTAAGAGAAACAATTCACAAATGTAAACAAATAATCATCTGATCTTTCCCCCTAGTATTCTTAATCTTAAATTTATTTTACATTCATCCTTGAGCAAGGGTGTGTTCGTTTGTTCAGGAAAAATGCAGCCCCAACTAGGGAAAGAGAACTAACAGGGGCCCCAGTGGAAGGCCTGGGGTTTTGCCTGGCTCTGCAGCTCCCAGGTTTCCACGTGTCGATCTCTTCTTGTCATTGTTTTCAGAGGTGATATTTGCTTGTATGGTGACACCAGAGTGCTATGGGACAGACGTGCATTAATATGAAAAATAAGCCTTTTATTCTCTATAAGCTGATGAAACTCAAGACAGTGTCCCTGCTGGAATGATTTTAAAAGCAAATTGTGTTGTTTCTATTTTATTTTATTTTCTAGAAATTGGGAACACAGATCACTAGGGATCAGATTTATTCTCTTTTCCTGTAGTTAAATCCAGATACCACATCCCCATGTCACTTATTTTGCCTTTTAAATAACTTTTAACCCTTTACTTTTACACTTTTACCCCCTTTTCTCTCCTTATAATAGCTTTTGCTCAAGGTAAATATTTGGAAAATTCAAAGTTATTTAAAAACATATAGCTGCATATAGATATCATCTCCTGCTTACAAAGTCTTCTAAAACACTGCTTTTTAATGGCTATCTAACATTTCATTAGAATAAGATGTATTTATACACTTGGCTTATACAGTCCTAGTACAACACTTTACTGGTACTGTCTGTTATTTAAGTAATAGTATTTCAGACAGCCTCTCCTGTGTGTGTGTGTGTGTGTGTGTGTGTGTGTGTGTGTGTGTGTGTGTGTGTGGAGGGGGGTGATACGGGGCCTATTACAGGGGTTCCTGTTAGAATACGTGTTTCTGAGAAGGGGCCATCACCACTGTGGTCTACAGAAACTTCCTAAAAATGTTGACGTGTCTGGCCTTCTCTGGCTTGAGTAAGCAGCTGCGTTCTACCTCATAAAAACAAGCTGACTGAAAACTGTCCTATTGGACAGCTTTCCTTAACCCCAGGTCAGTCTGGGTGACGGGCAGTTTCTGGAGGTCCCTGTGGTCCATCCCGCCCACCCTCACTCTCTCAAGCCACCCACCCTTGCTTGCCCCATGCCTGATACACAGCCGGGGATGCATCTTTACACAGACATCCAGGGTTGATATCCCACTTACTGAGAACCTCCTCTTACCTCTTCCTCCCAGCCCTCCTCCAACCACGCCACTCCTTCCGGGGACTATCACCCCCTCAGAGCAGCCTTCCCTCTTCTTGCCTGCGTCTCCTCCTTTCTGCCTCTCTGCTGTCCCCCTGGTTGTTTTCGTACCACAGTGTCAAAAGCATCCCCACCGTTCCCAAAAGCTTGCCTCTGTAAAGGTCCACACACACACACACACACACACACACACACACACACACACACACACACACACACACACACACACACTGCCCAAGTCCCGCCAGCAGGGAGCAGAGGGTACAAGTGAGAGCCTGCATCTAAGCCCGAAAGGGCAGAGATTCAAACTCCAGCTCTGAGACCTGTGGCTGTGCGCCCTTAGGCAATGTGGTTAACCTCTCAGGGGCCTCTTTTCTGCATGAAGAGACACAGGTAGAAGTCTTCAGTGTTTGTTGTGATGTTCATCGAGGAACACAACACAAATGCAGAACAGCTGTGAGAGGAGACTGAATGAGGTCGAGGGCTTTGCTCTTGTGCTCTTGTCCTGCCGCGGTGTTGGCCACGGTAACCTAGGGTCCTCACGCATCCTGGGCAAGTACTCTACTCGTAGGCTATATACCTCGGCCCCTCTTTTTGTTAAACAAAAGAAGCACAACTCCGGTTTTAGTTGTGCCCTTTCTCATCGTTCTTGCCCTGCTTCCACAGTGAAAGCCCTGACCAACGAACTCGCCCCACCCACCCCCGAGGTCTCCTTCCTCTGCCTGGCCAAGTCTGCTGGCAACACTCCGGTCCTTGGTATTGGCTGCAGCTTGAACAGCTCATCACGTCACTTCCTAAAACATGTGCTCACGTGCCAAGCTGCTTCTCTCCCCTTCTTCTAGTATTTCCTGAAATGTGACCTCCTCCCTGGAGGTCCTGTTTCCACTCAGTCCTGTTTCCAACAGATAAAGGGTGCCCTCTGAGCTTCTCGGGGGGCTGCAGAGCCTCAGCGTCGTGGGGCTGCTTTGGGTCCCCAGCTCTGCCTGTGTTGAAGAGGCTTGGTCTCAAAGGGCAAAAGGGTTGCTAGAGCTTGCTCTGAGCACAATGCTCATGCCAGGAATAGAAACTACGAGCTTTTCTGTTTCCCTCCATGCTACAATATGTTCTGATCCTGAGTCTACTATGTGATGGATTTCTGGACACCCTTTCACAGCATGGGAAACTATAAGAAGACAACAAATTAATAAAGTTGCTTTTAACATTGTAAGTCCAAAGGATACCTTTACGACAGTAGTATTTTGTATTAAAGGGCGCTTCATTTGGCGTTTGGTGGCATATGTCTCACACTCTATTTTGTAAATCTAAAACGGATAGTCAAAACATGCCAATACTCATTTTTAAAATATTGCTGTATTCTGTGAGTGCACCATTATGGAAAACTTACACTCAGAGCAAAAAGATTTGTAGCAAAGCATATGACCTTCTTCGCACTACAATGACCATCCCCTAATTAGGCAATGCATCTGATAGTCATTAACAGGAATGAGATAATGAATCACTTTCTCTCTTCTTTGTTAATTTGCTGTAACCAAGCGGCTAATGGATGTCAGAGCTGAGTGATTGCACTGATTATAGTGATTTATAGTTGCAACAAAACAATTTAAAACCATTCTGATTATTCATGTTAAAGATGCTTTATGTTTTGTTTACTAAATGTTTTATGCCTCCCCCTTTCTCCCACCCCTAGGATCCTGTCCCTCCCTTCTGCTCTGCTACTTTGCACAAAAAGACCTCTTCCCAGAAAACTTGAAAGTTGTCGTCTTTTGTTTTGTTTCCAGATATATATATGGAGAGAGAGGGAGATACAAAGTTTACCCACTAGAAACGAAGAGCCTTAGGGGTGGAAGGGAAACTTCAGTGGTGCCTAGTTCAAAAGAAGGCAGGAATGAGAGGAAATAAGGCAAACTTCAAGCCACTTACCTTGGGGCTGCCCGTCCCCTCCTCGTCCTCCACAGACACATCAGTAGCCAGTATCTCTGCTTTGATGGTGTCCAGAGCTCTGAGAATCCAGCTGTGTTGCCGTTTGATTTGCCTCTGCAGCTCCTTCCATTGACTTGCAATCATCTTCAGCATGTCCTTCAGTCCTTCTCCAAAGGAAAGCACAAGCTGTGGGCCCGACTGCATATCTACCTGCTACCGTCTGCTACACAGAAAGCTAGGTGGCTGCTTCAAACCACATGCGCGCTTTTCAACGACCTTACCATTACCCGGCCATTTGTCACTCAGGACTGAGACTGACAACTCTAAGATAGGACAACACAGAAAAATGGGACAGGCACATGCAGAAAGGGAGGCAGACTCTGGTTTGGTGAGAACAATGCATGTGGGACAGATTATGATGTATAGATGTCACTAACACTATAGCTTCACACCTCCAAACATAAGGCCCCCGGGTTTATCTGTGTGGAGACTTTATAATGATCAACAAAGACATTTGGAAATAGATACTGGTAATTCAATGGGAAATACGGTATATGGGCCAGAATCAAGACAGCAGTCTTTGACATTAACACATCTGCTTAACGCTGTTTTTCTGTTTACAGAATAAGGGGAAAAGCAAACCCAACCAAGCAAGCTTTTATCCACACTCCTTGTGGTCTTTGGCTATCAGGATAAGTGGTACCACACAACAAAACAGTTCTTTTTAATTATAGTACATTCTTCATAAGTGCATCGATGTTGGGCTAAGAACTGGTTGAAAGCCTAAGTTTCTGCTAATGCAAAAACCTACAGAGAATATGCCAAACGCCCACATGTGTGAACCGGCATAGAAGTAATCAGATGTCTATGGACAGCCTGCCTGGTATCCATAATGATGTCTATGTACACCCTTGTGCATATGCATTGTGTCTATAAGAACAGCTCTCATTCATTATCTTAATGTTACTTCCAGAGCTCCTACATCAAAAAGCATGTCAACGTGAAGTTTTCGGGAATATGATTTCGATCGGTACTCAGGCGAATGGCAAGCCCCAAATAAAATGAACAGACCGTTGGAGGCACTATTTCATCTTATACGTATCACAGCATTGTATGCAGTATATGAAACATTTATAAATCTTGAAGGTCAATCTGATAATGTAAATATTAATAATACATAAGGAAGTGAATATATGCAGTAATTTACAGCAATGCTTCTTCATTCTTAATAGTCTGGAGACATAAAGACCCGCAATATTTCAGGAGGATTTACCTGCTTTGTGCGATGCAATGAGCTCCAGGAGTTGGTGTCCTTCCTCCTCCACGGCTTCCTTGAGAGCACAGTGACTGTCCACGTTCAACTTAAAACTCTGCAAAAACAAAAAAAGGCACAAGGAAGGCCATCAGGCTCCAGCGAGGCGATACACACAAAACATGAGTGCAGAATTACCTGCTACTTTTTATCAAGAACCACGCAGTCCACCAGACAGACTAATTTGCAATACTAAAAGCTATTGATATTTGGGGGTCTATGCTCTAACCATTTCCGTTAGATTAGCAGAGCGCATCTGTTTGGAAGCAGCTAAACAATTGTAGAAATTCATTAGGCTTCTATGAAAAGTCATATCCCCTGGGTTTTATGGCGAGTAGTAGTGTTCAGTAAGGTACAATGAATTCCCACCTGCACATGCGAGCTTTTCTTAAGTATTTATGAAACCGCGGAGGTTGCCAGCAGAAAAACACAGTAGCCTTGTGTGCCCGCATACGTATCCACTGATACAGCGTGTCTTCATTCATCCCTGTTCCTCCACTGTACACGAGCCACAGGATGGAGATGGTGCCATTTAGGGGTGGAACTGGGGATTCTGGTGCTTTCTGGGGCTTTGTCTTCAAATGCTCATTTCTTAAGATGTGATGTTGTCTCATTGATAAACACACCAAGTACACCACACATGTTTCCCCTCATGACAGTCATCAACTTCTCTCATGGTCCACCTCAAATTCAGTCACAGCTTCTGGGACACCTCCTCTGACACACTCCGCAGTGGTTATCTCTCCTGTCTTTTTTCCCCTTACATAATTCTACCGTAGAATTTATCGCGGATCTGCTGCTGTGTTTCCATCTTTAGTTACCAAATTATATGCAATTTAAATACTTGCAAGTACTCATGTCACACACAAATGGTTCACTAGCTTGTGGGCATAGTCAACGTTTGCTGAGTGTGATCAGTAATACTCTCTAACTGGCTGTGGGGGGTGCTTCTGTTTAAATATTTCAGGAAATTCAAATATTTGGTTTTCTTGATGGTTTTCCAAAAAACTTTTCAGCTCTGAAATGTTATAAGCCATTCCAACCACAGGAGTGCAGGGGAGGGAAATCACGGTACCCATCAGCAACAGAATCATTCACTAATCTTTGGGGTAAGAACTCATTCACCAGCTTGACCAATTGGAAACACAGCACACTAAAATTTGGCTTTTCATAGTAAGGTTCCAAAGTATACACAGTGTTATCGTTTGTTAAACATCATGGGACAATACAGTGAAAACACTGTACTGCACTTGATATCAAGCATAAATGACACAGGTTAGGATAGCACCACACCAGATTTAATTTGAATTGAAGAAGTTGGGTAATCATAAATTGTGAGACTGGATCTTCATTTAATGATTCATGTAGTGTGTGTGGTCTACAATGCCAATAGAGACTTGGGGACCAAAAAGCGTGGATTCTGGCCTTAACAGGCATCTGAGCATGGGGAGTATAGCGTGGCTTATTCTGGATGCTCAGTGGTGAGTGTGAGCCATTCTTTTCTTCCTGGAGAAGGGGGTCTTTTTAAAGGACCAAAGACAGAGACAAAACGAAAAGAAAACCTGAAAGTGAGAGAAATATGAGAGGCTGGCAATAAGGAATTGAACTACAGCAATTCAAAATGGTGGATTACATCATCCAACCTTCTTTCATAGGACACGGTAACATTTCAGGTGAACATTCGAGAAAGCGACAGTATCTGACTCCCCCACACACTCCTCAGCATTTCTTACATCGTCCCTTCTGCTGCAGGTATGCAGAGGAATAAAATGAGATATGCAATGTTCAGGAATCCTGATGTTTCCCTCCTAAAGATAACTGTTTAAAAATGCTCTTAGATGTACGTATTCCATGTGTAGGGGTGTTTTTGCCTGCGTGTATGTTTGTGCGCCACGTGCATGCAGTGCCTGTGGAGGCCAGAAGAGGGCATCGGGTCCCCTGGAAATTAAATTATAGATGATGGTGAGTCAGAACCTGCGTCTTCTGCAGGAGCAGTGAAGGATGTTGTCTGCTGAGCCACCGCTGAAGCCTCCTTAGTACTTCTGGTCAGTTCAGTGAAGGCAGTACCTATGGGTTCTTCAATGCTTACTACCTTATAGTGAAGCATGGCATTCTCTCTTTTTGTCCCTGCTTTGGGACTCCTCCACACTGAAGCAACGCCAGCCACTCACACTAGAGTACATGAGTTTCAGAAAAGGGAGCGAGAAAAAGAGAAACATCTGAGACGAAGTCAGAAGCACCAAACTTCAGGGAGAAACCTGTTGTCGAAATTCTGCATCAGTATAAACTCAGCCTGGCGCTGTGTCTTTGACTCACTGGTTACCTGTAGCAAATGGCTGGGGATTACCGGCTTCCAAACAGACACACCAGGCCTTTGCCTCGGTGCCAGAGAGAGTGGAGGGACCCGTGAGCAGGCTGGCAATTTGACCTCATTGAAACGGTGACAGAGTGCAGGGCCGATGCTACTGGGAATGGCTGCACTTCAGGATGATGTGGAAACATTTGATACGGAAATTGGAGAAGATGAGGAGTTCATTATTAGGAATGAGATAATCTGATAAGGTCGATGTTGTATAAAAGAACCATTTAATATAACTATTACCCAAACGGTACATTATTGCTTGGTTTCAGGTGCGCCCATTAACAATTAATAATATCAAGCAAGGAATTCGCAGCAGACCCCTGAGAAGACAGCCCAGTGGGCACATTAACCAAATTGTCAGTGAGACTCCAGGCTGGGAACGGATGCTTTTGTGGGCCCATCCTCATGTCTCCCCCACTTCTCCATAAAGAGGGATTTTATTTCTTTTGTGAGTTTGTTCTTCTCTTTAACCTGATACCTGGACATGTCTCCATCCTTACGCTATTAGCATATTTTCTCCAGGCTGCCTGTGGTGTTTCCAGTCCTGCTCCCTGACAGTGAAAAGAACTCTCTGGAGACTGAACTTGTGGCCAAAGCATTGGCATGGGTGTGCTCCATGATCCTGTGTCACTGGTTATGTGAATTGTCACAGATACATATGGCCTGGATCCAAGGGAACACTGATGTCTTTTCAGTTCCTTAAAGCGGGATGTAAGTGAGTGACAAGAAGAGATCAGCTAGGAGGAAGGAGAAACTCCGTGAGGGGCTGAGAGAGGGCTCTGTGGGAGAAGGCACTTGCCAGCAAGCCTGATGCCTTCAGTTCCATCCCTAGGACCCACGCGGTAGGAGAAAACTGACTCGTGCAAGCTTTCTTCTGGCTTTCACACTCATATACACACAAGCGGAAACTAGTTAGTTATAAATAAATAAAGCGTCTGGACGGGCAAGATGTCTAAGAGGCTTAAGGTGCCTACCACCAAAACGGATAACCCGACTTTGATCTCTAGTATAAGAACAGAACCTGCTCCACAAAAACGTTGTCTGACCCCCACCTTGGTATGTATACCACACACACACACACACACACACACACACACACACACACACACACCTACACAAAATACATAAATGAAAATGTCATTTTTTCAAAACGTTTTTTAAAAAGAAGATCCAATGACTGGATTATCAAAATTATTATAATGTGTTAAAAATGGGCAGTGATCAGCTTGCATAGATCTGAATGTGTTGGAAATTCAGGAAATTCAGGTATTCCCGTGACTACGGCCAAGCCATGATCAGATGTGAGGAAGCCGACCATGCACACATGCATATGGGAGTAAACAAAGGAAATCACAGTGGAGCATGGAAATGATCACATCTAAGGGATATCCTAGGACTGGAGATGTGGGAATGACCACTTCAAAGGCTTAACTGTCCAAAGTGGTTCCATCTTCCTGGAATCATAAACAGACACTCAGCCACCCTGTGTGTCCTGTATGTGTGTCCCAGGCCCTCTGAGGACTGTGGGTCTTGGGATGTTTGTGAAGCATAACACCTGTCCAAAAGACCTACATATTCTTTCTTGAGTGAATTTTACTTTTTCCCCCTAAGGCATAGGTTTACGGAATGGATATATGTATTGAGCAGTTCCTACCAGATATATATATATATATATATATATATATGTGTGTGTGTGTGTGTGTGTGTGTGTGTGTGTGTGTGTGTATTAGCAGTGCACACCACCAGTCTTCAGGCAGCTTATAGTCTAGTCCACTGGATCAGAGAGATAACCACAAGTGTATTTCTGTGACTTAGCATAGAATACATGTGCAATTGGGATTTTATATGTGATACAAAGCAGTGGAGCAATTTGCCTCAAGCGACACTGAGTAACAGCAGCCGTGTCCAATGAGATTCAAGTTTGTTTGTTTAAATTAAGGCATACTACACCCGCCAAGACAGGCCGGTGCTGGATAGGGACTATGGGAGCCCATGAGATCCAGACTCGCATACAGGTCTGGATATGCCCTTCGGAGAAGCAGAAGCTGGGGCCCTGGGTGCTCCATGTGGCTGGGGCAGGCTGCAGGCAGGGGAGAGAGAACGCTAGCTACAAAGGACCTGACCCCAAGAAGAGCCACGAAGAACACGGCAGTGGGGCCAGCTACTGAGGCAGACCTATGAGCTGAGGCAGACCTATGAGCCAGCTCGCTGGCTGCTACATGCAGACTTGACTTCTCAAAGGACACACTGGAGACAAGCGGGCCATTTGGGGAGGCTGCCATGGTGATACAGGCCAGATGTCTCTGTGTGCTCGAGCTCTTATTTTTTTAATTAGAAAAAGGTATGATTTTTCTTCCAAATGAAAAGAAGAAAGAAAATTGGAGCAAATCTTCCGTCTTTTCAAGTCGCTCTCCATGCGTGAGAGCAGCATGTGCCAGAATTTAGTTCTTTGGCTGCTCTGATGATAAATACCAGAGGTTATTAGTCGGGAGTCTCCGAATGTGAAAGGCACGTTGAACTGACGAACTCTTGCTCCCACTGTCACTTGAAGAGATGGTGGGTATGCTGATGAGTAAGACACCGGTGACACTTCTTCACACAAAGATTTTCACTCCTTCGGAGAAGGGGAACACGCCTCTTCACAAGGGCAGGGAAAATATGTGTTTAGTTAGAAAAGCCACAGCTTGAAGTCACTTACTGTTTCTCTGCCCAGAACCTGCTGCTCTGCACCGGGCCAGACAAGCACCATTTGTACTCTCCGAAGGCCACAAGGAGCCCAGGAGCTACTCCCCCTGCTCCCCAATGCCATCCACACAAGCTAGATGTATAGGTGCTCACAGCATAAGAGGCATCCTTCAAAATAGCCTGAGTCAAGAATGAGAGTTCTCTCAGCAAGTATTTAAGCATCTTTTGAAAGCTGTTAAGATATTGTATTGCAGTTTAAATGATGACTAGGCAATCCATGCAAATGTATAGAATGTATGGACAAAAATGTCTCAAATTATATTGCTAAAATTATAGATGGTAATATGCAAATAATCTCACTACAAAGACCAAGATGTCTCCAAGAAAATGTAAAGAATGTTAACATTTGAGGACAGTGGAACCAGGAGTTACCATTGTCAGATCTCATGAAGCAGGTTATGTTTCAGGGATTTTTTTTTCTTGAAACATTAAATAAAGACAATACTACTGTATGGTTGTGAGAATTAGAGATGGAAAATGGAAGGCATTAGAACTATATGACAATGAATGGGGATTAAGAAATCTGAGCGGATTTCATTGTGTGTGTTGCATATGTGTGGTACAGGTGTGTGTTGAGTGCATGTGAGTATTCTGTGCACAAACCCGTGCACATTCTGTGGAGGGCAGCACATGAGATGTCTTACTCTCTCATTCTTAGCTACCTTGTGACAGGGTCCCTCACATGATCCAGAAGCTTATTCTTTGAGCTCAGCTGCCTGCCAAGTGAGCATTGTGAACCTGTTCTCCAATGCTGGGCTTTGTACATGTCTACTAAGTATTTGAACTTGGGTCCTCATGCTTGTCAATGAAACAGGCATACCCACTGAGTCATCTCTAACTCTTAGGAATTTTTAATTTCAGTTTCTCATTTTCCTAAATGTCCAAGGTAGCCATGTGACGGCTACCCCTTATTGTTAATACTCTAATTTCTCTAGAGACAAACACTGTTGTTTCTGTGTCACTATCCAACTAGTGGCTTGCCCACAGGGACATCAGAAAAAAATGTTACTATCTGCAACACAAGGAAGAGAAGCCAGTGACCCTGTCTTCTTCTTCCTTGAGGGTGTGCCCTTGGATGAATCATGGAGTCCTCTGAGCTTCCTTCCTTTATCTAATCAAGGCATTTGGACTCAATATTTTCCAGTCCTTGAATACTTTGATTTTTATCTTTTTTTTTTCATCCAGGCATTTTAGGAAAGGAAACAGGAGAAGTTTTATTTACTTTAAACTAAAGAATTTTCAAAGAGAGAAGAATCCCAAAGGCCATCCAACCACTCATCTACCCCGGAGCTGTTCTGTCCTGAGACTGTCCCTTCTATTTTTAGCCACCTCTGGGGAAGTCTCTTCTAACTTTTATCCTGAGCCCACATAGCCCTTCCCAGGAATGTAAGAGCTCTGTGAAGAGCAGTGTGAACTTCCCTGTTCCTCAAATTCTTCCGCCGAGTCTTCTCATCAGAAGCAATGCAAGAATATGCCAACAAGATGCACATTCCCAATCAGTCACCGACTTAGTCAGTTTCTGCCTCCATTCCCAACTCTTCACACTGACACGGCCGCAGGTCTAAGTCTTCACCGTTTCCCTCGTTAGGCTGACCTCAGCGCTGCACATGTGTTGTGTGTTAGCAACAACACGAGCACTGATAGCTCACACAGGTAGAATGACAAGTTACCACCCCCTCGGAGTGCTCAGAGCCAGTGAGTGTGGTGGGCACAGAGGAGAGTTAGTTTGGAATTCCAGTGGACTGTGCTGAGGAAGCCAACACCACAGTGCGGGCTAGTGCGAGCCGAGAGTAGGGCTTCAGAACTGGACAGGCATGCTCAGATCCCAGCTTCTCTGTCACTCTGCCCAGTTCTGGCAATCTCTATGCAGTTAGTTTCCTCACTCGTAAGAGGCATTTTAGTGCCTATTTCCTGGGTGGTTTAAAAAAGAAAGAAAGAAAGAAAGAAAGAAAGAAAGAAAGAAAGAAAGAAAGAAAGAAAGAAAGAAAGAAAGAAATCCCGTGATACACAGAGAACAGAGCCTAGCCCATCACAATAACACAGTGATTGTTACTACATAAAATGATCTGTCTTCAAAACATCTAGATAGCGGCCCACATCTCTTCAAGTCCATGAATGGCTGGCCGGGGCTATGTGTCAGGCTGAGCCCTTATCTGACTGTAGGTCCTGTTGGGTCAACTCTTAAGAGTCCCCATCCCCCCAGACTGCTGGCTCCTCTAGGATTCTGTTCTCCCTGTGCCTCTGCCTGGCAAGAGCTGTTTCAGCAAAGCCCCATAATTCAGCTCAGGGTCTCCCTACCTAGCGAGGCTTCCCTGCTCTTCCAATGTAGAAACTCCCCCTCCCCCTCCCTCATACGCCTGCAGCACCTCTGCAAGCTTCCATCTCCAACTACCACACTCTGTTAAAATCATTGGTGTGTCTGTATCCTACCCATGACCTCTTTGAGAAGAGAGCTGTGATGTCACTCAGTTTAGAGTTGGCGTGCACAGCACACTGCACTCAAGTAACCGCCGTGGAAGGCGGTGTGTGCCTCGAGACTCATGCCACAAACCAGCGTCCAGTGGCCTGCAACATTCGGGGATATCAGTGCAATCACTCTGCGCTGTAGAGTGGTTGATGAATGTCCCCAAATTTTACTCAGTGAACACCATGTAAATGAGCTGTCATGTTCCTTCACTTACAAAATTACTTGCCAATTACACTTAGATAACCCAGCATAATTGCCATGTAAACTGTACCCTGGCTGGGGTAGCCTGAATCATCAATTTAACTTTACCCCCTCATCATATGGTACTTACCACACAATTAAATAAATGGTCAGCCTCTGCCACAATTGGGCATTTTCCCAGCAAAACGAAGCGGCTACCTTTGTCATTGATTTATTGGTCACGACAGTCTGTCACACTTTCAGCACTGATACCAGAGGCTTAAGAAGGAAACTTTGTGCACTTAGGAAATAACTTCCAAGTTTGTTTTTTTTTCTTCTTTTTAATCAAAACCATGTGTTTAAAAATAGGCTTTGTTTTCCTTTAAAACAAACAGACAGAAAAAGGCGAAACTCCCCAGTTCCTCCTCAGGAGGTTTTGCTCCCTCACTTCATAAAAATGGCTCCAAGCCTTTGAAAGTCAAGCTGGCTCCTCACACAATTTATAATTTATTTCCAAGGCTTTCTTTTGTGTGTGAATGTAGATGCTGCTCACTGGGGTTGACAGTCTTTCCTGATAGACCAGCTAATAACTTATGCAAGATGTAGATAGATGGGACAGATCCCGGATGCTGATGGAGACTCTGAGTGACGGGATTTCCATTTGCTTCTCTGGATGCTGCCTCCACACCTGACACAGGTAATCACATTGACTTCTCAGCATGGCGACATCAGGCCAAACACATTCTCGAACAGAGGTTCTGTCTGAAGGGACTGTTTGACTTCCAGAACATACTGTTTGGAGGCCCTGATTGAAAAGGAGGTCAATGCTAGCCCAAATATCTCTCTACCCCCTGAGGTGGAATAATTGATGTGCGGCTGCCCTTGAGGGTCCAGAGTCACCAGGGTGATGGATGGATATGCGTATATTATTCACACGTACATCTGCTAATACACAGGTCCCAGTGCAAACACCAGGACTTAAGAATATTATGTGGATTTAGGACAATCCCTAAAGGACTCCAGTTCCATTAAAATTTTGTTTTGGCAGCCTGGGGCAGATCTATTCCAACTCCCACACGCTTTGTGCATTTGAAAGGGGGAACCAAACCACTTTAAAAATAAATTTAATAAATTTTGTAATGTCAAGTCATTAACATCCTGTCTAGTCACATACTGTTCATATTTTTAAACAGGAATATTAAAGTTAGAGAATTTTTAACCCTTGTAATAACTGAATTATCATTTTTATTTCTGTGGAATTTTTTATTCCTTTTTCTTGTCAAAAGAGATTAATCATGCCCCCTCCAAACAGAATCAAGTCTCCTTGGGTCTCCCTTCTCCTGGTGCTGTTCTTGTCACAAATTTACCAGCCATACTCAGAAATCTGAGTAACTGGGTCTTGGTTGTGAGTGGTAGGGGACTGTTTACCTTGAAGACACAGGGGATCACAGTTTGAAAATTTCTTACATTGACTGGAATCTGTGCCCACAGTAGCTCGAACGTCGCCTTTACCGAAGTTCACCTGTTCCCCCTAGCTGAGACTTCTAGTGACTCAGTGCATGATGAGCTGAGATCAGAGGAGACAACAAAGAAACACAAACTGTCCCTCAAGTAGGGACATTCAAAGGAGGGCCGTCGAGGGGAGGGCAGGCGGGGACAATGACAACTTCTTTAAGAGTACGTGAGCCGTTCCCACCAAATGTTCTTGAGTCCTCAAGGAAGCCATGCACAAGCCCCCAAATGGAAAGAATTCCCCATCTATTGCTGCTTATCTCAACCTCACAGCAGTCACGTGACAGCTTTGGCTTTTTTGATTTTCTGCCTAATATAAAGATCTGGAGGTTTTATCCTTTATACCAGATAAGTTGCTTCAAAATTCCAAAATTCCATGTAATAAGATGTACACACAGGGACCTGTAGCTGAGGTACACGGGGAAAGACCTAGGTAAGTAACCCAAGTCTTGAGAGTCCCTAGTCCATACTCAGGGCCGTCTGTCCTATGGGCCACATAAAGCAAGGCCTGTCCGTAAACTCTTCTTTGCTGCCCGGTTTATCACAGTTCTCCATACGTAGTCCTGGCTAAGCACAACACCGTCCCTGGCAATCTAGTTAAAAGCAGTTAGGACTGCCTAAGGAAAAATAAGTTATAAGCTAGTAAACTGGGCACTAACAATATTCTGAATAGTGAGAATTGTTGAGTATTAAGACCTAAGAGTCTTCAAATCAAGTAGGAAGAATGTGCAGTTCTCGTGTGCCTTAAACTTCCCCTTTAACTGAAAAGATAATGCGCATGTGTCTCCTAGACACAGAGCATGAATCGCATGAGCACAGACAGGAATGTGGCTGTGATGGTCACATGTCCAAAGTGAGCTTCCCACTTTACTTACTCCATCCTCTCAACAAGCAATAACAAACTGCCTGCATGCTATAAATTCCTGGCAGACCGGCATCCCCATGCACCAGAGCAAAGGACTGGAGGCTAAAAATAGAGTATTTCAAATGATGCCAAAGAAGAGAAATGGTGTCTTTCCCTGCTAAACACTCAGCTACACCCTAAACTGGTGGGGGTTCAAGGGGGACGAGCAAATGGAACTTCAAAGCTCCCGGAAGGCCACAGCCTTGCTCCCGAGGCCGAGGGGGTGGTAGGCGAGTGGGACACACACACACAGCTCTGGTTTTTGAAGTCTGGCTGACTGAGCCCCGTTAGCTGAGCAGCAAAGCCCCGTGGGCAGCTTCTGACCATCGTCGCAGCCGAGAAAGGGAGGCAGGAGAGGTGGACAGCAGGGAAAATAAGCAAGTTCTGTGGTCTCTTAACTTCAAGCAATGAGAAAGGCAGACACAGGAGGGCAAACAAAAGACCCAAGTATTCAGGGAAAACTCTCAGAGTGGTACACTGGTCTTTGTTGTGATAGAAATGAGATCAATTTGATCAGAAATAAAATGTAAAGTTCTGGGCAGTGATGACAAATGTGTGCACAAAGCTTCGCTGATCATTCTTTTAACCAGGCACATTGCTCGTTAAATCCAATTTGTGTTTATGAAGATTAGGGTAAGGACACAGTAAGAATGGGTCCACAAGAACAAACGGATTTTGGTGCTCTTCTGCCACCTTGTGGCAGCCAACTCAAATTGCAGGTACTAATACTAAAATGAACAAAAGGGGTCAGAATGCCTGCTTTGGAAATCCACAAACTTGAATCTGCCGCAGTTCCTATTACTTACAGTGAAAGCTGTTTCTAGAGTAAGAGAGGGGTCCCTGAATTGCAGCTGCAGGCCAACTGGAAAAGGACAAGGAGGTCTTCCACCAGTGTTAGCCTGAGTATACAAGGAGCATTATTTGAAAGAGAATTCAGAAATAAGGAGACAGCTTAAATGCCATCATGAGAAGATTTAATGAAATAAACGGAGGCACATCCTCCACATGATAAAATACTAAGGAGCTGTGAAAATGAACCCTAGATTTTTCATATACTGATGGAAAGAGATTTCATATACTAAAGAAGCGAGTTATTGACTAGAATGTACATTGTGAACTTTAAAATAGACTTATATTACACTGAAGGTCTCAAAAGAACACAGAACAAGCCACTTACCCTGGTTAGTCAGGAGGGTGGAGGTTTTGGCTTTTCATTTTACGCCATTTCATATTGTCTGACTTTTCCATTGAGCATAGTTTAAGGTTCCTCTTTAACTAGACATTGAGTTCTTATCTATACTATGTTGGGTGTGGGATAGAGTACCATAGACTAGACCAGGGCAGACAAACAGATGTCTGAAATTTCTGACTGATTGTGGGTGAGCTTCAGGACCAACTGTTGGCTTGAGTCTCTGGTTTGCCCCTTTAATGTATCCCTGTTCTCCAGTCCTAACTTTCCCACCTCACCCGCTGAACCCATTGCTCAAATGTTCTTAATCTCCATGTTCATCTACAAAATCTCTGACCTTAAACTCATTCCTTCATGTCTAAGACAGGGGTTCCAAATGCTGGCCTTGCCAGGAGCAGGGACCCAGCACTGGCTTGCTTGGTCCGCCTAAGCATTGGAACCAATCTTTGAAATGACCTTTCCTTTTGGAAGAGACTTCTTGATGGTTTCCTTTAAAAATTAGTTTCCATTCGCAACACAGACAAGGGATTGATTCCTTTAGTATTTGAAAAGCTCGATTATATATCCAGAAGTCACAGGGACCCAGCAGAAGAGCAGGCTATAATACTGAGCAGCCAGTCCCAAGAAAACAAGCAAATGACTCCCCCAAACACACAGAGGGCGTATACTCCACCTAAAATGCCAGAAGTATAAGAGCCATCGCCTGCTAACTACCACAAGGACAAAGCTAAGCAGTGTGCCAACAAGATCCAACAGCAAGACTGCAGCGGGCATGCTCGTCACCACCGGAGGCACTACAATGGCTGTGCAGAAGCTTTTAGCCAGAAGTGACACACATAAGGAAATAGACACACTAAACAAGATGACTCATTTCTAAGCACTTGCACAGAAGCATCATTTGAGATAGGAAAAGGCTACGTAGAACCTAGATATCTAGCATAAAGGACTGGTTAAAATAAACTATGGCACGCTCGTAGAGGAAACACTAGGAAGCCATTTGCACGGATAGAGTTGTGTACAGTTACTGCTGTTGACCTGTTGGTAACACAAACTAGGGACAAGGCAAAGCACATGTGTGCAGTTGTTTCTAAACACTTGGAGTAACTCTGAAATGACAGAGAGTTAGCGAGGAGTACTGGTATCTGGGAGACCATGAGACAGGAACTCTCCGTAGACTTTAACCATTTTGCTGTCATTCACTTTATGAAGTTTCTGTCATATTTACACACAGCCAGTCAAAAGCCACATTTTTGAGATGTGCTAGCTGCTAGTCTGTGCTAGAACAGCAAACACTACACTCAAGCCCATTTTCCACTGTGATCACTCTGTTAACCTCATTCGGCTCATCGATGCCAGACTGGCCTTACCCCCATGGGATTTGTGATTGATTCCTCTCGCTCTCCTATGCTGAAACACAGCCAAAACCTTCTGTGCCCCAGAAGAAAATTTGGCAATTTAAAATGTCATTTAGTCTCCCCTTGCTACCCAGCACCGACCTGCAAGGCTCAAGCACACTAGCTGGGCTAACCTTACCTCTCTTCCCCTCCCTATGAGATCGCTGTCATGCTCTCTGCTCTCACTTGACCCCGCAGAATGATATGCGCCCTTGGAGGGCTGCCTCTAGGAAAACAATAAACATTTTCCCTGAACTCCTTCATTTATCCTATAAGTTTACCGGCCAGGACTATATCACATAACCTATGGTTGTCTCTGTTCAATTGAAAACCTCCAAGAGAAACCAACTTCATTCACCACACGCTAGCACCTAAGCAACGGCCTGGCCCTCGTGGGTGCCTGATACCTATGAGCTTGAATCTTGGATCCGTAGTCATCATTTTGTTATACAGCTCCCAGCTAGTCTAGTTCCCAGAAGACAGAGGTAGGAGGTTGCAAGCTGGTGGCCAGTCTGGGCTACACAGTGAGTTCCCTGACATCTCGGCTCCATAGTATACAGTGTAAGACAGTTACAACAACCCTATTCCTCGTAATGGGCTGCCTTGCCCAACCTTGATACAAGGGGAGGTGTTCATCCTTACTGAAACTTGATATTCCATGCTTTATGAATGCCTACGGGAGGCCTGCCCCTTATGGAACACAAAAAGAGGAGGGTTGGATTGAGGTGGATGGAGAAAGGTAGGAGAAGGGAGGGGGAGGAGGAGGGAGGGGAAACAATGGTCTGGATGTAAAATAAATAATTTTAAAAAACCCTCCCATATAATATGCACTTAGTTTGTTTTCCTGACACTGATGTCTATGACGCGGTCCTCATTTGGTGAATTAGGCTGGCATGACAGGGACTCTGCATATTAGAGTTGTCATTCCACAAGCCCATGGATCTGGCCAGTGTGGCCCACTATGTGGCCTTACTCCTGAACACTGTTCTCTGAAGACGCTGGACAGTTCCTTAAAGGAAACAGTCCAAGCACTTGAGACGGCGGGCTACTAAGCCATCGGAGCCACATGCCCTGGCGGGCGCTGGTCATTCAGCAATGTTTTGGCAATTCGTGCTTCTGCCCAGATAGACATAATTTGAAAGACTGGAGGAAAGAGCTTACATGTTCGTCAGTAACTCCATGATTCAAGTGCGGTACGAGCACACATGGAATACCATGTGTGAACTAAACGTAGAGAAGAGCTGACATGCAAAGACGAAACGTCTAACAATGGGCAGCTGAGTCAGACAGCGGTTCCATGCCCCAGCAGAGCGCGTGCCGGTTGGTCTTATTGGCATGAGATTCGAGAAAGGACAAACGAACTGGATCGTGACATAAAGAAAATCAGCCATTGCTTAGGGACGCAGAGGAGTCTGGGGAGGAGCTGAGGAAGGATTTACAAAATGTCGGGAGGAAGTGTGGGTGATGCCCGTCCTCACCACCATGACTCTGTTTGAGTGTGCATGCCTTTCAGAGAGCCAAAGCTCCTCACCTTTCATGCTCTGAAACATGCGATCTGTTGCAGGCTAAACCCCGCAATAAAGCTGTTTTACACGAGGCCAGGAAGGGGGCAAAGGTGAAGAAAAGAGAGAAACGGAGATCTGTCCAACAATGCATTATACAATGCTACTTCTAAAACCGGTTTCAAAGGAGAGTGGTCAGTACTCATAATGTACCACCCCCAAATGACATTTCCCTGAAAATGCCAGTTTCCAGAAAGATGGGAATTGTATTTTTGAAGCAGCAGCCAGGTTGCAAGTAGATGATTAATTATCATGGAAAATCGCTGATGTAGCATGACAATTTCACACTGTTTCCTACAGCTAAAATAAAGTTCCCGTGTCTCTCTCAGAGAAGCATTGTAAAGCCTTAATTGATTTGTGTTGGTAAAAAACCCTTGGCTACCATCATGGAAAATAATTGAATTAAGTATCAAGACATAAATGTGCAACTGTTGTTTTGGTATTTGCTTTCCTCTACAGTGAACATTGGAAGATGCCAGCTACTCCAACGTACTACATCAGAGACCAGTGTCACCCCCGGGTCTCGTACTCTTGCAGACTAAAGATTGAATCTTAGAACCTAGAAAAATGGTTTAACAGATGTGTCTAATGACCTCTACTGCTGTGTAACCCTGCAAAATCCGTTTGTTTACTCATTAGGAAACAGTAATGGTTTGTGTAGGCTGAGCTAAATATGACTCTTGAGGCTCGCTTGCATAGTTTTATAGAAAAGCAGACTCTTTGCCCCCTTTGAGACTAAGAAGAATATTAATTTGGCGTAATGGTAAGGCAATAAGATATAGATGACAACTAGGGTAGGAGGATAAGGTTGACAGAGAGAAACCGAATCTTGTCCGAGGGTAAGTGACCTAAACGGTCCAGTGACTCCTGTAGTGTCCCACAGCAAACCGAGCATGGAAGGCTAGCGTTGCGATCACACACCATCCATACCATCAGAAGCAAGGTCTGAGGCTGTGGCTTCACACTCAGTGAACTGGCCTGCCACCCGTAGCTCCTCACCAAACTGTCCCTGAAGCACCTCTATTCCAGCCAGAATGGTCACAGAGAGAACCCCACACACACTCCAGAAGTATTAATCCTCCGACAGAAACAGACCGCTCTCCAAGAAAGAGATCTCAAGAAGGACCCGCTTGGCGATCCACGGCAGGTGAGTACTGACTCCCACGCTTGGGCTAAGAACATTGTCTTGAGGCAGGTATGGATGCCTGAGTATTGTGGCCGTCACTTCTGAAAAGGTCTGCAGTGGTTAGGGCTGCACAAACTAAGCCAGTAACATAGGGGGCAATTTAAGCTGAATGACGATATTAAAATTTTACTTCTTGAATTAGTATTAGCAGCATTTTACCTTAACATTAGATATATGAAGTTAGGGGCACCTACACCAGACGGAACAGTACAAAGTGTTCCGTCAGAAAGCTGTGGGCTAGAATGAGGCCAGGCCAGCGTGGGGATGCCAAGCAAGAATTTCTGCAATAGAACTGAGACGGGAGCATGCATTGGTGACAAAGGGGCACATCACTTGGAGAGGAGAGGGCCCTCCCTGTGCCTGCAGCTGCGGTGCCTGGCTTTCAGTAAGTAACCCACAGTTAAGGCACCCTTATGCCCTTGTGCCCTCTGGGACCTCAAAAGCTGAATGTGTGTTTTCCATAAAATATTAAATCAAGAAAATTAAGACAGCACACTTGATGTGAAATAAAGTTCATATAGTCCTGTTTAAACACAGATTAGAATTTCTGTCAGAACAATGCCAGTGAAAAGTTGACATTCTAATTAATGTAATTTACATCATAAAGCACTGAATATCTTTATCTTGCTATTATGAAATGCCCTCTAAAAAATGGAAGCTGTATTCTACAAGGGACTGAATGCTAAGGTCAGTATTTAAAAACCCACATACACGAGAGTCACTTAGGGCCACCAGCATTTCTCCACCCATCAGGCCGTCCTTGATCTTCCATAAGCAACTGGAGTCTGTGGCTGTTCTGCTTGCCGTTACTTAAGCCGTGCTGCAGAACACAGCGCTAAGGAGACTAGAATTCTTTCTTTCATCCCTCTCCAGTCTCTCCTATGAACCGCCATGCATGGGACTTCACACGATGCTTACTTAATCCCAATGCTAAGCGTGTAAAAGGGGGCAGAAATCAGCCCCACAGTTGGGTACCCAAGGATTCGTGTTCACTGCCTTTGTCAATTTTATTCCATCAGTGGAAGGAATAAAGATGAGGTCCTCAAAGCTTGAGTTTTCGTTTCCTATGACAACGTGCTTTTTCGTCTCGATTTATCACTCTCTGCTATGTGGTGCCCACCCCTTCGTAATTGACATCGGCCATTTGACACATTTGGTACAAACCTCCTGAGGTTCATCAACTGTACCCTGGTCTATAACGCCTGCTTGGAACAGGCGCAAAGGGTAGTCATCCAAATGTTTTCCATGACTACTCCCCGGTTTTTCCCAAAGCACGAGCCCGGCATAATGACAGTTGTATTAATTATCTGCTGAAAAATCCACATCGCAGCAGAAATGATGGAGATGATCATTTTAAATATTTTATTAAAATAGCCAAGTGTAGAACAGATTAAATAGACCTTCTTGATAATGAGAGGCTCATTAATTTTACAAGAATTCTAGAATGCTTCAGAATGGTCATTAAATTTTTCTCTTTTATTCATTTATTTCTTCCAAGAAGAGAGAAATCTTGGATTGTCACTTTAGGGAACACAGGTCTAATACGATTTTCTAAGGTATTTTAAAAGAGTGGCTGTTCTGGAAAAGCTTTGAAACATCAATGTGAAATATGGAGGCCATAGGTGTAGTCTTGCTGCTTAAAATGCCTGCAAACGCTCAGCTCGTGGTTTAACCCCATTGAAACTTGGGCTTGTCAGCCTATAAAGACTTTTGATAACTGAATTTGCTATCAGACCTAAATAAAACAGCATCACATTGAAATCCTCGACAGAAACGGCAGTGCTCGCCTACCAAGTGTGTCTCCAGGTACAGCCGAAGGCTATCGGTCTCCGCTTTAGGAGGGGTCCAGTTCTCGGTGGTCTCCATGGCTTCGTGTAGCCACTGAATAAACTCATCCAGCTTGTTCACAAATCCCTGCGAGAAAAGAGAAACAGACACAAAAGGAAAATTAGTTAATTATTTTTAAAGTCAGTCTTAATAATTCCATACTCTGTCCCCAAATTACGGCATCACCTGGTACCGCTTGCTCTTTTTCAGTGACATTTCCACTGCTCCTGGCACAGGAAACAAACTCTCTTCCTGGTTTCTATCTAGGAACACTTTCCTAGAGGCTATGATTAGGCCATGGCGTGTACTGCGTAAGTGAATTCAGATATCTCTAGTGTGTGACAAGCATCTCCCTGCCCACCTCCAAATCCCGCACTGACTTGGGGTTGCATGTGTGTCAAGAGGGCCGTGTCCATTCACAATGCATGGAGCTGGGTTACTACAGCCGAACTAGGAAGTGCGGTTTAAATTTAAACAGTGTCTGAAGATACCCGGATGAGTCCCATCAACAGATCAAGTGTCTGGGGCTGAGCTTGGGTGCTCAGGAGAAGGGACCCCGCAGAAGAGAGTCACCACGGAACGGATGCAGACACTTTACTGGCTGAGCATGTCTGGACGGGAAGAAATATCCTTGCCCAGGAAGCACAAATCACAATAATCTTGCGATTTTTCAAATAGTGGTTATAAAATTTTATTGACCATTTAAAAGAACACATCTGTAGAGACAGAAAATATTTTTGAAAAAGTGAAAATCCAGCTATAAACGGAACCTGGGGTTGGCTTTCCATGTGTAGGCCAACAGCACCACCTGGAGGTCATGTGGCGCAAGGGCAGGCTTCCGTGTCTGTTCCACTCTTATTTATACTGTTTCCCTATGACACTAACTTCGCTTTGTTTGTCTTAACCTGTGATTAATTTTGGTCAATATTTTAATGACTTACTGAGGATATTCTAAGACAAACGTAAGACTAATATGTAGAAATTCATTTTCTTTGTCATGTGTCTCAGAAGTTTTATTATTTCATATATCCTAGATTCATAACCCTTAATTTGAGCAATTTGCCCCTAGTGGATTATTAGAAAAAGGAAAGTAGGATAGAAGGTTAGAAAAGAGAAAAGTGGATAAATAAACCCCAGGAACAGATTCCTGTTGCAAAGGGGAGAGATCAGAGATGTCACAGAAACCCACAGGCTCTCACTAGAGAACGCCACTCCCGTGGTAAATCTCACCCCAGATAGTGATGCGCCCATGTGTTTCCATGCTCACACTCGCTACCCCGGGCTTCCCTCCCAGGCTCTCAATACTTCACAAATTCCCACCTGACGAGTTTACCACGGTGTGCACGTTACTCCTGTGAGCCCAGCAGAGTCCAACGGAACTCATGTCGTCATACGGTACTCCCACAATGGAATTTTTATGGAAAAACTGAGACCCTTTGGTGAACATATAAACTTAAAGAAGCCTTATCTATCACCTACAGGAGAATGCAGATGACTGACAACTGGATGGAAATCATAGTTTTAGGAGTGTATTAACTACAGCTCACTGTTAAGTTTGACTTGAGTTGTATATAAATTGGTTTGTGGATAATGAGCCAGGAAGCAAAGGATTTGGAAACAACTAGATGAACCCAAAAGACAAACAGTTAAGTATGTTATTTTTAATATAGTCAATACTAGATGATTAATTATGTTCCAAACAATGAAAGTATATGAGAATGCCCAGGCCCCTCATCATAGTCAGAGTTTTAAACCATGTGTGTCAGATTTCCTCACAGAGTCTCGTGTGCACAGCTAGCTGAGATTTCTGGATGCAGGTTAGCAAATGCAGACACTACCGTGCAAAGGAGGGGTGCTTCCAGAGACACACGGTAACCAGATGACCTCGACCGCACCACACACACACTGAGGTAAACTCCCTGGCTCCTCGATCCTTCTCCATTCACACTCATTCTTGTCTGAACCCCTTTTTGAACGGGGCTCAACAAACAAGATCCCTACAGACTTCAGTCCTAACGTACTGAGGGAAGTTAAAGGAACTTAAAAGCTTGAACAAGACTATTCTCCCTGTGCCTTATTGCAGACAAATGACTCAGTTTACCTCCTGAGGAAGTGGTTATCAGACTGCAGATAGCCACTTCCTGAATGACCAGTTTCCCTGTGATGTTTGTCACACACCTGAATTCTATGCCCTGGCAGAGAACTCGGACCCAGGCTAGACCAAATCAGCTGCCTTCAGACAGGGCCACAATGAAAAGCCTTGGAAGAAAAACTGTATGGAGAAAAATGGCAACTTGTGTTGGTGAGGATTTTAAATCATTAAAACCTAATTGTCACTTTCTCAGTATACCACAGTCAAGGACTCAGTGAATTCATCCAGATAATTCTAGCTGAAATAATAAGCAGCCCTCACTACGGAGCTAGGGCCTGCTGTAAGCATCTTATGTAAAACAAACCACTTAGGACCTGAAATGACCACACAAGGTAGTGGCTGCTGTCACTCTCAGTATGCAGAGGAGAAAAGTAAGGGCAGAAAGCAAGGACAGCCGTCCGTTGCCCTGGAGCCGGAAGGTGATGGACTCAGTGCCCAACTACAGAGTCTCACTGGTGCCATGAAAGACGGGCTGATTTATTGATAGCCTCTCTTCCCAGAAACTGAAAGTGGAAAATGAATAAAGATTATCTAGGGGGAACAGAGACAGTATATTAAAAGAGAGAGTCAGAGAGAAGGGATGGAGAGAGAAAGAGTCAGAGAGAGAGAGAGAGGGAGGGAGGGAGGGAGAGAGAGGGAGAGAGAGAGAGAGGGAGAGAGGGAGGGAGAGAGAGGGTGAGGGAGAGAGAGGGAGAGAGAGAAAGAGGGAGAGAGAGAGGGAGAGAGAGGGGAGAGGGAGAGACAGAGAGAGAGGGAGGGAGAGAAGGGGAGGGAGGGAGGGAGAGAGGGAGAGAGAGGGTGAGGGAGAGAGAGGGAGAGAGAGGAAGAGGGAGAGAGAGAGGGAGAGAGAGGGTGAGGGAGAGAAAGGGAGAGAGAGAAAGAGGGGGAGAGAGAGGGAGAGAGAGGGGAGAGGGAGAGAGAGGGAGAGAAATAGGGAGGGAGGGAGAGAGAGGGAGAGAGAGAGAGGGAGAGAGGGAGGGAGAGAGAGGGTGAGGGAGAGAGAGGGAGAGAGAGAAAGAGGGAGAGAGAGAGGGAGAGAGAGGGGAGAGGGAGAGACAGAGAGGGAGGGAGGGAGAGAAGGGGAGGGAGGGAGGGAGAGAGGGAGAGAGAGGGTGAGGGAGAGAGAGGGAGAGAGAGGGAGAGAGAGGAAGAGGGAGAGAGAGGGAGAGAGAGGGAGAGGGAGAGAGAGGGAGAGAGAGAGGGAGGGAGGGAGAGAGAGAAAGAGAGAGAGGGAGAGAGGGAGGGAGAGAAGGGGAGGGAGGGAGGGAGAGAGAGGGTGAGGGAGAGAAAGGGAGAGAGAGGGAGAGGGAGAGAGAGGGAGAGAGAGAGGGAGGGAGGGAGAGAGAGAAAGAGAGAGAGAGAGGGAGAGAGGGAGAGAGGGAGAGAAGGGGAGGGAGGGAGGGAGAGAGAGGGTGAGGGAGAGAAAGGGAGAGAGAGAAAGAGGGGGAGAGAGAGGGAGAGAGAGGGGAGAGGGAGAGAGAGGGAGAGAAATAGGGAGGGAGGGAGAGAGAGGGAGAGAGAGAAAGAGGGAGAGAGAGAGGGAGAGAGAGGGGAGAGGGAGAGAGCACTCATTATGACCCAGTGTGGACATTAAGGAACAGTGGAGCCAGATGGGACTGAATTTGGTTCCAGTAGTTTCTACACGAGTTACTCCCTGCCTTTGAATGTCGGTCCCTTCCCCTGCAAAATACAGACGATGATATTCATTTTTGAGATTACAAGGTAATTATCAGAGAAAGTACATTAAAGGATGCTCATTCCTCAGTGGGACTTTCTCAACCCCCACTGCCACCGCCAAGACCCAGGGAGTATGGTAGAAGAGGTGGCTAAAAGAGTGACCAGGACAGTGGGGTGTGTTGTGAAAGACGAGCGTCTGGGCTTTATGTGTGACACTCACGATCTCGCAGTAGCTCTGATGACAGAAAGGTCCCTGGAACATAATGGCCAGTCAACTAAGATGAGTGGGACACTCCAAGCTAAGCGAGAGATGCTGTCTCAAAGACTAGGATGGGAATACGCAACGAAGACACCGGGCGTGGCCTCTGGCCTCTACCTGAGCACCAATGTGCACATTCCTATATGCAAACATAAAATAACACACACACACACACACAAGCGTGCACACACACACACACAAGCGTGCATACACACATGTGTCTGCGCACACAATTACTCAGTGAGTGTACAGCACTGTGGTAGGCACTGCTTCGAAGATGGATGACAAAAGTCCCCATATGGTCACAGCCTGATGGGCAACCGCAATTGCTCTGGGCACTCAGAGAGATGGCCACTGCCCTGCTTCCAGCATCTGTAAGCCATTGAAGAGAGTGTAGCCAGGAAACCTGCAGGTTGGCAAGGGTGCCACCAACAAATGTTTCCACTAATAGGCAAACATTTTATAATAAAATCTGGCAGTATTTAGGGGGGTGGGGGGATAGGCCATATTCCTGGAAACAAATTTTTAGCAGCGAGGCCACCAACAAGTAACAGTTAAAGGACATCACAGGACAGCTTTATATTTAGGCTCTAAAGCCAACAAATTAGAAATCTACTTAGGAGCAAAATTATACAATGAGGTTTGATGGGAACATCCTCCAGTGTGTAGCTTCACGCATTTCTGAACACAATTCTTATACAGAATTTCTGTCTGAAATGTCTAATTTGGATTTTTATACAATCTCATTCAAAATGCAGCTCGTCTCTTCCCAACCATGTATCTACATGCTTCCGAGCCAGCAGATTCCCTGGCCCAGGGTAAAGTCCTGGGAATTAAAAACAGTTCTCTGGGGACTCCGCCACATCACCTATCACCCCTCCTGTTCCCATGGCCCAGAACAGGAGGAGGTAGTAGGAGAGCAAAGACCAAAGAGAGATGTGGTTTCAGCCAGCGGTTATCTTGATGCCTCATGAAACCTTTAGTTTCCTATCTATAGGTCCAATGAGTGGCTTCAGAATATAAACCCATCCCAGTGCGACTGTCCTGGAAGGAAAGGGCAAAACTCTAAGATGAAAACAAACAAAAGAAGTCACAAAATAGTATTATCTAAAATTCGCCAGATAGAGAAGTTCCATTCTGAGCTCAGAGTTAGACAAGAGGGAAGCTGAGTTGAAATCTGCAGCCCTTCCCATCCTATTAACAGTGATCTCAAAGGGCAGAGCCCAGGAAGATGTCTGGCTTACAGTGGAGGATGCCTTTAAGACATTGGCCATGTTGACCTCAGTTGCTTTCTATATGTTTATGCAAAGAAATTATCAAAGATTCTAAGAGCAAAGGAAGACTGGGCTGCATATCATGAATATCCAATTCAAAGCACTTAAAAATACTTCAGAATTAACTGCAAGTGGTAACAAACTATTGATAATTAATATATATGAACTGAGCACTTGTTTGTCAAGCCTTATTTAACCCTCACAAGAAGCCTAGAAGATCCCCATGCACTCTGCTTCACAAGGAGGAGGCTGAGACATGGATGGACTCAACACTTAACAGCTGTGAGGAGTGGAGTGGGCATGCTCCCAGTTAATCTCCCCAGGTCCTAAGATTTGTGGACTTCTAAGTAGGACTCTTGAGCACTCCCAAACCTACAGGGAAACTTGAACGGCTTAGTTGATCTTTATTGGCCTCTAAGTACAAAGTATGTGCTATAGTCATACCTTTAAATTTATATTAACAATCTAAATGTTTTTCCAAAGATTATTTACTTTTACTGTACATATATAAGTGTTTTGCCTGCATGTATGTCCGTGCACCATGTGCACGCATCACCCAAGGAAGCCAGAAGAAGACCATGGATCCCATGGAACTGGAGCTACTAATAGTTGTGAGCTACCATGTGGGTACTGGGAATCCAACCTGAGTCCTCTGGAAAAGCATCCAGTGCTCTTAACCACTGATCCATCTCTCTAGTAGGTTTTTCATAAGTAGAGGTGTGACTTTAAATGCTTAATATTTCAATTCTACATACCAGTTATTTTAACAGTTAACAATACTAATGAATCACTGACAGATTTCCCAATGCAAAATGAAAAACACTAGGGCGTAGAAGTGTCTTGCATTTTGTTTAAAGTCATAAAGCCATGAAACAGTTACACAGGAATCTTTTTCCAGATTTGAACCACCACACCAAACCCTATTTAGACAGGCTTGCTCTTAAGGATGCCAAGAGGAGAAGGGGGCAGTAAGACCCTCTGCCTCTGGCTCCTATTCCACGGCTCTGCACGAGCTTAGCTCCCACCACACAACCATCCAATCCTGTCCCAGCCTGGGTTTTAGAGCCTTCTTCCTATTTCAAGCTCTCTTTTCTCTTCCTGTTCTCTCTTGATTGTTGTTTCTTTTTCTTCTCTTCATTCCTTCTCCCAGCCCCTCTCCTGTCTTATTCCTCACTCTTATGTTCTCTTTTCTCTCCTCCTCCCTTTCTCTCCTCTTTTCTTTCTGGTTTTTTTTTATCCACAGCTCAAATTCCCCAGTAAGCAATGCTCTCTTACATTCCTATGACGTTTTCAGGAAACAACAGACCACTCTTTTGACGCCGAAGTTTAGAGTGGAGCATATTGTTATAATCCTGTTTGGATTTGCCCCAAATGCTTTCCTAATTAAGACACGACAAATCAAATGTCTCCTACAGGTGGACTGATGGAGTGTTTGTACAGTGATAAGGCTATTCAAAAGATTGCACGTGATTGTTGAGTTGTCGCCTAAATCGTCTATAAACTTTCTCTAGGAAACATGCACCTCTTTCATAATAACAAGGCTCTCATTCTTAGGGAAAAAAGACCAAAATCCCACATGCAGGGATTATCATGTGAGCAAGAAAATGCAGACTTGCAGGGAACTCAGGGTGGCAAATGGGTAGAGGGCAAACTCGGTGACTACTGTATTATTACAGATGAGCCAAGAGACAAAGCACGCAGCCGGCCTTCAAACACCCCTTCAAAGTGCCCCAAAGTCAAGTGAGGGAGATCAGGCTCAAAAAGTTGCACACTGGACTCCAGCACACCTCCAGCGGATTGCTGCCCCAGAAGCACTGGGTACCACACCCTCAAGTATCAAAGTGTAACTGCTCACTCTACAGTTCTCATAGGCTTGCTTTGGACAAGAGCCCTGGAGCTGGAATAATACAGCTCCCAGGGCTCCTGGTAAGACTCATATGTATGTCCTCTGTATTGGGTAAAACTAGATTAATTAAACATTAAATTGCTCTTTTTGTTAAGCTCCATAAGTGTGCACATATGTGGATTAAGTCGTTTTTAAACACTCCATTCATTAAGACTTTACAATGAATCAGAGACTGTACCAGGTTCTAGGATTCGCAGACCAGGGATCCACACGCTTTTAACAGCTCGAAGTGAACTTGTGTGATTGGGTAAATCAAACCTTTGATTTAAAAATTCCTTCGGATTTACAAATTACTGCAAGCATTGGTGAACATAAAATATACAATGTTAAGTGTCCTGGTTTGCTTTCTATTGCTGTGATAAAAACACTAATCATATCTACCTTGGACAGAGAGAGCTCATTTGGCTGACAGATTAGAGTCTGTCATTGAGGGAAGTCAAGGCAGGAACCAAAGCGGAGACAATGAATGCTGCTTGCCCGCTTGTTTCCTCTAATTCACCAAGCTGCATCTCTTACATAGCCCAGGCCCACCTGCTTAGGGATAGCACCACACACCACGGACTAGGTTTTCCTACATCAATTAAGATTTAACAAAATGCCCCACAGATGTGACCACAGGACAATGAATGTCAATGCCTCTTCCTAGGCGACCCTAGAATGGGCCAACTTGACAGAAACTAAGCAGCACGGTGAACATGGACAGACTATGGCGGTTTATAGAGAATGCTAGGGGGCAGAATGGACAAGGCCAATTGACAACAGCAGAGGATAAAGTTGTCAACTTTCTGATTTGGTAGGAGTTAACCTTTCCTTGGAAGAAGGAAGAGGAAGTCCACCGGCGGTTCGTGGGAAAATCGGGAACATGCTAGTGATCATAGCTTTCTTTCCTGAACTCACTCACTTGTGATGTTTAGCAAGGAAGATAGTTTGCAGGCTTGGAACTCTGCAGGAAGACCCAGTCAGCGACAGCAGCAGGTAAGCGGTGCTGGAGACTATGGCATGGATGAGGTCACCCAGGAGGCCCCACCCCGTCTTGTCACGGTCTTACTCTTATAACCTCAGAACCTTGTGTCGTCATGGTAACTGGCTCAGCTCCTTATCACTTACCCTAGGAATGTGCTTTTGACCAATGAGAGGTAATTCTTGTAACTTTCTTTTATTGTTCCAAGCCTCCTTTAAGGACAAAGTTTTTAGGCTAGAGGAGAAGAGGCTGGGAGGAATTAGAATTAGGACAGGAGAATTAGAATAGAAGCAGAAGACTTGTTTGGAACAGCTCGGTGTGAGTTTATTCACCTTGAGATACCACAAGTTCCTTTCACTTGCTGTAGCGTCCAATCTGAACCCTGAAGAGGACCTTGGGGGCTGGACCCCAAAGGCCCTCATTATGCCTCAGTGGTTCTGGTTGTGACTTAAAGTTGATGGTGAAACTTCTCTACATAAACCAAGCTCGCAGAAGAGAAGTCTCTCTAAAATCCCTTGAGATCTTAAAAACGAAGACCCAGCAACTGTGCAGCACCACGCACAGGTTAGTGGCGATCCTGGGTGAAGGGGGGGAGGGACTCAGGACGCAGGAGAAGCAGTAGACAAGACGTTCTAACAGGAAGCATTCCTGGACTTGGAAAGGCAGGCTCTGGCTGGGTGGTATTCATTCCTCCTGACTTCACAGAGGTCTATATGGCTCACCCTCCTACTTATAGTTCGATGGGTCTTTGGTGTCTTCTCCACATTCTCTCGATGTTTTACAATTGACTTACTATATCTGTCCTTCAAGATCCACCTGCAATGTTCCTTTCCCAAGAATCACCCAGTTTATTGCTACTTTTCCGGTATCTTTTCAGAAAGCCTTGATCTATCAGGAGTTTGATGGACAACTCTAAAACTATTAGAGACCTTTCCCCTTTCTGTACATAATATAGTATAATCACCCTCCTTCTGGTTAGATTTACTGTGGGAATTATTTATAAGTGTGTAATTATAAATAATGTTATAAATATTCATATCTACAAATAAATAAGTACATATTATTTATAAGGTTGCTGTGTGGCAATATTATAAACTAGGATGCTGTTTATGTTTGTCTGAACACATAGTCATTGCATAAATTCCTCTACATAAACTTCCTAAGATGACAGAGGAGTGCATTAGCTAAAATTATTGGACCAATTAGGGAGAAATTGGCTCTAATACAATATAAACCTAATCCGTCATGGCAGGAGGCCCAGAGTCTCACAAAGGAGAGGTATAGGAAACTGGGGTAGCCAATATAGGTCCTAAGATGTGGGAGAGGTAGACTTTAACAATGGGGGTGGGGATCATGTAGAAAACTGACTGCAAAGTGACCTTGGCAATGAACGGATGGATGAGGAAACAAGGTGAGAGAATGGGGAGTGGTATTTGGGGCTCTTTAGACATGTTAACACATTTAGTTGCCATAGCTTTATGCTGTATACCTATTTCGTTTCGGTGGGGCTCTTCCGAGAGTGACTTGATGTATACAGGATGGCTTTGACCTCCCTGTGTTGTCCAGGATGGCCTTAAACTCATGATGCTCTTGCCTCATTCTGTCACACGCTGGGGTTAGTAATTATATTTTACAGGTGTTAAGTTTAACACCAGCGCATAACATGGGGCTTGCTTTAGACATATGGCTCCAAACCCCACTTCTCAGCCTTCATGTTTTACAGCCGTGTAGCACCAGGGAAGCCTTTCGCTCGCTAACACATTGTTCACAAATCTTTTCCCACCCAGTGCGACTTTCCCTTTGAGATAAAGCCCCGTGCTTCTGAATGTTCTTTTGTTTACATCTTAAGCAGGACTCTTCTAGGAGTCCCTTATAGTCTGATTTCCCAGGTAGAATGTGTCAGCAGAACATTAGGGCACAGTATGATTTTTTACAGATCCTACACCTCGTTAAGCAGACCTTGTTCAGTAGTATCTTAAACACAATGCAATCAATGATATAACATTTGGGATGGAGTGAGGTCAGGACAAGGAAAATAGCTTTACCGAAGCTTTATATTGTAAATGAAAATTCAAATCTAAATATTTATTTTGAATATAGAAATACAGATTTACTCTATGCTGCAGAAAATAAAGAAATCATAGCAAAAAAATGTTTCACCAACTATGTCATCTTTAATTTGGGGGTCAGAAAGGAAGAAAAGGTTAAGATATTAAATTTTAAATAGTAATATACCCCCATCTCTCTTTCTCACACACACACACAAGCACCCATGCAAATAATTCTGAAGAGTCTCCAGAAAAAACAAGTCAGAACATCACCTATAAGTGATACTTTACCAATATGATTTTCTTAATGCATTCAAGAAAGAATAAAATACAATTACTTCCTTTACTCCTAGCTAAAGCATGAAGGTCAGTGTTTCACATGGGAACCAGATTGAGTCAGCAGCTTCCTAGGATGTAGGCCAGCATCTTCATTCTTCATCCTGCCTTAGGAGAAGCATCTTCCCTCTATAAAGCTTTCATTCTCAGTGAACATTTCCGGCCAGTCTGTTTTGGACAGTAAGATGTTCAGGCTCAGACACAGGCTGACATCATGAGTGACCTTGACATAGAACCTACATATTAGGAAGACTTTTCCCTACGTTGCATAAGCAGGGCAAACAACAGTCCTGCTGGACATTACAAAGGCGAGTCTGCCAAGATGAATGTTTCCAATATGGTGCATTTACCTGACCTTGCTTGCCATAAATCCATATTAACCCATGTCTAATTCTTACTGTGTCAGTCACTTCCTTCCTGCCACCATTGGTCCCTCTTCGGGCATCTTATAAATCTTAGCCAGGCCCAATTCCTCCCAGATGTCTGTTTCAGGCCCCCTTTCTGCCAGGATCTGCTTCTCCCCATGTTACAGCGCTGAGACTGCATCGCGAAGAGCTGCTTCACACTTCCCAGCGTGTTACTGCCTCAGCCTCGCTTGCACAAGCCGCTAAGATTTTCCAGAGAAATCCATGCGAATCCCATGTGACAGAGTTAGCCACGTTGAAGTGTCATGTCCCAGGGAATACTTTACACAGAACTAGTGGCCTCTCTTGCTGCTTCTCACAGCCAGTCTTATATAAGACTCCAGACCCAAGAAATGCATGTATAGTCCAATCAGTTAAACGTGTTTGCTGTTTACGTTTCAAAATTTAAGACGAGAGAACCATAGGATCTAATTCTAGTTTTGTTCAATGTAATGGATGCCAATTCTTTAGAATCACAGGGTAAAAATCACAATAACACGAAGATCAGCATTTGTGTAGCCTTTACTCTTGGGGATGTCATAAAACAATAAATGCAATGGTGTGACAAAAATATATCACATCTCAAAACTACAAAGTTCATCCAAGCATGGTAGCTGTCACCTGTAAAATCTCAACACTCAGAAGGTTGTGCCAGCAAGATCTCCACAAGTCTGAGATCAACTTGGACTACAGAGTAAGTTCTACACCAGCCTAGGCTCTATATCAAGAAATAAAAACAAACAAAATCACAAAGCTTTTACGGTAAACTTTGAGAGACTTAAGTGTTTGTAATTAAGCAGTGGGGCTGGGAATTAAAACCAAACACCCACCTTCAGGTCATTGTGCAGATTTGAACTCTCCTATCCTTTACTAATTAATAAAAGATGTAATATAATACACTATCAATTAAATGTGATAAAGTATGGAAGGAATGACTATTTAGCATCTTTCCTGACATTCTACAAGTAAGCAATAAAGCTAGAGATTTTGTTCAGATGTGTAATCGTCCCCTTCAAAAACACCACAGCAATGAAAATGTATTGTTTCATGGTTAAGGAGAAGAGAATACTTCACTGGTGTCCTAGGCATTGCTTTAGTTGGGTTTTTAAAATGTGAGTCAGAAAAATGGTTTAAGGGATTAAAGCTTGCTGTGTCAGCCTGGTGACCTGAGTTTGATCCCCAGAAACCATGCCTAAAGCTGGAGGAGGTATCATGTCCATAAACACCATGCTCCTATGATAAGCTAATAGTTGGAGATCCCGTGAGCCAGCTAGCCTGGAGTGCACAGACAGACAGAGAGAGAGACCCTGCATCAGCAAAGCAGAGGGAGAGGCTCCCAAAAGTAGTTGTCTGCTGTGTTCTGATGTCAACAAATGCACTGTGGTTCTCTGTCTCTCTTCCCCTTACCCCTCCTTTCTACCCTCTTCCTCTCCAACCATACCTCTATCTCCCTCTCCTCTCCAAATTTAAAAATGTCTTAAAAATGCAAACCTGAACGTCAAATGCATTCTGCTCCTGTAATCATATTTATACCCGAGGATGTTGCCAAATCACGGCCCTTCCATACCAAGAAAAGTACACACACGCCCCTTGATAGTTTCATCTTCATGTTTGAATTTGTGAAGAGAACCAGGTGCACTGCCTAGCATTGCCTCACGGTGGCGCTAAGTCTTCACGAATAAACTGTCAAGGCCCACAGACAGGTCTGCATCTGCACAGATGCATTCCTCCTGGGTAACCAAGAAGGAATTTGCTTCTAATCTGCAGTTCTTCTCAACCAACCTGGAACAGTGACCTTGACACACTCAACAAATCTATCAGAAGTATTAATGAACAGCTGCTTTTCCCTCCTGGCATTGCTACAAATACATCACGCTGAAGACTTGTTATTATCCCTGAAGAGAATTTTGTGGGCTTATCTTTAAAACCATTGTGTTGATTTAGAATTCTCAACTTGGATTACAGCCACAGCATCGGCATTTAAGATAACATTTACTGGGTAACCTAACTTCATGCGGTCCCCATGAACCATTCATTAAATCCTTACATTTCCCAGCCCTCAGATTTTCAACTTGAAGTCTGCAATCAGCTCTTTCTCCACTTTCTTATTTTAAAACAGACACAAGAACATAAGAAATCATCAACACAGTTATGTGGTAACATTACCAGCCTACTGAAAAAAAAACCTTCAAAAACAGCCTTAAAGTGTTATTTTCCAACTTAACAGGACGTTGCAGACTTGAAGAACTTCAATAATTTTTAAATCACTATTGTGTGTATATGTATGTACCATAGTGTGTGTATACAGGTCAGAGAACGGTCTGTAGAATCGATTCTCTCAACCCTCTTTTATCGGGTCTCAGGATCAAACTCAGGTCTCCAGGCTTGCATGAAAGTGCTAACACCCTTACCCAATGAGCCACCTGGCCAGACCTACTTGAAGAGTTTGTGAAGCAATAACCAACAGATTCTGACTTAATTGCTTGGGGCTGAAGCCTGGCAGAGGGATGTTTGGAATGACCACAAGTGTTTATAATGAGCAGCCACAGCTGAAAGCCAGTGAGCCCAGAGGCATAGGCACAAAGCAGGGCCAGATTAATTTTTAGAATCTACCAATCCTATGTGCCAAAAGTCCTAAGCAGTTTCCCACCGAACACGGCAGATTAGTGACTTGAAGCCAAATCTTTCCCATGAATGTGTTTGTTGGGTCTGTTTAAAACCTGCTATGATTCAGGTTTTAAAATTGGGAGATGTCACATAAAATGTAGCTTTCCTACTTGTTTTTTAAAAATCTTGCTATGCAAGGCCTCATTGCCATGCAAGTGTCATTCGAAGCTGGGAGGTGCTGCCTGTAGACACATCCCGTAGCCTCCCGTTGAATCAGTCTACCGACCCCCATTCCTGCATCCTGTACGACTGGCTTACATCATCCACCTGGTCTCTCGGAGGCATTTTAGTCTGCAGCCTTAGTCCAGAAGAAGCTTATACTTAATGAAGCATTTGCTCATTCACTCAGTTCTCCATGCGCTCATGAAACAGATTTATTTTGTAGCTTTGCTGTGCAAACACTTGCCATTCAAACTTCCTCTCTACCCCCCAATCCTTCCAACTTTAAAGCCCCCCCCCTCTTTTTAATGGGCCATTTTAAACAGCTGCTACAGCAAGACATTTCCTCTCCCAGTAGGAATGGCACACAGGTTCATTTCCGAGACGCCCCTGTGATCTGGACCGTCTGAGCAGAAGCGTGATGCTTTCACATCCGCAGAAGAAAGCTGGTTGCCTCTCACGTTTTCCTTTCTCGGAAGCTGGGGTGAGCTCTCGGTCCAGAAGAGTAAAGAAGCAGGGATGAGAGAAAAGACGGAAAGAAGAGAGCAAATGCGCGGGCACAAGGGACAACGTGAGGGACGCTGGAACTGTGGGAGGGAGAAGCCGGCATAGCAACGCCGAGTGGGTTGGCAGTGACAAGGCAGACCCCGGTGCCGGCATGTCCCTGTTCCTCCTACTAGAGATCGACGTCAGCACCTAAGAGCATTTGTTCCCACTAACGTGAGGACCAGGGGGTTGCCGTCACAGTTGGCAGGTGAAGTGGCCCCCATAGGTTCATGCACTTGAACTCCGGGTCACCAGTTGGTGGCTGCTTTGGTTGTGGGACTTTAAGGCGGTAGAGCCTTGACTCGGGAAAGGGAAAAGGGAGCCCCGCCACACGAGCCCCTGTCATGAAGCTGCCTGTTGCCACGCCTTCCCCGCCACAGGCTGTGTCCCTTCCAAGCATGTACCAAAACAAGCGCCCTCGCCTCTTGGCTGCTTTGTCAGGTGTCTGGTCACAAAGACGATGAAAGATGCTAATTCAAGGCAGAGGAAAAGTCCAAATGTGTAGCATCCAGTGGATTATTATATATGTCACCACATCTTGCTGTGAACAAGGAGATGCAGCTGTGTTTCAAACTATGGAACTTATGTGGGTGGACAATATGAACAAAACTTGGGCTTGTGCTAAGTGAAATAAAGCCAGTCACACAGGAAAGGAGACAGTGCGCCATTCGATGTAGATGATGTTGTCAGAGTACATAAAACCAGAGGAAGGGACGATTACATAAAGCCAGAGGAAGGGACGATAAGGAAGGGAGGTGTTTGGGGGCATCAAGCAGTTCTCACCCTGTGGGTCATGGCTCCTTTGGGGCTGAGCAACCCTTTCTAAGACAATCAGAAAACAGATATTTACAGCATGATTGACACAATAGCAAAATTACAGTTTCTGAAGTAGTAACGAACATAATTTTATGGTTGGGGTCACCGCAACGTGAGGAACTGTATTAAAGGGTTGCAGCACTGGGAGGGTTGAGAACCACTGACCTAGTGTTTCCGACTCACAAGAGGAAAGTTCTCTGAAGAGCTGTTTCACCCAACATTCCTGAATTGTACGCCTCCAATGGCTAAGCTTTGTTTTGTGGCTTTGGTAACCACAACAAAGGAAAAACAGAAAGGAAAGAAAACAAAATGATTATGTTATGATTGCCACCACCAGGATGTTGTCATGGATATGTCATCACATAACCATCGCGAAGTTTGAAAAGATGGGGCCTGTCTATACCCATTTTACTGTGGGAAAATCATTGTTAAAACCAATGCCACCTTAATCCACTCTCCTACGGGACAACACACTCAACCCGCCACTTCCCTGCTTCATATTGAGCACAACGACCGTGGCCTTTGTGCATAATATTGATTTTATACAGTCCAGTTACAAAGAGCTGCTCTGAATTCAAAATAATTTACAAACAATGACATCCCCAGCTGGCAGCAAAGTTCTTAAAACTGCTTTATAGGTGCCTCCCAGAGCAAGATACAACAGCTGAGCCATTTAACGATAGCCAAGATACCACAATCTGGTGTTTGCAGACATTTGCTTCCGTGTGCAGAAATGGACCCACCTAAGACACGCATCTATCAATTTGGTGTCACTGACTCCAACTGAACCATGCATTTTCCAGGACAGTGATATCCGGTGCCCTGGGGTGTGAGGAAAAGGCCTTGTAGTACATCAGGGAATGCTTATCTGGACACGGTCACTGCCGTGCTGCCACCCAATGCTGCATTCTGCAACCCTCCTGGGAATTGCTCAGCTGTTACAGTAGATCCAAGAATTTCCCACTTTGGACAAGTGGCTATTTCCCACACAATCATTATGAAACGTACCCACTGTCCATTTACTGACCCAGAAGTACTTCCGTGGGCCTGATAGATAGATTTGTAATGTATACATATGATTACTGTCTGAAATACCTGGCATTTCACTTTATCTCACAGAGAAAACAAAGTCGCTCTACCTAGCTCCTCCACTGGATTCCAGCCCTTACAGTCACTGCCATGTGACCTTAGGACTTTTCAGTTAGCAGCTCCGTGACTTTAGGCCCATTTTGCATTTGATCCTCAGAGTCAAAATGGGGCAGGTGTTCCTAGGATCGTTATACAAATTAAACAAAAGAATATACTGCAGAATCTGGCATAGAATACATGCTACTCAGAAATGGCTTTCAGTCTTTCTTCCCCTCTCAAGAGCAGAGGCCAGGAACTTTGTGCCACCAAAGGCCATACAGGAAATACTTTTTTAGGCTATATATTTTCTGTCCCAACTCCTCAAGTCTACCATCGCAGAGCAAAAGCATCCACAGACTATATATATATATATGTATGTATGTATATATCATGACTTTATAAACAGGCTAGGAGTAACTGTGTGGTAAAACACTAGCCCAACATGGACGAGATCCTGGGTTTGATTGCTCAGCACTTCAAAGGAGAAACGGAGCAAAAGAGCAAACCAGCAAACCAAACATCAGTAGGAATAAACAGGCTTGAGCTAGAATTGCCCTTCAGGCCAGAGCTTGTACAGTCATGTTAGTTACTCGACATAGGTCCAGACATTATACTAGGTTAATTTTAACTATGGTAAAGCCCATCTGTTCCAGGCACTCCCTTCCCTAATGTCTCCTTATTGTTTTTATTCTATTCCAAGCATTTATCAAGAAAAAAACTGCTTCAGGGTCTTGATTTACCTTTTTGCTTTTAATCTTACGTTGAAAGCTCGCAGAGCTTTGTGGGGCTCAGAGGAGACAAGGAGGAAGGCTGGAGAGTGGCAAGGGGAACTAGCCCCAGAAGCTTTGGTGGCTGAGCAAGGCCTAGAATTGGTTTGCTAATCACACTCCCTTCTTTGACACGCCCACTCCCTACTCTGTATCACAGCAGCCCCTAAAATTGTTGCCATACTGGTCACCACCAAGGGTGCCACGGTTTCTCTTATGAGTCCACTGCTCAGGTGCGCAAACTGCTCTGCATTCAAGCCCTGAGAATTTGAGCCGGTTTCTTTCCCTCATTCTGTCCTCACTTCTGCATCTGAAGTCATTCCTGCCCCCTAGGCTACCAAGAGAACAAGACCTCCAAAGCACATAGCACAGATCCGAACACAGTGTAAGAGGTTAAGTCACTAGTTATTATGGGCTGCATTACTATGCTCTCTCCTCCTAATGACTTTGAGATGGTCGGCAGGGCCTTGCAGCATAAGGTCTACTCTAGGTGTGGAAACTTTCTGATCATAGACTCTCCAGCTAGGATAGCCCTGCGTGTCTCCATATTCAAGTTCATGAGCATTCTGACCCCTGCAGCTCAGTTTATGCTTCCTATACTTCTACAGGTCTAAACCCCACATGTCATTCAATGCTCCACACAAGGGTTAGGACTTCGTGAGAACTTCCAGTGACACCATATCTTCTCCACCCACCATGTACAGCATTTCCAGGCAAAAATATGGACAGCCTCTCTTAAAATATGGGCAGGGCATAAGAACACATTGTAGTGTGGGCTCAAGAGAAGATTGTCTGTTGTCTCTCAGCCAGTCTGCTCATCTATATTACCTCAATTAATTAACCTCATTTGTCATTTATATGTTAAGATTGAGATTAAGATTGGACACATAAATACTTGAGGTAAGAATTATTTAAAATATTGTTATTATATATTTATGCTAATTTTATTAACTTGGCTTTCCTTTCTATGGGCTATTTTGTCCATATGTGCTGTTTAACAGCACCTAGCCTTATAGTGGACCCTGAATACTATTCAACAATAAACAGACATAAAAAGAAGAGAAGTGCCCGAGTTGACCCAGGGGTTACAATGACATTCTCTGCTAAATCTGGGTGGCTTCTGCTTGTTTTCTTCCCCTACTGAGATTTCCCTGCAGGAGACAGTCTAGTCTCTCTGACTCTGCAACAGTAAAAGTGGCTAAGAACCAACAGGCAGAGATTTGCAACTTAGCTTTCCAAGCAAAAGTGTCAATCAGTCGGTGTGTCTGCCAACCCAGCCAGTTTAGCTTGGAGAACTGTCATAGGCTCACCAAACCTGTTCCCATTGATATAAAGAGGAATAACACACATGATCTACCCTCTTTGGGTAACAGCTGACGTGGGTTAAAGGTGCATCTGGAAGACTTTTACCTGTAATAAAGTGCTGAACAAATTTTGGAAGGTATGAGTCAAGGTATACTTCAATGAAAAAAAATTGATCAAATTAGCTGGGTCTGTTTCTAACAGAGTTTTAGACAAAGTGAATCCTTTGGGTGTAGATGCCTCTTAAAGAATAAAATCATAACTTACATTGTGGAGTTTAGATGTCTGTCTTCAAAGGTTCTATCACACCCAGTAATTCCTTCCAAAAGTATAGATTTACCCAAAATTATATTTTCTTTCCCAGAGCCCCTGAGTAGCACATGTGAGAAATAGCTTAGAAATAACCCAGAGGTCCCCAAAAGGAAGAGGAGCAGAGGGAAAAACAGAGGTGGACAGTAAGATGCTTGCTCTTTTCAAGAGGAGGTACTAGAGAAGTGTGAACCATCTAGGGATAAAAAAAAATTAGATTTACAAGTGCTGAAGGTACACTCGGGAGGCAGAGGCAGGCTGATCTCTGTGAGTTCAAGGCCAGCCTGATCTACAGAGTGAGTTCCAGGACAGGCTCCAAAGCTACACATAGAAACCTGTCTGGAAAAACAAACAAACAAACAAAAATACCCAAACAACAATGTGCTAAAGATAATTGTGACAATCCACCCGGAAGCTCTTGTGCGTGTAGCTGCTATTAGAAGTCCACCATTCATCAGGAACCCTGTTCAGTTCGAGCATATCAACAGAATTTGACAGCAGACAATGACTTCAGTGATAAGGCCTCTGGGATGGATAGAATGTCAAAATGTAGGGGTCGTGCATCTTTTCCATGTCTTTCTTTGATGAAGAATATGAAGTTTATTTTTTAAAAAAATTGTTAACATAATTGAGAATGGGGGAGGGAGGGGGCGAATGTTTCCCTAGCATTATTCCTCAAACTCAGGCAAGAAACCACTAAATTAAACTTAACCTTACCTCTATTCTTTCCCATATGGCTTCATAGTTGTCTTGGTGTCGAATATCTTGCATTAGCTTCTGAATTAAAGCTGATTTTGTAGCAGAATGGCTCGAGCTCTTCCCGGAGGACGAAGGCCGCTCTGGTTTCTCATCAGCGTATTTCTTCATGCCGGAGAGGGGCACACATAAGTCCTCATCAGAGAGAATGTCACTCGGGGGCCCAGACTCAATGCTCTCCCCGAGAGAGGAAGCTATGTCGCTGGATGAACTTGGGGACACCCTGCCTAGCCTTGTGTGCGTGTTCTTGCTGTGGTATGTTGGGTAGATTTCAGAATCGGAATTCATTTCGGACAGCTCCCAGTCGTCGATATTCTGGATAGGCTCTCCCCTGGGCTTCGGGGGCAAAAGCTTGGTGAGGCTCTCCAGCTTCAGCGCCAGCACCTCCGTCTGCTTCAGGTGAGACGGCAGGGCTAGGTATTCATCAGAGCCGTACCAGGCCTCCGCCACCTGGCCGTTCTGGGGGACGTGACTCGGGGCTGGGGGGCCATCCTTTTGCCTTTCCTTCTGTGAATGGCGAGGAACTGGAGATCTCGTGCTGTCTGACCCAACAGAGGACTCACTGCTGTGGCTGCACGGGGGTGAGCTGGAGGCCTCCGACCGAGCTGCCCATTGCCCGCTCCGGTTTCTCTGCTGGCGCAGCTCAGCTGAGGATGCTGACCCAGAATCCGTTTCTGCTCTCACTGTGGCTTTGGGAGTCCCAGCAGGCACCCCTGAGCCTCTAGTGGTTTTGACTTGCTTTCCTGAACCGGTTCCTCGTTTAGGTGTTCGGCACTGAGGTACCTCTGCCAAGGTCTCACGTGGCTTTTTCTGTCGAGATTTCTCCTTATGGCAGTCAGTAAGTCTTCCCAGACTGGAAGAGATTTCTTTAATGTGACTTCTGACTATGTTTTCAAGATTGCTAATCCCCACCTTGTGCAAGCATTCGTAGGACTGGCTGGCTGCGCTTGAAGGACTGCTCGGGTAGGAGGACCGTAACACTAAGCAGAGCTTGGACCTGTCAGGGGGGTCCACCAGGGACGGGGTGCTTCTGCTGAGCTCTGGCTTCAGGTCAGCCAACTGCCTCTTGCGATCACTGCCTTTCCGCTCGTTGGCACGAGTCTCTTTCAGGAAAAGCCCTCTTTTGGGCAATGTGGGCTGTGTGGGAGAGTCCTCGTTATAATTAAAGCAATCGCGGATGGATCTCTTGGGAGTCGTAATTTCACTAGGTACAGGCTGGGTTTTCTTTGGACCCAGCTGTGGGGAGGAAACGGGGTCTTGCTTTGCAGTCTCCGGGGGGTGTTCAGCAGCGTTCGGCAGTGTGTCCCCTAAGGAAGACATCTCTGATGTTGAGCCCGGCTGCTCTCCAGCTGCTGAAGCGCTGGGCACCTCCTGCCCACCTTTGTTCTCTTCTGAAAGAGCCCCTTGAGGTGACTCCTCACCGGCTGTCTCACAGCTGGAAGGGACAGGGTCAGCGGCCACTGTAAGCAGCCCAACGCTTCGGATGAGCTCCGGGAACTCCTTTTCCATCTCACTGTAGCTCCAAGAGTCGAAAGGTTTAGTTTTGGCCTGGCCAGCGGTCACGTCACCCAGGCCACCAAGCAGATCCTCACTTGGACTGTAGTCGGACAGTTCAAACGCAGTAATACCGCAGTCCAGAGACAAGTAATTCTGAGAACATTTGATGGTTAACTGCCCTGAGTCATCTACTTCTGTGAGAGAGTCAAGCCGGCCCTGAAACACACAAAAGCAATGGTTTCAACGCACTGGTTCCGCTTAGCAACTGCACAGCCACGTGAAATCGGAGCCGGTGTCAGTTGCTCTGGACTGACCCAGAGAAAGACACATTAACCAATTACCAGTGTGCTTTATGTACACACCTTCTGAGTATCCGAAATTTAACGTAGGCATAGAGCCGTAGAGATGGTGGAGACCAACTCCATACTTCCCACTGTGTCTTTTCTTTTTTAAACAGTACATTAACAGTTTCAAAAGCACTTCAGGTTTTGTTTGTCGCTTGTGGCTCTGGAGACTGGGACGCTGCGCCTTCTAGAAAGGTGACCCGCTAACCCACCGCTCTGTCCTCAACTTTTCCTTTACTTTCACTTGCTAAGTTGCTGGCACTGGCCTTGAACTCCCACTGCAATGATCGGGCTTGAACGTTCCATTCTTCTGCTTAGCCTCCTGCATGGCCTGACTTCATAAGCCTTTAAAAAACAAAAAAACTAAAACCCTTAGTTTAAGTAACAGAAAGTAGAATCTTCATAAACCTCTGGGTTTTGGCCTCTCTCTCTCTCTCTCTCTCTCTCTCTCTCTCTCTCTCTCTCTCTCTCTCTCTCTCTCTGCTATCACTTCAACACCTACCACACAGTGGCTAAGTCAAGAATTATTTTAAGTAGAATAATTAAATTTTATTTTAATCTAATAATGTTAACTATATACTCACAAATCACAGGAAAAGTGAGCTACTAAGATTTTAAAAAACCTAACAGAGACTGTTTAAGACCAGGTTCTGTCTGACCCCTCCTTTTAAAGTTATCCACAGCTTGCACTTGAGAAAATCAGTGAACGTTCAAACCCCACCGCCCCTCCCCACTCCTCCTCTGCATCATTCTCCATCCCCCTGCTCCCAACACTGATGTTAATTGCTGACTGCCCTTATTGCTTATTATCTATGATTCCAAATGGATTCAAATTCTCCCACACTAATAAGAGCACTAGGAACTTCTTGCTCTCTAACTGTGTAATTGAGGTTTTTGTCTTATTGCTGCTGTAGGAGGTTTCTAATTGATGACATAGGGTATGAACCGAATTCTGCCTACCAGGCTGAAGAACAGTCTGAAGAAGCAGGTGAAGGTGATCCCTGTTCTCTTAGCAAGGGGATTGGAGGGAAAGCAATGATGTCAGACCCCCACCTAACTGCTGGACCAGTCAGTGTCCCTTCAGCCAGGTCACCCTGAAGCCTGGCCTCCTCATGACTCACATGGGGTTTTATTATTCATTTTTGTCTCTGGAATGTTCTCTCCTTGTATTTGTCTCTCAGTCCCAACACTCTTCCTCTACAGCATCCAGATAAGCCAAATGATTGCAGTAAACAACCTTTCCTAGGCCTGGGGATGACTGGTTCCTATTATTGCATCTTCATTACCCTGATCCCTTTCCCCTGAGATCTGCACTGTTGTCCCTGTCTATATTACACCAGAAAGAAAATAACAAGCCACTATGGCTGGTAACTAAGGACCAGCCTAGGCCTTGGACTGAGCCCATCTGACCTGAAGATAAATTCTAACCTCAACTATTGCTGTTAACTGGCCTGCCTGCTAGTTTGTGTTCCATGCTGCCAGCACAGGGGACTTTATAAACTGCAAATCTGTGGTGTTAACTCTCTGCCTAAATTCTCAGGACCTTCCTCTGTTAGACTAAGAAGCCAGTCCAAAATTCCAGTGCCAGCGGTGGGCTCCTCCCCTAGTCCCTCCCCTAAGTCCAAACTGTTTGAAGGCAAGACATGAGTAGGTCTCTCCCTCCCCTTTTAACTCCCCCCAAGCCCCACCCCCATGGCATCCTACCACAGTGTCTCCTTCAGTTTCTGAACAGACCAGGTTCCCTTCTGCCTCAGAACTTTGCATTCCCATCTTGAAAGCTTTCTACAATTTTATCTCAACTATCAGACTCTTCCGTACCCCTTAGATACTAGCTAAAGCTTTTACTTCAAGATTTTAGGTCTCTCACCTCAGTCAGAACCATTCATAGAAAGCCCTCAATTCCATGCTCTCATTTAACTACTTATCTCAATGGGGAATAGTAACTAATTAGTATTGTGATCATTCATCTAACTTATTTATCCTTTTGTATGCAAGAATATTAATCGATAGAATATCAATCATAAGAAGGTTACTCAACACAAAAATGTGTTTTCTGAGCAGCGTCCCTTCATCACTTAGAGATATGTACAGAGAGAGCATTGAAAGATGTTGAGTGAATAATACGGTGAGACTTTGTAGCCACTCTATGCCTGCATATAGTTTCTTTCCCTGATTATGTACGTAGACATGAGTAAACTCATGAAGCTTCAGAGTCACATTCTTGCTCTAACACTAATTAACGCTGTGACTACAGGCCAGCAGCTTGGTGTTGCTAATTCTCACTTCCTCCGTCTATAAAATGCAAATGATGGGCAATGAGAGGACTCAGGGTGTAAATATGCCTGCCACCAAGACTAACAACTCGAGTATGATCCCCAGAAGACACATGGAAGAAAGAGGAAACCAAATCCTGAAAGGAGTCCTATGATCCCCACATACATGCTGCGGCACATATGCAAACACACACGCACACGCAGTTTAAAAGAAAAGAAGCAGGAAAAGAAATGGCCAAGCGGTAGTGGTGCACACTTTTAATCCCAGCACTTGGGAGGCAGAGGCAGATGGATATATGTGAGTTTGAGGCCAGCCTGGTCTACAGAGTGAGTTCCGGGACAGCCAGGGCTACACTGAAAAACCCTGTCTAGAAAGAAAGAAAGAAAGAAAGAAAGAAAGAAAGAAAGAAAGAAAGAAAGTCAGTCTAGAAGGCTGGTGAAACCCACAGAGACAGCTGACCTGAACAAGGGGGAGCTCATGGACCCCAGACAGATAGCTGGGAAACCAGCATAGGACTGGTCCAGACCCCCTGAATGTGGATGTCAATGACGAGGCCTCAGCAATCTATGGGGCCTCTGGTAGTGGATCAGTATTTATACCTAGCATACGAATGGACTTTGGGAGCCCATCCCACATAGGGGAAACTCTCTCTCTGTCTAGACACATAGCAGCAGGGTGTAGAGGGTCTAGGCCCTGCTCCAAAGGAAATGACAGACTTTGAAGATCCCCATGGAAGGCCTTACCCTCCCTGTGGAGCAGAAAGGGGATGGAATAGGGGGTTAGTTGGGGGCAGGGGAGGAGGGGAGGGAGAGGGAACTGGGATTGACATGTAAAACAAGCTTGATTCTAATCTAAATAAAAAAGACAAAGAAAAACAGAAAGGAAGGAAGGAAAAGAAAAGAAAGAGAAAGAACTAGTAAGCCATGCAAGGAATATTGAGAGACTTAAAGGGGATAGAAAACAAGAAACAAAAGTCTTGTGCAGGGTAAGTCCTCAGAGGAAGCTTACTCTGGTTGCCTACTCTATTATCCCTACTAGTAATGGAGTATACTGAGGAGGGAGCATAAGTTACCTCTAACACCAGAACAAGGGATGAAGATTAACCTCCAACCTCAGCAAAAATGAGCTAAGTGGAGTTGTGTGACTTCGGGCTTCCTGCCTGAAACCCAAACCACTCAGATAAATAAAACTTACAGTTTATAATTTTTAAGAGAATAATAGTGAGATACCCAATTTGAAATGAGATTTTATTATTTTTTAATTGTTTGATTTGGTTACCCATTACTTAGGAGTTTCTTGTCTATAAAAATACTATTTATATTTCTATATAAGAGTGTAATTGGATTTACGCTACACAGGGGTTATCGCTCTTCCCAGGAATTATAGTTTGCCAAATAAAAAGCCCAGTGCTAGATATGGGTTACCTACATTTAAGTTGTTGGTCAGAGGTGTCGTGGAGACCCCCCAAAACAAAAAAAAGGACATTCACATCACCCCCTCTTTGAGGTTCAGGGACAATTGCAAAAGAGAAGGGCAGAAAGGTCGAAAGAACTAGAGATTCGGGAAGGCTGGAAGAAAACAGCATCTTACAGACAAACCAGGACCACTGCATTCATGAACTCACAACAACTGTGCATCCCTACACATCATCCGCACACCTGTGCATCCCTGCACACCATCTGCACACCTGTGCATCCCTGCACACCATCTGCACAAGATCAGCCAATATTCCAGCTAAAAGTGGGAAGGGATCAGAGTCCCTCACCCCTAGCTGAGGAGCTATTGACAGTCGATGGCCTCTGGAAGGAAAATCATTTTTCTTTAAGGGTATGGCCTCCAGTAGGCTGACATGCTTGAGTGGATGTCCCCACAACTTGAGAAACACAAACTAGACTTGATGGATTTACTTTAAGAGAGGGAACAAGAAGTGGAAGGGGTAGGGGGTGTGAATCTGGTACAAGTTAGGGAGAGGAATGTGAGTTGATTATGATCAAAATATATAGTACATAAATTCTCAAAGAATTAATACAATATTATATTAAAAAGCTATTAAGAACAGTGGTTATGTTCCTAAGCCATCCCATAAGGCCTTTTAAAATATCAACTTGTTGAAATTTGTAATATTAACTTCTATTGTTTTTATCTTAGTTACTGTTCTACAAGGCTTACATGAGGTTAAAAAATACTAAAGAGAGGTGTTCTTAAAATGAATAAATTTCAGAGTTCAGATAATAACTAGATATTGAAAGTGGTATCTACTTGCCTTTGCACAAACAGGAAAGGACAGCAGTATAATTAGTTTTCAAAATCTTGAACAGCAGATGTTCAATAAATAATTGGACATAAATACATTAAAATATATGTTAGATAACCAAATGACTACACCTCAGAGAACAGAGTATGAAATCTTTGTGAAACTTCAGGGATCTCCAGCCAGCTACTGATTTTATTTTAAAAAGTCATATTCAAAAGCATTCATATTATTATTATTATTATTATTATTGAGTTTTTTTATTGTGGGAAAAATTCATCCCTCAAGAAAGCAAAAAAAAAAAAACGGAAATCATCAAGAAGAAACAGTGTCATCTTGGAATGGGAAATATAATCCAGTGGTAAGATGCTAGCTCAGAATTCTTGCTATATACTCTAGACCCTACAGAAGCAATTTTAAGGGGAGGGGAGTTCCCTGAAGTTTCTCTTAGCAGGTGACTGATGAGCTTCTTTATTAGGTACTGCTTAGGAAGAGTCACACATTTAGTCCTATTGGCTCCTTCTACATCACCTCCTGGACATTTTGCTGACATGTGGAAGCAATAAGTCTCACACAGCTAAGGGACCAAGTTATGAGTATGCAATGGTTTTCCTACTGATAGGTTCCAGAGTATCGCATATACTGTTGGTACGGAGGGCTGTGTCAGAGCTGCCTAGCAGAGTCTCTCCTCAGATACACCCTCATGTTAGGAGGCTGCTCTTGAATGAAGAACGCATTGCATGTAGGTGGTGACCTATTCACTTTATTACTGACTTCAGTCTTATTATCAGCTTCAAGTAAGTTCCCTTGCTTCTTTTCTAATTTGAACAAAGATCATGCCTTGTTCCTTATCCATAATATAAAATATAAGCTAACTGAGGCCCAAATGCTCTTACATCTTTTTTTCAGTACTATATTATAGCTTGTCAGCACCTGGAGATGTAAAAGTCACAACTTAGAAGCTCTTCCCCTGTTAAAGTGCCCCACTGATATATCAATGCCCATTACATTTGTCCCCAATTCAACACTGCCACTCCTCTCTATCCCAGACCCCACCATCTTGTATACAATGTTCTGTATGTTCTCATTGCTATCATACAAAGTCATGGTCCTCATACCATCATGCCACCCATCTGCCCCCACCCCTACCCTCAGACGGATGGTCTGAACTCTCTGATCCTTTCATCCTTACCACCGGGGACTCTGATTCTGAACGACTTCCAGAGAGCACAAGTGGACTAGGAAGAGTGGGTATGATGAGGAAACGTGAAGCAAGCTTCACTCTGATGGATGGTGAGGAAATACACAAACGTCTTTTGCCAGCATTCCGACTACATAATAATTCTTAAGAATTTTCATTTTCTGTAGGTGGAAGTTACAAATCAAATAATCACTATGATTAACTCCCAGTTCGCTCACCTAAAGTAATACCCCTTGTTCTACACCTAGAGCAGCAGTTATCTGCTTTGTTTTAGTTGTTTAATTCTGCAGATATTTACATACAGTGACACAACAGGCACACCAAGGGAGAGCCAGCCCTGATGCAGCTCCCAGGCTTCTAGTGCTTTGCCTTGATAGAAATTAGGTGTAGAAATACACAAATGCCATGTTGTGGATGTTCTAGAAGGCTCCCCATGGAGAAGAACATACCTTGTAAAGTACTTACTACATCATGCTTGCTGTAGCAATGGCATTACTAAAAACTATTAATCATGACTTACATAAAATAACCTCTTCCAACTTGAGTTCTCTCACCCATAAGATAGATACAATGACACCATGTCTAGAATGAAGGTGCCCACCCCTGGCTACCATCTAAAATCATGTGAGGATCAGCAAAATTATGAGGATGACTGCTAATGTTTACTCATAGTTCTATGTCTGGTGCCTTATATATACTAGGAAATCAAAAAAGCTGAGAGAGTATGGAGGAGAAGGGAGAAATGGAGGAGGGAGAAAGAATCACGAAGCTGGAAGTGAGTTGACAACTGATCTGGTTTAATTCAGTTTAATTATTCCTAGGCTTGTGCACTTAAGCAGTCACTTAACTTTCCTTCAGTTCCATTTTCTTATCTATGAAGTAAAACTATTTACCCCTTGCCTTCCTTCCTAAATGGAACAAATAATCAAGTTCCTGTCCCAGAATCTAGAGTACATTTTGGTGTGGTTCATTATACAATTTGAGCTTCGCTTCCAAGGGTTTTGATTGCATTTGTTTTGTTGCTTGGTTTGTTTTATCTTAGCCATATACCTGCCATTTTGTTTATTATATATGGTCTGCTCAGTATTCGAATGAAGAATAAAACTCATATTTTGTGTTGTCAAGAAGAGAGAAACAATTAGAACTCCGCCTCTTTCTCATGTTTCAAACTCACTCTTCCATGTGGCTCTGAAATTCAAATGAGCTCTGAAAACCACTCCCCTTCTCTGGATGGGCATCTGCTGTTCCAGTTCACCATGTTTCCTTTTACTGTGTGTAGTCTTACAATTTCATCCCCATTCTACAAATCTCCCACCACTGAATGCATTCTGAGAAAGTTATCTGAATTCCCTGCCATTTTCCCAGTTACACTGTGCTGGTAAAAGCAAACACATCTCTCAGTTCTCTGGAGTCACGCTAGAGTCACCAACAAACGGGATCAGAAAGGGCTCCCCGAGGGTGAGAGCAGCAGAAGCTGTTCTACAGTAGACACCCACAAAGCAAAGGCCACTGCTCCTCTACCCTTCACACAGTGTGTCTCTGTCTCTCTGAAATTATTCCAAAACTGGCCTCAAAAATAAAAATGCAGCAAACTGCTTCAAATGAAATTTAGAAATACATTTTTAGTTTTTCTTGTAAGAATCACGATGGATACTACATGATGGAAACTTAAAACGTTGTTAGACAAACGCTAGTTATTATCAATTAGCTCATTGGCTTTTCCTCCATTTTGTGTGTGCTTCCATTTCATGAATGTTATAGGGTCAAATACAAAATATAATTCATAAAATGATAGGAATGAATCCCAGAGCACTGCTGTATCTTCAAATTCCTATAACAAGAAAATCTGATGATCAACCAACTCACACTTAGTAAATCAACATGTGAAACGAATTTCTTTGAATAAATTTTCATGTCCTTTCCAGCAGTAGACAGAGGAGGATCTGAAGAAAGATCTCTTTAGAATGTTGGCAAGTATCCCTCATGCCTGGTTTCCATCAGCACGCATGCCCAGAGGTGGTCGATTTATAGGAAAGATGGTCAGCTGGAGCCTGTGGGATCACCTGAGAGCCTCTGGGCTTGGAAAGGATGGCATCTGAAAGCCATTTCAGCCCCCACATTCACCTCCCAGTTCCAGCCACGACAACAAGGGGCGCTAACTGCAAGTGAGGCTGGCAGACTTACAGGAGAACCAAGCAGATTTGGATGCCCACAGTCTTCTAAGATGGCATGGATTTTCTACAATGGCATCTTTAATTTGAATAAGCAAAATTAGTAGGAGTACACTATGTGTAAAAGTAGTGCAGATTTGTTTCATGGTGTTGAAAATTCAACAGCCACTGGAACACTATAGTGCTATAGTGAATTCTTTTTTTGTATTGTTTTGGGTTTTTTTTTTTGGTTTTTTTTTTTGGTTTTTTTTTTCCAGACAGGGTTTCTCTGTATTGTTTTGGTGGCTGTCCTGAAACTAGCTCTGTATGGACCAGACAGGCCTGGAACTCACAGAGATCCACCTGCCTCTGTTTCCCGAGTGCTGGGATTAAAGGCATGTGCCACCAACGCCCATCTCACTATAGTGAATTCTAAGACACTTCTTACGAAGTTCTCACAAGAGCCTTATAATCTTGTAAAATGTTCTCCCAAAAAGCAATAACAAAGTACTAAACTAAGCATCGAGAGCCATGGAACTATAAAGGCAACACCACATTCCATGGTTTCTACATCTACATCTGCGTCTATAGCTACACAAATACTCCTTGAATACATACATTTGAGAATGGTAGAGTCCATTTGTATTAAAGTCAGGAGCACATTGTTTGGGATTTGGTTATTGCTGTTGTTCCATTTCAGCAATGGGGACTAAACTTAGAGCCTTGGACATGGTAGATAAATGCCCATCACCAACTCCTGCCCGCCTGCGTCCATTCTTAAGCTGTTCATCAAGAATAACAATGCACTATTTAAAGGACTCACAAAAAAACACAAAGTGAGATGATTGTACAGCATTCTAGTAGCCCCTGTTTGATTTCTTATATCCAGATTGGTTTTCTACAGCAGGAAACTAACCATGAAGGCTCCCTCAACAAGCAATACTTTTGTTCTTAAACTAAGATCCAATTCTCTCACTATGGCCCTAAAAGCTTACTTTTACAATCTGGCCTCTGCCTTTCTGTTGGGCTCTACAAACCCTGCCCTCAGTCCCCCAGCTTTGTCTTAGTCACATCTCTTTTGCTTCTGGCTTTGGCCCTGCCAACCGCTCTGTCTTGGACATTTTCTGTCTATTTACCTCTCTAATCCTGCCTCCCCTTCAGGGCACAGGTAAGACTCACTTCTGGAAACCTTTCTATTTAACTGGATGCTTCTTTCTCTGACATCCTACAGCATCTTGTAGACCTATCACAGTCTGGCCTTAGCATCTGCTCATTTCTCTCCATCCCCTACTAGATTCAAATCTCCTCATGAGCAGAAATGGTTTATGGACAGGGGTATTTTATGTATATGGATGTTTTGCCCAAGTGGATGTCTATATACTGTATGCATGCCTGGTACCTACTGGGACCAGCAGAAAGTGTCAGGTCACCAGGAACTGGAGTTATAGATAGTTGTGAGCTGCCATGAGAAGATTGGAAATTGAACCTTCCTTTGGAAGAGCAACCAGTGCTCTTAACTGCTGAACCATTTTTCCAGCCCCCAGAAATACTGTTTTGATCATATTCTTAGTATCTAGTATATGAACATAGTAAGTGTTAAACAAATACTTATTAAATAATTGAAGAGGAGGCAGGAAGTCAGAAAGTGCTAACACACACATCCATGAATGACATCTGCACAAACTATTTTTCATGTCAAAGCCCCCTTCATACTACAAGTGCCTTAGGTTCTACTCACTCCACCCAGATCCCAGTTAAAGACCTGCTTACTTATCTGTAAAATATCATTCTTACATCTCTGAACTGAAAACATTTTCAAATGGAAGCACCTGACAATGCGTTAGCTGCTGCCAAAGGTCACTCACCTCCTTTGTCTCTTCGGAGAAGGCTTGCAGAATGTCAGTCTGCCTGGTGTAGTTGCCATTGGCATCCTGCAGACCTTGCAGGATGCGTTCTCGTAGAACCAGTACGGACACCCGGAGCTGGTGCCAGAGCAGCTGCACTGCGTGGATGTCTACAATGACATTGACCGAATAGGACAGCAGCTTCAGGGAGAACTCCGTCTCGAGGAGGGCATGGATCTGCTCAACATGGTCAGAAATATCTTCACAAATGTCCTGCAGCAAAGGAAAGTAAGTGTATGAGGGCAACTTAATCTTTTCCTGAGGAGGAGGGGTTGCAAAAGGTCACTCACCAAATACAAGGGCCGGCCACCACGGCATGTTTTAGACATCTGGCCTCCTTTGCTCTAATTCTATTATACAGTTGCAGACATATTCCTCTACACTGGCCCCTCTACATACGAGGAAGGTTGGTTCCTTTCACACTGCTCCTTCAGATATTCGAACCAAGGTTCAGCTGAGAGGTTAGTTCTGGCATTTTCTGTCCTCTTTGCACTCTTTGGGGTTCTAGAGAAGGGCTAGCAGCTTCTCTATCTGACGCTGGTGAGCTACACTGAGCACACAATATTTCAGAATAGACTTCTCAGTCCGATGTTTAGGGAGAGAGAAAGGCTAGAATGTGTTTCATAGGAATCCCAGGTCATTCTAAATTAGCTATGGAATTTTCAGTGTAAGAGACAATGGTCATCTCCAGAGCATGCCATGATTTAATACTCAAAGTCACAGTGAAAATCTAAACTTCCATCCCTCACTTGGCAAGCAGAATTACTCTGAGATGCAAAGATAAAAAAGAACCAAAAATGTTAAACAAAAGCATCACTAACTCAAATTTCAATCACCCTCATACACTATTACATAGGCAGATTTCATATCTGATATGATGGCTGATCATAAGTTGTCCAGTGTCCTTTGCTGTCAGAGAACAGATCCATGAAGTGAGGCCCATGAATGATCATTTATTAGTTAGTGTAAGGGGCTATTAAGAATCAAAATAACAAATACGTGGCACTGATTTTTAAAACTGGGCATCTTAGCTAAGGCAAAATTTGCAGAGAAGCGTTTGAGCTCTGAGCTTTGCTTTCGGTGTCAAAACAATCTTTCTACACAGTTCATGTATATGCATTTCAGTTGGATTTTTAAAAAGGACTTAAGCTACATTACATTGACAGATACATCTGGTTCACATTTTCCTCTCTTCATACCAACCATACCTTCATCTTAAGTAATACTCACATTCACTCTGATGAGCCCCAGACCCCCCATATTCTGGAACATCTCAGCCTCCAGCCATATTCCACTGACACATCTCTCTGCCACGGCTCTGTTCTGGGCCCTGTCATCACCGCATCTGGGTAGCAGTACCAGCAGCATACCACCAACTTCTTCCAGTTTGGTCATTCCCACTTCAGATATCACCTCCTAGGGTCCCAGCCCCTCTCCACCCCCACCCTGAGCACAGCATCTGTGGCTAACATCCCAGTCACTCTCTTGACAGTCTCTCCAACTTCTACTGCTCCTGGCTTTTATTTAACCTTGCTCTGTCTCTTTGAGCCTTCAGATACAGTCAAATATCTAGAAGAGAAAATGTCTTTGTTACCAGCCTAGACAACAAAATTACTCGTGGCTCATTGTCCTCTCAAGTCCAGCTGCTTATATATGCAAAGTTAAACAGATTCCAATGAGCACATGCTTCCCAGTGCCCTCTGCCCAGTTATATCACCTGCTGAGAGGAACACCAACCAGCTAGACCAGGCAGCATGCTGACACATCAGAGGACTTTGGTCTCATTATAATATCATTATAACCATATAAAACACATCCATCATGTTGATATCAGGCTGTGCCCTGCTCTATTACGCCAAAATGTGTAAAACAGTGTTTTGGGACTTTGTTTTGCCCTAGGTGACTCCAATTTTCAATCAACATTTGGCTCCATTTCGAGTGAAAAATGCAGGATGACTCTGCACCTTGTGCACAAAAACACTACCATCTGTTCAACATATACCACAAAGCACAGACCAACAAAGAAGATACCAACTATAACCTTACCAAACTATACTGGGACCAAAAGAATACATGGGTGCATTAAAATCATACCAGATTTAAAATAAAAAACAGACCAAGGAAGGGTGCAACATCCAGTCATCTCCACCAACCAGTCATCTGACTTCTCACTGTTTGTACGACAGATAGAGAGCTCCTGTGTACCCGGAGTTCAGTTTAGCTCAGTCCCTACTGCTGATGACCAGTTCGAATTGCCACTGTCAGCCCGCGTGCTTGTCCACTTCATAGCATGGCCTCTTTGGCATCTACGGCCCTGCACCTCACCTTTGGAACCTGACTCAATCATGAGGCAGCCTGGCTTGCCTCTGCAGTGTCATCTAAACCCATCTAAACCCTTCACACCTGCCTGTACAGTGACAGTCTTGACATCTGTCTGTCAGCTCTGCCTCTTTCCTCTGAGGAACTTGAACTCTGATGTTGCCTCTTTAACCCTTTTGTAGCCATCCTGTAACCTACATGTAGACATAATTACTATGTCATGAATAACATGTGACCAAACAGTGAGTGTGTGAAATTAAGATTGTGATAAAGGAACCTGTGTTTGCCAATGGCCGGCTATCAAAGAACAGGGAACTACTTGGCAACTTTCAGCCAATGAAGCTGGTGTAGCCAGTTTACTATTATCCAGTGAATTCTAACATATGGAAACACACAAACATGTCTCTCTAAAGCTTCTGATGCAGTGCACTCATGACATACTGGAACTGTGACAGATCTGGCCAAGTCCAAATTAGGTCAGAGAAGAGGTGGCACCCTGAGTCTTGTAACTCTTCTCCCTTCACGAAAGCACTGGTGACAACATGCATTATCAGACATCCTCACAATGCGTAATTCACTTCTGGAAAACTCTAAAGCCCACACTTGCTCCAGGGTAAGGGGTTTCAAACCACTAGCTCCCCTTTCAAACCATTGGTCAGGGAATAGTTTCCTGGCTTTCTCAATGTGCTTCGCTATTTGCCAATAACATAGAGTAGGAAAAAGAACCTCCAGACTCATTCAGCAATAGCTTCAATAATCTTTATGCCACTTTCTCAGAATAGACTAAAAGGAATTTCACACCCATCCCCAGCACCCAGCACAATAGGTTATATATAGTCATGGCACCGCATTCCAAAACCCATACCACCCATTCCTCTGACACATGATTTGACTCCTCATAGTGAATGTAGGAATATGGTCAATCAGGTGAAGGGTCAAAATTCAAAATTCCCAGGCACCTATCCAGGAGAAACTATCCTTAAAAGGGCACCATGGATCCACTGGTGCCAATCAACCATCCTCCTGCGTATGTAGACAAGGAAAAGTATGTTGGTACAGTTCCCAGAGAGACTGATGCGCTCTGAAGAAGAAGAAATCACCCTCCGCACAAGCACCCACCTCCCTCTGATGAACATTCTGGCAATGTGCATGTGCAACTCTTATTAAAACTCTAAAACAAACTAATGTATAGCATGATGCAACTTCCTAGAATCTATAAATTATGTCCTGTCTTCTTCTCTGTTACCAATTGCTTGGCCTGACCAAATGAACACTTAGACTGTAGAATAAAAGCTGTGTGTGTGTGTGTGTGTGTGTGTGTGTGTGTGTGTGTGTGTGTGCATGTGTGGGGGTGGGTTGGTTGGTGTGTGCACACTGAGCATGCATATGCATATATGTGTGTATGTGCCCACTTTCCCAAACATAGACTTTGCTTCGAACACCTGATAAAAGATTTAGACAAAAATAACTAAGTAATTTTGAACTATTTGCTTTCTAATGATAGAAAAAATATACTTTCCTCTGTTACTATACATAAATATTAAACAATTATTTACAGAATAACTAGTTCAGAGATCTAATACTTAGCTTCTTAAAAATTGCCAGTTTGCTGGGCATTTACATGAAAGAGTCTAAAGATTCTGGATAACCTGCTAATTTAACACAATCTCATCTAGGGATTAGAGACTTTAAAAAATAATTAGCTGAATGGTTGCTTCCCAGCAGGAACTGCTTGAAACTTGAAAGTTCCAGTAGATCTGACCCTGACTGGGTGGAGGCCCTGTTTTACTAGCAAGGTGAATTGGAAGCACAGGGTGGGATGCTGGGCCAGCCTAACTGATCCATGCAGGAAATGATTCTTGTCAAGACTCATCTGCACCTGTGACTTAAACAAGTTGGAAACTGCTCTCACGACGAACCCTCTTGGTAGATACACATTTGCTATCCAGAGAAAACTAAATAATAAATAAGAAAATAATTTTTAGGAAGAGAAACAATCCCTTCATTTACCTCTTTATCTATCTATGTATCATCAATATATCATCTATCGATCTATCATCTATTTATTATCTATCATCTACCAATCTATCATCTATCCATTCACCCATCCATCTTAAGAACATATATACAGAATATTTTTATTTGCCACTGAGAGTACTAATGGAAGACATAATATTTCATTCCACAAGTAGAATTTTTAAGAACTTAATATGATGATGATTGATTAAGCTGTTAAAGCAGCTAAAATTCATAGGGAATTATAGCAACCCAACAAATACTGTTTAATTTCTGTTTTGATAGAGCAAAGAGTACTGGTGGGCAGGAATCTGAATCTAGAGGGGAATAGGTCAGAGGATGGTGAAGATACTAAAGAAAACATCAGTAACAGACCAGACCTAGATCCCATTCCATCATCTGTGAAAGAGATGCAAAGTGTATCAGTCATCCTTCAGAAGGGAAGGCTAACTTGGCAACATCCTTCATGGTCATAGTCTGAAATTACCCCATGTTTCAGGCTTGCCTCTGATTCTTACTCGGATTCCTGTTGGTTTCAGTCTTTTCTCTGATGTAGACCATTTTAATCTAACTTCCAGATTCCTCTCTTATATTTCCAAGGATTTCTCACCTGGAATAATGGGACCTTGGAAGGAATGGTCACCAGGAATGATGGGGCATTGGAACGAATGGTCACCAGGAATGATAGGAATATTGAAAGATTTACCAATGAACTCAGTCTCATGAATTCAGATTCAGACATCGCCTTTAGAGCAGCTACCAACCCTTGTTAGCCATGTCTGAGAACAGAGGGGACCTTGTTATTGTAAACGCAGAAGAAAGGCAGAAAAGAAAGAACTCATCGAAGTGATCAAGGCAAGCTTCGCTAACATTTAGACATTTGCCTAAACCGTTACCATGCACCACTATCATGTATGTAGGGATTAATGAAAGTTACTACATCTAACTTCCTGTGATATTATTTAACAACAGGACACGATTTCATACAAATCTTAATGATTTTATCACCAACAGAATGCACCTAACTTTATTCCCAGAAGATTTATTTCTGTCTGTGAATGTTCTTCTTAACTAGGCAGTAGATCCCACGGGTCTCTGTACACCTAGTAGCTACCAATTACTATGTGACTGAAAATATTATGAATCTTGCAATTAAAAAATTAACTCTAGCAGACAAAACAATTCAGGTTTATTTTTCAATAGTACCAGTTGCTTTCTGTGTTTAAAATCTCCCATGATTCTATATGAATTTCATTCATTTATACCTTCATTTATACCTTGAGGGAGCAGCAAGCTCCCTCAAACAATTAGATTAACAGACCACTCTAAAAATAACAAACTGAGGATAGTTTAAGAATATCCTTTGAGCAACAATGTTTTAAAAAGATACTCAAATTGTCTCCACTTCAACCCATAATTATTACAGACAGTTCAAAAATTTCAGGACTATGAACTAAGAAAGTAAATTCTGCTGTCTCATCGGCTGAAAATAGCAAAAGTTCATCATCACAATAAAACGAACATAGAAATTTTTTTGGTTCACACATCCTTCCAGTTCTTGGCAAAAACAAGAAACAGAGCACTTGAGGTCACAACACTGTGCACATCCGCAGCGATTCCGTTAGTAATTTATACAGAGCTCCTATGTTATTTTCTGGAGAGTGTAGAAGAAAGATAGGGTCATCTCAAAAATGAATGAAAGTGGAGGACAGCATATCTTCAAACTTATTGATACATATGGTATTTTCCCTTGTAAGGACTGTGCTAGGGAAAAGCCACAGTCTCACTGTCTTGTTTAAACCGCCCCCAACACAGCAGTCCTTCTGACATTCAGAATCACCACAGGACAAAAGACACAGACTACATTATGTTTATTTTTCTCACTGCTCACTTTACCCAATCTTCCAGACAGCAAAAAAGTCTTCCCAAACCATGAAGTAAATAACTGCCTTTTCTGGTGTCTACTTTGTTCTTTATCATTGAGGACAGCTATAACGTATAGCAATAGGAAGGGTGGTAAAGGGGCAGTTATGATTAACATGGTAGAAATTTGCATACGGTGGCTATCCTTTTATTACTGGTAAAATTATGTGAACATGATGACTGCAGTGAGATTGCCCCTGGAAATGATTTTACTGTTATAATTAGCTCTAACTCATGGGGTTCCATGAGTGGCCTATCTTCCCAGAGGCAGGAAAGATGCCCTATTTGTCTTCGTGTCTACAAGGGCACACCAGCAGGGCCCTGCCACACATGTGCACAAGGTCCAAAGGATGTTTGCAGAATTTAATTCAGCTAAAGAAAATATACTTCACAAACCAGAGGGAGTGCCCTCAAAAACAGGTATGGGTTTATTTACTCTCTGAGATGAATCCTCACTGATCAGCTTTGGGACAATAAATGTAACTGACATTGTATCCTCTCTTGTTTGTAGTGAGAAGAGACGGTGAAAAGAAAGAAGGAGGCCTACATTTTCTTGACCACTGGCAGACGTGATGCTGGTGTTCTCTGTGCCACTCATGGGAAAGCACCAAGCCAGAGATGGGCCTTGTGTCTTCGCTGGCCGAAGCTGAAGCAGAAACTGTGTGGGAGCCTGCTGCTACAGATACATAGAAAAAAGCCCATAGCATTGGAAGAGATAACCCACTATTAATATCATACAGTACAAACTATTAATATCATGTACTTAGAGAAGATTCACATTCTGTTTCTATGCCCAGAAAACAATTTGCTAGAATTTTATCTGCCCAGCACTGAGAGTGTTATGATCACTTCTAGAACAATATGAGGTAGAGTTTTCTAACATACCTCAATTTTTTTCTGTTTGTTTTTACATGTATCACTCAACAACGGAGATGTATGCTGAGCAATATGTCATCAAGCAATTTTATCGGGGCTTTGAGATTAATATACTGTAGTTTCACAGTTTACACATTTAATAAAAGTTTCAAGTTTCATAGGTTTCTAAACTATCTTCAAAGTAGTAAAGTAGTATCCCTCTTAAAGGAAAAAAGTACTCATAATGAAAATGTGACAAGAGCCACATGACAACAATTATCCAGGAAAGGGAAAGTCACCTGCTCTTAGAAGACACACCCTATGTGTAGGAGAAACTGTGGCCAGCACACCCAAGCCACAGTAGCCCTGCCCGGGCTCCCAGGCCATCCCCAAGGAGCATGTGCAGCAGGCACTTCCTCCCTGAGCCAAGCCTGCCTCTATGCTCATAGACAGCTGAGGAGAAGAAACCTGACCCAGAGACACCAATGAGGAAAGGACCCAGTCAGCTGCCTGGGGCAATGGGACCTTGGGAGGGGTATAAAGGCAGGCCTACATCTGCTGCTCAGACTCTCAGTGACTGAGTCGTTGGTGCTGTGTCTTTTCACCGCCTCCCGCAAGGGGTGTCCGATCAGGATAACCCGCAACACCTGCGTAGCTTCCTGCCTCAGTAGCCACTTTTAACCTTCATAGACCATCATAGAATAAGCAAAGGGACAAAAGCCAGTGAGAGTAGTAATCAACGCACGCCAAGGAAGTGGCACTGTAGTTGTGAGTGTCCCAGGGGAGGTGCTCTTTCATTCTTACCTGTCCTAGCCATGGGATGTGATTACTGACTAAGTGAGGGTTATCCAGGGAAGAGCATGGTGGGTCTTCTCCTCTGTAAGGAGCATACTGTGAAAGTCCCTCAGCTGCTCACATGGCTGGAGTTGAGCAAAGTACATTATTTGATTTGTTTGTCCAGTGATCTGTATGGTCTGTAAGTCCTTCCTGTGAGTTCTGTCTGTCCTAGCAGACTCCTGCAGGGCAAGCACTGCATGTATCTATGTTGCTTTATAGCACACAGTACCACACACACACACACACACACACACACACACACATAATGTTATCACTGGTAATGATTTCATGAACCATGAAATAAAAAGGGATTTGGAATGGAGAAAATATGGGTGGGGGACTTTATTTGGGGGATGGCAGGAACAATACAAAAGAAGAGAGAAGATGGAAAATAAAACAGCAAGCAGGTCCGAGAAAGCCATAAAGGATCATATTATTAAATATTTACCTAAATTACATACAAAGCACATAAGTCTCCTCAAGAGCCATGCACTAACAAAAACACCTACATAGGGCATGAGGAAACACCTTCCAAGTTATTGGTCAGGGAAGTCCAAGCAACTCCCAAAATAATAGAGTCTATGGCTGCTGCCTTTGGTTGCCTCCTAGAGGCTAAATATAAGTCCCTGTTGCTGAAGACCCCATGCATTTTGGCCATAAGACCGGAGGAAAGGCTGTGTCTGGCCTGATAGTCTCCTCCCTGAGGACTCACTTTCTTAGTACTGGGAGGTGAGTACAACTTTCCAAGGGAGAGAAGCAACCAATAGTCCAACCCAGCTGCAGTGCCTATAAACCACGACAACCAGCATAGCACAGCAACCCTAAAGGATGCAACAGTGGCACTCATATCTTGGTGTCAACCAACAGCTCTCTAATTGGATTTAAGGTCTACTCAAAAGGAGGAAGATCATGCCTGGTACTAGAAAACTAGCCAAAAACAGGTGGCCAATGAGGTCATGAATCTTAGTGAAGACTCGCCTACTGCCACTTTACTAAAAAACGTAATTCCTAACCACTTTATAAGTAGATGTCCTAGCTCTCATCCATTATCAAAGAAACTTCTCTTTATAATAGAAGACCTTTATAGAAAACCATATCTGATCAAAATGCAAAGGACAAGTAATTTCAGGGTACCCATTTGCAATATGGCTTCTTCACCTATGACTCAGAGAACATCATGGAAGACGAGTTGTAAAGGCTTTAAGAGCCAGGGAACCAGGGAAGCTGCTGTGAGACTGTGTCTCCTAGAAATGACAGAAAAATGTCACCCATGATACCGCAAGAATGTGGCTGCCTAAAAAGCATACCAACGGTCATGCCATCAGGGAAGAAGAAACTCCTGGGACCCCATCCCTAGAGAAAGAATTATAGGTAACTAAGGAATGCTGAGAGCAGGAATAATAGTCTTCCCCAGGGGTGAGCACACTAGTTCTTATCCAATACCATGAGTTCATATTCAAATCCTGAATTCATATCCAAACAAGTTACACCGAGCAGGCTGCATTTATTTTATATACTTAGTCATCGTGTGTGTGTGTGTGTGTGTGTGTGTGTGTGTGTGTGTGTGTGTGTGTGTGTGTGTAAAACAACTGAAGAAAAAGAGGCTATGAGATTTTGAGAGGGAACAAGACATGGGAGTGGGGGGTTCTGGGAGAGGCTGGAAGGAGGAAAGGGGAAGAAGGAAATGATTTAATTATGTGTTATTTAAAAACAGTTTGGAGAAGAGGAAGAATAGATGAATGACAAGATGTATCTAGATCTCTCCAACCTAGAATGAGTTCAAAAAGACTTATTTCCTGCCCTCCATTTGTACTGTTAGTCTGTGTCTCCATAGACTGCTGAGCCTCGTGACCTCATCTATAAAGGCAGTGAACATTTGGGGGTCTCTCAAGTTCTAATGCTTTGTTTATCTTACGTTGCATGTTCTTCCTATAATAGCTTGAGTTTTAATTACCCAGCATCTTTTGCATATCTCTGAAAACTCTTATAAAATGACTGCTATTTTATGACAGCATTATATCGACTACTGACTGTGAGTCAGAAATCTGAAGTGCAGGTTTGAAGATACTGACAGGGCTCTCTCTGCCTCCTGAGGTGCTCTTCCCTGGGCTCTGGGGAACATGTAGACTCAGAACAGCAGTCGGATGAGAAGGATCTACAATTGGTTCAGAATAAGGGCCGAAACTGCAATGTACCAGGGTTAGTGTCCCGTTTCGGTTGCTTTTCTTTGGTTAGCATGGTGGGTTTGAGCTATTACTCCTCCACCCTCCAGTTCTCCCCGCTAGCAACACACACACACACACACACACACACACACACACACACACACACACACACACACACACATCATTTTAGGCTATGTCTGCCTGACCATATCACTCACTCTTGCTGTAGTCATTTAAGATTGCCCTTGTAGGGAGGGGGGCTATCAATAATATTAGTTATTTATGTTTGCTTTATTTGACTTGGAAATTTCCCATTACCTCTCTTGAAAGGCTCTTGGGAGACCTTCCAGTTATATTCTTATTGGCTCATTTATAAATGCTATCTCTGAACTTACTCACAAATATTTCTCTCTCAGAGATTAAAAAGATGAAAATTCCGTTTGGGACTTCATTGTTGACTCATGGGTGAGCAGGCCACCCTCATTTTAGATATACTTCATATATTTAGACCACTAAGACCATGGCACAGCTTCTAAGGACATTTTTCTATGTCTTCCTCCTCCACACAGACATCCACAGCAACTGGCTGTGTGTTGATTTCTATACACCCACAACAAGCCTGCTGGGAGCTGATATAATAGACATGGGATTTTAAGAGATTTATCTGAGAGCCTAGGGCAGGAAATGAACCCTTGAAGGACCAGAGATCTATAAGAAGCTAATTTTAGACGCCATGTTTGGGAGCTTCCAAGTGAGATAACGGTCATTCTAGACTCTACAGACAATGTTAGTCACACCTTCATGAGGAACAGTTGGAAAACAAGTCACAGTTAGCCTTCTGGAAAATTCCCATCATCTCTAATGATCTAATAATTAATTTCTAGGAATTTTCTCTAGGGCATTGGTTCTCAACCCCATGGAGTCACATATCAGATATCCTGCATATTTACATTATAATTCATAACAGTAGCAAAATTTCAGTTATGAAGTAGCAACAAAATCATTTTATGGTTGGGGGTCACCAGAACATGAGGAACTGTATTACAGGGTCACAGCATATAAGGTATCAGAGTGTATACTGATTTTGAAAAAAAAAATAGCAAATAAAGAATCAAAAGAGAGAGGCACTGAACCCGATGCAATCCTCATCTGATGAAAAAAAAATAGAGACTAGTGGTTCTGAACCTTCCTAATGCTGTGACCCTTTAATACAGTTCCTTATGTTCTAGAGACCCCTAGTCATAAAATTATGTACAATGTGTCAAAGTATATTTAATGCTATCAGATGGTCAGAATATATTTTTACTAAGAAAAAAGTAAGTTATAAGAGTTCTATAAAAGGTGTGTTTTAGCACACTCAGAGAAAATGCTAGAAAAAAAAGCATTAAAGCTGTTCATAATGATCTCTCTAAGTGGCAGTGATGGAGGCTTGTATATATGTTTCTCTTATTGGCTGATGAATAAAACACTGATTGGCTAGTAGCCAGGCAGAAGTATAGGTGGGGCTACCAGTGGAGGAGAATTCTGGGAAGAGGATGGAGAGAGGAGCTGCCAGGGAAATGTCATGTATATGGAGGAGGCTGGGGTATTCTCTCTATGGAAAAGATACTACTGACACACTTCTGGTCATCCTGCTCCCATTCACTGAAGACTCATGTCAGATAACTAGGGACTCAGCATCTGTTTCCGACACAAACAACACATCTCTAAACCTGGTTCCGAAGACTTCACTGGATTTGCTTCCTTTTTGCTGGAAGGACAGCAGTCTTAAGTAAAGGAGGGTTGGGAAAGATCTTGTATTCACCCCGAAGTAACAGTGGAAATGGAAATATGACTCATCCCTCTGAGAGTGGCTGAATAGAGAGACAAGCTTCTTCAGCATTTTTGTATAAAACCCCAAGAGAAGACACCTTTCTGAGGGTAGGTCCCAAGACTTGACAGAGTGAGAGATGATGACACTGGGATTTGAACTCATCTTCTCTCGGGCTTTTGTGAAACTGCAGTGAGAACAAAAGCATTTGAGAGCTCAGGGTTCCCACAGAGGTCCACTCTACATGACTACAATTTTAGTTTTTTGTAATTTCTTATGAGTTAGTACACTTACATATTGATTTATATAATTTCTATTTATTTTCATTAGCATAAATAATCTGCTAGCATAAAAATCTGGTGGATTTTTGTTCACTCCTTTACCACAAGAAGCAAAGTGATCAATTACATAAACACACATTCAGAACATTTTCTGGGAATTTTAGGCCTAAATTAAAACATGGGATCTAGCTTATATCTTACCTAAGAAAATCCATTTTGGTATTTTGCCTGCCCCATGCTTGGCTGAGTCCCCATATTAGTACCGCTCTGCAGCAAGCCCTAGACATCCAAAACAAGATGAAAGGTATTGAATTCCAATAATGTGGTTTTAAATCTACCCTCCTTGCCCTTTTCCAGAGGCTCCTTTGGGAAATAAAAATGGATAAGAATAACATATCTGACCGCCGAGCACAGCAACCATCCATTATTAATACACCAATGGCCTGCCAAAATGGAGGATGAAGAGTCTATTCAAATAATCCTGTAACAGTGACTCAGGCCCCTCCAAGGACATTATATTTTGCTTTTGAGTCTGTTACAAGCTAAGAAACAAATTCAATTTCATGTACCTTTTATATATCCAGATTATTTTTAAAACTCATTGCTTATTTAGATTGACTATAAACTTGGTGAAGAACTCTCCTCTCCCTGATTATCCACAGAGAATTCTGTTCCTTTCAAACAAGGGTGGGGTTTCAGAGTACATACAAAAGAAGTGGCAGGATCGATAAATGAGCTCTGAGCTAGCTCGACAACATCTGAACCTGAGTGCCCTCCATATTTCATCCAAGATTAATGAACTCTGCCCCACACACCCCAAGCCAGGTGCTCAGCCCACTCCTAGTTCGCTGTAGACAAAAACCATCTTGTGACAGTCTGGTGAAAATTCACATGTGTACAAGTTGATTGAGAAAAAGCATAAGAAGTAAAAATGAAAGGCACAGAATAAAAGGGACAACTGAGCAGGACGCTGGGAATATGAGTCAGAAAAGGGTAGCTGAGAGATACACAAAGGCCAAAGACCTTACGTCATTCCTGTTAAGTTAGACTTCACATATTTCTAAAGCCAAGTGGGATATTCCGGTTGACTTACAAATAGGAGAAAGCACAGCTAACAGTCTTAAAGTGGAGAGAGCATGAAGGCAAAGAGCGGAGAGGCAGAGGTGGTGCCTAAAGTAAGCCGGCCACCACAGACGGGCAGTGGGTTTGGCTCTGTGAAAGTCGAGAGGACTGGTAGAGGATTGAGACACACAGCACCATCCGTAATCATGTAGGGAGAGAGTGCAGCAAACGGAGATCTAGAAGACCCTACAGACAAGACTGCTTTTTCAGAATTGTGTGGCATCTTTGTGGAAATAATCCAGACTGCCTGGAAGGCAGAGGTAAAACCCAAGAGAAAGCTTTGGTGTAGGGAGACCTAGTCTGGAAAGGACTGGATAATGGGAGAGAGCCGCGACCACGAGAAGGGAAGTCCTACAGAAGGCTTTGCTGGTGAAAAGAGAACTCTATATGCGGGTATGCTGCTTGTCTGTCAGCTTGCACTGTAGCTAAGAGGTGTGTGCTTCTGTGAAGGTCACACAAAGGTCAAGAGCCATCTCCCTCCCAGACTGATGGAAAGGATAGTTTAGAGTGATTTGTCTAGAGGGATCCCTTTTTCTTCTTTCCCGCAGGCCACTACAAATGTCAAAGCCATTAGTGACCCCAGGATCCCACTGTACTAAAAATGCCTCTTGGGATCCATCCATTGTTGATAATATTGGCCATTTGATCAGCAACTTCCTTCAGCCAGAGCCGACCAATGCTTTCCTGAAACTGGCATCCTGTCATTACATGATGTTAGAAAAAGTAATTACAATAGCATTTGTTCTTCATAGCTTAACAGGACTGGCATAGGTAGAGCTTGAGATTTATTAACTGGCTCTATAAATGTTAGAAGGAAGGCTGAGACAAATCAGATGAGCCAAAAAAGACAAAGAAAGAATGTATACCAGCGTATTCACTGGGAAAGGATTATATGGAGGTCATTTCATTATTGTTATTTTGGTTTTTATATTGGTATATATCTATCTTTATATTTTAATTTATAAGAAACAGTATGTTTTTTTCAAAAAATTAGAAATTGTTGGATTTTGATTGCTCGCTTGTTCATCAGCATATACACAAAGATCCAGCATTGAAAATCGAGGCAAGGATAATGACTACATTATAACAAAGACTGACAGTGTGGTCAGAAGCATGGAGATGGGGGACGGGCCAAGCAACAACACCAAGGCTTTGTGTAAGCCCCTCCCCTTTAAACGAATCTGTGGGAAAAGATAACCAGAGCCAAATCCTTGGCCAGGAACTCACCCCCAAACTTGCTTTGAATGCACCCAGAACACATTCTGTTTGTCAATGCAGGAGGTCAGCTGTGAGCAGAGGCGGCAGCAGAGTTTATGGAATGACAGAGATTTCCGGGAGAGGCAACTTCAACAGGAATATAAAAAGGGTCAAGTAACATACAGCCAGTGTAAACCGACACCAGGCTGTAACGATCCACCCCTTTGAAACACTATAAACAGCCCAGGATACAAGATCTCAGCCGCAGGAGTCTGCTTGCCTGGGTGCCAGACAGAACCCAGTTCTGACCACGGTGGAAACTGGTGTCCTGGGACTACCTCCTCTCTTGCATAAGACCTGGCCTGGATGGAGGAAGGACTGCCATTTTAAACTGTGTCCCTCATTCCATTTGTACAGTCAATGATGACTCAGAGGACAAATTTACATCGCACAAATGACCCAGGGTGGATGGATTTTTTATACTTTAATAAATTGTTTTTCAACAGAAATAACATCAAGATCATTGCAAAAAGAAATAGTTTGAAAAGGCCAGACATCCCCCCCAAAAATTAATCAGGGGCAGAGATGCTGCGGTGACTAAGAATACTGGCTGCTCTTGGCCGAGGACCCAGGTTCAGATCCCAGCACTGATGTGTGTGTAGCTTCAAAGGACACTCTGTGGACTCATTTGTCTCTTTATGAGGGTTCTGGGAGTTGAACTCAGCTCATCAGGCTTGTGAAGCAAACCTCTTGACCCGCAGTCATCTTGCTGGTTCTCTTTATGATTTCTATGGGAGCTGTGTGTGTGTGTGTGTGTGTGTGTGTGTGTGTGTGTGTGTGTGTGTGTGTGTGTGTGTGTGTGTGTGCATGCAGAAGCCAAGGACAAACTCTGGTCTCATGTCTCAGGTGCTATCCCCTCCCCTTTTTTTGAGGCAAGGTATATAAGCCTATACCTTCTGGTAGAAGCCTCATGGATCTGCCTGCCTCTGCCCCCTCAGCATTAGGATTACGAGTGTATGCTGCCACACCAGCCTTTTAACTAGTTTCTAGGGATGGAAATCAAAATCAGGTCCTCACGCTATGAGGCAGGCACTTTACCATCTGAGCTGTCCCTCTATCCCTCTCTCCATTCTCTTAAAGGCACAAATATAATGTTGGGATCACCAAATTCTACATTTTCCTTTTGTTAGGATATAAGTTCTTGGTCATCAATTAGGGATAGCTTCTGGGTTGGGGATGAGGGTATGTGTCCACGTCTTTCAGCACTTGGACCCCACCTGCCCCAGCCCTGTGCCTGCTACCCCAGTCTCTGTGAGTCCACATCAGTCCCGTTGGGTTCAGAAGTCCTTCCTTCCTTGGTGTCCTCCATCCCCCCCTGACTCTTACACTCTTTCTGCTTCCTCTTCCACAGGGTTCCCTGAGCCCTAAAGGGGGGGTACTTGATGAAGACATCCCATTTAAGGTTGCATGTTCCAATGCCTTTCACTCTTTGCATCATGCCTGGTCGTGGGTCTCTCTATTGTTCCCATCTGCTGTGAAGGGAAGCTTCTCTAATGGTGGCTAAGCAAGGCACAGTATAGCAGAATGCCATCAGGAGTTATTTTATTGTTATGTTCTTTTAGCACTGGCTTGTATTCTAGGTCCCTGGGCTATCTAGTTTCATGTTCTTAGTCACCCAAGCAGAGTCAGGTATATGCTCCATCTTGTGGAGTAAGCCTAAGTCAAACCAGAATTTGGCTGGTTACTAGCATAAGCTTTATGCCACTATTGCATTAGCATATCTTATAGGCAGGAAACTACTGTAGATCAAAGGATTTAGGGCTGGGATGGTGTCTACATTTCTCCTTTGGTAGTGTTCATAGTACTGTCTGGTATTGAGAAGACTACCCTGTAGGGGCGAAGGTTCTAGGCAGGTAGCTCCACCTTATATTTGGTGAGCTGTATAGGTACTGTCTTCAGCAACAGGGCCTTGAAGTCAGTTTGTGGAGAGTAACTCAGAGCTTTGGCAACACTTGGATTGTTTGGGGGTTCCCATGGGGCTCCTTTGGCTAACAAGTCAATTAAATGTGACCAATTCCTGGTACTGGAAGCTTCGTTTGGTAACAGAGGATGGTCAAGTTGGGACTCTGTCCCCTCCATTCTTTGATCACTTCGTTTAAATCACCTTCATATATGTATGTATTTTAGAAAGCTTCTATGGCATTAGGTTTTACCATTCAAGCCCTCTCTCTTCACAAAGCATGGCCTGAGCCACACTGAATTCTTTATCCTCTACACCGTGGCAGAACATTTGCCTCCCCTACTCAATCCAAAACTATATATGTGTGTGTGTGTGTGTGTGTGTGTGTGTGTGTGTGTGTGTGTGTATCTTTGGAATGGTAATTCACAGTGCAATGGTAACGATTGTTGTATGGGGGAAGTAAGAAAGGTAGAAACAGCACAAAATTAAACAACATCATAATGTGCTAAGCCAGCCATATCCATTCTGCTGCTGGAAAAGAGAACTTGAAGAGACTTTGCATCTGAATGTTCCATAGTACTCTTTTTTCTTGCAAATGTAGAACTTTATTACCCTTGGAGATACGAGTCAGAAGCGCCATGCCTTAACCACCTTAGTATTTATGTCAGTGCCTCTTGCAAACCTTAGACTACAAGTTTGGGGATAAGTCTGATTACTGCTCTACCAATAAGTATACAAATGCCCGAGTTAAGGTTTGCTATTCTATGATTCCCTAACTGATCTGGATCATTAGAAAGTACTGAATAATAATTACTGGGCTGACAGAACACACAGCTCAGGTGGAGCCACTCCTCCAACACGGTCTCTGAGGATGAAGACATGAAACAGCAATAAAGGCCACCTGAGGATAGACACGTGACCTCTGCAACAAATACATCTTGCTATGAGTCATAAAGGGCGGGGGGGGAGATACTCTGTTACATCTAAGTAACCGTATCAGTGTTTGTATCACCACTGTGACCAATGTCTGACTGGAACAACTTAAGGGAAGAACTATTTGGCTCACAGGTGTTGTCAGTCTGTCCTGGTGGGAGGAGCTTGGCAAACTGAGCAATCTATATCACATGACAGGAAGCAGAGACAGAGAGCAGGAGGAGGAGCCCAGGGCTGATAGCCATCCAAGACATATCCCGATGACTTACTTCCTCCAACAAGGCTCCATGGTCCTGTCTTTCTTTGCCTTCAAATGATGCCATCCTATTACAAGTCTATTAAGGGATTAATCCCGTCGTGACTTCAGAGTTCTCATAACGAATGATGCCTGAAAAACCTTTCCAGATGTTTTTTCTTAAACATCTAGATGTTTCTTATTCCAGTCAAATCAAAATCAAGATCAACTATCATAGTAAGTTAACAAAAGTTAGTCCTTATGAAGGACTAGGTGAAAGCTCCTGTTGTGTAAGAATTACAATTCTATGGCTGGGAAAACTTAAGAATCAACTTAAAATTCTAGCAAGGAAAACAATACTTTCAGATAGTAGAGCATAAAACAACATCTAGAAATTAAGTTGTCACAAATAAATAACAAGCCAGGTGTCGGTGGCGCACACCTTTAATCCCAGCACTCGGGAGGCAGAGGCAGGCAGATCTCTGTGAGTTCGAGACCAGCCTGGTCTACAAGAGCTAGTTTCAGGACAGCCTCCAAAGCCACAGAGAAACCCTGTCTCAAAAAACCAAAAAAAATAAATAAATAAATAACAAGCTCCTAGAAGAAAAACTGTGCAGATTCTCCTAGCAACACAGCAGCGACCTAAATGCCTTGTCCTTACAAATAAAAGAAGCACTGAGAGCCAACGGCAGGGAACGTTACTGAAGGATTTCCACTGAGAACCCAACGGCAGGGAACGTTACTGAAGGATTTCCACTGAGAACCCAACGGCAGGGAACGTTACTGGAGAATTTCCGCTGAGAGCAAATAGCAGGAAATATTACTGAATAATTTCCTAAAATTATGATCTTGCACAGCAAAACTTTACATCTCTGGCACAGCAGCCTTCCTTAAGCAATACCATAAATATAACACGACTTATTCAAACAATACCAGGTTTGCCTTTTGGTAGTCAGTAAGGGTGAGAATGGGAAATTGGTTTTAATATAAAATGGACAATAAAGAATTTCCTGTGAAAACTGAAACAGAAGAAGTCAGAGAGAGCAAGGGAGCATAGCCACAAGCTTAGAATAAGCTTCAGGACTCCAGACTGATACTGACAGAAAATAAATACACAATGAACCTAGAAGTATATTCAGACACACGTGGGGATTTATCATGTGACATCTCAAATCAGTGGAGGAAGTGTCACAACTGATACATTAAATTGGATTTAATATATACACCTTGCAAAGTCCCAATGAACTAGAAAAGTTAAAGCAAAACAATAAAAAAGTATGTGGATTATTTTTCCTTTTATTACTTTACAGAGGAAAGATCTTTTAGGCTCAAAATCCAGAGCCATTAAAAGGAAGATGTTTGACTATCATGGAAATTACTGGAAAGGGCACAAACCTGGGCAAGGATCGGCACTTCCAGGTGGACAGAAAATTAGTTTGACAACTATGGGTTAAGGTTGGCCACTTCTATTAAATGTCAAGTTTATATATGCATCAAATAGCAGTTCTGCTTCTGAGAATTTAAATGTTCAATACATTTATACACTTTGTGAAATTCTTGCAAGTAAATATATTATGGGAATATAGTTCATAATATTCAAATGTTAGAAATATTGTCCATTGATGTATTTATTCACTTGAATACTATATGAATAAAAATGATGATAATTAAAACTTTCTAATTTATAAAATATATACCTCCTCATGATAAGTTTAAAAGGCAAAGTATGTCATATTTAGGAACATATGTGTATAAATATATAAACATATATTATATGTAAATATATATCCAAGATAGATGGCTATACATGTATATCTATATGTAACAACATGTAATAAAGAAAGGGGCCATGAATCAGAAAAAGAGCAAACAGGGTATATTGCAGGGTTTGGAAGGAGGAAAGGGAAGGGAAAAATAATGCAATTATATTATAATCTCAAAAATTAAAAAATAATTATTCAAAGCTTTCTTTCCTAATATATGTTTAGTAATATAAATTTCCTGTTTTTAATTGTGTTTTATTAACTATTTCTATTGTACATAAATATTACTTTGTTATATCTCTTAGAGAATGGTTTTCAACCTGTGGATTATATATCAAATGTCTTGCATATCAGATATTTACATTATGATTCATAACAGCTGCCAAATTACAGTTATGAAGTAGCCACAATTTAATTTTATGGCTGAAGGTCACCACAACATGAGGAACTGTATTAAAGTGTCACAGAATTAGGAAGTCTGAGAACCACTATTTTACAGAGAGATATAAAAAGTTACTTCTCAAATTGAATCTGTAGAATTGCATTCCACAGGAAGCACAAGACTACAGTCTTAATTTTAGGAATATATATATATACATATGTATTTATTTTAAACTTCAATTTTAATAATATAAGGCCATATTTTAAGATTATAAGGCAGTATGTAATAGGAGAAAAATAAAAAGCAAAGAGTAATACAGTTGCTTAAAATAATATAACTTATGAATATTGGACATAGGCTACTTTTAATCATAGAAAAGTCTACTATGTTACTTATGATTTAGGGAGTTGTTTTAACTGTGTGGCTGTATAACAACATCACTGCAAACACTATGCAACCATTTTGTGTTGAAATTGTGCGGCAGTTTGGCTTTGATATTGAATATAGCCTGTTTAAATGGGGAGAAGGAAGGTGGTTCTAAAGTAGTGCACACAGAATAAAATGAGAAAAAAAACAAGAATCTGTGTTACTGTGTGCTTATGAATGCCTATACAGACTCTAGAAGGATTCACAAGAAACAAGACTAAATACCATCGTATTGGGCTCACTAGGAAGAAAATGGCTGAAGGACCAACTCATACACTGGCAGATGCAAAGCAGTCCCTGCACTCTTTACCTTTCCATATTTAAATACTTTACCTTCATTAATAGACTTCAAACCCAAAAGAATTAGACAACAACAAAATACCAAAGCAATTTTGCTACGGGCAAAATTACAGGTAAAGAGTGGCGGTATATAACTCCATTTTCTTCTGTCAAACCAGCCCTTGACGGTTTCTTTTGTTATAATCAGTAACCCACAAAGTTCCAAAATCCCTCACCACTCACTTTCTTTAAGGAGCATCACTCAATTTCTCTGACTAAAACATCTCCTTCAACCTATGAAATGAAGCAGCTCACCCGGGCACTTCAATAATGTCACCATTAAAAGCACTCGTGTCAGTAGTCTGAGTGCTTTTAAAAAGCAAAAACTACAATTGAACAGACTGATCATTAGAACATGAAATACAATTTATTCACGGACTGAAAACGTTTTGATGGGGACCTTAATAGTCGTTTGCGTGAAGGAGGAGTCTCAGCGCAGAGAAGGAGGTCCACTCAAAACGGTAATGCAGTGCTTACAATGGCTGCGGCTGGTGAACCACTTATCGATAAAGCGCATTTGCTTCCTTGTACAAGAGTGCCTGTGGTTTCCTAATACAGCAGTAATAGGATACAGTCATTAAGTGAGAGCCAAGTCAATAAAATATTGAAGACATTGGGTTTACTGCGGGAACTGCATCTTTGGGTGGACAGAACTGGAGGCGTGCGCGCGAGAGGCGGGGCAAGGAAGAAACCAAGGAGGAGAGGCTGCCTCGTGGAGGAAACACCATCCTAGAGGGGGAGGATCTGCATTCTGCCTACATTATCCATTAATTCCCCATCATTTATTCTGCGTGGGCACAGTTTCCTGAATTGTAAAATGCGGAAAGTGTTGTGGTGGAGACTTTGCTAAGTGCTCATCAAACCTATGATCATCTCCTGGGTTCATCTGCATTTCCCAAATGCCCTGGAGGCTTAGGTGAGGCACCATGGCTGAGTACTGGCCTTTCACAACATGAACAGCTTGGTAGCGGACCCAATCCCTGAAGAGCAGTTTGGAATGCTCAGTTAACTCTGTCACCTGGTGTGTTGCCTGCACTCAGAAAACTCAAAGCATCCCGAGGCTTAGAAATGACCCTCCAGACTGACATGGTCCAATTTGTGTGCACCTGAAATGTGCCTAGTTCAAGGTGTATAGACTGCATATGTAAAATACACACGGGACTTAAGATTTCACATAAACCAAGGAACTTAAAATAGCTTAGTAATAATTTTATATCGACTAAAGTGTTTATTTTTATTTTATATGTATGGGTGTTTTGCCTGCTTCTGTATCTGTGCATCATACGGGTGCCTGGTGCACATGGACACCAGAAGAGTGCATCGGACCCCCTAGAACTGGATTCATAGTGGTTATGAGACATCACATGGGTGCTAGGGTCAAACCCGGGTCCTCTAGAAGAGCAGCCAGTACTTGTAACCCCTGAGTTACTTTTCCAGCTCCCCTTGATTACAGATTGAAAGGACAGCATTTGGGGGGAAATGAGTAAAGAAAATATATTGCTAAATTTCATTTACCTATTTATTTTTACTTTTTAAGATGTTGCTACTTGGAAATGTAGAATCACATATTGGGTTTACATTTTTGGCTCATTATTGTAATTCAGCTGGATAGCTCTGTCAGCATGGAAATCTCAGTGATTGAATCACATGTAAAGCAGGGCTTGCCCAGTGATGTTGAAAGCAGCAAAGTGAACTTGCAGGATGATGCTGAAGGCTCAACCCTCACTCCTCGGGAGTCCACTCAAAGTCCCCTGCGTACATAGCTACCCTTTAATATTTAAAAAAAAAAGGATTTCCTAATACTAATTTGAAGTGAAGTGTACAAGGGAAGAGTATGTAATGACAGAATTGTGGCTATACTCATTATGCCTTTAGAGTACAGAAACGTCTGACAAAACTAGCAAAGAAAAGATCAAGAGACTCGAAGACCAGCTGAGAGCACTGAGCATTCCTGATGGAGTGTTCTCCCAGGATGTGCTGAAGTCCTGCTCAGGAGAGATCAATGCCAGGATTGTCGCCATTCCACCTAGTACAGGCTCCAGCAACACCATACCAGCCCTGAGTAGACTTTAGTGTGGATGCATCAGTATCCTCTGGCCATGCGCATCTGGATGGCAAATTCTGGACTCTCCCAAACAAGAATTCTAGGGAAGGATATTCAGTGTAGAGTGATCCAGGTATAAGGAGCAGTAGATGGCTTCAATACAATTGCTGTATTTCCATCTGTCTCTACAATAATGATCCCGCAGACACATTACAATATTCATTTTCATATAAATATCATTTTACCAGTATTTTCTGCATGACAATCTGCCAAATGAACAGGTCATGCATGGGATTGTTCATAACACTCACTGTAGCCTTTCGCTAACTAGACCACTGCTAACAATCACTGCTTCTATTTCCTGATAACAGTTCCATGGATCAAACTAATAAAACATTAGTTTTTCTTTCTTCTTCTCATCTCTTTTCTTGAAAGTAAAAGCTTAGTCTAACTAGGTCAAACACATGATACCTTTAAAAAGAAAGAAGAAACAAAATCTGAGTGTCTATACTTTTTGTACATATCAATTAAACTTTTTAAAATAATAATTAAATAGATAATGTTTTGTAATAAACATTTTATGTTTTCACTTGGGTATACAAGTACTTACTAAGCAAAGTTCACTTTCAATTATAGAAATTTAGTATGAGTCAATTTCTATGATGGAAGCATCACATATTAAAGACCATGTAGCACAAATATTGTGTGTAATATCCCTTTCTGTTGCGAAGTGATTAATGCTTACAGGAAATTAAACAAGAGAACTGGATTATAGCCAATGTCAATTTTGTTATTTATAATGATAATAAAATATGATATGATAAATTTGACAATAAATATTATCTAACAGCATCTCAATATGATATATAATATATATTAATTACTACATCTCATCTACATTATTAATGGCATGTCAGTTGTTACATAAATGGTACTGTGAACATTAGCATCAAGGGTTTTATTATCCACCATATATTCGTTTTCTGAACAGGTGGAATTTATAAGAACTGCCTATGTAAGGCTAAGGTCAAACAAAAATCTAGTCATCTAAACACTGGCGCTAGAGATTGGACAGAAGCTCCGTGGTGTAGTGCTAGCTTTGTAAGCCCGAGGCCCTAGATTTGATTCCCATCACCACAAAAATAGACATACTGGAGCAAGGAGCAATTTTCCTAATTGTCTGAACAATGCCAACACAAGCAAATGAACATATATCACACTTCCTTCTTTCATTTTTCTGTTCTAACTTTTTCTCATGTGCTCTAAACTTTCATGTTTTAAAATAAATCATAAATCCACATCACAACATGTAGTTATTAAGTGATCAAATGCAGAGCCACCAATCTGCTGAAGAACTTGAACACTACTGATTGACAGACATCATTCCACAAGTCCCTCTGTCTGGAGGAGAGCAAGACTATTAACTGTGATAATCAATCCTTCTTGGTAGTCACTTTAGTTATGTGGTATCCACTCCTAAATAAAACGATGAAAGCTTTCCATTTGGTCTTTATGGAAATATAATCATACAGATAAACTCCTTTGTACTGCTCATTCCAGCAAGTATTATTTCTAAGGAATCTTCCCATATCCTGGGTTGTTCTATATCCAGACTAGTCTGGAATGCAATATATAGCCCAAACAGTCTTAAACTTGTAGTGATCTTTCTGCCTCAACCTCCTAAATTCTGGGAATACAGGAAGTGCCACCGTGGCCAACTAGACCAGTGCTTTAATATACAAGTGAATACATAATTTACATGTAGAGTATAAGGGGCCATAAATAAAGTGAACAGTTTTAGAAATCTCTCTCCTTTCTAAACTGTGTTTACTGGGCATTTTCCAAAATGCTTTGATGAGAGAAAGATAAAAAATAAATAAAGACAGAAGATGTGTAAAGTGGTTTAACTAGCCACTTCTTCTCTACGGCGTGAGGATTCATATTAACCATGGGTACAGTCACACAAGCCTGACCTCCCAGGCCTGGCCTGTTGTTGCTATCCTGATCTACATGGCAACTGCTGCCAAGTCACTCCTGTGATCAAGTTTCTGAGGCGATGTGTGTGAGCAGGCACTGGCCTGAGGGGCTGGGTGGTACTTTGCTCTGAAGTACTTGCACCATTATCAGTGGGCAGAAGGTGAAAACATTCCGTTGTGCAGTCTTGTAGGTTTATCTCTACAGCTAACGTCTGTGGCCTAGGAGAGCCTGCCTGAGCACTGTTGGAGGTCTGTCATCCAGTGGCATTCACTTCCTTTGATTGATAGCCAGTTCACGATAGAGCTAAACAGTTCTAGCTTTCCCCTCTGTTTTCCATGCTTGCTCAGAGGCAAATACTCATGCAATCAGTCCATCATTCAAAAGTGTTCAGTGGGTGTCGGTGGTGAGTACAGCATCCATCTCCCCTCTAGGTAGAATGTGCCAAATAGAGCATAAGAGCAGAGCTCAGACTCCAGTAGAACCCAGCCATGCACCTGCGCAGATCCTGGATGGTGGAGCTCTGGTCACAGTGTACATAGGATATCTGGACTAAGAAACAAGGTCTGTGTTTATAGAATTTGCCGCCTTTTGGAGAGAAATGAGCTAAATTTCTTCTTGCTTCCTGGAATCTCCTGTCCTCTTATGCTTCCTCACCCCATACCACTCTGCCCTACCACACCCCACACCCCTCTGCCCTACCACATCCTGGACGTGCTAGAACTGCTAACAGTTCCCTCTGGTGCGACAATGGCTTCTTAAGGATGAGGCCAGGCCATTCTTCATCACAATCCCAATGGCTGCCACACAGATGGGCCTCAATAAACTAGTAATAAATGAACGGCCAAAATATAAGCTGGAGCTTTAAAACTGCTCATGGAATTTTCCTTTAACACAAAGCTGTCGTAAGACACTGGCATGCCTGTCGCCTCGATTACTGAGGCACTCTAAGGGTGCTGGGCGGTGAGGCCCTTTCTATAGATGCTAGAACTATATATAAAAGCCCGGAGACAGTTCCTGCCCCTAACTCAGAGAATGGCAGTTGCTGCACAGCCAAGGCTGCGCGCACCTGTTCTTAACAGCTGACAGTCATTCTGATTGGCCAGTGCTCACTGCATGCTAAATGTTAAATGTATGGATTCATGTGTCATGCCTTCCATAAAATAAATGATGAGGGAGAAGCATGGCTATAGCAGTTCCAGCACTGTAAATATGAAAGTATAGAAGGTCATGTGAAAGCTGCCAGCGGATTATGTTTATACCTCAATAATCAAATAAGTATACTAATAAATAAAACAGGTACACCATTTGTTTTTCCAGGAGTAGTCTTTACCGAAACTCCCTAAAGAAGAAAAACTTGAAGAAAAAGCTGGGATGGCTGGCTACATAATATCAGAAAAGCATTCAAAGAAAGGAATATTACCAGAGATCAAAAGGTTCATGTAATATTGATAACAGGACAAATTCATCAAGAACATTAAATATTTCTAAGTATTCGTGCCCTGATGCAAGAACTTCAAAATAAAGAAAAAACAGTAGAACTCCATGAGAAATGGACAGATTTACAGTTACAAATGATTGTTTCAACGTACCGCCCACAATAAGGCATATGAAAAAAATACACATAAAGATATAAGTAAAGAAAATACGTGAAGAATACTAGCAACTAATTTGACATTTAAGTTGGTCAGGGAGTCAATTGCTGCTCCCAGCCACAAGCACAGTTCATAATTTTTAAAGTGAAACCATTCTACAAAGCACATCACAATCACAAAACAAGTCTGAGAACATTTACAAGAGTTAAGTCACAGTAAGTATGCCACCTTAATGCAATGCAACTAAATCAGAAAAATAGAGCAATAGAAATAATAACAGAAAGACCCCCTGGAAATCCCCAAATATTTAGAAAATAAATAATACATTAAAAATTACCCATGCATCAAATTAAAAAAAAAGCTAAAATGTAAATCAGAAAGCATTCCTAAATAAATAAAACATTCTTTCATACTACTGCTAGAAGTGTACTCTCTGGTACTTACATATGCTAAACACACAAACCTTCTGAAAGAAACCCTAAGTCCTACTAAACACCAATCCAGGCATCGAAGATGGTCACTGGAGCTGATAAATGCCAGAGGCAGAAACAATTTCTTTTAAAAGTTCAAACAAAGAATTTGAAGCCTGAAAGAAAGACATAACCCAGGGGCTGCAGAGATGGCTCAGCAGTGACCAGGTCTTGCTCCTCTTGCAGAGAACTGAAGCGATTACTGGTCCCCACATCAGACAGTTCACAGCTGCCTGCAACTGCAGCTCAGGGATCCAATACCCTCTGCTGACATCTACAGGTACTGGCAACATGTGATACATCACACACACACACACACACACACACACACACACACACACACACACACGCATGCGTGCTCTCATGTATACATATATGTATACATAAATAAAAATGTAAAACTAAAGCAAACAAAAAGGCACCACCCCTCCATAGGCAATTTGCTTACAGAAATGACTATTGAATTTTTAATTAGTGACCACCATATTTTAATTTCAAGAATACTTCACTCTTGTCATACAGTATTAAGGCTAGCCTAAGCATTAAGTATTAAGGCTAGCTTAACACTAACCTTTCTATAACATGAATTACTGTCTATTGAACAACTAGGCTAAACCACAGGAGAGGACCAGGAGTTCAAGGTCATCATCAGCTACAGAAGCAATCTGAGGCCAATTTAGGCTACACGAAATTCTATCTCAAACAAACAAGTCTCATCCTAGTTGATTCCTAGTCACTTTGCACAGACTCCAGGAAAGTGATCAGCGGTCCACATATATGCTAAATCACTCCAGCTACAAAATCTGCTTATTGCATAGTTTCAGTAATATACGTGTCATCTGATATGAGGTATATGTATCAATCTAAATAAATGCTGGCTTAAATAGCTTAATCAAGTTTCAAAGCATCACTGCAGTATTTATGTGCTTGATTTCAAGCCAGTCCTTGGGTTAAAGCAAACCCAAGTCAGCTCAGCTTAGCACAGGGTAAGTGGAGCAGTTTGTATGATGCACGGATGGGGACACACATCCGGGTAGTGTTGTATCAGAAGAATGGTGCTTATTTTCATCAGTCTGGAAATACAACTCAGACCCCATTCTTAATGTACAAAAGCCGTTTGCTCTGAAAGGAAGAGGATTAACATTTTCCCATTGTTCCTCACAGTTGTCAAAGCTTGTCTTTTGCAACTATAATAATGGAAATGAAACAGAAACGAGGAAGGACGGCCTTCAAAAGGCCTTTATCAAACTGTGCAGACCACTCAGTCTCCATTATTAAACAGTGGAACACAGAGCTCACCAATACAGGTGTGTGTGTGTGTGTGTGAGAGAGAGAGGGGGGGGGAGGGACAGAGAGGGGGGAGGGAAGGAGGGAGGGAGGGGGAGGGAGAGTGTGTCTAGTGCTGTGCTCTGGACTGAATGACTCAATAACCTCTGTCCATTAGAGTGTCCCCATAACCAACAGCCTACCTGAATGAAGAGTTCCAGAGTGTGGCAGCGTCCTAAACAGGCTACCGCAGTTCCGCGTCCCTTGGCCAAGCCATCCACTTCTGTCAGTTATGCCACCATCCAACAGGTTGGAAGCAGCACAGAGAAAGCCCAGATCTTGTGACTCAGATCGATTTGGTTGTCAACTACCTGGCACTGGTTAACCAGTTTTTACAACGAATCTAATACACACACATGACTTTCCTTCCTTGAACATGTCAAGAGCTGTGGGCCAAACTTCAGAGAGGCTTGCAATGACAGTAAGGTTTCAAATGCTCGGTCACTCAGCTCCCAGACTGCGAACTGGAATTTCATTCCACATGTGCCCCTCGCAATTAGCAAGGTTATTTTAGGCACTGACCTACGTTCCCTGAGAATGTAGGCTGATGGCAAAGGCTTTCTAGTGTGTCGGTTGCTAGGTTACACTGGAAGCTTGTATGTGAAGCTTCCGTTGTGTGGTGTGTCTTCTGCACACTGAGAGCACCTTCCAGCTCAGGAGAAACACTGAGATAAGCCACCTCTCTAAATACCCACAGGGAGCTCAGTCTGTGAGGCAGGCGGCAGCTACAGATTTGTTAATGGCCTGGACTGTCAGAGCACAGAATTCTGGAGAAGTCTGTGAGTGTCTCGGACAGCTGTTGGAAGAAACGGTTTTAGACTGTGGCTGGCAGTGTCTCTCACACAGTGCTCTGCTGCACAGGAGGCCCAGCACAAGGAAACTGTTGAGAACCTTATCAAGACCGCTCCCTCCCTCCACAGACGGCCAGAAATACAAAAGTACTGTAAATATGTTTCACAATTAGGAAAGTAAGCTACATTTGACAGTTACTCAGCAAGTTACACTATTTGTAGTAAACTACCCCACCTACTGGCTAGGATGACTGTTCTCTAAATGTGGGTCTGAGGAGAGAAATGCCAAAGAGACAGCGGAAGGAAAGCGTAGGGGCCCCCTTACCAGTGCCTGTCCCTGGCAGCGGAGCTTCCGGCATCCTCATAAGCAACCTGCTCATGGCTTCCACAGAACACAGACTCCAGAAGACAGTGTGAGTGCCCCAGAGGAGTAAGCAGAAGTTAGAATCCATGACTAGACATCTGCTGAGAACCAGTCAGCCTGACTGTCACAGAAGCTTAAATAAAGCATGTCCTGATTCATCCCTGTCCCCCCCCCCAGAGAACATCCTTCTGTTAGCTCCTGCTCACCAGGCACCCCAACAGTCATCTCCCCATCTGCCAGAATGCCTAGTCTTCTGTGAGCCCGGTCTCTGCTGCTGATCTCAACAGTCCCATTCCTCATAGCCCACACTCTGAACAGGCAACTCTAGCTGGCACTTGATATGTCCAGCTGGGTTTTGGAGGTCTGTTGTAAAGCAGTGCTGTGTCCTAAGCAGGTGACAGGTGGTTTTTGTCAGGGGAGTGAGCTCTAGTATGCTACAGAATTTCTGGGAAGCAAGTCTACTTTGGGGTTAAAAAACGAATCCCATCTAGCCTCCTGCCGCTAGTTCAGGGTGACCAGTAATCCCCAGGTGGCACAGCAGATGACAGGTAAAGAGTGTTATAAAATGCATTACAAGCTGGGCGTTGGTGGAGCATGCCTTTAATCCCAGCACTGGGGAGGCAGAGACAAGAGGACCTCTGTGAGTTCCAGACCACCCTAGTCTATAAGACCTAGTTCCAGGACAGCCTCCAAAGCCACAGAGAAACCCTGTCTTGAAAAACCAAAAAAAAATCCATTATAAATTCAAAGAATGCCTTTTGCAGAAGCAAGTAAGTTCAATGCATGGCAAAGCTTTAGTACAAATACGACTCACTTAGAGCCTATTCCCAGGCCACCAGTCCAGACTGGTCGTCATTAGTCAGGCCTGAAGATAAGATTCTACCCACCCCAACCCCAAAGGTGTCTTCACTTTATTCCCTCCTGACAGAGTCACTCTTCCTACAAGTTGCTTTTTCATCCCACCAGCTGAAATTCTTCCATTTGTGATGACCACACAGGAGGTAGACGTGTCAAAACTATATCTCTTATAATGTGGATAGCCACAAGCTAACAGTTTACCCTGGTGGCACTTTAACTTCTGAATTGTTTGAAAATCCTTCAAAACTAAGAAATAAGGAAAGAGTATTTTCTCTAAAGGGGGTAAAGATACCTGGATAGCTAGAACATACCTTAATCACTATTTTATCAACCCCCCTTTTGATAGCATGTTTGTGGCAAATTCTCTCTCACATCTCGGGGGTCTCTTCCTCCTATCTATATGACTATACACTAAATGGTCAATAAAAGTTCTCACTCCAGAATATGGAAAAATTGTTGCTTGACGTGACTTTTTCAATTTTTGTATCAGAAAGGAATACAGCATACTTTAAGATGCCTTTATCATATATGAACCTTTAAATATGCATAATTCTCTGTTCTGAAACAACTGGAAAATCACATAGACACGTTCCTGGCCAGAAGCGCTTTCAGGCTTGTGCAGATGGCATTGGGAGATGAGGAGTAAGAAGGACCAACCTGAGCTGGCTGAGAATACTGAGCTCAGTTGCTGGGAGTGTGTGCTCTACCTGATTAAATACCAAAACCTGCCTACACAGGGCAATCTAAATGCAAACTAAGGACGGGAGAAAGGGAGAGGGGGAGGAAGGGATAGAGAGAAGGAGAGAAAGAGAGAGCTAACTCACAACTTCAGAACTAAGTTCTGTGGTCATGGTCATGGTCACTTAACACCCTGGCAGGAACAAACAGGACATGTACTATTTTTAATTTCTATTTAAATAGCTGTCAGTTCTTGTTAGCTCAAAAGAAAAAAAGATGGCAAAGTCAAGACAGGATATTCTAGGCAGAACCAAGTATTAACATCAATCTGGAAAAAGTTCTGCATAGTTGAGAAGTTACATATTCCCTTTGGAATCTAAGAAACATCTAAATATAATTTTCTTTAAATCTTCCACAGTCAGAATATTTATGTAGATTAAGTTTTCATTACCCCAGATATATTAGTTTAGTTTGCAGAGTCTTTTACATTTTAGAATATTTATATATGCACAGTAAGATATCTTAGGGAAGGAACGTAAGTCTAAACAACAAAATCTATGTTTCGTGGACACCTTGTATACATAGGTCAAAGGTAATGATATATGTTATTTTTACTGTACCTGTGTTTTCATTGCCGTCAATTCATGAGATCAGGTGTAAGATTTTCCACTTCTGACAAATAAAATATTGGCACTCAAGTTTACTTTTTTGGAATAGTTCATATTTTAAAAGTTCAAGTTAGGGATGCTCACAGTGTGTGTGTGTGTGCGCACGTGTACACACACATGCATGTTCACACAAGTGCATGTGCACGTGCATTTGTGCATGCAAGCATGTGTCTAAAAACAGATGCTTACTGATGTTAGCTACAAGGCTAATACTTTCAAGATCTCTATAAGAGAATTCAATTCCTTGACTAGCATTCAATATAAAACATATGCATTCATTTAAATATAAATTAAGAAGTTCTCTGGATTCATCTATAAGCTCTATGTTCATTTCTCAGGATTTTAAAAATGAAAAGAACATTGGCCCAGTCCTCACGGACCTTAGAGATGAGCACATGAGTCAGTACAACGCGGTTTGAGGAGCACATGGCTACGTACTGAGATCCAAGAACAGGGAGTAGAAACTGCACCACCCAACTCAGAAGCCAGGGATGCCAAGTGATAGGGGCCTTGAGGTCAAATTCCAAAAAGAAAGGGACAACTTGGCAACAGTTGTACACACAGTATGTCACCTTCATCAAGAATAAGAGTCATGTGGGCTGGTGGGAAAGCACTCAAGGGAACTCACTGTGGTACCTGTGAGTTAGAGACAGGTACCACAATGCAGCAGACAGTCCTGAGCCATGTAAGAAAACTGGTTTCTGTTTCCTTTGTGGGCTGTGAGGTGAGTTCCTTGGTTGGAGATAAAGCTGTGTGGAACGGTAAGAGCATCTGCCTTGGGGTTCCTTCCCTGACTTCCCCCCATGCTAATCTGAATTGCAAGCATAAATCCGCCCCTTCCCTCCCTAAGCTACAGTTGGTCAGAGTGTTTTATCACAGCAACAGAAATCAAACCAGAGCAATATCACGCTAGACGATGCTTACACCCTTGTATGGGTGTTGATGTAGATATAAGTTTGGTTCAGAACTCCAAGCCCCTGGAATTGGAAATCTTCTGGCTCCATTTCCTCTTATTGTAGAAGAAACAAATCTGAAAAGGTCACCCTTTTCTAGAGTCACAAACCAGGAAGAAGCAGCCCCTGAGCAAAGAGAAATCTCTTAATACCCATAGCATAAATTGCCTGGCTATAGTACATGCTGCAAGAGGAAATGTACAGTATGCACAGACCTCTCCAGAGGGTTACAGAGAGCTGTTGCAAGATTTAAACACAGTGTAAAAGACTTAGGTCAGATTCATATTCTAGAAGGATCTTTTCTTATTTTAATAGGAAGTAGAAGTGAGTCTTCAGCAATGTAGTTATGACCATTGGACCTAAACAATGATCACTGGGGCTAAAACAAAGTGAGCAAACTTATTTAAAAAACAAAAGCCAGTCAGGGGGCTACAGAAGGCATGATTGAGGATCTGGCAGGATCTGGTGTGGGAATGGAGAAGTCGTGAATATAGTTCCTCATTTCCTGTTATGAGCAACTGGGTGACTTCAGAACAAAGGAGCTGGCTTGAGGCATGAAGCAAAGGACACTTCCTAGTGGCACACCAGCCAGACAAGCATAGGGTTTGAAGCCATTTACTCCTCCCAGAGGCACGGACGTTAAGTGACGCTTACTGTCTGACAGTTCTGTGGCATTCTAACAGTCTGCTAGCTTTCCACTGTATTATTTTTAGTTTTACGTGTGGTATGGCAGACTAGCTTATGGATACCAATGACCACACTAAGGACATCTAGACAAGCTAAGCTAGAAAAGGAAAGTCAGCCTGAAGGCATCAGAGAGTTTCCAAATGCAGTGGGGATTCCAGAATTTAAGATCCCATAAAGAACAGACATTCAGAAGGGCAAGGCATTGTCACTATTTTTCTCTTACAGATTTGTAAGCATAACTAAATGGTGGCAATGTTGAGACAAACTTCAAATAGATTTCAATACTAGAGAGACAAAGATAAATAAGCTTAGATCCTACCAAGAAGGATGGGTACTGGAGAAAATCCAGGGCTCAGATAGAAAGGACCAGAGGTATAGGAATAAATCAGAAACAGAACAGTCTTCACAAAATAAATCCAGTAACACACACACACACACACACACACAAAAGCATATTCACACACAAGCACATGCACAAATATATTTGCATACAGAAGCACACACATACACACATACAAGCACATACACACATGTGCATGCACACACACAAAAGCACATGCACACATGCATACATACACACAAGCACACCCATACACACAAGAACATATATACACATACACACAGGCACATACACACACAAGAACACATACATGTACACACACACAAAAGTACATACACATGTGTATACACACACACATACACACAAGCACACACACAAACACACACACACATAAGCACACATACAAGCATTCATACACATATACATGAAATCACATACACACATGCACATATACACATGCATGCACACATATGTACACATATACACACACAATGTGGATAGATTGATTCTGAAAAACAAGATTGACTTAGTATTTGAAAAAAATGCTTAATCATATGGCCTCAACATGTTCAGGGGGGAAAGCATTTGATAAACTTTATAAATCATAAACATTTAAGCAAAAGAAGCCACCTTGCTTCTGTGCTGAGGGGCCTGGGGCCAGAATCATTCATTCTCGGGGAAGACTAACAGTAGTATTTGCTCCTGGAGAGGTGACTCTATGTCAGGAGAAATGGGCACGGCACCTTTCCGTATTTGCCCTTCTGCTTACCTCCCTAAGAATGTTGATTCCTTGACTGTGTTATCTAATTGTCAATCAAACAACAAAATTGAACAGACAACCTTAATCTTTTTATGTTGACTCCAAAATATGAGTTAAGATAGCTGGCCATGGAATAGTAATCAACATCTTTACTGGTTATATAAATAACAATGTGAACATAGACCAAAAGACTAAATGACTATACACTAAATGGTCAATAGAAGTTCTCGTTGCAGAATATGGAAAAAATAAATTGCTGCTCGACTGCTGGTTTTTACAATTTTAATATCAGAGGGAAAGATAGAATAAATATTTTAAGATGCCTTTATCATATTTGAACTTTTAAATATGCATAATTCTCTGTTCTGAAACAACGGGAAAACCACATAGGCACGTTCCTGGCCAGAAGCGCTTTCAGGCTTGTGAGGATGGCATTGGGAGATGAGGAGGAGTAAGAAGGACCACCCTGAGCTGACTGAGAATACTGAGCTCAGTTGCTGGGAGTGTGTCCTCTACCTGTTTAAATACCAAAACCTGCCTACACAGGGCAATCTAAACGCAAACTAATGATGAGCTAAAGCCAGTCCTAAAAGTCTTTGTTTGGCTCCACATTTTGGCTCCATGTGGATTAGTATGAATCTCAAAACTGCTTTCTTCCCTCAGAATAGCTGTGTGAGTCACTTTACACTAAAGTCTCCAAACCACGGAAGAAACACATCAGACAGCATGACTGTGCACGGGCACCTTCACCATGACTCGGCACAGATGCTGAAGGAAACAAACCCGGAGAGTCCACACAGCGTGCTGCTGTTTCAGTCTCAGTCTTCCGGCCTTAACACATCTTCCATTAGTACAAGAACCTGGAGATTTTATTGCTTGCATCAGTTACGGACTTTTCCCTCTTCAACTGTACCCAAACACTCTTGTTTGCAGCAATGATTTTTCACTCTTCTCTGAAGGACAATTTGTTTTGTCTCCTTAGATATCTAACCAGGATTTCTCCCCACCCAAGAAGCTCCTTATTATTTCTTCAACTTAGAAAACTATATAGTGAGGCTGGAACTATGGGCCAGTGACTAAGAGCAGCGTCACTGGCTGCTCTTCTGGAGGACCCAGGTTTGATTCCTGGTACCACATGATGGCTCACAACTGTCTGTAACCCCAGGTGCAGAGAATCAGGGGCATTCTGTTGTCCCCCAGAAGCTCCAGGCACACATATGTGCAGACAAAACAGTCACATCCATGAGATGGATAAATAAATCTCTAGAAATCAAAAAGGAAACAGACTAAAATTTTTATCACACATCCTCCAAAGCAAAACTATTAAGAGTTACAACTCCAATTTCAGGTCCCAGCTCCCTTGAATTTTTCAGAAATATTGTTTCATTCCCTCACAATTCAAGGTGGTTTCCAAAGCTTCTACTGGCCTCTAAGGCCTAAGGCTACCTCAACTCCAGGGTGAGGGAGCTAAAGACAGACACTGTCTCATTCTGGGTGGGCTACTGTAACAAAATGCCATTGATAAGTAACTTGTAAAGGACAGAGATGCATTTCTCTCTGTTTCTGGGTTAGATGGCTACTCTCCAGTTGTCTTGATGAGTAGCATTCAGCATCTCTTTAAATAGCCAATCCATCTTAACTGCCTTATCAAATAGCTGCCTTACCTCTCCTGTTTTCTCCCAACCAGGTCTTCTTATTGTTTCCCAGTTTAAAATTTTAAGCAATACTTTCCTTTATATCATTAATTCCATCTTTAAATCAGTTCCTTTTTCCAGCATTTTACTTATTGGCTCTTCCTGCACGGTTTAGAAGGCTCTGTGTTCATTACTCACATTTTCTATCTTCCTCAGAATGCTGGGACACAAATGCAATTCAGCCAAAAACTGTTGTAGAATATTATTTTAAGGTGGGTTACATTTGTTTACGTTCTGGAACATTTGTTTAACGATGTAGAGATGTGTTGCTTCTGTTTGTGCTGCATCTGTTTAACTCCATGAAGCTGTGATTCTTTGCGTGTGTAAAAGACCTGGTGGTCTAATAAAGAGCTAAGCGGCCAATGGTGAGGCAGGAGAAAGGATGGGTGGGACTGACAGGCAGAATAAAAAGAGAAAAATCTGGGAGGAGGGGAAGGAGCAAGAGAGAACAAGGAGGAGGATGACATCAGGGGCCAGTCACCCAGTCACACAGCCACATAGCCAGCCATGGAGTAAGACATACAGAAGAAAGTAAAGGAAAAAGTCCAGAGGCAAAAGGTAGTCAGGATAATTTAAGAGAAGCTGGCTAAAAACAAGCCAAGCTAAGGCCAGGCTTTCATAAAAAGAATAAGACTCCGGGTGTATATTTATTTGAGAGGTGGGTAGTGAGCTTCCAAAGGACCAAAGAGGTATAAGGCCAAAATGTAAAACCACAACAACTACAAAGAACCATATTGCTGGCCTTTCTCTGTTGCCCAAGGGCCGCTTTCTCATTTATTTCTCAGATCTCATTAAGATGGCCTGTGCCACACACATTTCCACCAGCATTCTATGCTAAGCCACCAACGTGTTCTTTGGTAAGCTTGAGGCTTTCTCCACTACCCCTCCTCTCTTTCAGTTTTCACCAGAATCACCCTGACAGTCTACAAAGGGAAATTATGTCTCTTCTAACACGCACCACAGAACTCTTCCAGTCTCTCTTCATTACCCAGTTCCAAACCCGCTTTGACATTCTCGTTGTTACAGCAGCATGCCCATTTCTTGGTACCAATCTCAAATAGTGTGTCTTCACTTAGGCTGTCATTCATAAGCTATAGTCTATAAACAACAAAGTCTATTTCTCGCAGTTCGAGCGGTTGGGAAATAAAGACACTATTAGACGTAGTGTATTTTGAGGGCACACCTCCTCATTCACACATGACACTTCCCTGCTACATTCTCACACAGCAGCAAAGGCAAAGGGATCTTGTGGCCCTTTTAGGTGACAGTTCAATTATGGCTCTCAGATATTTAGACATAGCAAAATTCCATCAGAAGCTTATCAGAGACTTCCTAAGCATAAGAGTCCTGAGAAGTATTCTTGGACCATTTGTGGGTCCATTTACAAGAGGCAAAAAACCTCAAAGCTCAGAATATTAAGTTGAAGAAATAGTGTCTAAAATTGTTATGGGATTCAAGTCAAATTTCACACGTATAAATGAGAACTAAAATAAGGAAATTCAACAAAATGGTAATAGTACCAATGGGTCATGGATGTTTGTTTTTCATATTTTAGAAGAATATGTATTATTCTTACTATCAGGAGGAAGCAATACTAGTGGCTTATGTAACCGTGTGTGTGTGGGGGGGCTAGAAGTTGATATCGACAGTTTTATTCAATCACTCTCCACCTTATATGTTGAGACAGGGTCTCTCAGTGAACTTGGGGTTCATCATGTCAGGTAGACTGATTGACTAATGGCCTCCAGTGACCCACATTTCTGTCTCTCCAGTGTTGGGGTTACAGACACTGTGCCCACAGCACCTTAATGGGCGCTAGAGATCCTAACTCAGGTCTTCATGCTTGTACAGCAGACGCTTCACTGACTGAGCCTTCTCCCTCATCAGTGCAAGGGTCTTTAAAACAAATGAACATTTATTTATTCACTTTTGTGTGCTTTATGGAAGCAGGGGTATGCCAAGCACAGATAGGGAAGTCTGAGGACAACTTACTGAAGTAGGTTCTCTCCTTCTACCATGTGAGCTCCAGAGGTCAAGAGTCCTCACCTGCTGAATGAGATTGATGGCCCACATGTGACTTATAAAAGCAATTTCATGCAATACTAAAAATCTATCCAAGTAAGATCTTGCTATTTATTTATTATAAGCCACATGTTCTTAAATCTAAATCTGAGTCAATAGAATTCTTTTTCAGAAAACATTCACCCCAAATTTCTAGGGCTCTTTTTAACTCAGCAAGTATCCATGGAAATAGAAATGGGCATTCCCTCTCTTCCTCTACCAGTATATTTTTCTTAAGCCCCTGTGACCAGAGAGTAGCCTCTTCCTCCTGCATACTAATTTTTATCTGAACCAAACAAAACAACATGGTAGAAAACAGAAAGTCCTGGCCATTGCACCAAGGAAATTCTTTCATCTTCTATTTTATTTTATTTTACTTTGGTATTTTAGAGTCAGGGTTTCTCTGTATTGTTTTGGAGGCTGTCCTGGAACTCGCTCTGTAGACCATGCTGGCCTGGAACTCACAGAGATCCTCCTGCCTCTGCCTCCCGAGTGCTGGGCATCTTCTATTTTAATCCAATCATTATCTTTTCCTCTGACTGTGTATTCAGCCTTCCTCTAACCCTAGCTTTTCCTATTTAGAAAAGCCATATTCATCTTTCTTCCTATCTGGCCATCTCAGTGGAGTTTATGGATTTTGAGAGCTTTCTATATGTCCTATATGGACAGTCAACTTCTTTCCCAACTGGCACCTTGAGCAGACCCGTATTTCAAATTCTCTCTTTACCCTTTCTTGTACCCAGTTGTGCAATTTGTTTTTTGTGGTGGTTGGAGTGTCTACTGACTTTCCAACTTGCAAATATTCAATCTATTTTATAATTGTAGTCACCCACTGGCTGACATTAGGTTAACTGTTGCTCCTTTACATATTAACTCTGAATGGAGCCTGGAAACTTCAGCACTCACTAAATTATCCAGTCTTCCAAACATGTGTTTCATAAAAGGGCCCTCATCTTCTTGACACTGTGAGTCACAGTTCCCACAGATCTGAGGCTAACATCTTCATGACAGATTTTATGGCAATCACACAGTAACTTGGCTTGACGATAACATGTGTGTGATATTTCTTGGCAACAGCACTCACTAACGTTGGCCCTTAATAACTGACAAAGAAAATTTAAGAAGCTAAAATGTATGCATCTGTAGCCTGGACTATGAGGTTAACACAGAGAGATTGTTTGCGTCTAAAATTCTATGGCTACACCAGATAAATGAGACCTTACATTCGTTTAATTGCATTTGCTTTTTTTGAGACAGTGTCTCATGTACGGCAGGCTGGCCTCAAACTTGCTATATAGCTGAAGATGACCCTTAACTACTGTTCCATGTCTTAAGTGTTGAGAATACAGCATGTATCACCATTGCTGATGAGACCACGTCTTTCTTTTTATTAAGAAGAAGAAGAAGAAGAAGAAGAAGAAGAAGAAGAAGAAGAAGAAGAAGAAGAAGAAGAAGAAGAAGAAGAAGAAGAAAGAAAAGCGATGGTCAGCATATTCCTATGTGTTAAGTCTGAGGCTGATTTTTATATTTAAGGGTGGTGCCTACTAGATCCATCAAGATGTGTGCAAGGTTCGTTTTTAAAGCTAACTCCTGTGCTGACAAGGTCTATTTGCCAAATACTCTAAGATGCTCCCATCATGTTAGCTACATTATATAGTACTTTCTATGGCAGGCGTTTTTCTATGCCAGGCATATTTCACAGTTATCACAGCCTAAGAGACATAAGATATTCTTATGACCATCATTTTACAGTGGAGGAAAACAAAGCACAGAGAGCCAGTGTATGCAGCACATAAAAGAACAGAAATTTGGATCCAGTTACACCTGTGATGGCTACTCTTGGTTGTCAACTTGACTACATCTGGAATTAACTAAAAGCCAAATGACTGAGCACACCTGTGAGGGAGTTTAAAATACACCTTTAGTCTAGATATTTTGAGGTGGGAAGATTCAGCTTTATTCCGGGTCATGCCTTCTGCTGGAAGCCTATATATAAAGGACATGGAAGAAAGAAGCTCTCTCTTATTGCAGAGTATTTTATCATAGTGCGAAACCCGACATTACGTTAATTAAATAAAATCAACCCTGGGTCAAGAGGTGGGGCCAGCAACTAGCTGACAGGAAGTAGCCATAGAGAGTTAGAGGGAGTCCAGTTAGAAACACACACAGGACGAAGTGAGGAGGGACTTTTGAGCTTTTTTGGTCTGGGACGACACAGAAGGGAAGTCCTTTTCTGAGTCACTAGCTAAGGAGGAAGCTCCACTGATTGCCTCCCTGCCTCTCTGAGCTCAGCAGGTTTTCACCCAAGTATCTGACTCCCAATTCTGTTGGTAAAAAGGATGATAGAGACTTAGCTAAAGACTGCTTGTGACTGTGGATGCAGAGGCCATTCTGGCAGGATGCAGAAGTCCCACTGGGCCTCAGCCTGAGCAGCAGGGCAGGGACTGCAGAGCCACAGCCAGTTGAAACAGCAGTAGATTCAGGGGCAGCTGCTGTGCCTGCAATAAAACAACACTCTCTCCCTTGGCCTGCCTGCTCTCCCTTTTGCCACCAAGTCCATTCCTTCTACTTCTTCATGACTCCAACATGTGCTAGAGACCAGCTGAGACATCCAGCCTTGTGGACTGAACAACTGGACTCCTTGACCTTCCATTCATAGGCAACCAGTGGTGGATTAGCTGGGCCACAGCCTGTAAGCAAATCTAATAAACATTCTAGCAATCCCCTCTGTGTGTGTGTGTGTGTGTGTGTGTGTGTGTGTGTGTGTGTGTGTGTGTAAGGACTTGATATATATGTGAACTTCATATGTATGTGTGTATATATGTTATACATATATACTCCATATATGTATATGTGTGTATAGTTGCTATATATGTGCTTCATATATACAGTCCAGATATATATAGCAAGTCTGTGTGTATATATATATATATGTATGTATGTGTATACACACATCTGTATATGAATGGATATATATGTGTGTATATACAGACTTCCTATGTATGTGGACTTTACACACACACACACACACACACACACACACACACATATATATATATATATATATATATATAGAGAGAGAGAGAGAGAGAGAGAGGGATTCATTCTACAAGTTTCATTACTCTAGAGAACCCTGGTTAATGCATACCCTCAGAATCATTGCCCCTCACTGCTACTCCACCTTGCTTCTCAGTGGTAGCATGATCTCTAAAACAAAAATGCTTGAAAAGGTGTGGCTAACTCTAGTTGAGGAATCCCAACTCCGTGAAGATGACACAGCATTTTTGCAAGTGTGTGATACAACGCCTTCTCGGAATCGTGGCACTGAAGAGTCTGTCAGATGGACACTCATACACACGAGGGAGCCAGAGCTAAGCCTCAGTTCTCCGGTCTCGGCTCCTCGTGTGAGAACTGTGAGTGCTGCTCTTGGCTTTTGTCTTCATCTGCTTCCACTCACAGATTTTTACCTCTCATCTTTAACTCTGGTGATTTAGAGGAATCTTCAGCTTGGGGCCCAGTGTATAAGGATTTTAATCTTCATCTGGAAAAAGTGGAGTACGGTGAGATAAAAGTGTGTTTGTGGGAAATATGGCTAACATCCAGGGTTTGGATTGCTAGTCAAATCAATACGTCTTCAGGAGCAAAGGGGAGTTGCTTAGACATCCTCCAGCCTTTACTCTGTCATTTGTCTTCCTCTGGGTAGCATAGCTTTGAGGACACCCAAATAAAGGGCTCTGTGCATTCCTTTCCTGCATCTCAACCCCAAGGAAATGCTTCTAGACAGCCACTGTCCTTCCCAGAAGATCATCCTCTGTAGATAATCCCCTGAAAGAGTGACTGCTCTGGGAATGGTAAACACGTGACATCAAAATTTTCATTAGCTTTTTTGTCCACTGAGAACCCAAAAAGCAATGAAAATACACCATAGAAGTATATCAAAGGATGACATGCTATACACTTGCTTCTGTATAAAAGCAGGAAATATGTATAGTGTTTAATACTTATAAGGTGTAAGCACTGTTTGCAATTGTGAGTGTAAAACAATGTTATGGATATTAGCGATGAAGGGTAATGGAGAGATGGTTCAGACTACTTTCTGCTCTTGCAGGGGACCTGGGTTCAGTTTTCAGCACCCACATGGTGGCTTATAATCATCTGTAACTCTAGTTCCAGGGAATCAATCATCACTTTCTAGTCTTCAATGGTACCAGGCGCACACACAGTGCACACATCTCAAGTAAAAACAAATACATATTTTTAGAAGTAAAAGAGAGATCAGGGAGTGGAGACGGCTCGTGGGTAAAAGTGCTTGCTATAGAAACAGGGACTTCTGGACTTGTGGGGACTGGAGACAAGGAGATGGGGATGATTTCTGGGGCTTGTTGTCAGTTTCAGTTTCAGTAGGATCTCCTGTCAGAAAACAGAACACAAGAAGAGAGACCTCCTTTGACTTCCAGGAATGTGCATACTGATGCACATATCTACATACTTGTACACAGCATATAACACACACACACAAATTTTAATTTAAAAGAAAGACCTGGGAAGCCAGGAGTTAGTGGCACCTGCCTTTAATCCCAGCACTCCGGAGGCAGAGGCAGGTGGATCTCTGTGAGTTCAAGCCTGGTCTACAGAGAGAGTTCCAGGACAGCCTCCATAACAATACAGAGAAACCCTGTCTTGAAAAACCAGAAAAAGAAAAAGAAAAGAAAAGACCTGACAATGACTTGTGCCTGCAGGTCTGCTCATCAGACTGAGACATAAGTGTGTTGATGAGCAGAGTGGCCACACACAGCAGAAGGAAGTTGTGCTGGATCCTTTATTGAAAAGGTCACAAGATGCTGCTTTCACCTTCTGTTGAACTGTAAATATGCCTACCACCTGTCCTTCAAAACACTCTGCCCCAATGCCACCTTCACAATAGGAACTGACCACAAAAACATTCACTAAACATGATGAACAACAGGATGCCTGAGTCAAATGTCGTCAATATGAAGGCTGAACAAAAGAGTAGTTAAGAAGACACACTCTGAGGACACTAACTAGCTTGGTTCCGTGGGAGAGCAGTTTCTCAGTTCTGCCATTGGTTAAGTGAATTAGAACGAGAACCCTCATCACGAAGGATGAATTGCTATAGTGCACGGAGCCCAGGCACTCACGCTATGGTAAGTGCCAAGTAAAGGTTAACTGTGACTATTACAAATCCATAGGATAACGTATAAAGTACAAAACCATACCATGGTTTCCAATCCTTTGTAAACTGTAGCTTCGTGTCTTCACCTCCAGATAGAAAAGTTAAAGAAATAGGCTTCTTGTGTCTTAAACAAAAGTATACAATCAATAACGAATGTCTGTGAAATTTTTCAATTGTATACCTCTTTCCCAAATGAATAAAAAGTTAAAGTTTTCACCTGCTTTTCCATAATTGGTGTATTTCCCATTCTTTACATTAAAGGTTCCGAATCAGAACAATTTTGAAAACAGGGGAAGCAGGATGTCAAAGAGAATTTAAAAAGTAAATGCAAGATTCAATGAACTCAAAGCGATGTACAAAGGACGCTTCAGTCCTCGTCCTCTGGAGGATACACTTGTGTTTGGCAAGATGCCTCCCTGTTTCTTTTGTCTGTGCACCAGAAGGTAGACATGCCTTGGATGTAGCGTGTTGCAAAACAATCCCTCACTTTGTTTACCTCAAAGCCTCGAAGTCTTCTCTTCCCCCGAGAATCCTAATGGTAGTTAGTATTCATAGAGCAGCGTTTTCGTAGCAGAGGACTTGTTTGTCTGTACAGTTAAGAGCTAAACCTTGTGTGACCAATGTGCAGCTGCTTCTAACCTTCAAAAGCAGCGGGTTCATATGGATCTTCTTCATCTGTTGTAAGTTGGATGGATGTGGTCATTGGAGGAATTGAGATACAAAACAGTGCACGTGTGAAAAGGTTTTGTTTTTGCTAATGAGTTTTTTTTCACCTCATTGAAGTTGTATCGCAAAACCAAATGCTAAGCCACTTCATGTGGAAGGAATTAAACCATCTTAGCATTGATGAAAACGATAGAAGAGCTCCCTCGTCTGCATGAGATCCATGACCCAGCTGTTTAAGATGATGCTAAGGAAGTCCAACCAATGAGAAGACAAGGAAACCAGCGCGCTCTGCCCACTGTGCCAGCGTGAAAGCGCACGTGTAGTAGGTGAACACGTGATCCTGAGACCAAAAACAGGCAGTTGCCCGTCATGCAAAACACTGGATTTCCAGCCCTCTTCTCTGTAATTCACACCCCCTCAATTGTGCCCTGTCCGGGCAGGTTTGCTAAACAGCTGCAAAAATCCTTAGATTGTGATTCTACAGAAATGCAGAGATCATGCCCCTCTTCCCATTGCTCTTTTCCTTTCTAAACCCTTCCTGCTTTTAATCTTCGTTAGATTAGGACAACTTGACACATCCCAGGAATAGACATTATATTTTTCTGGCGTTTCTAGTTTGGAAACCAGATGGCCTCTGCCCTGGGCCCAGGGAAAAGGAAACCAACTTGTTATCAAGAATTTCCTTTGGCTTCTAGTTTCCCTTTTCTAGTTTCGCGCCATGCCATTTCTTTCTGAGCTGTTGTATGGGTGCCCTGGCGACAACACCGCATCCAGAGAGCAGATCTCCAAGCACCTTGTGTCTCCAATATCAATCCCTCATTCTCCCAATCCTCACCCCTGCCTGTACCCAATGCCTACAAAAGCCAGAACAATATAATCCTAACCTGTCTTCTATGTTACTCTGAAACTGTTGTTGCAAAACTTGATGTAGAAAAACTATGAGTCAACCTCAGGGAAAATTAATGCAGAGTAAACTACTTTCTTATACCACAGTTCCAAAACCCCATAGGGATTTTTATATTTGAATAAAAATACATGTGTTTGAAGAAGCTTCTTGGCCCAACTTTAATCACTCTGGTGAGACAGAGTCCAGTTTGAACTGGATTTTCCTTTGTAATCTCTGTGGCATTCCAAACATTTTTACACATTAGGATTACATCATTTTTTTTTCTTTTTTCTCCCTTCAACACAGCAGTCATTATATTCCATTTTCATGACCTTCAAATTCCCAGTATCAAATTGCCCAGCTGGTAATTTCTATCTCTCTCGTTGCTAAGAGACAAGAGATGGTGGCAGACCAGACCAATATTCTCGGACGATGACTCTCAAGTTGCCATAGGAGTGAACTAAATTCAGCCAAAGTACAAAAGAGTCCACCATTTGGCAGCCAGGCTGTGTCTTTCACAGCTGCAGGAGACAGTTGGTTCAGAGAACCTTGCTGCCATCTCCCTGCCAAATCTCTGCCCTGTTCTCAAGCATTCTATACAAGAGCCCCTCAGCCAAGAGCTGCCATTTGCATCACAGAGGTCAGCATGCAGTCGTTCTCTCTCTTCTGAATTAAGTTCCATAGCTAAAGACACACACACACACACACACACACATACACACACACACAAGCCCCCTTTTAATAATAATAGCAACAGAGAATGTTCTTGTAAGAAATGCTAATGCATTTACACTTCCTGCTGCCTAGAAGTAGGAGCTGGCTGCCCTGAGATCTCAGCTGAGCCCCTCCTGGGATTATCCTCAGCTGCCTCAACATGGCTGCATCCTCCCTGGGCGCATTCCATTCCCAATGACTGCTCCTCTGGAGAGGGTACAAAGCAGGACATTTGAGGGCTCCTGGCTAAGAGCCTGAGTGTCTCCTGTAGCTGCTCTAGGATGTAGCTCCACTGTTGGCTTGATCTGTTTACTTATTGATGGATTCATTTACTCTCAAAGACATTCTCTCAGCCTGCATAAAACCTTCAGGATGCAGAAGTCAGAACCTCAGAACTGGCTGCCTAGGGATCTGTGACAAATGTCAACTCTCAAATGTAGCATTTCTTGTAAGAACAAAAGCTACTAAGTTTTACATATCGAAGGATTATTTTTCAAGTTAGTGCTCTTAAATTTGTTAGCCCAAGTCATAACCCAGGATTCCTAACACAGTGCAATATATTAACTTCCAACTAGAGTCCTGCAACAGCATATCCGGTGTCGTATACTTAGTCAGTCCAGTTGGGTAGCGAGATCAGTAGGATTCTATAAAACAGAGGGAAATGAGAGAGACAACGAAATAAACCATGAAGACACTTTATGTTCTAGCAAGAGGTGCTTGTGCCGATTAACACTAATTATGCAACGAAGACATTTTCCCAGTTAAGCAAGAGTTTACAGTAGCAAAGGAATGTAGGATACACTCGGAAAACAAGAGACACTGGGTTGTGAATCAGTTCTAACTCATAGCTGTGAACCAGGATTTCTCTGCTGACATGGAAAATAATCCAAAGACGATGGTTTAGCATGGTAGTCTTCAGTTTATAAGTCTGAGTTCTTCTGCAGTGTGTGTTATCATACCCCTTCACCAGCAGATTACAGGGCCAGCCTCAGGTCAAATAAATTCTGCTTTCTTTAAGCCCTGGGATAATTAGAACCACAGAAATAATAGGATCCACCTAGCTTGTGGAACTGTGTGCTAATTGCATGGTAATTTTCATGACTACAGAGACAATTCATTCATTAATTTTAATTCTTGAAAAATTTGAAAGAACAATATATTGCCTTGTAAGTTTTAATTTGAAATATTTAATAGCTATTAGCCCAAATTTTAGAAAAGAGTAGAATTTTGTAATACGTAAGAACCTGGCTTCTCATAATTGTACATTTAGAACACTCTCTAAACTGGCCTCAGTCTATAAAGAGATTACTTTGCACTTTGAAGTCTATCCTATTATCTGAAATCATTAGATGACTGTGTTAGGAAATTTGACTAAATTTGGAACGGCATTAGATTGCGAACCAATTGAGAATTAGCCAAAAGAGAGACAAATGGCTGTTAATACTCTGATCTTCATAGGAAACTTGCTAGGTTAAAAGTGGAAGAGAGAGGAGGAGAGCAAGATAAAAATAAGACTCAAGGAAGCCATGCTCTCAAGTCTGCCGTTCCAATGACAGTAATGTTGGAAGTGTTCCTTTGTGCTTCAGGAGAGAGATTTCAGCTTCACCTTCCACTGTGAGTTCAAATCATGATTTTGTCACAGCAGACTTACAATATCTGTTAGTGATCTCATGCCCTGAGATTTCCCAGCTGCCAATTCCTCTCAGCTTCCCGATTCTGCAGAGGTGAAGCTGACGGGTGGGGCAGAATCTCCTTGCTTTGCCCAGTTGCTGGTGTGTGTCTCGACAACAACCATGATACAATGAAATAAGCCATCGTCGGTCAGGACAGTTATGGAAACTTCTCCGAGAATAAGACATCGTAAATCCAAAATTGCAACAAAACTCCTTAGTCTTGGTTGACCAATGATGAATGAGTGTGAGGGGAAGAAATTCTAGAACATCTCTCTTCAAGTTTTAACGTGCATCTGAATCACTGGGGTATTGAAAGTGAGCAGTGTGGATAGGTAGGCACGGCAGTGTACAGAGACCCACAACCCTAACACCTGCCGAGGGCTGCCTAAGCTTCTGGGAAGGAACCGCACTTAGGGTAGAGAAGCTCTGAATGCCAGGGCCCAGCTAATGTGTTATGGTTTTTCCTAGTGGCAAAGAGGTCATGTGAACCCAGCCCTGCACCTAATAGGACATTTGTTCTACAGTAGATGTTATATGATATAATAAATATTACAATGATATTTGGGAGAATTAGTGTCTTGCTACTAGAAGATGTTTGTTGTAAGATCTAGTAATGTTAAAGTAAATTAGTAAATCCAACCATCTATGGGCTATTTTATTGGGAAATAAAGATGTTAGTCTTGAGATAAAATATGCCACATATGCACATTACTCCATATGTCAATTCATCTCATTAGGTAATAGAATGTGTAATCCTTCACTATGAAAATTAATAAGAGACGATAAAAGTTGGAAGCGACTTCTGACTGGCAGAAACGACGCTGACTGGCAGGTGAGGGTGAGAATCTGCTTGGATATTAACTCTCAGCCAGCAAGGCAGGGAAATATGAGGCCTACAAGCACATTTCTCTATGACCACTAGATGGCGCTGCAGAACAAGTAAATGACAATTGCTCAGCAGTTTTTATAGTTTCAATATTATAGATTGAAACTATCTTGGGTTTATACTAGACTTCTGGACAAGTTTAAAAATTTACTGCCACAGAACATTATTAATCTATTGGTAGTTTAAACATCACATAATCTATTAATGTTTTCAATTCTTTGTAAGTTTCTTGGATAATATTCTTTGTCACAAAGTCCCTTAAACACTGCCACACAAAGGAGGTTGTAGAAATCACCACTGGAGATTGAGAGCAACACAAAACCCTCTGTTGCACTCAGGGGCCTCCTTCAGAGCAGGCTGATGAACTTTATCAGACGATGCCTAGAAACTATTTCCTGGAATAAGACCTCAGGCAGAGGAGCAAAGCCCCTCCCCAAAGCTTCGTCAGTTCTCACAGTAAAGCCAGGAGCCAGGGGGGTTAACAAAGCAGGCGGGATTAGCAAGTGTTCTAGTGGAGCAGCACACACTTAATAACCCTGCCAGTAACATCTCAGAGTTTAAACAGTCGTTCTGCACATTCCTACCAGTGGAGAGTAATCCAGACTAATTCTACTGTGTGTGTATATGTGTGGTGTGTGTGTGTGGTATGTGTGTATGTGTGTGGTGTGTGTGTGTGTGTGGTATGGTGTGTGGTGTGTGGTGTGTGTGTTTGTGTGGTATGGTGTGTGGTGTGTGTGTAGTGTGTAGTATGTATGTGTGTGTACTGTGTTTGTGTGTGTGTGTGTGTGTGTGTTCATGCATGTACACATCACAGCATGTGTGAGATCAGAGAACTTTGGGGGAGTTGCTTCTCCCTCTCCAGCTTGTTTTTATTTTGTTTCTGTTTTGGTTTTGAGTCAGGATCTTCCCTGATGTTTCTGCCTTTGCTCGGCATACATGAGTGTCGCTGAAAGACTCTGTTCCACCAGGTCCCACTGACCTTGAGCCCTAAATAAACACATGGAGGCTATATTAATTATAAAATTGTTGGCCGATGACTAGTGCTTCTTACTGGCTATCTCTCTCTTAATTACTAACCCATAACTACTAACCTATGTATTTCTACATGGACTTACCTTACCAGAGCCCACCTGGTGCATCCTATCTTCCTGGTCTCTACATGGTGTCTCCTCACTGCCTCTCTCTCCCCAGCATTCTCCACATCCCCTAGCTCTGCCTATCTTCCTGCCTCTATTGGCCAAACTGTTTTATTCATCAACCAATAAGAGAAACGTATATACAGAAGGACATCCCCAACACATGAACTCTTGTCCATTCTTCCTGTCCTGTTTCCCATCTTGCCACAGAAGTGCTGGGATTACAGATGCACAGGACCAAGTCTGCCTTTTTCTGACTTGGCTTCTGGGAATGGAATCTTGGTCATAAGGCTTGCAAGGCAGCCATCTCCCTAGTGCCCATCCTCTTCTCTCTTTTTAAGGGACTTATTATTTTCATTTGCATACATGTCAGTACATGACTCTGCCCTACCCATGAAGCCCAGCAGCTTTGGATCCTCGTGCTGGAGTTGCAAGTAGTTGTGCGTTGCCTTATGTGCGTGCAGAGAGGCAAACTCAAGTCCTCTGCAAGAGAAGGAATTTCTCTAAACGGCTGAGCTAGCTCTCCAGCCCAACAGTCCATTTACAACCAATGATCTGAGATCAATATCTATAAATGTTAACGTTGATGAAGCGATGTGAAAATTTCAGAGCAAAGGGCTTTGCCCAACTACAGTGCAGGGCACTCGGGGCCTGGAGGGTCTTTCAAGGTTGCTGTGTTGATGGGAGGACCCTGGTGAGGAAAAACCAAGAGGGTACAAGTGCAGCACTTGGGAGAGACGGAGACAGGAAGTGGGAAGACAGCAGATACACAGAGGCCTAAACTTGCATCAACAGAGTCCCTTCCCACAAGGATCTTCTAATCTAATGCTGTTGCCTTGAAAGAGATGGGCTAACCTTCACTGTGCTCAATGGTATTAAATGTCTCCAGTCATTGTCATCACAAAAGGTCCCTCCCAAAGCATTCACAGGAACAACATACCCTAAATCTTTCACGTGTGACTGTGGTCTTCACCCCATGAATTGCCGGCTCCCACTTAAGTCACTCACAGTTTTAGTTACGGAACTTTTCATGGAGCTGAGATGGTGACCACTATCACACCTATGCTTGATCTTCCTGTCCCTCTATCTGTAGTGATTACTTTTTCTCAAATCCTTTTATCTTTCTTTTTAAACTAAGACGTAGTTTACATACAATATAACCCATCATTTAAGTGCAGAGTTTGGAAAACATTATTGAAGATAAACACGACACAGTTTTCAGCCCCTAGATTTTGGCCATTTTTAGAATGTCGTTTAAAGGGACTCACTCAGCTTGCAGTTTTTATCGTGATTGATTTAATTCATGCAGCACAGTGATTTGGGAATGTATGGATGTCACTACACACAAAAGTGGTTCATGTGTTATGTTCTCAGAAGGTCTCTTTATCATGACTTTTTCTTATTCTCTCACCAGTGGACGGCTGCTTGGGTTGTTTCCAGCTTGGGACTACTACGAGTGTGCCTTTCCACTGATCAATATTCCTCCACTGATCAATATTCCTCCACTGATCAATATTCCTCCAGTGATCAATATTCTTCCACTGATCAATATTCCTCCACTGATCAATATTCCTCCACTGATCAATATTCCTCCACTGATCAATATTCCTCCACTGACCAATATTACTAAGTTATCATCTGCTATGATTGTGTTCTTTCCTTCTAACTTGGTCTCCTTCCCTAAAATTACTCCCCTCCCCCCGATACTGTCAGACTATACAGCCCCAGCTGATCTGAACAGGCTGGCCTTGAACTCAG